>NC_135485.1:33043762-34310845 GCF_052094955.1 Ictidomys tridecemlineatus | reverse complement strand
TTCATATTTTTCTCCAGGCTGCATGTTATTAGCATTGATAACATGACATCTTTGTGAAAAGCCAAGGCTAGAATTTTCATTTTATGAAGAGTATAAACCTACAAGAGGCTGTTCTCTATTCAGTTCAGGAGCAGACTGTTACAGGTAGGAGCGAATTAACTTTAGGATCACTTATTTGGTATAGTATTTGGAATGTATTTCCTCTATACCAGTGTAGAAGGGGGGCATTGGGAAACAGCAAGAAATTAGCCTCCAAACTTTAACAATTTATAGTCCACCCTAATATAATCCAATATGATGATTATGTCTTCAATGTGTAGTTGAATTCCACAGTATACCATAAACAGATATGGCTTGACTTAGTTTAATAACCCATCTAAATTAGTTATTTCAGTAATTTGTAAAGATCAAGATGTCAAGTTTCTCTAAGCTCTTGTGTATACTTTCACAAAATTAAAGATATGATTTCTTGAGCTCCTGACTCGAGGGGTTGAAAAAAAGTTACATAAATTGCTGTAATGTACAGTCAGAAAATGGTATATTTAAGCATTTATTTATATATTTATCAGCTATCTGTGATGAAAGTGTCCTGTATACAGATACTAATCCTCATAGAACCTACGGTATTAAAAAAAGTATTGAGAACTCCTCACTTTTGTAATGACAACAACCTTATAAAAATAAAACCGCATTATTTTTCTTTCTCATTGGGGTTGATAGAACTAATATGAAAAATCTTATAAAACTCTAGGATCTAGAGTCTACAATAGTATGAGGATAAAACACAGAAGTGAATAAGGAATTAGGATTCTGCAGTTTTGAAAGCTGTTTAGTGATCAATGTCAGGAAATCCTTGTGCATCCCATAAGGATAAACCTCGGCTTGCTTCTCAGACCAAACAGCTCTTTAAAATTTCTTTCTCTGACTTATCTCAGGCACTAGAGACACAAAGTTCTTCATTCTGACAGAGCTAATACTCTATACAATGGGAGTTCTTCTCTTTCACTTTTCTTTTTCTGTTCCTCTACAGAAGGTCATACTTGTTTCAAAGATTTCTGTTGTTACTTGTTACAAGAATATAAGATAATTTAAAAATAGACATCAGCTCCGTGCTGGGGTGCATGGCTGTAATCCCAGCACTCTGGAAGCTAGGGAAGGAAAATCACAAGTTTGAGGCCAGCTTGGGCTGTGTAGTGAGACCCTGTCTCAAAATTTTCAAAGAACTAGGGGTATAATTTAGTGACATAGCATTTTGGTGTTCGATCCACAGCACTGCAAAATAAGTAAATGAAAACAAATAAAAATATGGTACCATAAAAAATCATATCTTTTAAGAAATATGTCTAAAATTTTATAGAAGTGATTCCAAATTAACTGTTTCTGATTCCCTTGTTATAATGGTAATCTATTCCCATGATCTATTTTTCTTTCTGGGTTAGTAGGAGGAGGGGTTCCCTTCCCTTTCTCCACCACCTCTGAGTGTCTCATCTTGCCCTAAATTTACTGCAAAAACTGAAAATGTATTCAAAAGAGATTGAATCCCATAGTGACTAAGTTGTGCAAATTTTTTTGAGTATTTTAGGATTGAAAGTCATTTATTTCTCTGTTCATGCTACCTATATAACCATGGATATTAAATTTCCCAACTTTATAGTAAAATCTAGACCATTTCAAAGTGGCATGACAGAAAGGCTGCCTACTGAAACACTATCATCTTTACTACCAGACAGTATCACCGCTCCATAATGCTTTGCATGTCTCCCAATTTATTAAATATTGAGCAGCCAGGAATTGACATTTATTTATCTATTTTCAGAAAAAGATATTGAGAGTGAGTGAAAAATAGAACAGTTAGAAGGTCTGGGAAATCTAAAAAGAAAATCAAAACAAATACACAACAAAAATTTTGCGGTGCATCCAGCTACATATAGTGATCCAGTTAATTAGTCAGGGTCTGTTATTGAGTCCAGTAAAGTTTTAACATTTAGATGATTTAGGTATAAAGAAATCATTATATTGTTATAGTGATTTGTTTTGTAAGCCTGTAAATACATCACAATAGGAATTACAAAGAACTTGTTTCTAAACAATTTTTCAAAACAAGTATTCAGAGAGAAAAGTAGGATAGGGGCTCATTTACTACAATCAAGAATAAATTAAGGTTTCAAGAACAAATAAAAAATAAAAAACAAGAATGTTAACAATGAACATTTTTGTTGTTAGTGATGGGAAAATAAGTAGAAATCATTTTTAAGAACATACATAAAAAGAGCTCTTGAGGACTGGAGTTGTAGCTCAGTGGTAGAGTGCCTCCCTCAAATGCGTGAGGACCTGGGTTTCATCCACAGCATCAGATAAAAAATAAATACATAAATAAAAATGAAGATATTTTAAATGGGGGTAAGTCAAGGAATCAATGCCTAGGCTACAGAAAAGCAGGGACACTCCAGCAATTTCAGCACCTGAAATCTGCAGATTTCTCTGTTAATTCATTTCCTTACTCTCACCTTCATTTATCTCTCAATAGCAACCTCTTATATAAGATGACATTCCTCTTTATATATCTATAGCTCAAGGATAGGCATGGACCCTCTGTGTCAGGTATCCAACCCTAGAGTTTGAATGTTAGAGGTGGCAGTATTGTGATTGCCAGTGTCACGCTCATGTTGCAGCAGTGGGGGAAGGATGGATTCCATAAGGCTAAGTGGGGAGTAGAGGTTACTGTGTAGTGTGACAACCAGTGCAATGGTGTGAAGGGTGATTCACTCAAACACCACACATCAAGGATGGGTCCTGATTTTTCCAGTCTTTGCACTGAATAGAACATCCTGGACTGGAAGGCCAGTTGATGCAATCAGAACCAATATGGTATACCAAAACTCTGCTGAGGCTTCAAGGGGGCTGGCATAGTCACCTCCACTGAACTTGAACCTAAAAGTTTATAATTGAACAATTACTATAATCTTGCCACTATATGTAAGCCAAGAGTAAAGCCAAGACACTTGTGGGATTTGAATAAGAGAACAAGAAAAACTTGTTTTGATTAAATTGTTTGAACTCAAGGACCTGTACTCAAAGCCAGTGGTAGCCCTGACATTTTTGATAAAAATAACCCAAACATTTATTTTTGTTTATATCCACTCGAGTTTCATTTTCTGTCTCTTGCTTCAAAACTATCCTGATACAATTATACTTGCTTTGCTCTTTTGCAAAAAAAGTTGTGGGGGGAATGCCTAACATGCCTTTTCCTACCAACCTTTATGCACAAACACCTACATACAAACACACACACACACACACACACACACACACACACACACACACACACACACACACACACACACACTCAAAAAGAGTTTCATCACTGCATACAAAACAAAAGCAAATCAAAATTAAAAGTAAGCTTATCTTGGTAATAGTATAACTCAATTGTTCTTAAGACACACTTGAAAAACATCAAGATCAATCTTAATGTCTGGCATTTTATGTTATATTTTATCTTAATGTGGGGCATTTTATAAATGAGCAAGCAGAAAAAATTTGAAAGCATGGAAACAAGCATTTCAAAGTGAGAACTGAATGATTATTATATTCCTACGTTCACATGATCCAAGGAACCTGAGGCATAAGACTGTTTAAGAGATGCCTATTTTCCTTAACCTATGTACACCCACTGGTTTGTAAAAGAATTCAAGGTGGGAGTCCAGGAATGCATTGATTGGTAGTATAAGATGTAATTTCCTTTTATTCACCTCACTACCATTCCCAAAAGACAGACAAATAAATTCATGATTGAACATTATGATGGTTAATTTTATGTGTCCGCCTTAATGGGTTTAGCGATGCCCAGGTAGCTGGTAACATTATTTCTGGGAGTCTATGAGGGTGTTATCAGGAAAGTAACATTTGAATCAGTAGACCGAGGAAAAAGATTACAATCACCAAGGTGAATGGGCATATACAATCCTTTAAAGGCCTAAATAAGAACAAAAATGGAGAAGAGGTGCACATTAACTCCCACTGCTTGGCTGAACCATACATCTTCTCCTGCTCTCAGTCCTGATACTCAGGACTTCAGACTCTGAATTGGACTTAACACCATCATTTTCCTAGTCCTTGGGCCTGAGTTGGACAATAACCAGATCACTGGCTTTCTTAAACCTTCAATTTTCAGAGAGAAAATTATGGAACTTCTCAACCCTCTCAACTCTTCAACTTCCATAATCATGTGAGCCAATTCCTAATAATAATAACTCCTTTCAATATATCTATATCTAACTACATCTATAGCTTCATCTATATGCACTACTAGTTTTCTTTCTCTGGAGAATACTAACACAGTTATCAGGTATTGGTCATTTGTTATTTTCAAGTAATCAGATTGAGGGCTGACATTTTTACAATAATAAATGATGGATTTACTACATCTCTGGGTGGGTTGTTTAATAAGTCTTTTTCCATTTTCCTCTGTAAACGGTGTTAATTATACTTCCTATCTCCCATAAGTGCTATGATAATTACTGTTGGTAAAGCACTTAGGTTTCCATGGAGAAGAGAAATGGTGTAAGGGCAATGTATTACCATCATAATTATCATTGCCCTGGGCATCTGCTCATTAATGACTGCATTTGAGTAAAAACCCATGAAAGGTTTAATTGATATGAGGCAGAAATTGGTCAACCTTAGCCATATTCACTGCCAAGTTTTAGTCCAGAGAGAAAAAACTTTTCTCTAATTAGATCATCTCAAATATCATCACAAAGAGGAATACAAGAGTTTCAAGTGTTTTAACAATTTAGTATTCACTCATTTAACAAATATTTGTTGAATACCTGGTGTGTGCCAGGTGCTGCTCTGAGTTCCAGGTATCTAATGATGAACAACAACAACAACAACAAAAAAAAAAACAGATGACTTTATGGAGCTTATATTCTAGAGTTTAAAATGTGCACCAGGGCTATAGTTTTTCCTCTTCTGATCCAAATCCTGTATTTTTGTTTCTTCATCAAGCACTCTATCCCTAATGCCACCTTTTGCAACCCATCACCAACCTCTTGCATTATTTCCTTCTGGTGAAATCGATCCTAAATATTTATTTTTCCAAAAAAATAAATTGCCATCTATTATGTAAAACAGCTTCATATATGCTTGTCCTTTTCTCCCTAAAACCATTGGATTTTTTCCAATTGTCTGTGACATCAATTACAATAGCACATACATGGTGTACTAAGAAGTAATTCCTTAATTAAATTAAACAAGTTATATGACTCCCTAATATTTTAAAAATCAATAGAAGCTTAGATGATTTGCCAATATGTGTCATCTATTTTTTACTTGGCAAAGCAAGGCTAGTTGTCATGGTTTAGACATGAGGTGTCCTCAAAAGCTCATATGACACAATGTAAGGTTGAGAGTTGAAATCATTGTGTCATAAGAGCCTTAACCATGTCAGTGCATTAATTCTTCATAGGGATTAGTTGGGTGGTAACTGTAAGCAGGTAGGATGTGGCTGGAGCAGGTGGGAGTATGCCTTTCTGGTTTATATTTTATCATGATGAAGACAGCCAACTTTTTCTCTGCTTCCTGGTGGCCATGTCCTGAGTGGCTTTCCTCCACCTCACATTTATGCCATGGTCTGCCTCACCTAAGGGCCATGAGGAACGGAATTGACTATCTATGGATGGAGACCTTAGAAATTGTGAGTGACAAGCTTCTTCTCCTCCAAAATCATTCTTATTAGGCCTTCTGTTCATAGCATCAAAAAAAAAAAAAAAGCTGATAAAACACCAGGGTTTGAAAGAAAGAATAGATTTTGGGTGGAAAACTATAACACACACACACACACACACACACACACACACACACACACACATATACATTCACACTATCTACTAGTTCTGCCATTCCAGAACTCACCTGCTATGGCAGGATTTTCAACTTCTAGAAAGGGGTGACCTGTCAAAATCACTCCAGGCATCCTGTGGTGTTATTTCCTGGATACTCACGTTAATTAGCAACTATAGGACATCCAAGAATGATTTCTTCTATTCTGGTCTTCTTTGATACTGTCAACTACAGAGTCCCCAGTTATTTCTAAAGCTGCATAATTAAGGTAGGTACTTTATCTCTTTTTAGGTTGAGCTTTCTTTTCTTAAATACCATTGACCCCACTTCTTCTGGGCAACACTATAATTACAATATCCTAGAGCACTGGCAATAACAAACTAATATGCAACTTTATCCAAGGTTAGGGTTTCAAATCCATATTGCCAGTTCAATAGAAAAAAAGGATAAATGTACATTCCCTTCTTTTTGTTGTTCATTGCCCCCAGAACACCAACGAAATACAAAAAAAAATCTTTTTTTTTTTTTGGAGGGGCGGTTACTATGTAGGAATTCTGTGTTGAGGATTGGGGTCTACAGACTTCATGATTGTGACATGCTTGGTGATTAGAAAGTTTCTGTGCAAAGACAGAATGCTTGGCTGCTAGGAGATACCTAGCTACTGGAAAACTCCTGTGCCAAAGCACGGGATGTCTGGCTGCCATAGCATTATCCTTCTCAAGTTTACCGTACTTCCCAGACCTAGGATGCCCAGCCTTCTCCCTCTAAGATAACTAATCAGGCATGATCTGGTCTCCATGGCAATGCCCCTGGAGAATAGGGGCTCCATGTTTATTCTAACCTGCACCTTATCTCAGCTAGCACTCTGGGTTACAGAAATACTAATTAGAATATAGTCATGGTAACCGGAGGAGGTATACGTTCTTTGTGTGAAAAAACTCTCAGGCAGGTAGGAGCAGACACTTCACTTCTGCACTCCTTCTTCACCACTTCGCATTACTCTCTCCACTCCATCTTGTCTGTCTGCTTCTACTTTTGGTGTCTGTGTCTGTTCTTTGTATGTCTCTTCATAGTGTGCCTCCACAAGTGTTCCTGTGAATTGAACCCAGGGGCACTTAACCATTGAGCCACATCCCCATCCCTTTTTTATATTTTATTTAGAGGTAGAGCCCACTGAGTTGCTTAGGGCCTCACTAAATTGCTGAGGCTGGTTTTGAACTTGTGATCCTCCTGCCTTAGCCACTGGGATTACAGGTGTGAGCCACTGTGCCCAGCTACATAAGGATTCTTTAGACAAACTTTCTCCATCAGTTTCTACATTTCTAGGTTGAATTTTCCCTATTATTCTTTCCACCCCTCTTTCTGCTTCCCACATCAAATAAACGACTATATAATCAGACTTAAAATGTGTTAGAAGGCCCAGTTTATTTAATTATTTTAAAGTAGCATTGTCTTCTCAAAGTTCTTCCTTGCAAGTGATTTTCTCACATAGTAATCCACATTATCTTTCCCAAATGGACATATATCAAACTTAGGTTGAACCCTTAGAACATGACTTTTGGTCTCCTCTTCTTCTTTGTTGGATCAACAAACTGGGAAATTATAGATCAAGTAGTTACTGTGTTTTGGTCACTAAACCATATAAATTTCCAAAAATGTTTGTATATTTGAGGGTTGTGGAAAAGAAAGTAAACTTTGTGTTGCTTTTAGTAAATGGGAACTATCAAAAAATAGATCAATTTAAACTAGTTTTATGCTATAAAGTTGTCATTGATATTGTGCACATTAGAAACAATGGGGGATGGGGGTGAAGTTACTCAATATTAGGTCAAGAATACCAAATTATTGGTCATCAATTAATTCATTACACCTCCAAATTCCAACCACAAACTTTCCAAAAGCATTATTCTCAAGGAACATCAGCAAAATGAAAATAAAATACTATCCAAAATACCTATTGTAAGACTCTGCTAAAAACTGAGTTTATACACATGCTTTAGTCTTGAAAGCAAAAGACTTCTGCTCCCTCCAACACTTTCACATTTCCTCCTTTCTCAAATCTAAATCTTGAGTTCCTGCCACATTCTTATCAGTTATGTGAAGGAGGTTAGAAGTCAAGAATAAAGAGGAAGCAAGATGGCTGAGACTAATTTTATCAATGAAACTTCATGGACAAGTCATTTAATTTCTTTTTGCCTCATTTTCTCATCTGTGAAGTGGAAGAAATAATCATATCCACCCCATAGTCAAATCCTGAGTAATTAGTGTGCTTACTCGTGTAAAACACCTTAAGCAGTGATTAACAGCAAGCAGCCAATGAGTATTGGGTATCATAAGATGATAATTATCATCACCATGGTATCATCTCCATTACTACATCAGGCATGCATCCCTATAATGATATAGATGAAGGAGAAAAAAAGAGATATTCATTCTGAGTTCCTTGACCCACTGAACCATGATATATGGAATTGAGCAAACAGGAGATGTTTTCTCTCACTTGAACAAAGTATCCACATCCAGGTAACCTAGTCATGTTATAAATTTGAACTAACCAAATTGGCTTACTCTCTTCCTTTCCAGAAGATAATTTCCAGTCAAGCAGAGATGTATCTGGATGTGAAAAGGGAGAATAAATAAAGGGAGTTATTTGTAGAATAACTCCCCTCTACAAATCAGAGATATCAAATGATAGCATGCAGATGCCTCAAAAATATTGAATCAGAAATTAGAAGGTCAACTTGGGAAGGCTGAGAGAGACATCCCAGAAGTAGTATGGAGTTGAATTGATGTTCTCAAGGGTGTAAGTTGTAGAAGCAGAGGCATGATTCATTATGACTGGGGCTGTGTTAGTAGCAAGGCTGTACCAGGCAACAAAAGACTCAATGTGAATACAAAAATGCATTTTGTAGATGGGTAAGGGACTTTGGTTTGTGCAAGTGGAAAAATGTCTCCTCTGAGTGTTTGTATATTCATTTTGCATGTGTCTCTGTGTCATAGGAATGAGAGTACAAAGAGTACAGTCTGATATGTCTAATGATTGATATCAAACACAAATACTTTTCAAGCATATGCTGGTTAATCTACAATTTATCTTTTAGCACTAAACTTTCAGGCCTTCCAAATGACCTAATATTTTTAAATCACAGCCCCAAATTCTCCTTCAAAACATTTAACACTATTGCAATGTCATATCTATACTACCTTTAGTCATCCAGAGCCTTTCAGTCTGGTAGAAAATCAATGATTGCCTTTCAATAATCCCAAAGAGAACATTCAGGTTTCTGTCTCTTCAACAGAGATGTATGTCTGAGACAGCAATGACTGCTCTGTAGATTCTTGTAGAATGGAATCATTCACATCACCTCTGGTACAAATAACAAAGATGTCGAGAATAAAACAGAAGATTGCTGATCTTTCTTTACTAGTGAATGTCCCTAGGGAGGCAAAATCAGATTAATTGCCCAATCTCTCGGGAAACTGTGCCCAAGAAAAAGGACAGCAAGACCATATTTTGTGTCACTCCATACAAAACATAGCAAGCCATCAAAGTAATCACAGAATCCAGTCTCCAAGAAGAAGACTACTGTGAAAAGGAGAATAAGTGATAAAGAGAAGCTATTTTATGTTGTATTGTGGTAGTTCTATTTTCTTATATCAATTCCTTCTCAGAAAAGTGATAGCGTAAGTGTTGAATATATGTGTGTGTGTGCATGTAAGTGTGTGTGTCTATTCCTAGGGTAATCATAACCCATTTACTTTAGTGACTCATATTTTGAAAAATGCCAACTTTCTCTTCCTCTTTAACAGGAGGGTGCCTCCTTTCTTTGGTTTCTGACCTCTGCTTGTACGATGTAAAAAGTGATTTGTGTCACACTGAGGTAGAACTATTTGTTATTGTTATGGTGTTGGATAGTGGTTGTGCAGTAGGACACCATCATTAGACTAAAATGTTTTGTTTTTTTTAACGCATCTGTATTTTTAAAATAAAGCCGTTTGGAAATGAGTTATAAGAAAAAGATATTCAGCATATTTACCCAGGATATACAATCTGTTAATTTCAAGTCAATATATATTATCAAGAACTGGTACCCAGATGAATAAGATAAACAAACTGAATTCTTATAATGATCTAGGCTGAAATTATTTTCCTCTAGTATGCAATTTTGAAAACCTTGGTTAATTATCTCTTATGTATTGAGAAAATCTGAAATTCTATGTTTGATCTTATACTGCCTTCCTCTATTCCTCAAAGATGTATGTGACGTTGTTTTTAATTTAAATTAAGCTATCTTTAAACCTCCTTTTAAGAAATTTGAAGATACCAACAGAAAAAGGAGAAAATTTGGAAAATAGGTTGACCCAGAGTTTAAAAGAGGGAAAAAAATATATAGTCTAAAAGTGTTTCTTTCTTTCCAGACTACCATTTTCCCTTTTCAACTTTAATCTCTCTCCTGTTACATCATATAGTTGGACTGCTATCTTTTCCCTTGTAGAGAAACTATTATGGACAACTGATAGTTATCTAGACTGGCCTTTTATGTAAAACCTTAACTCATATACAATAACTTTTTTTTTTACAAATGATTTTAAACAGAATTTCACACCAAAGGAAGAATATTTTTATACTTAAGATTATAGGCAGATAATTTTCTCCTCACAAATTTTAGACAACTTAAAACATGCATTGCTCTTGATTCTTCCTGGTATTCTACAACTCTGTAAATGGCACTTTAGGATTTTTAGCATCTCTTTCATCATCATCAACATCATCATCATCATCAGTATTATTATTATTATTATTATTATTATTATTATTATTATTATTATTTTGCCATGCTGGAAGGATGAAACCCAGGGCCTCACACATGCTGGGCAAGTGCTCTAACCCTGAGCTATATATCCCCAGACAATCAGCCTTTCTTAAGATGTATTTTTACTAACACAATCAAGATGTAGAAATGATTTTCTATATTTAGCTATAACCCAGTGGTGGGTAATATGACCCCATGTATATAATATGAAGTAAAGTGACCACAAGGAGAAATGGCAAATGAAATTAGGTCAAAGAGCAGTAATGAAATCTTGCATGAATGAATGAAGAGAATTGTTGGGTTTTGCACAAAGTGACAAAAGAGTTCTTAGGGGTGTTTATAATAAATGCTTAAGGATTATTATACTCTAGCTTTCCTATATTTCATTTTCAATACCAATTTTGGATTTTATTTCATATACAAAACATTTTTAAGTACATTTTGAATCAAATGACTTTTAAGAATAAATTTAGTTTGAAAAAAGAATTTTCATGTTAATATGATAAATAGAAAATGAATGTCATCGGCCAGAGATAGAAATTAATATAAATAAATAAATAAATGCAATAAGAGTGATGTTAATTTTCCACTTTGCTTACTTCAGGCAAGAATCGTCCCTAATACCATTTTGTATTGACTTTACATCTTCATATTTGACAAGTGTTTACATCAACTCAAATTCTTGATTGTAAACCACTAAGTAATCTGAAGTTTCTCAACCTCCTGGAAGCTCTGCCAAACTTTTCCTGCTGCATCTAAGCAATTACCATTAACCATGATGTGGCAATTTCTCCTTCAGTACAGTGACAGCTCAGGCTCCCCTGGGGTACTAATGATATCTTCCAAAGAGGAAATCCACTGTACCATCTCTACAAGGAAATTAAGAAATTAAAGCACCTCATTGGACTGTGTTCCATTCTGAATAATAAACATTGTTTAAAGTCTAGTGTCCAGACGGAAGACTGTCAGACAACCAAAATAGATATTCCTTGCTTTTATCAATAGGTTTTCATGTTCTTTTTAAGGTTAAGATTTTAGGCAAATATTTATCTGCCTCAAATAAAGCTGACCAAGTTTTAACTAATTACTGGAAATACCTAGCTGTCCTAACCAAACCAAAGCTTCTACCTGAAAACTAACAGATGAATGGACATGTTTCAATGAAGATCTCTATCAAAGCATTTAGATATTAGAAATATAGATAATATATCTAAAGAAAATTTCAGATAACAAGACTTTTTTTCCTTTGCTTCGTTTGGACAAAGCATCATTCATCAGCATTATTACATCAGCATCATTCACAATAGCCAAAGACAAAAACAGCCTAAATTTCCATCAACAAACTAATAAACAAAACATAGTATATCTGCACATCTGAATAATATTTGTAAAAAAGAAATAATGCACTTACATTCTGTAACATGGGTGAACCTTGAAAACTTCACACAATGTGAGAAAAGCCAGTTACAAAAGTCTACATATTATGTAATTCCATTCATCAGAAAGTCCAGATAAGAGAAATCCGTAGAGATAGAAAGTAGATTAGTGGATGTTTAGAGCTGGGGACAGGGACTTAGGGCATATAATTATACTACCTAAAAGCTACAATATTTCTTATTGAGGTGATAGAAATGTTCTAAAACTGACTGCAGCAATGACTGTGCATCATTTAAAATGTGCATATATTAAAAAACAATAAATTATAGACCATAAATGGGTTGAGTACATGGTATGAGAATTCTATCTCGGTAAAACTGTTGAAAAAGAGAGCTGTCTGCTCCAGCTGTTCCTAAAATCTTTTGTTTAAAAAGTAATACCTTTCATTTTTGCACTTGTGTTTATTTTTTCAGGGATGTAATTCATATTTCTTCTGAGCACGATAAAGCAAAACGGTAAGAGAATTTTCTTTATCTTTGAGTCTGTGCGGAAAATAAGGCAAGCAATAAATCTGAATTAATATTGTGTAAGTAATTTATTTACTCAAAGTCATATATTAGGAGTTTTTCATGTGTCAGGAAACAGGCTATGGGCCCCAATTAGGTAATTAGTACACAGTGTTAAAACAATGTGCTGTCTTAGAACATAGAATATAAGGATTCTATTGCTATTTGAAGAAAATAGAATATCTTACTTTTGCCTCATCTAAAAAGCTTTTCACAGTGTTATCATTTTAAATCAAACGTATCATAGCAAAACCCCTTATTATGACTAAGGCAGGGGAAAAAAATCAAAGCAGCAGCAACAGCAGCTAAAAGAAATGGAGCATACAGTGAAAGCTAGATCTTTCAAAAATTCAGTTCACAAAGGTTTCCATGGCATGTAATTTATTCATGGCTCCTGCTGGATTGAGTTAATAGCAGCTGCTTCTCCTTTTGGTCCTAGTAGTCATCCTCTAAAATGTCTCAGCTCTTATCCCAAGAAAGGAGGCACTGCTGCTCATCTACGGTGTGATCCTTCCAAAACAGTATTATGTACATCGAGAGGCTGTTGGAGGCACAAAGACCCTAATCTAACATATGCCCTTTACTTTATGTTTTTCTTTATTTAGAAATCATTTTAAAAAGAAAGTCAAAATGATTATTTGATTACACAAAGAAAGAAAAAGATTCCATAACATATAAATTAGAGATTGAATTTCTACTTATGTTTTGTGATATTCCTATATATCATCATCATGAGTTTAAAAGAATTTATAACCTAATGACAACAAGGCACTTTGGAAACAAGACACCTATTCTCACAATATAAATGAAACATGTACCTATTTATATAATATTTGTTAAGTGTTTATAGAAATATAATTTTATTTATATTTATATTTATTTGTCTTATAATTGCAGCAGTCCCGTAAGGAGATTTCTTTATTCTTAAACTTTAGCTAAGATAATGAAGTCTCATATATATACTCAGTCAGTATATACAGGACCTGAATTGAACTAAGTTGGTAATATTCCAGTCCACTCTTCTTTCTGTTACATTCTTGCTTCCACTTGTCTCAGAATATGGCTACATGATTCAATATTGAACAGAAATTGGAGATATGGGTGGGGCTAAGTAATTGAAAAGTGTCTTTCACTGATCTCAGGTATGACCATTGCATCTCCTAGTCAGATGGGTAAAGAGTAAAGAGTCCCACTCAGGAAGGAAATGGGATTGTCCCTAGATTTAAAGTAGTTTGAAGCTACCTGATACGATCTTAAAAATTCTTTGCAAAGTGAACGTCCATCATTGAGACCACATTATGCCCAGAGAAATCATGTCCTGGATCACTCAATGAGAGATCCAAGTGAAAAGTATTACCTAAGTCCAAATGAGGATTATCCTTAAAACTGGTTATTGTATGCAAATAGCAAAGATACATCACTAAAGGAAGAGGAAATTTGTGTATACTCAGGATATTATGAGACCCAAGAGAAAGCCATATTTAGAGCAGCAAAAGCAGCATCTGCCATATCAGAGAGGAAGTACCTATATGAATTCAGCAGGAAAGGGCCTCCCTCATTTAAGGAAGGATTGGCAAATAAAATGAACTTATAGGGAAAGATCAGTCAAGAATAGGCCTGCAAGGACAGGTATAATCTCAGAGAACAGTTCTCAGGATTGAGTTAGAAAGTATGGCCTGGGGAGAATTCAGAATCTTACAAATTAAAGAAAAATATATCTGATCAGCAGCTCCACTTGGTTCTGGAACTTTACATTTATATCTTCAGCATTTAAATCAATGCAGCATTTTAAAAAAATGACTATAGTAGTAGTCATATTACATGTACTATGTTAGTGGCTTTATTCTTTTGTTATAATATTAATGAATTATTTAATTAGTAGTGTTGACCAACTTGATATCCCTATATTAGAGGAAAGTAGCAAATAGACATCAAAATATCTAGTGCATCAGTCATGTTGGAAGTTTAATTTTCACTTCCATAAATAATCCAAAGAGGTATTCCCAAGAAAGATTAGGTTCATTTTACTCCGTGGTTTAAGGATCCAGGCTTGTTAACATTTAGGAATCCTGCCATTTGCTTAACCAGTGAGAGGGAAAGAGAGTAAAGACAAGCACATTCATTTCCCAAAAGAGTTCAGCAAGAGATGTATGCATATCTTTTAGCTCAAAATCTGTCATATGGCCATATCTAATAGTAAGATTGGAAAATATGAGCTTGCTAGGGTTCCAAACAGGACAGAGAGTTGTGAATTCAGTGACTATGTAGCGTTTTTTGATGTTTTTTCTTCATTTACATCTATGTATAGACAGTAAGCATTGAGTGTAATAATGGCAATGAGCAAAGTCTACAACACATTTAATGTGAAGGACACCCAAACAGTTTTTTGATGTTTTTTCTTCATTTACATCTATGTATAGACAGTAAGCATTGAGTGTAATAATGGCAATGAGCAAAGTCTACAACACATTTAATGTGAAGGACACCCAAACAGAACCAAAGTATAATATGGTAGGCAGCAACCAATTCAAGAAAGCCAAGGAAATTTCTAATGAAAAAAAAAGCCATGACTTGGATTTCTTTTTAATTCTAACATAAATGCTTGTTTTTCTTCTTCATCCCTATGCTATATTTTAATATCTATGGATAGGGACATTCACAGATAAAATGCTTCTTTGGGATATATATATATGACTTTTCATGATTAAAGAAATTAAACACCATAGTCTAAACATTGGGATGCCATATGCAATCTAGAAATAGCTAGAAATACCTGTGAAGTTTCTCAGTATTAATAGATTAACATTAATTCTATATCTTGTTATCAGCCAAAAAGAAATACAGGAAGATTAAAATAAGATTTAAATTTAAATCCACACAAGATCTGCATCTCCAATTAGCAGGCAAAGTGGTAGGGTGAAAGAAAGAAAGTTAGATTTACAAATGGTCTTCTACAGTAATTCCAGGTATTTGGAGGCAACTAAATGAGAGGCTGTTTGGTAAAGTTGATAAGGATTTTATTTATGTAAATTCACTCCTTTAAGGTAAGATTGAAATTTTTGCCTTATTTATTCCTATGACAACATGATTTTGAGGCCTGGAAGACAGCAATATCAATAACAGAAAATTTCCAAAATCCAGGGAGACAATTAATGTAATTTAAACAGACAATGAAAACTCAGTAGTTAGAGAATTAAGGCCTTCCATTGTACTTGTATAGTCCACATGGGATTATAAATCATTTTACCACTTGTCTCAAGCCTGTGTATCTCTATTTTAAAAAAGGCTGATCAATACCTGCAGAGAGAAACAATCTATATATCATTGCAGACCCCTATATCAAGACACTAAAAGGCATTATAGAAATTAAGTCAGCAGCAATACCAAGTCTTTTATTCTTTCATTCTTATTTCTTCTGATGTGAATATCATTAGGACTAAGATCACCAATGTTTAGAAAACAGAGTATTTTTCCATTTCAATTTTTTGTGTATTCCATCCTCAAAAAGTATTTTTTTCTTAATTTTCTTTTCCTTTTTATTGGTGCATTATAATTATATATAACAGTTGGATTTGTTATAATATATTCATAGGCACACAATAAAAGAGTATAATTTGATCAATTTCACTCCCCAGTACCTCCAAATTCCTTCCCCTCCCTCTCCCTGATCCCCTTCTTCTATTTTACAGGTCTTCTTTCTATTTTTTTAATTTGTTCTAATTAGTTATAGATGACAGTAGAATGTATCTTGATACATTGTATACAAGTGGAACACAACTTCTCCTTCCTCTGGCTGTATATGCAGAGTCACACCAGTTGTGTAATCATACATACATATAGGATAATAATGTCTATCTCATGTTACTGTCCTTCCCATCCCCACAGTCCCACACCTCACCTCACTTCTCTCTTGCACAAGCCAAAATACTTTTATACTTCCCTACTCCTCTCCCCCAACTATGGATCAGCATCGGCTTATCAAAGAAAACATTCAGCCTTTATTTTGGGGGGATTGGCTTATTTCACTTACCATGATGTTCTCTAGTTCCATCCATTTGCCTGCAGATGCCATAATCTCATTTGTCTTTAAGGCTGAGCAATATTCCATTATGTTTATGTAGCACATTTTCTTTATTCATTCATCTGTTGAAGGGCATCTAGCTAAGTTGGTTACATAGTTTCACTGTTGTGAATTGTGCTGCTGCATCACTGATGTGGCTGCATCATTGTAGTGTTCTGATTTTAAGTCTTCGGGGTATAAACCAAGGAGCTTGGTCAAATGATGGTTCCACTCCAAGTTTTCTGAGGAATCTTCATACTGTTTTCCAAAGTGGTTGCACCAATTGGCAGTCGCATCAGAAATGTATGAGTATACCTTTTTCTTCATATCCTTGCAACATTTATTGTTGTTCGTATTCTTGATAATGGACGTTCTGATAGAGTCAGATGAAATCTTAGAGAGCTTTGATTTGCATTTCTCTAATTGCTAGAGATGATGAACATTTTTCCATATGTTTGATTGATTGTATTACAAAACAGAAGACAAAAAGCAAACACATATAAATACAGTTATCTCATACTAGACAGAGGCATCAAGAACATACATTGAAGAAAAGATAGCCTATTCAAAAATGGTTCTGGGAAAACTGAAAATCTTTATGTAGCAAAATTAAATCAAACCTCTCTCTCTCACCCTGCACCAAAAAAAAAAAAAAAAAAAGTGGTCTTTTGTCACTAAACACTAGAAAGAGACCCTGTACTTAATAGAAGAAAAAGTAGGCCTGAATCTTCATCATGTCAGCTTAGGACTTGACTTCCTTAACAAGACTCCTAAAGCACAAAAAGTAAAATTAAGAATCAATAAATGGGATGGTTCAAACTGAAAACTTTCTCCATTTCTCCTCAGGAATGAAAACAATCAATAACGTGAAGAGAGAGCCTACAGAATGGGAAAAAAATCTTTACTACATGCACCTCAGATAGACCACTCACCTCCAGGATATGTAAAGATCTCAAAAAACTTAACACCAAAAAACAAATAACCCAATCAATAAATGGGCTAAGGAACTGAACAGACATTTCACAAAAATAGAAACACAATCAACCAAAAAACATGTAGAAAAATGTTCATCATTTCTAGCAATTAGAGAAATGCAAATCAAAACTACTCTAAGATTTCACCTCACTCCAGAGTACTTTTTAAGAAAAAAATAAATTCGATGTCTATCTCTGGATAGCAGGTAATAGAGTTGAGGTGGATTGGGGAATTGAAGAATATTATAGCATTCCTCGAAATTGATGGAGACATCATAAGGTGCACTCTTTGAGTCACTTGAGTTTGCTTTTGGAGTTATATTCAATAATTTTATTTATTTTTCCAAAGTTTACCTGACTTTAATTTCTAGATTTTTCTAGCATTTTAGAGCAAATAGACTTTTTCCTGAGGAAATGTTCCACCTGAGAAAAGTCATGTCAATGGATATTCAGCATATTAGTATAGATTATTAATTATATTTGACATTGAGCACAAAGAAACCTTAGTAAACTGGTTCAAGGAAGTTAAAAATTGTTTTCATGTCAAAAGGAGATTTCTGATTTAATTAGAGCCTATATTATTCCATTCTAAAATACAACAACAACAACAGTAAAAACACTCAAAACATCAATCTAGGGCTAGCTCAGTGATAGGGAACTTGCGTAATATGCATGAGATTCTGAGGCTAGAGGTTTGACCCTCAGCACAGAAAAAGAAAAAGAAAAAAAGCTAAATTTGCCAAAATACCAAAACAGCTGAATGAATTTCATCAAAAATTTTAAGACACATTAAAATATCTGATTTTTGCTAATCATATGTGTCATTTTTCTTAAATCTTATTTTTCTTTCCTGGAAACTCTACTCACATTGCAAATATACAAATGAGTACTCCCAAGATTCTGGCATGACAAAATTGTAAGATGTTTGTAAATAAAATTTACTACAGCAAAACAATTTCAATTCCTGTATTCCTTAATAAATAAGCTAAAAAAATAATTTGAACTTCATATAAGCTTCATTCTTAATATTTTAAGTTTTCATTCTTACTGTGTTGGTGAATAACTATGTAGAACTCTGTTGTATAAGTTTGACAGACATCAGTGATACCTACATAATAGACAATAATTTTAGATCTTTTGTTTACATTATGTGAAGTAAATAGTATAATTTTTTTCTAATATTAATTCTGCATCAAACTAATAAAAATAAATTGCTTTTCAACTTATTTATCTTCTCAAAGAGCCTTGGGTTATTTGATTAAAAAAAAGATTCAAATGAAAACAAGAGGAATTTTTAGGAATTTCTAGTACCTAAATACAAATTTGAGATGGTAAAATAATGTTTTATATTATAAGTAGATATTGATAAATAGAACAAAAAATATAAAATGTCAATATATATCATATTAGATTTAAAGTTTATGTTTTGTTCTAGTTTTATTTGACATGTAATAATTGTACATATTTATGAAACACAAAAAATGTTTCAATACATATATTATGTGTGTGTGTGTGTGTGTGTGTGTGTGTGTATTCATAAAATCAGGATATTTAGCATATCCACCTGGAACATTTATCATTTTTGTGAGGTTCAAATGTTGAGTTAATTTCTACTTGGTTTGAATACTATTTTATTGCTACAGAATAAACTCTGCTTTATTATTCAGTAAAAGTATCACTGTTCTAAGTTTTCTAATTTAAAAAAATATATATAAAGAACCTATTTTTCCCCTATTTATTGTGATTATTATATATTTCAATAATAACAACAACAGAAAATGTTCTCTAATCTAGTATGGTGACAACAGTTTTGGATGAAATGTTTGTATTACTACTACAGCACTTGACTTTCAATTTATTGAAGCATGAACATCCTTTTGGCTGCATAATTAGGTTTTGCATGAGAAATAACGTTTTGAATTGGTACTAGAGTGCAAATTTAATTAAGATAAAGTTCCTGTAATGATCAGAACATCAGTGTCATGGCTAAATAGTTCTCATTGCTTACATTTCTAAGACTTTATTTTGGACCCTACATAAGGTTCATTTAGCTGCTGATATTGGACAGCTATTAGCAACTTTTAAATCTTTTGAAGCAATTTGGTGACTATTAATAGATCATGTAAAGTTCATTATAACAAGTAAGTAAAAATTGTTAATGTTGATATTTTTATAAGTCAAAAATCATGGTTATTTAATTGCCCATATTTAATTCAAATATTTACTTGAGATTTTTAGTCAAGTGTGCTTTTAACTTATACAAAATAACATAAAAATTGGATAGACCTATGGAATAGCATGATAACAACCGTGTGTGTGTGTGTGTGTGTGTGTGTGTGTGTGTGTATACATGGAATAACATATATATATGGATTAACATGATTTTAAGCCAGACATAATGCATAATTTGTGACTACTTTTACTGATGAAATTGCTGATCCTACTATATCTAAATATTATTCCAGTTGCCACTAGATATCAAAATTGGAACTAAGGACCTATTCTACTGCTATATATTGTTTACATACATTATTGCTATCATTCACTCCTCCACCAAATCTATTAGGTACTAGTAAGATAGAGGGATACTTTAAAATCACAAGGTAGAAACTCCATATTCCAATAAAATAGAAAATCATAAAGACATTGTCAAATTTCTAGAGACACATGACCTACCCAAATTGAAACAGGAGGTCATAGAAAATTTAAACATATTGATTACAAGCAATGAAATTGAAAATGCCATCAAAAGACTACCAACAAAGAAAATCCCAGGACCAGATAGATGGATTCTCAGCTGCACTCTACAAGACTTTCAAAGAAGAATTTACACCAATATTCCTAAAATTATTCCATGAAATAAAAGAGGAAGAAATTCTTCAAAACTCATTGTATAAGGCTAATATCACCCTGATACCAAAACCAGACAGATACATTAAGGAAAGAAAACTTCAGAGCAATATCCCTGATGAACATAGAGGCAAAAATTCTTAATAAAATAGTGGCAAATTTCATACAAAAAATGCATATAAATTGCATATATAAAGATAGTGTACACTATGGTTAAGTGGAGTTCACTTCAGGTATGTAATGTTGGTTCAATATATGGAAAACAGTAAATATAATTCATCACTCAGTAGACTTAAAGAGCCACATTTTTATGTTAATATATGCAGAAAAAGGATTTGACAAATGTCAATATCCATTCATGTTCAAAATGCTAGAAAAACTAGGATAATAGGAATATATCTTAACGTTGTAAAAGCTATACATATGAAATCCAAGGTCAACATCATTCTAAATGTAGAAAGAGTGAAAGCATTTTTTCTAAAAACTGGAACATGACAGGAATACCCACTTTCAATCCTATTCAACATAGTCCTTAAAACCCTAGCCAGAGCAATTAGACAAAAGAAAGCAATTAAAGGGATACAAATAGGAAAAGAAAAGCTCCAACTATCCCTATTTGCTGATGACATGATTCTATATTTAGAAGACCCAGAAAGCTCCTTGAACTCATAAACAAATTCAGCAGAGTAGCAGGATATAAAATTAACACCCATAAATCAATTGCATTCTTATACACCAGTGAAAAATCAGCTGAAAGAAAAATCAGAAAAACTATCCTATTTCACAATAACCTCAAAAATTAAAAATAAAATATTTGGGAATCAATCTAACAAAGGAAGTAAAACACCTCTACAATGAAAAGTTTAGAACACTAAAGAAAGAAATTGAAGAAGACCTTAGAAAATGGAAAGCTTTCCCATGTTCTAGGATAGGCAGAATTAATATTTCAAAATGGCTATGATACCAAAAGCTCTATACAGATGTAATGCAATTACCATTAAAATTCCAATGATGTTCTTTATAAAAATAGAAAAAGCAGTCGTAAAATTTATTTGGAAAAATAAGAGGCCCAGAATAGCCATAACAATCCTTAGCAACAAAAGTAATACAGGAGACATCACCAAACCAGACCTTAAATTATACTACAGAGCTATTATACTACAGAATCTATTCTGTTGTCAGAAATAAAATTTCTTCATATCTAGTAACAAAAGTGGCATGGTAATGGCACAAAAATAAAATTGAAGAGTAATGGAATAGAATAGAAGACACAGAGACATGCCCAAATAAATATCGTTATCTCATACTAGATAAAGTTGACTTTAACAAATTTTGATACTGGAAAAAAATAAAGAAAAGAATAATATAATCTGAGCTAAGTTTATTTTAGTATCTTTATGATGAAAGAGAAAGGTGTTAGCTAACATTTGAATAGGATACATATCTATATCTATATATATATGATATATATACATATAGAAATATGCATGTATATAAAATTGAAGAAAACTTCTATTTCTCAGGTTGCATTTAATCAGTGAAAAAATAAAATATATTGAGTGATTTGGGGTTTTGAAAAAGAGTAGGTATTCAGGGGAAGGTCACAGAAGGATAGGTGTCAATGTTCTGAGGAAAGACGTTCTAAAAATACAGAAATTAACCAGAAAACCTGGTGAGAAAACATCCACTTCTATGTTTTGATATCTTAACGATGCCCCAAGTCATTTATTTTTTTCACTTTTAGAAGGATGCTTTCAGTACAGTAGATGAGGGTAGATATCTTTGAAAATAATGTACCTTAAAAAGCAGTCAGGAACTGAGCGGTTTAGAAAGTGTAAGGACACAGACATGTGAATACATATGTGTTGTCACAGCTGATGCTCTAACATAGACAAATGGAGTGTGGAATCCTGGCCAACCCAAAATACCATCAATTGGTATCTATTCTGTGTTCAGAAAATTTTTCTTCATAACAACTACAAAAGAGACAGGCAAAAAAAGAAACCTTTGATATACTTATCTGTCCAACACTGTTCCAGGCACATAGAATCCAAAGAACAATAACTTGATCTAAAAGAATTTATATAAAAAATCAGAACATACTTTTGAAAATATCGGTGCAATGTGTTCTTTTTCACACCTTGAAACAGAAGTATCATGAGGATAGGCATATTTTCCTCTTCTTTCTTCATCACTATACCCTTAGTCCATAAAAGGATGCCTAGGATTAAATGCATCCTGAATAAATATGTATCATTCAAATGAAAGAATAGGAAAATGTACTTGGAAAAAGTGAGTACATTTTTCTTAATGATGGTCAGGATGAAATATAATTTTTAATATACCAACTACACTTGATATGATCCTATGCTAATCAAAGAACCATTCAACTAGGGAGACACTCTCCCAAGCAAAAATGGTTATGTATACTTACTGAATACCTTCCATTACAAGGTGTTGATTTGTATTCTATTCACTTGCTAAATAATTCAGAAAATGTCCTCTCTGAACCAGGGAAGCCATCCCTTTTGTTGATATATTTAAACACTTCATATTTTTCATCAAAGCCAAGATTTCCAAGCCAGCACCTTAGGAGAAAGAAAAGCTGTGACAGGAACAAAGAATAGAGCTACGAGGAAGGAATAAAAAACTTTAAGAGCTTGTAAAAATTGATTTTTGTGGGAAATCCTCGAACTTTTTCTTCTGCTTTATTTCACATTTTGTGCTAAAATTGAATTATTGTTTTTGGTGATATGATTCAATGATTTATATAAATAAATACGGAAAATAAATAAGAAAACCACGACATGCTCTGTTGACCCACAGTGTAGCCATTTGACCTGGTTAATTTATCTTAAAGACTTGAGCCAATGACAATTTCACTTCTTTCAGATTTGACATGTCAGACCTCAGAGGATTATGGTTGTATGTAGAACACTCAGAACATAATCTTAAAGGTCTCTTCATTATGACAAAGGAATTCTGAAACAGATTGAAAGAAATGGCTTTGAGGTTGGTTGATCACATTATAAGATGCTATTTATGTTATAAGTTCTACTCACTCTCTCACTTTTTCCAAATAATGACCAATTAACACTTGTTCCAGTTTTATTCACTCATTCAAGATTTCCCAAGACACCACAACTCTAATCACTGTATACCATAGCACAACACCAAGAAATGTGAAAGAAATCTGATCTGCCACCTGAAACCCCAATGCCGTAGAATGAATGAATGTATCTTCCCAAAATTCATACGTTGAAATCCTAATCCTCAATGTGATCATATCAAGAGGTGGGGCTCTTAAAGGTGATTAAGGCATGAAGGCAGCCCTCACTAATGGTATTAATGTCCTCATAAAAAATAACCAAGAGGGCCCCTTGCACCTTTCATGATCTGAGGACACAGTGAAAAGCCATTATCTATGAACCAGAAAGAAGGCCTTCACCAGGCAGCACATCTGCCAGCAACTTGATCTTGGACTTCCCAGCTTCCAGAACTGAGAGAAATAAATTTCTGTTTTTCATAACTTCCCATTTTATGAACCTTTGTGATAGCAGCCAAAATGGACTCAAACACCTGTAATAAAATAACAGTCCAGATTCAAATGGAAAACTGAAGTTGTTTTTTTTTTTTTTTGACAGATTAGCCAAAATTTTCTCAATCCATACTGTTGTCTGGTTTAAAGATTTCATTGGAGTCCAATATTTTTCTAAGGTTTAAGTTTTGGTATTAAGACAAATAAATAAAATTAAGTAATTAAAAAAAGCTATTAAAATGGTCTTATAGACCTCCAAATATGCCAGCCTCACCTTATGTCAAACTTATACATTTACTAATTTACACTGCTTAGAATAACTTCCCCCCAGAGTCTGAGTTCACTCTCTTACTTTTTCCACATAATGACCTCTTAACTTTTGTTCTAATTCATTCACTCATTGAAGATTTCCCTGGACACCCTCCTTATAAAAGAAAAGCAAAAACTCTCCTATTTACTTAGCCTCATGATATTTTCCCCACAACTTTAATCACTGTATACTATGTAAGATATATATTAAATAATAATTTGTTATTATTTGTTTTGATTATTATCTATTTCTCCTATTAAAAAGTAGTTTACATGATGATGGAACTTTTGTCTACTTGGTCCTTTGCTATATCCCCGAGAAATCAGACTATTAACTAGCACATAGCAAGCATGAAAAAATATCATCAAATTAATAAATGAACAAATGGACATATGAATATAAGTTATTCCTTAGAAATCTTGTTGTTTCTCAGCAAAACAACTGCAGGCTTATAGTCTTCTCTAGTTTGTAAAGTCAGCACCAAAGTCCTGGACCATAGAAACCACTCCAAGTTCCAACGGCTCTAAATATCTTAACAACATGAAATCTTTCTGTTTGTTAACTTTATGAGATGATATTGTACTTTCCTGAATTCTGTATGTTTAAATTGCTTTTGAAATGTTAGTTCACTATTAGTTTAGATAATGTAAAAACAAATTAAATTATTATAAATATTTTATTTTGTTATTTTAGTACTACTTATTGGAGTAGATTTTTATAAGATTATATTCAAATTGTTTCTCCTCATTCCTTAAATAAACATTTATTGAGTATCTGCTGTATTTCAAAATATCCTAGCAATGGGGAAATGAAGAAAATATATATTTTATGCTCTTCCAAGGCTTACATTATAGTGTATGTACTCAGGAGATGTAAAAAACATATAATGACAAAAATGCACATCATGATTATTAGTTATTATTGCTATTGTTTATTATCTTATAGTTTTTACGGTTAAAAATCACAGCAGGATTCACTGAGCTAAAGTCTAGGAGTTGAAAAAGCCATGTTCCTTTCTGGATGCTCCAGGATTGTTTCTTTGCCATCTCCTGCTTCTAGAAGCTTCTGATATTCCTTGCTTCATGACTTCCCTTCTTCATATTCAAAGCCAACAATCTTCTCCTTTCTAACTGTCTCCTCATAGTCACATCTCCTTCTGTCTGCAGCAAGGAGAGGTTACATAGTAGATTTGGATAACCCAAGACAGTTTCCTCCATCAAAAGGTTCTTTTTTAATCACATCTGCAAAGCCCATTTTGGCATGTGAGATAACATATTCTCAGGGTCTGAGGATAGAATGAAGACATCTTTGAGAGCCATTATTCCTCCTACTCCACCGTGGCAGACAACAAAGAGGGCTATAAAGAAAAATAAAGAGCAAAGCAGCCAGAAAGCAGTTGGGGGGAGCATATTTTCTTTTCTTAGCTCTGCTGTTCTAACATTACAGATCAACACTTTTCATAAATACTTATCTTATATTTAATAATCAGAAGACAGAATGTGTCACTTATCAAAATATGTAAAGGGTAGACTCGTGGTAATCAGAGCCTACAGCTCCACCACCTGCCTTTAGTTTAAATCTGTGCCTAATGCCTTGTGCCAGGCACTTCCCTTGGTGTCCATACCACCATGTGAATCCAGCAAATCTACTTTGTCCTCTTCAAGAAAATTCCACCTTTGCAGCATGAAGAGATGTCCTGCACATTTATGAGTCAATCTGCTATGGTGGCCGGGAGCCAGCAGAGCTAGAAGTTCTTGCCATAATCACTGGCTGTTTATTTGGATCTTCTTCAAATCACATTCACATACCCTTTCCAAATCTGCATAAGGGTGGGCTAATCCTCATAAGGACTGTTGCTAGACTTCACGGCATTTCTCCTGATTTGCATCCTTTGTTCTCTTAACCAGAATATTATCTTCTGCCTTGATTTCTTCTAATGATCTTTTACCTTTTCATAAATGGTTCTATTCTATATTTTTTTCTAACCTATTAAGCTTTCGTGCTTTATATTTTTAACTGACACATTGTACCTGTTTATAGGGTTCTGTGTGATATTTCAATATACGAATACAATATATAACAATCAGATACAGATAACTGCCATGCCCATTATCTCAAACATTTATTACCTCTAGGAGGCTGGGACATTCAAAATTCTTTCTACTAGCTATTTTGAAATATCCAATTAATTCCTGTTTACCAAAACTACCCTACTGAGTATTAGAAGTTGTTCCTCATATTCAGCTACATTCCTCCACCTGTTAACCAGCTTCACTCCATCCCCACTCCATCCTAATCCACCTCTCCCCTGCTTCCCAAAATCTGGTAACCACTATTCTTATTAAGCTTTTTACACTATTAAAACCAGGAATCATATTATTGTTACAAATTAGAAGATATCACAATGTAATTAGAAAGATAACTAAAGTTTAACTTTTCCTTTACCTAAATTTTTAAATTAATAATTTTGACTTTTAAAAATGGCAAGTACATTGCATATTTTATTTAAGTTGAAGGTACAGAAAATAACTACTCTTTTCTTGAATGGAGGACATTATTGCAGCAATTCATTGCTGTCTTATGCTGCAATGGTGTTTTTTCCCCCAGCCTTTTCCATGATGCCATCATATCTGTTGATTCACTTACAATTTACCTGGGCTTTGTAATCATCAATTTCAATTAAATTTTATATGTATGTATATATATATATATGTATATACATATATATATGAATGAATGCATACAAAATGAATTTAGTTTGAAAACCCTATACTAACAACAAGAAAAGAAAATGGCCTTAGAGATTTCCTAAAAATGTAGAGCATGAATTTGGAAGGCACATAGCTCTCTACTTTGAAAAGGGAAATGTTATTATTCCATATTACTTATGTGGTTAAAATTGTAGCTATTACTTTTACTCCTCTTGCAACATTAATCTGAACTGGTTATTTTCAGCCTGCTTTGTGAGTTATGTGGGAGTTCTGTGTTTGGGATTGAGGTCTACAAATTTCATGATTTTGCCATACTTAGTGACTAGGAAGTTTCTGTGCAAAGACACAGAATGCCTGGCTGCTAGGAGATACCTAGCTACTGGGAAACTCCTCTGCAAAAGCACAGGATGTCCTTCACAAGTTTACCCTGCATCCCAGACCTAGGATGCCCAGCCATCTCCCTCTAAGGTAACTAATCAGGCATGATCTGGTCTCCATGGTAATGCCCCTGGAGAATAGGGGCTCATGTTTATTCTAACCTGAACTTTATCTCAGCTAGAACTCTGGGTTACAGAAATACTAATTAGAATATAGTCATGGTAGTGGGAGGTGTGTGTTCTTGAGTGAATAAACTCCCAGGCAGGGAGGAGAAGACACTTCACTTCTGCACTTCTTCACCACTTCACTTCACTCTCTCCACTCCATCCTGTCTGTCTGCTTGCACTTTTTGTGTCCTTGTCTGTTCTTTGTCTCCTCACAGGTGTTTCTTTACAGAGTTATGTGAATAAATGAACTCCCCTACATTGCTACCTTCCTAAAGACACAGAGGGTTACGAAAGATTCCCTACTCAGAAGAAAAGGAAGCTGTTTTACTTAGAAAAGGGGTTATCATTCATGGGGTAGAGAGATTAAAGGATTTGTGAAACAACTAAAGAGAGCAGACCATGTGAGGAGAAGGATAGGCTGGTATGGGAAAACTAAAATTAATTTAAGTGTTCCTAAATTCTAAATGTTTGGACTACATTCCCTAACTTATTCCATAAATTTAACATAAATTATAGAAAGCATGGTAATTTAGAAGTTGTTAAAGATAAAGAAATTTTCAGACAAAGAAAACATGGCAAATGGCATTTGAGATTTCCTCAGTGATGCATATTAGCTTATATGCCAAACTGGCAGCATAAATCAATTCATGAAGCATTAAGAGAGGTGTGAAATGACGTCCTTTAAGCTACTCCATATCTTGGTGTTTCACTGTGTTCTGGCCTAGCAATCATATACCTCCTCTTTGGGGAGTGCCCCTTGGCTCCTTAGTCTTAGTAACCAGCACAGTACCCACTCATTAGATCTTCACCTGTGCTTTTCCTCCTCTAAGAAGCCTCCTGAGTCCAGCATAGAACTCTCAACCTCTCAACTACTCTAATACTGCCTGGCCACCTGTCTGCATTCCCTTCTAGAATGTAAACTCCATGAAAGCAGACAAATGTTTTCTTGTGGCTGTTCCAGCACTAATTAGCAGTTACCCAGCAAGTGCCATGCACTTAATTCTCACACGTTGTTTGTGACAAGGTGATAAATGTTTATTCTCCAACTCATACTTGGACTGGCCTTTATATGGACTATAGCCCTCTTGGCAAGGAAAAGAGATTTGGAAGCCATGGTGCCTGCTGGGAGGAGGACACATGTACAGTCACAGGTGTACAATTCTAAGATGTTAATTCCTATAGTATCATATCTTTTCCTGTGACAAAAAAATATTGGGAAAGGATGTGCAAAGGATAAAAACTGTGCCTTTTATTACCTTTGAACTAATTTATAACTCTGTAAATTGTTGCAAACTAGCAGTAATGCAAATGAATTGCATCCAGTGGACTGCAATTGATTACTGTCTTATGTATATGAACAAGTTTTCCATTTATTTGTAAATGTACTCAAAGCCTTGATTGCTTTCATATGGGTGTTGTAATGAACTTTTTTATTTAAACTTAATAATTTATTACTTACTGATATTGCACATATATATTTTGCATTTTTGTAAGATTTATGGTTTTATCCTTAACACTTATCTTTAGATACATGCCAAACTTACAAAAGTAAATTTTTAACTCTTTAAGAAAATCAATTTAAGCCAGTTGTGGTGGCATACACTTATTATCCTAGCAACTCGAGGAGGCTACGACAGGGGAATAGAAAGTTTGAGGCCAGCCTCAGCAAATTAGTGAGGCTTGTCTCAAAATAAAAAGGACTGTGGATGTACTTCAGTGATAAGGCACTCCAAGGGGTTCAATCCCCCAATGCAAAAAAAAAAATTAACTAAATAACTAAATGAGAGGCCTAAAGTATATTATAAAGCATTTTTTTCTAAGGGTCACATGACTCTGATACAAAAAATAAAATTATTTAAAAAATTGAAGCTGATAGTACAAGCATCCTCCTGTCTTCTGATAACACTGATATAATCACCTTCTCTAACTAATAACAGCAGGCTAGCCACATGCTTTTTAATGACAACATGCTTTTTAATCTTCATTTTAAAAGGGACATTAATAATGCAGTTCCATGAAAATAAATGAAGGTGAGGATGTATGCCAACATCAATTTACAACTTTCTTCTGTTTAATTAATATTATTGCATGTTTTCATTTGAAGTGTGTTTTGCTCATCAACATGAGATGTTTAATTTATATGAAACTTCATTCAAAAGACTGCCTCCAGAGAAGCAACAATTTATTCTGGGCTATGTATACACACTTTGAATAAAGTATTCAGTTCACAGAGGACTTTTGCTGCAAGCATCATTCACAATTAAATTGAGGTTACAATGATACAGGCTTATTCTTAATAAATAAATTACTTGAATATAATTGATAGCAAACACAAATAGGGGGACTCCCAGTGTCTGATTTATCTTCAATTTCTTCATCTATATTTCCTTTTATTGCCTGAATTTAATTTTCTACTGATTTCAACTGGCAACACTTTATTCAAATCCTTCGTTGTCTTTGCTCAGATCATAGGAGTTATCTTCCGCCTGATCTCCCAAACTCTGCCTTTGATACCTGGAACACAGCCCAGTGGGAACTCCATTTAGCTTAGCATCTTCTATATTCTCTGTAATGCCTGTTTTGTTTGTTGTTTGTTCATGCTTTTTGTTTGTTTTTTTTTTTAGTTTTTTTTTTAAAGAGAGAGTGAGAGAGGAGAGAGAGAGAGAGAATTTTTAATATTTATTTTTTAGTTCTCGGCGGACACAACATCTTTGTTGGTATGTGGTGCTGAGGATCAAACCTGGGCCGTACGCATGGCAGGCGAGCGCGCTACCGCTTGAGCCACATCCCCAGCCCCGCTTTTTTAGTTTTAAAGTATACAAATATGACAATGCTAATATTCTACTTAAAATGTTCTTTGATTATTTCTCTCATCACTTATTCCGAACCTCTCTCAAACCTGTGCTCTTTCTGCATGGTTCTATTTGTGGCTCTCAAACCTTTCTTTGCAGCTCTGCATATCCTCTACCTATAATATTCTGCAACATCTCATATGCTTTACTGTTCAAATTCCTGCTCATCCTTCAAATCTTGATCCAAGAACAGCTTCCTTTTTGAGTATTCCATAACTATCTGATATAGACTTTTTTCCTAATTGCTACAAGAAATTTTATTTCTTTTTTATTACACATATACAGAACAATCTTTTATATTTCTGGATGTATATAAACTATGTCCACACCAATTTGTGTCTTCATACATGTACATTGGATATGATGACCATCACATTTCACCATCATTTATAACCCCATGCCCCCTCCCTTCCCCTCCAACACCTCTTCCCTATCTAGAGTTCATCTATTCCTCCCATGCTCCCACTCTCTACCCCACTATGAATCAGCCTCCTTATATCAGAGAAAACTTTAAGATATCATCTCACTCCAGTCAGAATGGCAGCTACTATGCATACAAACAGCAATAAGAGTTGGTGAGGATGTGGGGGAAAAGGCACACTCATACACTGCTGGTGACACTGTAAATTGGTGCAGGCAATATGGAAAGCAGTATGAAGATTTCTTGGAAAATTGGGAATGGAACCACCATTTGACCCAGCTATTCCTCTTCTTGGACTATATCCAAAGGACCTAAAAACAGGGACACAGCCACATCAATGTTTAAAGCAGCACAATTCACAATAGCTAGACTGTGGAGCCAACTTAGATGCCCTTCAGTGAATGAATAGATTTTTTAAAATGTGGCATATATACACAATGAAATATTACTCAGCATTAGAAGAAAATAACATCATGGCATTTGCAGGTAAATGGATGGAGTTGGAGAAGATAATGCTAAGTGAAGTTAGTCAATCCCATAAAACCAAAGGCCAAATGTTTTCTTTGATATAAGGTGGCTGTTTCATAGTGGGATAGGGAGGGGGAGCATGGGAGGAATAGATGAACTCTAGATAGGGCAGAGGTGTCGGAGGGGAAGGGATGGGGCATGGGGTTATAAATGATGGTGGAATGTGATGAATATTATTATTCAAAGTACATGTATAAAGACACAAACAGTGTGACTCTACTTTGTGTGCAACCAGAGAAATGATAAATTGTGCTCCATGTGTGTACTATGACCTGAAATGCATTCTGATGCCATAACAAATTGGAATAAATAAATAAATAAATAAATCTTAAAAAATTTGTTTTTATTGTTGCATTCCAGTTATACACAATATTGGAGTTCATTTTAAATAAATATAATTTGCTCCACTTTGTTCCCAGAAATTCTTCTTTATATCCTGTCCTCCCTGCCGTGATCCCTTACTTCTACTCTACTTGTTTTTCTTCTACTTTTCTGTATTTTTTAAATCCACTGTGTTGTATTCATATATATGTAACATCGTTTGGTCAAGTTCATTCTACCACTCCTCCCTCTTCCTGTCCCTCTTCCTTCCCCCTTTATCCCCTTTGCTTTATCCCCTTCCTTTACTAATTTCCCTCTATTTTCATGAGATCCCCCTCTTAAATATTGTAAAAATGGACATACTATCTTAAGGGTTATGCAGATTCAATATGACAATGCAACCTCCATCAACAATATCAATGACATTCTTCACAGAACTAGAAACAAACAGACTTAAAATCCATTTGGAAGAATAAAAGACCCAGAACAAGAAGACTGATATTGGAGTCATCACAACAACTGATCTCAAAATACACTCTTGAGCTATGGTAACAAAAAAGAGTATACTATTGTCACTGAAACAGACATGAAGACCAATGGAATAGAATAGCAGGCACAGAGACAAATCCACATGGGTAAAATCATCTGATACTAGAACAAGGTACCAGAAACATACAATAGATAAAAGAGAATCTTTTTACAAATGATACTGCAAAAACTGGATATCCATATGTAAAAAAATAAAATCAGATCCCTATATTTCACCCTGCACAAAACTCAGTCAACGTGTATTAAAGACCTAATGAAGTAGAATAGAAACTTTGCTACTGCTAGAAGAAAACATAGGCTTAATATTCCAACATATTGGTGCAGGTACCACTTCCTTAACAAGACTCCTTGATTTCAAGAAATAAGAACAAGAATCAATAAGTGTGATTGCATGAAATTAAAAATCTTCTGCATAGTAAAAGAACAATTAAGAACATAAAGAGAAAACCTACAGCATAAGAGAAGATTTTTTTCCCTAAATATACTTTTTGTAAATACAAGTGTGATATATTTTACGCAACCAAATTAAAGTAACCAATTATGATATTTATATACAAGAGCACTGAAAAACCAATTTCAAGGGTTTCATTTTGAAGTGGACAAAAACAATTTCAAGAAGTGGAAAACAGAAGAAATAGTGAATTCATTCTTTTAAACTTTTATTATCTTCAGGAAAATTATGCCGAAGTATGAAAAACTTGTCATATTTTTACGATGATTGTATATTTATATATTTTATATGCCTTATCTAAGAAATACTAATTCCATTAATTGTATTGAGGTCTTATTGTCAATCATATATTCAGGATCTAAATATCGTTAAGATACCTCCCTATCAATTGGTTTCCTTCCTTCATATTAAATTGGTCCACATTAAATTGTGATTTTAGTATGTCAAAAGCAATTGAATACTGGATATTTAATATAGTTCAAAGCTTATATTATGAAAATAGATACTGAACTTAAAATATCAAAAGTAGACTATCACAAGACATTAAACAAAGTAAGAAATACAAAGTAAGGAAACAAAATGGAGGAAAACAATCTTAATTTAAAATGGATTCAGAAAAGCCACAAATATGCATTGGGCCCTAGGGTTGATCATGAAGAATTTGTACAATTTCAATTGATTAAAAAAGGTGAAAATGGCATTTTAATTAGAAGTTCCATTAAGAATATTTTAAATGGAAATTGGCAAGTCTCATCAAAGCTATTTTGAATGACACAAATGAAAGTATATTCAATAGTTCAGCTAAAGGGGATTATACCAAACTACAACTTAGTCTGATAGAAACTGGAACTGGAAGTTGGAATAAAAGCTTCACTTACCATATCACTGGTTTAATTAATTACTCTGGTTTAACCAGATTGCCTGAGTTCAAATCCCAGCTACCTCTTAGCCACAAGACCTCAGGTAAGTTATTTAAACGTCTTTAAAATGTGTAAATAGAGCTGTTAAGAGAATTAAATGATGTCAACATATTCAGGGTGCATCTCAATAAGGCAAGGTATACAATAAGTGCTACATAAAAAAATATTGATGGTCTTGCTAACCTATTCTACTTTTTAAAAATCTTCATTTACTGATTCCACTATTCATCTAGCATGAAAGCCTCCTAACTCTTCTGTACAGGATGAAACTGCTTTCCCTCTGGCAAGATAATGCACTGGCTGGTTTTAGGTCAGATGTGTTATGAGGTCATATTAGCCGTGAGTATGAAATGAATGATATCCTATGATATGTCGAAATTTAAGGAAAGTGGTCAGATCTAACAATAAAATTAGCTTAAAGGAAATATGCATATGTAATGTAACAAAAGTGCTGGGGATCATTGAGACTTTGTGTCTAATCCATGATGGTTTTTAAAGTATACAAAAATGATGAAGTAAATTAAAGCTGAATCCTGAAGGCTATGACTATCCTGATAAGTTTACATTTCATTCAAAGAAAATGGGAAGAATAAAAGACTATGTACAAGATGGGGTATTTTAATAGGTTAACCCTGAAGGCAATATAGAAATAGAAATGCACTGTAGAGAGACGGAAGTATGTGGAAGGCAAGAAGGCAGGACATAACTATAGTTTGTGATTTGACCACCAGGATCCACATAGAGAAATCAATAATCCTGGGGAAAGTCAAATTTCTGTTATGTTACTACTATGGAAACCAGTCTACCTGTAACTAAATTTTGAAGATATTCCTCATTTGAAAAAATCTAAATAAAGCCTGCTTTGCAATAAAATCATTCCTAAGGGCAATATGATATAATGTGGTCAAAAATAGTAGCAGCCATAGCGAATCCCACCATTTCTATAGCTATAATGTACCAATAAAGAACATGTAAAGAAAAAAATAAATAGCTCTTCCAAAAATATACATACTCAGACCTCAAAAAAAAAAATACTGGGAGGCCAACTATCACTTAGATTCCTACACTGAAAATGTAGAACCAAAAACATTGCAATATAACTTCAAGTTGAAACCAAATTTTTCCCAGAACATTTATTTTATTTATTTTCTACATTCCATCATTATAGTAGTAGAAATTAGCACTTCAGAGTCTTCAGAATTCACTTTTTGGTAATCTCAAAATATGCTCTGTTACACCTGTTTGTTTGTTTTTTTTTTCTGTTTCTGGGAACCCTTAAACCCATCAAATATGTATGTCTTTAAAACCACTTGAGGAACCTTAAATCAATAAATATTCAAAGGATGAATAGTACTCTGTCCCATTCCTTCTATTCATGAGTTTGGTGGCCATCATTTCATTCATTCCACTCTTTGCCTACATTTCTTAGAGATATTACCTCTAGGATGAAAACCTTCTTTTTCATAATTTCTTTTTGGTTATGTCAAAAGCATTCTAAAATATTTTGCTCTAGAAAATATGAGAATAATAAAAAGCATTCCCTAGTGTCACTGTTTCTAAAGTTTTGGTCAGTTTTACCATGTGCTGGCTTGATCTTTTTGTACAATATTTGATCACTGAAGGCCATATTCAGGCAACTTTTTGTTGATGTTAATCACACATATGGCTGCAGGATTCTAGACGGTTCAAAAATCCTGCGAAGAGTATCCTGTTCTTTTAGAGGAGCTTCATTACTGGGTGGTGCACCAACCACATTCCAAGAGCCTTAACTGCTATAAGTTAATGGAACGGAGTGCACCCTCTCCAGAGACTGCTCCCAGAGAGGCTTCCATATGTTGGTCACACCTCACTGCCACTCCAAATGTGACATATAGCCAATGTCTGAGTGATATGAGTCACAAAAAGGCAGCCATCTTGTCTCAAACAGAAACAACTTTGAAGGGACTGTTTATGCCACAGGCTTCCCAGTGGATCTAATAAAGTTCCATTTAACCTAAGACAGCACCCTCAAATGATCTTCTCCTCCCTGTCCTCCTTTACTTTCTTGCCTACATACTTTTCCTGAAGAACATATCCATAACATACCTCATAAATCCAGGTGTGCTTCTAAGGAATGTTATTCACAGGATATCTAAAAGATTTCTCCCTAGCATATAAGGATGGATCACACTAAGAGTATGTATTAGAATACTTTTTCATTGACAACTTTTGAAAGTTAAAAGACTTTTTAGTCGAAGGTCAATAATTATTTTATGGAACAACAACTATTTAAAATACCCAGTGCTTAGAAGAAAAATCTTCATAAATAATGTCCATTATTTTTAGTCTGTTACTAGAAATATATACCATCATTTTGCTTGAAGTCAAATAAGAAAACCATTATTTCCACGTTTAGTGTATACACACATACTAAGCTAGAACAAGCACAAATTTTTCAGTCATGGGTCCTCTAAAATACCTTGGCCTTACTGATATTAAAAGTATTGGAGTAAAGTGTGGTCACATAGTTATGTGTTAATCCAATTTCAAATTAAATTTAAACATTTTAATAAAATGATTTTTTGATTTTATACTTTTCAAGGTTAGCAGAATGTTCACAAATTATTTTTTACTAAGTCAACATTATTGTTTTAACTAGTCCTGAATATTTCAGAAGTGTTAATCAGGCATAGTTTCAATATTAGAACATAAATTGCATTCATCCTTAGTGTTTTGAGACAAAGAAAAAGAACGTTTGTCATTGTCTTCCTCTTTCTTTTTTGAAAATACTTTTACAGTTAATATAATTTTTGTTCTGAGTCTATGGGGAATGTAATTTTCTGAAATTGTACATAGTTAAAACTTATCACGTGCCTGTCTATGTTCTAAGTGCTTTATATATTTAAATGCATTTAATCCTCACAAAAATCCTATTTAAAAGTCACTTTAGTGTCACCATATTATATACTGAAAAACAAAGGCACAGAGGGGTTAAATAACTGGCTCAGATGATACAGCTATAATCCAGGCTGCTGACTCCAGTATCTACATCCTTACCATCTGCTCTATAATGTTTTATTGATCACAAAGAAAAATTTGGTTATGATACAAAATATATTCAAGTAATATTATTAAAGTAGTACTTTCTGTAGCCAATTGTAAAAGTTAAGAAGGATGTCTTAAGAGTTATATTTCTGTTAAAATTTTGGAAATATTGGCTTTGACTCAATAGTATAATATGTTGGATATATATACATATATGTATATATACATACATATACATATATGTACATTTATAGGAGGCAAAAATGAACTATCACAAGCTTTAATTATTTTGACTGACTAAAAATAAGTTTAGACCAGAGGCCAAGTCTCAAGTATTAACGAAAAAGAGAATTGATGAAAATCTTTAAGAACTTATTCACATAAGTGATTTTGAAAATGCTGAGGACATACTGAAGAATGAGATTTTTGTTCACATTAATAAAAAAAAAACATGTTCTACAGCATTTACCACAGTGTTTATGTTAAATTTATTCTTACATCTAGTTAATGCAAAGTTAAGTTTCTCTCAAACTCTACTAACTTAAGGACAAACATCTATATAATGCCATTTAACTCTCTAAGTTCTTCCTTCATGTAAAAGAACAACAAACAATTTATTAGATAAACTTAATGATTGAGTGACTTTAACAGGTTTATCTTAAAACCCTATGAATAATCTTGGTTTTTCCTCCTCAGCAAGACACTGATATCCTAGAGGTGAATTGAAATAAATGACCCAGTGAAAGTGGCTGCAAACTGTGTTCTGGGATGAAGAGTTGAAATAAGTGAAATTACTTAATCTAAAAGAAAAAGAACCTCAGGATGGAGAATAATGACAGTTACTTCGAACTCACAGTTGAAGTGAAATCAGTTTTTCATCCCTATTAAAGATATCATGCTTCTTTTGATGCAATCAAAGATTAACATAAACCATTTTGCTATGTACACATATGTGCATGCTGATAAAGATGTATTAATTTATTTACTTCTACATAATTTTAAGTGGTATTATGGTTACTATTATATTTATGGTAATCTTTTTTATAAAAATTTAAAACTAATCTATATAACTAATAAGTAGAGGAATTAGAATTTGAACCAGACAGTCTAGTTCAGGGGCCACTTTCTACATGGCTACTGTCTCTCCCAAGATAGAAAAGTTTTAAATAGCTGAAGTTCTGACATGTCAAAAGAGTAGTCAATTTCAATAAGAAGACAATTCATGCCAGCTCATCTTAGCTTCAGAACTAGAGAGAACCCAGTGAAAGATGAACAGAGACCTACTGGGACCAGCCTCTTTCTGACTGAAAGCAGGATCAATACTTTGAAGCAGTGTTTTTCAACCTTAGCACTATTTATATTGGGGAGCAGATAAGGCTTGTGTAGAGTGGCCTCTGTATATTCCAGGATATTTAGCAGACTTTCTGACCTCCAACCCCTAGTTACCAGTAGCAACCTCTCAGTCACAATACAAAAAAAAAAAAAAGAAAATGTCTCCAGACATTACCAAAAGTCCCCTGGCAATCAAAATCACTCCCTGTTGAGAACTACTGCACTCAGGACAATAATAGAGAATCTCCTCTCCATACAAGGAAAAAAAAAGAAAAGAAAAGAAAGAAAGAAATCCCGAGAATAGAAAATTTGAGGTAAGAGCCAAGCACTATAGACAATAAAAATGTATCACAAAGAGAAAAGCTATATACAGTCGGAGACCTGATAAAGAGTAAAAAGTAGTACCAAATGTAACTGATACACATTCAAAATCCAAAGAAGAAAAGTCTCTAATTCCAAGGTCTTATTTCCCTCCTTCACTTACTGCCATTTAAGAATGACAAGGACTCACACTGTTTTTTTATAATTGGGGGGAAAAAAGCAACAAAGTTTTCAAGTGCTCTAAGCACATTTCAGAGCAAAATGGCATTTATTGTCTCATATGCCTCATTCTCCATCAAAGATGGGAGGTGCACAAAAGTGCCCCCCCAACACACCTGGCCACTTGCAGCCATACCAGTGTCACCACTGGATGGCCCAGTTTCCCTGCCATGTGTAGATGTAGCCTCAGATTTCCCCCCTCAACACTGCATTTGAGGCAGAACCTATCACTAATCAGAGTTGACATGTGAAATAAAATCAATTTTTCATACCTGTTACAGATGCTGAGTTTCTCTTGATGCATTCTAAAACGAACACAGCTATTTTGGCAATCACATAAATCTATTAACTCACAGTGAGCTTCTCTTTCTTACCGGTACCTTAGCATTCTTTCATTCATGTTGCTATAAAGCTATGTTGGAAAGTTCAGGGCATTGTGGAATGTCATCTTACCAAACAAGCTCTTTTTAAAAACTTGTATTTAAACCCATGGAGATCTGAGAATCTGGCTCCCATGAGACAGTTTTCAATTACATTTTCCGTCTTGAATCGTGAAAATTTGATAAGAATTATTTTTACCTCTTCAAATAAATTAATAAAAATCTCCAACAGATTCCTGTTTCTTGAGAAGCCTCATAGTTTTATAGCAGTCTACCTTTGGATACACTTGGCTCCATATTTAATCAACAAACATCTGCTAGCAGGAATTCTTAACAGTTTGCTTTGGCTCCTACCCTAAAGATACCCATCATCTTCTATAAACACACTTTTCTAAATAGAAGAGGGAGAAAAATTCATGCATTTACCAAGAAAAGATAGTACGAATGACTAAAGTAAACTGGATGTAGAGAAAAGCAGTATAACTACAGTGAAATATGGCAGCTGACAACCTTCTCAGTGTTGGGAAGAAAACAGGAACTGATTTGGACCATGGCAAACTGTAAAGGGCATGCTTGCTGGAAGAGAGACAGCTGTTATTTAGTTACAAAGTTTGACGTGTGGGCACATTGATCTGGTCTCTTGAGAGAATCTGGGAATTCAAAGTTTGTGTGAAATCTTCTAAATTTAAAATATTGGTTAATTTTAATATATATATATCATTCAGATCAAAGTAAACAGCTATGGCTGCATAAAGCCTGGGGGAAACCAATAGGCAACCACTATTCTAAACAAAAAACATGCCTTTTCCAGTTAATCTTGGTGCCAGCTGTTAAGCAAATAAAATTTTCACGAACACCCACATTATCCACATTCTAAATGCCAAGAGAAAGCAGTTCATTGAGATGTAGCTAGTAATTTGCAAATTTCAGAGCTAACACAAGAAGAAGCCAGTATGAAGTGGGCATAGAATTTCCAAGTTTATTTTATCCAGTTCAGTTTATTTTAGATGAACATTCCTTTAAATTTTTCTTTGAAAGGGTAGAATGATTATTTTCATTGTTAGCACAAAAATGCATCCTTTTTGAGGTGAAGTAATGACACAAATGGACAGCTCCTTTTTGACCTTTTCGTTGCCACTTTTCTCAGTATTAAAAGCATTGCTGTGCCCCCATCATCTGTCCCTACTGGGCCTAGAGGGTTCAAGTGAGCAGCTTTCAATGACAATTCATGATTTAATAGTCTAACATGCAATCACTCCCTTCACCATCACCTAGAAGAATAACTCTTAAAATATGCAAAGACTAAAAGATACTCTCTAGTACCTTCAAAGAATTCTTTCTTTACTCTTTCTGTTGACCTCTGCATTCCTGCATTTCTCTAACCCTTTCAGCACTCATTGATTCTTCTATTTAGTCATCACATTCTGTGATGTGAAAGGAATCAGCATTCGCTTCATGATAGTTCTCTGAACACTAATTGCTCTTCCTAGAAAAAAGTACTGTATAATTTTAATAAATGGGCACATTATATAATTGGAGGGAACATTCTCTAAAATTCCTGTGTAACTTATAACAAGCTCTCATCACAGGTCAAGCTGAAGCCAATATTCAAAGACCCTAAATATCTTTCTTTTTTTTTTTTTTTAAGAGAGAGTGAGAGAGAGAGAATTTTAATATTTATTTATTTATTTTTTTAGTATTTGGCGGACACAACATCTTTGTTTGTATGTGGTGCTGAGGATCAAACCCGGGCCGCACGCATGCCAGGCAAGCGCGCTACCACTTGAGCCACATCCCCAGCCCAATCTTTCTATTTTTTTGTTCACACCAAAGATAAAATTCATACAACATGAATTTCTTATTCCCTGAGAGTAAAAATGGAACAAATTTCACAAACATATCTCAGTCTGCACAAGATAAAATACTTTGTACCCTCTAATTCCTTTGAGACACACTATTTTTATCTCTCTTCCTCTCTGAAATACCTTTTGCATTTTTAAGTACCTTGATTATTTTTGCAGCTAATAATAATTACAATCATGATAATGGCAAAAGTCTTAGGCAGTAAATGAAAGATAAAATTAACTACTGAGTTTCTGGAAAGGCAGCACATTGTTTCCAGTTAAGGATTAAGGAAAAAATTTGCTATTAATAACAATGTTTAACACAGCTATGAACATTTTCATGCCTACCTGCGCAGTGCCAAGATAAAAAGGCAAGCCAAAAGGAGATCCTGCAAGAAGATGAAGTCTCATCAAAACTGCTTTTATGTTTTTTTAACATCTTACCAGGCTTACCCAGAGATTTCCATGTGCGTGATAATACCAAGTATACTGCAGGAAAGCACTTTATTTTCTATTAGTTGAGTAAAAACCAAGATTAATGTAAAGGACTAAAACTCAAATTTATTGGCTCCCAGCCTGTTCAGCTCCAGAGCTGTCAGAATGGTATTTTCTGAACCAATTGATCATTCTTCCAATGTCATTTAAGTGTCCTGGTTGAACCTATGGGATTCCACCCACTGTGTTGGGTCCTTTTATTGTGTGGAACCTGATAAGAAAATGAAACCTGATTATGGTTGTGATACAAAGGGGAGTCCTAGTAGTTTTGCAGGTTAATGTGGCAGAGCAATGCCTACGGGTATTTAAGCAGAAGCTATTAGTGCCATAGCCTAATGGTCTGTCAGCATTTGTCTGGTCCTAGCCTCCATCCATCTGTTCAGAATCTGCATCCAACTCCATACTGGCTGTCCTGAAACTCTCCCAGAGATAATTAGAGGGAACTGGTCAGTATTTCAATAACCCTCACCCCCGCACATACTAGTTAGGGAGATGCCATTAAAAAATACTTGTTCTTCCATTTCCAAAGAAAAAGCCCCGCTCATTTGATTAAGACCCCTCTCTACTACTGAGTTCCCCAGACGTAGACAAATTTCCTGGAGCTTTATCTCTTGCAAGCTGCCAAATGCTTCTCCTGCCATGCTCCTGCCAAAAGAGCCACCTGTCTGCCTGGCTGTTCCTGAACTTCCTTGGTGACAATTGATCTGTCTGCACTCCTCATCAAGCGGCCTCGGTGACTCTGATTCTGAAGCTATTTCATCTCACTACCGATAACAGTGTCTAGATGCTAACGTTTAAGGAAAGTCTGACATTAAATTTCTAATATAGTACTAAAAGGCATTAGATGTCTTGACTTCCAGACAGGCCTGAATTTACTTCAGTCTGACTCAGCAACCACTCAAAGAATTGAGTCTACTCTTAATCCATAATTTATTTGGAAACGTATACCCCTGGTTGTAATCTTATTATGAAACAACAAGACTTTCTTTTAAGGAAATATGACTAGCATTTTGAGAAAAGTTTACTCTATTTTTGAATTAAAGTCTTTGCCCGTTAGGGTAGTTGTTGTAGGGTTTTTTAGTCTCTATAAGTGTGCCTACAAAATTAAAAAATGCATGGATGCATTCCATGAATACAATTAATAAATTGCAGGAGGTTTTGGAAATACACGACTTAGCTTGAAAATGTCATTACAGGGTCAGATAGTCAAGAAAATATCCTGTCTTGTCCTATACTGCCACCAGCTGGACAAAATTAATAAAACATTCTAGCAACAACAATTTGAGGTCTTTTTTTTTTTTTTTACTTGCTTTGAAACTCAAGAGGATCCTATATCAAGTATGCCCTGGAAAAGCCAGGTTTACACTTTTCACCACAGCATAAGCAATAACAGGACCATATTACTTTAAAAGAGTCTTGGTTTAGATAATGCATAACTTGGACGAATAGAGGCTTTCTGTCCAGGTGTTGTCTACTCTGCCCATCTCATCTCTCTAGTTCAGTATACTCCAGCCACATTCATTTTGATCTTCCCTGAAAAGGCCTAGCTGCTGCCTGCTGTTCATCTACTTGGAATTCCTTCTCTCTTCTCACAGTTGGAAATAAAGCTGTGCCTGCTCATTGCTCAGTTTCAGCTCAAAACTGGGCCTCTTCCTCCACAGTCCAACTCTGCTTACTCTGTGCCTTGAATTGAGCAAACCTAATCGTATTAAGCCCTTTATCCTTTTGCATGGCTGTCACTTCCAGAAGCCCCAGATTCCAGGGCACCTCATTTTTCACACTGTAATCCTCATAAGGCACTGAGGACAGAAATGGTTCCTGTTTATCTTGACAGCCTTGTATATATTCATGGCACTCTCTTCCACTTTAGAAACACCCTGTTTAGAAGTTAAGTGATATATTCACCTTGCCTGCTCTATATCCTTCTCTGATCCCCACTTAATTCCTAAAAACCCCAATATACCCTCTAAGATGCATAGTTCATCATCAGCAAAAGTACTCTCCGTGCAGTCTCAAACTCTTACTATTCCCTTGAGTTTCCAGCTGAAGGAAATTTGGTTCTTTCCTGAGGGCAACACTTCCCTATATCTGTCTAAGGCAAAATACATGTCCTGAGTTCTCATTCCTAAGTTCTAGAATGTTCACAACCCCCTCCCTATTAATAATGGAGCTTTAAATCACATGTCACCAGACAATAACTTACCTGTCACCATGATCTAACACTCCTGTAATTAACACCTTGTCAAATGTCTCAGAAATTAAGAATCCTAGCTACCACTCTGGTCTGTGCCGCTCTTGAGATCCTAGAAATATTGTGACAATGGATTACCAGAAGAATTCAGTGAGAAAGCTACATGTCACCTAGGAAAATATCTTCTCAGCTATTTTCTGTTGCTTGGGCTACTTGAAGCTCCTCTGAATATGTCTCCATATTTCCAGTTTTGCTCACATAGAGTTTATCTTTAGTACAGAAACTGAGGTTGCCTTTGTAAGCATAACTTCCTCTAAATCCAACAATTCTTATTTCAATTAAAGAAAAAAACAAAGTCTTTAAAATGATTCAGAAAGTCCTTCATCTGTGTCTCCACCCCTCACTCCAGTCCAGCCACAATGGCCTCCTTATGGCCAGAAAGCATGCCTTGCAGGATCCCAGATTACATCCCAAGTGAATAAAAAAAAAAAAAATATTTGGATCCATCTTTTCATGAGCGCTCATCATATATGATATATGGAAATACGTACATTGGACATACGTACATTCAAACATATAACACAAAACACAAGTGTGCACACATAATATAATACATACAACACATAACATAATAGTAAAGGCCTTATAACTTTTTACAGGTAAAATCTCTATTGCAATGTTTAAAAACTCTATAGTCAAAAAAAAATAGAACTGATCAGCAAAACATTAACCTAGGTCTGTATGAGCTCAAAAAAATAAAATAGAACTTCATGATATGGGAAAGGGCAATAATAAAATAGATATTGAAAAAAGCATCCTGGTTCTGTCGCAGATGTAAGGATAGCCAAATTGGAGTTTTGGATATCAGCTATTATGGATTTGAGCTAAATCATCTTCTTTTTGGTCTGTAGAAATCGCTTTAGTTAATCTCTCTGGAATCCAAATCGGCTGCTGTTCTCCCTGTGGAAACACAAAACCAGACCCCCGACTCCAGACAATCACTGGGTCAGGATTTTAGTTAATCTCTCCGGAATCCAAATCAGCTGCTGTTCTCCCTGTGGAAACACACAAACAGGCCCCCGACTCCAGACAATCACTGGGTCAGAACCTTGGTTAATCTCTCTGGAATCCAAATCGGCTGCTGTTCTGGGTCAGAACCTTGGTTAATCTCTCTGGAATCCAAATCGGCTGCTGTTCTGGGTCAGAACCTTGGTTAATCTCTCTGGAATCCAAATCGGCTGCTGTTCTTCCTGTGGAAACACACAAACAGACCCCCCAACTCCAGACAATCACTGGGTCAGAACCTTGGTTAATCTCTCTGGAATCCAAATCGGCTGCTGTTCTCCCTGTGGAAACACACAAACAGAACCCCAACTCCAGACAATCACTGGGTCAGAACCTTTCCATTGTCCTGTTAGAATATCTTTCCAAAGTACCTTGGGCTTATGTACATTTTTTGGACACATATGCCTTTCTGCAGCACTAAGTCCTGATGAATCCAAATTTAAAAAGTTTAGAGTAAAAAGGGTTATTTTAAGTTTATCTTTGGGGAATATATACCCCTTCCCAATTCCATCTTTTTGCTTTAATAAGTACATTTTAATAGTTTGATGAGCTCTTTCAACTATGCCTTGTCCCTGTGGATTGTATGGGATTCCTGTTATATGAGTAATGCCAAATGATGAGCAAAATTGTTTAAAAGAAGTAGACGTATAACCAGGGGCATTATCTGTTTTTAACTGTTTTGGAATGCCCACAGTGGCAAAATTTTGTAAGCAATGAGCTATAACATCTTTAGTTTTTTCGCCGGCATGAAGGGAGCCCATCAAAAATCCAGAAGAAGTATCAACTGTAACATGCAAATATTTTAATTTTCCAAATTCTGGCAAGTGTGTGACGTCCATCTGCCAAATATGGTTAGGCATCAATCCTCTAGGATTGACTCCAAGATTAACTTGTGGTAAAAAGGTCACACAATTTTGACATTGTTTTATTATTTGTCTAGCTTGTTCCTTAGTTATTTTAAAACGCTTTTGTAAAGTATTAGCATTGACATGGAATCTTTCATGAAAATTTATAGCTTCTTCTAGTGTAGAGAAAATATGTATGTCATGTGTAGTTTTATCTGCTAAATCATTGCCCAAACTAAGGGCTCCAGGCAATCCTGTATGTGCCCTGATATGTCCTATAAAGAATGGATCTTTTCTGTCCCAGATTAAACTTTGTATAGTGGAAAACAAAGAGAAAACAGTAGAAGAAGGGGAAATCCTACCAGCATCTTCAAGGGATACTATAGCATTAACTATATACTGGCTATCAGAAAATAAATTAAATACAGAATCTTTAAACATCACAAAAGTTTGTAATACTGCATTAAGCTCTACCTTTTGAGCTGATTGTTTGGGTACTAAAAATGTAAAAGTTTGATCAGGTGTAACTATTGCTGCTGTACCATTATTTGACCCATCAGTGAATATATTTGGAGCATTCATGATAGGTGTTTTTCTTGTCATTTTTGGAAAAATTACAGGATGCAATGACCAAAAAGACAATAAAGGATTAGATGGTAAGTGGTTATCAAATGAAACATTAGATTTGCACATTATTATTGCCCAAGTATTTAACTCATTAGCTAATTCATCAATTTGATTCATAGTATATGGAGTAATAATTTTATGGGGAGAAATTCCAAATACTGCCTTTGCTGTTTTTATTCCTTTGAGTATTAATTGTCCTACAGCCTCAGGATATCTAGTAAGAATAGTGTTAGGAGAATAAGATAAATGTATCCATAATAATGGACCTTCTTGCCAAAATACTCCTGTAGGAATATTTTTTGTTGGTAGTACAATAAATAATAAAGGCAAACTTATATCAATTCTATCCAAATGCATATTTTCCATATATGTTTCAATGATTTTTAATGCCTTTCTTGCTTCAGGCGTTAACATTTGGGGTGAATTTGGATCTGATGGACCTTTTAGGATATCAAATAAAGGTCCCAATTCTCCTGTTGGAATACCTAGATAAGGCCTTATCCAATTTATGTCTCCTAATAACTTTTGAAAGTCATTAAGTGATTTGAGTTGATCTACTCGTATTTGAATTTTTGGTGGACGGACCATGGTTGAGGATAATAGAACTCCTAAATAATTAATTGGAAAATTTAATTGTACTTTATCTATTGCTATCTCTAGATTATGATTTTTTAATAAGTTTGTAAGTGTGGCATAACATTCTAGCAATGTGTTTTTAGCTTTGTGTGCTAATAATACATCATCCATATAATGAAATATTTGTAGTTCAGGATTTTGATTTCTAAGTGGCTGGATTACTTTGTTAACATAAATTTGACACATAGTTGGGCTGTTAGCCATCCCTTGAGGGAGTACTTTCCATTCATATCTCTGATCAGGACCTTCATGATTTAGTGCAGGGATAGTAAATGCAAAACGTGGACTATCCTCAGGATGAATTGGAATTGAAAAAAAACAATCTTTAATATCTATAACTAAAACATACCAAGTTTTTGGCAAAGCAGACAATTGAGGAATCCCCGATTGAGCAGGTCCCATAATGACCATTTCATTGTTAATGGCTCTTAAATCTTGCAGTAATCTCCATTTACCAGATTTCTTTTTGATGACAAAAATGGGAGTATTATGGGGAGATACAGAAGGTTGTATATGTCCTTCCGCTAATTGTTGTTTGACCAGATCATGGGCTACTTGTGTCTTTTCTTTAGTCAAGGGCCACTGAGGAACCCATACTGGTCTTTCTGATTTCCATGTAATTTTTATTGTCTCAGTGGCCCTTTGTGAAAATCCAACCCATGTCTGTCTGTTCCTTGATCTATTTGTATTGGTGCTGCTATACCTTGTTCTTGTTTTTCTAATCTTTTTCCTTTCCTAAAACCTTGTCTAGCCATAATAGTGGGTGCATTTTGATTGATATTATTTGTTAATGTCAAACCTTATTGATCTAGGACATCTCGTCCCCATAAATTTACGGGAAGATGATCCAATACATATGGCTGTATAGTTCCTTCACATCCTTCAGGATCCTTCCAATCTAATAGCATTGCACTTCTATCGGGATTAGTCGCCACTCCTAGGCCTCGAAGCGATTGAGTGGCTTGTTGTAATGGCCAATGTTTTGGCCATTCTTGATGAGAGATGATGCTAAGGTCTGCACCTGTATCCAGTAGCCCATTAAATTCATGTCCTTGAATATTTAGTTTTAGCATGGGGCGAGAATCTAAATTTAAAGAAAGCATAGCCCAATCTACACCTGTGGAGCCTAATCCCTTGGAACCTCTTTCTACAGCATGATTGGAAAATTTATCATGTAGGCTTGGTATTATTAGTAACTGTGCTATTCTATCTCCTGGTGAAATTACTGATATACCCTTTGGAGAACTGGCTATAATTTTTATTTCACCTTCATAATCGGAATCAATTACCCCAGGACTTATCAAAAGTCCTTTTAGAGTAGAAGAGCTGCGTCCCAATAATAAGCCTACTGTTCCTTTGGGAAGAGGTCCTTTTACCCCTGTGGGAATGATTTGAACTCCCATCTCTGGAGTTAGTACTGATTTGGTGGAGGCGCAGATGTCCAACCCTGCGCTCCCTCTGGTTTGTCTGATGAGGGATCTGATGTGCTGGGCACTACCTTGATGGGGTTGCTGGGGTTGCTGGGTTCCTCCAGTGCTCCGTATATTTGTGGTTTGGGGCCCCGGAGCATTGGGGCCCCCTGTCCATTTTTTGGCAACGGAGCCCGATGCCTTTGTCCACGATATTGTGGATAAACACCTTGTCCTTGTTCGTTTTTTGATAATGGAGTACCCTCTATGGTGGTTTGAGGACGGCATTCATTAGCCCAATATAATGGAGTACCCTCTATGGTGGTTTGAGAACAGCATTCATTAGCCCAATGTCTCCCTCTACAGCATCGTGGGCAAATACCCGGTATTCGACTTGTTTGATACCTAGTTTTGTTAAACCCTCCTCCTATGGGGCAATTCCTTTTAAAATGTCCTGTTTGTTGACAATTGTAGCATGTTCTTGGCCTGGCATCTAAAGCCTGTTTTACTGCAGCTGCCACAATTTGCCCTTGTTCATTAATGTCTCTGGCATCTAAAACCTGTTTTACTGCAGCTGCCACAATTTGCCCTTGTTCATTAATGTCTCTGGCATCTAAAGCCTGTTTTACTGCAGCTGCCACAATTTGCCCTTGTTCATTAATGTCTCTGGCATCTAAAGCCTGTTTTACTGCATCTGCCACAATTTGCCCTTGTTCATTAATGTCTCTACATAATTTAATATATGTGTTTAAATCTTCCTGTTTCCATGGTCTAATGATATCTCTACACCAACGATTCACTTGGTCATAAGCCAGTTGTTTTATTAATGGCATTGCTTGTTCTGTATTCCCAAAAACTCTGGTAGCTGTTTGAATAAGCCTATCTACAAATTCAGTGTAAGGTTCATTAGCTCCTTGTATTATCTTAGATAATTGACCTTGTAAACCTCCAGGTTCTTGTAAAGTCTTCCATGCCCTAACTGCATCTACAGCAATTTGTGAATATACACCAGGATCATATGCATTTTGTTGCTGCCGATCCTCATAAGGTCCCTTTCCTAACAACATATCTAGATTTCTCTGAGGATAACCAGCTGCTGCATTTCGACTAGCCGTCTCCTTGCAAAATTCCTCATTGGCAACCTTCCATAACAGGTATTGTCCTCCATTTAGCACAGCTTTACACAAACTAGCCCAATCTGCTGGCGTCATGCTTAAGTTGGTAATGGATTCGACCAAGCTTACAGTGAAGGGTGCTTGAGGACCATAGGTTGTTACAGCCTCTTTTAGCTCCTTCACTGATTTGAAATTTAAACCCTGGTAAATTCGCTGCCCTCCTACCTCAAATACAGGGCATACTTGAGATCCTGTCTCAGGATCCCAACTATCAACTGCGGGGGTTGGGAGTCTCCTAGCATATGGAGGTGGTGCTGTTGATTGGACACTTATGCCCTCTGGTGATAGAGTGCTGTTAGTAGCAGTCTCCTGTAGAGGTGGTGCTGTTGGTTGGACACTTACACTCTCTAATAAAAAGGTCTTATTAGCAGTCTCCTGTTTTAACTTTTCCCCTGATAGATTTTTCTGCTCTAAACTTCCTTCCTCTGTCTCACTATCTCGAAAGACCTTCTCTTTTACTTGAATCTTTTCCTCTTTCTGACTAACTTGAGAGACTTCCTCTTCTACTTGAATCAATATGTCTTCTTCTTCCTCTACCTCTGTCTGAACTGAAGGCTTTGGACTAAGCAAACCAGATACCAACGTCCACAATGACAATGTGCCAACTGGCAGAGTCCCTGGGTTGTTCTTTTCTATTCTTTTTAAATCTTCACCATGATGGTTCCATTGTGATATATCTAACAACTCCTCCTTAAAAAGCCATGGGCTATATTCTTGTATTATATCAACGTATGCCCTGACTGCTCTTGATTTTACTGGGAAGCTTCCTTCCTCTAACAATTTACTTAACACTCTTTCGGTTTGTTTTTTACTAATTGCTGATCCCGTATTTCTACTATAATACAACCCAACAAGATGACGCCAAACAAAACCGAGACAGAATCCAATAAAAAGGGAACTACACAAAATCATTATAACAGCCTTTCTATCCTCCTGACATATGCATCCGTCCTTTCTCCCTATCTGTTCCTCAGACGCAAATAGTTTTTCCTCAGATGTGAGTGGTTTTTCTTCCCTCTCACTCATCTCCAGGGACAGGCAATTTAAAACAAAAATGAAGCAAAACAAAAGAGGAATCTTAGAATGGCTCCCCATCCTCTCGCCCTGCCCTCAGGGGCGAGCAGTTTACTTACCCTCAGTTGCTCCCCGTACGGGCCACCAAATGCCGAAGTCTGGCTTGGCACAAATCAGGAGCCACTTGTCAAAAGAAACTAACTTTATTTTTAGAACTACAAACGCCAAACAAAACAGCTCCAGGGAAAAACCCTCAGAGCCCAACTGCCACCACTGGCTTCCACAAGCCTCTCCTCACACCAACCTCACCACCTCCCACAATCCTCCTGCTCTTGAGGCCGATTGGCTGGGTCGCGTGGGCGGAGCCAAAGAAGTCCCCCAATGAGCAGCTCCGTGGAGGAGCCAATCAGCTAGATGTTGCTGGGGCCGCTGTGAGCCAATCATCAGCTGGCAGTCTGAAGGGCAGGGAAACAGCCCAATGAACATCACCGCAGAGGAGCCAATCAGCTAGATGTTGCTGGGGCCACTGTGAGCCAATCATCAGCTGGCAGTCTGAAGCTTGCTGGCAGCTGGAAGTTTGCTGGGGCCCCTTTGGCTGTGGCTCTCAACAGGATCTATTTTTTTTTTCTTTAAGTATCTTAAAAAGAGATCAGTCAACAGTCACAGGGCCTAGGCTATCCATGCTGGTATGGGCAACAGCTTAAGCACTTTCACCTGGGCTTCAGCTCATGAGCAGATAAAGGGCAGAAGGCTCTCCGAAAATTAATTCATATGTAGAAAAGCAACATTTTTCTTCAGTTGTCAGAAGATAAACAAATCCATATTGAAAGGATTATCATTATTTTATATGAAATTTCAGTTACATTTAAATTCTATCACTGTAAATGGTTCTATGTTTTAGAAATTAAAGTAGATATGAATTGTAGAAATAAATTTAGCTAATGTCTTCATATTTAGCTCCATCTATCAGTATAATAACTTCATAGTTAAAGTGAGTCATTTTACCAGGTCCATTGTCTCAGAAGGCTGAAACAGGAGGATTTCGAGTTTAAAGTCAGTAGCAACTTACGGAGGCCCTAAGCAAATCAACAAGACCCTATCTCTACATAAATTATAAAAAGGGCTGGGGATAGGCTTCAGTGATTAAGTGCCACTGAGGTCAATCCCCAGTACCAAATAGATAGATAGATAGATAGATAGATAGATAGATAGATAGATAGATAGATAGAATGAGTCATTTCATGTTATGGATTCTGGAGTAATATTTAACCTAAATTTTTGAATATTTTTAAGGTGGCCAAGACTTAATTTTTTTCTTAGTAATTTCACAATTTACCTCTAAAATTGCTTTTACCAATTTTAGATCAGAGATAGCATTCTACATTTCTCTGATTTTTTTCCTCTTATATATGAACTTTTATGAATAGTAAACACTTAGAATTCACCCAAATTCCTACTTCGCACACTGTCTTACCTAAATAATGTAGCTACATTATTTATCAAATGTTTCTTACATTTTTCAATTTTATAAGATCACAAATCAACAAATGAGAACATTATTTTTTTTGTCAATATATTATACCAAAGGCTGTTTCCATCAGTACAGGACTCGTGTAAATCAATAAGATTATTATGAATAGCAGAGGAGAAAAATATGAAAATGACATGAACAGATCTCAAAAGAACACATACCATCAAAAACAAATAACTGCAGGAAGAAATTCAGTCTTTCTTTTAATCCAAGAAGTTCACCATTTAAACAACAGGTATATTTTGATGATTATAATAAGTGATTTCTTACTGTTTTTGAATATGTGTAAACACAAATAAAACATTATTTGGGGGAAATAATTTGCATGTTATTTCTGGCAAACAATTTGACAGTATACAACAGGAATATTTGCTATTTTAATTTTGCATATATAATTATATAAATTAATCATTTGGAACAAGTCAGATATATACACAAATGGCTATAGGAGTGGATGCTCATGGTAATATTATTTCAAGTAGTAAAATCTTGAAACATCCGGTCTGGGGCTGTGGCTCAGCTGTAAAGCACTCACTTAGCACGTGCGAGGTGTGGGTTCGATCCTCAACATCACATTAAAAATAAATAAATAGAGAGAGAAAAAAAAATAAATAAATAAAAGGTATTGTGCCAAACTACAACTAAAAAAAAAAATCTTGAAACATCCTAAATATTCAGCAGCAGGTAAATTTTTAAATAAACTTTGGGTTTATATAAACTTTGAAACATGCAAATATCAGAAGAAAGTTCTAAGGAAGATTTACTAATAGCATAAATATGCATGATATATTATCAAAATAATATTTTATTCTTATATTTGTTTCATATTTTTATTCTTATATTTATTCACATATTTGTTTTTCTTATAGATTTTATTCTTATATTTATGCATATTTCAATAATATTTATATTAAGTACACATGTATTCTAGAGACAAAAAAACACTTAAAAGGTTATAAATATAAGCATCAAAGTGCTAGCAAAATTTTATCTGGGTGCTGGTTCATTAAGATTTGTGTTCAAGTTCTCTCTATTATGCCAATTCTAACAGAATAAGAGGGGAGGGAAGAATAGAAGTTCAGTGGATTAGACAAAGGGGAATGAAGAGAAGGGAAGAGAGATGAGAAAAAGAAAGACAGTGGAATGAATCTGACAAAACATTTCCATGTTCCTATATGAATATACCACCAGTGAAACTCTACATCATGTACAACCACAAGAATGGAATCCTAATTATAATAAGTATGATCCATGTATGTATGTCAAAATACACTCTACTGTCATGTATATCTAAAAAGAACAAATAAAAAAGATTTGCATTTAATATGTTATACTTTCCCATATGTTATCATTGTTCTATGATGTTTATACTATTTTTATACTTTTTATACTCAGAAAAAATAAGCATTAATTTTAATTTAGAATTGTATTCAAATTGACTACTGCAATATAGTAGTTAAAAGAATAAACAGGAGTTATTGACTATATGTCTATAAATTATGCTTCAAAACAATTTTCTTTTGAAGAAGGAGCAGCTAAGCTACTATAGCACAGCAGTCACTGAGTTAAGACTGGACATGCTAATAGATGTTTGGTTGTTACTTTAATAAAGCTGAACAAATGTATGGATCTGCATAAAAATTGCTAAATACAAACAAGATGTGAATTAAGGAACTAGAAGCTTTATATATCTTCATTGGAACATAGTAACTTATCCAAGAATTAATTCATTTCACCCATATTTTTCCTAAAAGGAAGGACTTAAAATCTATATTCTGAATTACAACACATATACATTTTATTATATAAGTTGGAATTTACTGTAAGAAAATAAAAGAAAGAAGGGTTAGTAAACTGTAGATAGGGCAAAGGGGTGAGAGGGGAAGGGAGGGGACATGGGGGTAGAAAAGACAGTGGAATGAGATGGACATCATTACCATAAATACATGCATGAAGACACGAATGGTGTGAATGCATTTTATATACAACCAGAGATGTGAAAACTTGTGCTCTATATGTGTACTATGAACCGTAATGCATTCTGCTGTCATATATAGCAAATTAGAATAAAAAATTTAAAATTTAAAAAAAGAAGCGAAAAAGAAAACAAAACTTCATAAAAGTTCAAGGAATTTCCTAGATAATATTTTTTTTTGCTTAACACATTTTAAATGTTCTTTCTTCCATATGAAACATTAGTTTTCCTCTGACCCCTTAAACTCCCATACCCTGCACTAAAGGAATTTGAACTTGCCCTCCATGCTAGGTGTAATTATCATTATCTTAATTTAGTCTGCTTTTACCTTCTAGGGTAAGGCTCCCAGCTACAGGTTACTATAATAACCCACGTTTCCTCACAGCATTTATACTAATTGTTAAATCATATATGTTTACCTTAGTGTATTCCTGGAACTTGATAACTATTTGTTGAATGGATTAATTAGTTAATGTCCCATAACAAATTTATATGCTTTCTTTATATAATCATAATAGTCCTTTGAAGTTGCCAGAAAATTTTATTAATTCTATTTTGTATATGAGTAAGTAAATATTAAAGATTAAATTCCCCAAAGATCACATGGTAAATAAAAATTAAAGAGATTAAATTCACAAGATCATATGGTTGGGAGTATGATATAAAAATGCTTCACTATTAATTTGGTGTTTAATATGGTTTAATAATTATTAATTGAATAATTATTTATTCATTCAATGAAAATCACTTGCTTTTGTAAAATATTTTTCTTTTATCTATGATAACTACTACAATATCCATGTGGAATTTTTATACACTGAATACCATTTACAGTACAATTCTCTACATTGGAACTGCCACGGATAATGAAGATCTCAGGACATTTTTTCCCTGACACCTTTTAGATAGGGTCTTTCCTTTTTATTCTTGCTCAAAAGTTTAAATCTCTGGACCAGAAGGTCTCCTTATCACTGTCACTACACAGCCACTGAAGTTGTAGATGTAGCCAGTGCTAAAAATAGCTCGATTGGATTGTTCAAGCCCAGACATTGGCTAGAAATGACAGGCCCTAAGCTCACCTCTAGTTTTCATCCTGTGAACACTGATAACTTTGTACAAAGTGCAGTGAGAGCCTGAGTATGCTTAGACTCTTCTTCATAATCCCAAACCAAAGCATCTTATTGTAAGGAAAGATTTAACAAGTTGTCAGTTAGGTCTGCTTAGGATTTTTTTTCCTTAACTTTTGGGAGAATGGATGATTTCTCAATTTCATGGAAATTTATCCGTTGTGTTTTTTTTTAGCAATAAACTGTGAAAGTGGAATAAATTGCTTAGTGATTTTACTGTTGATCTAATTTGTATCAGTAATCAGATTCAGAAACCAATTAACAGTCCTACTGGGATGTGAAGAGAAAGTTCTGCCCTAAAAAGCGTCTTAGAGTCTCTGAACAGGACATCTGACTGTGTGATGTAATGAAATAGCAGTAAGAAAAAATTTAATATATTTGATTTGCTTTTTGCTTAGTTCATCATGTGGCACTGTTTTTAAAGATAATTATTATGATTATCCCATGCTGGGAAAAGAAATAAAAATGAACCTAAAACCAGTTTTTATTCATAAAACTGGCAAAAATTTGAAGTTTCATACCAAATGTTACCAAGATTATGAAAAACAAGCAATGCTGTTAAGTATTCTTACTTAAGAGAGTAATTGTACCCAATGATCTTTCATTGTTACCTCTTGATATACATTTTTGAAAAATCATGGGATCTGAACTTAAGGATCCAGGTTTAGGGATGCTCATTGAGCCTTTCTCTCTAATACTAAAAAGTTGAAAATAATATAATGACTAATGATAGAAGAATGTACACTATATTCTGAACTATAGTATGGAAGTTAAAAAGAAATGAAGTAGTTCTCTATGATTTAAGCTCAAGAGATCTATATCATGTTATTGGAGGTGGGAAAAGCAAAATGCACCATTTTAGTGTATTTTTTATATTTGAATCACAAAAATAGAAAATCTACATTATTATGTTATTTTAATATTAAAACACTTCATATGTCTGTAGTTACATTTGGTGAAGAATGAAGGGAACCAAGATTGTGGTCATGATAAAGGGATTGAGATGTAATTATTGGCAAATCCAATGCAACTAATATGCTACTTAGATAATTAAAATTACTATAAAAGATTTATTCTAAATATCATTTGCCTCAAGAGAATAAATGAATAATAAATGCCTCAAGATAAAATGCAGTTGATCATCAATAACCAACCACAGAAATAGCCCAGGTCCTATTTCTTCTAAAATTTGTTTTCTGAAGCAATATAAAGCAATTGGTCTAATAATAGTGCTCTGCTTCTCGGAATAAATCTGAGAAGAAAATAAGTCATTATTTTCTGGAGTGCTTATCCTGGGGAATTAGACTAGTCAGGGTCATATGGCTTTTCCAGTAAGGGTAGAGAGGAAGATAAGAAGGAGGAAGGAGCATCTCAGTTGACAAAATGGCATAGTAACCCTAGCTGTAAACACACTGAAGGAAACCACCTGCCAGACCATGTCTGTCAAAATGGCAAATCACAAAATCAGGTGAATAGGCTATTTTAAATTCCCTCTCTCCTTCTTTTCTTAATCCCTCACTACACTGGACAAATGGGCCTACTTTTTTTATTTTCAACATTGCCAATGATAATAAATTTTAAAAATTCAAGAGGGTGGAAGGTAGGTCTTTTTCTGCTTCCTCTTTTCAATCCAGAGAAATAATCTAGGACAAGAGTAATTATTAAAGCTTGAGAATTTTGGGATATTTTCATTTTTTAGATCAAAGTCAACTTTCTAAAATAAGCTTTTTCCACCTTTGGAGGTAGCATGATGTAATGGATATATTTGGGAGATTGACAAAATAAGACTGAATTATTGTGTAATATTTACTAGGAGGCTTAACATTGTCCACTCACTAAAATAGTTTAAACTACTTTTTAACTCTGTTTTTAAAAAGAGATTGAGGATCATTAATCCCCAGCACCATGATCTCACAGGGTCTTTGAAGGATGAAAGCACAAAGAGGTTTGAAATCATAAATCATTTAACAAGTTAATAGTAGATTAAGTCCAACTGTGTTTTAGAAATACACAAATTGCAGCAGGAGAGACTAATTAAAAATAGAAAGGAGAAATTCTGAACATCTTTTTATTCCTCAAAAGGAAAAAAATAAGGTGGAGATGATAACGGTTTTTAAAAGTTCATTTTTTATTTCATAAGATAGGAATACCAAGAATTCAAACAGATTTGCTGAAACATTTTTAATAGTGACCCTATGATCAATTTTTTAAAGAAATCAACCATATTAAGTGAAATAAAAAGCAGAAAAAGAATATGTAGCAAGGAAGCTATGAAGGATGGATGGAGACATGAGTTGAGGTAATAGTAAACGAAGAATTCCTCATGTTCATTCATAGTTCTTGGAGAAGGACAGCAAAGAAATACATGAGGAGACATGAAATTGGCTGAATGTTCCAGAAAGTTAATTTTAGATAAAATTTTCAAAAAGCTTTTCAGTTCCAGAAGATGCATAGTACAGATTCCAAAACTTGGAAAAACTGACAAAAGACTGAAACTACTAGTAGAGGCCCATTTGGGAGTGAGTCCAGAGAGAAAGCCCTCCTCTCCAGATAAAGTAGCAATGGGGAAGGGTAATGGTTATCCACTGCAAGTCAATAAAATCTTTCTAGCTTGGCTTGACACAGATGCCACTTTCAGTCTTTTATCACTCAAAGCATAAATTATTATTATAACTTATTAATCTCGATGCTCAGATATCAACTCTTATGAGAAAGAATATTTGCCTCAATGAAAAAAAATGACAAATCATTGATAATCAAAATGTCAACACAATTAACAATGGGTTTATTTTATTTTATTTTTTTAAATAATTAATTTTTTTTTTAGTTATAGGTGAACTCAATGCCTTTATTTTACTTTTATGTGGTGCTGAGGATTGAACTCAGTGCCTCACACATGCAAAGCGAGAGCTTTACCACTGAGCCACAGTTTCAACTCCAACAGTGGGTTTTTAAATGCTTTATATTTAATTCTCTTAACAAGTCTTTGAAATATGTACTATGTATATGTATATACATATATGTATATATATATATACATATGTATACATATGTATATATATATACCCACACACACATATATACATATAAATTTACATATATATACATACAAATACATAAAATATATATGCTTACACACATATATATGTGATTGCAAAATATATATGTATTGTAGATACATATATAATTGTATATTTATTTTTATTTATTTTACCTATTTTATTTTATTTATTAATAAACTTATTTATTTTATTTATAATAACTTTATTATAGTTTTCATTATTAACCTAATAATATGGCAGATTACTTTTGGAAATGAAAGCATTACATGACACACACATTTTGCCAAGGCAAAATGCATTGCCACCATTCATATCATACAAAATGGCATATTTTCATTTTTTATTTCTTATTTTCTTTAATAAATATATACTGAAAAAAAAGGGTTTTTTTTCATTACCTTTTCATTATAGAAAAGCAATGCATTGTATTTCCAGTTAATACTAGGAGTACAGCTTGAAAAAACACATTTGAAATTAGCAACTGGCAAATATCCCACTGAGCTTTTCAAAAATTGCAAATGTTACTTCATTTGCTGTGGGCAACTAACCACTTCTGCCTTTCTTCAAAGAATCTTTTTTTCTATGCAGAATGAAAAGAGGTTGTGACACCTCTGGTTGTGGATTCATTACTTTTATTATTAATGGCTACAGTATGTTGAACACTATGACACTAATGATTTAATGAACATTGAAGGACAGTGGGGAGACAGTGTGTACAGCAACTGTGCAGTGTTCTAAGAGCTAAGATAATGGAAGTGCCAGAGAACCGAAGAGCAATGGTCCTCAGCAGACCCAGGGACATGTGTGTGTGCACATGCATGTTGTATGTGTAAAAGCCATGTTTTCTTCTGAAGGATAAGTAACTAGGTGAGAAAAAAAATGTGGGAGTGCATGGGACTTTGTTACACAGCATCCTTTAAGCACGGTAATGGCTAGTCCTAGGAAGACCATTTGTCCACACACAGGTCCTACCTTATGAAAACTGAATTAGATGAAAGAAATGACGTAAGGTAGATCACAAAAGACAATCTGAAAAACCTGAGCCACTGAGATAGAAGTTATAAGAATTCCATCTACTCTTGATGGCCAGGATCCTAGATACTCAGACTTGATAATGACGTGTAATTTTGTGTTCAGTTTTGTATAAAGCAGTCATTCTTCTTGTTACTTCTACAGACAAGTGAAGATATATGTATAAAAGGCACAGGGAACACTAAATACAGGTGGTATGATAAAAGCTTACAGAGGGAGAGTGTCATGGTTTGTATAGTCTTGATTATGATTATTCAAAGAATTAAGTTTCTGACATCTCATATCTTCAGCTTCTTAAAATCCTTGGGCTTCAAAGAAGATTGCTTTTTGTATTCACATTAAAATTGAATGTATTCAATAGCCAAAAATATTGAAGTTGGGAAGATGTATTAATAGAAAATAAATATAAATGTATCAATATAGGAATAGCTTATCCTACTGAAATATAGTGGCCAGTTCAAAATATCTACCATGCAACAGCTAACTACTCAAACATTCTGGTCCCAGTCATACATATAAATTAGGAGTATCATGCTTTTTATTATCATGCATGTTAATAAATGGAGTTTGATTAGGACATAAAATGAGAAGGCTGCTTGCATTTTCAAATATTTCAATTTCAGTTTTCAGAGCAATCCCACTCATTTTTAACCTAGCTTTTATATCTAGTCTATTACTCACTCAAAATACAGATGAAGTCTGAATTTTAAATTAACATATAAATGACTTTATGTTGATTTAGAAGAACTAAGCTGACCCTCAGGTCTTTTAACCATCAGTGAAGACTAATGAAATAAAGAGAATTATAAGGTATGGGGGAAAGTGTTACCACATTTTGATTGGTTCATTCAGTAAGTATTCATAGGGCAAACAGTTCTGGGGAATATAAAATTAATTGCACTCAATGTCCCTATCACATTTCTAAAGATATAAAAATCACAATTAAAAAATGTTAAATATTAATTATATCAGGGTTCACTAAGAAAACAGAGTCAAGAGGATAAATGCATATATATATATATATATATATATATATATATATATATATATGTATAACTAGAGATTCATTTAAGATATTGGTTCACAGGATTGGTGAGAGGCCAGTAACTCAAACGTGTAGGGAGAGCAGGCTGGAAACTCAGGCAAGAGAGACCTGCTTTCTCCACAGCATGTTCTTGTTTGGGTTTGCCCAGCCACCTTGAGTCCTTGGGCCCCACTCAGGGAATATGTGGAGGCACTGGATGAGGAGATGTCACCTGGAGGCAGTGTGCAACCTTCCAAATAAACTCATAATAAAAAGAATCCACCTCAAAACAGAGCTTGAGGACAACACTGCACAAGGCTTAAAAATATAAAAGGAAGTGTTCTGTCATGTCACCATGGAGGGTCATAGGAGAAGCCCCAGGAAACCCACACAGGCACTCAAAGGGAATGACACTCACACAAACTCAAGCTCTTCTCCTAAAGTCTGGAAAATGGGTGAACTTGTGAAAAACATCCCCAAGCCCTTCAGTCAGCGTTGTTCTCAGCAGATTCCACGAACACGCTTTGCACATTAGAAGTCTCCATAATGATATAAACAATCACTTGAAGAGTAGTGATGAGAAGTCATGTAAAAGTAAGAAATGTGAAAAACCTCCCAGGACTTTTTTTTTACCCTTGTTCCACGTACCAGAACCCAACCAGAAGATAATACCTGTGGATTTCTGAGCATAGTTTCATCTTTTTTAAAGGGTATCCAAAATTTAGTGTGGAAATTAAGAAAGTAAGAAAATATTTGGGGACAAAGAATATAGACCACTTTTAAATGTTGAGAATATAAACCAAATTTAAATGTTGCAACGCCTCCAAATGAACATCAGAAATTTCCAGTTGAGGACAATCAACATACACGGAGTCCAGCCTCCTGTGGCACAAGCCCTCCAACATGACGTCTTACTGAAGAGAAACTGCAATTTTCCTCAGTGCTTTGTAACCTTTCCATCTCTTCCTCTGTTTGGTTCTCCCCATTTCTTGTGCCACTTTTGCCAGTTTCTGCTTTTTCTCCTTTTTCTCCCCACTGTTCCCAAGCTCTCCTGTCTCTCTCTATTCATATATTCCACATCCCTTTTACTTTTCACTCAGGAGCCATATTTTTTTCTTGTTAGTGCTGCTTTCATTTCACACACACACACACACACACACACACACACACACACACACATTATTGTCTTTATTTTTCATTTTGCCACAGAATAACAGAGTATTCACCTTACACTGGCTATCAGATGAGATGACCTCTCATGTGTTTTTGAATTCTATGATCTTACTGATGTTATTTAATTAATATATATGAACAGAATTAAGTATATTAAATATATATATTCTATGTATTCTCTAGGGTTCTCTAGAGGAACAGAATCAACAGGAAGTATAATTATAAAAAGGGACTGTATTAGGCTGGCTTAGGCAACCAGAAGCTGGATAGTCTGCAATGGCAATCTGCAGCCTGGTGAGCTGGAAGAAGCAGTAGCTGCGCAGCCCCAGAGGCTAAATCCCAAGAACTAGACAGTTCAATGGCACTATCCTAGTCCCAAACTGAAGGCTTCTGGGGAATCACTGGCAGAATCTGCTTTGGAAGAGTTGAAGAAGTGAGAGTCTGACATCCTCAGACCATTGCAGCAGCAATCAAGAACACATTCAAGAAGAATTGGGTTTGTATCTGCTGCTGCTTCCTTGTTCTTCCAACTTTAATTCCATCCATGCCTTCATCCTATTGGATAGTGCTGTCCACAGTTAGGGAGGGTCTCCATTTCAGTTGGCTATTCCACATGCCAATCATTCCTAGACACACCCTCACTGACACACCCATAAGCCTCTTAATCATTGGCATCTCTGAATCCAATCAGGTTGACAATTCAAATTACAATTACATTCTATATAATAGGCCTCTCTTAAATTTTCATTATTTATCTCCTTACTGTAGATTATGGATATCATTTTCAAGTTTCAAGCAGGTTCCCTCTTTTCCTTCTATTTTTAAATTGAAATTCTTATGGAGATGTAGGATTGTGTACAGTTATGGTGCAGTTTACATGTAGTCATAAGAAGTAACAGAAAGAGTGATGTTCACCAGAGCCAGTACAGCAAACTGATGACATGTTGTAAAATAGAGCCAGTGTATTCAAATCCACATATGGTGTTTTGCTTTCTCTAGTTTTACTTGTACTCACTTGCATGCTCATATTTATTTCTATACAATTTTATCTCTTGTGTAGATTTATATATCCACTATGACAGTTGAGATTCTGAAGAATTCCACCACCACAAGGATCCATGGTGTTCCCTTTTATAGCCACACACACCACCCCAGGCTAGACCCCATCCCTAACCCCTAGCAGTTTTTCTTTTTTCATTTCAAAAATATTATGGAATGGAATAATGGAGTACTTAATCTTACTTATTTCACTTGGAATACTCCCTATAGAGTTACCCAAGTTGCTGTGCAGATGTATAAATACTTGGTTTCTCTTGTTGAGTAGTATTTCATGGTATATGCCATGAATTGTTTGACTGTTCATCCCATAAAGAAAATCTGGGTTGATTCCAGAGTCTGGCTATTAAAAATGAAACCATTTTGAATATTTGTGGGAAGAAAATAAGAGAAGAACAAATGAAATCTTTTGTAGAGCTTTGTCATCATGTGTAGGTAGAACACCATTATTCATATCTACTGTTCTTACCCAGATTAGTGTGCTGTTTTCATCCCAGGCATTATTCAAAATGATTTTAAATCACTTAACCTTCAGAACAATCCTATAAAGGAAGTATCATTTTATGGAGGAAACTGAGGCAGAATTGTTAAGTAACTTATTCAAGTTCACATAAATGATAAGTGGCCAAGCTGGAACATGGGCCAAGGAAACTTTACCCTGTATATCATTATCATAATTGTGATTTAATGCAAAATCAGGGGGAAAAATTGAAAAATAGTTTTTGATATTTATGCCCCTTTACCAACACTTCTAAATTTGATTATGGACATGTCTGCTATGGTTTGGATATGGTTTGAATGTGTCTCTTAAAGTTTCATGTGTTGTAATCTTAGTCCCCTGTATGATAAAGGGGAAGGTGATGGAATCTCTAATAGGCAGGGACTAGTTGGGAGATGTTTAGGACTTTGAGGATACTGACACAGAAAGACAAAAATAGTTCTTGTTTGACCCAGTTAGTTCCTCAGAGATGAGAGCAAGACTGGCCTCTTACAGAAGAGCAAGACTGGCCTCTCCCTGCTCTCTCGTTGCCAGTCTTATCATGTGATCCCTCTCTTTCACACATACATGCTTCTTGCCATAAAACTATCCTGCCATGATGTGGTGCAGTCAAGTTGTGGGGCATTGGGCTGGTCTTGCAAGTAGATTCCATGCTGTTGGAATTTTCAGGCTCAAAAACTAACTATATAAATCTTTTTTTCTTTCTAAAAGAAGCTTCAGGTATTTTGCTACAGAAACCAAAAATGAACTAATGCAATGTCACTTGAACTCACCAGATCTAAACATTTAAAGATAAAACAGAGCAGATAGTTTTCATTACATATATGCTCCACTTCAGAGCTGATGTTTTAGTTTTTACCATGGGAAGTCATGCTAAGTGGGAACTTTTGGCTGCTGGACTTGAGAAGTCTCAACAATTTCAGGGCACTCTGATGTATTTTCAACACAAAGCAAAAGGACATTCTATGCTTCTTATTTTCTTTAAAACAGATTATTTTACAATGTTCTTATCTATGACAGACATACATTTCCTCTGAGAAAAAAATTTCAGTTCTTACTTTAAGGTAAGAATTTTACAAATATTTATGCCAATGTTCCCTGAAAAGTCATCTCTAAAATTTTATGGCCTACAAAGTTATCATAAAAATAGAAACAAAATATACCTTTCTATTTTCCAGTCTACTCAAAATTGAATTTAAAAATTAATAAATAATGAATAATAAGCATATTCTCATACTTTTTCATGTACATGTATTCCTTTAATTGACAGTAAAGAGATATAATTTTTAAGGTTAATTTTACCTCAGAATTTATGTTTTCTTTAGTGTCTTTTTAAAATTTAAAGTTATTTCAAAGGCATTATTAAACTAAAATATAATATAGTGTATAATGCTATACAGATGATGTATAAATTGAAAAAACTACACAAAAAAATGGTAGACATGTTTATGTGCATCAAAGAAGATGAACATTATGCCCCTAGGGCAAAATGTTATATATTATACTTTAAAGCACAAGCAGGATATTATTCTTAAAGAGCAATAGTAAATTCTATCACAATCTGTGGGAATACCTCCTCAGTCTAGTTTTGAATCATTTTTTTCAGATATAAGAAAAAAAATACCTTTGTGTTTCAGAAGGTAAAGCTTGAAATATCTGTCTCCTTAGAGATGTTCAGATGGGAAGCTTCAAAAAGAAAATTCACCTTTATTCTATTCCCATGGAATTGGATGAAACATTGGTCAGGAATTGAAGTTTCATATAAAAGTATAGAAAGAAATTGACATTTTTTCCCTAATGGTCAAAAATCTGAAAAACACTATGTAGAAATAAGGCTTGTTTCCAGAGTCTTTTATAAAGTTGTTTCTAAAGCACACACAGACAAAAAATCACAGCCATTTTATAACATGCAGTTACTGACACATTAAAAAAAAAAAAAAAGTTTCCCCTAGAGGAGCCTCTTTTTTTTTTATTAAATGCTATGCCCAATTAAGTTCAGTTAATCGTTTTGGTGTAAAATGAGTTGCTGTGGAGTTGTTTTCCCTGAGGGAGTAAGCAGCTATCTAGCTCTGGATTATAGAACAAATAGCTGAAAGCAATCAAATATCATTCCATCTCCAGAAGAAGTTTGTTCTTAAAATGAATATCAGATCACTTTTCCTAGATGCCATTGGCTAATAAGGCTAATAACATGTTTCTTTAAGTGACTGAAAGTGGTATGGAGAGGTTTGGTTTGGTTGGTTTTTCTGAGCACCTCCCTGTTCTACAGAAAAGTTGCCTAGAAGGTAGGGAGTCTCAACAGCTTAGATTAAATTTAGACTTAAACACACTAGTGTTTTTAAAGAACAGTAACAGGAAGGGGTCAACTTTAGCAAACTTAGGTTGGGTGCAAAGAATTTAAATGAATGTTAACACTCAATGTAATCATTTTTCCTTGGGTTCTTTCTCAATACCAGAGTTTTGCATCCCTTATAACACATGTCAGTGATGCTACATTGTTTTATATTTGCTTAAGAAATTAGGACCCCAACATCTTTTCAATTATATGCAGCCGTTTAAAAAGTTCTTAGTTATTTTAACTATGGTATTCAAAACTTTGAATTGCCAAATATAATGCTCTAAAAGGACTGGAGATTGAAGACAAAATTACATTTTTATTCTTATAAAGATTGAATTCAGATTAAGGACATTCCTCTTTATCAATAGATCTCTAAAACAATGGGTATGGAACTCATTCAACAAGAAAATATTAAATTAATGTTCTATGCAAAACAATGGCACCTCCTTTATAGTTTCTAATTTAGAAATAAAAATTGATATTAAAAAGCAATGGATACATTATTATATTTGTAGCTATCAGTAACAATGTATACCAAACAAAAGAAACAAAAGCTCAAAGAGATTAAATAGCTGTCCAAGAACATATAAATGTTAAGCTATTAGCCAGACTTCATGGCTCCCAATTCTAAACTTTCATAGCTATCACAGCAATCTGGTGAAGAAGGCATTACCAGAATCATTGAGAAAGTTAGGTTCCTTGCCCACTCTGAGTTTGTCAGTAGGTGATGGATCCACAATCTGTGTACACTCAGCCTGGGTATGCTTTCAGTTCACCACAACTCTTCTCTTCAAAGTAGAAAAATAGATGGGATGGTACTGTTGGCATGCAAATATCACATATAATACATTATCTAATACTGCTAAGTAAGGGCCCCTTTCTAGTTACTAAATGCCTTCTCCAAAGGTCACATTGCACTGATCTGTAATATCATAATATAATTTTGCATGTTATTGGATTTGATGTAAATGTGACTAAAAGTCATATAATTGTTGTTGTTCAGCTTCTTCTGTTCAATATTTGGTTTGTGAGTTTTATCCATATTGTTGAAATGGCAATAGTTCCTCATTTTTACTGTTGAATAGTGCTTTGATGTAACAATTAGCCATGGTTTATATATTCATTTTATATAAATACACATGTTGATGCACACACAAAAAAGGGGGGGAAGGGCCCAGGTGTGGTAGTGTTGCACACCTGTAATCAAAGCAACTTAAAGGGATGAGGCAGGTGGATCCTAAGTTCAAAGCCAGCCTCAGCAACTTAGCAAACACTAAGCAACATAATGAGACCATGTCTTAAAAGTAAATATAAAAAGGGCTGGGGATGTAGCTCAGAGGTAAAACAACACCCAGAGTTAAATCCCCAATACAAGAAAAAAAAAAAGGAGTACCTTATATTTAAGGAATTTCAAATTAGTTAACATATTTCAGAATGTTCTGATGATTTTTTATTTGATGGTTCTAACGCTTATTTGATGTCCCACAGATGCTGGAACCCTATGAAATTACAGTGAAAATTTTATAACATAAAGGGACTTCAACTAATTCACATTTTTACAAAATGACTAATTTCAAATTAGTGCATAAAAATAATCTAGTGTTGTCAGAATTAAAGTAAACAAAATGGCGTATAGATGTTAATAAAATAAGAGATGTTTAACTTTGAATTTTTAAGTCATATTGTCATGTACAAATATCTACAAATTCTTTATAGAATTGTTGTTGCCAAAAAAATGTCTTACTTCAACTTCATCATATTGTGGCCAGAGAGAAGTATGTGGAATTATGGAAGTTAGAAGAATCTAAAAATAACATGGAGTGGTCAGAAGAAGGGCAGGAGGCAGAAGGGCATCAGGTCAGATCCAAGATCTGCACACCTGAGGGAGGTGTTGAGACTGAGGGTGTTGTCAGGGGCAATCTCTTAAGGAGCAGTCAGAAGCCAAAACACAGTCCCTGGGAGTTTCTTTCATCTCAAGCATTGTTTAGGTTAGAATAAAAATTTAAAGATCCAATGGGTGCCATGTTCATGGGAACTGGCAGCTCCCTTAGAGAGTTCTTACAAAGATACAAATGTTTCTCAGGAGAGTATAGGGAAGGATTTTAACTGAAGCCAACGACGGGCATGAAATCCATAATTGGGAAGCTACAAATGAACCTTAAGATCATCTTCCATCTCTTTTTCTCCTGTCTACTGATTTGCTTCACTCTTCTCCTGCTCTGGAAATGAACTTTGTCTGCTTTATATCATACATGATTAAACATGATCACCACTAATAGGCCCCAGCTTATGTTCTCCCTTTGAGAATGACTCAATTTTTGCATATAGTGGAGTAACAGAGATGTCTAAGCAATGAAAACTACCTGTAAATCAAGCAAATACACAACGATTTCTATATTTCTTGTATAAAGGAGAGTCTTACCTAAAGAATGTGTTCTAGGACAAAGTTTCAGAATGGAAAAGAGAACTGGCAAAAATAAGGGGAATCACCAAAGACCTCACAACTTGGATAATTTTCTGCTAAGTCCATTAATGTTAGAGTGATTCTAGGGTAACTGGCAAGAATTTTTTATCAATCAACCATGAAAGTGACCTAGTGGACTTGAGGTAGAAAGAAGAAAGGAGTAAATGAACAAGGAGAGTGAGAAGGCTTCTCCAGTGGAGGATAAAACCTAGACCTGAGCCTTCTACATATGTGGAATTAGGGATAAGTACACAAAGTTCTAAAACTAATTGTATAAGGACAGTTCAGGGAGACTCTAGAATCCAGAAGTTGTAAGAAATTATCAAGGACTGATTTTGAGAAAATCATTCTATCTCATAGAAAAGAATAACTTTTGGAGCTATTCACACACACTCATTGGTAAAATTTTTTTCACAAATATAAAAGTTGAAGGAGTTTGTTACAAATACCCTGAATAACAAGAAATACTAAAGGAATTCTGAAGGAAACTGATAACAAGTGAAAATCTGTGTCAACAGAAAGGAATGAGGAAAACTGAAGTTAAAACTACATAGGTGAACATAAAGACTTTATTCCTACATCTATTTTTTAAATTAAATTTGCAATTCTACAAAGTCTCGCAAAAGAAACAGTAGGTCTATGTGACTTTACCATTTTACCAAATATCAAAAGAAGAAACAATGCCAACACCTCACAATCTCTTCCCAAGAATAGAAAGAAAACTCAATGTAATTAATTTCATGGAGCCAGCATGATCCTAATACTAAAACCAGACAGACAGTTCAGAGTGAAAAAGAGAAACCCTACAGCACAATAAGTAGGTCTCATAAATATTTGATGCAAAATTCCTAACAAATTTTATCAATTGAAATCCCAAAAAGAAAAAGTATAATGCTTATGGACAAGTGAGGTTTATTCTAGAAATGAAAGATTGTCTCAATATTTGAAAATCAATGTAATTCACCATATTAAAAAGAAGAAGGAAAAAACCACAATCATCTCAATAGATAGATGCAGGAAAATATTTGGCAAAATAAAGCATCAATTCTTTTGTAAAAACAAACAAAAGCTCTCAGTAAACTGAGAATAGTAGGAGATCCTCACCCTGATAAATGGCATCTTTGAAAAATCTGTAGCTGTCTTATTTGATGGAAAATTGATGCCTTCTCGAGAGGATCAAGAAATATAACATGGATGTTCATTCTTATCCCTGCTCTTTAGCATATTCTAAGGATTCTAGTGAGTGTTCTAGGGGGAAAATGAGGAAATCTATACAAAAACTATTAGAAACAATTAGGGAAATTAAGTGAATTGCAAGATTCAAAATCAACATGTAAAAGCTATATTTTTATAAACTAACTTTGAGCATTTTAAAATTAAGATGACTTAATATCTTAATTTACCATATCTAATAATACTATTTATAATATCAAAACCTACAAAATTCTAGGAGTAAATTGACAAAAAATGTGACACTTTGTACACTAAATACTACAAAACACTATCTAGAAAAATTAAAAAGCTAAATAGGGAACTGTAGTGCTCATATCAGCATGATTGATATTGTTAAGGCATCAGCTCTCCCAATTTTATCAACATATTCAATATCATCTGTGTTAAAATAATGATAGGCATTTTTGTTGAGATGACAAATTCTAAAGTGCACATGAAAATTCAAAGAACTAGGAAGAGTTAAAATTTTAATGGGACAAATCTAAGGTGCTTTGCTGTCTGATATCATTTTATTATGAATTTATAGTAATCAATGGGTTATATGTATAAGAACAGGCAAATAGCTCAATGAAAAAAAAAAAAACAGAATCCAAAAATTGATCTATTTAAAAGGGAAAAAGGTAACTAAAGAAATACCAGTTCTTTCAGCAACTAGAGGAAAAAATAAAATTTTTCTTTAAAAAGTTTTTAAGAAAAAAATTGAAAACAGAATATCAATCCATAGTTCTACAATTTGGATGGGAGATGTCCCCCAAAAGCTCCCATGTTAATGCAGAAATGTTTGCAAGTGAAATGATTAGTTGTGAGAATGCAAACCTAATTAATCCGTCCTAATTTGATTGGACTGAGTGTGTCAACTGTAAGCAGCTGAGGTGTGTCTAGAAATGGTGGGTCACTAGGGGTATTCCTTGAAAGAGTTTCTTTGTGGCCTAGCTAGCTAGCTATCTCTATCTTTATATCTCACTCTCCTTCCTGCTTGCCCTGAATTAATCAATACTCCTCTACCAGGGCACTTCTGCCATGAAGTTCTGTCTCACCTCAAGTCCAGAGCAATGAACTTAGCCAATCATGAACTAAATATCTGTAATCATGGGTTAAAGAAAACTTTTACTCCTCTAAGTTATTCTTATTAGGTATTTTGATGACAGCAATAAAAAAAAAATGACTAACACAGACATTGGTATTAAGAAGTGGGGTCATTGTTGATATTAACCTGGCTATGTGATGTGGTTCAGAAATTTTGAAAATAATCTGCAAGAGAAGTTTGGAAAAGTTTGGAGATGCAGTCTGGTGAAGCCACAGAATGTTGTAGACCGAGCTTAATGGCAATTCTGATAGGAGCTCAGAACATCAGAATGCTGAAAAGAACATGGACTGTGCTCATGAGGTTTCACAAGAAAATGAGGATTCTGTTGGGAATTGCACTAGAGGCCATTCATGCTATATTCTGGCAAATAACTTGATAGATTTTTGCCCATGTCCTGATATTTTATGTGAGGCTGAATTTAAAGGTGATGAACTAATTAATCTGGTTATAAATTTCAAAGCAGAACAGCATTCAGTTAGTTGCATGGATTTTGCTGGCAGCTGTTAGCCAGATTTACTGTGAGAACTGGAAACAAAAAAGCAGAGCTAACGAATTTTAAAAACTTGCAGTTTGTGTCCCCCCCCACAAGAAAAATGCATGTAAAATTGGGGCCAAGGAAGATGTGATTCTTAAGAAGATTATAGCCACTAAAGAGCTGCCAAGCTCTTTGAATAGAAACAATAGGAAGGATGGATTAAGGGTGTCTTAGGAATTTTCAAGATCACACCCATTGCGGGTTCCATAGAATAGAAGGGAAAATTCCTTTGAGAAGAGATTATGAGGGCACTCTACTTGCCCAGGGATGCCTAACAAATTGTTTCACTGGGCTTAACTGCAGGGGCATTCAGAAGCCACTTTACCTCTGATTCTAAGGGGCCCAAGTACTGCCTTAGACAGCAATGGACCTTGGAATCATCCATGTGGTGATGGTCCTGAAAGAATGCAGGACCCTAGAGTTAGGGTGTTATGAAAGCTTCCGTTAAGATTTCAAAGGAAGGTCTGGGATGTCAGGCAAAGTGTAGCACGTATGATTGAAATCCATACAGGCTGCCCTTGAGATGGTGATGTGTGAAGTTGTGAAAGTAAAGTTAAGCTTGAATGGAGACCTCAGGAATTAAAAGATGTCAGTAACATGGACTGGCTATTGAAAAAAACTGCTGGCTATGGACAGAACCTGGCTAAAAGACAACCCCTTTGTGCTACATTTTGCTGCAGTCGGCAATACCAAAGGGAGGGGTTTCCCAAGACCTTTGGAGAGAATATCTTGCCATCATGTGTTCTAAATGCTATATGAGGAGTTATAAGACCTGTTTGTCTAGCTGAGTTTCAATCTTGTGTTGAGCTCTCCCTTAATTCTATGTCTCTATTGCACCTTTTGTGAATAGGAATGTTTGTGCCACTGCATTTTAGATATAGGTAACTTCTTTTGATCCTTACAGGGACTCACAGCAAAGAGTCTGGCTTGAATCTCAGGTAAGATTTGGGACTTGAACTCTTGGGCAATGCTAAAAATGATAGCACTATGGGACTACTGGTGCTGGACTAAATACATTTTTGTACAGTGACAGGGACATGAGCATTTAATGGTTCACGGAAGAATGTTACAGTTTGGATATGAGATGTCTCTCAAACATTCCTACGTTGATGAAGGAATGTTCGAGGTAAAATGATTGAATTATGAGAAATGCAACCCAACCAGTCCATCTTACTTTGAAAGGACTGAGTGATAACTGTATGCAGGGAACATGGCTTGAGAAGGGCATCTGTGGGATTGTGGCCTGAAAAGGTTTTTCCCTATGGTCCCTTCCTCTGTCTCTTTCTCTTTCTGCTTTCTAGTTGCCATGAATGGTGCAATGTTCCTTCATCATGTCCTTCCATCATGATGTTCTTACTCATCTTGGGTTCAGAGCAACCATGAACCATGATTCTGAAACCATGAACTTAAACAAACCTTTTTTTTTCCTCTAGACTTGCCAGGAATTTTGGTCAACGTGACAAAAACTAAAACACACAATTTACACTAACTACAAAAAATAACTCAAATAGACCACAGATCTAACCTAACAGTAAATACTAAATTATGAAACTTCCAGAAAAAAAAGCATAAAAGAAAATATTTTTGAAATTGAATTAGGCAAAAATCTTGTAGATAGAAAACAATATTGTTCAGAACCATAAATTTCTACTCTTCATATGACACTAATAAGAGAAAAAAATAGGAAAGCCAAACACTGGAAGAAATTTTTTACACATCATATATCTGACAAAGAATTTGTATCCAGACTAGGTAAAGAATTTTAAAAACTCAGTAATAATGAGTAAAAATTTTTTAAATCAGGGAAATATTTAAATTAGACATAGCAAAAGAAGATATACATATGGCAAAGAAATCTCATGGAAAAAATGCTCAGCATCATTAGTCATTAAGGAAATGTGAATTGTAGTCCACTGTATAAAAGTCTGTATCTAGTGTTGGTGAGAACACAGAGCAACTAGAGCTTTCATATATTTCTGGTAGAAAGAAAAAATGGTAACAACTTTGGCAAACAGCTGTTTTCTTAAACAATAAGAAATCTTAATTATCTATAAATATTTAAGTATAAATTCTTATGTACACCACACACACACACACACACACACACACACACACACACACACACGGCAGATATATTTGCCACATCAACCAGCCACTCCACATCTACATATTTACTGAAGAACATGAGATCATAGATTTATATAAAGACTGTGCACATAAACATGGTACCCACACATTCATCATCATCATCAGAAACTGCAAACACAAATGTACCTCAACAATGAATGGAAAGACAAACTATAGGAATATACATGCATGGGAATACTACTTTACAATATAAACAAATGAACTATAGATACATATAACAAATAGACATCTAAAAATCATTATACTGACTGAAAGAAACCATACAAAAATGATGCATTCTAGAATTATATAAAATTCCATGTACAGACTAGAATGTACAGACTAGTGGTTGATAGGGAAAGGAAGGGAGCAGAATTAACAGAGAAGCAAGGTCACTATGGAGATAGAGAATGTTCACCATCTTCATTGTGATGGCTTTATGAGTATAGGCATTTACCAAAATCTATATGCTTTATGTATACTTTATTGGCTTTAAAGTATATGTCAGTTAGAACATAACAAAGGAGAACAGAATGCTGCTTGTAAACGTAATCTGTAACAGAAAAATTCATCATGATAATAAACCTGATTTTTTTAAAAAAAAAAAAAGATAGTTACTTGAAATATTGATTTAAAGATTTTTTCCAAATGAGACCATGAACTCCATGAAGAAAGTGCTATGTAGCAAAGATATATTTGTCACAGCATGCCTGGCACACAGTAGTTGGTTAGTAAATATTGGAATACTAAATTATTTGCCATTTCTTTTGCGGCAGAAAGGAGTCCATGGAAGGAGACGTGTTTAAAACTGACTCGCTGATGATTGTTTAAACACCATCTTCAAGCTGTTTCATTTCTGGATCCTTAGAAGAAATAAACAACATCTGTCCCTCTGTGCATTATTGGTTCAAAGAACTCAGTGTTTAAAGATGATAATGTTCATTAAATATGCAAATTATTTCCCGTTTAGCAAAAATGCCTAAAAATTAGTAAGAATTAACTATTAGAGTCAAGTTCTTTAAACATTTTAAATTAAATCACATAATTTTTAATTCTTTTCTTATGGAGAAGGTAAAATGCCAAACCTCTGTCCCTCCCCTCACAATAAAGTGTATGCCAGAGACTCAAGGAAAAATCCTTCAAGCAATATGTTAACCTTCTTATCAAAGGCATTTATCTGTTCTGTCTATATTCATTGGTTAAAGCTCAAATTATGTTAACTCAACTGAGAAAGAATTATTTTAGAATATAAGCATATTTCTTTTATGTATGTTGCCTCAATTTGGCAAATAAATTAGGGAAAAACAAAACAAAAATAAAATGATTAAGCTTATCTTTTCCAACTTCACTACAAACTCTCATATTCCAAGACATATAGTATCTGATAAGCTGACTTAAAACACAATTTTTCATAGAGCATTTTCATTATAGAAAGCAATGTATACCCATTATGTTAATATATTTAAACTATGCCTTTGCTAATATTTTAGAAGAACTATTTTTTTGTACCGAGTACTGCATTTGAATCAGTCTCATCTTGTCTTCAGATATGATGAGCATCCATTTAAAATTTCAGGAGAGGGAACTTCCCTTTAGTTAAGAAAAAAAATGCTTAATGAAGGACGCAGAAAAATACCATAACACTTTTGCAGGTATATTTTTATTACAAAATAAGATTTGCTTTTCTGCCAGAATTTACCATATTGAGCTGTTTCTGTCTTGACTTTTAAGTGAAATTGTATGCCTTTAAAAAACATATTGGTTGTGAGTTAGAAAAGAACTGTCAACTTGGCTTTTTAGACATGATGAAATGGAGTACTTGAAATCCTTTAAATCATTTTCAAAATCAGAAGAATAGGTGGTACATTGGAGCAGACACCCAACCTGCCCTTTACCTGAGACTTGGACCTTGAGCTAGCACTTAGAACTGTGTGAGAAAACAAGGGCTGCCCTGCCCTGCCCTGCACTCTAGAGCAGTCTCCAAGGGCTCAGAGAACAAAACCAACAGGGACCAAAACAGAGGGTGGAGACGGTTATGAGAGTTTGAGGGTCCTTGTTTTGGGGGGACCCTATGTTCATTGGTATTTTTTATTTATCTTTCTCCTCTGGGTTCTGGAGTTTATAATGTATTAAGACAGAGCATTATTACAAGTTGAGGCCTAAGCTCTGTGTAGGGCCCACTGTTTTGTGGTCACATGACTTTTTGGTTGGCTTTTTGGCAAACACTTTAACTTTCCAAAGTATATGCCTATCATTTAAATATTTTTCCAGGTGGGGGTTGTGACTCAGTGATAGAGCGCTTGCCTAGCACATGTGAGGCACTGGGTTCAATCCTCAGTACCATGTAATAAATAAATGTTTAAAAAATTTTTTTTTCATGTTTATAAAATAATACATGAATCAGCCTATTTTTAAGTAAAACAAGAGACAAATGTGCAAACGATTTATTTTCCTAAGCCAACATTTTACTTGTGCTTTTGTTTGTTCGTTTGAGCTTTCTAGAAGATAGCAAAGCAAGATTAGAGAAGTTATCAAATTCAAACCAGCTTGTATCTATTTTTGCTTGATACAAATTGAGAAGTCCCACACAATCTGAACTCTGTTTCCAATTAAATGACACACTTTATTTTCCATTTCCCTAAGATCTCAGTCTTCCTAGGGCCTTTGAACATGAATTTCCTTCTGCCTGAACTGCTCTTCCTGCTGCCTCTATAAGCACCTCTCCAGGGCCTGCAGATCTCAAAGATCATCTCTTAGTGTAGACTCTTCTTAAAACCATACCTAGAGTTGATTCTTCCTACCCTTGTGTCATGTGGACTATATTGTGCTGCTTTGTAAGAGTGTAATTTTTTATTTACACTTTTCCACTAGACTATAAGATCCATCAAAGTAGAAACCACATTGATTTGGTTATGCTTAAATAGTCAACTCATGGCGAGTGATGGGCTCAGAGAAAACACTTGATTAGTATTTATTGAGTAACTATACTGATCATTTTTTTTTTCATTTAGAACAAAAGAAAATACTTTCTTATAAGACTTAGACTTTGAAATAACACTTAGAACTGTGTGAGAAAACAAGGGCTGCCCTGCTCTGCTCTGCAGTCTCCAAGGGCTCAGAGAACAAAACCAACAGGTACCAAAACAGAGGGTAGACATGGTTACAAAAGTTTGAGGGTCCTTGTTTTGGGGGGACTGTATGTTGTTCATTGGGATTTTTTATTTATCTTTCTCCTCTGGGTTCTGGAATTTATGATATATGAATACAGTGCATATTAGAAGTTGGGGCTTAAGCTCTGTATAGGGCCCACTGTTTATTTCTTTATTTCTACACAAGGGTACTGTTTATATGTCTCTGGTAATTTATAATCATATAGCAAGCTTCAATTGTGAATGTAAAAGTATAAATTGCTGGCTTTAAAGTAATAAATATTTAAATAAGAATTTTTCATCAAAACTTGTCTTGGTAATCAGAATTTTAACAAATTTTGAATTGTGGTATTAAATAATAATAATGTATGGAAATCCTCATTGGAATCATTCTCAGAGTCAGGTTAAGAAAAATACCAGAAAAGAAACAAGTCATTGCTTCTATTTTTGGGTGTAAATGTTTTTGTTAAAGTGGTTGTCTAACTTACTACCCCTGTAGCTTTTGGATTATTTCTGAAGTAAAGAAATACTACACAAGAAGCAATTACATACTCAGCCAGCCATCTTTTATTCAATACCCTTGTGTAGAAATCTATGGAAAATATGACTCTATGACAGAAAATTGTTCCAAAATAGAAATTGCTATTTCTATGTCAAAATGGAAGGTCTTTGTGGCAAAGTTCATGAGCTATCATAGATCTTGTGCCCACTGGAAGGTTATATGTTTGCTGAAACTGGGTCTCTTCTTTTTTGCCTCATATCTTAATACCCAAGTATCTGCAAGACTGTTGGCCTTGACATTAGATACATCTGGAATATGAATTATCTCACCACATCACTGCCAGAAATTTACACCAATCCACCATGATGTATTGCCTGGACAATTCCAGTTGCCTTGGGCTAATCATAAATTTAATGGATATTAACTCTGAGGGTTAAACACTATAACAGCTTTTGTGTTTTTTAAAAGGTCAAGGTTATTGAATTAAAAAGCTTCAGCTGCAATAGGAAAATGTCATAGACTGAGCAGCCAAAACACTAGACATTTTTTCTCACTATTCTGGAGGTTAGTACTCCATGACCAAGGTCTGGCAGAGTCATGCTCAGAGAGAGCTCTTTTGGGCTTGTATATCACCACCTCTGACTAGTTCTTCTCATGGCCTTTCCTGTGTGCTCCCTGAGAGAATGGGGACAGGGGTTGGTATCTTTTCTTCTAAAGACACCAATCATATTGGACCCAGACCCCATCCTTATGACCGCATTTAATTTTAATACTTCCTTAGAGGCACTGTCTCCAAATATATCCATACTGGAGGTAAATATTTCAATATAAAAATGTTTGATGGCAGGGGAGGGAGTAAAATCTTCAGTTCATAACAGTTACAAAAGCAGAGAGAGAGAGAGAGAGAGAGAGAGAGAGAGAGAGAGAGAGAGAGATAGATTGACTGAAGAACTATTCCAATTTAAAGGAGACTAAAGGAATATGACAACAAATATATGATCCCAGATCCTAGATGGGGTGTTATTGTACAATTGGCAAGACTTTAATAAGTCCAACATTTAATTTTTTTTTTCATTTTCGATGGACCTTCATTTTATTTATTTGTATGTGGTGCTAAGAATTGAACCCAGTGCCTCACACATGTGAGGCAAGCGCTCCATCACTGAGCCACATCCCCAGCCCAGGCCTACATTTTAAATATTAATTCTGAGACAATTAGTTCCAAATCCCTGAATTTTATAATTGTACGATTGTTACGAAAGAGAGTGCCCTTGTTTCAGAATATAAAAACTGAAAATTTTAATTGAAAAAGGTCATCATGCCTGCAGCTTACTCTCATATGGTTCAGGAAAAAGAAAAACACATTTCCAAAGGCAGCAAAATGTTAACATTTTGGAAATTTGGATGAAGATATTTTATAAAACTTTTGCAACTTTAATTATTCAATCAAGATTAACCTGTATCTGTGGGTTCAGAACCTGCAGATTCAACCAACCAGAAAAGAAATATTTGGAAAAAAAAATCTTGTCTGTATTAAACATGTATAGACATTCTCTTGTCATTATACCCTAAGCAACACTGCATAACACATATTTACATAGAATTTGCAGTATACTAGGTATGAGTAATCAAGAGGTGATTTAAAGTATATGGGAGGATGTGCATCCGTTACATGCAAGTACTGTGCCATTTTTTATAAGGGACTTGAGCATTCTGATATATTGCTATCAAGGGAGGTCCTGGTACCAAACTCCTATGGACAGAGGGATAACTATATCTTAAATATAAGTTTTATTAAAAAAAAGATAATTCCATAACTCTCTTAAGATAAAGTAACCTACTTGGTTTTCATAGCAAGAGTATTAAATTGCTACAGATAAACAAAGCATTTACCAGCTGGGTTGATGAATTCAGAAAATGAGCTTTGCTTGGTTTGTAGAGCTCTTGAATTTGGAACGTACTTCACATGGAACGTACACTTTTTTTTTCCCAGAAAGTTTCATGTTTATATTAAATGAATGAGATCTAAAACATAGCAACATATTTTCCAAGTGTATGGTTAAACTGTAAAAAGAGATTTGAAGTAAAGGAACAATTCCATATTTTATCTCAGTTGTTCTCAACCTAGGGTGAGTTGAGTTTTACCCAATGAGCAAAAATTATTTTTATTTGTCACAAATCTGGGAAGTAAGACTACTACTGGCATCCAATGAATAGAAACCAGGGAAGCTGTGAAATTTCCTTGAATAAAAAGCACATTACCCTCATCCAACAAAGACTTAACTAATTCAAAATATTAGTAGTTCTCAGGTTGAAAATCTTTGCCTATTTGAATATATCAAGATCACTGATTTTTTCCAAATATACTCTTACAAATCTGCAACAAGAAATCATTTGTTATCCAGGTATATTTTTAATGCCTTAGAATTGCCACAGTCCACTATTTCCACTCAATATTGACCAGATTGTTGTTATTATGTGTGTGTGTGTTTGTGTATTGTGTTAATTCTATAAAGTTGGTTGAGTCTTTAAGTAGAAACTGCATCATTCAATGGATCCTTTGCACTACTGTTTTAAATTGCTGCATTAGTCTAGTGCCAATTTAAATATAACTTATGTTTTCCTCATAATTCAAAGCTCTAAGGGGGCAGTGGCCATGATATTTACCAGTGCCACATACAAAGAAATTATTTAAAAATTAGATCTTTAAATAACTATTCTAATCTGGGTGTGGTGGCATGCAGCTTTAATCTAAGCATCTTGGGAGCCTGAGGTCCTAAGAGACTTAGCAAGACATTGTCTCAAGATAAAAAATTAAAAGGGCTTGGGATGTGGTTCATTGGCTAAGCACCCCTGGATTCAATGACCAATACAAAAACAAAATTAAAATAAAGTAAAATGGTATTCTATGGTCTTACTTGGACTTTCCCTGTTATTTGATCATACTAGTAGTCCCTTGTCCATCCATCTTTGGTCTAGCCATCTCTGCTTCTCAAAATTGTGCCCATTATTCAATCCAACCACAAATACCACTTTTTCAGAAAAGCTTCTGAGATGATTTTAACTTGAATTAATCTGTCCCTAATCAACATACCAAAAGCAAAAATATGGAAAGTCTTACTATTGCACTTTGCACAGAATAATTGTTTTGGATTTCCCCCCAGTCACAAACACACACTATATTAAAACCCACAGAGGAAAGAGACCATATTATTTATTTTTCTTTCTTGCAGAGCACCTAGCACAGTGTCTCACCCATTGTACATTCTTGACTTTGTTTTGAATTCTTATGACGAAGTATGTTAGTAAGTACTAAACATGTATAAATAGAATCAATAAGAAAAAAGAGGAATATGAAAATAAATATATAGAAAAAATAGAAATGGCTAAGGAACAGAATTAGTTTTCAACCTTAATTGCAATTTATGCCAATTAAGCAATAATAATTGCAAACCTCTTCTTATTTTGTTCCAGGTACCATATTAAGCAACATACACATTCTCATTCATAAATTTTCACAATGACATTTTGCAGCATACATGTATTATCCTTTCACAAGGGAAAGAAGGAACTGTGGCAGAAAAAGGGAAAACAATTTTCCTAGTGTCACGTGGAAAGTAACAAATCTAATTTGTAAACTCAGCCAGTCTGGCTCCAGAAACCAAAATCAAGCACCAAGATATGCCATTTTGCCCATGTATTTGACAAATATCTATTTGATTATAAGCCCAGAAAATATAAATTAATATTTTAGGTAAAATAAAATTGTTAGATATTAACTTCTAAGCAACAGAGTCAAAGATAAGTAATATGAAAATATTTAAGTCAAAGAAACTTGGTTTTTATTTGTAGTGGGATAGGAAATCAACTTTGGTTAAATTCATTTAATCTCACTTAGAATCTCCATGACTTATGGCACCTTTGACAATCTGATTAAGATGGTGACTATCTACATCTGTTCCTACTGAGAAAGTGATAGTAAAGAGAAAGAGCATTCTCAACCAGAGAACAGAAAGGAGCATAAGAAAAAAAAAAAAGTTCGGACTAAATTTAATTTTATGTTTATGTGAAAGTTTAGAATAAATCTACTATGTGTGACTTGTCTGAGGATTCAGTTTGGGGATTTTATGGTTAGTTTTCTACTATTGTAACAAATACGTGAAATAATAAGTTTATAAAGAAGAAAATTTATTTTGGCCAAGTTTTCAGCAATGAGCCCACTGCTTTTGGGCTTGTGGTGAGTCATCCTGGTGGAAAAGGCATGTTGGAGCACAACTGTTCTCCTCCTGAGGAAAAGTGAAAGGGAAGAAGAGGATCTGGGTCGCACTATTTCGGTTAAAGATACACCCTGCAATGACCCAAAGACCTTCCACTGGAACCCACCCCTTCAAGCATCCTCTGCTTCTCAATTGCACAAGGCTAAGGACTCAGGCTTTGACAAATGGGCCTATCAGGGGTTTTCTAAAGTTTCTCTCTTCAAACTTTTGCCATAAGTATACACTACACATACAATTGTTTTTCAGATTGATTCTGGGGTTGGAAAATTCTCGGTATTTATATGCACACAATTACCAGTTGTGATGTTATCTATGGCATGCATTATTCCTGGGACAGTTTGTAATGCTCAAAGTTTGAGTAATAACTTTGGACTTGGGAAAAGAGCAATCCTTCTAACAAGTCTAGATTTCTGGGGTTAATGTTGTTTTTAGTTTTGAAATACAATTGCTATCTTCACTTCCAACCCATTAAACAAATCACAACCAATAAAAATGGATTATAGATTCTTTTTATCTTTGCAAAAATTTATCCTAGAAATAGTCATCATTAACTACTTGTCTGAGAGTCATTATCTGATATTTATATTTCCTACTTAAAGTTCTAAAGGGAGAAAGTACTACATAAAAAGTTCAATTCATATAACTTGGTTAGACAATTTGAAATATTAATGGAATAGGTCTTCCACACTCTTCCAATAAAGAAAGGCATCTAAAGGAACTATTTTACATTATTTTGATCAAATAAAAATTGTGGTTATGAGAGACAATATAAACATATTAAAATCACCATTTTTCCTTGTCAAAAGTTGCAATTTTGTGATGGAATAGTTTGTTTTCACTCTTTCATGGAAAGCAGACAAAACCAGGCATATGTCTTTGACCTTAAATATGTCTAACTGAAAAATGAACTACCAACAACAAACCGAAAGGAATGTGTATGGCAGTATAGAAAATAAGCCTATGGTATCTAATTTAGAAAAAGTGGGTTCTCATCTTTGAACTGCCATTCATTTTCCTTGAAACTTAGCTAAATCATTAAACCTGGCAAGATCTCTATTTCATATATAAAATGAGATGGCTGGTCCCTTTCAAGTTTTCAGAACTTTTAACATAATCAATTAATTATGTAGAAATCAGAAAACAACCTGTACCCTCTTTATCTATTATTAAAGTTAAGCAATAAGGTAGACAAGAGACATTCTTAACTCCTTGAGAAAACACTTTTCTTTTGGTGTTTTCTGTTAGTTGAGCACTCAGTTTATTGCTTTGCAAAGGGTTAATCCTTCCAAAACCCTAGGAGACATTGAGCAAGCTACTTAATCCCCCTGTGCCTTAATTAACTTCTGTGAGATGGAGATAACAATTGAACCTCACCATAAGGTTTCTGTGAGGATTTAACATTTTCATAATATAAAGCTTTGAAAATAAAGCTTCACATACATCAAGTGTCTGATTACTGATGGTATTTACTTGGCTAATTTCATTTAACAGCTGAAAAAAAAACTTGCAGATATTAATCAACATGTCCCAAGTTTGGAAATGGTAGAGAAAGGATTGGAGGCCAGGTATTGACTCCAAAGCCCATTTCTAACCACTGCTCCATAGAGTCTCCCAACATCCTGGTCTAGATAATGAGGAAAATGTGCTCTAATTTGCATATTTATTGACAGAACATAAAAGACAGATAAGGGACTACACAATATTCTATGAGATACTACATTAAAAAAACAAATAGGAGCCAGTCATGGTGGCACATGCCTGTAATCCCAGTGGCTTGAGAGGTTGAGGCAAGAAGATTGCAAGTTCAAAGGTAACATCAAAAAAAGCGAGGAACTAAACAACTCAGGGAGACCCTGTCTCTAAATAACATACAAAATGGGGCTAAGGATGTGGCTCAGTGGTCAAGTGCTCCTGAGTTTGATACCTATAACCATCGCCCCCCTCCCAAAAAAAAGAAAATAGGGGAGTCATGTTATATAAAAGAAAGGCTGAAAACTCAAATTTCTACAGCAAATGTGGTAGCTGTAGGATTTTCCTTGTTCCCACTAGAAAAACATCCAGAGATTTCAAGAGGGAAGGCTGTCATAAATCAGAGCTGAATAATCAATCCAGACCATGAGCAAATGCCAACCACTCCTAAGTACATCTGTCTCAAAGCTTCAATGACTGAAATATAGTTTCCCAAATGCTATGCAATATAAGGTATAAATTATGCTGCTTTCTTTTAAAAATTAGTTTAAGTAAAAGTTGGAAGGTTTCCCTATGCTTTGGCTAATAGAAACAGTAAATGTAGAAACTTTGAAGGGAAGTAAAATAATAATAAAGTCTTCTACACTAATATTGTAATTATCCATGCATAAATGACAGCATTTAATCTTTCTATGACTAAACAGAAAATGAATATGAAAAGTGTCTCTGGGAAAATTATTCTAAACTCTTTTGAGAAATCCAGTATTTCCCATAGATGAATACTTAGATATACATGCTAAGACATAAAATGAAATAATGATTTTGACATATACATTCTAGTATTATATTTTAAATGCATTTAGATGTCATATATAAAATTATACATATCTTAGTAGGTGGAAAGTAAGTTCACCAAGCCAATGTGAATATAGGCTTCGCTTTAGTCAGTAATAGAAACCAGATTTATATGGAGAGAGTTAAAGTATAATATATAATTAAGAGTTAAAATAGTACTCAGTAGTTAGAATAAACATTAATATTAGACTCAAGTTAGTCAGATGGGAATATAAGTTCCTTCTCCATTTCTTGCTACAAGCTATATGACCTCAGGCAAGTTACTTAATACTTTCCAAAAAAAATTACAATGATAATAAACCTATCTTGCAGGTTTGTGAGAATTAAATGCATTAATATTTATAGAGTACTTAGAATACCATCTGTCATATAGTTATATATTCAATAAATAGCAGTTAATATTGCTACTTAATAGTAGTATTAGTCCCTGAATTAAGAATGGCACATGTGTAAATGAGGTCAGAGGATTTCAAGAGATGGCAAATTATACAGCTGTCACTCAGGAGCAAGGCAGGGATTGCCTTATATCCACATCTACAGTAACAGAACAGGTTTTGCCCAGTCTGACCTCAAACTCAAATCATCCTCCTGCCTCACCCAGCCTCCCAAGGAACTAGCACAGTGGGTCAAGCCACTCTGCCCAGGAGGGGGCACACTCTTTAAAAACCTGGGGAACTGGGATTCTTCCTACAATATTTAAAGTTCATTTTTAAGTATAAAGCTATTCATTTATACGAATGACATCCAAATGGTAATATGATTAAGACACTTATTGATACATGTTAGCAATAATTGGTAAAAGGAAACACTTAGCAACACGGTTCTCATCATACAAAACAAGCTGAAATGCAGGAATAAACATATTTGGAAAATAATTAAAGTCATAAATTTCTAAACTTCAGAAGAAATCTGAAATCATAGATATTTCTCAGTGGGGTGCAGATGAGAAAAGTGGGCCGTAGTTTTTTAATGACTATCAAGAGATATTCTAAGAAATACATGCATCCTGGTAGTACAAAGAAGTATGTTAGCTTTTTTTTCTGTCTTCCTATTTTGATAGACCTACAATCTCTTATATTTAGTAAGCATTCAATAGATATTTCTTAAATGAATGATTTAATTAAGAAATCAGTAATAGGTTGTTAAGAATAAAAAACTTAAAAGATGTGAGAATTTCATTTGGAAGAAATTTAAAGAACACTTTAAACCAATTCACATAAACAACATACTAGACTCAGAAGGGTTAAAAAAAACTGTTCTGTGGTACTTAATTAATTAATGACCAGACTGCCACAAAATTTCCAAATCCCAATTTTCAATTTAACTGGGAGATGCATGCAATTTGAATTACAATTACAGTTTATAGAAAATGCCCATGGAACTGTAATGCATCAAAAGTTTGCAAGTAGTTTCATGTCAAATACAATTATTGATAATAAACTAATACCTTGTAATTCCATAACTCTCTAGAGGAAATGGAAAAAGCTTGAAGAAGAACACCAATATCTTAGTTTCAGTTCTGATTTTCTATAAAGGCCTAAGTGAACTTCAGTTTTTAAAGAAAAAAAAATAAAGATATTTATGTGAATAATGCAATCTAAAAAGAAAATGTATTAAGTACTCACTATATCTCATTCACTGAACGAGATGTTGAAGGTACATGGAGAAATAAGAGATCATACTTTGAGAGGCTGATATATAAGAGAGGGTAGACTTAAATTCAAACTTTGTCACTTAGACTCTTGGCTCTGCCACTTACTAAGTAAATGGCACTATTTAATGTCTTTTAGCCTCAGTTTTCTCCTCCAAAAAGTGGAAAAATTATGATAATGCATTTTTTATGGAGCGTTATGATGACTAAGTTACATACATAGCACTCACAATAATGCTTGCCACTCTTGTGTAAATATTATCTGTTTTTACTAACTATAAGAAATGTATAACATTACAGAGTAAAGAAGAATATATATGTAACTATAATTGGCATGAGCTATGATAATATGGAGTGATTAAAATACACTGTTATAAGAGTTTTAGGAATAGCTTTATTCCAAATTTTTTTTAAAATAATATTTAATGTAAGCATTCTTTTTCTGTGAAGGATATGATAACTCCAGAGAAGAAGGTGCAGAATAAAGCCAGAGAAATTTGTAAGATGAGTTATGAAGAGTGACTGAAAGATTTAGAATAACGATCATCTGAAAGTCATTTTCAACTTTTAGAAACATCTACTCCCATGGAAAGGTCAGGCAGGCAGATCATAAGATTCTGCAGTCTCAACGAAAGAAGATAAATATGAGAGGCAAGTAAGGGACATATTTTTAAATTAATTATTCATTGATTTACTCACTAGTGAAGTAAGTCAATAAATATGAGGGTCTCCTATGAACAATAGTCCTAGCACTGTGGTAGATGTCTGCTAGAGGTGTTCATACCTCAGGTAGACTGTCACACAGCAATCCCTAATCTCCTGGATCTCAGTGTACAGAAGAGGGTCCGCAGTATAGAGAGAACAGTTGTCAAAAACCTGAGAAGTCGAATAGTAGTGTAGTTCAAAGATAAGACCAAGCTTTAAAGCATGTTATAGCTTGTAAACCAGCACAAGAGAATTGGAGTCTGGAGTTCAGTTAACCTCAAGAGGGGAAGGAAGATTGATGATGTTAAAATGAGTTTCCACAAGACCCGGGAGAGGAAAGGAAAAGCAGGTATTGTGGGTGTCCAGAAAAGGATTGGACTGGAGTTTAGCAGAGTGAAGCACAATAGATCGTAGGCATTGGGAGAAGTAAAGGAGAAGACAAAGGTGAACAAAGAAGACCCAAGTAGTAAGGATCTGACTGAGCCCACTGTGGCAGAACTAGGTGGCTCCTAGTAAAAACAACACTTCTTAGGTAATCCCTAAAATGTGCTCCATTCTTTGAGTCTGTGAGTCTCTCAAAAGAAGAAATGGCAGCTGAGCGTCTCTGAATACACACATGTTTCCATGTGATTCATTAATGAGCAATACTCTATTGTTAAGGTGTGGCCTTAGTGGCCCATTTGGATTTCCAGGTTTCTGGTTTCTGTAATTAAGCACAGCTGCTTAACCTCAACTGTCAAACCAAAACTCTCAGTAGACTTTTAATTAGCATAAGTGCTGAAAATTGTTGGAAGTTATGGCAAATACAAGCCACTAATTTCTAAGACCTATTTCAGCACTTGAACTGTAGAAAGCAAATTTAGTCTTGAAGAATAAATCTAGCAAGAAAATCATCAAATTTTTGAAAATATATCCTAAAATCAAATGCAAACCTGATCATAATAAAGTATCTTCTTTATAAATGTGATGTTGCATAGCTTACAGAATCCACAGATTGGAAAAGCTGTTCAATTCTTGCCACCCACATACCCAGTCAGGTTGGTTTCATTACAACCAACCAACATAATTTTATAGTTACTGACATTATAGTTATTATAAGGAGCAGATAAGGATCAGGGCACATAATTTTCACTTCACACTGGGGACTTCTGCAAGGCCCAGAGAAAATCCTTACAATGATAGACTTTAGAGTTCTCGATAAAGTCTATAAAAAATAACAAAGAAATCTAAAACTTTTTTCTCCAAAGTGGAAAAGAGTGAAAAAAGAAACACATACATAATACCAGCACAAGCACTGAAACCAGCCTAATGAGAATGAAAACCTACTCGTTAGGCTATCCTTATAAGCAAACAAGAAAACTTTCTATGGACTTATAAAGGTCATAACCCCCTTTCTCAAGAGACTTGTAGTTCCAACCAGGACAGAACATAATAGCAACATAAGAGTAGGTTCCATGGCGGACTGTGATCCCTCTGTATTTAATACACACATATACGCACATATATTATGTAAAACTTTATGTATTATATAAATTTTATGCATAAGTATATAAATACATATATAATATAAATTTTTATTATGTCACACCAAGGCATGAGACAGTTATAGATGAAAAGAACAATAAACTGCAAGGAAATATCAGAAGGATATTTTGTGTTCCCTGAAGGAGAATTATGATACTGGACATTTTCTTCTATGATAGGGTTGCCAGGTAAAATAAAAGCAACCCTATTCAATGGAACATTTGCTAATTTTAGAGGCAAGCGAGGACGGCTTGGTCTGCACAAGGGTACTCTACTGAGGGAAAGTAAAATAAAAAACGATTTCAACAGTCATACTGAGCTAGTATAATAATTTGGAAATGTCATGAGCCCCAAAGATACAATTAGCTTTTTTCCGTAGTACCTTTATTATCTTTCAGGGATGGGGAAGTAATGACTATTGTTCAGAGGAAAGAAAACTACAAGAGTCTTGATTAACCTGCAATCCAGCCCTGACCTAACCCAGTCTATACCTAGATTGGATTGATCAGCCCTCGCCCTTCTTTCTTTTTTAAAAAAAATGTATTACCTATTTTTTTGAATGACATCTAAATATACAGGCAACAAAAACAAAAACTGACAAGTAAAGCCACATGAAACTCACCCTAACTTTCTAATAAAAGGAAGCCAAGTCTCTTAGGTAAAAGTCATTTGAAGCTTCAACAAAACATTTCTTTAAACATAAATCCCATCCATATGATCACATTAGTAAACCTATATAAAAGCAAAAATTGTGATAACCAAGCAAAACCCAAACAAGAAAAATAAACCCAGAGAAACACTCTTGAGTTTGTAACCAATACGGTATGGCAGAAATGGCAGAGTATGACTTCCAAGGTTAAGTCTTAAAAGACTTGGCAGCTTCTATCACATGGCCTTTTAGATCATTATCACTAGGGGAAGCCACATGCTGTGTCATGAAAATCTCCTGGCATCCCAGCAGGTCTCCTGCCAACAGCCAGCAAGGGGCTACAGATGCCTATTAACAGCCATCCGTATTGAAAATCCATCATCCACTTCCGTAAAAGCTTCAGATGACTGCCAACCTGACTGCTATCTTGACAGTTACCCCTGGAAAGGCACCATGCTGCAACCATGCAGCTAAGCACTGTTGAATTCCAACTACCATTACTGTGTGAGATCGTAGAATTATTATTGTTGAAATTTTGTGACAATTTATTATGTAATAATAAGTAACTAAATGGATTTCGATATTTAAAGTAGAGTCCAACTGTAGCATGCATACATACATACACACTCACATATGGACATAAAGGAGTTGCTGCAGATACAAGGAGTTTGAAGAAAATGTTATTGAAAGCTTAAAGATCATTGAAGAGAGACGTAGTAGAAATCTAATGGCATTTGTAGAGGCTCCAGTGGACTCACTAAAGTCCAAATATCCATAAATAATACTATACACCTTAGAAAACCTGGACAAAGGGAGTCTGCAGAATATTGTCTACCCATTGGGCACCCAAGCACAAATATTAATGAACATAACCTATGTACACAGACTGCTGGTCACTTGGGGAATTCTGTACTACAACAGATCCCCTGTTAATTAGCAACTTTCAGGGGGAAATCTGCAACAACAAACAAATCAAAGCATCACTTTACCTAAAAATAGTAGTTTTTAATTGGGTGGGGTGGGGATGGTGGCAGGGTTTGCCCCTCAGGAGACATTTAATCATATGTGGTGGCATTTTAAGGTGCCAACTGAAAGGACTCTGAATTCTAGCAGGCAGAAGTCTGAGCTACTGCTGAACATCCTGCAATGCACAAAACAGCAACAGAGAATTTTGTAACCCAAAATGTTAACAGTGTCAACTCTGGGAAACCCTTCACAAGAAAGATATGCAGTTATCTGTTCAGGATTATATCTACTCACTAAATTGTTTTTTATATAGTATTTTTGTAATGGCTTATTGATATTTGCTAGCAGAAAACTAAGGTGGGTATTTCTACTCTTACTTGCACTTGAGTCCTAAATTACCCACTCTGAGGCTTCTAGAGGGGCTTCCAAACACCACTGATTTTTACCTTTTTAAGTGGTAAAGTTGGGGGACAATTTATTATGTAATAACAGGTAACCAAATGGATTTGGGTACTTAAAATGGAGTGCAGCCATAAAATACGTTATGATTTAAAAACAGAATTTTATATATGTACTTCAACTCTGGCTCAGAATGCTGATATACATTGTTTTGCATTTTTCCTAAGTTAAAATAATTGCAAAAGCTTTGAAATAGTAAACATTTTTGACTTATTCTGAGTAAAGTACATATTGTACAAAGTACATAATGATTGAAGAAAGAAACTTGAGAATTTTTTAATAAAATATTTTCAACACTTCTTACTCCTTCTGAAAAAAAAGTATCTATGGTATCAACTAATTTGTTCTTAAAAGACGTTATTAATGCCTAGTTCATCATATTTGTTTATTGATGAATAATAAATATCTTTTTGTGCTACTCAATGATTCACTCAAGCACAATAAATGGACAATAACAGGAAAAAATGAACCTGACTACTTTATTGCTGCCATTTAAATGGAGTTCATTTTTAACTACTTATTAGTGATATTAAAAAGTTCATGTGGGCTGGGGTTGTGGCTGGGGTCGTGGCTCAGTGATAGAGCACTTGCCTAGCACATGTGAGGCACTGGGTTCGATTCTCAACACCACATATAAATAAATAAAATAAAGGTCCATTGACAACTAAAAAATATTTTTTAAAAAAGTTCATGTTTCCTAAGGGTGGGCAGAGTAAACATGAAAAAGTATAGCTGATCCTACATGGTTATTTTACTAATGATAATTGCAAAAATGTTTCATTTGGCATTTGTATGTAAAAGACTTTATAATTTTTTTTCTGACAGTCAATTTTATATCTATTAAGACAGAAAAAAAAAGTATTAGGGGCAGTTGAGAACTTTTGAGGTGCAATTATGGTAAAGACATCTTGATTCAGTGGATTTAAAATACAGCAAGGTAAATTTAAGACACTGTCATGCAAAACAAGGTATACCTATCTCTAGCCTTCATACCTTACCATTTCTAAGAGATGAGAATAATACAGTAAAAGAAATATGGGAAAAGGAAGGATATTACTCAAGGAAAGTTATAAAATCAAGGTGTGTAGATGCATGGAAATTGAATCATTTCCTTTAGTAAATTTATCCAGTGCTGCAAGTTGTTACAGAATTGTAGATTTATAGGGGATCGGAGATCACCATGTCTTATTTCTTCATTTCACTAGAGAGGAAATGAATCTGATAGGGATTACTTGACTCATGTTCTGAAATTGAAACAGACTGAGAATTATAACTTCTACTTCCCAATACTTTGTTCATTAATAACTTCACATTGTTATAAAGCTTTTGAGAAAATTAATTTGAAGACAAAGTTTATACAAAATTCTGGCAAATTTTGGAAGGGGATTTTACATAACTCTCAAGGTAATATAGGGGACAGTCAAGCAAAAACAGCCACCCCCTGCATGATCCTAGCAGCTCCTCACTTGGTAGTCCAGAGTTAGCTCTTTCAACTGGGTGGTTGTGAGTGACAAGGCCTTCAGTTAAAACCAGAGCTGTTCTGCAAGGAGGCATCTGAGTATAGCAAATTTGAATCCAGATTCTTAAGCTTAGAGTATTCCATTTGGGATAATTCTGCAAAATCCTTTCACATATGAGTGGGCACAGGCTAATCAAGTCTCCCTGAGCAAAAACCTAAGGAGTATATTCTCTTGGCCAAGAGAGTCCTATGCACTACTAGCACTGTACCTGCAAATTTCTTCAAGTGTGAACTATGTGTCATCTGTACCCTGGACCCATTTTTCCTAGTTCAACAGAAACACAAGGAAGGTTAATAAAAATACTAATGATGGCATTACACTATACAATTAGATACAGAATTATAAGATATACATGGCTATTCCTAGCTTCACACTTGAATATAGACTATGACTTCAGCACACTCCCAGGAGCAAGATGTTTGCTTCAACCCTACATTAAGGATATAATATATTTTGTCTATTTTATGTAATAGTCACCCATAAATGGACTTGCCAGATTTTAAGGGGAAAATTAACAGGAATACAAGGTGGGACGGTAGCACATTAAGCTCCCTAACAAAATAAGTAAACATGGACTCCTGTCATGGCAAAGCTTCTTCAGGAAGCTTTCAAATACAAGTTGTTATTTTCTTATTAAAATACAGGAATTCTTGCCAATGAATTATTGTTTAGAGAGACAAGAAGATCTCAGAGGACTGCATCAAATAATTTTGGCAAGTGCACAGTGGCATGGGAAAAAAATCTTTAATTTAAATGGATTTCGGTATTATTAGCAAAGAGGAACACAAGTAGACATTAAAGACAAACTGAAATTTCCCAGTAATCATTGTACCAATGCTAAGTAGTGGTCTACTCTCTTTTGCTTCTTTTGTGAAATATCTTCTTTGGAGAAGAAGTAGTCCTGGAAAATGAGGCTAACTCTTTTGTGGGCATAGGTGTTACCCTCTCAGGGAAGACTTTCTTAACCAAAGATCTCTACACTCTGTGATAGCACCCTTAAAACTCTTGTCCCTGCCCTGCTGCATGCAGAGTTTGTCACAACCCTTTAATCTTGACCCCTTGTTAGTTTGCTTTTTTTTCTTTTTTTAATCACCTGTCTTCTCCACAGGAATGTGACTTCCACAGGCCTAAGGATATTGATTTGCTCTTTGATTTTCTGCAGTAACTAGAAGAATGTATATAGTTGTCTTTTAGCATGTGCTTATAGAATAAAATTTATATTTCATACAAGACTGGATGTTAGATAATCTTATTAAAGGTAAGTCATGTATATGTAGCATGGGGAAGAAATTACCAAATCCATAGGGAAAAGAGTAACATATGTTGAAAATCACTGATAATTGGAAAGAAAATGCCCTTACAAAATTTTGCCATTTTATGAATCTTATGAATGTTTGAATTTATCCAAAACTTGTGAATCTTACTTAACAAAACTGTTACATGAAAATCTGCATTTTTATGTATTTGCAATGCCTTTGCCTTCAGGTGCAAGCATGTTTATGATGTTCTTCTTAAAGCTTTGAGTATAGTATGTTATATGATGCCTATAAAATAGAATATATTTAGACATATTTATTTCCCAAACTGATTCTTGTTCCAATATTTTCAATCAAGAAAAATGAGATCAACTAGAATTCTACTTTATCATCAACCCCTTGTGTCTACATTGCTAAGAATGATTTAACTAACGTATGAATTCACGGAAATAAATAGTAAGAGTTGCTGCAAATTATGTTAAGGAGTGACTTTGTGCAAAGAAGGGAATCATTTATAAAAGGGATCTGTCATTGCTTGTTCTTCAAAGCATAAGTAAGAAGGCATTATTTGATTTCCTCAGTTATTGCTGACCAGGATGCAGCAAGGATGAAAGAGTTATGGAAAAGGAGTTATTTTTAAAGAGCAGTTTTGCAATTTACCATCATATACACAGTTAAAATAGTATGGGACAGTTGAGTCTGTTTACAAAAATAAGTCTAATGAGCCCTACATTGTTGCTATTGGAATGTTTTGCAGTTGATAAGATTCCTCTGGTGCATAACTATCAAAAGAGAGACATATTCCAGTGAAAGGTTTCATTCTGATTTTGAGACAGTAAGTCAAAAAAAAAAATAGAACAACTAACGTCTTTTTTTTTTTTAATAACTTAAGCCACAGTGGCTGGGTTTTCTTCCTTCATTCATGGCCCATGCCTTGATTTAGATATTCCCTGGAAAGAAGCAATATATGGTAGTGAAATACATAGGTATGGGATGTCCAAAGACCTAAACTAAAATTTGTCACTGTCCTCTGTCACTGATTAGTTGTCAGTTTCTTTAGCCTCATCACATGCTAGTGTTCTCATGTTTTTGATATATATATATATATATATATATATATATATATATATATATATATATATATATAAAATCTAACATAATGAATTTTGGATACTACTTAATACAGTGCTCAGAACACTACAAATGCTTAATAATAGTTCTCTCTTATCATTAGCCCTTGCTCTCCACTCTCTTGGCTACTCCCTTTGATAAAGTCCTTCCTTGTTACTTCATGAACAGATCATTGAAGTAACCTACTAGCTGGAACCCCTACCTACAATTTGTCTCCTTTCTCACCTTTTTCATAGGCACTTACATACTTCAACAGCAAAATTTCAAGAACAGAGAAAGCCAGAGTCAGAAACAAAATAACACCTAAAGAGAAAGAAGGAGAGAAAAATAATGATAGGTAGCACTTATTAAGCACTTCTGTGACAGGAACCTTTAAAATTCTCTCCCAGTGAGATAGATACCAATTTTATCCCTCGGTTGAGAAAAAAGACATAGATGAAATAAGTTACTTAACCAAGGGCCAACAGCTGGTCAGAGGTGACATTCAAATAATATAAGAGCACAGACACTGACCATCAGAATAGAGATGAACCATCCTGAAGTAGTAATGGACCAACTCTTATCCCAGAGCTAATAAACCCATGTCCTCTGGATGCAGAGCACCTGCTCTTAGTCATGCTACTCAATGAGAGGGAAAAATCACCTCACAGCTAACAGGACAGGTCCATTTGTTTCTTAGGGAAAATAATCTCTCTAATCAGGTAGCTATTTTGAGTCATCACATAGTGAGGATTCAGGAGAGAAGATTAATTCTCACTCATTTTTATAAAAACGGCTATGCTTGCACCCAAAATAGCATGCTCTTCTAAACAAATATGCAATTTTCCATCACAAATAAATCTGATTTGAGAGTTTCTTCAAATTCTTATTAGAAATGTAGTAGGAAAGGTCTCTAGTTGAAGATGAAAAAAATGAAACTTGTCATTCAAATGAATACATGGGATTATATATCCTGACTAGAAAAGAGCTTTCTGGAGCATGGATTTCCTGATTTTTTGGTTTTTGACTCTTTCAACCAGTGTTAAATAGGACTAATACATATACTCAAATAAGGAACTCTTTTCTTAATTTTCAAGACAGATGGGGGTATATTAGAAAGTAAAGTTAAAATAGTAGATACTATTGGTAGAAAACCATGGTGAATATGTTGGGAAAAATTCACAAGGCCCCAGACACTAAACAATTACCAACTCCTTTCTGTCCTTGAGGTCCACCAGTTTCCCAGTGTCTGCTACCATTTGATTAACCTCTAAATAGACAGCTGTAGGAGTAGGGATGGCAAGAACTGAAAAATCAGAAAAACAGTGGGGGTGTGGAGACTGTCTGAAATTCAGCTATAATTATTGTCAACAAACCTCTTATTCTTTGCTTTTCCCGTCTCAACTCTCCAGTCAGAAATTTTGCACAAATTCCAGGTTTCTGTAGAATCAAATTGCTCATGTAACTCTAAGACTATCAGAGGTAGTTAATAAAATAATGCTGAGCTTTTTCTTAAGAGAATCTGACTCAACATATAAGTAGTTGAGCTTATGGATTGAGGTTAAATGACCACATATGTTCAACTTTAACAATTTTCTATATGCCGTGGCACCAAAGATAAAATATATATATATATATAAAATAATCAGAAAATTCTAAGCAAACACTGGTTCACACATTTTAATATAGAAATGTCTTGTGTAACATTAGGTGCAAAGTTTGACAGTTGGCATTGAAGAAATAATAAGAAAAGAGGGAGATGGGAAAGCTTTTACTTTGCAATGCAAAAAAATAATAAAAGCAAGTTGATTTCTAATTTGACTTTTCTGTAGGTAATTCACAACTACGTGAGAATTTTCAACTGAAGAACTTGGCAAAAAGGCAAGTCTTTTATGGGCAAAGAAAAACATTTCATTACTACAAAATAAAATATTTTAGAGTCTCTTTAGCTACAAAAATAAAAATTTAACCAAAATATGACCATAGTAGGTAGACAAAATCCTGGGAAGAATATACCACAGAACATTTTTCTTCCGTGTTTTAATGAATTTTACCTTGGAAAATCCCTTCATTGTAGAGATGAGATAGAAGAGAGGAAATGGAATCTGTTTGTCCAAAAGTCCGCAGTGACCTCTGGGGTATTTTTTGTATAGCCATCTTAGCCACTTTACAGAAGGGCTTTGGGAAAACATGCTCTCCTTGTTTGCTGGACAATTTCACCAGCAGCTTCCTGGTGAAGGGATTCTTTGAATATTTTAGCTGACTAATTTCATGAAAAAAATCCTAGTCTCAGTCTCCCAGTCCAAGTTTTGGCTTGCTTTTTCTTTAGTCAGTACATTGTTAACAATTCAAAATCTCACAAGTTGTTTAATGACGTTAGCATGAATCTACATGGTGTGATGGTCACGTTGGTATTCCACGAGGATGAGGAGATTTCTTTATAGTTCCTGCTCATCAGTTCTTGTTCAGTGCTCCAGCACTCGTGATTATATAGTGGGCATATGGGCATATAATGTGGTAAAATATACTAATAAATACATATTAAACAGTCACTAGTCTTCTATTCTGTAAGACTAATGAATCTATTGACTCTTGAAGATAATATTAACATAATAAAATAATAAATTGGGGAAATGGCACTTTAGTTCCATTTTTTTTTCAAAATTACAATTAGATTTTTAATGAACTCTTTAGTTTATCTGCTTCCTAAAAACAAAAATTTTACTTCCAAAAATAAGAATGACCCTGTGTTATTTAGATCTAGGGCTGGATAATATTGTATTGTGTTTTAGTTTTTCAATGATGTAGATGGATTTGCTCAGGAAATCCTGGTGCAATGAGGATTAGCCTAAAGATAAACATGAAGATAGCAAATGTGCACGTACATTCAAAGCTAAAACTACATTCACTGAAAGTTCACTATGTACAAGGTATTATAGGATTAAAAAGAATTTTTTTTCCTCCAGATTACTTTTTTAGGAGATCTAAATTGAAAGAATTAGATTATCTCTTTCTCTTCTAAATCCAAATAATCTATTTCAGAAATACAAGTTGGAATTCCACTTGGTGACCATCATGTGTTACTGAATCTGACCTAAGAACCTCTCTTCCCTTGAGTTTCTCCAAAGATAAATGAGGTTAAGAAACGGTCACACAGTTGCTCCTTGTGTTGTGACTTTTGTCAAAATGCTTGAACATGAGTGGCCACTTAAACAGATCTATTCTTGCCTGTTTTTGAGGACCTGAAGGTCTTAGAGACATCCCATTACAACCTGAAAATACCCACATCGACTTCTCCAAATTCCTTCTTGTTTCCAAACTAATTTCACAAAACTTAACTTTTGTAGAAGCCTATAGGGATTCTTTGAATATTTTAGCTGAATAATTTCATGAAAAAAATGTTGCTCTATGTCAATATTAGTACAGTAATTATTAAAACAGTAATTCATAATGCTGTATTTTAGATCCTTTACAATAGCAGCTTGTAATTTTAAATTATATTTAAAATAGAGCAAATTGTTATTTTATACAACAATCATTTTCATTTTTAATTTGCTTGATTACTTGAAATGACAGGTTTTTATTTTTAATTTTTTTTTAGTTTTTCCAAATTTAAGTAAACATCTGGCATTATGTGATATCAATTTTCTACCTGTTTTTTTTAAAAAAAACTTTAATACTAGGGGAGAAATTTAATTTTAACTATAATTTTTACAGATCACAACTACATCTGCTGATGGGGGACAAAAGCTCTACCTAAAATTTGACATTCTCAGATAATTATAACCACAGAAATACAGAAACATAACACTAACAGATCTTATTTAAATACTCCAGATAGTTTGAATGGTTGACAAGAATGACACAATCACAGACAAGCAATAATGCAGGAAGAAAAATTGCTGCCATATGGAAGGTATACATGGGTTCGTACTTCAGTGTATTATCTCCATTTCCATTTTTAAAAATGCTCAGTTAGATTTGACACCAGTACTAGAAAGCCAAAACCCTGATTATATAGTGGAAAGTTCAAGCTTCTCATTCTTTCACAATCTACTAATATTTTTTTTCCGCTGATTGCTCTTCCTATTAAATCTACCCAATACTCTAACCAAAATGCACATAACTTCTCATACAAATACCCCCTGTCCTTTATTATTTTTATAGCTTGACTAATGTTTTCCTATTGCATAGAATTCTTGTCAGTGCTCTCTAATTCTTCAAGAAGGTTGTTTTCCTATTGCGTTTGTCTGGGTCACTCCTGGTTTTAGCACTGAAAAGTTCTGCATTGGAAGAAAACCATCCACAGCAGCAAACTGCAACATTTCACTCTACCTTTGAGACCAATCCCAGTGACTTTACTCTTTATTTCATTCACCTCCTCACTTCACTGCATTCTAGAATTTGTCATTCTGCAAGTCTGCTTCACCACTGAACTCTTAAAACCCCTTTTCTCTATCTCCAGTTTTTAAAAAGCAACATAAATTTTACACTTCTTTACAATTAAAAAATCTCAAACCAATTTGCTCCTCCTTTTTGTCACATACTTTCAGTTTTCCATATGAATCTATACTCGGCTTTTCTGAAACCTCTTCCCTGCCCTAGCAGATTTTGTTTATATACTGTATCAATCAGTATCCCTTCAAACTCTGGTTTACGTATGAGTTCAATCAATAAGTCACAGGCATAATGCCAGAGGGTGGGAGGAGAATGAGTTTGAGGAATTTAGTCTCTAGTCTCCTGCCACTACCAAAGAGGCTACATTCCATGCTCAGTGCCTTCTCCTAAAGTAAATCCTCTCACTCATATTCTGTCTCTCTACCCATCTCTCCTACAGGATGCAGCAGCACTGTGCTATTGATTTCTCAGTAAAGCTTTATTATGCTAAGCTTTACTGATTGCCTAATTATTAGTATATAAGCCCTACCTAACCTCTTACCTCTTTTAAGAATGCCATATGTTTTCTACTGGAATCTGATCAATGTATCCATTTGTTCAAGTTTATAAAAGTTGTTTGATCTATGTACTTCCTTGCATAAAAAATTCAATTTGAGCATTCCTTATTTCAGTCTCTGTATCATTGAATCCTTAATCATCTCACTTCCTAGTACGAGTTATGTCCATTTGGCAATATCTCTAAAAAAATTTTTTAAAAAGTGTCAAACCAATCTCATGCTTCCTTTCTTGTGTGTACTACAGTGATTGAACACCTTTGGTACGTATCCCACGCTTGAGCAGATTATTGTGTTACTTTTCTAATAGAGAAGAATGGCAAGAAGTTGCTGTTTGAAAGGCTGAGGAAGTCAGAGGAATAGTAGAGAAGTTTCCCCTCTGCTCTTCCCTTCTGGAGTAAAATCCAAACAAATGTCATCTTCAGGGGACGATGCTGAACAATTACTCACACTGAACAAAATTACGATGACCTAACAGAAAAGATAACTTTACACTCATTATATTCATCTGGCTGTTTATAGGTTACTTTCTTAGGTCCAGAGTGTCCTCAAGCACAAAGCATAGCTTACCATTTAGGTGGGATCACATAGTGAAAAAGAAAAAGAAAGAGGAAGGAAGAAGAGGCAGGTGGAACCTCCAAAAGCTTCCTTCTCTGCAAGAAAGAGATAAATGGGTGAGTCAGTCAGAATCTAACATCAACCTCTAACCCCAGCTTATATTTGCATTCATAAAATGACTGATGGACCAGAAAGGATTAGAGAAAACAAATTAAAGAGTACTCAGTGACTTCAGCTAATGTCATTAAAGAGCTAGAGAAAACTCTTCCCTCTCATCCTTGCTGTTGATCCAAGCATGTCTTCAAACGAAGGCACTCCCTGCGTCAATAGTATTTGGAAAGATTTCAAAAGAAGTGACAGTATTTTTATTTAAAATGAAGCTAGTTAATGATGTTCCCACTAACAGAGGTTTAGTTGCCGTTTGAGTAACATTAGATAAGATTTCATGTTTCTTAGCTAACACAGGGGAAGAAATACACAAATTATTTAATTTCTTCAGAGAAAAATTAATGCTTAATCCTGTGCACTATGATTCCTAGAAACCCTTCTGGCATGGTTCTTGTTTAGATATCACTAATACGTGCCTCTTAGAAATCAAGAAGCTGTTATCTTTCTATTTAGCCAACACATAGGCTTTAGCTGATGATATTTTGTTAAAGCCTTCAGATGTCCTCCTGGAATCACCTGGCATGTCATTGAATATAGCCATCCCACAGTAGATGGTTTTCTGAATTATTTGAGTCAGCATAGAAATTTTTGATTCACTGAAAACTACCAGAGAACCTAAAGGTTAGTGGTATCCTCCTGATCTTTACTCTTCCAGCTCTTCCAATAATTTTTAAGTTGCTTTCACACTGTACTAAGGACCTTCTTCCTTTCAACATTTAAAGTACTTTCAATTTTCCTGTCGAATCCTGAGAGAGATTAGCTGCCCTTTGAATGATGATACAGCTAATCAAACTCTTATTCCATAAAACAGACATATAACCACCAAGCAAAATACCAAATAATATACCCAGTTTCAGTAACATGCTTGGAGTGAAAAAGACTGTTTTATCAGAAAAGAGGGCAAAAGGAGGCAGAAGCAAAAATTGCTACGCTTTCTGGACACAGTGGCACAAATCTATAACCTCACCAACTCAGGAGCTGAGGTAGGAGGATCACAAGTTCAAAGCCAGCCTCAGCAAATTAGCTAGACCTTAAGCAATTTAGGAAGATCCTGTCTCAAAATAAAAAAAATAAAAAAATAAAAAGGGCTGGAATGTGGCTCAGAGGTAGAGCACCCCTGGGTCAAATCCCTGATGCCAAGAGGGTAGGGAACTCTGCTACCCTCTCCCTAAAAGGGGGCTGAAAGTCAAAGCCTGGGAACAAGCAAGGAGACAATGAGTTAGTTAGTTCTCAGGAAATATTGGAAAATGCAGAGAGTTACATCAAAAATGAGTAAAAAAAATTGAATAATAATTTGCTAAAAGAATTTTGTTTTCTGAGAGTCTTGGTCTGAGGTTCACATATGGGTCATTTGTTCCCATCAAAATTGAATCACTTTCTCTATAAAATTCCATGGTTGTTCACCCCACTGGTGTCTTTTCCATGCTCTTTGGAAAGCAGAGTGGGTAGTCAAGAGACAATGTATGAATTATATCGCTGGCTATTTAGTTGAGTTTTCTAGTGTGATTAATGTAGCTACAGATTTAGAAGAAAATGGTAAAGTATGTGTGTCAGTTTTGTATCACTGTGACAGAAATACCTGAGGAGAACAACTTAGAGGAAAGAAAGTTGATTTTGTCCCATGGTTTTAGAGGTTTAGTCCATGATTGGCAAAGTTCATTGCTTTGGGCCCAAGTTGGGGAAGAACATCATGGCAGAAGGGCATGGTGAAGGAATGCTAATAAACTCATGTTGGCCAGAAAGCAGGGAGAGAGAAGGGGCAGAGGGATCAAAGAGAAGATGAACTCTTGCAAGTCACATACCCAGTGACCCCCTCCTCTAGCCACACCCCAATGTGTACAGTTTCACACGAGAATAGACTGATTGGGTTACAGCCTTCACAATCCAATCATTTCATGTTTGAACATTCCTGCATTAATATAGCAGCATTTATAGACATCTCATAGCAGTCTTATGGTAGTTTCCTTGTTTTTTTTTTTTTCCATTGGCTTGTTTTTCTTTAAGGAAAATTAGAGATCACATTGATGTAATTGAAGTTCAGTGATAGTTTTTTCCCTAGAAATGCATCTGTCAAGAAGAATGTGTCATATTTCTAATATTATTTTGCATAACTAAGTAAGTTGAAGGAATTGAATAAATTAGATCCTTATTCTTCTAAATCAGGACTCTCAAGTAATTGAAGCTGTAAGAGATGAGTCTTCATTTCCGTATCTGATAATTAGCCTTGGAGGGAAGGAGCAATTTACAAAAGTTTTGTGTCTCATACACAGGTGTTGGAAATTGGGAAACCCAAGGGAAAGGGGAAATGCTATTAGCTGTAGGAATTCCTGTTAAAGAACAGGTGGCTACCATGAACATTTAGAAGATGCTTTGAGAGCCAACTTCAGCCATGCTCAATTTATCCAAAGAACAAAAACAAAGTACAGCACAGGGACCCTATTCAACCAAGTCATATCACAGTTATTGGCAGTGTATGTATCCTAGGAAGAAAGGTAGAAAGCCTGTATAGTGAAAGTCAACTCCCTTTAACCCAAGAGCAGAAGAATCAGGGATGGAGTAATAATATTCTTATTTTTCCTTTTTTTTTTTTTTTTTTTTTTTGGTCATTCAAGTAAAAAGGCCTCCTAACATTTCTGGTGTGTGGTTTTAAGATTGTTTAATTCAGTGAAAATATGATGGAAAATTAGAGAGTACAAAATTAGCTGTTAAAAGTAGACCAGCCCAGGAGTTATTCTGCTCCAGTGCACATGTAGATTTCCCTCCTTTGGAGGTCTCTCTCTTCTACAGTTACCCTATTCTATCAAGATTTTAAAACAGTGTATAAGGAACAGTAAATTCCCAGTAATTCCATTTCACAAGGAAGTGATTAAACCACTCTTTCTGGCAATGTAATGAGAAAGCTGGTTCTGGAGTTAGCAGAAACAGAGACCACAGATTGCTTTTACTCTAGCAAAGTCTCTGCAGGCTGAACTATTTGTTGTGGCATATTCAGAGAAGACTGAGGGACTGACACTTTTCTTGCAGAGATAATTTTTGTATGCCCTATGTTGCAAGACGGTTTTGCAGAAGCCAACACTGAGAAGGAGCTGGGCATGCAGTATAACTACTAGACTGTGTGGAAGGAGAGGGAAACAGCACTAGATTAAGTAAGCAGTTGAACAGCAATGCAGTCCCAATTAATTTGTTTTGGCCCAAAATCATAAATGATACTAGAATATATATACTAGAATATATAGACAGTTTAAGTTTTTGGTGTTATCCTCTTTCCAAATTGGGTATATAAAATAGTTACTGTACTATTAATTTCCAAAAAAAAGTGGGGTTTATAAGCCTTCCTATGACATTTGAAAACCAGTTTGATTTTACTACATAATTTCTCTGAACCAACTGTTGGCTTTGGATGGTTTGTACTGAATCTACTCTTGGCTTTGAAACATGTATTTGATTTATCAGGTCTGTCAAGTCCAAAATAGATCTCTCTTTTAAAAAATGGTGCCATGTTTAGTGATATGTGAAGCATGATTTACTGAGCAATGCCATTAGCCACTGCCACTGCTGATGTGAAGTCTGCAAAATCCTGCACACTGAATGTTCAGTGAATGGAGCTTATACAGTTCAAAATGCTGGCAGAACACAAAGAGCCTGTGCTCATTTATGCAGCCAACGGTGCACTGTAAGGTCACCACTGAAAAGAGCCCAAGGGCTTGAACAGCATTCTTTTAGTGGCCTTTTTATTAACTTTATATTGTCTAGTGCTTTCAACATGAAATAACATAAAATGTGTTTGTGTGAGAGTTTAAAACTATGACTAGGTCTCCTCCCTTATTAAGGTTATATACTCGGAAAATTTACATTGTGTTGATTATTGTCTCCTTTTGATAAAAATTCAAAACAGTTCACTTTGAAACTTTCACATTGGAAGGGAAGTTATTTCAGACTTTTCCAAATATCTTGCCAGTGCTCAGCAATGTTCTGCTGGTTATGATTTCATGAGTTGATTTTTTTCTTTTTCCTTTTTTTGACCATTCCATTATAATTATCCCTTCATGTTTAGATCTTTAAAAAGATTAACACTTGGGCTGGGGAGGTAGCTCAGTTAGTAGAGTGCTTGCCTTGCAGGCACATAGCAAAGGGTTCGATCCCTAGCACCACCACCAAAAAAATTATATATATATATATATATATATACACACACACACACACATATATATATATATATATATATATATATATATATAATGTAATGAGAAAGTTGGTTCTAGGGTTAGCAGAAAAAGAGACCACTAATTGCTATCTTTTACTCTAACAAAGTCTCTGCAGGCTGAACTGAAATATATATATATATATATATATATATATATATATATATATATATATATATACTTTTATAACCCAGGGTCTAATTTCTATCCTATTGTTTATATTATACCTGTTCTGTTCTTGAAATTTTCTCAATTAATTCATAATATCTGTATAAAAATGGGACATTTCATTTCAGAAATGAAGACTCTTTATATCATTTGCTCCTCTTACAAATGGATGGAAGCAGATTTCTAAAATATCTGGCCCAATTCAATCATTGTATTTTGGACATAGAATGCCTGAGACCAGTAAAGGACTGGTAGACAATACCATTTTTTATCAGATCTAAGATGCCATCGACTAAAACACGAAAACTAATTTCAGAGATATGAAATTCTGTAACACACTGATGAAATATAGCAAAGTATTTTGATACACTTATTGCCCCAGAGTATTATTTTTCCTCAATAGTTATAATTAAAGGAAGTTTTTATGATAAGTTTTATATGCATAATCTCTTACTTATTGTTGCAGATATCAAACTCTATGAAGGGTAGAGTGAATTATTAGTGGCTTTGCAGTTGTATGGGTATGAGCAGATAATACATTGTCAGTGACAAAACCAATAAAAATTTCAATAGAATCCAGAATCAGCACACTTACAATAATAATGTTTATTAAAACATCTTTTTCAACTTCATAATATTGGGGAACGCTAAGTAGAATTCGGAGTCATTAGTCAAATATGAAGCAACTCTAATGATTGTAATGACTGTAACAGAGCCAAGTTACACTGTGGGTCTGAACACTCAAGTATTAAAAAGATGTAGGAAAGGTGGACGTACTTGTAAAAGGGTCCTTTTTGTGCTTGGAGTGTGAACCTCACTACTCAATTGCTGATAGCTTATTTTAAAAACTGACAGGTGCTCCCCCCACACACACACCTCTATCTCTTCTTCTCCTTCTTCCCCTCCCTAACTGCAGGAGAAGTAAGATTAACCTTCTGCCTATTCCAGACTGGGTTATCATGCCCTTCAACTCGCTGACTGAAAGAATGAGGGAATCTACCTGTCAAAGTGGCGCACACCTATAATCCGGGTAGCTTGGGAGGCTGAGGCAGGAGGATCACAAGTCCAAAGACAGCCTTAGCCACGTCCCAGAGCAATTCACCAAGACTCGGTCTCTAAATAAAATATATTTTAAAAGACTGTGGATGTGGTTCACTGGTTAAGCACCACTGGGTTCAGTCCCTGGTACTAAAAACAACAACAAACAAAAAGAAAAAAAAAAGGAATCTATGTCAGCAAGACATGCAGATCTGGAAACTGGTGCCAACAGGTCTGAGCAATGACTGCTCAAGGCCACCATCTAGACAGGAACCAGTCTCCTGACCAGCACATCAGGAGCCTAGTCCCTGAATTTCCCCAGTAAAATTTATTTGTTCCCCCTTGTGAGATAATAGCTTTTTCAGCACTACTCTGTCCATCTCATTTGCTGGCAAATGAATAAAACTTCTTTTTCCTTTTTCTCAGTACCTTAATCTTATTACTTAGATGAGCACCAGATATGAGGACAGAGCTTTTGGTGACATACTGACTCTTAGTACTAAGGAGAGCTCCAAAGAAGTTACTGCTTTTGTTAAAACATCAACTCGCTTTCTCATAAACAGAGAGAGAAATTAAAAAGAGAGAGGGAGATTTTATGTGGAGTATTTAATGCATCCGTGGTGGAATCTTGATGTTCTGAATAGAGTATATCCTTTCAATAAAATGTCAGTTTTCTAAGGAATAGAAATGTCTCTTCTTTTTCCACATAGGAATATTTGGAACATATGCCTAGAGAAAATCCACTTTGTCTATTCAGCAATTCTTTCATAAAAGTGAAGGAGTCTCAGAGATGCAATTGGATTGGACTCAGGTAAAAAAAAAATGGGTTTTGGCTTCTCAGAATGAATCCTTGTCTCCTCGGTATCAGACAGACTCACGGGTCATTATCATAGGAACCCTCAGAGTCATTTTGCTGGAGTATGCATGTCCCAAGACCTGCCACTGTTCAGGGGTTATTACTGAGTCAGTCCATAGTTTAAAATTGTGGACAAAGGTAAAGAAAATTAAATATTGTCATCATATATACCTTGAATAACACCGAGTCACAGAAACATCTATGTATCCAATTAGTAAAGACCGTCTATGCAAAAATAATTTGGCCTTATGACAATTAAAGGGAAGCATAAAATTTTGTAATGATAAACCATATTCCAATACCTCTCACAATCAATTATATTCATATATCACTATCCAAGAAAAAGGAGATACTTAGGGTTAATTGCACAAAGTGTGTCATTATTCTTAAAATAAGACTGGAGGTGAAAAAGATGAAAAGATAACATAACAAGAAAGATAGAAGAGGTTACAATGTAAGACAGGTAGGAAAATTCTATGTCATGGATAACTGAAACACTGTGAAAAGAATTCATGCCTCAAAATCATTCTGGAGAGCAGTGAAAAGAATAAATTAGGGAGCAAAATCAATGAAGTAATGTGTGTATTAAATAAATGAGAAACAAAGACTTTAGAAAATCACTTTCTGCCACATCTACAGCACTAATTCTGATTTAATACTACCTTCTAGAAGTGCTACGCCATGGAGATAGGTTAACCAACTCTAAGAAAATATGGTATTTAAAATAAAATTTAAGTGGCACAAGATTTATTTGTTCTTTTTAGATATACATGACAATAGAGTGTCTTTTGTCATGTTATATATACATGGAGTATAACTTATTCTAATTAGGCTCCAATTCTTGCAGTTTTACATAATGTGGACTATCACTGGTTGTGTATTCATATATGAACATAGGAAAGTTATATCTGATTCATTCTACTGTCTTTCCTACTTCTATCCTCCTCCCTTCCCTTTGTCTGATCCAGTGAATTTCTATTCTCCCCCAACCACTTTATTGTACGCTAGCATCCACATATTAGAGAGAACATTCAGTCTGTGGTTTGGGGAGACTGGCTAATTTCACTTAGCATTATAATATACAGTTCCATCCATTTACCAGTAAATGCCTTAGTTTCATTATTATTTATGGTTGAGTAATATTCCACAGTGTATATACACCACATTTTCTTAATACATTCATCTGCTGAAGGGCATCTACATTGGTTTCATAGCTTAGCCATTGTGAACTGAGCTGCTATAAACATTGATGTGGCGGCATCTCTATAGTATGTAATTTAAATTCTCTTAGGTATATACCAAGGAGTGGGACAACTGTGTCAAATAGTGGTTCTATTCCAAGCTTCCTGAGGAATCTCCAAGAAAAGGTAGTCATGAAATTCATTTGGAAAAACAAGAAGCCCAGAATAGACAAAGCAATTCTTAGAAAAATGAAGTTGGAGACATCATAGTACCAAACATTAAATTTTCCTACAGGACTATAGTAATAAAAATGGCTTGGTATTGGCACCAAAATAGACATGTAGACCAATGGTACAAAATAGAAGTCACAGAGACAAATACAGTTAACTCATCCTAGACAAAGGCACCATAAACATACATTGGAGAAAAGATAGCCTCGTCAACAAATGGTACTGGGAAAACTGGACATCCATATGTAATAGAATGAAATTTAATTATGATCTCTCACCCTACACAAAAGTCAACTCAAACTGGATCAAGAACCCAGGCATTAGAGCAGAGACTCTGAGCCTCCATCATGTTGGCTTAGAACCCACTTCCTCAACAAGACTCCTAAGTGCAGGAAGTAAAATCAAGAATCAATAAATGGGATGGTATCAAACTAAAAAGATTCTTCATAGCAAAGGAAACAACCAAGAATGTGAAGAAAGCCTGCAGAATGAGAGAAAATCTTTGCCACGTGCATCTCAGATAGAGCATTAATCTCCAGAATATATAAAGAACTAAAGAAATGTAACACCAAAAAAATCACTCAAACAAACAAATGACCCAATTCATAAATGGGCAAAGGAACTGAACAGGCACCTCACAGAAGAAGAAATATGAATGGGCAATAAAAACAAAAAATAACATCTCCAGCAGTTAGAAAAATGCAAATTAAAACTACATTAAGATTCAATCACACTCCAGCCAGAATGGCAATTATCAAGAATACAAATAACAATAAATGTTGGTGAGGATGTGGAGAAAAAACTTCAGTCATACATCAGTTGGCACTTTCTAAATTTCTCATCTCACAAAATTCCCCCTTCTGTTTGGTTTTCCAATATTCCTATGTATATAGGAAAAGTGAATAGTATTTTCCATCACAGTACTCTTTCCATCAATATATTTTCTGTAGCATTTACCACTGCGATATTGTTACTTTATCCCTGAGTATATGAAGGAACAAATAAAATATGGCAACACATTGTTTTAAAGGCAACATTTAAAGGGCTATAATTGGAACATATCTCTTGTGGTAAAGAGGAAAAGTTGCCATAAAACTGCTTACATTTACTTTGTTGCATTTTTCTTTTAAGTATGTCTGAAAAAAATATTTGTAAAAGTTAAAATGGTTTCTTGTAGGATTTTCATAATAAACCATCTTCATTATTTAATATTTGCTCTGGGTGCTAAATTGATGCCAGTTATGACAAGTTGATGCATTTTCCAAAGTTACTAAAAGATAATTAGATACACTAGGCTGTAAATCTTCCTATAACAGAGTTTCTATTTAATTTAAATTTTATAAACTTTGCATTCACTAGATAAGGATAAATTCTAGCCAAAAGAAGAAGATATTGTTCAAACATAATGATAGTTACCCTAGTGTCATTATTCAAAACTAGTACAGCACCTTATATTTAGCTATTTTCTAAATAAGTCTATTATATTTAAAATACAGCACATGATTTAATGTGCGTTCTTCCCCTTTCTATTCCAGAACTTATTCACCTTAAGTTTAAAGAAATCTGCTGCTATCTAATCACCTTCTGTAAACATGATCAAATAATTAAATATCATTAGAAGTTTGACAACCTCTTTATGGTGAAAAATAAATACCAATCTGAGCTAACACCATACAGAGCTCAAACTATAAGAGATGATTTTGAAGGATAAGTCAATATCAAATATTTTTGAGAGAATTACCTCAAACCTTGACTTCTTTTTATGATCACTAGGATTCTTTGTCTTGACCAGTCTGATTACTCTTCAAGCTTGAAGTCATTTCCCGACATTCATTTACACCTCAGTCAGCAGGAGGCCCAGACAGCAAACTGATGGCCAGGAGTTCAGGGAACACAACATCAAGGCGAGAAACAGGACTACTGCTGTGTAGAGGGGTAACTTTGCCACCATCCTCAATGAGAGAAGTGACAAGGAAGTATATGTCTTCGTCTTATTTATTTATTTATTTATTTATTTATTTATTTTCTGAATGCTAATGGTTGAACCAGGGACACAAGCATGCTCTGCAAGGACTCTGCCACTGAGCTACATGCACAGCCCCAAGGAAGCATGTCCTCAAAGCAATGTTTGAAGAAGTCTTGAACCCACATTTTCAGTGAAGTTTGTATTGAGACTTAACACTGGCTTTTCCCAAGCAGCACATCACTATGGAGAAGATGCTACCAAGAACAAATTACCTCTTTTCTTTCTTATAAAATGTCACACCCATAGAACTTCAGTCTTCACAATAATAAAGAGTCAATAATGATCTATCGAGTAAGCCTCTTCACTGTCACCAGCAATCATGTTGGAATTTCTCCATACATGTGCCTGTATAATTTTACTTTGTATCTCTGAAATTAAAAGTTTTTGTAAGAAAAAGATTCAATTAACAAACTCAGCACTACTGAAACCATAGAATTAGTAGAGGCCATAATAAAGAAAAAAAAACAGAAGAAAAAATACATTTTAACACTAAGAATGTGATAACCATAACTTAAAATTCTCTAGAAGAAAAATTAATTACTTAGAGATGATGATAAAATTATTTTTCCCAAGCTAGAGCTGAGGAAATCGGTCAGAACATACAAATTAGAGTATATTTAATGAAGACTTTTGCCTGATTTCTGTTATATTTACAGAGCCTAGAGTGCAATATTTACTTAGGATATAGTAAAAAATATATTTTATATATTTATAAATTAATGAAAAATTGTAAAGCAAAAAGATAAAATACGTGTCAATTAAGAAGACAGATTTGATGTAAGAGTGATAGACAGTATCTAAGAGGAATTCTAGAAATTAAGAATGGGGGAAAGAAAACATTTTTAATAATATACATTTCTTGTGAGGATTGGAAGTGCAATTTCCAGACTAAAAGACTCCTAATTTGTGCCAAAGCACAAATAAAAATGACTTCATTAGATGACTATCCTAGTGGAATTACAATACCAAACTAACAGAAATATGCTTACAATCTGTAGGAAATAAATCCAGATTACCAAGGAAAAGCATCTAACTGGTACCAAACTTCTCATTAACCAAATAGAGGGCTAAAAGTTAGTGGACAGATGCCTTTGGGATTTCTGAGATAAAATTACTTTAAACCTGGCATTATATACCCAGTAAAAAACACCAATCAAATTTGAGGAAAAATTAGAAGTATTTTCAGATGAAGAATTATCTTCTTGCAGACATTCTTAGAAGAAGAAGGAGGAGGAGTAAGAGGAGAAAGAGGAGGAGGAGGAGGAGGAGGAGGAGGAGGAGGAGGAGAAGTGGTCACTTGAATTTTTATTTCTGAAAGAGAAAAAGAAAGAAAAGCATATTTGGATTCTTTGGAAGCATGCAATGGTGTCTCTGTGCAATCAATGAAATTAAAAATAAGAACTCTGGGATATCTATAGAGATGCCTAAAGGGGAAAATGGATTCTACTCAACAATTGGTATGATTAATACTTTGAATATCTTACTAATATGAGTAAGTCCATGTGGTGTCAGTATAGAAATGAATAGAATTATAAACTCTTTGAAGACCAAAAAGCTGAATAAGAAACCCACAGGCCACATATCAAGCACTCTAAAATACAGTATGATTTTGAATATTAAGAACTTGGAATGTTTTCTTTTGTTTCCAACAGTTTTAATTATGAAGGATTCTATACCCTTTTCAGTGGATCCCCTTACAATGCTTTGACTGAAATGATGCTTACATGTTTTAATATTGTTTGTACATAATATTCCTCAGATTTACATAATGCCTCAAGTTTTATGAAGTTGATTTGTTTTTAATTTTTAAAGTCAACCTCTAATGAAAACACAGAAGACAGCATTAAGCTTGGAGAAGTGAAACAGAACATAAGTTGACAACATCAAACAATTGGCATGGTTGATAGAATTGAGGACAGGACAAGAGCATGAATAGTAAAGAAATATGTAATGTTTTTCTTGCTTTGTATAAGGTGAGTGCAGTGGGCTCTCTGAATGTCATGGATCAAGAAACATTTGTAGAGGAATATTATGTAAAGTCAAATATGATATTAAATGAATGTTAAAGGTATAAAATTTGACCACTAGAAATGGAGAAATTAAAGTTACTGTGATGAGTTAACTCAACTTTCGTAACAAACTAGTAGATTTGTCAAAAGTTGATCAATCCAGAAATAGAAATAAAAAATATAGAAAGCCAGTGATAAACACACATTAACTAAAAACATAAACTAAAAACTTAAGGTGTTTACAACTTCACATTGCAGCTGGAGTGACAACAGAGCAAGAAAGAAAATTTCATTTTTAAAAATTTTCCTATTAAACTATCTGAAGATATAGATATGTAAATACACACATAATTTTCTCATTATTTTCTTTCTCCAATAAGATGTAATAATTTCTTTTAACATTATCTTAGCACCCACTTGACTATCAATTCTTCTCTATTGACCTAATAAATTACAACAGCAATTCCTTTTAGTTATTACTATAATTGTAGTTACTGTCTTATATTTTATAGCATTCTGCAAACTCTTATGCACATTCTCTCAGTTAATCTAATAAGGAACTTCTTATCCCCATTCTCTAAGTGGCAAAACTGTGTTTCAGATCAGTTAAATAATTTTCTTGAATCATTCAAAGTTTCAAAAATATGTGTACTAGAAGCTGTGATAGGCCTTGGGGAACCAACAGTCAAGGACACAAATTTGTGCTCTCAGGGAGTTAACAAAGAGGTCCAGTGGCCAAGGTTAATCATGCAAATGAACATTTAATTAAAAAACAGAGACAAGTTACCCAAAGGAAAACATGGCTTCACAAAACTTAGGTAAATTACTCTGTTCTCAGTGGGAGTCGTAGAAGTTTAAAAAGCAAGGAAAGGAGAGGTGTTTGGGGAGAAAAATAGCAAGTGCAGGGGTCCTGAGGAATGGAGCACTGTCCAGCATATCCAGATACGTAGGCTGGAGCAAAGTGCACCAGGAATCCACACTGACAGATGGATCTGGGCCCTGCAGGATTGTGGCCATGTCAAAGATTTTTCTCTGAAAGGGTGCAGTGGTGCTCCCTGGAATCCCGGCAGCTCCAGAGGCTGAGGAAGGGGGATTATGAGTTCAAAGCCAACCTCAGAAACTTAATGAGGTACTGAGCAATTTAGTGAGACCCTGTCTCTAAATAAAATGTTTAAAAAGGCTGGGGGTGTGGCTCAGTGATTAAGTGCCCCTGGGTTCAATTCCCCAGTACCAAAACAAAAGACTCTTCTCTTAGGCCTATGAACAATCAGAAACCACTAAAGAAGAAGGAGATGTAATATGATCAGATTTTCATTTTAAAAAATGATTGTGACTATAGTATGGAGGAGCCTGTAGTTGGAGGGCTGGGGTTTCAAAGCAGATACTAGGGCTCCAGGTCCAGTACTCTATACTACAACTATCTTTGTGGGTGAGCACCTTCTATTAGACAATTTATTAACTTTCAGATTTTCTTCTGTTAGCAAAATTTCCAGTAAGATGTGAAGAGCTGAACACTATCATCCTTGTTAAATATTGACCAGAACAGAACCTTGCTCAGAGAAGAAGACAAATTCCAGATGAAGAAATGAATCTGTTGGGTTTTTGTAACTTTCAAAATAACTATGCCAAAGATGGCATCCATATGTCTCTTTTCTTTCCAGGGAGTATCATTATTTCTCTTTGCTCTTCTATTCTCCCAGGTAAAACAAAATGTGTGTTGGATATTGTGAACTCACAATAGTAAAAAAGTACAGAAGAACAAGTTAAAATGAAGGGAAGCAGGAAACAAAAAGAACTCTGAATTATGAAATTGTTATCTAAGATAGGCTTACATCATTGAAAATGGTGAACCTGTATTTGGGAGCTGAAATGAAAAGAAAGAGAAACAAAACAAGAAATAGAATCATGTAGAAGTAGCAATTAGCAGGCATGGAGTGCCATGTAAGATACACAAATGCAAACACATGCAAGGCCCATACAAATCCTCAAAACATGCAATGCATGGACATGTGTGTTTATACAAACCTGCACACATACAAGTCTTATCATCAAACAAAGCTGGTATTGCCTACAAAAGTTCATTTGTGTACCTACGTGTACAGAGATATTTAAAGTGACTATCCATACCTACAACAAAACTCAGAATGCAAACACATGGTAAAAGGCAGCAGTTTTTTCTGCTTATAATATACTGAGACTCCATCTCCAAATGAAATTTGGTCCAGTCTTTTATCTTATTAAGCCTGATTCATCTTGTGACATGTAATGCATTTTCATGAACTATCCCACAAAAGTAATCATTTCAACAAAAGACTGACACATTAATTTGGTGGAAAAATGTTTAGGAAGCACCTTGTATGAATATTCTTACATTTGCTTCTCAGCTGATGGTGTCTTGAACACCCACACATGCACTTTCAGTTAACAATGTGCCAGAAACTATTATCCTTGCTTTTACCTGCCCACGCATAATTGTATCCCTTCTTCCCCTAAGCTTGTTTTTCAAGTTGCAAAAGATTAGAACACAATGTCTATTTCTATTAGCATTGAAGACAAAAAAAAAACTAATAACATATACTTCCAGCTGAGAAAGTACATTTTAGAAGTTGGTGTTCATGGTTTATAACAATGAAATCAGGAACACTAAATCATTTGAAATGGATTTAAATTAAAGAAACTTTTTTTTGCAAAAGAAGTTTTTGTATACACTATGTAAGAATCTTTCAGTATATGTCACAGTGAGATATTTATCAAAGACCTGGATTTCTGAGGATATTTATTAGAATGTTGACAGTTCATAATACTGCATAAGATTTCGAGACATATTTTTGGCCTTCACATTTAAAGAACTAAATTATGATTTTAGTACATTAAACAAATTGACAAATCTTCTATGATTCAGTCTAGTTGTAATTGGTCCAGATTTGTAACAGGGGTATTTTTTTTTTGAGTACTAAATGTATAATAGCAGAAGGGGTATTTTTTTTTAAGTACTAAATGTATAATAGCAGAAACTAATAAAAAAAAAAAAAAGGAGAACTTGGCTCTAAGGAAGGCCTCCAACATTTATCTGAAGGATCTCCTCACTCCCTGAGGTCAGTGATCCAACTTCCTGAAAAATTAAAAATAAATAAAATTAAATAAAAAATAAACAGGCTTCCGATTCATTTGTTTATTTAATACATGTTGTGTATTTCATCCATACATTTACCTAAGAAACAGAGAAGATCAGAAAGAACTGACCAACAACACCGTAAAACAACACTTGGAAGAAACAGAAATTTATACATGAGCCTTGTAAGATACTGAGACTCCATCTTCTAGTAAAATTTGGTCTAGTCCTTTATCTTATTAACCGTGGGTCATCTTGTGATATATAATACATTTACACGGACAATCACACACAACTAACAAGCATCCTTTCAACAAAAGACTGATTCAGGGTTAACAATGGAAACTTATAGAGACAGCGACAGAAATTTATAGATGATCCAATGGAACTAATGAGATCATACAAATACATTTTTTTAAATCTGTATACATATTTTCATGTGAGAGTAAAATTCCCGATCCCTGGTTTAGTCACCTTCTGTGTTAGTCAACTTTTATTGCTGTGACCAAAATACCTGGTATAAATAACTTAAAGAAGGAACAGTGTGTCTGGGGTCATGATTTAAGAGGGAGGTTCAACAGGAGTATTGCTCATCAGTGAGATAAGTGACAAGGCAATTCAATGAAATTCAATATTACAGAGTAAAATAATCATAGAGACACAAATTCAACATCTCTGTACACAGAACAAGAAATAGTACTTTAGAAAAGGGCTAGTTTTGCTGGTGGTGGCATCAGTACCTCAGTTCACCCAGAGGGGTGAGGTAACACAGGCAGAAAGAGAGAAAAGCACTGTGAATACATTTGGCACAGGAGAACCTGTGGAATGCAGCGGGAGAGTGATCTTAAGTGACCTGAGATGCTGGGGCAAGCTGATGAAGGAAAAGTGCTCCAAATCTCTTAGTGAAAAGTGGAGAGTTGAGGTAGGAAGTGCCCACATGGCAACTTCAGCAGCAGGAGCTTGGGAGTTTGTGGAAATCACTGCCAGCCTGCCCCAGAAAATGTCTGAAGTGGGATCCAGAGGGTTCTTGGTTCAGCACAACTGGAACAGGCACAGAAAAGATTGTAGCCTGGGGGATCCAAGCTGGGGATACAAAAGGGAGGGAGGCTTGCCTTCCTTGTTTCTGTTGGGTCATGCTATCATTTGGAGGAGAGGCCAGAAACTGAACAGGAAGACCATCATTACAGCTCTGATCTTGGAAAACCCACATTCATGGTGGTAGAATATCTGAGACCTGTGGAGGGCTAGTTCTCCCAATCTAAGGGGAATTTTCAGAATGAATTTTCAGGAGGTCCTTAAGCCTCAGGTGCCCAGTAGAGATGATTATCTGCCCAGCAAGAGGGGCCATGGATCCACCTCTCTGGAGGAAATGCCTCTAGACAAAGTTCCAAAGGATGGTCAGAACTAAACATCAGCTGGTGGAACTTCCCATTCAGAACTCTGCATCAGTCCCACACTGGCAGGTCATCAACCAGCTCTGTCACAGCAAAACTCCGGTTGTCAGCACTCCCTGTCCGTCCTACCTTATACTGTGAGATGAGAAGCTGAGAGCTACTACAAACAGCTTTGCTTCCAGGCCATACCAGCTGGAAGTTTGGTGAGAATCACAAAGTGTTTGGATTTACCAACCCCAGCCTTTGATGCAAGGGATGGCTTAAAAAGAAATACAAAGAAGGGCTCAATAGCCCAGGCAGAGAATTCATCCTTGCCAACCATTTTGACCACCTCAGCAGAGTGGATCCTCTGTTATTCATTAAGAGGTTTTTTTTTCCCCCATTTTTCCTTTTTTCCATTGTGTGTGTATTTATGTGTGTGTTCTCACTACACTGATTATCTTGAGAATCTATAATTTGTCTTTCATTTTTATCATTTTCTGACATGTCTTATATTTAACTTTTTTTTCACTTTGAAGGGATAGAATTTTTTGTGAGTTTGTTTTGGTTTAATATTTTGGTTGTTCTTACCATTGGTTTTGCTTCTCTTATTACTCCTTCTTCAATATTCTCCCCCTTTAGTGGTTAAATTATCCTTTTCCCTATTCCTTTCTCTTTTTATTGTTTTATTACTTTTAGTTAGCTTTTACTTCTCCTTCTTTATAGCCATCACCAGCTGCCTATCTCCTGCTTTCATTCTCTTCATTTTTTAAACATTTCAAACTTTCTCTTATCTTTTTAATTTATTTTTTAATACATGACAGCAAAATGCATTACAATTCATATTACATATAAAGAGCACAATTTTTCATATCTCTGGTTGTATACAAAGCCTATTCACACCAATTTATATCTTCATATATGTAGTTCGGATAATGATGTCCATCACATTCCACCATCATTGCTAATCCCCTACCCCCTCTCTTCCCCTCCCACCCCTCTGCCCTGTCTAGAGTTCACCTATTCCTCCCATGCTCCCCCTCCCTACCCCACTATGAGTCAGCCTGCTTATATCAGAGAAAAAATTCGGCATTTGTTTTTTTTGAGACTGGCTAACTTCACTTAGCATTATCTTCTCTAACTCCATCCATTTACCTGCAAATGCCATGATTTTATTCTCTTTTATTGCTTTTATTCCATTGTGTATATATGCCACATTTTTTTTATCCATTCATCTACTGAAGGGCATCAAAGTTGGTTCCACAGTTTAGCTATTGTGAATTGTGCTGCTATAAACATTGATGTGGCTGTGTCCATTTAACATGCTGTTTTTAAGTCCTGTGGGTATAGACCAAGGAGTGGGATAGCTGGGTCAAATGGTGGTTCCATTCCCAGTTTTCCAAGGAATCTCTATATTGCTTTCCTTATTGCCCTCACCAATTTGCAGTCCCACCAGCAATGTATGTGTGTGTCTTTTCCCCCACATCCTCACCAACACTTATTCTTTTTTGTCTTTATAATAGCTGCCATTCTGACAGGTGTGAGATGAAATCTTAGAGTAGTTTTTATTTGCATTTCTCTAATTGCTAGTAAAGATGAACATTTTTATATATTTGTTAATTGATTATATATCCTCTTCTGAGAAGTGTCTATTCAGGTCCTTGGCCAATTTATTAATTGGCTATTTGGGTTTTTTTAGTATTTAGCTTTTTGAGTTCTTTATATACCCTAGAGTTTAGTGCTGTATCTGATGTGTGAGGGGTAAAGATTTGCTCCCAAGATGTAGGCTCTCTCTTAACCTCATTGATTATTTCTTTTGCTGAGAAAAAAATTTTTAGTTTGAATTCATCCCATTTATTGATTCTTCATTTTAATTCTTGAGCTATATTATTAAGGATGTTGGGATCTAATCTGACATGATGAAGATTAGGGCCTACTTTTTCTTCTATTAGACTCAGGGTCTCTGGTTTAATTCCTAGGTTCTTGACCTACTTTGAGTTGAGTCGAACTTTCTCTTATCTTCCTGGCTCATTTTCTCTTCATTTAAGGAAATATAATTTTACCATATTTAAACTATTTAGTTTATATAATTCTATTATATAAACTATTTAGTTTATATAATAGAATTATTCCTGTTGTGGTGGTTATTAATATGGTGAACATAGCTGACATTTGCTATTTAGTGCTAGATCTAGTTTGTGTCTATTGTTGTTGCTAATTTTAAATATTGACCCCACCATTCCTCTTTGTGAAGAAATTTGTGTTACAGATGTCATAGTAGGTATAAAGATGTATTTTAAAGCTATCTACTGGTCTCCACCATTCTTGCTACTGCTTGATTTCCCTTTTCCTAAGAAGAGCTGAAAAATGATTGGGATACTACAAGTTCACAAGGCAGAGATACTGTTCCTAAGCTATACTCGCAACGCATTTAAGTAACAGTGAACTCACTCTACCCATAGGCTGTCTCCACTTGAGCTCTAACCATATTTCTATACATAGAATAAAGGAGAGAAAAAACCTCAAAACAATGACCAGGCCTCAACTAGAAACAGCTACAGGGAGACTTCAAGACCAACTCCTAGACATATACAAGTACAGCAAAAGCAGAAAGATGTCACAAGACAATAACTCAAAGGAATTCATACTATAGCAGAGATATCAAAGAATTTATGCAATTCTACAGCTGCAAACTAAGCATAATTGAAAGTTGAAATTATTGAGTTCACTGAGCCTCGGTGGTGAAACTAAAAGATACCAACTACACAGTATTAACTATAAAAAAGATAACATATGAATGAAAGGCCAAACACACAACAGAGAAAGAGGAATTCATCAACAGATGGGCAAGTCCACAAACTCTGAAAAACATCAGAAGAAAAGCAAAAAGTCTTCTCTAAAATTTACAGTCCCCCAACAAAGCAACCCAAAAATATGGAAATAGATAAAAGTTCAGAGAAGTCTTTAAAAATTTGATTGAAATTGTTGAATGAGTTGAATGGTATAAGAAATGAATTAATAGAGCACACACAGAAAGTGAAAGAACATTTCAGTAAAAACAGGGACACTGAAAAGAAACCAAATAGAATTCCTGGAAATGAAAAATGATGGATCAAATTCAAAAATTCACTTGAAAGTATCACCAACAGACTAGATTATGTAGAAAATGGAGTTTCAGGCTTTGAAGACAGAACTTCAGGCCTTGAAAACAGGGTGTGTGAATGTGAATAATGAATATGTAATAAAGGAAAAGAAATAAACAACCATAATCAGAAAATACAATAATAATGGGACAACATCAAAAAAAACACAAATTTAAAGTCTTTGAAATAGAATAGAACATAGAGATACAGGGTAATGACATTAATTAATGTACTTTTTAGTAAAATAATAACAGAAAATTTTGTGACCCTAAAAATGAAATGGATATTCGCATACAGGATACATGTGGAACCCCAAATAGATAAGATCAAAAGAGGACCTCTGTGAGACACATTATATTCAGAATGCTGTAGTTGATATCTTTTAGTTTCACCACCTAGTTTGAATCCATCCCATTTATTGATTCTTGATTTTAATTCTTGCGCTATAGGAGCCTTATTAAGGAAGTTAGGATCTAATCTGACATGATGAAGATTAAGGCCTAATGTTTAGTTGATATCTTTTAGTTTCACCACATAAAAAATAAGGAAAGAATATTAAAAGTCGAAAGAGAAAAGCATCAGGTCATATTTTAAAAGAAACCAATATATCTCACTTTCAACTTCTCAATTCAGATCCTAAAATCAAGGAGGGCTTGGAATGATATATTTCAAATTCTGAAAGAAAACAATTGCTAGAAAAGCTATTATTCACAATTGAAGAAGAACTTGAAAGTTTCCAAGAAAAGAATAAACTAAAAAGAACCCACAACCACTAAGCCAGCACTACAAAAAATACTTAAGGACATGTCACACACAGAAGAACTGAAAAAGAAACCCTTGAGCTCTCTAATAAATGAAAGTCTCTAGAAGAGCAATTTAACATAATGAAAGACTGAATTAAATATAGAAAATAAACCGAAATTTCAGGAAATATCAAAGATCTGTTCATGATAACACTTAATATAAATGGTCTGGACTCTCCAGTTAAGACATACATTGGCAGAATGGATTTAAAAACAAGATCTAACTATATGCTGTTTGCAAGAGTCTCATCTCAGAGGAAAAAAAAACATAGGCTGAAAGTAAAATGATGAAATTGATTCATAGAAATGAAGTCTGAAAACAAGTAAGAGTAACTATTCTGATATTTGACAAAGCAGACTTCAAGCAAAAATGAATGATAGTCAAAAAAGGTGACTACTTTCTGATAAAGGGAACAAGCCAACATAAAGGCATAAAGATAGCAAATATTTGTGTCCCAAATTTTGGTGCACCTAATTACAAAAAAAAAAAAAGGCAGACAACTTCTTGATATTCTAAACATAGTAATATTGAATTATTTTAATATACCACTATCACCGATGGAACGGTCATCCAGACACAAAATTAATAAAGATACTTCTGAACCAAGTAATACTATAAGTCAAAAGAATGTTAACAGACATCTACAGAATATTTCACCCCAAAACAGCTGAATTCATTTTCTTCTTGACAACTTATGGAATCTTTTCCAAAATAGACAGCAAAAAGGTAACATTTATGAACCAGAATATGGGCCCTCACTAAATATTTGAATTTGCTGGAGTCTTGATCTTGGCTAGCCTCTAGAAGTGTGAAAAAATAAATTTTGTTGTTTATAAGCAACATTGTGGGATTTTGTTAAAACCCTATAGAAAACCACATGTGGGGAAGAAAAAACATTTATTGTGAATCCCTTTAATCATTAGTATGAAATTGCTAGCCTTAGAAATATTTCATCCAGGGCCAGTGAAGCCTTCAGATAATTCCACCTCAGCACACATCTGACTGCAATTTCATAAGAGGCATGTTTTAGTCATCTTCCGATTGCCATGATTGAAATACTTGCCAAGAACGACTTAGAGGAGGAAAAGCTTATTTTGGCTCATGGTTTCAGAGGTTTAATCCATGGTTGGCCAACTCCATAACTCTGGGAACAAGGTAAAGCAGAACATCACAGAAGAAGCGCATTGCAGAGGGAAGCAGCTCAGGACATGACAACCAGGAAGCAGAGAGACAGCTCCACTCACCAGGAACAAAATATTAAACCCGAAGTCACAACCCTATTGACCTACTACTTCCCACAGCCACTCCCTACCTGTCTATAGTTAGTGCCCAATTAATCCATATTAGTGGATTAATTCACTGATTATGCTTTAACTCTCATATTCTAATCACTTCACCTTTGAGAATTCTTGCATTATCTCACACATGAGCTTTGTGGGGGACACCTCATCTAAACCATAAAGGGCCTGAGCCAGAAACTGCCCAGTTAGGCTATTTCAATTGCCTGACTCATAGAACTGGTGAAAATCCTAAACAGTTATTGTTGTTTTAAATAATAATTAATCCACTGGGATTTAAGCTAATTAGTTAAATAGTAATAGATAATTCATACACTGACTTATAGCCACCAATGGAAAACAAAAATATGAGAGGTTTATGAATAAGTCAGATAAGCAGGAATTAGGGAGTAGACATATTTAACCAACAAGTACCTATTAAATAGTGAGTTGGTATCATACATTAATTACAAAAATGGTTTTCCTAGATAGACCATCTGAGTTAGTTACTCTATCAGGCTAAATTCAGCCAATTACTTGTCTCTTTAAAGGATTTTTTTCTCTAATTTTGAGTGTAATACATATAATGCATGTTCTATGTAACATATGAGTGCATGCACGCACATGTACAGGCACTGACATACATCTGTATACTCATTTAATCCTTAAAACCACCAAATGAAATATGTACTAATATACTTTCCATTTTACATATGAAGAAACTAAAGCACAGCTTATAAGATATACAGCCAGGCTTCAAATCCAGTTGTTTTTAGTGTTAGCACTTTCAAAGATTATAACACAGTGTCTACTAATTAATTATGACTTGTTTCATAAATACTTGAAACTATTGAGGAGTCATGGTGGCTGAGGTTATTTTAATCTAATCTTGACTAATCTTAGTCTAATCATTGATCACAATTTTGGAGACTGAGAAATCCAAGATCAATAAATAGACAGATTCAATGTTTTATGTTTTGAATATTAAGTATACCTCAAAAAAGTCATGTTAGGCAATGAAACAATGTTCAGAGGTGAAATGATTAGATGATGAGAGTTGTAACATCGTCATTCCTAATTTGAATGGATTACTGAGTGGTAACTGTAAGCCGATGGGGAATGGCTTGAGGAAGTAGGTCTCTAGGGTTATGCCACTGGGAATATAATTATATTATGTCCCAGGCTTTTCTCTCTCTCTCTCTTTCTCACACACACACACACAGTAACTTTCCTTACCATGATGATTATGATGATTTCCTTCACCTTGGGCCCAAAGAAATAGAATCAGCTGACTATGACTAAGCCTCTGAAACTATGTGCCCAAAATAAACTTTTTCCCCAAGTTCTTATTAGGTGTTCTTCTGGTCACAGCAATGAAAACACACAAGGTTGAGTAAGACCTCACTCTCCGCTTCCAAGATGGTGCCTTCTTGCAATGTCCTCAAAAGGCAGAAGGGTTGTCAGACTGTTCTTCATATTGAAAAGGAACTAGAGGTTCCCGCAACCTTTTATAAGGGCAAGACTCTCATTTATAAGGACTTTTTGAGACACTTCCCAAAAGACCCTACCTCTAGACACCACCACATTTGGGGTTTAGATTTCAACACATAAATTTTGGAGAGACACAAATATTTGGATCACAGTAATGTGTATCATTTTTTTTTCTCAAGGAAATTACATTTTAAGTGAAATATTAAATTTGATTCTAAGAAAACCAAATTTTATTAGGAATATTTTGCTTTATATGAAAGAAATGTATGTTCATTGTAGAGAATTTTTAAAATACAGATAAGCAAATGGCACAAAAGTTATTCATGAATTCATTATCCAGAGTTAACTACTGCCAAAATTTCATTGTATTCACCTGGTTTGTGTCTGTCATGTGTTGTGTGTATGTGTATGTATATATGTGTATCTTCTATTTTTATTAATTCAATCACAAACAAAATTTTGTGAAATGTATTTCTCAATTTTAGATATAATTTATCTAAAACATTCTCAAAATATTGGATATATAAATCGAGCCAGTTTTCTACTATTTTATACAATGCTTTTCTACTATTTTATACAAGTAATATAACTTGCTCACCAATTGGAAAAGTTGACTTTGTACAATGTTGATAATCAGAGTTGACCCTAACTTTTTTTATTATTGCTGTATGGTTCCACCTGTATTTTTTGGTATTTTTCAGCCTTATATTTTGATATGAAATAATGTCTATATTTGGCTTTTTCAAACTTCTCCTGTCTTTATTAAGCAACCTCATACTCCAAGTCAATGTTTGCTGCCATATTAACAGTGAAATATCATTATGAGCCCAGGACAGTTCATGAGGAAAAGGCTCCATTAAAGTGAACAAATTTAAGGAAAAACTTCCCGAGAGGATACGAGTTGAAGAGGCAGTGTACTTTAGGTGAACTGGCATGAGAAGTAACATGGATTACCAGAACAAAGAATATAGATTTTATGTTAGATATAATGGGGTGACATCAAAGACATTTGATTATGACCGAATATGCTCAAACTAGAGATTCAGAAAGGTTAATCTGTCAATGTTGTGTAAAAACTTTCATTAAAGACTGAAGGCTTTAATAATGAAGGGCTAATTGGGAAGATATATAATTGGGAAGATTGAAATACAGTCCATATATCCTCTAGTTCATAGCACACTTAGGTGACTAAGTGCATTGCAACTTAATAGTGGCAGACAAAAGGATTTCTTGGTCATCAGATTTCAGTTATCACAGTGTCCTTGCAAAGTGATTCCTTTTCAAAGTTTTCCATGTATTCTATATAGGGGAAGTCAAGGAGGTTGCTCTTTGGATCAGGAAAAAGGTTGTTTGATTAATGGACTCCTAACCTAATCCTGATGCCCTAAAGATAGAGGAGAAATTTATGGAGTATATTTGTAATCTATTCAAAGCTGACTGAAAGCCTCTACATGACAAGAGCAAACTACCTCAGACTCTTGTAGCTTAAATTCTATCAGTAGCCTCTAAGTTCCTTTTTCCTTTCCTCTATGTTGACTGTCTATATTTTTATAATTTAATTTACCTCTGTAATCATGTACAAAGTATTCCATTACCTATAAAATTATTTTTTGTTTTATATTAACACATTTGCATTCTCTTCAATGCTATTTTTACTCTTTTATTATATCTCATTGTGTATGTGTTTTTTAAACCTTAACCAGAGACAATTTCTGGAAATTTTAACAGATATCTGGACCTTGAAATTATCCACAAAATCTAATACAGTATGCTCCCTCCAGCTCTAGTCAATATTTCTTTGAACAATGCTATAGGTTTTTTTATGTATAAATTAGTTGAACCGACTAGAATGGACTAGCTAAATGATATTTCAAATCATACTGCTAAAAATGAAGATGTCAACTTTATAGAAATTGTATTTAAAGAATCATTAAAATGCAGGAGGATATTTCTTTCTCAAAATGTAGGTTAAATGCACCTACATTTAAATATAGGCTAAAGCAGCCTTTCTAGGGAAAGCCTTCAGAAAGTTTTAAAGATATTTCAGGAGCCCAGGAACTTCGGGGTGATTATTCTGGGCTCAAGTTGGAAGCAAGAAGCTGCAATGGTTAAGTTATCAGGGAAAGCATGGGAGGTCTGAAAACCAAGGATCCCTGCCTTGCCTGGTAATAACATAAGCAGTCACTGCCGTCTCCTAAATCTTAAGAGAAAACAAGTGTGTGATTCCACCTGAAAATCTCATTACTTGAACCAAATACAGGTGTTAATCCAAGGTCAGAGCCACAGCAGAGAAAATAGATTGGTCCCTGTTGGAGTCCCCAAGCATCGTGCATCACACATGAGTCAGAAGACCATGGCACCACTCTATTGAATTGTGTTTACAGGTGACTGCAGATTAGGTAATAAATGTGCTCTTGGTAAATGAAGAGAAAAGGACACTTAACAATTAAAATATTTGGAACAAACTGTACTCTACATCTTATTCTTCATTGCTTGTTATCTGACATTTATAAAAGGGAGGAGCAGAGGAACAAGGAGGTCATGACTATAGAATTTAGACATAATTTGATTTTTTTTCTATAAAAATAACTAAAGTTTTTTGATTCCTGAAAATTCTTCAGTTGGCCTGTGATGAGTCACAGAACCACAGTGCAGCATTACAAGAGATTATTAAATTTATTCCCTTGCCTTTGAATAAAGAAAATTTGAGAAAGATGTCTATTTTTTTCAGTTATATAACATAAGCAAAGTGCTAGGAGTATCTCATAAGCCCTCACTAAAAATTTGTTACTTCTACAGTCAATATAGAAACTTTCCCCTTTCTTTTTCCTCCTTCTTCCTTATTTACTGTAACTATTGGGAAGAAATTGTTTTGACAGTTCTAGAGTTTCACAATCTATGCATTAAAAAATAATTCCTATGTTCTTGTCCATTTCCCTTTGTCCTGGGCTTGGTGATACTAGTTCTAATAACTAGGTAGAACACATCATATTAAGGCATTATTTCCTCAATTCTTCTTTCCATAGAACATGAAGACACATCCTTTAGGATTTCTTTATGTCCTTATGTTATTATTTTTCTTGTTCTCTGTTATGGACTAAAGGTCTCTGTCCTACCAAAATTCTAGATGTTGAGATCCCTTCCTATAAGTTGAGGGCTTTTGGAGATGGGGCATTTTGGGAAGGAGATTAAAGTCATGAAGGCACAGTCTTCCTGGGGTTGGTGACCTTATCAAAGAGACCCCAGAAATCTGCCATACCCTTCAGCCACATGAGGACACATTGAGAAGTCACCATCTATAAGCCAAGAAGCAGGCATTCACCAGACCCCAAACATGCCTACACCTTGATCTTGGGACTTCCCATCTTCTGCAGTGGAGAAAAATAAATTTCTGTTTTCTGTAAACAGTCCATTCTGTCATACCTTGTTATAGCAAATTCAATGAGTAAAGACATTTTCATTAGAGACTCCATGAATTAAAAGAAAAAAAAAAACCTACATTATGGCAGCATGTCAGACATGAGAGCTGACCAAATGAGCTCCTAACGGCCAGAGATGGAACAGATTTGAACAATAAAATTTATAAATCAGTGTAGTATGACAACACAAGGAAAAAGATAAATATCCATGAGTTCATACTGCTGTAAGTAAATAATTGAATAAATACATAGGAAAGAAGAAACAAAACTCCCCTGCATAAATATTTCAAATTATGTATGTAGATACTGTGATCTCAAAGAGATGGGCCATAATTCCCACTCTTCAAGTATGCTCATAGTGATTTCCTTCTAAACAACACAATGTGGAAAAGGGAGTGGGCACTAACTTTACAATGGAGAAAACGGAAAACACTATCCAGCCAGGTGAACAAGGTTAACATCAACAATGAGAAGTTATGCTCATAGAATGTGCCCTTGATATGATATGGTGAGATTGATATCTTACCTCTGTAGTCTTCCCTCACATATTTATAACCCCAGTCCAAACATGAGAAAAAAAAATTAGTGAAGCTCAAATTGAGACACTCCCCATAAAATAGCTGACCAGTACTCCACAATAGTGTCAAAATCATCCAAAGCAAGAAAAGGATGAAAAAATGTCACAGCCTAGAGTAGCCTCAAGAGACAAGACATGTAAATGTAGCATGGTATATTGGATGGAATCTAGGAAGACAGAAAAAACATGAATATTAGCTAAAAACAAAGAAAAGCTGAACATGGACTGTACTTAATGATAATGTATATATGTACATATATTAACTTAGTAATAGACATATGTGCCTATTATTAATTTTTAGAAACATATTAATATGATATTAATACTAGAAATTAATTTAAAGTATGTAGGGAAAAAAGAAAATTTTCCTGAAATAATTGGATAAAATTATCTTAAAAATGTACCCTACTTTATGTCATATATATCCAAACTAAGTGTAAATGTATATAAACGTAAAAGACAAGCCTATTTATTTTCAAAATATAATATAAGACAATATCTTCAAGATCTTAGGAAAGGTCTTGAAATAGGAAAAATATTTTTTTAAACAGAGCATAAAAAAGGAATAAATTTAAAGATTTTAAGACAAAGAAAACTTTTTTCTTTTTTTTCTATTTTCTTTTTTGTCGTGCTGAGGATTGAAAAATTTAAAGATTCAAAAACTAGACTATGTAAAAATTAAAAATTTATATCTTTCAAAATATATCACCAAGGGAGAAAAAGGCAAATCTCATACAGAAGAAAATTGCCCACACATCTGAAAATATGAAGAACTCCTATAAGAATAAAACCTGGTTAATCCAAAAGCAAAATAAGCAAAATAAGCTTCATAAATAGAATTCTATTGGCCAATAAATATATAAAATTATTTTCAATCTGAGAAGTGATCAGGGAAATGCAAATTAAAAGTCAAAAGAGATGCCATGAAAACCCCAGGAATATCTAAAACTAAGACTTACAACCAAGTGTTAGCAAAGATGGAAAGCAGAACTAGCATACAATGCTGGTAAAATTTTAAACTGGGACAACCGTTTTGGGAACAGTTTGGAACATGCTATAAGAATTGAGCATATGCACCCACTATAACAGGAATTCCACTCCTACATATATATCCAAAAAAAAATTGTGCACATGTGCATCAAAAGACGTATAAAATTATGTGTATTATTTATAAACACCTCAAATTGGAAAATGTCCAAATACCTACCAACATTAAAAGGGAAAATGCAAACAACCAAGTAGCACACATCAAGAAAGGTGAGCAAACTATAGCATCATGCAATAACGCAGATAAGTCACACAAACATAACTTTGAGCAAAAGAAACCAGATAAAATGAATTCTTTATTATATTATTTGATCTATATAGAATTCAACAACAGAAAAACTATAGTATAATGATTAGAAATTTGTGCTTCAATAAAAAAATTCAAGGAAAAGAGAGTATTATAAAGTTTAAAAGCGGGCTTACTGGGTAATGATGCAGTGTTAAATGATTTGTATTAGACAAGCCAGAGAATCTGTGGTGTTGGTGATTTTCCGGTCCTTAACCCCCATGGGGATTTCATGGTTGTTCATTTTGTATTTCATAATTCATTGAGTTGCAATTTTTTGTGCATGCTTAAATAGAATATTTTTTAAATTTGAAAATACAAACTATTTTGCATTTACAAATGTCTTTTCACATATTAAAAGTTTTATAATAAGTTACTATGCAATGTTATTTTCTTATTCATTTTGTTTCAGGCCATAGAACAAGATTCCAGAATCCCTTCCCCAGATATACCTAACTTGCAAAATGTTTAATCAAAATGGAAGTGAAATAGAATTTTATGCTAGAAGGAAGATATATTTACCAAGGATGATTGGAACATCTTCTTTAATTACAAACTGCTCATGGTTTCCAATAAAGTATCTTTCTGCAGAAGGCAAGACTATAATCACTCTCAGTACCATGCAGTGTCCCCATTGTGCTCTTAGACAGGATGGTAATTAAGATGGTCACAACTATAACTGTCAAACACAAAAGCAATGCTGAGTGTATTTCTGACCCAGCTGCTGTCAGCTTGAAGTACAAGGATTGAAAATATTGCCAAGAAATCAATCTCCTCCATCAAAACTGAACTGACTCTGAGCAGTAGTTCAGTAGCTTCATTGTAATAAACACAAGTACAACTGATTGCCACCTAGAAATTAATAAAGAAGCCTCAATTCTCTATTTCGCCTATGGTTTATATAAAGGCATTGTACATGCCTGCCAAGAAAGTCATTCTCTAGAAGAAAGAAAGATGTAAATGGCATCTTTCTGAATACACAAAGGAAAACATCAATTGGCAAAATAAATTACAATCAGGGTCATTGCTTTATTTTCAATACTATTTTGTTAGATAAAGTTTCTCTTTTTCTAGAAATTAATAATGAATGTTATCACCAAAACCAATTTGGCAATGATGGATTATTGGTATGGGAGAAAGAATAAGATGCCAGCAATCCCCAGATGAATTGCATGTAGAGTAAGAAGACTCTGCTGCTCTCAGTAAATGAGTCCCAAGACCTTTTATAAAATTTATTTTTGGCAAGTTTTCTTTCTATAAAGACAGTTTGATTAAAAATGCATCACTAAAATGCATGGGTCTGTGAAATATGTTATAAGAAGAAAGACTGGATCAGGAAGAATTTTAAATGCAATGCAGGCCTGACAAAATCTTGGCCAATCTGATGGAAAATTCAAAAAAGAGCATTGGTTTCCAGAGTGCTCTGTGTCAGGCCAAAGTGGCCAGGTTTCGGGTGCCCCATCTTCAGTCATCAGTTGTAGGCTTTCCTGGAAAAGTGTGAACTGCTATAGAATACGATTGGGCAACTGAGGAAAGTCTAGAAGGAAATGGAAGCTGGAGGTTATCACTGACTCCAGGCCTATAGCCAACCAGCAAGCTGTCCTGAAGGAGAATCTGCAGGCTTCATCTCCATGACAACAATCGCCTGCTCTTGGTGCTCCTTATACTTACTTCTTTATAAACATTCAGAAGGTGTCCTCTTCTGAACTACTGCAGGCTTCTTTTCTTGAAGAAAAATTAAGAGAGGAGTGCAAAGTTTAGTCCTAGGATTGCAACTGATACTTATTGTCTTTCTCCTCTGCTGTTCCCTCTAATTCCCTCCTCCACAGCTTCCAAATCCACTTGGAAACTTCCCTTAAAAGAAACACTTATCTGAAGTCCCCAAATTATTGTCACTATGCTCTTCAAATAACTGTTCGATTATAGTCACAAAAAAGAAACAAGAGTCACTGTGTTAGTCTGGGCTGCTATTAAAAAAATAACTGAAGCCACACAGCTAAAACAACACATATTTATTTGTCATAGTACTGGATGCCTGTAAATCTGACATCTAATGAGAACCTGCTTCCTGGATTTCAGACAGCTCTCTTCATGTTACGTATTCACCCTGCTTAGATTAGACAGAGAGAGGGAACAAGCTCAATGCTGTTTCTTATATCCCATTATAAGGACCTCCATTCCCATGACATTATTGCCTTCTGAAGGTCACATGTCCAAATACACCATTTTGGGAACAGGGTTTCAATGTATAAATTTCTGGGTGATACAAAACATCATACCAGGCACTCATGATATCATTATATTTTACATCTGTTTTTCTCTGTCCCTATTGCAAGTTAAAATTTCTTAAAGATTGCCCAATAGATCCCATTATTTCCTGCTAGTTCCTGGAGGGACAGAGCTCAAAGTGTCCAGACAGCACTGGTAGTTTATAATTCAATCTTGCTGTTACTGTGCCTCTGATGGAAAAGTTCTTCCTTTTGAAAACCAGTACTTCTAACTCTAAAGAACTAGAGATGTGAAAACAAATTCCTTCAGTCAGTCATTGAAAGTGGTGGTGTAAGATACTATTCTTTCTGCTCCATGTTTCCTGGATTCGTGCATTCCTTCCACAGAATATAGCACAATTTTTACTTAACAGAGATAAATAAATACATTTTATTTTAATGTGCAATGAATCTTAGAGCATGATACTTCATCTTCATAGGATATATCCTTCAAACTAGCACATCTACAACATTTTCAATAGGCTGTTTCAATTCTCTCTCAACCAGGCAACTTCTAAGTGATGAGGTGTGTGATATACCAATAGGTCTTATAGACACAGACTCCTTCTCATTCTTCCCTTGCTGAAGAGTGGGTCACCTAGTCTGACACAATTTATGTGGGGCCACATGCCAGTGAATAAAGCATTTTCTAAATCTTTGGATAAGGCACTAATTAAAATTGTGTTGGCAAGGAAAGGAAAATCAATAAGCAGAATGTATGTCTATAAGAACAAACCATTGCCTACCTATTCCAGGATAGAGGGACCCAATATATCAACTTCTCACCAAGCAGCAGATTGGTCTTCTCAAGGAATGGTTTCTACTAGGGTCTCCATTGTCTAGCAGGTAGGGAGGGTATTCAAGGGCTGCAGTAGTCAGATCAGCCACTGTAAGTTAAGTTCAAGATTTGAGGTTAGGCATAGTTCTTAAATCTACTGCAATAGCTTCTTTATCCATGAACCTACTTTCCAGCACTTGGGAGGTTAAGGAGAAAACTTGGCTGACAACAAGTGCCTAGGTTATTTGGTCTACTGGTTTTTTAGTGTCTCTTCAATGGTGGGTATTCACTGATGGGCACTATGTGCAATACAAAGATCTTCACACTTCATTCATTGTTATGTCTATCCATATACCTTTACCTTCTTCCATGTGTATATGCATGTGTGGGTGGGGATATGTATCTGTGTGGAGCAGGGGTGGATGGGTGGGTGTATATGTGTATGCACAAAAGCAGAACTTGTAGTACAGCTGTTATCCATATTTGGCCAACATCTACATACCAAACCAACACATCTGTAAGACAAACTCAGGAATTGCCTTATCCCTTCTTCTGATCAAACAGAGCCTTCCTTATACCCATAGAAATGAGCTGAAGGAGGAGGGTTGGTATTCCTATTGGTGGATTCCACTGGGACCTGAACTGTATTCATGAGGACTTCTTGTGTTCTCTGAAAATGTATGTGTTAATCTTAGATGTTACTCTGTCATCTTATAATAAATTATTGCCAATATTACCTGATTGTAAGTCTTAGTAGGACTTTTTCCATATTTCTAGGAACAATCTTAGTAGTAAGTTCTTACCATAACCAAGGACCTACACTAATTAAAACAATAAACTCTTTCAATTCAATTTTTTTAAGGACTACCTTGATCAAATACATGCGGAAGCTGGTTCCATGCACACTTCCCCAGTTCCTGCCAATAGATACCCCCGACATTTTAATTTTTTTTTCTTGGATGTAGTTCCTTTCTTCCTTTGTCAGACCCAGTGTATACCTTCAGTTATATGCTAGCTACATGTATCCTAGTCATCATCCTGAAAGGAATGGCTAAATTCTAAGGTATACATTGTCTTGTGCATCATCTTAAGAAGACAGAATCCTAATAGGAAGAGGCAGAACCCATCTGCAGTTTCACTATATTCAGAGGAATCAAGGAGAAAATACATTATGAAAATTCACCCAGATCTCTCTGACATATTTTTCAGGGCTCCAGGTTTTCTTAATTAAAGTCCTAATCTTAACATTACAGGTTTGCTTTGGTTAGGTTTTTAATCATCTTCAAAGTTTACCCTCTTAGTCTGCTGCTTTCTTCACTCCCTGGGTAGAAATGATGAGAGCTTCTTTGGATGCAACCAGAGAGCTCCTTGGTTTCATACCTAGCTTTCTGTTGCCTGTTATTTTTCCTCCTGTCTTTATTATATTTCTGAGAATTATCATTGTAATTTAGAAATAACCATTCTAACCCATGATCCTTATAGCTACTATTTTCTCCATACATCTTAAACTTCTGATGCATTTTATTCCCTTGGGAAGCACTCCCAATTCACCACCAGGAAATGTTTTAAAACTTAAGCTCAACTTATCTGCTGCTTTCCCACAATACTCCTGATCCCAACTGTAAGAAGTTAAGTGATGTGGAAATAGACTACTTCTGGGATAGAATTTGGAGATTTAGAATGTTTACTTTTAGGGACCAACTCCTCTGAGAAAAATATATAGGAAAAATGACTGTACAGAAAACAAAGTAAAATACATGATGCAGTTCTCATACAACCTTGGCCAACAGAGAAAATTCTCTAGAGCAAAAATTGCCTGTCATTATTTCTCCCAATGGTCCAGAATTTCTGAAACCTTTTTTTATATACATCTGCTTTGTTCCACAGCCAGATTCAAATGAGCAAGGGAATGCACTGCCTTAGAGAAACTTAAACACTATGGCTGAGCCTGACTCTGAAGGAACTGAGCATAAGGAGTTCTCAGTTGACTGTGTTCCTCAAAATTGGACAATGATCACTTCCTTAATGGAAGACTCACTTGGGTCATGCAAATCCTTTGTTTATGATAATAGACTAAAATTCAGATATCGCTATAAACAGATTCCTGATGTTAAGAGGAAAATAATGTATTACAGAATGATAGGCTGCCGGAAACCAGGAAGATGTGGTTTCAAAAGGAAAGAAACATGTTGTCAAAGGCCCAGCAGGACCAAAATAATCAAAGATGAGAAATTTCTAGCACCATTGTATGAATTAACCAAAAACAACACTCTGCCCCTCACACCTCTCCTTCCCCAAAATGTTGTGTATTTGAAATAGATATCAACTTCATAGCAATCTACAATGCTTTTTCCCAGACTGAATGCTGCTTTTTCACCTCTTTTACGAAAATATTTTAAAGTCAAAATGTTTTGTCAACCATAGTTAAGAATTTATATTTTATTTTAATATTATAAAATTCTATTTAAGAGTTTTAGTCAGGGGAGAAATATTATTTAATTTATAGTTTTACAAACTCACTTAGATTTCTCTGTAAAGAGTAGATTGTGAGGAGAAATAAGTGGTAAGAAAAAAATTCCAGTTAAGAGAATACCACTCAAGAGTTCAGTAATTGAAAAATAAGTCTACTCTTAACACAAATGCAGAACACTGGCAAAAATTGTCGTCATCAACGTTTTCAGAACTCAGAATATTTCTTAGCCAAAGGGTTGCAACACTCTAAAGAGCATTTTTTGAAGAAAAATAGCTGAATTTTGATAATGGTAGCTATATCTTTGATGTTTTAATTTTCCCTATTTCCTCCCTCTTCCCTTTCACAGCTCCTGCATATTATATGTGAAGACTGAATTTTTGCAACCACAGTGATGGTAAGAATCAATAGTCTAGCCACTACTGGAAACCTCCCAAAAATAATACACAAAGAATTGTCATTGTTTGACTTGTGTAGCATCTCCTTAGAGAACCTCCATCCATAGAGTTTGTCTTTGTTTTATGTGAGTCAGCATTCACTCAGTGACATAAGAGCTATTCCCAGGGTATTTTTCAAAAACAATCAGTGATAACTGTATATCACATCTGCCTGAGCAATAATACTAGCTGAAGCAAACAGTCAAATAACAACCTTTCAAAAGTTTTAAAACTTTAAGGAAGATGGGGAATGAAAAATTCTTACGAAGCTATTTAACTAAGGATCTAGAAGCCTGTGCACATGTCCAGAACAACTCATGACTAGAAACAATCCTAAAAGACTGTAATCTCTTACCTCTCTGGCTGAACACAAGTCTCTACAAAGCAGGAAGTGAAGACTAGGGCTGAGTTTTCAACTTATAAAACAATGAATCCAAACAATGCACATGTATACACACACACACATACAGACACAAAAAGAGAGAGAGAGAGAGAGAGAGAGAGAGAGAGAGAGAGAGAGAGAGAGAGAAACTTGCTGCAAAGACTAGAGGACATACAGATTCAAAACCTTTAGTGAAATCTGAGTAAAACCATTAAATGACCACTGAGCTAATGAAACAGAGATTTCCATGGCTGCTGTACACAGCAAAAAATATGGATTTTACAGATTTATTCCAAGAAAGTCAATAAAAAAACTAACTGAATACAGCAACAACAACAAATATGGGAGTGAGGAATCATGATGTCCAAATTTTCAATATCACATTATTTAAATTATCCTATTTCCCACAAAAATTAGAAGACACACAAAGAAATGGAAAAGGATAGCCTATATTCAGGAAAAAAAATGTAGTCAATAAAACTATGGTGAAGAAGTTTAGGTGTTGCATTTTTATGCACATTTTTACGTATGTGTGTGTGCTCCAACTACTAAAAAACACTATGTCTGAAGACTTAAAGTATGAGAACAATATCTTATCAAGTAGGAAATACAAATGCAGTGATAGAAATCATTTAGGAAGAAAACGTAAGTTCTTGAATTAAAAACTAAAATAATAGGAATCGAATTTAACTATGGGAGCACAACAGAAGATTTGAGCTGGTAGAATAAGCCAGCTGAAAAAAGGTCAATTGCTATCCAGTCTAAGAAACAAGAAGAAAATGAATAGAAAGGTAAATAGAGTTGAAGAGCAATAAGGTATATGAACAAGCGTACAACACATACGTATTATGGAAGTCTCAAGAAGAGAAGAGAAAAAAAGAAAAAGACATAAAGAATATCTGAAGGAATAATGTTCAAAAACAACTCAAATTTCATGAAAATATTTAATGTAAACATTCTTGAATTTCAATAAGCTATAAGTAGAAGATATTCAGAGAGACCTACACATAGACATATCATAATCAAAATGTCAAAAATGAAAATGAATAATCATATACAGAGATACTTAGTATCACTACCCTAATTTATCAGAGACTATGCAGGTCAGAAAGCAGTGAGAGTACTTATTCAAAGTACTGAAGGAAAAAGAATGTGAACCAAGATTTCTATGCTAGGCAAGACTATTTTCAAAAGTCATAAATTCAAGATATTCCAGAAAAATAAAATCTGAGAAAATTTTTTCCCATATAATAAACTACAAGAAATATACAAGGAAAGAGTTTAGACAAAATGAAGAGAACACTAAACAGTGATTTGAATATACACAAAGACACAAAAAGCATACTTACATACATAGGTAAAAATAAAAAGAGTAAATGTATTTCCACTTGAGACTTTTTTCTACTATTAGATTTCAAAGACAATTTCATACAGCAATAACTATAAAATACTGTTGATTGGCCTGTAATGCATGAGAATAAAATTTGCAAAAAAACAAAAAAGGAGAAAATGAAATTATATCAATAAATATCAATACATAAATATGTTGACATGTATCAACATATATTTAAACATATAAGTAAATATATATATATGATTATATATTTTATTAAAATTAAGCTTTTATTGGTTTGAATATTATGGTTTTATGGCATTAATTTTAATTTCCAAGTCCATTTATAAAGAAGTAAATCCTCAAATATAACTAAATAAACAATGAAAAAAATTTAAAAAATCAATTTTAAAAATTTTACTTAATGTAAAAGAAGGCAGTAAGGGAGGATTATAGAAACAACAACTGAAACAAATTAATATTGAAAAGAATAATTACATTAAATATAAATGAACTAGACATTCCAATCAAAAGACAGAGATTAGCAGGAAGAATGGAAAAAATTATGATTCAACTCTATGTAGTTCACAAGAAATACACTGTAGTTGAAAGACAAAAATAGAGTGAAAGTTAAAAATTCACAAAAGGTAGGTTATCCAAATAATAACCAAAAAAGAACTGTAATAGCTATAATAAAAAATATCAGACAAAATAAACTCTCAAACAAAAAAAATGTTTAAAAAAGAGACTGGAAAAGACATTTTTTCAATTAATAAATGAAACGTTGAACATAATATGATTATAAATATATTTATTCTTTAAGACAGAGTCCCAAAATACATGAATTAAAAAACTGATATAATTGAAGGTAATTATGAACCCAACAACAGTTGTAGACACTTCAATATCCCACATTCCATACTGGATAAAACAGCTAGTCAGAAGGCCTTCAAGGAACATTCTCTAGGAACAAGACTCAACAAATTTTAAATATTTGAAAATACATAAATTACATTCCCCAACCATAAAAGAACAAAATTATAAATGAATAATAGAGGATAATTTGGAAAATTCATAAATATGTGAAATTAAATGGTATAATCTGAAACAACCAATAGATTGAGGAAAAAATACAAATAAAGAAAAATATCTTTTTTTATAAAAATCATCTTTATTAAGATATTTCTCTTATATTAAAATGTTAGAAACTCTCAGTGATTTTTTTTTAATTCCTTGTCTAGGTTTAGCGATTTCTCTCTCTCCCTCTTTCTCCCTCTCTTTCCTTCTCTTTCTCTCTTAAATTTAATTTCCATGGTTGATGTTTAGAAATGTTCTGGATCTTTATAGCCTAATAATATTTGCATTATTTGCTCTGTATAAAACTCACTTTTTTCTTGTATGAAATTACATTTTGGGTAAGATTTAATTTTATATATATTGAAAAATAAATATCTCATTAACCTTTTTATAAAATAAATTTTATTTGCTTTCTTATATTCTTTTTGAAAAAAAAAATATTTTTAGTATGTCCTGCAGTCATTGTCTTTCAGAAAACAGGAAAATTCAAAATGCAGAACTATTCTATACCAATAGTAGTACTGTAACTTGGATTTTTAGGGTTTGCTTGGATGGTTAAATGACAACAATGAATAATTTACTAATTTGAATTTGTTTTTGAAGACAATAATCCCATTTCTTGCTGCAAAAGCAACAACTTTCTATAGTGCAGCTACAATCAGCTATCATTGTTTTCCACATGTTATGAAAGGATTTTAAGATCCTAAACTCTAACCAAGTAATTTGGAGATCATAATAACTTAAGTATTTCCTCATTTAAAAACACATTTAGATAGTACTGAAATTTCTGTATTTCTAATTTTTTGTTTTTTTAATCATTTGAAAACACCATAAGCAAACTTAAAAAGTAAACAAAGTAGCTAAAAATGCAAATAAGAGAAATCACAATTGCTATCTTTCTGAACAATGTGCAGAGTTCAGGCAATTCATAAGAGGAGATTGAAAAGAGATCAATAACCAAATAGGAAAATGATCCTCTTATAACCAAATGTACATTAAAACAGCAAGATACTATTTTTTACCTAAAATTTTGACAAAGATCATAGAAATGTCAATATTTATTGCACAATCCTAAGTGATAAATTACCTGGAGGAAATTTAAATTGTAATAAGCTCTGTAAATTAGTTCAGAAACACATATCAAGAGGCTTAGAATAATTCACACCCTTTGATACAGCAGTTCCACCTCTAGTAATTTATCCATCTAATCATTTACATTGGATTCATTTAGTCCTAATTTGACAGCAATTTTCTTTTAGGGATTTCCATTATCATATCTTTCCAAAGTTTTCAAGTTAGCCTTTCACAAATACAATAACTCTGCTTCTTTATGCAGTAAAAAAATAAATTTAACTTTAATTTCTCCATAACAACAATTTAAATTAAAGCATTAGCATTGACTGACTAACCAGGTCAGACAGAGAGAAAAATGACATAAGAGAAAGTGATAATTGCGGTTCATGTAAAGCAGTGCTAACCAGGAGACAGTAAGAATAACAATACTACATGTAGCTCCCAGTTCCTGAATCAACATAAAAAGCTATGATGAAGCTAAAGTTAAATCCAAAATTAATTTTGATAAATTATGATTATGAACTATATAACACTGAGATTCATAATAAGAAACCTACAAAGATATTCTTTAGTAATAGTCTTTAAGATACAAATAATAAAGTATCTTTCCTAAGGTCAGTGAAAAGAATATGACATATTATTCAGAAAAATCTCTAGGACATGTTATATGTGTTTTTTGTATGTCATTTTTAACAATCTCATAAATTATATCAATATCACAAAAACACCATGGTCCCCTCAATTGTTATCCCTTCAACTGCTCCTATAGGACCTTTACTCTGTATATTTATATGTAATGATAAAACAAGTGGAGTGGATTGGAGGTGAATAGAAAAGAGAGAATGGAATCCTCATAAGCAAAGTTGGCTGAGTTTGTGATAGGTTTAAAAGATAGTATCTTCTACAAAAGTCACATTAAAACTTAATCCCCAAAAGGAGAGTATTAAAAGCTGAGGCAACTGGAGAAGTGATCAAGGAATGAGAATCTGCTCTCATGAATGAATAAAGGACTTTATTAAAGAAACATCATAGAAAGTTTGCTTCTCTTGCTCTCCCACTTCTCTGCCCTCTAAGGACACATGGTTCCTTCCTTCCTGAGGGTGCAGCAACAATGAACCATCTTGGAAACAGAATCCAGAGCCTCACTAGAAACTGAGCCTGCTGGTACCTTGATCCTGGACTCCCAGCCTCCACAGCTGTGAGAAATAATTTCTATTCTTTATAAATTTCCTGGGGTCAGGGATTTTGTTATAGCAGCACGATTGAACTAAGTCAGCTGGTTTCAACACATTAAACACCTAAAAAAGAACCCTTGTCTGTTCTCAGTTGAATAATCTGGGAGATCCCAACATAGGCAAAATGTAAACATATAAAATAGATTGTGAACACAATTAAATGGGATATAATTATGCCACAAGGCATTATAAAGATCCTAATCTGACAGGAATTTTCTTTTAAGGATTTCCATTATCATGTCTTTCTAAAGCTTCAAGTTGCCAATGATTGATTTCTTATAATGATGACAAATTTACCACAGTAAAATTATATTTGAATACATTTATGTAGCCTTTTTAAATCTTTCTTTTTATTTCTTTCTTCTTTCCTTTTTTTCTTTCTTTCAATCTTTATTTATTTATTTATTTTTATGTGGTACTTATTTATTTTTATGGAACCCAGTGCCTCACCCATGCGAGGCAAGCGCTCTATCAGTGAGCTCCAGCCCCAGCCCATAGCTTTCTTTATAAATAAGCTTGGACAGAATTCTCAATGGGTCTCTCTTGTTTCTCTGTGACTTGTGAATAATATTCCTGGCAGATATTTTTCAGGATTATATTTTAAGAACGACTAACAAACAACCATTAAAAGGTAGAGATACTGTTTTCCTCTGAGGCAAGGGCTGGTTTGGTTCCTGTCAGTGTGAAAATAATGTCTTTCTTCAGAGCAAAGATTGGGCAGGTTTACTTGCAGTCATTTTATGAGAGACTGGGGTTTCCTAAGCATGAAGTCTCTCACCTGTGATACGAACAAATTATGTACACAGAACTCATCTTGGTCCACTGCTACACTGCTCCTGTGGAACTCAGTAGGGAATAAGGCAAGGAGATCAGAAAGAATATGAAATTCATGCTTCTTGCTGTATGAAGGGTACTTTGGCGAATATTACCTCATCTGCTTTTCAAGACTGCTCTGCATTGGCAATACCTCTTAATAATATCATGTGGTCAATATGAATATATGGATTCCATGGTTTTCCTTATTCTAGGATAGTCAATTCCCTGGAATGGAGGACTATGGTTTCAATAACTATGGTTTCTTTTTTACTGATATGATTTTCCAGCAAGACTTAGACTTCAAAGGAATCATCTATTCCCTTTCATAGTTTTGTGGACTTTTATATCTCCAGGCTTCTGAGAATAGAATTGGCAAAAAGAATAGTTTGGCCATTCTTATCTGTGTCAACTGCAGAGGGACTGTTACCTGGCTTATGCTGCTGAAAATGCATCTTTCTGATTCCAGTCAGTTCCCTGGCAAGCTGTGTGTGATTTGTTTTAAAATGTGCATTGCCCTTGTCAAAGCACGTCTACTCTTAAGATATGAAAGATCTCTTGGATGATCTTTTAATTTTCATTTTCCACAGTTATTGAGGGGAATTAGCTGAACCTGGGGATATGAACACTAGGATTAAGGATTAATCTAATGAGTTCTCTCTCTTTTACAAGTCCTTGAGAGGATTCACCTTGAGCCATAAACATCTCACCTATGTCCTTGCGATAGCATCCTAATCTACATCTCTATAGAATAAAGTTCTTCATAGAGAACTTTACCAATCAAGGATGTATATACACAGAAAAAAAAAAGTTTATTTGAGGGATTATTTCACACAGTCAATGGAGGCTAAAATGTCCCATAATCTAATGTCTGCAAGTTGGAGACCTAAGAAAGCCAGTACTCTAGTCCCAGTCTATGGCTCAAGGACTGAGAAGCAGGAGCATGGATGTCCATGGACAGAAGGAGGATGGTCCATCTCAAGCAAAGAGAGTAAATTTATCTATCATGTCTTTTTGTATTTGGGCCCTAAGTGGGGGAAGATGGTTACCACATTTGTGAGAATAATATTCTTAATCAGTATATAGATTTAAGTGCTAATATCTTCTGGAAACTCCCTCCAAGATACATTTAGAATGTTTCACCAGTTATCTGGATATCCCTAAGCCCAGTCAAGTTGGCAAAAAAATAATAATCATCATCACACACTAAGTTCAACATTATCTTCCAAAATCTACTCTATAGAGAGCCACCAGGGTATTTCTAAACAAACTGCACCATAAAATATTCTATAACTATATTGATTATTTTGTATATATATTCTCTAACTTCCAAGTGACTCTTAAATAAATAAACCTACACAATATGTTAAATCTAGTTACTTTGGCATACATTGGAGCACAAACAAGAAAGGAATATTGCTCAAGGACAACTATTCCATGAATATTTCACTGAGATTTTAATTATGGCTGAGGTGAGCATTTATTTACATCTTCTTTGAAAACTAAAATTTCTGCACCTCTGCTCTTTTGATTTAGAGTTTGGAAGTTTGAATGTGAAACTGAACCAAACACCACATTATATTTTATTTTATAATATGATATTCTTTTTAGAAAGAATATTAATATTTCCCATAGGTAATCTCAACCCATCTTCATGCAGAGATAAAGGGTTCATATTATATATATATATGGGTTTATTAAGCTTCTCACCTTGAAATCTATTTTTACCACCTCAACATCAACCATGAGTTTTACTCTTTACTAATAACTCAAAAATAGCTGTATTCCCAAGTACCTGATGGAGAATTTAACTACAAAGTCACTACTGAGCAATACTTATCACAGACTGATGAAAAAGACTACTTTATGGATAACCATGTGAAATAAAGATTGAGATTCATTCATTTACTCTAAAGTATCTTCCTGGGGTAAGTCTAATTGTCATAGAACACTGAAATCTTTGGCTTGCCCAAAAACTTACTGTAAGAATAAAATAATTTGGCATTAGCTTACCATTTTTGGACATAAGTTTTTAAATAAATGTCAGTAATAATAATAGTCTATTATTTTGTTTACTCTATGACCGGTAATATTTTAATAATCACATGTATAAAATTTTATTTAATCCTCACAAAAAAATGCTAAAATTAGACACCATTATTTCCCATATTTTAACAATGAGGAAACTAAACCAAGAAAAATTTAGTGATTTCCTCAAAATCACTCAGATTATAAAGGGTGGTATGAAAATTTGAAACATGTATGAAGATTCCATTCTATTAATCACTTCACAAACCACTACTGCAGAAATTTTCAATATGTAGTTAAGCACACTTTGTAAACATTTATATAGTATCCTCTCCATGAGGACACACAGAAGGGAAATCTTCATTTCAGTTAAAAAGAAATGCTGTTGTTTCTTGAAGCCAAAAATTTCTCCTAACTTCCTTTACATTGTAAATGATGTAAATAAAAATTTAGTTATCTTCATTCATACTGCATAGTTTGCACCCATAGTTGCTCATTTTTTAAAAATTACCAATTTTATAAATACATGCTATGCATTATTTAGAATATATATAAAACATAAGATATAAATGCAAATCAGTCACTTAACTACCTGGTGGTAGTCAAAAGATCTAACTTACTGGTCTCTAAATATTATTTTTATGCTGATATTGCAACATATCTCATAATGCAGAAGGAAAACTAAATCAGTCCCCAAAGATATTACTAAACATCAGAGATCACAATAGTGGTTCTTGATATGGTTAATTCTGAAAACTAGGATTGTTATCTACAACTTTATAGATTGTGTGTGTTGGGGAGTACATGCATAAAAAAGAAGGAAGGATAGTTGAGTTAAATGGTGGTACCATTCCAAGTTTTCTAAGGAATATCTCCATACTGCTTTCCAGAATGGTTGCGCCAATTTGCAATCCCACCAGCAATGTATGAATGTGCCTTTTCCCCCTACATTGTCGCCAACATTTATTGTTGACTATACTATTGATAACTGCTATTCTGACTGCTGTGAGATAAAATCCTGGAGTAGTTTTAATTTGCATTTCTCTAATTACTAGAAATGTTTAACAGTTTTTCATATATTTGTTGATCAAATGTATATCTTCTGAGAAATGTCTGTTCAGCTCTTTAGCCCATTTATTGATTGGGTTGTTTGTGTGGTTTTTTTTTTTTTTTTTTTGGTGTTAAGTTTTTTGATTTCTTTATATATCCTGGAGATTAGCACTCTATCTGACATGTGTGGCAAAAATTTGCTCCCAAAATGTAGGCTTTTTGTTCACCTCATTGATTGTTTCTTTTGCTAAGAAGAAGCTTTTAGTTTGATTCCATTCCATTTATTAATTTTGATTTTATTTCTTGTGCTTTAGGAATCTTGTTAAGGTAGTTGGGGCCTAATCTGACATGATAAAGATCTATACCCAAAGGACTTAAATTCAGCATACCATAGTAATGCAGCTGCATCAATGTTTATAGCACTGAATTCACAATCACTGAACTGTGGAAGCAACCTAGATGCCCCTCAATAGATGAATGGATAAAGAAAAAATACACACACACACACACACACACACACACATATATATATATACACACACACATACATATGCAATGGAATATTTCACAGCATTAAAAGTATGGCATTTGTAGGTAAATGGATGGAGTTGGAAATATCATGCTAAGCAAAGCCAGTCAATTTCAAAAAACCAAAGGCCAAATGTTCTCTCTGATAAGTGGATGCTGGTCCATAATGGGGAGGGGAGACACATGAGAAAAATGGAGGAACTGTGATTGGGCAAAGGGGAGGGAGGGGTAGAGAGGGTGCATGGGGGCAGGAAAGATGGTAGAATGAGATGGACATCATTACCCTAGGTATATGTATGACTGCATGTATGATGCAACACTACATCATGTACAATCACTGAAATGAAATGTTGTGCTGCAATTGTGTACAATGAATCAAAATGCATTCTGCTATCATATATACCTAATTAAAATTAATTAATTAATTAATTTTAAAAAAGAAAGAAGGAAAAAAGAAAGGAAGGAATTTGTCACTTATAATTCCAAGCTGCTATAGTCAGGGGATTTTTTTCTGTTTGTTTATTTTTTACTTTTACTGTGGTACCTAGGAACCACCATAAAGTCCAATTAGAGTTGCATTGTTTAATTCTGACCAAATATTGGAAAGCTTCTTTTTAGTTTTGTAGGTAATCTCCTCTTAACTTCCAAATGGGCTACATCCAGTCAGGTAACCAAAATCAGAGAAACACAAGAGACACAAAGAAAAGAGGCAACAAGTCCAGAGATAGAATAATAATAGGGATGAAATTCAGAAAATAGGAAATGGCCTTTCCATGCTAAATCAAATCTTCACATTTTGCTCAGTAATTCCTCTTAAGTAATCTGAAAAAATAATGAACATTATAACAAAGTAATAGAAAATTATAATATTTTTATGAAAAATTCTGATTTCTCAGATTTGAGAAAGTTTCTGAGATTTCTCAGATAATATTTTTCCAAGAGAAAAGGATTAGTAGAATTAATAGATTATTAGTGCAGATTTAACCAGGAGCAAAGTTCACTTCTGGGAAACAGTGTATTTCTGAGATGAGATTCTATAACAGATCACAGTACAGTAAGAAAAATGCACTTTTTTCTTGTATATTCAAAGTGTATTATTTAACCAAGAGGCTTCAAGGGTAGAGATGATGAAACAACACAAGATTTAAACAGCAAAAAAGACATGGAACAATGAACTCCACTGCTATGAAATTGTTTTTCCATTGCCCATATTTGTTTGTATCTCTCTATAGATCTTACTCTTTTGTGACCTCTACACAAACAAGCTTCATTTCCTTCAGTCTGCATAATAAAACACACAATCAATAACCCATGTGTCTTGCATAATACAGTCTTAGAAACAGGGATAAATTGCTTCCAATTTTCACCTATAAATGGACTCAATAACCCAAATATTTCAAGGTGTCATTTCTGGCCCTGCCGAGTGTGGCCAAGGATAAAAGTACATAGCAATAATGATAACTCTCACAGTAACTATGTGAACGAATGGGGCATGGTTCCTTCAGAAAAAAAAAAAAATCCAGCAAATAACACAATCACAAAGTTATTACAAAATCTGAAGCAAATAGCAAATATAATTGTAGTCAGCATATACCTTCCTGGTTCTCTTTATATCCAGTGCAATTCAGGCAGCCTTTTTTTCTCTATCTGTGTTCACCATGATAGATTCTATGGGATGCATTTAAATATCTTGTAACATAGGGAAGTGGCTAATAATATTTGGAAGACTTGATTGTTCTTATTTTATATTGGTAGTGGTATCAATGAGAAGCTCTTTTAGAAAAAAAATTGACACTTTTTATTAGAAAACAGGAATAAATTTTATCTTAATTTCTAAAGAAGTAATACAAAAAGAAAAACAGCTAAACCATGATGAGCATATCAGTATTATTGACCCCTTCTCCCAGTTCTTTCTTCTCCTTCCTTCCTTCCTTTCTTTCTGGCATCATCAATAGTTTCTCCCCTCTGTCTCTTTCATGTAATTCTGCCATCTTCTCAGATGCCTTATTCTTAGATAAAGCCTCAATGCCTCACCTGCACCTTAGGTATTTGCAACGTATTTTTTATAAAGATAATTCTTCCCTAAAAAGGACTTTAGACATGCTCTTAGAACTATTTATGATTACAAAAAAAAATTGATTAAACATAATAATTCAACACTAAGAAACAGGAAGTTATAGACATTTTTTACATTATATAAAAACTGTCAGGAAGAGGAGATAATTCTCATAAAAACTGGGGTGGAAAGACTCTAACTACAAAATTGCATTTATGAAGTGATTCTGACTATTTTAAAATGGCATGGATGACTGGAACAAACACCTTAACAGAATGAGGAAAAATAACACACCAACTTAGCAATGACTAAAGAGGTGGGGTTTGGAGTGAACATGTTTCTTTTAGAAGCATTGCTATTATTATAATTGTGTTTGCATAACAAATGCATGTATATGAAAATATGATTGAAGAGTGGTTACAAATGAAATGATATTACCCCAGCCTTGAGTCACCATGGATGGTTTCTGTTGGGATATTCCCAGTGGAACCTCGGATCTCCTTCCCTGGCCCACTCTTTCCACATACTCTTACATTTGCTCCAGTGCTGAAAGGAATAATTGTTAATAATTTTAAACTATCTTCTGAAGAAACAGAATAATTACTACTCACTGCCCACACATTTCTCCTTCTGATTCCAGTTCTTCAGAGAAATAATTCATTCGTTTTGTCATTAGGTTTCTTGTCTGTAGGAAACAGGAAGTCATGTACACACAACTATTGCTCAAAATCCCATGAACAATGAGAAACCACCTTTTTCTAAAATCCTTAACAATGGCTGGTTGTAAAGCCAGATTTAAAATTAGGTAGTCAGTGGAGTTAGGTAAATCAAATTGGGTCTAATATCAAGTAAAATCTAAAATGGGGGCCATGTTGAGAATGAATTTCCTGAAAAGCAGGACAACTCATGGAATGTTAATGAAGAGAAAAGCCCTAGGCCCAAAGTCCATCCCAAAGAAATGTTAATAAACAGGTCCCCAACAGATTTGGAGATAGCCCAACCCAAAGAAGTGTTAATGAAGTCCTTCCAGCCCAGATTACTTCTTTGGCCCACCTGTGTCCCATCCATCCGGCCTTCCAACCTACTTTCCATCACTGAAAGAACTATAAAAAGGGGAGACAACCGCACTTCCACGGATTCCACCTCTTGGGTCCCCTTCTTCCTCAGAGAGAAGTCTTTTCTGCTGTCCTTTAATAAACTTCTAATTTCTACTCTGACCTTGCCTCAGCGTGCTTCTTTGGTGTTATTCTTCAACATTGGGGAAGCAAGGACTCGTCACCGGTCAACAGCGGTAACAGTTGCATGTTTCCTCAATGCTTTTTCTTGGTTTTATTTCCAGTCACTCCTCTTCTGTTTATTTTGGTAAAAGTTTCAACCATTTATCTCCCCTTGAATTTAATTTTTTTCTAATTCACCAAAGCACTAGTTAGAAAAGTTCCTGACAATTTTCATCAGCTTTTTTCTCCATGATTAGGCCATTTTTGTGCTGACGACAGTGGTCAAATGCTTTGAAATCTTAAGATTTCTAACAACCAGATTCCTGTTTCGTATCTGATCTAATATAACTTCCTTTCCATAAATTCATAGAAAGCAATTTTATCTCCTAAACTCCACTTCATAATTCTCCTTGGATTTGAAATCTTTCACTTTAAAAAAGCTAATCTAGAATGAATTTTGTGTACACTGTAGTATGAAAAATTCCAAACCAGAACTATTTCTTTAAAATTACTGTCTTTGACCCAAGTATTTATCTCCATATTATTTTGTTGTTGTTGTTGTTGTTATTTTACTTTACTTGTGGCTGTTTCTTTTTTGACCAGCAGATAATGAAGTAGTAGAAGGCAGAAGAAAGGATGCAAGCCTGAACTTACTGAGCAAGAAAAAACTGGACCAAAATAATTTCAGCTACTTTGTTCTTTCCTACCTCCAGCAAAGGTGATATGGTTTCAGATTGGGGGAAACTGTTTCACTTTGGGTGACTCCTTTGCTTTAACAAGGGGGCTGGAAAGGAGGGAGCACTCTCTGTTTCAAATGTTCTGGATTATAGAGTATTATAATATATAATTATAGAACATAGATTAAATGAATTTAGGAATACACACAGCATGATTCTGCATTTAGTATATAAAACAAAGGGAAACAAAACACAGTGATTTTATATATATAGTTTCACATGTATCTCCTCTTTGTCAATGGTTTTAGCAGTAGCTCTAGAGCTATTTTTTAACAAAAACATCCCAAAGCGCTGACACCTTTTCTGAGGACAGGTGAGGCTTTAATCCTTCATAACATGCAGGGAATTTAGCTGGGACATAGTTTTTGTAAAGGTTGGTTATGCTTTGTGATACTAGGTTTTAAATATACCCTTAGAACTGTTAACTTTCCATTTTATGGAGACTAGAATCTCACAGTCATCAGGATAGTTCTATGCCCCTTCTGTTGACATTAAGAGTAACCCCCTAATGTATTGTCCTAGTCTTGGGCAACTACCCATCTCTGGAGCAATCTCTGGAGCAAGAGGTACTAAATTAATGTTACAGACTAAAATCCTGCATGGCTACCACAGAATCCTTGGGAAATTAACTAGGAGAATATCCATAATATATAATAAAATTTTAATACAGAATGGAATAACCCAACATGCATCACTAAATAAGCTATTGTATTCATTTGGAAACTATCTAAAATTTACTTTTACAGATACTTTACTATTTAAAACTTCTGAACAAACTTCTGAAGTAAAATATACAAAACATAAAATTTATCAGTTTCACCATTTTAAGAGTATCATTTCATGGTTTTATGTAAATTCACACTGTTATGCTACCATCACCAGTATTCATTTCCAGAATATTGCACTATGTACCCACTTAACAATAACTTTGCATTCTTTTTTAAGGCCAAATAACATCCTATTTTATGTATATATCACATTGTGTTTACTCCTTTTTGATAAACATTTGAGTTGTTCCCATTTGGGGGCTATTGTAAATAATCTTGCTATGAACAATGGTACACAAGTATCTGTTAGGGTCCCTATTTTCAATTTTTTTGAATAAATAACTAGAAGGGAATTTCTAGACAATACAGTGATTCTATATCTAACCATTTGAGGAGTTTTTATTTAATATTAATAAAAACCATCTTGTTTCTATTAGAGGCCACACCATTTTAAATTCCCATTTTAAATTTTAAGTTTTAAGTGTGTGTATACCAAGCACTTATTGAACATTTATTATTGACAAGATGCCAGAGTGAGACAAGGACAAATAAAGTATTTATACTATATGAAATTTATATATCAAATTTATACTATATGAACCAAAAATAATTACTGATTAAACTGAATACAGGTTAGGCAATCCAAAATTAAAATTTTATGTGAATTGATTTATTTTTTAGATCCTAGAAATATCAAAATTTTCAGTATATTAGTTAATATTAATGTTTTCCATATTCCACAGAATGCAATCTAATCTGTTCTAATTACAATTAGATTGTAATCTAATCTGTTCATTATGGAACAATATTATAAAACAAACCAATGGAATTATTATAGCCACAATTATTTTTAAACGCTTACTGTGTGACAAAAATGGCTTAGTTGTTAACATAATTATAAATCAGAGACTATTATAGGAATAAAGAAACTGAGACTCAAAGATGTTGGGGAAATTGGGCCAAGATCACATGGTATGAGACAGAACGAAGATTTTAAGATGCTATCATTTACTTCTAAAAAATCATATTCTTCCCCAATATATATATTTAATGCAGAAAAGTTTAATTCTTTCCACTTTTGTATGTTAATTTACATTAACTAGAACTGGCAATAGAATTCTTTGAGTAATTTCAGAAAATTTAGCAAAAAAACTCTCTAAAAGATTCTTTTGCATATTGTAAATCTTCACTTCCCATTTTACTTAGCGTAAAATCTCAAACCCATTGCCAAAACTCCGTGACATATCTCAGACCTGATGGCTTCCAGTACCCTCTCAGTCACTGCTTTCCAGATTTATAGCATGTCATAGATGCTATTTTAACACACAAAGCAAATTCCTATGTCAGGACTCTCATGATCTTCTGCTTGAAATCTTCTTCCTGGTGTTTTCATGGCTCATTCCTTAGTTATCTTTAGGTATTGATCAAATATCACCTTCCCAAAAAAACCTCTATAAAATATAATTCCCTCAAAACCATTACACACAATCTCTATAGTCTTTACCTGGCTTTATTCAACTTTATAATACATACCATGGTGATATATTAACTTTTATATATAGTATCCATATTCCTACATTTAAAATAGAAAATTTTATTCTCTTCTATATGCTCAAGCCTTCAAAAGTGACTGATTTTCAACAAAGAGTTGTTGTTTGAAGGAAGAAGGAAGGAGGAAGAGAGGGACATCCAAACTATTTCATTGATATACCAAGTAAAGGAAAAAAATACCCTTAAATCCAGGTAATTAATGGTGCCAACAGAGATCTTGCTGAAGTATTAGGTGTTTAAAAATCTCACTGTTGTCAATCCTTTAGATTTCTAAAGCACTGCTTAATATTTTCCAGCAAAACCAATTTGTGTCTTGTGTCTTGCTCCCCCCACCCAGGCTCAGTATGATAGTGGGAGTATTGAAGAATTTTTTTCAAAGTTTTCTTCAGACAATTTTAACTGAAGGATGGCAGGTCCACACCCCAGTTGTGCCAGAGCAATGAAAAAGGCTGCTGAGAGAACAAATAAAATACTTGGAGACAGCATATGAGTCATAGGGCTTATAGAGAAATGTTTACAGTGGAGACAGGTTGAACAGAGAGCATCTCCACCCCTCACTGTGCTTCACAGGAAGTACCTTTTCTCCCTTACAGTATTCTGTCCAGTGGTGGCCCGCTGGACATCTGTCCTCTCCACAAGACCCTCAGTTCCATGTCTGTCACCACCTAGAGAGGGGTTTTCTATGTTAGGTTGCAGAAGTAGTGATATCATCCCCCCTAGCTTACTTAGTTTTAGTTTGCTTGTATGACCAGCATCCAAGGGGAGCAACAATCCTGGTGTATATGCAAAAGAAACTTTCTATAGATAATATTATTGCACCTGAATTCCCAGGTGAAATAAAGGATGTGAGATAAGGTCAATGTCCTTCCAAATAACATATATCTAGCTATTCTGGACTAGACACCCTTCTGTTCTCTTGGCTTGGCTAGGTTCTTAGGAATTGACAGAACAACAATTCTGTTTTACTGTCCCTTTTTTCTTAAAGGATGACACAAAGGGCCTCTCCAGAGAGAGACAGGAAATGAGAATTTCTTATTCAAAAATTCACAATGGATACAGTTTACTGGGCATAATTTAAGGCACAGGGATAGCTTTTTGATATAAAACATTGCCTTCCTTCCCCCAGCCCTTTATATCACAATGATGTTAGGTTCCAAGTGAGGTAAGGAAAATGTGTTAAGTAAGAGCCATAAATGTTAATAGAAGTTCACAAGTCACATATATCACATATCATTGCACTTCCTACAACAATCTAAAAAATCTCTAGTTTCTGTTTAATATAAAAAATAATTTCTCAAAAGAAAAGCTATAAGCATTAATTTTTAAATGGCCACATTCAAGATTCTAAACCCTCCCCTATTTAAAAAAAAATTATTAACATGTAGTAATTGTACATGGGATATGGCTCAGTTGGTAGAGTGCTTGCCTAGCATGTATGAATTCCTAGGTTCAATCCCCAGCACCACCAAAAAAAAAAGTAATTGTACATATCAAAGGGGTATCATGCAGTATTTTAACACATGCAAATAAGGTACATGAATTAAATCTGTGTAATTAATATTTCCCAGTCATCATTTCTTCATTATTGGAGGGTTAAATAATAGCTACCAAAACTCAGAAAGAAGAATAAGTTTTTGTGTTCTACAGAACAATGAATGACTATGGTTCATAATAATTTATTAAATATTTCATTAAGATCTAACTATTTCAATTCAATTAAACTGTTGCTTCTGGGTCAAAAGCAAGACTCTTGCAGATGGACCTACAGCTCAGCAGCAGCTCATGTTAAAAGCAGAAGCACTTATAGGAAAGAAAAATTAGAAGATTTCAGGTATAAAAACTATATTTAATAGAAGGGGAAAAAAGTGTTTCTGGGTAAGAAAGTATTTGTGTGATAGAAATAAATAAGATAGTGTAAGTAAGTGATACAGAATGTCTGTGTAAGTAAAGTACAAATTTAACTATATATATACAACTTAGTTACATATATATGGTATGGAGATATAGATAGATAGATAGATAGATAGATAGATAGATAGATAGATAGATAGATAGATAGATATAGACATAGATATACCCAGCCTAATTTCCTCTTAAAATTAGGAGCCATCTTACCACAAAGGCATGAAAAGTTAATTTTGGCTTTACTATAAATTACTGCAACTTCTAAACTTGCTTGAAATGCCTGCCCATGCCTTGAACTCACCCATTCCTGGCTTTCCCTGACCAGATAGCAACCCTCTCTGAAAGTTTAGTGGCACCTCATAAATTCTGGCTTTCCCTAGCCAGATAACAACTCTCTCTGAAGCTCTAATGGAGCCTCATAAATTCCAATGTTGGGATCTAATTTACCCCCTAAGTGCTGAACCAGTTAGACCATTAACCAGCATTTGTGTTATACTTGTCAAAATTCTGTTATCTGTAAGTTCTCAAGAGACCCCCCTTTTTTGTTACTTTCTGGACTGTAAAGCTGTGCTCCTAGAGAGCTGCTGGGCTGTCTTCTGTTCCCATGGTTTTCGGGAGAGATAGCCTCAGCTGGTTGGAATTACAAGCTTGCTTCAATTTGATTTCAATTGGAGTCAGTGGTCTTTTCTTTGCATCGTGGTTTAAGAATATATAACAAAAATCAAAGTTATTTAAGGTTTTTTCCTAAGATCAAATGTTAAACCAAAGTTTAACTTATATGTTAAAATGGCAAGGATTTCTTAAACATTAATTTACTAACATGGTATCTATTAAGTTGTTTTTAGAGCAAGTAATCTTGAAGGAATTAAGGTTTATACAATTGTGGTTAAAAACATCTGTTATTTTGGTATTATACTATGTTATTTTGTTAAGAGTTGAACTAGGTTAATATAAAAATATTAATGTAACTATGCTGCTATTACTCTTCTTTGTATATTAAATCTGTTTATGTCTTCCATGTAGACAAGTTTTTAAGGTAGAAGGTTTAAAAGAGCATTATATCAAGCTGGTATTCTCCAAATTAAAGTTGTTTGGTAATTTTAGACTTATAAGGATAAAAAATTTTATTATTAAAGATTTATTTATATCACTTAATGTTCTGTAACTGTATCTTTTATCAATAAGATATAAAGTTTTATGTTACTTTTTACACTTGGTAAAATTTAAATATATTTTTAAGTTAATGAGAGCCTAATCTGTTTAAAGGTTAACATTATAAAACAAAAAGCATTTTGCTACCTTTCCACAAAAAAGGTTAAAAGCTTTCTCAGCCTTTCTTTAATTCATGTTTTAAGTGTAATGTCATATTGTCAGCTAACAGTCATATAGTCTCAAGACACAGTATGTGTAAACTTTGTAAAATGATATTTACGAAGATCAGCTTCAAAATTAGAAAGTTTTACTTAAGATTCATGAAGATTTATGAAGAGCCCCACCTTACCTGAAGGCTCTGCCTCCTACCTTACTACACTCAGAATGACTTCAAAGTAGTTTAAAGTTGCATTCCAAAGATTGATTTTTGTTGTAAAGACTACTCTGATCTCAAACAGGAGATATAATGTATAACTCATTCCAAAATTCAAGATAGCTATTCCACAAACTAAACATCTTTTTACTCTTGTTAATTTCAATTTTTTTTTCCTTGTAAACTCCACAACTGTTGCCTGTTAATATTTTGCAGAGGTATTGTTTCAAAAACACACAACCTGGGTTTTTTTAAGATAATAAGCCATTACCTACAGGACAGATAGGATAATACAGACCCCAATCAATAAAAGGGATATGTGACTGTAAGGTTAAAGACATTAAAGTTAAAGCTCAGTACTATTAATTTAAGACTGGTGAGACTGACTCGCGCTGGTTATTTAAGATGAAGACTTAAAAACTGAAGTTAAATTAAAAGGGCCAAGAAAACCAATATTTGGCTCTTGTCCTCTGAGTCAGCCTGAATCTAGGGAACAGGGAACCTCTCTAAAGAACTTTGCAACTCTGAGCCACATAACCTTCCAATCAGGGAGATTAGTGAGACCACTGGAGAATGGAAAGCCAATCAGTGCACATGCTATGAAGAGGAGGGTCACTGGAGAAGGGAGACAACCCTAATGTTTCCAATGGAAGCCACATGGTCAGCATGACCTTGACCCATCCTAGTGCAAATGGCACTAGCAGATAGCAGAGCTAAGAAGATGCTCTCAAGTTCCCCCACTAGTGACCCCTGTGGGAATTCAGACGACTCTTAAAAATAGAAACAAAAGTTAGTTTGACCTGCTTCATTTTAAACACCTAGCAAAAACAGTTAAACACAAAACATCGCCATTTCTGGGCATTTAAAAAGGAAAAAATAGTTAAATGTAACTTAAGATATACACTTATGTTAACCCCCAAGAATAAGTAAGATTGGCGGCTACAAAATAGAGATTCATAGGCAGGAATGCCTGGTAACTGTGAACAGAAACTGCCACAGCCAGAAGTTTTTAATTAGTTTAAGGCCTACAGATCTTCCTAACCTACACAGGTAGGCTTAATGTTTGCTAGTATGATTATGTAGTCCTAAGTAACAGAATAAAGGAATCTTTACTAGACACTGAGGCCATGCCAATAAAAAGATATTTTACAAAATCAGATGATATTAAATAGTTTAACTGCATCTTGTGAAAATGGATATCTATGGCGTTAAAAGTTAAATATTGTGTTTATATTACTGATAACTCTGACAATGTAAAAAATTTACATTCCCAAACACATGCCTTGTCCTCTCCAGCCTTGTTATGGGGACAGCTTCTCAGCCCTCACATGTCCTGGTGAAAGATTATTGAGATCTATCACATTCATGATATTCATCGACATGTTCCAGATGCTGCAAGATTTATTTTTATATTAATCTCTTTTCAGTACTCATGTCTTTTTATTTCTCTCTCATAAAAGCACCCATCTCCAGATGACTTTACAGCCTGTTCTTCCTCAACCAGACATTTACTGTGGACCTCTGGATTTGGCCCAATTTTTTTAAAAAGGGAACTCTAAACTGTTTGCCCCACATAGCCCCCTTCTAGCTTCAAGCAGCCAGAGCAGTCATCCTCTGGTTTCCTTACAGTAGTAAGGAGTCCCTAAAAATAGAGAAGGGAATGAAGCTAGAATTAAAGACCTGGTGGTCAGTATAGATAGATAAATCAGGCCAGATTGAAGAAAACAGACCAAACCAGTTTGGGCCCAAAGGTTGGAAACTGTGCCTAAGAGAGATTGAAATGTTAATGTTCCCAGATTAAGTCAGGATGGTATAAACAACCTAAACAGACCAATATCAAGTGAGGAAATAGAAGAAGCCATCAAAAGACTACCAACCAAGAAAAGCCCAGGACTGGATGGATATACATCAGAGTTTTACAAAAACTTTAAAGAAGAACTAATACCAATACTCTACAATCTATTTCAGGAGATAGAAAAAGAGGCAGTACTTCCAAATTCATTCTATGAGGTCAGTATCACCCTGATTCCCAAACCAGATAAAGACACCTCAAAGAAAGAAAACTACAGACCAATATCCCTAATAAATTTAGATGCAAAAATCCTCAATAAAATTCTGGCAAATTGGATACAAAAACATATCAAAAAGATCATGCACCATGACCAAGTGGGATTCATCCCTGGGATGCAAGGCTGGTTCAATATACGGAAATCAATAAATGTAATTCACCACATCAATAGACTTAAAGATAAGAACCATATGATCATCTCGATAGATGCTGCAAAAGCATTCTACAAAATACAGCATCGCTTTTTGTTCAAAACTCTAGAAAAATTAGGGATAACAGGAAATTACCTCAAAATGGTAAAAGCTATATACACTAAGCCTCAGGCCAGCATCATTCTAAATGGAGAAAAATTGAAGGCATTCCCTTTAAAATCTGGAACAAGACAGGGATGCCCTCTCTCACCACTTATATTCAACATTGTTCTTGAAACACTAGCCAGAGCAATTAGACAGACAAAAGAAATTAAAGGCATAAATATAGGAAAACAAGAATTTAAATTAGCACTATTTGCCGATGACATGATCCTATACCTAGAAGACCCAAAAAATTCAACCAAGAAACTTCTAGAGCTAGTAAATGAATTCAGCAAAGTGGCAAGATATAAAATCAATACCAATAAATCAAAGGCATTCCTATATATCAGTGACAAATTCTCTGAAATGGAAATGTGGACAACTATTCCATTCACAATATCCTCAAAAAAAATAAAATACCTGGGAATCAACTTAACAAAAGAGGTGAAAGAGCTATAAAATGAAAACTACAGAACCATGAAGAAAGAAATAGAAGAAGACCTTAGAAGATGGAATGATTTACCTTGCTAATGGATTGGTAGAATTAATATTATTAAGATGGCCATACTACCAAAAGCACTTTACAGATTCAATGCAATTCCCATCAAAATCCCAATGACACTCCTTGCAAAAATAGAAAAAGCAATCATGAAATTCATCTGGAAAAAAAGAGACCCAGAATAGCTAAAGTAATTCTAAGCAGGAAGGGTAAAATTGGTGGTATTGCAATTCCAGATTTTAAACTATACTATAAAGCAATAGTAACAAAAACAGCATGGTACTGGCACCAAAACAGGCTGGTAGACCAATGGTACAAAATAGAGTACACAGAGACAAATCCACAAACTTGTAACTACCTTATATTAGACAAAGGTGCTAAAACTATGCAATGGAGAAAGGATAGCATCTTCAACAAATGGTGCTGGGAGAACTGGAAATCCATATGCAACAAAATGAAATTGAATCCCTTTCTCTCATCATGCACAAAAGTCAACTCAAAATGGATCAAGGAGCAAGGAATCAGACCAGAAACTCTGCGTCTAATAGAAGATAAAGTTGGTCCTAATCTTCATCACGTGGGGGCAGGCCCCAAATTTCTTAATAAGACACCTATAGCACAATAGTTAAAACCAAGAATCAACAAATGGGACGAATTCAAACTAAAAAGTTTTTTCTCAGCAAGAGAAATAATACGCGAGGTGAATAGGGAACCTACATCCTGGGAACAAATTTTTACCCCTCAAAAATCAGATACAGCTCTAATCTCTAGAGTATACAAAGAACTCAAAAAGTTAAACAACAAAAAAGCAAATAACCCAATCAACAAATGGGCCAAGGACTTGAATGGAAACTTCTCAGAAGAGGATATACAATCAATCAACAAATACATGAAAAAATGCTCACCATCTCTAGCAATCAGAGAAATGCAAATTAAAACTACTCTAAGATACCACCTCACTCCAATAAGAATGGCAGCCATTATGAAGTCAAACAACAATAAGTGCTGGCGAGGATGTGGAGGGGGGGAGGGCAGGAACACTCATACATTGCTGGTGGGACTGCAAATTGGTGCAGCCAATTTGGAAAGCAGTATGGAGATTCCTTGGAAAGCTGGGAGTGAAACCACCATTTGACCCAGCTATTCCCCTTCTCAGACTATACCCAAAAGACCTAAGAAGAGCATACTACAGGGACACAGCCACATCAATGTTTATAGCAGCACAATTCACAATAGCTAGACTGTGGAACCAACCTAGATGCCCTTCAATAAATGAATGGATTTTAAAAATGTGGCATTTATACACAATGGAATATTACTCAGCACTAAAAAAATAATAAAATCATGGCATTTGCAGGGAAAAGGATGGCATTAGAGCAGATTATGCTAAGTGAACTTAGCCAATCCCTAAAAAACAAATGCCGAATGTCTTCTCTGATATAAGGGGGGCGACTCAAAATGGGGGAGGGAGGAAGAGCATGAGAAGAAGACTACCACTAAATAGAGAAGAGAGGTGGGAGGGAAAAAGAGGGAGAAGGGGAGTTGCACAGAAGATGGAAGGACAACCTCATTGTTATACAGAATACATATATGATGTTGTAATGAGAAAAAGAAAAAAAAAGTGTGTCACATTAGATTGGATAAAGAGAAAGGATGGGAGAGGAGGGGAGGAGTAGGGAGGATAGGACTAGGCAGAATAGAATTGACAATGTGATTGATGTATGTACATTCCATGTATTTATTATATGTCAAAATACATTCTCCTGTCATGTATGACTAAAAATAAATAAATAAATAAAATTTTTAAAAAAAGAAATGTTAATGTTCCCAAAGCCCAGCCATTATAAAGAATTGTAAATGAAGCAACTCTTGAACAGAGGAGGAATTGCTAATTAATTCACCCTGGGCTCCTTCCTGCTCAGATCACTCCTCCCAGGCCCCTCCAGCCCACCTGTTTCCCAACTTTTAAACTTCTCATCTTTTGGCCATTCCACCTAGCATCTCCTGGCCCTAGTCATGTTCACTAGAAGGAGAGAGATAAGGAGGAAGGAAGCAGGAGAGCCAAGGAAAACTAGGACTTATAAAAAGGCAGAATACCTTCACTTCCTCGGATATCAGGACACCAGGTATGGGCCCCTTTTCCCCTGGGAGAAGTCTATGTTACCCTTCTGTCAGTAACCCCTACTTTATATTCGAAGAAGAAGAAGAAGAGGAGGAGGAGAAGGAGGAGGAGGAGGAGGAGGAAGAGGAGGAGGAGGAGGAGGAGGAGGAGGAGGAGGAAGAGGAAGAAGTAGTTGTTGTTTCACACAACCACTGGGGTATTGGGAGGTATCTCCTACCATTTGGGGAGAAGGGAGTTATGGCTTGGATCTGGAATGTCCCTCGAAGTCTCATGTGTTGAAGGCCTGGTTTCCAATGCAACAAGGCTCAGAGGTGGGGCTTAGATTAAGTGATTGGATCATGAGGGCTCTGACCTCATCTGTAAATTAATCCACTGATAGCTAAATGGACTACAGGGAGATGGTGAAAAGGGCAGGCAGATGAGGAATAGTTGGAAGAAATAGCTCACTGCAGTATGCCCTTGGGAACTGTAGCTTATCCCTGGTCCCTTCTCTTTATCTTTCTCTCTCTCTGCATCCTGGTTGCCATGAGCTGAGAAACTTTCCTCTGACATGTCCATCCACCATAATGTTCTGCTCCACCTCAGATCCAAAGAAATGGAGCCAGCTGACCCTGTACTGCTACCTCCTAAACTATGAGCCAAAATGGATCTTTCCTCCTTTACCTTGTTTTTCTCAGGTATTTGTCAGAGATGAAAAGGTGACTAAGACGGGGGAGTACTATTTAGCATTGAAGAGTCAGATATATTTTTAAGAAATTAAGAAAAATGTTATCTTTTTCAATAGCCTCCTTTACCATTTTTGGAGCTCTTTATTGTCTGCAAATCCAGGTATACATGTGGCATCAGTTTCTTGTCTGAAGAACTTCTTCTTGCATTTCTTGTGCTACAGGACTTCTAGAATTGAAATATTTCAACTATTATTTATCTATAGTAAATGCCTATTTCACCTTTATTTATTTTTAATAGAGAAGACTAGACATAAAATGCTGGATTATCCTTTTCTCCTTTGAATATTTCAGAGTTATTTCATTCCCTCTGCCCCCCCCCCATTATTTGGCATGAGAAATCCATTATAACTTGTACTGTTTTTCTTTTTATGAAATTTCTCTACTTCCACTACTTCCAAGATTTATGGTTTTTTTTTTTTCCTGTTGGTTTTCAGTAACCTTAATATAATGTGCCTTATTTGGTGTAGATGTGTTCTTTGTGTTTTTTGAGTCTACTTAGCTTTGGTTCTGTAGATTGATATTCTCACCAAAGTGGCTAAATTTAGCCATTATTCTTCAGTTTTCCTTTCCATTTCTTTCTTTCCTATTTGAATATCCCTTTAACATAGATTAATAGTTTAATATTGTCAAACAATACAGTAAGTATCTATTCATATTATAAAATTGTGTTTCACTCTACTCTTTAGAACATATAATGTCTATTGATTGGGCTTCAAATTTACTGACCAACCTTTTCTTTTGCAATCTTCTATCTGCTATTAAACCTGTTCATGAATTTGTACTTAAAATATTATATTTTTATGTAGAATCTCTATTTTTTTCCTATTTATGACAGTCATTTGTCTGCTGAGATTCTCCATCTGTTTAGCATCATTTTCTTTACCTCTTTAAACACATGTATAAGAGCCAATTTAAAGTCTTGTCTTTAATTCTAACATGTGAGACATCTCAACAAATGTTTCTATCGTTTAATTTACTTTTTACTATAGATTAGATTTTCCCACTTTTTTTTACACATATATAGTAACTTTTGGTTACATATTATGCATTGTGGATTGTTCAAAATAAAATTCTGGATTCTGGAATCTTTCCCTAAGGACTGCTGATTCTGTTTTAGCAAATATGTTACTTACTACAGATCTTGAACTTGCGTGGGTTTGATTTTATAATTTGTTAGGGAGGGTTTCAACTTATCCTTAGTCCTAAAATGAATGTTTAGTGCAAATTGAATAATTATTATTCCCATGTCATAGTTCTGAGATTTCAATTAAATGACCTTCTTATTTGGAAAGATTTCCTGTCACCCCTGAAGTGGGCAGCAATTCAAATCAGTTTAGTATTTTTAGCCAACACTGTATTTTTTCCCCTTCCATTCCTTGGATGTCCCCTGTGCCTGCACAGTTTATGTGAATCCAAAGATATGAGAGCAATTTCATGCAGATTTTGAGCTTTTCCCATTTTTAAGTATTTTCCTCCTAATTTCCAGTTAGCTGGCAGTATTGAATTGTGACCCATTTAAACTATTAAAACCCTTGCTTTCTGCTGGAGTTTTACTTCCCTGCACTATTTACAACACTAGCTGTTTTTATCATTGGCAGATCTGAGGCATAAGGTCAAGATCACCTGGCTTAGGACTATAGCGCTAGAGACCAAACCACCCCCAAACATGGAGGCTAACATATTCATCTGAGAGTAAATCTTACTCTGCTAAAGGCTGAACAAATAAGAGAATCCAGTGGTTTAGGGGTAGGAATCATCTTTACTCTATGAATCAATCAGTGCCAATTAAGTAAATTTCGGAGGGACCTCAGTATGCAAGAACTTTCTAGGCAAAACTGGTGAAAAGCACATAAACCTAGCCTAAAACATCAGAAAAACTTCCCAGAATGTTGGTCTCCGCTTGTGACTGATTCACTACAAAAGAAGAGCTTCTAGCAAGTATCACTTTGTTCTGCAATCATCAAATGTCAGATGCAACCAAAAGAGAGGACTTTTGTTTTTGTCATCTTGATAATTCTCTATCATGGAATGGAAAATTTAAAAATGGTTTTACTTCCTTTCATATGAAAACTTTAAAATCTGATGGATATTGACAGGAACTCTTAGAAATATAGGATAAGAAGGGACTGTTGAAATTATGGAGGCTGCTGCCCTCTTCATTTTACACAGGAGAAGCGAGTCCCAGCTGGTGGGAGATGGAGCTAGAGCCGAACCCAGGCCTCCCTACTGAGTCCTCAGCCATGCCTCATCCATTTCACTGAATTCTTTCTCCTCCATTGGTCTCTGCAGCCTAGGAGAGCATCCAGCCGATAAACTGCCTCCAAGTGGCAAAGCTTTTTTAACCCTCCTGAAATACATGCATGGTTATTTTGAACATAGTCACTATTTTATTATCCCTGAAGAAAACCTGTAGAAAAATCATTGGTTCTGTGGAATCACTTGACTCATCAAGGATGGTATTTAAATCTCTAGGAACCTCTGTCTATGGTTAAGACTTTTCTGAAGTGATGTTTCTTTAACCCAGAAGCCAAACATTACAAGTTACCCACCTGCATCACTTTTTAAGCAACTGTTTTTAAAAATATAGAACAATAGTGACCCCCAGTGGCAAAACTTGTTAGTACCCGAAGGTTGTAAAGAATTAAAATGACAATGTTTTTACTAATTTCAGGACAATGTTTCGATTAATAGTAAAATATTAGGGTCCAGTAAATAGTCCATTGCAAATATGAAAAAGAAAAAATGTAATGATGTTCTAGGGCATTTTCATGAGATATCTCTAAATAAGATATCACAAATGTCTCCTGTTGATATCTATGAAATACAGTAAAAAGCAAATTCTGACTTTGATAATCATTTGTTTACTCTAGATAGTTCACAAGGTCTCTTCAGCTGTTCCAGGCAGTTTCCTGCATGTGTGATGGGACAGATCATTAACACGAAATAGCCTATTTAAAAATTGATATCATTTGATTTTGGAAAACCTTGTTAATCTGCTAATTGGGTTTTTTGTTTGTTTGTTTGTTTCCGGACTTCTGTATTGAATTAAATGATTTATTTAGTGAGCAAATAATCTTTAAAGCTGCTTAGTTTTCCTGGAATGTTAGCATAGCAAAGTGTGGATGAAATGTACTAACAGTAGATTTAATTCTAAGAATATATTCAGAATAAGTTATACCATTTTGATGTTTTCACTTTCTTCACAAAAAAATCACTCAATAAGCAAGTCATAGGATTATAAAACTGTCAAATAGAACAACACTCATTTGTTACTCTTTCATTTAATCTGAAACTATAACTGCTATGAAGTATCATATGTATATTAATTGATATAAAGTATCAATCTGCACATTAAATGATGATTTTGGTAACATATTAACTATAATCTTTATTCATGTCTATGGATAGCAATAACTCAAATTCATATTGGTAATCTGGTATCCTGAAACCTTTCTCTATGTCATTAATGAAAGATTAATTACAAAGTTTTTGCAGTTTTCTGTTATCTAACTTAACAAAAGTAGCAGTAACCACAGTAGGAGTAACAATTATGACATTAGCAGCTTAAATTATCCTGCACTGTGTATTTCTCATTGTGTTTGTTTTCATTCATTGTATTGGCTATTGCAATCTTTTAAAATTATATGAGATAGAGTTGAAAGACTCTGCTATCTGTGGCCAAGGTCATATAGGTGTTAAATGATAAGAGATTATTAAACCAAGGTTATAATAAATGGTAAATGGTAGAGAGTATGTGTTCAAGATCCCACTGGTGCTAAATGATAGAGGCCCTGAGTGTAAGGTCACATAGCTAATCAGTATTATAAGGCAAGGTATTCAAGGTAACACAGGTAATAAGTGGTAAAAATTTTGGTGTTCAAGGTCAGATAGATGGTAAGTGATAGCAGATACATGTCCAAGGTCACAATGGTATTGAGTAGAGGATTTTTGCTCACAGTCACACAGATGGTAAGTAGTTGGTTATTCAAGAGAAAATATGGTTATTTCTTCTACTATTGTAGCAATGCAAAGTGTAGAGATTATATGTTCAAGAAATTTGACTGGTATGTGGCAGAACTTATCCAAGGCTACATATCCAGGGCTAGCAATAGTCTCTTCTGTATCCATTTTTTTTCACTAGTAGTCTTAGAGCTTTGATATAGAGTAAATGTGAGGAAATTGTTAGCTGCCCATGATCTTTTTCTTCAGTAGTGAGAGATACACCTGACACAACTGCCTAGCCAGGGCTTTATCTCCTAGGGGGTCCTTGTGGACAGGTGAAAGTTGGTGATGGAGTCCTTAATCAAGGGCATGCCAGCAGAAGTTACACTCACATGATTTCCAGGCCTCACCTGTAAAACCTTAGATTGAGCCCTTGTATTCAGCTTCCATTTTCACAGGTGAGAAGAAAGAAGCATTTAAACTCAGTTTCACTCAAGAAAATGAGGATGACTCTCCAGGGTATCAACCAGAAGAAAACCAGTTCCCTGCAGGACTTCCTGAAGCATAGCTGTCTGCCAACCTAGAATGCTCATCGGCCTAGAACATGAGTAAAAATGCTTTTTAATTTCTTCTAAGTTATTACCCTATTATTTCTTATAGTATCCAAGCTTTCCCTAAACGGATATAATGAACATGTAGGTGAATTAAATTGTGAAAATGCTAGAGTTTTAAATAAATACAAACCGGATAGTATTTTGCTTCTAAATATAAAAGGATACACAATAATAAACATAGCATTGATTCTTTTCCACAAGATATCTTACAGTATGTATCACTTCTGGTTTTAATTCTCTGGATTCTAATCACTTTGTCCTTCTTTATGTCATGCCATTACTAAATGTCACTTTACCATGTCTATCATATTTCCTTAGACTTTTAATCCATACCATAATTCTAGATGAAAACTATAATAAAGAAATCACAGTATTTTGTTATGGATAAGAAATTGTGCTAGATCAATATTCTAACATTTGAATAACTTTCTGTTCAGAATCCATGACTAAACTAAAAGGGACTTTCTGTAATTCCAATCACCTTGAGTTTTAAGAATATAAAAGATGGATAAATCAATTCATTCTTTATGAAGATAACAGAAATTATATCAATAATTTGTATTGTGAAAATGTTTTTATTTTGTTGTTGTTGAAAACAAATCTAAGGAAATTGTTCTAATTTTGGTTTAAAAGGGGGTGGGTGGCAAGGACACTGTACATTATGATAGTAGCAGCTCCATCTTATATATTTTTTTCTTTTTTTCTTAGCAGATCTGGAAATAAAGTCCAGGCCCCATTCACGACAGGCAAACACTCTGCCACTGAGCTACACTCCACCCCTTAGTTCCATGTTTAAAACTGCAAGGGCCTGCAAGTATCCAGTGAGTGCCTTATGATCAGCGCCGGAAGCAGAAAGACTATTTTGAAGGCAAGAAGAAACAGAAATGAACAAAGTAATGCAAACTAATGAGATAGTGGGACATTTCTAGACCAAGAAAAGTGAGGAAGTAGAAATCTTAGCCTGTTTAAAACAAACATTAATGTTGAAAAGGTCAAGTGTTGCTAAGTTATTCAGGACATTGAAATGTGGGTCCAGGATTTGTGTATGTTACCATTGGTAATAAGAAGAAATTATGTTTCCAAAGAGCTGCCTGCTTAAAACTTTTAGAAATATCAGTATGATAGTGTCATGGCAAACATATTGAATTGATGAGAAATTGAAGACAGAGATTAATTTCATGGAAGTATGAAATGTACATGTTCATAAATTTATTGAGATATTGTTAGAGAGGATGTGGAGAAATCAGAACCCTTATGCACTACTAGTGGGAATATAAAATAATTAATCAGCTTTGAAAACAGTTTGGTAATTCTTCCCTAATTTAAGGAACCATAAACCTCCTTATGACTCAGAAATTCCAAACTTAGGAATACACCAGGAAATGAATGCATATTCAAGTACACAAAATGTACATGAATGTTCATAGTAGCACTAATCATAACAGCTTAAAAGTGAAAACAGTCTAAATATTCATCAGTTGATAAATAGATAAGTAAAATGTGGTATTTCCATACAATGGCACATTACTTCGCAATAAAAAGCTATGAAGTATGTGTACATGCTATCATATCAAAAAACCCAGAAGATATTATGCTAAGAAATACAGGCCAGACACAAAGAAGCAAATGTTGTATGATTCGATTTATATGAATTTTCCAGAATGTAGGGGCACACCATTGATTAGTGGTTACCTAGGGTTGGGATGGGTGAAGGGCTGTGGGGTGATTGCTAATAGGTTAAAAATTCCCACTGGGGATGATAAATACATGCTCTAAAGTTGTCTAAAGTTGTGCTAACGGTTGCACAACTCTGTGACTATAGCAGAAACCACTGAACTATACATTTTAAATAGGTGAATATTATGTAAGTTATATCTCAATAAAATTATATCTTAAAATATTTATTCAAATAAAGATAATACAGAGCTGGGACTGAAGTCACAGATTTTCAAATATAACTACCTATCCTTGATACTTGGATAAATGTTGTAAATTTAAATATTTAGAACAACAAAAAATATATTTTTAATTTTTTTCTGTATTTCTTGTTTATTTCTTGTAAATTTTCACAAGGCCCACCCAAACAGAAGGGAAGATGAAATAGATCTACTTCTTATGAGAGACATGACAAAGTCTCATTGCAAAAGGTGTAGAGAGAAGGAGGAATAGATAATTGTCACCATGTTTTTGAGGGGGCCATCAATAATGATGGCTTCTTGTCTGAGAAATGTGGTGGTAATGGTGCTATTTCTAGGTGATGGTGCCAGTAGCCCCTTACACTAGTTTTTCCTAGAAAATGAATAGAAGTTCAATGCATGTTTCCAATAATCTGAAAGTAAATCCACATGAATGATGCAGCTAAAAAAAAAATTGCAAGATTTTTGTAGAATATTCAATATAAGTCTCAATTTTTTAAGAAAAAGTTATTACTGAAAACTATCTAGCATGTGGTACAACTGCACAATCTATTAAACTTTCATAACAAACATTGCCAGAATGTGTGGAAATAAGCCATGATTTCCTTGGAGGTATGAAGCCATATAAACTCCATTCTCACATCTGTCAAATCAACCTTCTTGTGGGAATTCTCCAAAATGAAACATTGCCAAGGATACTATATAAATAGGCTTTGTATTCACTGTGTTCTGCTATGTGTAAATCAAGTTATAGGTCCTCCTAGGAATAGGAAAATTCCATGTGTGCTATTTCAGAAACAGAACAGAGTGGTTTGTGACAGATGATATACCTTTGGGGTGAGGGGATGTGACTGAGGGCATGCCTTATCACCAAGTAAGACACACTACTGGGCGACAGAATGGAAGTCAGAGTTGTTGTCAGAATTCATCAGCATGAACTCTGCTTAGTGCAAAGGAGATTTTCAGACTACCAACTAATTTTATAAATGGGCTTCAACTATTCAAATTGAACTTGCTTCTTATTCTTGACTCCTATAATCAGCATTTAGTTTCACATGGCCGAAGTTAAGTTGGGTTTTCACCACTGTATTCAAGGCTTTCCCCTCCTTTTCCACTTCATCTCTTGACTCATATTTAATTGTCATAGCCTGTGCTTTTCCTCTTGTTTATGTTTGTCGTTGTTGTTGTTGTTTATTTGTTTGCTTGTTTTGTACCAAGGATTGAACAACCCCAAGCACTTTTCACTGAGCCACATCCCCAACCCTTTTTATTTTTTGAGACAAGGTCCCACTAAGTTGCTCAGGGCCTGGCTAAATTGCTGTGGCTAGGTTTAAATTTGTGATCCTCCTGCCTCAGCCTCCCCAGCCTCTAGCATTACAGGTGTGCGCCACTGAGTCAGATTTCCTCTTGGTTTTCACTCACCTCTTTGCTTTCTTCCTGTGCTATGCCTCAGGACCTCAATTCTTTAAAATCTTACTTGTCCTCCAAGCCAAGGTTCCAGAAGCAACCAGCTTCAGCAGATCATGATAACTTCTGTTTCTTGAGTTTCCTCTCTTCTTTGTACCTCAATTTTGTCACTTATTTCAATCTGCCTTCTCCTTCAGTTTTTATGTGTTTTATTTTCTACTTCTTTGGTGCATTTTGGGAAGACACATGAATTCACATTTTTTTCAGGGGGTAATTGGCAGGAATGAAAAGTGAGGCATAAGTCTTAGAGCTCTTCCTCTAACAACAACACAGTTCTCTCTCTCTCTCTCTCTCTCTCTCTCTCTCTCTCTCTCTCTCTCTCTCTCTCTCTCTTTGGTGGCAGATGGAGGTAAACTAGGGATTGAACTCAGGGGCACTTGGCCACTGAGCCACATCTCCAGTCCTATTTTGTATTTTGTTTAGAGACAAGGTCTCACTGAGTTGCTTAGCACCTCACTTTTGCTGAGGCTGGCTTTGAACACATGATCTTCCCATATCAGCCTCCAGAGCCACTGTGATTACAGGAATGTGCCACCATGCCCCAGCCAACAGTTCCATTTTAACCTATTCCAGATACAGGTTTTAGATACCAAAGAATATATCATTTGGAAAAAAAAAGTTCTATAGGATAAAAAGGGGGGGGGGGGACATTGCAAATTTCTGTTTACTTGTTTGTGCATCTTCTTCTAAACAAAGTCCTTTCCCCATGATTGTAGACAGCAATATTTGTGAGTTAAAATTAATATGATTAATAAAGTGTCCTTTTCCTGCCAGAAGAAATGAAAAATGAATATCAAGTATGAGAAATCTCATAGTCAGTAAGTAGGCATATATTATTGATAACTGTAAAATCATTTGCAAAATAAGCACTTGAAGCACTGTGTAAGAAAGGTAATTGCCAATTATGGGTCTGACCTGGATCAAGTAGTCATAAAAAAGCATGATCAGAACTAAAATAAGTAGGGAACTAAGATGTAAGCAAGTATCAAACTGTAGTACTGATACACCCACCCCACCCTCCTGACCTAAATATAAAATCATAATTAATATTCTATCTCAGGCCTCTGTCTTTGCTTTAGCCACTGTAGTTGGTAAAATTATGTCCCACTGAGATGTCCACATTCTAATCCTCTGGGACTGTAAGTATGTTTCATTACCTGGCAAAGGGGAGTTAAGATTGCTGATGAAATTAAGGTTGCTCATCAGCTAAAATCAAAACAAGGAAATTGTCCTGGATTATTCAGACAGCTCAATGCAAACACAGGGCCCTGGAAACATGGAAGAAGGAAGAAGGAGAGTAAAAACAAGAGAGATGGCATTGTGAGAAAGACCACTGGCTTTCAAGGTTTGGAAACTGCTCATGTACAAAGAACTCCAAGGAAACTCCAGGACTTGTACAAGGCAAGAAACTGGACCTTTCCCACAGTCTCCAGGAGGGAATGTGGTCCTGTCAACACATTCACTGCAGCCTACTGAGACTAGTATGGATTCCACACTCCTGGAACTATAAAAATAAAATAAACTTGTATTCTTTTAAGTCTCAAAATTTAAGAAATAAGCAAGAAGAAAACAATGCGTTCACAGAATTATTCTAACTTTCCCCAGCTGCCCAGAAACTCTGCCCTCTTTATCAGTCATCTTTTCTACTCCAATAACCTGTCACTAATTCCTAACTATATTGGTAAGATGATCATTATAATTTGATAAGAGTAATGATTTTTCTCTTTGTCAAAACAATTACTAGAGAAGACATTTAAAAAGACTCAATATTGAAGTCATGATTATAGAGCTATTTTAATTAATGTCATGTAAGACACCAATTTAGAAGCAAAAACCCTCAACTAGCACATAATAATTTTTACAAGATTTTTTTTAATTTCAAGGAGGCCAATTTTCTTTTTATGTTATGATTTGATCTTTGCTTTTAAAACAGACCATTTCAAAAAATTAGGCATAATTTGACCTTCCTACATAATAGGATCTAGATGAGGTATAAGAGAATGAGGAGAATTAAGATATACCTCACTTTTAACACAATTTCATCAAGATATTCAAAATGTATTTAAAAGATGATGAAAGTCAAACACAACCAGAATTGGAGAGGATCTCAAATTAATATTCATAGATATGCTGCTTTTAAAAAATACTTTTATTTCAGTAACTTTTAGAAAATGTGAGAATCTTTTTATCAGAATAAAAAAAAAAATCACTAGTAAGATTTGCCAATGTACTGACTGCAGTTTGAACAGTGAATCCTTCTAAAATTTGGTTTCTTCCTAATATATGTAATAGTGAGCTTACTCAGTCTACTCCTTACACAGATTGATTCTAAGAATTCAATGAGATAATATATTTAAAGTTTATACAGTTAGTTTTAGTCAGCTCTGTGTTGCTGTGACCAAAAGAACTGACAAGAAAAATTTGAAGGAAGAAAGGCTTATTTGGGTTCAGGTTTCAGAGTTGCAGTCCAAGGAAAGCCAACTGTATAGCACTGTGCCCGAGGTAAAGCAAAACATTAAGGTAGAAGGGTATGGCAGTGTAAAGCTGCTTAGTCATGACATCCAGGAAGCAGGGAAAGAGGTCTGCTCACCAGGAACAAAACAAATCCAAAAAGCATTCTCCCAGACACCTACTTCCTCCAGCCACACCCTATCTGCCTGCAATTACCACCCAGTTAATCTGTTATCAGTGGATAAATTCATTGATTAGGTTTCAGCTCTCTTAATCTAATCTTTCACCTCTGAACATTCCTGAGCTTTTAAGGAATGCTTCATATCTAAACCATGAAATATATGTACTGGGGGGGGGGAGAGAGTAAATAGTGATAAATTTATGCATATAGAAGAATGGTAGATAGTGATAAATACCTATAAAACAACTGACAGAAGGAAAATAGATGGCCAAATTTTTAAATAAGATAATCAATAAACTGCTCATATAGAACTCTTGACATTTTATTAGACATTCAAGTGCATTTGTCATTAGTCAGTGAATATATAAGAGAAAAGGACATTAGAGTAATTTTCTAAAGGTAATGATAGAATTTGACATGCAGATTTATAAGGGGGAAGCATCTAAAGGAGAATAATAGCAAGGCAAAAGGTCCCATGGTGGCAGATTGGTGTGACTGAATCTAAGTGGAGAAAGGAAAGATGAGCAGAAGATGGAATCGAGATTGCAACGGTTGAGCAGCCAGATCATATATGACCTTGTAAATCACAGTAAGTTTTTTGGCATCTGATCCTGATAAGAAAATGAGGTTTTGATCCTAGGAGGCCATGTTTTAATGGATCATTTCCGGCTTATTATGGTAACAAACAGAAGAGATAAAACAGAGAAACTAGTTAGAACACAGAGTCAGCAATTCAGACAACTTGTGTAGGTACAATAACAATTAAGACAAACTTACAGATTCTCAATGACTTTGAAAAAAGATCCAACAGTACTTGGAGATAGACTGAATGTGGGATATAATAGAAAGAGAGAAGTCAAAAAGGACAATAAGTTTCAAAGCCTGAGTGACCAGAAAAATAAGTTGCCATTAATTCTTCAGGGGAAGAAATTTGATGGCAAAATAGCAGGAACTTTGATTTGAACACAATAAGTTTGATCTTCTTATTGAATATCCAAGTATACTTGTGGAGTAGGAAGCTAGATACATCAAAAAGGAGTTTGAGGGAAGAGTCTGGGTTGGAGAAATAAATTTGAGAGTCATTAATATATAAATTCGGTTCTAGATCTCTTTGATTCCCAGGTCCTAACTTTTGTTTTTTGTTTGTTTGTTTGTTTTTTAATTAATTAATTTCTTTTTATTTATATATAACAGCAAAATGCATTACAATTCTTATTACATATATAGAGCTCAATTTTCATATCTCTGGTTGTATACATAGTATACTCACACCAATTCATGTCTTCATACATGTACTTTGGATAATAATGATCATAACATTCAACCATTATTAATTACCCCATGCCCCCTCCCTTCCCCTCTCACCCCTCTGCCCTATCTAGAGTTTATCTATTCCTACCATTTTGCCTCTCCCTATCCCTATGAATCAGCTTCCTTAAATAAAATATTCAGCATTAGTTTTTTGGGGGGATTGGCTAACTTCACTTAGCATTATCTTTTCCAACTCCATCCATTTACTTGAAAATGCCATGATTTTATTATCTTTTATTGCTGAGTAATATTCCATTGTGTATATATGCCACATTTTTTTATCCATTCATCTACTGAAGGGCATCTAAGTTCATTCCACAGTTTAGCTGTTGTGAATTATGCTACTATAAACTTTGATGTGGCTGTGTTCTTGTAGTATGCTGTTTTTAAGTCCTTTTGGTAGAGACCAAGGAGAAGGATAGCAGGGTCAAATGGTGGTTCCATTCCCAGTTTTCTAAGGAATCTCCATATTGCTTTCCATATTGGCTACACCAATTTGCAGTCCCACCAGCAGTGTATGAGTGTGCCTTTTCCCCCTCACTCTTGCCAACACTTATTGTTGTTTGTCTTCATAATAGCTGCCATTCTGACTGGAGTGAGATGAAATCTTAGAGTAGTTTTTATTTGAATTTCTGTAATTGCTAGCAATGATGAACTTTTTTCATATATTTGTTAATTGATTGTATAACCTCTTCTGATAAGTGACTATTCAGATCCTTGGCCCATTTATTGATTGGGTTATCTGATTTTCGGTGTTCAGTTTTTTTTGAGTTCTTTATATACCCTAGAGATTAGTGCTCTGATGTGTGAGGGGTAAAGATTTGCTCCCAAGATTTAGGCTCTCTATTCACCTCACTGATTGTTTCTTTTGCTGAGAGAAGAAGCTTTTTAGTTTGAGTCCATCCAGGTCCTAACTTTGGGAACCAATTCTCCATTGGATTTCTCCATGTCTCACATTATGATTTACTATTATGAGAACAATCAGGAGAAAGGAAACAGCAAGATGTTCAAACCTATCTCCAATAATCCAGACAACATAAGTTCATTTTATCTGGAAAATATCCTTGAAAACAAGAGAGAGAATCTCCCTCTGTGTCAGAGAACAGATATGTCCTCTGATCAACATAAGATAATGTTTCCCTCAGGTGCAAAATCAGATACATTGGCTTGCAGCTCTTTACAAGATTGGCTTCTACTATAGCTCAGATCTTCCCTGGCAAAGACCTAAATCAGATTGACACTTTTGGGAGATAGTAGAAGTTTTAAGAGGTGGGACCTAGTAAGCGATGTTAGGGCATGCCTAAAAAGGACTGTGAGATGCCAGTCTCTCTTTTAGCATGAAGACCATCATAAGTATAGCAGCTTGCTCTACCACATGCTCCCTTGCATGATGTACTGCCTTGCTACAAGCCCCAAAGCAAAGGGGCCAACTGCCTATGGACTAAAATCTCTAAAACTGTGAGCCACAATAAACCTTTCCTTTTAAAAAAGTTTAATTGTCTCAGGTATTTTATTATAGCAACAGAAACTCGAATAACACCATTTACTATGTTCAGTGTTCCTCAGCAGTGACACAACCCATTGTGTGTACAGTGTTCACCACCCCCCTCTTTATCATCCCCATATAACAATATGGTTATGAAGCTCATGCTACCTAGTGTCCCGTAGTTAATAAAGTGTCCAATTTTACTTAGGCTCATTGTTTCTCTACTAACAAAATATTTGATAGTGTGAGAAGTGAGTTGATTTAGCAGCTAAAGTAGTATCTGCCACTTTGGAACTTCAAGACCTCTAACTACTATCTTATGTTACCTGAAAAAAAAATCGAACTTGATATTGAGGGACCAGATAAGAAGTGGGAGAATAAAAGAAAAATAATTCTCCAGACAGAAATAATAGCATACATAAGGGCCTGGAAATGAAAGATAGTATAAACATTAAGGAAACTTAAAATTGAACTTCCTAAGTCCTTTATCCTGAGGTCTTTATAAACTCCAAGTTACATCATAGAATTCTGTATGAGGCTAAAACCAATTTCACCTCCTCATATCATTATTATTCTTATGTTAAAGCTGTCTAAGAATAATAACAATAAATAAATTATCCTATCTAGATACAAATGCTGGGCAGACAAATTGAGGAAAGAGGTTCACAAATCCCTTTTCAAAAACAATGGAAATCATACCTATTTAAAACTAAACACAGTAGCTAGTACAGAACATACATAGTGAGAAGGCAAAGTTGATGCAGATAGGGTTGAGCAACAGGAAAAAATTCAGGAGGCTACTAGGTTCTGCTTTGAAGAAAGTTAAACTTTGTCTTGACGATTAATAGAAACATTGAAATCTTTTTAAGAAGGGCAGAGGCATACTCTAACTTGAAGTTTAAAGATAAAATCCCTCTGATATCCTTGGATTTCAGCACAGCTGATTGTTGCTTCTGTGGTTCTCGGGACTTCAGGGTTACACTAGAACAAAATACCAGCATTCCCAGGCCTCTAGCTTCTAGGAGGAAGATTGTGGGACTTCTCAATTTCCATAATCATGTAAGCTAATCACTTCCAAAAACACCCTTACAGTCACATCCTGTATTAGTCAGTTTTTCATCTCTGTGACTAAAGCACCTGACAAGAACAACTTAGAGGAGGAAATATTAATTTTGGCTTACGGTTTCAGTCTGTGGTCAGATGGTTATATTACCTTGGGCCTGAGATAAGGTATAACACCATGGTGGAAGAGCTGGTGGAAAGATGCTCATGGAAGCCAGGAAACAGGAGAGAGGGCTCTCAGGGCATGACACAGAGACCTACTTCCTTTAACTGGGCTACATTTCAGAAGTCCATCCAGCTATTAATGATTAGTCCACTAATGAGGTCAGATCCCTCAAGATCCAATCATTTGTAAAAGTTCAACCTCTAAACCTTGCTGAATTGGGGACCAGGCTTTAAACCCATGACTTTGGGAGGTCATAGATCCAAACCATAACACAACCAGAAATATAATGCAATACCACCTATCTGGCCATTCCAAACCTAATCAAGTTGTCACATTAATAATCACAGCACAGTTTCTCTGTCCCCTTGTCCAAACTTTGCATTGACTTATCTATGTATCTGTTGTCTCTATTTCATGATCCCAAGCACCACATCTTCAAACAGCAACATCCATAATAGGATGGAAAGAATTGATCCTGTTAAAAAACTGACCCTTTTAGCCTCTCTAATGGGTGATAGGGTCCAACAATTGTGATCAACTGTTTGAAGAACAAACAATAAAAGTTCTCAGAATAGTCAATATGGAAGCAGAGAAGGAAAGAAAAAACAAAATTATAGCTTAGACATCTGGCTTAGACCATTGGCCAGATGGTATTGGCATTCACTGAACTAAATGATGAAAGAGGAATGAATTTGGGGTAAACAGTTATTAGATCTCTTTGAATACATTTAAATTTCCAGCTGTGAAATGCAGGACTCAGTTTCATAGAGGTTTAGCACTCAAGGTTGAGAACTAAGCTAAAGTTATAAGTTCATCACAATATAAGTGAAATCGCAGAGTAGAATTAGTTGTACAGAGGCAATGAATAAAGTGACAGAAAAGAATCAAAGAGGAAATTTTGGAAGGAGAATCTCATTTGAGAGATTAAAAGTTTGTGAAGGTAAGAAGGAAAGCAGGAGAGAATAATATTTTAAAGTGGAAAGAGAGATCAAATGAGAGGAGAGAAAGTGCCCATCAATCTTAGAAACAAATGTGATGACCATTGCCAATGAAGAAAAATACCTAGGAAGGTAGTTGTGGAGGAATTTCTTAATTGTTATTTTGTTGTTCTGATGTTAGTTTTTGAAGGAAGACAATATTGATGTAGAAGAAAAGAGAATAAGATTGTCCTAAGAGCCATAGCCAAGTAGTATGATGCATGGCATTCTTGGTTGAAAGGTGAGCCAGCAAGCCATTGAGATGATATGAGTATGTTAAGATCTGCATTCAAATGGATATTAGACCCCTGCTGTCCACCTCAGCCTGCTACAGGACTCCTGGAGAGTTCCCATTGGTTGGGGAAGTGCGGTAGGAGGGAATTCCAGAGGAGGGATTTCCCGTTGGTGTGTGTGTCCGGGAGAACGCTGAGTGTGTGTGGGTGGGCATATCTCCCGGGAGCATAGAGGCCATTGGCGGGAGTTTCAAAAATAAAGTTTGTTCCTGTTTCAGTGGCTCGTGATTTTGTGCCCAGCCAGACTGCGGCAAGATTGGTCTATAATAGCTACACAATCCTAATTTACAATGGTCAGGAAGAAGTCATGCCTTGTGTCTTTGCAGAACCAATGCAGCCACCCACCAAGAGTATAGAATGGTCTGTAGAGTTCTCACTTTTTCTCCAACTGTAAAATATTAAAGGCCACTTCTCCAATTCTACAGGTTGTTTGTTAATTCTATGTTATTCTCTGAAGAATATATCTTCTTATCAAAGTTAAACATTTTTTGACACTGAATTTGCTCACTACTCATAAAAGTGGAGGAAAATATAATTTAAGGAATGCACAATCCAATGAACAAAACAATTTATGTCCCAATGACCTGATACTGAGTCTCAGTTCATGTGCTGCTATTAAAGGGAAACAAATCCTGAAATTTTCACCACTCTATTTTGTGTTTTTCTTTACAAGTTTTCTAGTGAATCCTTTAGCAAATGTAACAGATACTAAACTTTATATTGTACTAATGCTTCAGTTTAATATACTTTATACTCTTTTCTGTCAGTTACTGCTATTTTATAGATCATCCAGAATCCTGTTATCCATAAACACGGATAGAGAAAAAAAAAAAAAAAAAAAAAACATTTTCTAAGAAAATGCAGTACTAGATGCAGGGGCTATCCTCTGTCTCAGTCGTGCCCTCTTGTGTCAATGTGCAGCATAGCAGCTCTCGATTTAAATTGAGATGCTCTGAACGCTGAGCACACTACACACCAGGCTCAACTCAAGGTGCTAAAGTCACAGCTGAAGATGAAACCTACATGATTCCTGTCTTTTGAAGATTGCTGAGGGTTTTATCCTTTTATTCTGAAAGTTTAAATGTCATTTCAAGACTTCTCTATATGAAGATTAAGCATTTCATTATATGGTACCAATAGGTTTTATCAGCTGAAAAAGAATTATTGTCAACAGTTTCTTTAGAATACAATCTTAAATTATTGATTTAGTTTGCCTCCAGCTTCTCCTTAGCCTCTAGTGGTAAAAACTTTAGAATACACTGACTTATTTTTATAGCTATTATTTACAGAAATGTATCTACAGTATAACACATCATGATGTTTAATTCTAAAACTCTTATTTAATCTTAGTGTTAGCTGTCATTGAGAAGCCTCTGAGGCTATAATTTTATATTTTATGATCCAAGTAAAACTTTCTTTATTAAATTACAGGCAAGAGACAGTGCTTTCTTTATTCTGTTATTAAAATTGAAATTTCCTGAATCTTATTATACATTCTTTCCATCTGCAGTTTTATGATTGTTATCTAAAGAAATTTTCTGGAAGTCTCTGTGATGATATAAATTTCTTAAACTTTGCTATCTGGGTTTTGTGAGTTTCTAACGAAAGTTCTTGTTTTAATTTAAAAGAACAGTAACTTGATAGTGATGGCTACAAATACGTAATTTATTACATGGTCCAGAATATACTTCCCCATAATAAATAAAAATATGATAAGATGTAAACCATAGTAGGCAGATTTAGCAGAATTAGATTTTAATGAAACACTTAATTCAATAATCATCTATTCTACTTTTGATTACATGAATTCTATTGCTTTCCTTTTAAAAGAGAAGTCATCACATCTTTGATTTGGGATATTGTTCCTTCATTTCTAAGTGTGAAAACAATCTTGCATTGTTTGTTTAATCAATTGTCCACTTCCTCTGATTCTTACTTTTTATAAGCTCTTATTCTACTTCAGTGTTTGCAGAGAGGGAGATATATTAACCTGTTTCCACAGCTATAAATATTTACTTGAGGCTGGATAATATATAAAGAAAAGAGGCTTATTTATCTCAGTTTGAAAAACTGAAAGTCCAAAATTGGGTGGCCCCAATTGTTATGTCTCTGCTAAGGGCCTCAAGGCAAGAACACTCAAGGATCATTGAAAGGAGTAACGTGCTGACTCTTTTGTATCAGCTTGCTCTTATAAGAACTGATGTATAAGGTCTCAGCATTATTTTTTTTTCTGAAGGAAAGGCTTCCAATGACCTCTACACCTCACTCTAGATTCCACTCTTGAAGGTGGTTTCCACCACCTCTTAATACAACCAAATTGAGGACTATGCTTCCAAGGATTCCAACCCCTGGGAGATACATTCAAACTAAGTACAAATTATAGCAGGGGTTTGCTGGTTGAGGTTCATCCTATGAATAGTAACTTAGGTCCTTCCTCAATTTTGTCCAATGCCAAATGACCCCAAATAAACCTAACATTTAATTAAAAACAATGATTCTTCTACGTAAATGTATCTTCAAATCAAGTTTCCCAGTTTCTCCTTAAAACCAGATGGCTGACTTGAAACCCAACTTACATTAAAAGTCTAAATATCCCGATTTGTCCCCATTTGTCCTATGGGTTGTATATTTCTTTAAGAAATGAATGATATGAACATTTCCTGAAGGAAGGCTTTTGCCCTGTCTACATATTTGAATCTCTGGTTAAAATTATGAGTAAAAGCTAAGCAAACTCTTAGATATCCTGTATTGCCAGTCTTCACTGTATAGGCCTGTCATGAGCCAGGGAACTGGATCTGCAAACTTTGCTCCTCCATGATATGAATGGTAAGGTATCTATCTGCTCAGGAGCTTAAAACCCATCTCAGCTGATACATGCAACATCTCTGAGAACGTTTTTCATCATGTTTGAGAGTAGGGGTGTGGGAGCTACACATGATCATTCTTTCTCCAGTGCATTACAATAGATGTATACTAGTTAGCAATTGCTACAACAGTGATGCAAAATAAATTATCAGAAAGCTCAGTCACATTCGAAAGGGTGTGGATATGAGAAGAGATGGAGTATATTTGAGGCCATTTTCACAATCAGTTTGCCACACAATGTCTAGTAATGATGTGTACAAAATCATTTCTTTTCTGAAACAAATCTGACTTTACTTTTGCTTGTATTGCATGCTCTAAAGAAAGAAAACTAAAACACAAATCCACGGACACACAAATATTCTGAGTGTCTCTTACCAATAGGAATGAGCTCACTCAGGCCAATTCATTTATCCACAGATGCTGCAAAGATTTACACTTCTTATCTGAAGATTTACAAATATTTTGATATGATAGGACACAGAAAGTGATCATATATGCACAGTATTTGTAGAGTGTATAAATACATATATAGAGAGAGAAGTTTTGGGGTCATCTATGTCAGGCTAGTCAAAAAATACATTTCTCCATATTTCAAAATTCAAATAAAATGAAATTTAAAATATCTTAAAAGCCATTAAATTGTAATTTATATGACTCTTTCAAATAACATTTTCTATTTATATTTCCTAAGATATTTGAACTTATTTCCTAAGATATTTGAACTAGGTTTGATTAATATAGATATTTAAAATTGGGTCTTATTTTTGAAATAGCTATAATCAATTCCTGATAATGACTGTTTAATGGGTACTCTGAAAAATTCATAGTCATCTTTTTCAGAGAGAAAATAAATTACAACAGTGGGTAGAAAAAAAATGTACTGATTTTTCACCAATCATAGTGACATTCTTTTTTTTTAATTAGTTGCTCAAGACAATACAATGATCTTGACATATCATACATTTGATTCAAATAGGGTATGAATTCTCATTTTTCCACATGTATAGATTGCAGGATAACATTGGTTATACATCCATGGGTATACATACAGCAATCCTAGTGTCAGTTGTATTCTGCTGCACTCCCTATCCCCCTCCCCTCCCCTCCTGTCCCATCATCTCTCTCTACCCATTCTACTGTGACACTTCTCTCTCTCTCTCTCTTTTTTTTTCTTCCCTTCCCCATCACACCATCATATATGTATTTTGTGTAACCATGATGGTCTCCTTAAAATTCAGCTGAGATGGGTTCATATTTACCCTTCTAAGACAACTAAAAAACTGGAAAAAATTTATGAAACATATTACCAAAAGAAGAAAGTTAAAAGGGAGAAGATTCTCGAAATCTGAAGGATAGTCCCCTGGAGCATTCAGCTGAGCTCTGATCATCAAAAGCATATGAAACTAGTATAGAAATACCTGAAGAGGTTAGAGGGAACAGAGTCTGAGCATACATGGAATCTAACATATGGCCTCTTCCCACAAGCAGAATAGAAAACATCATAATTCATGAGGTGGAGTTTAGAGTAATGTACTATAAAATTTCTTGTTTCATTAGTGGGGAAGATTAACCCTGGAAAAAAATCCCTATGTGAAAAAGCATAAAAGCAGACCCAAAGGAACCAAACATGGCTAACTAATATTAATTTCATGGAACAAACTCAAAAATGTTTTTAGGGGCTGGACCTAGTAGTAAAGTGCTTGCCTAGCATGTGTGAAGCCCTGGGTTTGATCCTCAGCACCACACAAAGATAAACAAATAAAATAAAGGTATCCATCTACAACTACACATAAATATCTCAAAAAATATTTTTAGGAAAACAATAATGTTCATTACCCAACATATAAAATTCATAATGTGAATATCAAATAAAAATTAACAGGCATGCAAATAAGTAGAATAATGAGGAGAAAATTGACTAGTTGGAAGAGAAGCAGAAATATTATAAATGATTTAAAATTAGTAGACAGGAACAATAAGACAGTTATTATTACTGTATTCCATATGATCATGAAGCTAACAGAGGCTGAGAATGTGGCTCAATGGTAGAGTGCTTGCCGAGCACATGTGAAGCCCTGAGTTCAATTCCTGGCACCACAAAACTAATAAAAATAAATAACTAAACAGAGAAGTAAAGAAGAAGAAACTAATGGAAAGAGACTGAAGATGCTAAGTAGAAAGAGAAATATAAAAACCTAAACTCAAATTTCTAGAAATGAAAACTATAACGTTTGAGATGGGAAATACCCTGTTATTGGATTAACAACATATTAGACATGGCAGGATAAAACATTAGTGAACATAATGTACAATACTAGAAACTAAAAAAATGAATGGAGGATAATATAAATGAGTGGAGAAAAATGAACAGAAAATCAGTGAATGGTGAAGGCATTCCTGCACCTGCTGTCTGACAGGGTCACAGTGTGGGGGATCCTGCAGCAGGGCCACACCATCTGGAAATCAAAACCATGGAGAATGTTAAGTGTTTTGTTCATGATACTCATGATATGGATAACGGGGCATACATCAATCAATAATAAAAAATAAAAAAGTACGTATTGCCTGAGATTGCAGGAAAATTCCCAGAATGAGACTAAGGATACAATTAAGACATGCCCTGAAGTGTGTTTCAATATCTCTCAAGATACAAACAATAGTGTTATTTCTCAAGCCTAAGTAACAAGAAATATTTATCTCACAATTTACATTAAGTTAACAATTTACACTAAGACCCCCGTTCTAAAGCCAAAACCTGTGCAACAGCCTAGTTACAGAAAAACAATTGCTGTGCCAACAGTACAAGGACCACTGTATGTAGCTTACTTAATTAAAGGAAGATTATGGTATCCCCCTTGAGGACAAGAGGCTAATAAAAATACATTCCCCCCACCAACAGACCGTCCTTTGCCTTACAGAGGAATTTATGATAAAAATGGGAAACACATAGTTAATATTAATGGCAAATAGGTTGAGGCAGAGAGCCTGCCCTTTAATTAAAGAATACAAAGACATAAGACTTGGTGTACTTTGACCAAGGACCAAAGAAACTCTGTAAGAAAGCAGTAAATAGGTCATATGAAAAAAAAGGAAATTACCTTGGAGATTAAAAATAAAATAATGTAAAATTAACATAGATATAATTTAGAGGTACTTCAGAGTAGTAAGCTTTTAAGTAATAGGCTTTCACTATTTTAAGTGTGTCTTGCGGGAATTTTAGATTAGAAGTAAGAAAGCTTACCAATAATCACAGATATGCTTTAAAGTTAAAGGTTAATGAAATAATTATAGATATGCTTTAAAGTTAAAAGTCAATAATAGGTCAGGAGACATGTAGTCTAGTTGCGTAGTGTAGCATCTAGTGATTGAGGTAAAAATGTAAAAGCTTAATCATGATTGGCAAAGGTTACAGGAAAATATTTTAAACCATGTACTTAATGTCTTAGGTAATCAATATATGTCAGAAAAGATTGTAACTCTTGAAAATTATGTAAATCAAAGAAGTTTTGGGCTTTGAGGCTATCTATTAACCACCTGAAAAAACACCTGCAGAAAAGGTAGTTCAAACACAAAACTATACCAAGGTATGTCATAATTACTTAAGACTATTAATCAAAAAAATTTTTTTTAAACCAACCAAAAAGGGATTCAAATGCACATTTTTTACAGAGAAACAAAGGCAAGGATCATTATAGAAGATCTCTCTTCTGAAGCAATAAAAGATGGAAAACAGTGAAAAAAATTTAAAATGCTGAACGAAAAAAATTATGAGCTTAGAATTCTTTGCCCGAGAAACAATTTCAGCTTTTATATGTAAAGCACATGTTTCATTTTCATTTTTGAAACAGAATATTACCAGAAGATATACAATACTTGAAATCTTCAAGAAAATCCTTTAAGTAGAAAAAAATGTAAAAAGAAAAACTGACTATACAAAAAGAAATAAAGATCATCAGAAATATTTACATGGGAAATACAAATTTTTTTTCTTGTTTCTTTCAAAAATAATTGACCGTGTAAAGAAAAAATATCATGGAATTAAAAGCCCATGTAAAAATAAAATTTGATAACAGCACAGAAGTGAGAATATAGGATTGTAAGGTGTTTAGGATGCATATGAAGTCATATGATATCAGTGAAGGTAGATATAAGATAAATATATGTATTATAAATCCTATAACAACCAACAAAAATGACATGACAAAGATGGTAAGACTGACTTGTAAAATACATTCAATCTAAGAGAAGGTAGAAAAAAAGAAAACATTATGTCAAATAAAACCAAATAGTAAGATGATAGATTTAACTCAGCCATATAATAATCACATTTAATATAAATTATTTTAAAATTAGACTTATAAAAAGCAATAACCCTCTGCTAGAGATTGAATATGGCTTGTACTTACCCAAACTCAGGTTGAGGATTAGTCTCTAATGAGAGGTGTTGGGACTTTCAGGAAGATTAATGTTTTTCTCATAGGTATGAGTTTTCTCTTATGGCACTGGATTGATCATAACAACAGAGGGCTGTTATAAAGCAAGCCTGATACCTCCTGTTAAGTCTCTTTTCCACATGTGCTCCCTCTGTTCATGTCTGCTTCTCCATTTGGATTCATTGTCATGATGTGACCCAGCACAAGACCCTCACCATGGAAATGACCAGGTGCTAGTATCATGCTCTTGTACTTACAGAACCCAATTTGTAAGCTAAATCAACCTCTTTCTCTTTTAAAACACCAATCCTCATGTATATTGTTATAGTGACAATATATGGACCAAGACAATGATTATAAGCTGCTTACAAGAAATCAACTTTAATGCAAATACATTAATAGAATAAAAGTAAAATAACAAAAAAAATATACCATGTGAACAGCACTTGAAAGAAAATTGGAATGGTGATATTAACATAAGATGAAGAAGATTTCAAAGGAAAAAAATATTACTTTGGATACAAACAAGATTATTTCATAATGATAAAGTAGTCAACTCAGAAACCAAAATATTTATATACCTAGTAATAAAGTTTAGAAGGTTTGGAAGACATAAAACAAACACTGATAATACAGCATAAATAAACAGACAATTTCATTTTACCTCTTTAAAATGCCAAGCCACTCATAAATTGATAGAATAAGTAGATATAAAGTCAGTGAGGATGCATAAGACTTAAATATTGTAAAATCCAATACATATAAAATAAATTAAAAGATTGAATTAGACACCAAAAACCTTACACACAAAAAAGCCAAATAATAGTTCGCTGGCAAATTCTAAGAATAATTAACATAAATTTTTCTCAAGCTTTGACTTAGAAGAGGAGAGCATTCTTCCTAATTCATTCTAAGAAGCTAGTATTACCCTGATTCAAAGCTAAGCAAGACATTCCAAGAAAACTATAGATTAGTAACAATTAGAAGTATAGCTGCAAAAATCCCCAACAAAATGTTAGCAAACCAAATACAAATCCTGCCTATGACAAGGATTAAACATTGCCAAATGGAATTTCCCCCAGGCATGTAATGTTGTTTCAAACTATGAAAATCAACATGAACACTATTTTATAGAATAAAACCAAATAGTTATCTAAAAAAAAGCCAAATAGTTATCTCAGTAAACATATTAAAAAATCCAATACCCTTTCATAACAAAAGGACTCAACAAACTTAGAAGAGGAATTCCTCAACCCAACAAAAAGTGCCTATAAAAATACAGTTAACAGTACACTTAATAGCAAAAGACTGAGAGATTTTCAGGATAAAATGAAGATGCCCATTTTTGTCACTTCTATCTTACATTTCTGTGGAAGAATATAATAAATAATAAATAAGCAAGAAAATGAAATAATAGTCATTCAGATTGGAAGGTAGTAAAATTGTTTCCATCTGAAGAAGCATAATAATTTATATGGAAAACACTAAAGAATTAATATGCATGAGTGCATGTGCACACAGGTATACACACATGATTAGCACTAATAAGTTAATTCAGCAAAGTTGCAGGACAATGAGATCTATATTTAAAAATCGGTTGTATTTTTTTACACTATGAAATAAAAACACAAATGTTAAGAGGGATTCAAGATGGCAGGCCAGAGGGAGGCAGCATTCTGTGTCACTTTGTGACCTGGGTGGGACTTAAGTACTGAGAATACCGCTTCTCCGTGAGCGATAGTCCTGCTCCCACACAGGTGAGATAAAGAGAAAGACCAGGCCCTCAGATCCCTTGAGTAGGTCCAAAAAGAGATCCTTGAGGTGCAGTCACCCTTCGGGGATCAGAGGGTCCCATACTCCACTTCCAGGTGCCCTCCAACCAGGACCAACCCTCCCACCCTTATTACCTTCACAATCCTGAGGACGGAGATACCAGCTAATAACAGACAACACCACCTATTGGATGAGAAGGGAAGCAAGAAGGATACTGATCTCCAACCAAAACAATCCCTCTTTCTTCATTCAAGATTTTTTTCTTCTTCTCTCTATTCTCCCGCCCTTACATCCCCAACATATGTGAAACCAAGTACTATGCTTAAATTAGGATTTTGAGGACTGGGACATCTGAATTGTATTTTACAGTTGTGTTGTACATTCCTTTTTCTTTTTTTCCATTATTTTTTACTATTTTAACTTTTTTATTTTTCTTGATATATGTGTGTGTTTGTTTTATGTACTCTATGGTCTTCCAACATACTTGTCTACCCCAAATTACTTCCTCTCTATTCTCCTGCTATTAACCTCTTCTTTAGATTTCTCTTTCACACTTCCTAAGGTATAATAACTCTATATCTTCACCTCCTACCTCCTCAGCATATCATCCTACACCTCCCCCCTGTTTTTTCCTCCACCATCAGAAATTGTAAACCCTTTTACAAACCTAATGATTATATTGTAGATAATAAATGAATTCACCATTTTGTACATTGTAAACAAACTGTAAATATCTTAATAGCAAATATTTATTTTTAGGATGTATATTGTTTATATTGGGATCAGATAACATTTCCTTCACCTCAAAGGAGAGATATTGGAACCCTACAGGGGCACTATAATGCCTTAAATCCACAGTGCCTGAAGGGAAGACACACAAGCAACATGAAAAGAGAAGGGAAGAAGGGCCTCAAACCAATCAAGACACCACATTATTCAAATCCATGGACAGCACAGCAGAAGGAATTACAGAGAAGGAGTTCAGGTTGTACATAATTAAAATGTTCTGTGAATTAAAGGATGATATAAGAGAGCAAATATGTGCAGCAAAAGATCATTTTGACAAAGATCTACATAAACAAATACAGGAAGCAAAAGATTATTTCAATAGGGAGATAGAGGTTCTAAGAAAAAACCAAACAGAAATCCTTGAAATGCAAGAAGAAATAAACAAAATTAAAAGTTCAATTGAAAGCATCACCAACAGATTAGAACACTTGGAAGACAGGACCTCAAACAATGAAGACAAAATATATAATCTTAAAAGAATGTGGATAACACAGTGAAAATGGTAAAAAACCATGAGCAGAACATTCGAGAAATATGGGATAGCATACAAAGTCCAAATTTAAGACTTATTGGGATAGAGAAAGGCATAAAGTTCCAAACCAAAGGAATGAACATTCTATTCAATGGAATAATATCAGAAAAATTTCCAAACATGAAGAATGAATTGGAAAACCAAATCAAGAGGCTTACAGGATGCCAAATGTACAAAATCACAACAGATCCACACCAAGGCACATTACAATGTAAAGGCCTAACATACAGAATAAGGAGAGAATATTAAAAACCACGAATGAAAGAAATCAGATTACATATAGGGGAAAACCGATTATATTACTTGTAGGTTTTTTTCAACCCAGACCCTGAAAGCTAGAAGATCCTAGAACAACATATATTAAGCTCTAAAAAGATGCAAACCAAGAATCTTATATCCAGCAAAATTAAGCTTTAGATTTGATGATGAAATAAAAACCTTCCATGATAAACAAAAACTAAAAGAATTTACAACTCAAAAGCCTGCACTACAAAATATTCTCAGCAAAATATTCCATGAAGAGGAATTGAAAAACAACAATAAAAGTTAGCAAAGGGAGGTATTACACTAAAGAAAAAAACTAATAAAAGGGGGAAACCAAGTCAAGTTAAATATGAAAACTAAATAAAAATGGCTGGTAATACAAATCATGTCTCAATAATAACCCTGAATGTTAATAGCCTGAACTCACTAATAAAAAGACATAGACTGGCAGATTGTATTAAAAAAAAAAAAAGACCCAACAATATACTGCCTCCAAGAGACTCATCTCATAGAAAAAGACATCTACAGATTAAAGGTGAAAGCTTGGTAAAAATCATACCACTCACATGCACTTCAGAAGCAAGCAAGGGTTTCCATCTCATATCAAAAAAGTAGACTTCAAGCCAAAGTATTAAAAGGGATAGAGAAGGATATTTCATACTGCTTAAGGGAAACATTCATCAACAAGACAATAACAATAATAAACTTATATGCCTCAAACAATGGAACATCCACATTCATCAAACAAACTCTTTGTCAAGTTCAAGAGTCAAATTGACCACAATACAATAATTCTGGGTGACTTTAACACACCTCTTTCACCACTGGATAGACCCGCCAATCAAAATCTGAACAAAGAAACTATAGAACTCAATAATACAATCAATAACTTAGACTTAACTGACATATATAGAGTATTTAATCCTTCAATGAACAAATAAACTTTCTTCTCAGCAGCACATGGATTCTTTCTTTAGAATAGACCATATATTATGCCACAAAGCAACTCTTAGCAAATATAAAAAAGTACAGATACTACCTGCATTCTATCAGATCATCATGGAATTAAATTAGAAATCAATGATAAAATAAAAAATAAAAGCTACTCCAACACCTGGAGACTAAATTATATGCTACTAAATGAACAATGGGTTGCAAAAGACATCAAAGAGGAGATTAAAAAATTCTAAGAGGTGAATGAGAACACAGATACAATGTATCAAAATCTCTAGGACACTATGAAGGCAAATTCAAAAGGAAAATTTGTTGCATGGAGTTCATTCCATAAAAGAAAAAAAAAGTCAAAAATGAATGATTTAATATTACATCTCAAAGCCCTAGAAAAAGAAAAACAAATCAATACCGAAAGCAGTAGAAGACAGAAAATAATTAAAATCAGAGCTGAAATCTGTGAAATTGAAACAATTGAAAAAACTGACAAAACAAAAAGTTGGTTCTTTGAAAAAATAAATGAAATAGACAAACACCTGGCTGTACTAACAAAGAGAAAAAGAGAGAAAACTCAAATTACTACAGTACAATATGAAGAAGAAAATATCACAACATACACATCTAAAATACAGAAGATAATTAGAAACTATTTTGAAAACTTGTCCTCCAATAAAATAGAAAATATCGAAGGCATTGACAAATTTCTAGAGTCATATGATTTGCCCAAATTGAATCAGGATGATATACACAATTTAAACAGATCAATTTCAAGTCATGAGATATAAGACGCCATCAGAAGCCTACAAACTAAGAAAAGCCCAGGACAGGATGTATACACAGTCAAGTTCTATAAGACCTTTAACGAAGAACTAATACAAATATTCTTCAATTTATTTCAGGAAATAGAAAAAGAGGGAGAATTTCCAAACTCATTCTATGAGGCCAATATCACTCTGATTCCAAAATCAGGTAAAGACACATCAAAGAAAGAAAATTTCAGATCAATATCTTTAATGAACATAGATGCAAAAATTCTCAATAAAATTATGACAAATCAAAAACATATCACAAAGATAGTGCACCATGATCAAGTGTGGTTCATCCCAGGGATGCAAGGTTGATTCAACATATGGAAATCAATAAATGTAATTCATCACATCAATAGAATTAAAGATAAGAACCATATGATCATCTCAATAGATGCAGAAAAAGCATTCAACAAAATATAGCACTCCATCATGTTCAAACCCCTAGAATAACTAGGAATAACAAGAACATATCTGATCATTGTAGAAGCTGTCAATGCCAAGCCCCAGGTCAACATCATTCTGAATAGAGAAAAATTGAAAGCATTCCTGCTGAGAGCCATAGCTAAGTAAGAATGATGCATGGCATGACCCAGGTCATTTGCAGTGACATTGCATGAAAGGTGACCTTTCTCAAGGACCAGGGCGGATCCGGGTTTAGGGTGGATCAGGGTTTAGGGCGCTCCTTGGGTTTAGGGCAGTTCCAGGTTTAAGGTGGACCCTGCTGGGAATAGGGCGTATCCTGCTGCCTCAGGTGCCCCACCCGCTCCTTGAGTTCCCATTGAGTTCTCACAGGATTCAGAGAGTATTTTGGGATGCAGAGCCCAGTGGAAGCAGGGATTTCCCCAGAACGTGCCCGTAGGGTGCCGGTGACAGTTCGGGAATAAAGAGTTGCTGTTTGAATCTAGAAGGTGTGAGTGGCTCATGATTTTGTGCCCAGCCAGACTGTGGCACATTCCCTCTAAAAACTGGAACAAGACAGGGATGCCCTCTTTCACCACTTATATTTAATATAGTTCTTGAAACACTGGCCAAAGCAATTTAAACAGATGAAAGAAATTAAACAGCTACAGATGGGAAAAGAAGAACTCAAATTAGCACTATTTGCTGACGATATGATTCTATACCTCGAAGATCCCAAAGATTCCACCATAAAACTTGTAGAACTAGTAAATGAATTCAGCAAAGTATCAAGATATAAGATCAACACCCATAAATCAAAGGCATTTTGATATCAGTGACAAATGCTCTGAAAAAGAAACTAGGAAAACTATCTCATTGACAATAGCCTCAAAAAAAAAAAAAAACTTGAGAATCAAGCTAACAAAAGAGGTGAAAGACCTCTACAATGAAAGCTACAGAACGCTAAAGAAAGAAATTAAAGAAGACCTTAGAAGATGGAAAGATCTCTCCTGTTCTTGGATAGGCAGAATTAATATTATCAAACTGACAGTACTACTAAACACTGTTATACAGATTTATCTGTTATACATATTTAATGTAATTCCAATAAAAATCCCAATGACATTCCTCACAGAAATAAGCAAGAGACCCAGAATAGCTAAAGCAATCCTTAGCAGAAAGAGAGAAGCAGGCGGCATTGCTATACCAGAACTTAAACTATACTACAGAGCAATAGAACCAAAAACAGCATGATATTTGTACCAAAATAGACTGGTAGTCCAATGGTACAGAATAGAGAATACAGAGACTAACCCATATAATTATAGTTATCTTATATTAGACAAAGGTGCCAAAAAACATGCATTGGAGAAAAGATAGCCTCTTTGATAAATTGTGCTGGGAAAACTGGAAATCCATATGCAACAAAATGAAATTAAATCCCTATCTCTCACCATGCACAAAACTCAACTTAAAATAGATCAGGGAATTAAAATAGACCTAGGAATTAAAGCAGAGACCCTGCATCTAATAGAAAAAAAAAAGTAGGCTCAAATTTCATCATATTTGATTAGGCCCCTATTTCCTTAATAAGACTCCTGTAGTGCAAGAATTAAAATCAAGAATTAGTAAACTGGATGGATTAAAACTAAAAACTTCTCAGAAAAAGAAACAATAAATGAGGTGAATAGAGGGCATACAGCTTGGGAGCAAATTTTTATCACTTGCATATCAGATAGAGCATTAATCTCTAGGGTATATAAAAAATTCCAAAATCTAAACACCAAAAAAACAAATAACTCAATCAATAAATGGGCCAAGGAACTGAACAGACACTTATCAGAAGGTGATATAGCATCAATCCACAAATATATGAAATAATGTTCAACATCTCTAGCAATTAGAGAAATGTAGATCAAAACTACTCTAACATTTCATCTCACTCCAGTCAGAATGGCAGCTATTAAGAATACAAATGACGATAATTGTTGGCAAGGATGTGGGGGGGAAAGGCACACTCATGCTTTGTTGGGTGGGACTGCAAAAAGGTGCAGCCAATATAGAAATCAGTATGGAGATTCCTTGAACAACTGGGAGTGGAACCACCATTTGACCCAGCTATCCTACTCCTCTGTCTATACCCAAAGGACTTAAGCACAGCATAATAGAGGGACACACCACACCAATGTTTATTGCAGCACAATTCTCAATAGCTAAACTAGGAACCAACTGCCACAGTCTAGCTGGGCACAAAATAACCGAGCCACCACAAAAGCCTTGTAGATTCCAACAGCAACTCTTTATTCCCGAACTCTCACCGGCACTCTACACGCATGTTCTGGGAAAATAACACACACTCCACCAGGCTCTGCATCCCAAATACCCTCTGAATCCCGCAATAACTCAACAAGAACTCAAGGAGCGGGCGCCTGAGGCAGCAGGATATGCCCTATTCCCAGCAGGATCCACCGTAAACCCGGATCCACCCTAATCCAGCAGGATCCACCCTAAACCCCCGGAGCCGCCCTAATCTCTGAGCAAAGGTCACCTTTATGCAATGTCACTGCAAATGACCTGGGTCCAAGGCAAGCCCATTTCCACAATGGAAAGTCCTCCCTCTAAGCAACATTGGGTAGGCTGATAAGGAAATTGCCATGCTCATTCCTACTTGGCTATGGCTCTAAGCAACCAACCTAGATGTCCTTTAGTAGATGAATGGATAAAGAAAATGTGGTATATATACATAATGGAATATTACTCAGCAATGAAAGAGAATAAATCATGGCATTTGTAGGTAAATGGATGTTTGGAGTTGGAGAATGTAATGCTAAGTGAAGTTAGCCAATCCCCAAAACCAACTGCCCAATATTTTCTCTGATATAAGGAGGCTGATTCATAGTGAGGTTAGGAGGGGGAGCATGGGAGGATTAGAAAAACTCTAGATAGGGAAAAGGGGTGGGAGAAAAAGGGAGGGGCTATCAGGGTAGACAAGACAGTGGAATAAGATGAACGACATTATCCTAAATACATGTATGAAGACATGAATGGTGTGACTATACTTTATATACGATCAGAGATATGAAAAATTGTGCTTTATATGTGTAATATGAATTATAATGCATTCTGCTATCATAACAAAGTAGAATAAATTTTTTTAAAATGCAAATGTGAAGTTAATGCAACAATTCCATTTGCAACAGCAAATGTGCATGACTTTTAAACTAAAAACTGCAAAACACTGCTAAAACATTAAAGAGAAGTAAGATAAAAGCCACCTGGTATTCTTGGTTTGGTAAACTTAATAGAATTAAGACACCAATACTTCGTAAATTGATATGTATACTCAGTGCAATTACTACAGAATTCCAATGACTTTATTTTTTCAGAAATTATGAACATTGATCCTAAAACTCATATGAAAATGCAAGTGAATTCAAAATAAGCAAATAATCTTTGGAAAGAAGAAAAGACATTGAAAATTCCTATTTCCAGATCGTAAGCCTTATTACAAAGCTAACATAATCAAGATGGTGTAGTACTGACATAAAGAAAGACATACAACTCAATGGAATAGAATTGAGAGTTTATGTGTTTATGGTCAACTGATTTTCAAGAAGAGTGTCAATACCATTTAATGAGGAACAAATCATCTTTTTAATGCATGGTGCCATGACAACCAACATCCACATGTAAAAACAAGAGCTAGCTGGTCCCCCTACTATACTTTAAACAACTCAAAGTTCTAAATTTAAAGAGAAAAAGTTCTAAAAATTTTAGAATGGAACATAGGTGTAAATCTTCTTGTCCTCCTATTGGGCAGTAATTTCTTAGACATCACAACAAAAAATAAAAAGTAGATAAATTGTACTTCACCAAATTAAAGAAAGTGGAAAGACAAACACAGGTTGGGAGATAATGTATATAAACTATATATCTGATAAAGGTCTATTACTAAAGATACATAAAGAACTCTTTCAACCCAACAATAAAAAAATTAATTTAAAAATTGACAAAGGATTTGTATATATTCTCCAAAGAAGATGCAGAAACAGCAATAATCACAGAAAAATATATTCAATATCATCAGTCTTCAGGGAAATGCATACCCAAACCACCTCAGCCCTGTTCCCTGAGCCTCATTTTATTTATTAATTAATTTATTTAATAATGCAGAAAACAACAATTTTTGGGGGGTTAATTTGTTTTTCTGTTTCTTTAGTCACTTCAGTTGCACATTCTGACAATTCTGAGCATCTCCCTTCACTTAAGGTAAGAAGACTCCTGCAAGTCTACATGATCGGAGGCATCTTTCCCGGAGTTCTCTCTCTGACATCTACCACAGTGTATCTCACTTGACTGTCCTCGGTCAACAGCATTTATTCCCACTGGTATCTGATGACCATGTTTTGTCTACTGGACTTCATTAGCATAAGGCATACAGACTGAAACATCACTTTAGGCTCCTCCTCAGATAACTTCAAGTTCTTTGTCAGATAACTTCAAGTTCTTTGTCAGATAACTGCTGGTCCTATCTCATCTACCAAGGATATAAGGTATTACTGCTCTCTGATATTTCTCTCATGTCACCTATATAGCTGTCTATATTCTACTATTCCTATGCTGTTCTAATTCTGCCACTCTCCTGAATTACAGCCTGTTAAAGATTTTCTAGCAAACTCTTGAAACTAAACCTTGGTTCAGGGAATATTTCTGTTAAACTTTCCATTTCTTGGGATTTTATCTGAAAGACAAGATATGGGTCTTTTTTTATGGATGTTATCTCCAAACATAAAGACCTGCCTTAAATAAAGACTCATGACTGAGACTACTTTGCATTATTTGGAGTTACTGAGTGATGAGGCGGTAATGATTTATATCTGCATTCCCATCATTCTTTTAGTTCCCAAATGGCAGGGCCTATACTTCTGTTTTACTCCTGATGGCATCTGGCATAATAGTCATTCAATATTTACCAAGCAAATATTTACTAATATTTACCTAAGTATTGGATAGACAAATGATGACTCAGCTTACATGTCCCTGCCATTGTCCAAAACAAATTTATTGCCTACTATTAAAGATTTTGCTTTTGACTGCAGTGACTTCTTGGAACATATAGCATGGCAGATGGGTTGCAAGAGATGAGAAACACAAGCCTAAGAAAAGAGACATGATACAGTGTGATCAAGAAGAAATTAACCAGTCAGTACTTACAGCATAGGCAAATTTATTTTTCTAAATTAAAGAAGTAAAACAATGAAGAAAGAAAATATTTCAGAAATGTTTTTCTATGCATAAGTAATATTTCCCACTTTTTTTTCTTTTGTTTCTGGATATTGAACCCAAATAGGGCCTGCTCATGTTATGCAAGAGCTCTACACTGAGCTAAATCCCTAGCCCTTTTAAATACTTTTCTATTTGAGACAAGATCTTACTAAGTTGGCCAGACTGGGCTATAACTTGTGATCCTCCTATCTCAACTCTGGAGGAGCTGGTATTACATGTATGCTATCATGCTGTGCCAAAGTGCTTTTATTACTTGCAGGTCTTTCTGACCAAAATAGATGCAAATAAATATTTGTTAGATGACAAATGATAGCACTGGGAAGATGTTAAAAATTGCTATGGTAAATGAGCTCAAAGCTATAGTGATAAGAAACCTTGTCCTGTAACAATAATGAGAAACTCGGGTATTTGTCATATCGGTAGGAATGGAACATCCCACTATGCTTGAGGACATAAGCAAAGATTGGTATATGACCCAGAGAAAGAGCCTGGACTTATAACTTAAGATCATAAGTTAGAGGACATAACATTTCACATTTACCTTAATTTTGTAGTTTTTATAGGATCTTGAGTCTGTCATTCACAGACAGTAGTCAGTGTATTGTTTTTGACAGAACCCTAAATGGTTTTTAGTGAGACATGGTGAGCACAAGAGATTTTTGTCCTTTTGAGTAATTGTTACTTGCTTAACAATAACTTTCTTCTCCTGTACAAAGATTAGTGATATCTACTCAAAGTTGATTTCTGTTTCCCTTATGCTTTGTTCAGAATCATTCAGCACAAGCCATATACATCACTCTAATATCCTGTTTCCTATTTTTTAGGACACTCCTGGGTTTCCCATGGTTTATGGTTTGCCTTTCTTGAAACTTAACTTTGATGAGCTTTTACGATACAAAAGACAGTGTCAGTATGTTTGCAATGGCTTGGGGTGACGAGATGAATTCATACTGCCCATTATTTTAAAAATTAATCTATGAGCATTATTGTCCTGCATGGGAAATATCATAAATATTATAAATTTAAGGAATCTAATGCAGTTCAATCTCTGAGAGGCAAGAGAAACAAAAAAAGAAAGAAGAGGGAAAAAAAATGAAACCAGTGTCTACAGAATACCCCAGGAACCCAAGACCGCCAGGTAGGAAGTGGTTAGTCCGCACTAAACCTGCTGTTCCAACCAGAAGCTCCGAGGCAGTGCGCATGCGCAGGACTCCGCTCCCTTAGCTGGGTCTCATCTGCATCCGGGTCCTCGGGCTTCGCCCTCCCAGTGCCGGCTGGGGTCGCTCGCGGGTTGCTGAGTGCTGCTGTTTCCCGCTGTTCCAGCCTCGGAAAAGCCGGAGAGTCCGCTGGTGAGTTGGGGGATCGGTCCTAGGAGGGAACTTGGGCGGGGACCTGGCTAGCGGTTAGCCTGTGGAGCTTTGTGCCTTGATAGACCAGGGCCGGGTTGGGGTCCCTAGAGGCTCGGGGCTGGGGACCTGTGGTTCCCCGGCCTAGACCCTTTCGAACCTGTCTGGTCGTTCTCTCCGGAATTGGGACACCAATTCCTTGTCCCCTTCTCTCGCGCGCCTTTCTCAGGACTCTTCTCCCGACATTTTTAGAAATTCGTAACAGCCATCCTCATTTGCATTCGCTGTAGTTTGCGGAATGACTGGGCCCAGCCAGTCACGCATTTGAGGTGGGCTGCAGACCTCACGGTCCGGAGAAGCCACAGGCTTCTCCGCTGCTTCTCCCAGCTCTTCAGGATCCTGCGCCTGCCGGTATGGCCAGGCCGCCCATGCTGCTTTTCTGGTCCAAGCTTCAGAAACCTTTTCAGATCAGGTACAGGGTGCAGTAGGGAGAAGCTTAGAACAGAGATGTCTAGATTCTTGTTCTGGCCATTCCACTAACTAGCAGTGTAACTTAAGTGTTATAGAAGTTCCCATCCAGCTCTCAAGTTCACAGGTTTGTGTTCAGCTGCCAGTTCCCTAACTGATGCACATCAGAAATGAATCAGCACCTGCTGGAAGGGCTGGTGCTGTATTGTTTTTTTAAATGCCTTCTGGTCACAATACTGGAGAATTCCATGAAGCCCCAGCAGTTTGGATCTCTGAAGACTGGCAAAAACCGAAAAGGGCACATCTTAAAATTTTGAAGACTTTCTTTCCTCTGGGTGAGGTGATTTGTTTAGGACTTTTGGAGGTGAAGTCTATGCCCTGTAGAGAGTTACAAGTAAACAAACAAGCCGGGTGTGGTGGTCCACACCTGTAATCCCAGTGACTTTGGAAGCTGAAGCAGGAGGATTGCAGATTCAAGACCAGCGTGAGCAATGTAGACCCATCTCAAATTTAAAAAAAGGACTGTCGATGAGGTTTAGTGTTAAGATGCTCAATGGTTCAGTCCCCAGTGCTCCCCCAAAACGGGAGGAGGGAGGGGGGAACAAACACTTGCCTATACCTTGCTTTGAGAGACTTGCTTGAATCTTTTTGCAATTAAATATATTGTGTTCTTTTTTTCAAATTTAACCCAATTCTAAGAATCACCTATGATATATCTGCAGCTTTCTTAGGCTCCCATTTCACATATGTTGAAACACTGCCTAGGAAGAGGGGCCTAAGTATCTGTATTTTTAATAAACATCTTAAGTGATTCTCAACCAATATGGCATATTTGGAGAACCAGTCTTTGAATCACATACACCTCCACCTCTGTCTAAAACTATTTAATAGCTTTAAGAACTTTAGCAATAAACCTCTTAGAGTTGCAGTTTTCTTCATTTGAAAAGAAAGGATGATAATTTCAACCTCAGGAATTATTGTTTCTATGGCCTTTGTGTCTATTGAACCAAGCATAGTGCTTAGCATATAGTAGATTTTCATAAACTGGATAAGCTAAGAAAATAGTATGCCCAGGACGTAGAAGAAACTTGAAAAGATCTAATGTCCTTCCTGCTCCTTACAACTTTTTTTTTCTTTTTATTAAAAGCTTGCAGACTATTCTTCTTAGAAGTAAATATGTATCTTTGATGATCATATCAGCCAGCAATTATTTTTCCTTTTTTGATGTGATTATAAAATTATTTTTAATATTAGGTTATTGATAAAAAGAAGATGAGTCCATTTGTTTGGCTGAATTTGACAGTATAAATGCTATTTACATCTTATTATGCTAGAATTCTAGATTATGCTGGTCATAGTTTTTATTGTTTTGTCAGAATTCTAACTATATTCATTGAAATAAGATATTTTTTGACTTATTAATTTAAAACATTTGACTTAATACTCTGAAAAGTGTGTGGGTGCAGAACTCAGTAATGCTGAAGCCATGTCAAAAGGATTGGTATTAATGAATGACCCATTTAAATATAAAACTAAGAATTAAAATCTAAGAATTAATATAGAATATTGTGTATATGTTATAAATCTTTGCTATATAAAAATCACATTTCTGCATAAATCAAGAGATGTGAATTAGTGTTAAAAATGCTAAAATCCACATTTTCATGATAGATCAATCCATAACTCATTTCAGTATCCATATAATAATTTTTCTTTAATATTTTAAAACCTCAAATTGGTTTTTGTGAAGCATCCCCCCCAGTTCAGCAGTTTCTTTAGTTTACTTTGTTTTCTTCTGTTTATTTGCTTTTTATTAAAAGTAGCATGTCTAATATTATCTCATTCTTAAAAATTATTTATTTGCATTGGTATCTGCAATGATATATACCTATCGATGAGAATTATTTCTGAGTAGTGGGATTTAAACATTGTTTAACAGAAAAGAGATTTGGTTATTCTGTTATGCCCTGAGTTTTAGCAAGTAACCTAAAATCATGTTCTTCTTAATAATTCCCTTTTTAAAATCATCAATATATTACACTTCTATTTGAGTGTCTATAAAATACTTAAAGTGCTCTACAATGGATTTTTCTCAGGTTGGAACTTCTTGTGTTGGAAGCTGTGTATCACTATAATGAGGCTTGTGATTCTTGATAATTATGACTTGGCTAGTGAATGGGCAGCCAAATACATCTGTAATCGCATCATTCAGTTCAAACCTGGACAGGACAGATACTTTACACTGGGCTTACCAACAGGTAATAAACCACTTTTTAAATTTTAGATACCCAGGTTATCTAAGATTGTGAAATTGTAAAGCTTCTCTTAGTAAAATATTTTTTCTGTTCATTTCTTGCCATAACACTGATTGAACCTAATGGCTTTATGTCAGAAGTTTATATATAATCTAGTATTTTATATATATATATATATATATATATATATATATATACGCATATATATGCATATATATATAATCTAGTATCTAGTATAGTCTATTATCTAGTCTAACCTAGTATCTAGTATATATATTATATATAATCTAGTATCTACATTTTATTACTATTTTTAAAAAATTCTGTTTTACCTACTGTTCGGAAATGCAGTAGGGAATTTCCTAACAAATTTTGATCATTATATTTTTGTGTTCATTTTTATAAGTTATTTGTTTTTAGGAGCATTATTTTCACTATTAATACAATTTCTTAATACCTTACCTTTCTTATTAATCACAGGAGGTACCTAAGTATGTATTGTTGCTTCTTAATTTTACATCACCTGTCATCATCTCTTATTAGCCTTTTATTATTTATTTTCCTTCAAATATAGAATGTTATAATTGAAAAATTATAAGACTGTTATTTCTTTATCACAGAATAAACAAAACATTAATTATAATTATTGAATTCAGTTTTCTGTTAAGTCTTGTCTTAAAAAATGACCAGGAAGTGTGCCATTTGATCTTATGGCTCTTCATTTGGTATTTTTAACCTTTGACTTTGCATAGGGTGTTATACCTAGAGTCAGAACCACTTCTTGGTTATTTCAAGGCAGTTATTTTATATAACTACACTTGTTTCCTTATCTGTAAGAAGGGTAGGAATAATAATAACTTAAAATGCTGTTTGGAGGCTCAACTAAGTTAGTATGTCCATAAGTCCCCTGCATACTGAATACTCTATAAATTCAAGGCTCTCATAATGTTTTAATCAAATAGACAATTTTCTCCTGTTCCTCCTCCTATACATTCCAACTACATAAAAGTTAATCACAGATGTTTTCTGCTTTGGTGATTTGCATGACTAATATTTCTCAAGTTGATTTTGTTTATTGTTTTGCTTTTTCCTTTTTGGTCTGGGGCAGTAGATCTTGGTGAGAACAGCAGAGGGGGATTTTTTTTTTTTTTTAAATTATGCACAACAGTACTGTACACTTACAGCAGCACCCTCAGTTCTGTAATGTGAGATGGTCATTGAATGTGACTTCACAGTATCAGTTTGTCTACTGTTATCCTGGGTTACTTTAAGCCTAACTGTGCCCATCACATTGTCTTAATTATCATGCAGAAGTAAATACTTATTTGAATTTGGAAACAGAAAAACTTCAGAATTTTAAATGCTAGCAGTGCTAAACATATTTTTATGTATATAGATCTACAACTTTAGCTTCAATTTTGGTAATGTAACTGCTTAGTAATGCTCTTACAAGGGGAGTATTTCTGGATAACTCTTATTGATGTTTTCCCCTATTCATTTTCATTGACTATTGACATGATAATTATGTTCTCCTTCCTGCTTTTAAAATTTGAACATAAATATATGTGATTGCAGCTAACATGCTATAGAATAATTATTCTCTCACCCAGCACAATTGCTGGGGAATAGCTCTTCAGTATATATTTACTGAAGTGACATTAATGGGCTTGAAATTTAAAGGTCTGCATACTGAGAACTTGACCTGCCTCCCAACCTTATTCCCACCATTCCCAAACACCGAATTGACCGGTGAATTGAACTGCCTGTAGTTCAAAGAATAGGCCTAAATTTGCTGACTTCTTTGCTTCATTTCCATTCATGTTGCTAGCATGGTATATAGTGGAACCCAGGAGATTTGAAACTAGACAGATCTAGATTTCAATCTCTGACTTCACAGCCATTTGATATTTGGCAAATTCTTCTCTTTTTTACTCATTTCTTTCATCCTCAGAATGAGAAAGATAGTGTCAGTTTCCCAAGGGTGTGAGATTTACATAAGGTGATGTGTAAAAACAAAAGATAATGTCTTTGGGCCTCCTCCCCTGTCTCTGGTCTGTTTTCAATCACAACTGTGCTGTTCCCTTTGTCAGAATTTCAGACTTTTTTAAAGAGTTAATTAAAATGCCATCTGTTTTTTTTTTTTTAATAATTTTCCCAACTAGCAACACTATAATCTTTTTGATTAGACTTCTTTTAGGTTATTTAAGATTTTCTTTGTGTCATGGTTATTTTGTTCTTAGTTATCCCTATATTACCAGTTCTTATCATACAGAAAAAAATTCTGGTAATCTCTATTTGATCTGAATTATAGTGAGGACTTGCTAAATGTTACTAAATAACAATAGCAAACAAAATATTAATTTTGTTAATTCCCTTAACCAGTTCCCTCTGTACCATATCTTTCATTCGTTTATCTAGATTAAAAAGTAGAAAATGAATGTGTTTTTTGTCCTTATCATTGTGACAGTTTCTCACTTTTTTATTCATATATTCTTAAGGAACTCTTCTAATTCTCTTAACAATGAAAAAACAAGATTCATTATCTATTATTTTTCTGGTTTTTTTTAAACTTTGTGGTGTTTATTATTTATAGCCATTTCTATAACTGTCATAACTGTCATCTCAAATGAGAGGCAGCTTTTTGTTTTTTGAGGTTTTTAAATTTATTTTTTAGTTTTAAGTGGACACAGTATCTTTATTTTATTTTTATGTGGTGCTGAAGATGGAACCCAGTGCCTCAGGCATGCTAGGAGAGCATGCCCCACCCCCCACCCCCACCCCCACCCCCCCACCCCCCCCACCCCCGCGCCCCCTTGCAGTTTTTTACACCCAAATTTCCTCTTTTTATTTGATTTTTGTTGTTGTTGTTCAGAGACTGTTAATTTCTAACAAACTTTTACATGCTACTTGGGTATATATTTTATATGTAGGTTTTGTATTTTCTTTCTGGTGATGGTTGTACTAGGAACCAATACTCCAATCAGAATTGGGAAGGTCAGATTAGTTGTTTTAGAGTGCTGTCAATCTAACATGAAAAAAATAGAGCAAATTTAGAAAACAATGAAGGAGACCATTTGCAATTGGCTAAATCTATTTCTTCATTGTGTCATATCATGAATCACCAACAAACAAATCTCTTTTCAAATATCAATTAATTTTATAAAACATATAAAAGAATCGCATTATAAAAACTAAAATCAGGGGCTGGGGTTGTGGCTCAGTGATAGAGTGCTTGCCTAGCATGGGTGAGGCACTGGGTTTGATACTCAGCACCACATAAAAATCAAATAAAGTTATTGTGTCTATCTACAGCTAAAAAATAAATAGTTAAAAAAAAAACTAAAATCAAGCACTCACTGCCAAGATTCCATTTCCTAGAAGTTCTCTCTGTTTTAAATACTTAACACTTCTGATTCTTATTTACACATTTTAGTTGATATGTGCTAAAGATAACAGGAAATGAAAAACAGGAACTCCAGTTAAAAAGCTGTAGGGCTAAAGCTCCTTACTCTCAATTTCAAAATTCACTGTAGGGGCAGTACTTAAATTTAGCACTAGTTCTCTTTTTTGTTAAATGGTCAACACTTTCCTATTTATGTATCAATTTATACTAGAACTTGAGTTTATTTTATTTCATTTTTCAAAAACTGGGATGTTTAGTTTTCTTTTAATTCAAATATGCTCTTTACAAGGTAGCTTGTAAAGAAGATAATGTATATTTGTTAATTGGGTATGTATTTAGATTAATAATTGCCTAATAAATTAAAAATACAGAATACAGTTAAGAATTGAAGTAAGCATATAGAAATGTTTTTTAAGATGAATTTTCAAGTTATGTTAGAAAATGGAATCTTTATCTATTTTAGGGAGTACACCTTTAGGATGTTATAAAAAACTAATAGAATATCACAAGAGTGGAGACCTTTCTTTTAAATATGTGAAGACTTTTAACATGGATGAATATGTAGGTAAGCTCTTCTTGAATTACATATTATGTTTTTAATTAAATGAATATATTTTTAGAAAATATATATATTTAATTTATGTCTTGAATATAATAGGAATATACCACTTCATGTTGAGATTGGGAATTCACATAAAAATTTGTATTTTTTATGTGGATAACACATATAGTAGCAAGAATACAAGAGGAGAATACATGACTGGCCACTTACCAGTCATGCAACTTTGAGCCAATCCATTCACATTTTATGGTCTCTTTTTCTCTCTCTTTTTTCCCTTAAGGCACAGTTAAAACTAGTGATGTGAGGATAAATTAATGTATGTAAAAGTAATTAGTAAAATATATGTTTCAGATTAAAAACCATATGTAACTGTGAAGCTTTTTTTTTTAATAATGTATTGAGTGTTATCTTGCTTAACTGGGAAGATCTCTGATTCATAGAAATTCTGTTAAAATATAAATATAGGAATACACTTTTAACAGAAACATAAGTGATAGCCCCACAAATTATTATGATTCAATATACTTTTCATAGATATGGGAGGAATAGAGTAGTAACATAGCCAACATTTAGTTGAAGAGTTAATTTAACAAATTTAGTTAATTTAATAAACATTAATTTAATAAATTTAATTTAGTAAATTAGCTTCACTGCTGAAAACTTCATGTGTTCAAGAAATGTATAGTGATTAAGTACACATGGCCTACACTGCCTGTGTTTGTATTCCAACCCCTCTGTGAGCTACTACCCCTCTATTTTACTTGCTCATCTATAAAATGAGGATAATAATATTTCCATGGGTGTATTATTGTGTTACTACATACCTGGGGTATGTTATAATACTGGGCACATAACAAGCAGGCATTCCACATTAAAAATATTTTTAAATTAAATACAGTGTGAAAAAGCTTTACTTCTGGAAATAGTTACTTTTGTTTATTAAATTCATTTAGGACTTCCAAGAAATCATCCTGAAAGCTACCATTCTTATATGTGGAATAACTTTTTTAAGCATATTGATATAGATCCTAACAATGCTCATATCCTTGATGGAAACGCTGCAGATTTACAAGCAGAATGTGATGCATTTGAAAAGAAAATAAAAGAAGCTGGAGGAATTGATCTCTTTGTTGGAGGTATGTAAACAATTTTGCCACTAATTATTTGGTTTTTAATTCTTGAATTAGTATTTTAAAATTTAAAAAAAAATCTTAACTTTGTATAATACTCAGAAATAGCCTGACTTCCATTTTTTAATTTTCATCAAACATAATCTTAAAATTCTAATAGTAAATGTTCAGAATTGCTTAAATTATATTTTGAGAGGTAGGTCCCAATCCCTGTTATAGTTTTCTAATTATCTCTTTAAGTTTGATAGTTTACCACATCATAAAAAATGAATGACCCGTTTACTTCCTAAATGATAGCTTTATCTTTAATATTTAATACTCCAGTGCAGCCTATTTATCAAATTAGAGTTGAATCTAAAAGTTTGCATAAGAAATGGGTAGATTGTAGCAGGTCACTTAAATTGTTTCATCTCACTAAGAAAAATCAGATTACAATGATCTAAGTCTTTTTATTTATCATCAACCTTTAGATAGTATGAGTTAAACTATGTAATAATTTTAATAAATTCCAGTGTATGAATATTAAATTGACCAAATTTCACTTATAATTTATGTGTGTATATAAATATATATTTTTTATATGTGTGTGTGTATGTGTGTATGCATAATGTACTAAAAATAGGAATGTCTTCCTTTGTAATAACATGATTTTCTATTATCAGTACAAAGCATCTGAGACATCTAGCCAGTTGCCATCTGAATAGTGTATCAACTAAGCTAAAGCCAAAATTATTTTCACTAGAGTTTTTAGTATTCAACTAAAATACTAATGCTTTAAATTAACATATATTACCTATCAGAATATATATATTTTATAATTTACTTATTAGAAAAACACTCATAATTACATGAATTGGAAATATGTTAGTTTATGATTGGAATAATTGAGTATGTTTGATGTAGTTGGTTGCAAAATTGGGTTTTGCTGTGAGATATAAATTTACATCCTATTTTGGCCACTTGCTCTCTGCATGTCCATGGTAAGTTTATTGAAGTTCACTGTGTTTATAAATAAGATTAATATTAACTGTTCCAAAATCTGTGAAAATTAATCACACCATAACATATTTGAAACAGAGCTTAATATATATTGATGCTCTGTAGTTATTTCTTCAGTCTTGTTCTTTTTTCTAAACTACAGCTGCTGACATAGTTCTCTCTCCTGAGGTTTTTATTAAATTAGTGACAGGTTACTGAATAAGATAAAAAAATCTTTGAGGAAATATATCATTTATTTTCTTGTGTAGATAGAATGTCTATTTATATGAGCAAGAATCCAAGTTAAACTATTTTGTTTTTCAAAATAGAAAGTTATATATGTTTTAAATAAAATTTCCTAGTATTACTTAAGCAAACCTTAAAGGAGTGCTTACATGTTCCAGTTTTATACATATGGATCATTTTGACATAATTACCATTTGCACCAGAGACAATAAATGTTTGAGAATGTTTAGGGAGTATACTAACCATCCACGCTTTAGATTATCTAAACTCCATACCAAACTGAAGTAGAATCACTGACCTAACCTGTTTATCTTACTTTTATTGAGAATTGTTTTCACTTATTTCTTTGGGCCAAAGAAAGCAGTTATAGTTGTTAGAGGTTGTTAGCTGTTAGAGGTTGCTTATTAAACATGGAAAAAAAATGTCTTCATTGTGGAATTTTATTTTCCTTGTTAATTTATTGACCTTATATAAGAATCTAGTGCCAGGAAGTCGAGTTTAAAAATGTGATAAGATCTCCCTATTTTGTTCTTTGCCATCTTTCCAGAAAGCATTCGTAGCTTAGTGTAATTTTAAAAACAGTAGCTCACTTATCCCAGATTTTGATAGAACACTTTTCATTCCATATAGCTCTAAGTCATTTCTCATATGTTTTTTTAGATAAATGTTTTGGGAAGGTTTCCTCACTACAGCACCTCAGTTTTCCTTTCAAAGTAGATTGAGCATGAATTATAATTTTTTATAGTTATCACTGACTACTTAAAAAAAATAGATTTTTTAAAACCAGGTTGTCTTAAGCTTTCTATAGTCATCTCCCCCACACCAAAAAAGAAGAAAAAAGAGAAAGAGGGGGAAAAAAAACAAAAAAACTTTTTCAGAGAGTTCCCTTGTCTCCTCCATTAACAACCTCACTATAGTCTGATAAACCCAGGTCTGACATTGTCCATATACCATCTAAAGTCTATAATTACTCTGCATGAAAAGAGAAAGGTTAGCTTACTAAATTTTCTTCTTCTACTTGGGATAACCTATTTATTAGATATGTATTCATGAAAGAATCTCATTTGATTCTTTTCCTTTGTTGATCTAGGTTTGTTATCATTGGACTTTTCAAGATGAGGCTTGATATCAGGGTCTTACCACTTACCCTTCTTTTGTTCCAGGGTTTGGTTAATAAAAACACTTAAGAACTGTGCCAAATGGGATCAAAATATCAGCTTTATTAAAGGTAAAGTTGGACTAGAGATTGCAGGTTGGCTTGAAGCCAGAATGGGGTTTTCTCCTCCTCCCCTCTGAATTGGAAACAGAACTTAGAAGAGCTGAAGAATGTTAATCTACTCCAGGGAATTAGAGCAGGAGTTTTCTTCTCTTGGTAAAAAAGAGAAACGAGGAAGTACATCTTCTTAAAAGTTCTTATTCTTCCTCTAATGGCAAAAGTGTTCAAAGAGAGGGTAAAGTATAACATGACTTCTTAACGTACCCAAGTAACAAGATACACAAACGTGGCATTTTCTAAATAAAATATATTAACATAAGAAATATCTCAAAGTATTTTTTTTAAGTGAAAACAGTAGGAAAAACTTCCAACCTTTTGTTTTTTTGGTTACATGAGTGAATTCTTTGGTTGCCAGTGATATGGACAGACTAATGGGACCAGAAGTGAATTAGTTGGAATGATTCTGAGGCAACTCAAAACCGAAGGAAGAGTTGAAACAATAAGTTTTTGGAAAAAATAAGTCTTTGGAAAAATAAGAATCAGAGAACCTAAGATCTCAAAAGTAAGAACTCATCAATCTTTTCTCTGTAGTGCTCTCATCCTGTGCCTCAATTCTAGATGTCTTCTGATTTTTTTTTTTTGTATTCCAGGTCAAGATTCTAATATGGAGAGCAGTTATAGATTTGTTTATCTTGGGGCAAGTGCTTATATCTAGACAATAATCTCTATCTAAAAGGGACATAGGAAATGATAATTGTTCCCTTGTGGTGAGGGAAGTAGAGCAACAAGTGGGAGAAACTACTGAGTCTGCCAAAAAATAAAAATTATCCATTCATTTATTCAGCCATTATCTATTTAGTACCTCCTATATGTAATATATTGTTCTCCTGAACTTTACATACTACCCACAGAACTATAATAACATAGGAAAGACATATATATAATCCACACAGTGAATTTTTGAGATGTTTCATATAGATGCTGATATCTCACTTTAGACCTAAAGACCAAAGAGTAATTAGCCGAATTATATACGTGTGTATATGTATATTTTAAGTGTACATATATAATATATGTAATCAGAGACCTTAGTTTTTGAGTTATCCATGTCCAGTAAACAAATGTGTCAAGGCTTTTCTGTTAACTATGCTCATAGCTTCAGCTTAGCTGCACACTTTTATATGGCCCAAATCACCAGTGAGAGCTCCAGTGTTGATCTTAGTACACTTAACCGTTTTTTTTTTTTCTTTTGAAGCTTTTATTCTCCTGGTTCCATCCTTTCCTCTTTACACATGTAAATATAGATGTAAATATAAATATATGTATATCTAAGAAATAATTTTATTAGGAACCTAGAAATTTACAATTATAATTAAAACATTTTTAGATGCAAATATTTACTTAATAGTTGAAAAAATATGCATATTTATCACATGTGTGTCCTCACATTAAAAAGGTATGTCCCCACATTAAAATTTCCTGGATTTTTTGTGCTTTGGTGGTCTATATTTGCTTAACAGCTTATTTATTTATTCATCATTCTTTAAAACTAGGTTATTCTATGTCATATTTTACCTTGATTTGGGCTGGGAAATTCTCCCACTAAGACTGAGAATAGTTCTGTGTGATTTTTTGTTGTTGTTGTTTTAATTATATTTTAGATAGATGTGTGTGTGTGTGTGTGTGTGTGTGTGTGTGTGTGTGATATGTGTGTATGTGTACATTATAGTGTCAAATGTTATTGACATAGATTATAGTGAAAAATGTTTGAAAAAAAATACTCTCCTAATAGTTTCTTTTCTTTCTTTCTTTCTTTTTTTTTTTTTTTTGATGCTTATATATTTTGGTGTGATTACAGTGCAGAATTAGTGATATTTTGGTTGCATTATATTTGCAATAAAAATATTATCTTGTCCAATGTATACATTGTTTTAATTGAGGAAACTATACTACACAGATTCTACTAGTTTATTGCCCCTTCTGGACTAAAGTGTGAGTATAAAGACCACTTGGTTAGCCAGGCGTGGTGGTGCACATCTGTAATCCCAGTGGCTTGGGAGGCTGAAGCAGAAGGATTGCAAGTTCAAAGCCAGCCTCAGCAACTTAGGCCCTAAGCAGCTCAGTGAGGTCCTGTTTCTAAATAAAATATAAAAAGGGCTGGGGACATGGTTCAGTAATTAAGCACCCTGGGTTCAATTCCCAGTTTAAAAAAACAACAACACTGTGTTAGGAATCAGAAGACTTGAATTTGAGTTTGTATTTACCAAATTATGATCTTAAATGAGTCTCTTATTTACCTTAAGCATCAAAGATTTCTGTCTGTGTTAATAAAAAGTGAAGGACTTGAAGGAAATAGTTATGCCTAATCTTGTCATCTCATAAGATTGTTACACATATGTTGTGATGATGTATGTGAAAATACTGTTATGAATTGTTATTAAGGTAGTACTTAATTTTACTGCTGTTATTAGAATCATACCAGATCAATGTTATGCTTATAGAAAAAAATGGAAATATTTTATTGAATGAAATGCAGAAACACATTTTAATGCAGTATATTTCTGCTATAAATTGTGACAAGGTAAGTGTGTTATGAATTTTTGCTCATACAACCGTGTTAAATCTTGAGACAATTTAAATGAGAGAAAAATAATAATTTTTTTTTTTTGGTATGTGTGTATTTCTTTTTAAAGGAATTGGTCCAGATGGTCATATCGCTTTCAATGAGCCAGGATCCAGTTTAGTGTCAAGGACAAGATTAAAGACTCTAGCAATGGATACCATTTTGGCAAATGCTAAATATTTTGATGGAGATTTGTCAAAAGTGCCAACTATGGCCCTCACTGTTGGTGTGGGGACAGTGATGGATGCTAGAGAAGTAAGAATTCTATGTTCTTTATATATTATTTTGATGTTTATGTATTTTGGAGTAATTGTCATGCAGAATGATTGATATTTAGTCACATTCTCTTTTTTAGTGTTTTTTTTTTTTTTTTTTAGTGTTCAGCTTTTTTGTCAGTCTCACAGTTAGATTTAGAAATCAACTAACTTTATCTTTTGGAGCTATAAAGAATTAGCAGCACCTTTTTTTGAGGTACTGCTTCACAGTTGGAGGTCCTAAAATCTTAAGCAATCACATGGTTTGTTTTTAATTGAAGTAAACAGTTTTGTGAAAGGATGCTGGGACAGATGCAGTGGTAGCCCACTGTATAATGTGGAGTTCTCAGGATGATTTAGTATACATAGAGGATAGACCAGTTAGTTTCTAGCTGAAAAGGAACCCATCGAATCCTAGATCTATTCTAAATTTAATGCACATGCTCTGAAAAGTAGACCCTGTCAAATTTTTAAGTTTTTAAAATTCATTTGTCATTACCTTCCTTGAGAATAACAGGAAAAATTATAGTCAGTTTATGATTATTAGTGGTTAAATTATGTGGAAGCCTAGAAATCAGTTATTTTCTGGTAGCCAGATTGGATAGCTCAAAGTGGACAAAGTATTATTAAAAAGTCTATTTTAATTATACTTAGACTTGAACATATAAATAGAATTATCATTGAAATATGGGTATTTCTCATCTAAATATCATAAGTATTTGAAAAATGTCTTTTAATGAATGAAATTTATAGTAAATAAGTTAGAAAAAACATTTTAGAACAATTTTATTTCTGAAAAATGAAACAAAGTTTTCTAACATTTAACAAGATATGTTTTAATCCAATTCTTATGTTTATTTTTAGAATGAACAGAATATTCAAATACTGATTTTTCCTCCTACTTTGAATCAATTTTTCCAACAAAATTATGATGTCATTCACCTAACAGCATTTTTTTCTAAGTATAACTGGAAATTATCATTATAAAACTATTCCAGGGCTATGTCATTTTGCTTAGGACCTATCTTAGTTCTTTGACTTTTTTCATAGCATTCTTTTGAAGCAAGTTTTTTTATTTATTGATTTTTTTCTATCTTTAATTATAATGCTTTAATTTATTCATATTCTCTTTTCCTTTTTCTTTCGTGTCATTTTCTTTAATAGCACATTCACTTAGCTACTGTTAAGTGGAAAGATTTAAATATAGAACTGAATTCAAGTAGTGAATTCATTGATATACATATTCACATCATGGCAGCTCAGATAATGAGGATCTTCTGAACACACCTTAGAAGTTATTTCATATTTCATTAAGATTTTGGAAATTTCAACTAGATTAGGAACCTCATAGGCTAATAGCCTCAATTATCAAACTCTTTCCTTGCTTTGGGGTCTTCACAATGACACTATATCTAGAATGCTCTTTTCCATTCCTTGCATGGCCAACACTGCACCATTTAATTTTCATGTTTTTCTCTTTATCATCATACTCATAGGCAAAATTATTTTCTCTTATTTTGTCATACCACTCTGATATTTTCCTTTAGGTAGCACTTGTCATAATTTGTAATTATTTTCGTATATTTACTGATTTAATATCTGTTTTTTCACTAATTTATACTCTGCATGAATTTATGAGGCATGTATATGTACTCCTTCATACTGTCTGTCACATAATAGGTATTAAGCAACTGCTGGGAATAGTTTGAATGAAATACTTAGGTTCACAATCCATTTTGGACAAAATTGGTCCTATTCACTACAGATTGTTTATCTACCTGAACCACTAGAAATGATTTTTGTTGACTTTTGACTATTTTTCAAAGCCAATTTACCTGGAAAGGAAATTTGGGTCAGGTGCGGTGACTCAAGTTTGTAATCTCAGCAGCTTGAGAGGCTGAGGCAGGGGAATCTCGAGTTCAAAGTCCGTCTCAGCAACTTAAGGAGGCCCTAAGCAACTCAGTGAGATCCTGTCTCTAATAAAATACAAAAAGGGGTTAGGGGATATAGCTCAGTGGTTAAGTGCCCCTGGATTCAATTACAAGTACCAAAAAATTTTAAAAAAATGATTAAAATTTGTTTTTACTAAATTATATTTAAAAATTAGTGCCATATATTATGAAGATAATCCCCCCCAAAGACACAAGTACTTTTAGCTATTGTAACATCTTTAGAATTATTTTATTAGTTGTAATTATTTGCATAGTTATTCTTACGAATTAAAGCAAAGCCAATAAAACTTAAAATCAGCTTTTCACTTCCTTACCGAAAGTCACACAGATTATCAATGATTTCTTAATTACTGAAATTACCATCTTCTCTGCAAGTCCCATCCTAAATCATGCTTGTGTCCAGTCTTCACCTATCCTATTCACTATATTACTTCCTGGATAAGTTTATCAAAAACATTGTTCAGTTTATTATTTATCTGTGTAATTGTGAGTCTCTATTATTCCATCACAGGATCAAATCTAGCCTCTTTGTTTAGCATAAAAGTCTTTGACTTCAGTGTCCAGTGTCCAGCTATTTCCTTTCATTTCCTTGTGCTCCATCCTTACCAAACTTTTAGCTTTTTATTGACTACTCCTTAACTGTTTGAAAGGATCCTGTATATAGAGATTTTGTATTTATTCTTAAACTTGATTTTCTAGAGGAGCTCCTCTAAAACTTTCCTCAACTCCCCCAGAGAGTGTTACATCATGTCACCATTATGCTTTATTACATTTTATGTATTGTACATATTGTATATATTTTATATATTGAGTACAATAGTTTCTTTCTGTATCTCATCTTCTGGCATCCTTGCCATCTTCAGGCTGTATGGTGGGTAAGAATTTAGAAATGAAAATCTGAAAATCATGTATTTTCTGCTTCCTGTTTCTTCCTAGGTAAATATTTAATCCTTAATTTCCTCACATATTAAAAATTGCATTTTTGATTTAAATATCTACTAGGAATGGATACAATGGATTAAAAATAGTTTTATAAGCTATAAATATCTACTTGTTGATGGAATGATTGTTTAAATGTGAACTATCACCCAAATCTGCTTGTCTCATAACCTTTTAAAATAGTGTTAATGCAATACATTTATTATTTAAGTAGCATGAGGCTATATCATTGCAATATCTGCCTGATCATTGATTCTCAAACGTCAGTTCATGCATAAGAATCACCAGTGTTTTTCTTCAGTAACCTGTATTATTACAGAGTTCCTTCCGTAATACATGCATCAGTCTTTAAAGAACACATTGGCTATTAATGCCCAGCAAGAAAAACTAATTTACATATTCATTAGTTAATGTTTTATTTATCTTATTATATCAAATATAGTTAATTACTGTTTTAAAAGATGAATGTTTTAAGAGATGAATGCTTTATAGATACATTAAATTCTTTTGTTGAGCTTGTATACCTATACATAAGAATAAGATTTATCAATTAAAAAAATTAGTGGAAATCCATACATATCTTAATATATTCATGGACTTGGGTTTAATCAAGATATATCTTCACAGTGAAAACTGAATAGTAAATTGTGATAAAAAAGAAATGTTGTAATATTCTGATCCATTAGTGTTTCATTTCCTCCTAGTTATAAAATATGCACATATATGTGTATAAAATGTGTATGATGTTATACGTATTTTAGAACTGCAAATATCTAATGTTTTTAATTATAAGGCAAATTATGTAAGGATTCATAACATTAATATATTCATGTGTATATTCTAAGTTGTAAAATCAGATTGACTTGCTCCTAAAAAATGATAAAGGGAAGATTCATTTTGACATACATATACACTTAGAGTTACATATGTTCTTTGAATTATTTCATAGGCAGTTAGGAATTTAGGAGCATGAACTTGGTTTTTTTCTAAATTTTAAGTTTCAGGCATATGTGCCTAAAAGGCAACTCCTGTGAGTAAGTGGATCCCTAATTCTCTTTAAGTTCAGTTTTTGTTTGAAACAACTTTGGATAATCATACATGGTCAATGAAATGATCTTAAACACTTTAAATATCTATTGTTTTATAGTCTTTCTGATTTTCTGTAATAGTATCTGGAGTAGAACAATTTGGTGTATCATTCCAAATTATGTAAATTTTTTGAAGACCCATAATTCTTCTTTTGCAAGACATACCCTTTTTCTTGATCCTCCCAGGTATCTTTTACACATCAGTATCCACCATTATAATAATATGCACTTAGATGTCAGAGTTGCCTACTCATCAGGAACAAAATTAAACTATTAATTAACAAGTTATATTCATCACTTTTTAGGTGATGATCCTCATAACAGGTGCACACAAGGCATTTGCCCTGTACAAAGCAATAGAAGAAGGAGTCAATCACATGTGGACTGTTTCAGCTTTCCAGCAGCATCCCCGAACTATTTTTGTATGTGATGAAGATGCTACTTTAGAGTTAAGAGTTAAAACTGTGAAATACTTTAAAGGTGAGCATTGAATATAAAAAGCAATGTTTTGAGATGTTCTGTTATAGATGACAGAATTTAATGTGACTGGGTTTAATTCTACACTGTGGCCTGTTGAAAACTGGAATTGTGCTGATACAATGGCCAGTTTTTTCAATGGATAAAAATTCTCACCTCAGATAATAGTGGCTTTCAGAGTAGGTTCCCTGTGTGTGTGTGTGTGTGTGTGTGTGTGTGTGTGTGTGTGTGTGTGAGAGAGAGAGAGAGAGAGAGAGAGAGAGAGAGAGATGTCTTTACTTGTATTTTCAGTAAACCCAACTGTTGAAATCCCAAATTTCGGAAAATATTTTACTTTTATACTGAATTTACCATAGTAAATAACCCTACAGGAAGTCTATCTTTGTCTTTTCTGGGTTTGTTTTTATATTTACAAGTTCCATCTTAACCCTCTACCTAGAACCTAATTCATGGTTAAGATGGGTCTCCCACTGTCTCATTTAATTTTAATAATTCCAAACCAATATATTCCTGTAGATTAAAGTTATAATGGCACTAAATTTGAAAGAGTATGGAATAAACTCTGCAGATAGAGTTTGATTTCCCACAATCCTGTGTGATGATTTTCCTTTTGCTTTTTTCTGTAGTCTAGTTCAGTAAGTCTTTCTGTGTATAAAAAAAAAAAAAACTGCATATACTTGACATAATGGATAGTTTAGGAGATTTTTCAAGTGACAATTTGACTATGTTAAATGGAGACTCCATTCCCTGACTAAGAATGAACTCTACATATAAACCCAAACATAAACAAGCTATATAAATGATATTTCTTTATAAAGTATCTATATTTATGTAGTCAATATTGAAAATTAATTGATTTTAAATGTTAGCACAGAGTGTATAGTACATATGCTACTTCTGTTACATCAATAAATATATATTTTTAATCTTTTACTGTAGTTACTGTGTTCAACAGGTATTAAAAATTGTATAGAACACATCACAGCTATATTTCATGAATATCATTGTTTAATACAGGTGTAAGAAAGTTATCATATTTTATTGCTTCTAAGACACATTTATCTTTCTGAAATTAGAATGTTTCTTAAAATTGGTGTCTTATCATAGTATACCTGATAGCATTTTGTTTTAGTGGTATATCAAATAATTATGTCTTATAGTATACAGAATCTCATATTCAGAAATATAGTATTAATAATATTTAAAATTATAATTGATTTAAAGGAGATCAGTAACTTGCAATTCATATAAAATGTCTGAATATGGCAAAAATATTGAGGTTGGATACAAATGATTGAAATTTACAAAACACTAAAAATCTCATGTTTAAAACAAATTTAGAAAATGCTGTGTGTATTGTTTTGTTTTGTATTTGCACTTATGTTTTGTGAGCATTTTCCTATTTTACAAAATAACTCTTTAAAAACATTTTTTAATGGATAGTTAAGTGGATAAATCATGACTTACTTAAATATTTCCTTATTATTTAATACTTCATCTTTTCTATCTCTTGTCATTTAAATTACTTGTTTTTACCAAGCCACAAATATATCCAATTAAACAACAACAACAACAAAATGTTGGCTTCTTTGTAATTTGGCAGATAGAAGCAGAGAGCATCTCAGTGATAAACTGTGAGTAGACAGAGTTCTTGAATGGAATTTTATCCCTATATCTCCAAACCGTCCTCCAGATTTCATCGCACATATTAGATTTCTTGAAGTTAATACAGCAATCCACATTTCCACATATGCCAGTTTCAGTGTCCATTTTCTAGTACCAGTAATCCCCAAATAGACCCTGTTGGTACCAGTCTGTCTGATTTTATCACAACTTGATATTTATCAGACTATTTTTACATTTTAGTGAATATTTAGTTTAATAATAATAGCCAGTACTTGTATGACCAGGCATTATTCAAAATGTATCATAATCATTGATTTACTTAATTCTTATGGCAGTGCTATAAAGTGAACTTTCATATACTGCCATTTTCAAAGGATTTAGTAGGCTTAACAGATAGAGATATTAAGTTACTTACCTGAAGTCATATAGCTTATAGTGGGCAGAGCTGGGTAACTGAAATCAGATACCTAGAATTGGGCTTTTGTCCACAGCGTTACACTACTTCCCAGAAGAGGAATGAACTGTGAATATAGTATCATCTAAATCAAATATATATTTGTGTGCTTTTCCCCACACTATAATCATTGCTTCTAGGAAAAATATAAGCATAAGTTAGATAATTTAATCTAGAGGAGAAGGAGGTATTTATGTATGTTTAGTTCTTTTAGTGTTATATAAATTCCAAGTTCTTCTGAAACATGTTAAAGTGTAAACTGTTCATGAGAGGATATTTGCATTACCTGAAGAGTACCTTGTACTTTCTACTTTGGAGCTGTATATATTTCTAAAGAGGTTTCAGAATATCAGTATGTGTCAAAAAAGTAGAATTTAGATCTTATTCTGGGCCATATATAAGCCTTACTTTGCAGTTAAGTATTTTGATTTAGAGTAGAGTTAATTAAATACTCAAGAGTGTGCACATATTTCAAATGTAGTTTTATGTATTTGGCATGTTCTCACTGAGTTACTATTATATCCCATCAAAAAACTGGAGGATACTATTCTGGGTGTTGTTGCCTATAGTTCTTCAAATTCCATTTACAATACTACCTTTTCTTCTGTCTTCACTAAAAAATGTTAACAGAGTTCTAATTATTTAGTAAAGGTTCTAATTATTTAGCTCCTGAAAAAGATCTAGGTTAACTAAATTCCAAACAGTAACAATTATTACTGAATGGAAGCTTATTTCATATGTACCTTTTGAAAGATACAGGTTAATCATAAGAAAAGTTTAATACTTGGGCATTTTATTCATCTAAAGCTTTTTGGTATTGCTTTTTAATTAGAACTTATTTATATTTGAGTTAGTGTATTTTATAACATTATTCATGGTGATGCATTTTTTTTTCTGTTGTGTCCCTTTTAGGGGCCACCCTATAGCCTGACAGAGGTAAAATTTACTTTGTAAATAAATCGATATTTAGATACTATGACATAACATTATGACATAACATTATGACATACAAAATGTCATTTAAATACAAATTAATAATTTTGTATCAAGAATTTACTTATTTCTGTTTATGACTTAAGTGCCAGTTATTATTTCTTTTTATGGATTTTCTTAATGTAAAAATTTGTCAGTTTTTACCTTATTTCATAGTAAATTATTAAAGATTAGCTAGAAAGCAATTAATAGAATTTTCAAATTAATTTCTAGTTTGAAAACAGCCTTATGTATAAAAGCTATTTTCAGTGTGTAGTTACAAAAAAAAAAAAACTTTATAAAGTAGTTGGGTTTTTAATGTTTATCTTGATGTTTTAAGTTGTGTTTTAAAGCCACAATGTATTCTACCCATCATCAAAGTTGTTAGCAAATATAGAAAATTATACTGTACAGGATGATCCTCTACAAAATGATTCATCTTCTAAATTACATAACTGAAATTATTCTTCCCTGTCTTACTGAAATTGGACCTTTGAAGTGCTGATTAAGCCTTTAAGTAGGCTGTTGAGAAGTTAACTTTCTTTTACTTTCAGTAGCAGTAGAAAATGGGATATTACCTCCTTTCAGAATCTCCTTTGAAGACTTCTCCTAGTTTTTTTTTTTCCCCCCTACAGGAACTCCTCTCAGGGTTCTTTGCTTATACCCTAGAAGTGGGTCTCCCTCACAATTTGTATTTTAGGGTGCTTTGTTCAGCCTCCCTGACAAGAACATTTCCTTACTTACCCTATTTCCCCAAACTAAAAATCTCATTTTCTTTGACAACCAAGTTCCAAGTGCTTTTCCCCAGCCTCTGTGTTTATAGTGACCTAGAAAATTTAAATGATTTCCAAAGTATAAAATAATCAGTTAACTGATTCTGTCAAAGACAATCTTCTTAGAACTATTTCTTTTCAAAGAAATATAGTACTTATGCCTTTAGACATTAATAACTAAAAGATGCTACTTCTCAAGAAGCTTTAATATGTTAAGAATGATTCACAAGTATATTACAAAATGAAATTTAAACTGCTTAAATTTAGAATCTCCATTTCTACAGTAACTTAGTGTTTAATATAGGCATCTTCTGTACTGGTTTAGGAAACCTTTCTCAATATGTAATGATTAATATGTAATTAGCCCTTTTCATAAACACATATTTATGGAGTAGAAAACAATTTGCCAGATGAATGCATATGGTAATATGTTGAAGGACTAAAGCTATCCTACTATAATAGTTCTCAGCTCCTCTCTGGAGTCTAGTAAAAGAACTACCAGAAGATCAAAGTCAATAAAAACTTTTAAATGTAATTAGAATGTATTAATAAACAAATTGTATTCAAATTTGGTATCCTGACAGAAATGCTCTGAAGAACTGCTCCTACTTCTGGCTACTTCCAAAGTACCTGTATACATTCTAGATCTACATTGTTTCATTGATATTATAAATTGATATTTGCTAGGTAGTTTAACATTTTGAAACATTTTTTAGTTTTTCAATAAACTTGATTTTTGTATCAAATGGGAACAAAAATACTTATATCATAAATCTTTTGCTTGCTAAAGTAAATGAGAGTTCAAAATTAACTAAAACGCTTGCTAAAGTAAATGAGAGTTCAAAATTAACTAAAACAAAACTAGAATTGTGCTTTTTTTCTTTAAGGTTTAATGCATGTGCACAATAAACTTGTGGACCCACTACACAGTATGAAAGAAGGAAATTGAAGGAGATTGAAGCAAAATTCTGCTTGAAAGAAAACTTTTTTATTAGATGAATTATCAGCTATGCAATATGATAAAATTGGAAATTTTGAAGATTGTAATTTTTAAAATCTGTTATACATTCCATATTTAAAATGCCTCTTTTACACTAGGATTTAGGAAATGTAGTCTTTTAAAATTGGTTGGCTATTTTATTATACAGTACAGTAGCTACATAGCCACCTATAAAACAGCATAGAAATGAAATATCTGCCTGATTAATTTTAGAATGATTAAGTTTTTAAAAAAAGATTCTGAACATCAGGTACCATTTGGGACATGATTAGTGAAATGGATTTTTATTTAATTACAAGAAGACACTCCAAGTTTTCATCAACAACTGTCATGGAAAACCTTTACTTTTGGAATGCTCTTTTTTCTGTGCATTACACACATGCTTTTCTGCATGTGGTTGCCTTAGTCATTTTCCTGCAGTAGCAACTGTGGACATTAATAAAAGTCCTGCTATATATTGTTGGCAAAGAACACTTGAAGAGATGACAGTGCCTAAATGTTTAGTTTACAACCTCTTGGAAAGTGGTTAAGTGCATGCTTTTGCTTACCTTCTTATACAGCACTTTTTTACAGATATGCTTATTTTTATTTAATGACTTGGGTTCATGCCCTTAATAATAGCATCTTGAAAATTATGAGCTTTATACCTAGGTACACACTTAAGGAAATTCTTTTGAAGAATATTTTCTGATTATTGTTAAACTTCACAAATGATTAGCTTTATTCCATATTAAAAATGTCTAAAATTATAATGTGAAATATATATAAAAGGAATTGCTGTAAACTATTTTAGAGTGACATAACTTTGCATAAGTACAAATTAAATATATTTTCTATTTTTACTTCAAATAAAACTTATAATAAATAATTTATCTAAATTTTATTTCCAGAAGTGAAATAAATACTTGCATTTGGGAGATTCCAGCAACTAACAATATCTGTGAGCCTACATTTCCTTTTGGTTTGTTTCCATCATACAATTACAGATAGACAATACATTTACCTGTAGTTTCTCAGTATTCCATTGGAAGTTAAAGACAAAACACTCCCTGTCCTGTTGATGTTACACATTTTATAAGCCCATGTTATAGAAGCCTTATTTATGTCTGCTTGTCTCTGCAATTGAAATGTAGTTACACTCCTTAAAATATTTAGCAAATAAACTGAAAATGAAATAATAATAAAACTGTTAGTGTAAAATAATGCTGCCTTATTTTAATTATAGATCATGTTTTTAATAGCTTTATAAATATTTAACTATCCAGTAAATCAGTAGTATCTTATACTAATAGTTCTGGTAATAAGAATTGTTTACTTTTAACTACCCTCACTACTTTAGGTCATATGATGCCATAATGAAAAGGCCAACATTGTCTGTTTTTGTGTACCATTCACAGGTATTTCTATGCTTTAAAGGTCTAAAAGAATTTTTTCATTACAGCCACTGTTAGGAGGCTAATTTAGTTATGTGTCCTCTAACTGTTCAGTAAATTGCTCTCTGGCCACAGTAATTCCCTAACTCAGAAGATGTGATGCTCTTAAGAATTTAAAGCCTTTTGAACACATTTCACAAGAAAAATTTAAGTAGTCTTTGAAGAAACCATTGTCTGAATCCCAGCTATGTCAAAAACTGACTGTGAGCAATAAGTGTCAACTTCTTCCTCTCCTTTACAGACTGAATAAAAGAGAACTCAGTACAGTGGCTGACACACAACAAACCTAATAAGTGGTGCCATTTTAATACTCATTGTAGAAATCTTACTTATGTTAGGTCACTTTCCAAAATTTTTTTGAAGAATGACTGACTACAGAATAAAATTTGACCATATAAAACAAGCACAAATATTAAATGGTAGACACATAGTGCATATTATGTGCCAGGTGCAACTTGTGACTCCTTTGCAACAATGAAAGAATAGAACATTTTGTTCTGAAACCATATTAATTGCTTCTCCATTTTATATCTTCTGCCATTTAAATTTAAGTCCTACTATCTTAATTTATAATTATCTCAAATGTAACAATATAAAATTCATCACTGATAGTCTTATTCTGAAAAGACATTTTCCTCATTCAAGTAGAAGACAAAAACCAATGACTAAATCATTTTATTTGCTATGATACATTCTGCATGCTGTCAGTGATTATTAATGAATGAATGTGGAACTAAAGAGCTTTGAGTTAATATAGTGTTTATTGGCTCTGTGATCTCAGGTATGAAAATTAAATTCTGTAATTCATAACAGCCGCTAATACCAAACACTTGTCATACTGCATGAATGAATTCTGAATGTCAGAAATAAGAGACTGCCTCTGCTTTAATTTTAATTTAGATGTACATTATAAACCATCTCATTACAAACCAACATGTCATAAACTGTATGAACATCAAAAGATAAAGCAGATGCCTAGACACTATGTTATTTGACTTTACTTTGTTTAATAAGTGATTCATATGTAGTAAATCATACATATCAGATAAATTGATCCAGCTAACATTTTGACACTTAAGGTGGATTTTGGAAATTCTTTCACTTAAACTACATGGAATATTAATATGGGACCTTGCAGTGAGAGAAAAACATGCATGAAAACATAACAGTTAAAATTCATTATGCTTTCCTACATTGTTCACTCTTCTGAGTATTTAAAATATATTATCTCATTTAACCTGTACAGCCTGTGGAGGTATGCTCCACTTATGACCTCACCTTTACTAAATGACCTAACCTTTACTATGACCTAACTTTTACTAAACAAACTTGAAAACCCTGAAACTAATAAGGAAACTTATTTATTTTCATTTTATTGTTGTAAGTTACTATAAAGAAAAAAATACACAGGTTTTAATTTGTTGAAGTTCTTTATACAGTTTATAATTTATTGAAGTTCCTTATGTTTTCCATGAGTTATTTATTAGTTTGTGTTTTTAGAACTTTTATAAAAGCATCTTTAGGAACTTCAATGTTGCCAATTTTCCTCATCCGTTTTTTTCCTTCTGCTTGTCTCTTCAAAAGTTTCATCTTTCGGGTAATATCACCACCATACTGAAAAATATTTTGAAAAATTGTAAGTCCAAAAAACTTCACAAAATAATAATCCTATAGTTACACAGAGATCACAATAGAATCATAACATTCTTATGAAATTACTGTCCATGAAGTAGACATACGCAAAGTTACCTCTCTAATCTTGCTGGCAGACACTCATTAAACTATCTTTTCAAACAATGATAAAAGGTTTAGTTATTTTGGATGGATATGAAGATTCCCCACAGAAACAGTACTACAGTTATTTATAGCATGTTAGAATTATCAGTCTCATTACCAATTCAACTCAAGGCTTGTAATTTTAAATTATATAGATATAATCCAATATAGAAAGTCTCACTCACATAGACAAAAATGTGCCAGAAACTATACTGAGCATTTAGAAAGAATCATTTAGTTCTCATAATAATTGAGTAATAACTGAGATACAGAAAACTTTGGCAAAACAAGAGAGGTGGATCTCAATTTTACCACTGTAAAAGCCATGGTCTTCAGAATCTTTCATCATATATTAGACCATAAAAAAGTTATCAAATCTACCCTTAGAGTGTGTGTGTGTGTGTGTGTGTACATATATATGGAAAGTCTTATGAATAAGATGAAAAAATGCTTATGAATGTAATCAAACCAATTACTACGATCAATCTAAAATTTACCTCTTTAAAAAGGAAACCTGAAGATAAAAATAAAGGACATTTATAAAAACCAACATGAAAACCAATATATTTTTACCCCTTTTGACTTAAAACCCACAAAATAGAAATACTACAAAATAGAATATACACTAGATACGTACACATTTTGCCAAAACATTTTTCCTGTAGGGTTTCACACTGTAAGAGAGGAAATTATGTTTAAGTACACATTTCCACTATACTTTTAAAAAGTACTTTTAAACAATTTCTCCTTAATAAAATATTTTAATGATAATGCTATTATGTATATAAAACTACTGTAAGCAAATAAATAGTAGCTCAAGTGCCTTGTATTTTCATTCAGTTAGCATAAAACAGCAAATAAATTCAACATGATTATCAACCAGTATTTTATTAAGAAAAAAAGGCCAAGCTGTGGTAGTTAGGCTTGATTACTCAAACTTCAGCCTATTGTGACCTTAATGTAAGAGTTATATTATTTATGGCTCAACCTAGTAATACTGCTACTACTTAAAACAATTAAAGTGGATTATTATTAGTATTGAATGTGGGTGGAATAGTTAGGAAGATAAACTAGGAAGACATTACAAGATTTAGGCTTTTATGCTGGGGTTGTGGCTCAGTGGTACAGAGCTTTTATAAAACCTATTCTAATTTGAATATATCTGTATCATAGATTAATAATCTATTACTGTAGTATATGAGAAATTTCCAGGTTACTCTAATTTTTAAAAATAGTCCTCCTGCAAAGAATTTTTTTATTTAGTTTTCATATAGTATCAGAATACCCACAATGATTGTAAAAAAATGATTGTATTAAAATCTCTATATAACTGGAAAAAAAACCCAAAACTCCCTTTTACAGATATTCATTAAGATATAGACCTCTATTATTCAAGAATAAAAAAAACTGATTATGCAAATTACTACAGATCACATTAAACATTCAAATATTTAGGATAGGTAAATAATTACATATTTTTCTGTTTCAGAGAAAAACATAAACTGTTGGGAAAACCATATGTGCTGGCAGAACCTTAACACAATCATTGAATGATCATTTACTATTTTCCTGATGTTCTGTGGTTATCAACTATATTCTGCCTAGTCTGTTTTCATGAAACACAGAAATAACTGAAGCAAAACAGTTTTACAAAATGAAATTCATTCCAAGAATAGACATAAAATTTATCTCAAATCTATATATAGATGTTGGCTTTGGTTAAGCTAGAATTAAATAGCAATTTACAACTTTTCATAACTACAGAGATATTTCTGATTCCCTAGAAGTAATTAGGATCATTAAAAAAAGGGAAGTGTACTATAAGACTTCCTGCAGTTAGGAATATTTCCTATCAGCTGATTCAGTTCTGACTTATTACTATCTTGTGGAAAAGACTAGTTTGCTACAGAAATGAAGGCATCTCTCATCTATTATAACCCACATATGAGGTTCCTAACCTACAGTCCAAAGCCTAATATGATATTCACATTCCTTTCTGATTTAGAACCTCCCTACTTCTGGGGAAGTGGTATTACATGCTTCAGGTAAAAGATACTTATTTTATCTTTTAGTTTCAGTTTCTATTACGTATAAACTACCTGAATTGGTTGAGTCTATCTAGATAAAACCTTAAGGAAATTCCTCTCCAAGGAAATACAATATAGTCATTCAATGGAAATAAATGGAAATTTTTTCAAACTCATATCCATAAAAAACATTCCTGATAGAGTTATGTAAGTAATTCAAAGTAAAAGTCACCACTTAAACCACTGGAACTAGAGTCAGCTATCATACTGTTTCTACAAGTAGGAATAAAACTTAGGCCAATAGTAAGTTAAAATTTCCAATATTCTTCAGTTTTCTAGGTATATCAATTCTAAAACCAGCCTGGGAACAGAAATGAATTTCAACTCACGTTTCTCTTGCAACAATTTTACTTCCAATAGCAGCTTGAATTGCTATCTCAAACAACTGCCTGGGAAGAGTATCCTTTAGACGTTCACATATGGTTTTGCCAACAGTGTGTGCTTTGTCTCTGAAATAGAAAAATATATAACTATTTATATATCCTAAATAAGAATGTTTAATGTATCTATAGGCATTTGTATAATCAATTTAACAGTGATTTTTTTTAGAGGAGGTTCAAGTGGAACTTATTTATTATAAACATCTCTCTCTGAATCATGAATAACTTTTTAAAATAAAATTAATGTTAGAAAATATAGAAACACATTAGAAAATAAAAAACATCCTTGATGCCCCTTCTCTCTTCCACAGAAAACCAGTTAACATTTTTAAGATATATCCTTCTGATATTTATTGTAGTTAGATCATAGTGTACATTTTATCTTCCTCATTTTCTGTCACTAAATACTAATTTACAATATAATTTAATGAGTTGAAATATGGTTATGGGTTTGCCATAATTTAACCAGTGTGCCAGTTCATAATTTCATTTTTCAATTATCTTTAAAAAATTTTTTAATGTAGCTGTTGGAATAAAAATGAGTGATTAATAACTAAAGAAAAAATGCATCAAAAGTGATTATTTTCACATTTCATGATTAGTTTCTACTCAACTTACTTGTGTACGATAGTTACTAGCTCCTCTACAATATTTCCATTCAGTAGAATATCCATTTTTACAAGTTCTGCAGTCTGATAGCCTGCATCTTCATAATCAAAGCTAACAAGAAAAAAAAGTCCAAATGACATATATCCCAGGAGATTAATTTTTCTTATTTCTTTCATTACTCACACCCCTATAACAAAATCTAGCTTGCCATCAAAATATTACAAATATTACATATACAGTGAGTTTAAATGTCCACAATAAGGAATAAACTTTATGAAATAAGGGATGAAAAACAACAGGTGTATGTCCAGAAGGTGAAGGAAAAGAAAATGGTTAAACTAGATTAGAACAATAGATCACTAAAGACAAAAGTCATTTCCTCCCCAATGTTCCCAGCAGCTGGTGGGCTCTGTTCAGTACCATATATTAATGAGTCATTCTCAAGATGTATTAGTTGAGTTTCTGTTTAGTTTTCTATTATCAATGACAATCCTGTTTAAATAAGTGCTGTTGCATTGACAAACAGCCATTAATACATGAAACTTTTAGATTTCCTATATGATTACAGGAAACACATCGGAACTCCAAAAAGATACTGTGCTTGGAATTTAAGTTTGAGAGAAAATAGCTGTTTGGTTTGGCATTACATCCTCATTATGACCATTGCTGTAGTAGATTTTTGACACTCAACTTGAAACTAATTTTTCCTGATCTCAATCCATGGGAGGTTGATGGCTTTATAGAAGGCTACGAACTATAAGGAATTTCTGTTAAGTGTGGAAATGGCATTCATCTTGAACATGAGAATCACCTTAATGTTAGAAGTTTGAGTATTTTAGTTTTATGTAGCTCAAAATTTGAAATGTATTTTAAGTTTCCAAGCTAAAAGATTTTTTAATACAGAAAGTATTACCCAAAGGCAAACTATAGTTGATAGACTTTTGTTTAAAATGTTTAAAAACAAATATATCTACTAATAATCCTTTTAACTATAGTAATTTTTGAATCTGCCACTTTAATTCATTTTATTTTAAATTTTATTACCACTTACATGCTCAAAGTCTTGTCTAAAAGACATACAAAAAAACTAAAATGGATGACAAATCAGAAAAACTAAGTTCTCTATATAATCAAACATTAAGACTTCTTTAGTAAAAAGAGTTACTCTATATGCTGACCCTCTTCACCTGAAAAAAAAAAAAAAGTTAAATTTCCAGGTTATTACAGAAGTTGAAACACTGGAATTTTTCTTTCAGTGTTAATTTTAAAATTCATGTCTTGTGTGTTTTTTATAGATCTGAATGTTTATTTTCCCACTCTGTTTCTCTATTTTGTTTCATATTTCCTTTAAATTCTACTAAACACTACCCTGTAATGTAAGACCTTAAAGATACTGACATAATACAGACTTAATTGCCCCAACAAAAAAAGAATGCCAGAATACTAGATACCCAGTTCCTTATTTATTATTTAATATTAACTTTCAACTCTTACTTTGTCTGGCTGTGTTCCTATACATACAGTTTTTTATGATGTAAAACATTTATTCCTAGGAAAACCAAGTTATTTATCATAAACACAGGTGAACCCCTAGCATTTTAAATAGAATGAATATGTACTTCTGTTTTTCATGTGTAAATAGATGTGCCTGGAATTACGCAACATACAAATACATTTCAAAAGTATAGCTGAAGTCACAGTAGCTTTTTAACATGTACAATTCTTAAAAAAGACAGAAGGAATATAATTCTTTTCATAAAGAAGGTGCTAAGTTGTTTTTTTCTATTAAAAGTAGAGTTACAATTTGATCAAAAGAATTTTTTTGTCATAAGCAAATTATAAGTATTCTCTTAACACCACCTCAGTGTTAGAACTACAAGATTCCAAGCCTTTCCAACCTTAGACTTCTATTTTCAACTATATTCAAGAGCTGAAATTACTAAGTGGGTGGAATATTCCTGTCAGTATTTCAACAAACATTAACAAACATTTGAGATTGCCATATATTTTTTACCTAGCATATCCAGAAGACAGGGATTTCAAAGAGTCATAAAAATCTACCACAATTTCATTCAAAGGGAAAAGATATTTAAGCATAACTCTACTTTGATCAATAAACATCATATTTTGCTGAACTGCTCTTCGAGCCTAAAAAAAAAAAAAAGAAAGAAAAAATGTATTTAAGTAAAACCTAGACAAATACTGGTCTTAAACTGATGCATACAGATATCAACTACCAAGTTACAAATCCTAATAATAAAGAATGGAAAAAAATGAAGAAATAATTCTCTAATGGCCTAGTAAAAATTTAGAAGCATTATTTTTTAATACAAGAACCTTTTTGTATTTCAATTACATTATGCTTGCTAGCAAAGCTTTTAATCCTTTGTGTTTATCTAACAGTTTTATCTTTTTTAAATTACACATTATTACATTGAGCAATAAATCACATGTAACTACAAAAGGCAAAGTCCTAATTTTGTTTCTTTTTTTTTTTTTTTTTTTTTATAAATTGAGTCCAGAGAAATTAAGCAACAGATCGTAATTACAATGTAGTTTGTGGTACAAAAATAAAATTCAGGTCTTCTAGTCACCATTTGACATACTTTACACCATGTGTCAATATTCCAAATACTGTGTGTCAATATTCCAAATATGTAGATTTAATGAATTTCATTATACCCCATTTGTGGAGTAGGTATTATTACAATAAAAAAGGCAAGAATTATAAAGCAAAATGGGGAATACTTCTAATCTAGGGTCCCTGAAGTTTTATAATTATCTTTCAAATGATATTCAAATCCTCTTTCAAATGATATTGAAGTCCTTAAAGGGCTAAAAGGAATCATACTTTTAGCCAGTTCAGAATGCATATTAAATTTATTTCCTTTGGGCTAAAAATATCAATAAGTTACCAGATGATCAAAAACACTGATTGTTTTTCTTACTTGAAAATAGAATTTAAAAGCATATGCATCTTTATACTTGTATAAATATAGACAGAGCTATACATATGAAAATCTCATTAAACTCAATTTTCTCAACAGAAATAAATCTTTCAAAGCCTAGGTTGGGAACTACTGTTTCAGAGGATTAAATTCTACTTTTGTATTAAATAGTTTTTCATTTCTACCTGACAAAGCATCATTATTTTTCCAGTGTATTCATCTGGTGTGATAATAGTACCCAAAACAATTGGCTCCAAATATTCTGTTACTTTTGGCTTATCAGGAAATTGTGCAGGGTTGATGATTGTGATTTCTTTTTGTCTGTATTCCTAAAATTTAGAAAAATCAACAAGAAAAAATACTAATGTAATAATTACCACATTTCTTTAAAAAGCAAACCTTTTACCTTACAGCATACTCTAGAATTTATTTTATTAAACTTTTTGCCACTAATAAGAACATATAAGAATTCCTAAAGCTTAGAATATTATCTTAACATGCCTTTTCTTTAATTAATATCCACAAAATATGAAAGCACCATATACTATAAGACAGCCATATCAATGTTTATAGTAGCTCAATTCACAACAGGCAAGCTATGGAACTAACCTAGGTGCCCTTCAACAGATGAATGGGTAAAGAAAATGTAGTATATATACACAATGCAGTATTACCCAGCCATGAAGAAGAATGAAATTATGGCATTGGCTGGTAAATGGATGGAACCAGAGTATATCATGCTAAATTAAATAAGTCAGACCCAAAAAGTCAAAGGTTGAATGTTTTTGCTGATATGAGGAAGCTAGTCCAAAATAAGGTGGTTAAAAGGGGTGGGGGGAGAAAGGAAGAAAGTGGGGGAATTCTATCAAAATAGAAGAAAGATTAGTAGACTAGATGAAGGGGATTGAGTGGGAGGGAGGGACAACAAAATGAGAGAAGAACAGTGGAATGAATCTGACCCAACTTTCATATGTCCATATATAAATATAAGCACAGTGAATTCTCAATATCAAGTACATCCACAAGACATAACTAAAAAAAGAAAACAAAAAACACTGTGTGTAAATATCAGAAAGATCAGTAAAGGGAAGGGAACAATGGGAGGGTGGAGGGGAAGAAAAGGGGAAATGAGGAAATGGGGAAATACTGGAGGAATTAGGTTGAATTACATTTCATGCTTTAATTGTGTCAAAACGAATCCTAATGTTATATATAACTAAAGAGAATTAAGAACAACAAAATTCAAAACCCCTCCAGTAATAATCATTTAACATTACTAAAATTGTTAATAAATATTTCAGTTATTGACTTACTATACTTTACATTTCATGGGCTATTAAAAAGTATATGTGTCAATTTGACCCTTTTAAGGTATTAGTTTACTAAGTTAATTTTGTTGGAAAATATAGATTCCAAAGTTAATGGTTACTTAAAATTAATAAATTGCTGTTTGGATGGAAAATAACATTGTCTCCATCATTAACTTGAAATTTAAAGTTTCCATGCCCACAAGAATGAATGCTTTACTTTTTAATAAAATAAATTACTTATGACCAAAATTATATTTTTCATCTTTGTCCAATATTTAGAACAGTATTTTCATTATTTATTCTAATTTTTACTATCAGTAATAGACTAGCTTTGATAATATAGAGATCAAATTAAGAAAACAATGCATAAATGATTACACTAATCAATCAATAGTTTATTAATAGCTACTCAGCTATTTCTAAGAATTTCCTCTTACATTCTTCATACACAATTTAGTTTTCCCTTTTATGCTGATGTGAAACAATATGAAACATTCTAGTACCTTTATTAATTTTGCCGATGAAAGAACAGCTTTATATGGAACAGTAGGTGTTGTCAAAATAACAGCAGCATTATATTCTTGCTCTAGTCGTTGGTTGAAAACTTCCATATGCAAAAGTCCAAGAAATCCCAACCTTGAGGACAAAAAAGCCATACTTTAAATTGTTTATATCCTGGGGGCTCTATTAGCTTTGATGAACATGTTACTTCAGGGGAGGGGTGGACCAAGAGTCATTCAAATAACTCACATCATAATTAAATGCTAATATAATTTATTAAATAAGATTCAAATCCTCCATTGCAAATCTAAAATTATCATAAAACTTATTCATAAAACATGAATCCACAGTGTAAAATAGGCTGATATAAGGTTTAACTTTACTATATTAATATAAACTTATCTTTAGAAATATTTCAAGAGCAATACACCATCTAAACTACGCTTTCCTACAAAAATGCAACTCTACTACATGAATGAATCTTACCTCCAGCCAGCACCCAGAGCAAGGCTGCTATCCCGATGCACTGTCACACTGGAGTCATTTAAAGTCAATTTTTCTATAGCACTCTTCAAGTTATTATATTCAGATTGGTCTACTGGGTACATTCCTGGTGACACAAGAAGTTTTAATTATCACAAGTTAAGCTGCCTATAAACCAAACAATATGTGGTATTCTCCAGTCCAAAAGTAACCAATTGGCTTTTACATTACTTTAGTGTATTCTATTGACTAAAATACTGGTTTGCTCAAAATTTATCAATATTAAGTTAAACTGGTTGCAAAATTCATTAGCTTTAAGGAATACAAAAATGGATTCACATTCCAGTGTTTTTATGCTTTTACAGAAGTATGAGGGAAGAAAAACAAGAAGGAACCATGGAAATTTAGGCCTATAGGAAAAAAAAATTGAGTTTATTTAAGTGTAAGATGTTCTACAATTGAACGGAACATTTACTATACAGTTACATCTCTATTACTAGAGAAGAAATAAGAGTGGAAATGAAAACTACATAGAACTTTTAATTCTATATGATCCATTCTCTATTAAATCCAAAGACAAATTTTTTTTTTTTTTAGGAATTTACTAACAAATACTATGGGAGTGTACTGATTCATCAAATTCTCTTTTGTCTCACAACTGTGAATACCACACCTTGCAAGTTACCAATATCCAAATGGCTGGCTGCTTAAATGTGGGGATAACCCAAGTTCATAATTCCCAATGAGATAATCTCTAGGGAGAAAACCAATTGGTACTCTGTGTAGAATAACTTGATGATCTTTGATCTGCTCTTTTCTAAAATATCTTAATACCACATAATAGTAAATGGTTCTGAAGTTATATTCTTAAAGTCACACTGTATTCTGTATCACATTTACACTGGTACAACATTAAAGAAAACCCAGTTAAGTGAGAGGAGAATATTCAGTAAATATACTGATAATCAGAAATAAAAACATCCTAATTAGAAAAAACATTTCAGATATAAAAATGAACTCCCTAGAGAAATGCAAATAATATCCTATAAACCAGCTTTTTTCATATGCATTTATTTTCTTAAGGAGTCCTAAATGAACTTCCAGAAAAACTTCATCTCATATATGAAATTAACAACTTATGTGTCAATAGCATGCACACATAAAAAATGAAACGACAAGAATATCCTGACATTAACAGTCATTTAGAATAACCAGAATCTGTCTTTATCCTTTGTGATTTTTCTTTCACTAAAGGGTCAGACTTTTAGTTGAAAAATTTTTGGCCCTTGACCTTTGAATTTGTGAGCTCCTCACCTGCAAATACCATTGGTTTCGCTGATTTAAACCCAGGCAAGGGCTCCACTGGATGATTATGTAAATACAATGTATCTCCTATTTGCGCTTCAGTGACATCTTTCATCCCAGCAATCAGATAGCCCACCTGTCCTGCATATCTAAATAAAATTATTATATGCAAACATACTGCTTTAACATCTCAATTGCATACTACAGTTGTACAGCTTTCCCAAGAAACAATCACATACTTTCCAAACAAAACTTGAGCAAACCACAAATAAGTGCTACATATCAATTTTAAACCTCTGGGGCTTATCCGCAAAAGACCAAAAAACCAAAAACACCATGTCTCAGCCATTACCACAAAAACCCCTGCAGAAGCCTAAAACTTCTTCATAAGTCTGCACAACTTTTACAAATTAAACAACAGCTTCTAAATTATAAACACAGTAAAACTGGTTTCACTGTACACAAGCATGATATACCAATCATCTATTTTATTAATAAAAATGTTACAAATGTTCTTTAATAAACAAAAAAGTGAATTTTAAGCAGAAAAATGTGAGCTTTCAACAAATCTGACAACTATCTGATATTTGTATTGTAGGAAAAGAGCACATTCTAAGATGTCAAGAGTTTTACCTTAGTTTAGAAAAGAAATCCCTATGTAAACTAATTTATATGTAGAATGAAATATGAGAACCTTAAGTGAAGATGCAATAATATATTTGGCACAATAGAAGCTGATTTTAGAATTATTTAAGTAAAATTAAAATACACAGAATTTTTGACTCAAGGTAATTAGTAATGTACTGCTTTTCTAAGCATACAATATTGAACCTTCAAATGTGGTCTATGCAAACATCTGGCACAATACCCTAACTTTTTACAGATGAAGAAACAGTACCCAAGAAACCTCAAACTATGTACCTAAAGTCATGTCCCATCAGTATCTAACATAGAGCAGGCACACTAGTTGTAACTCAGGTCTGTTTTTCTAAAGCACACTACCTTTGTAATCCCACTCCCCAAGGATTTTAGTTAATCAAGGTTTTATTGTGAATTTCACACTAAAGAAAAGAATGCAAAGTTCTATACTATCTTTATGTTAGAAAATCTAGTTGTAATGAACTTACATGTCTAAAAAAATTTTCTCAACATGGATATGGGTGGGAAAAACTAACTCTTTAATTATTCCACTGAACATATCAATGTAGGACCCAATCTACTATATCATTAAATCAGTTGTGACTAGTCAAGAATAAACATCTATTGATTATATTTTATATCCATAAACGTTCCTACCATTCTTCATACATGAGACCCTTCTGCAGCATTGACTGTATAGTTGCATTAAATAATCAGGTACTTTTTTAAGATACAAAGTGGAGATCATTGTAAGCTCACCAAGGTGAGAAAGGGGCAGAAATATAAATATATACAAACATTTTAGCTACTGTTACAGATTACTTACAATTTATGAGTTGACTTCTCATTAGGATTCAAAACTCCAACTTCATTAACTTCATATGTCTTTTGATTATGTGCAGACACAATTTTATCTCCTTTGGAAACCACACCATCAAATAATGCTACATTGGCTATCACACCCCTATACTGGTCGAAGGTGGAATCAAATACCAAAGCTCGCAGGGGATTTTTGCGATGCACTTTAGGGCTATTAAATACAAGTAAAAATATATATATACCAAATTAAAATTTTAATAAAAACACCTATTTTCAACTTGGATATTATGTTTAATGTACTCTTGTTCTTGAGAAAGGGTTGATACCTAACAGCCAAAATAAAAGAATCTTTCTGTAAAATATGTCAGATTGAATTCAACTCTGAATAAATTGCAATATTTATTTGTTAATATATTTGTTCATTATAAAGCAAAAAAGAATTGTCAATGAAATTCTTTCATGGTTGTTAAGAAGAGATCCCCACCACCCCTGTTCTTTTCCTTTTACTCTACTGTATATGCTTAAGTATATTACTAAAAACAAAGGTTTATTCTCATTCACTGCAAGTATATTTGCATATCCACGATTTAAAAAAAAAATCAAACTGATGGTCTTTGAACTATTACATATTAAGTGAACAGTATAAAATCAAAAAATACTTACGGGGGTATTCTTTCAATAACTGCTTGAAGAACACTTTCAACATTTGTACCAAGTTTAGCAGAAATCTAAAAATATACAGGAAAAAAGAAAAAGCATTTAAAATTAAGGATATATTTTTCTATTCTGATGACTTAAGCTTTATATTCAGAAGAATTCTAATAATTATCAATTAGTTTCAATATAGCAAAAGGAAAATCACATTTGTATGCTGACAAATACCTTTTTTCATTACAGTTAGGAGGTTCCATGGTTCCAGGATTGAATTATAAGAGCATTTTTAGCATGCTGTTGAGAAAGTAATGGACTAAGAATTGAAAAAGTCTAAGAGTAACAATCATGATAGGCACGGTGGCTCACATCTTCTAGGAAGGCTGAGGCAGAAGGATCGTGAGTCCAAAGCCAACCTCAGCAAAAGGAAGGCACTAAGCAACTTAGTCAGACCCTGTCTCTAAATTAAATACAAAATTGCACAGGGGATGTGGCTCAGTAGTGGAGTGCTCCTGAATTTAATCCCCAATACTCAAGAAAAACAGAGTAACAATCATATGTCTGCATGGAATGTAGGACTTTCACTAATACCTATTTTCTTGAAATTCAGCTTTCATATCTGAAATATGAAATGATTATTCATATTCAGCCTAAATCTCAAGAATGATCAGTATATGTGGATGGCATGCAACTATAAAGCCCATTACTCTTTTATTGTTCTCACACTGAAAAAACAACGTAAGACTTAAACCACAAGACTATGAGTTACCTTTGTCATCATCAGTGTAAGAACTTTCTCTGAAATATTGATTTCCAAACCCATTTCCTGAACACTACCTCTTCCCCTTCAAACTCATTCTACTGACATTTCATTGCAGTTATTAATGAAATGCACTGCAATATGACTTTTTGTATGCCATTTTACCCCTTTGGAAATACAGTCTTTGCAGAGAAGTTAGCACTACTGATATTTTGGGCAAGAAATTCTTTATTTTGGAGGCTATCCTATGCATTCAGGATACATGCCAGTTGTACCCCACCCCCAAAATAAATAAGATATAAGTAAAATGTTACTACTTTATTCCGTTGTATGCATTTGTCTATTGTGTATAGGATAAAAATAATATCACTAGAAATTTGCTCTTTCAAAAACCAAATAAGAGGAAAATATTACATTGCTGCAATGACATGCTTTTCTACCATGCAGCATAGCTATGGTTGTGGCTACTTAATAAGCAAACTATCCTTTGAAAGGTAAGTAAAAATTCAAAGATATGAAATTAGTTGGAACCTGGTCTGCAAAGACAGTATTTCCAAAGAGGTAAAATGGCATACAAGAAGTCATACTGCAACAAAAGGCCTGTTTTTGTCCTGATACACTGGCTAACTACAACCTATGATCTAAGGAACATGATAAAAATCTTTGAGCCTTGGTTCCTTTAAACACAGAAATGAGTCCTGTGTGTCCTAATAATATAAAATGGGTTCCTTGTGAGAATCAAATGAAATAACAAAGACTGTACAATGTCAGATGCTCAAATACCATAAAATTCACTTAAGCCATTTACCTGAGATTTTTAAAAGCAAAATCCATCTTCAAAAAATGATATTTTACCTTAATACATTCATCACTTGGAATATCAAATACTTTTTCAATTTGTTTTTCAACCATATCAGGATCAGCATTCTTCAGATCTATCTTAAAAATAAAATCCACCACATTAGCATAATAAAAACAAAATATATATTAACAGTATTTGGAGAAAGCTAAAGGCTTACTGCTAACCTCTGTTTTTATTTCAAAAAATTAAAATAATTTACATGTAGATAATATAATTTTAACAAGTATGACTACAAAATATACAAGTCAGGCAGCACAACATGCAAAGAAATATTTCAGTGCAGAAGAGTTCAGTAATCACATCAATTAGCACCATGTGAATGGATTTTCAAAATTAAATATAAAGTGTGATAAAAAGCTGTCTTACCTATAGGCAGACTTACTTCTATTAAACTCTAATATCAAGGAATATAATGCAATGAAATATGAAACTGAGATTTATATAGAGAGCTCAGTTTATCACTGAACTGTTTCATGGGCTATACTGTTTTCTCATAATCATAAGCCTCTTTGCTTTTCCTATGTGCAGTCTGTATAATATATTTTTGTCTGTATAATATATTTTGTCATACCACTTCTACAGAAATGGCCTTCTCACACTACATGCAATTTAGAGGAACTCCATTCTCAGCTTTGTGCAAAGGCCTAGGAGTTTGACTTGTAATTCTATCCCATGCAACTCAAAGAGGTCAATCCCACCAATACATGGAATAAGTGGCTAGATAGCCCTCATCATATAAAATATAAAATCCTGCACCTGACATTTAAACAGTAAATAAACTTTTCAAAAGTAAAATAATAAATAGCTTTGTTGTCTTATTATAATTACCTTGTTTATAACTGGAATTACTGTTAACTGTGCTTCAAAGGCAAGAAAGAAATTTGCTACAGTTTGGGCTTGAATACCCTGGAAATATAAAGACATGAGAGTCTGAGATGACCATTCTCCCATCACAAAATTTATATTCAAAACCATATGGTATTCAAACCATCATCCTCATCAAAATAGATTTTCCATCACCCAAATAATAAACAAAATGCCAAATATCTGCCTGCTGTAGTTTGGGCCCTGAATTCCCCAAAAGCCCATGTATTAAAGGTATTATCTCTAGGGTTGCATTATTAGGAGGTGGGGCCTGCAGGAGACCCTTAGGTCATTGGCACATGCCCTTTAAGATAACTGTAGGATAGTAACCCCTTCCTCCTCTTTTTGCTTCCAGGCTGACAAGGTGGGTAGTTTTGCTTTGCAACATATCATTACCATGATATGCTGCAATGTCAGTGGCTCAAAGTAATGGGTCAATCAGTGACGGACGGGAGCCTCCAAAACAGCCAAAATAAACCTCTATATAAGCTAATTATCTCAGGCATTTCAATATAATGACAAGTAGCTGACCAATACTGCCCTTCCTACTTTGCTCTCTAGCTTATGTGTTTGGGGTTAAAATAAAGATCACTTATGGTAAGGAAATAGTTTAAACAAAATAGACATTCTACAAAGATTAACACAGGGAGCCTCAAGCAGAGATTTTTACACAGCAAATTTGATAACCCACACTTCCATACACCTGGCTCATTCCCTGTGATAATTTCTTTCAGTTCAAGAAACATTAATTGGAGGTCCTTCATGTGCCAAGAATTGTGCCAGGTATTAGAGACACAGAGATGAAAAATGGATCCTCAAGGACTTCAAAACCTACTACAGAATACAATCATGTGATGCAGTTTATAAAGCCTAGTACTATGTAAGTAAGGTGGAGATTTACTGTTCTTGGCAGAATCAAGACACACAATACAACAACAATAAAACCTGAATTTTTAATTCAGACTTTGTGAAAAACTGAGATACATGAAAAGCTTAAACTTTAGTATATTTCTTATATAGGTACTTCACGAATTTTATGCCACACACAAAAAAATTGGCAACATTCTAAACTATTGCCTTAACCCTAAGACATTCTAACACTTTCTAAATTATTGCCTTAAAAATCACCTAAAAACTAAAGATTTTTAAACTCTACTAAAAACTGACATAGACTGTTAAAGTTGGTGGAGGAGGTTTTCATAGTATGTACTGATAATAGGACAACCTTCATGCTGCAACAAAAAATACAATCTTTTGAATAGTTCAATCAGCTTTAAAAACTTAAAAAATTATTCAATCCTACAGAATGCCTTCCTTAATGTAATAAAACTTCAAGTTAACAGCATCAAAGCATGATTTTGAAAAACACAATCTATTTCTTTATTCAAACAGAAAAATTCTGTTTCCATAATGCATTTTAAGGAAAACATCTTGAAACAACCAAATAGACATCATTATATAAAATGAAAAATCCTACCTCATTTGCATCAATGACCAGTAAAACACCCTGGCAAGCAGAAAGTGACCTGGATACTTCATAACTAAAATCAACATGGCCCTAAAAAACAAAAATATCCATACCTTAAATGTTAGCTACAGTTATTCTAGGAAGGGACATTATGGCAAATCTACTGACACTGATAAAAAGTTGTTAAAACACAGGTTTACTTTTTTTTCTTTATTTAACTGTACTTTTGAAAGAGGTTACACTAAAAAAACATTGAGGAAAAAAAGATATTTAAAAAAAGTTAAACAATGTGTTATTAATAAAAGGTTTTTCATAATACATGCAAAGTTATTAATATACTTACTGGTGTATCAATGAGATTTAAAAGGTACTGCTTTCCTTGAAAACTGTAAAAGAGAGATGCTGTCTGTGCTTTAACAGTGATTCCTCTTTCTCGTTCCACTTGCAATTTATCAAGAACTTGCTTATTATTCTTTGTTTTATCAATTGTTCCTACAAACAGAAACATTTAATTGGTATTTCTCTGGACTTTAAAAAAGAAAATACTACACACAAAATTAAAAATAAAATTTAACATGGTAAAAGTGGATTCCCAATAACTCACTGCAGTTGATTAAGCATATGATATAAAATGAAAATACCTGTTAGTTCTAGAAGCCTGTCAGCTAGTGTACTTTTGCCATGATCCACATGTGCAATGATACTAAAATTTCTAATATCTTCAACAAGAAATTTAGACATGTCAGGTTTTTCCTAGAATGGGGAAAGAAATCACATGTAGTAGTATGAAATTTTCCTTATATGAAACAAATTCAATTTTATTTCTAGTATTTATAGTGTTTACATATAATTATTCTGACTACAGATATATGACTGAGCTCATAACACAACATATCACAAGAAGACTCATCAAACACAATATTTTCATAGTCAGAGACAATCAGTCAGGTAAATAAAAATCCCTTAATGCTTCCATCACTTCTGGGGCCAATGAGGAACTGAATTTATTTCCATGAATGCAGAATACAAGACATCTGGAACTTCTCAACAGTCTTGAGTATGCAGATTATCTAGTAGAAGTTCTTAAGGCAAAGGAGCTCAGAAAAGCTGAAAGAAAGAATTCTCTGCTCCTAGCACACATGAAATCATAAATCAGGTTTATTTAAAAATCTGTGTTCCTAATAAAGCCTGTAACATTTTAATTTAGATAGTTTTGTTACTTTGAAAATTTCCTGGAGAAAAATTTTTTTTTTAAATTGAGAGAACAAAAACCAGGGCTTATCATTACATTTTTAAATGTTTAAAAATTAAACTCCTGCTTTCTAATACACACATTTTGAACGTTTTACTTCAGCATATCAGAAACTGCTAAAAATTGGCATTTAAGTAAAATATTCATTTTTTGCACTCTATTTTTCCAGTCAATATTTCATAATCAACAAACAGCACGAAATTATAAAATTCACCTTAATGTTTTTGTATTTATAACTGCCGCAATCCAAGGGAGACAAAAGTACAATTATACTTAATTGCGTAAAAATATAAAACTAAATCTGATAGTTCCACAGTAGATATTTCCCTCATTCGAGTTTTAAGAACTTTTAATTGTAATACACACACACACACCCCACAGGGATCTTAGAATAGGCCAAAGTTGACTAATCACACAGACCTTACTTTCTACTAACTCATAACTTGTATTCAATCTTTCACTTTTCTGCCTAGTCTTTTCACAGCTATCATATTGTGCAGTTTCTAGTTACTGAAATCCCACTTTCTCCATCTACAACAGTCAAAACTGCAGGTTGTTTGACTGAAATAAAATGAAATAATAAAAGGAAGCTAAGACAGTCAATACTTCTCTTCATCTTGCATTTTCAGCTCTTTGTACTGCATCACACAATCCCCGCAAATAGCCACTGGACCTTTAATTGGTATATCACTGAACAAATGAAGAAGCAGAGCCAAATGTATCAAATGCAAAAAAAAAAAAAATTAGCAGGTTCCTTGGAGGATTTTAGATTTAAACTGAGAAAGTTAAATGACTGGCTCAAGGTCACACTGGCAGCAGCCTGCAGGCGCTCCACGCTCTCCGCCTCCCTTGCAGGAATCGGAATTTGGGCTCACAGCCAGTTCCAGGAATCCCAGTACGTTTCCAAGATCATATGTGGGGGGCACTCTCCAATATTTTAAAAGGTCTCACCGGAGACTTAGAGGCCGTCCCCTTGAGCTCTGCTGAGCAGAAGAGCCTGTCTGTGGGCCAGGAATTCGTAGCAGCCCTAAGGGTCGGGGCTGACGGGTCCCTGGACAGGCCGGGTCGCGCGGCCCCGGTGGCCCGCGGTTTAAGCACCAGTCCCCGCCACCAGCCCCGGCCGGCTAGGGCCCACATGCCCTAGGAGGAGGCCTCAAGAGAAGGCCCTGGGTGGCGACGGCGCCATAGCTAGAGGCTTCGTTTATTCCAAATCGCCGCCTCTAGGGCGGATGGCCAGGCCAGGATCCCGGTTGCCGAAACACAAGGAACCACCGTACTACCCAACACACCAAGTGCCCATCGCTCCTGCGGGTGCGCGGACACAGCACCTCTAGTGCACGCCCGCACGCCCGCGACGTCCTGACGTCAGTGCGTCTCTGCGCTGAGAAGGGAAGAGGTCACGTGAATGAAAGCCAATCCTCTTTTTGAGTACTGGGGCGCCGGGGCACTGTAGTAGACTTTGCCTTTAGGTGTGCAGTAAGCTCAATGCCGGTTGTCTCTCTTCTTCCCCACGACGGCCCCCGGCCTCGTGGAGTCAGTCTGACCTTTTAGGTCCCCGAGCCACCTCGGGAATTCCAGATGGACGATCACTCTAGAGCTCGCGGGTGGGGAGTGGTGGAGCTGCTGAGGCGCCAGCAAAGCCCGAGTCCCGAGCCTGACGTGCGGGTCTCTTCAGCCCTCCCTAGGGGGCGTTGAGGACCCCAGGTTTAGGTCGTGGGACCTAAAGATGCTAATTTGGGGAACTTGCTTCCTACCTAATGGCAGAATGATAATGACAATTTTAAAATCTGGAAGTCGAACTGTATTCCCTGAGTAGTCATTTATTGCACTAATATTCTGAGAGGAAACAGGCTGATTGCAATGGTGAATCTAGGAAAGTTTTGGCAAGCAGTGAAAGTGGAGAAAGATCCCACTGTCTCCATTATCTTCAAGTTGCCTCTTCATCAGTTGTTTACCTTACACGGAGCACAGGGCTTTGGAGAAGGCAGAATGGGGGACAAAGAGCTGTTAAGACCTGCAGGGTATCATGACTGTCTCCCAGTATTTCTTTTGGGTTTTTCTGTAAGTATCCAGAGTTTGGTGCAAATAAGAAAGATAACGGGTGTGTTCACCATTGTGATTCACCATTCACCATTCACTTGGAAACTCACCATTGTTATTGAAATCTTAAATATTGTTTACAAAACTTCCCCCCTCCCCTTAATTTGAGGGAAATTAAGGCTTTTAGGATCAAAATGTTCTTACAGCCTGTTTGCTCACGAAACTATTATGAGTTAAAAGTGATTCTTGGGCTGGGGTTGTGGCTCAGTGGCAGAGCGCTTGCCTTGCACATGTGAGGCACTGGGTTAAATTCTCAGCACCATGTAAAAACAAACAAGCAAAATAAAGATATTGTGTCCATCCATAACTTAAAAAAAAGAGAGAGAGTGGTTCTGGACACAGGACTAATTCTGTTGATAGAAATAATTATCTTGAAATGCATTGAGCATAATACTTTGTCAATGTTGCCCTGACTTTAATGATTTGAGTATTATCCTGTCAAAAACGAAGCTTAACACCAGTTAATGTGATAAGCACAGGTTTTAAATAGTAACATACTACTGCAATGGGAAACACAGTTCAGAGTGAACAAAATGCACTCTGGACAGAGATGACTGTACAACTGGACTTGAGCAGAGTCAATGGAGTGGAAAGAAATAAAAGAGTGTGAGGGAGGTCCATGGAAAACCCATCTGGGTTTGTTAACTGGTGGTAATATTTTAAAATTCTAATCTAATGCTTGCCACTTGCCCTGTTTTAATCAAAAGGATCATACCCTGAGTTGAATCTCATTTTTTCTTCCTCTGTATGATACAGTGTCTTTTTTTCTGCCGCGGTTGGGGGGTAGTAGTACTGGAACTTGACCTATGAGATACATTCCCAGTCCTATTTTGTATTTTGTTTAGAGACAAGGTCTTACTGAAGTGCTTAAAGCCTCTCTTTTGCTGAGGCTGACTTTTAACTCCTGATCCTCCTGCCTGGGCCTCCTAAACCGGAGTGCCTGGCTGATTCAGTGTCTTTAATTCCACATCTGTTTCTCACCTACATTTACTTGGTATTTCCATAAGTATTAGTCTCACACTTTTAACACTGCAGTATCTTACAAGGCTAACATGTCCAGCCTACAACTGAAAAATAGATTCATTAGAAAAATACTGAGCACCACCATGTCAAATAATGTACTGGTTGAGGAAACTCAGAGAAATTTAGCAAATTGTTTGAAAATGTATAATGGGTGCTGTGGTTTTGATATGGTTTAATGTGTCCTTGAAAGATTCATATTCCGGAAGCTTTGTTCGTAATATAACAGTATTGAAATGGTGGGATCTTTAATAAGAGTTGATTAGACCATGGGGCATCATCTTCAGAATGGATTAATGTACTTATCCCAAAAATGGATTAGTTGCCATGAGTACAGATTATTGTAAAAGAGCAAATCTGTTTCCTGCTTACTCACACATGACCTTTCTTAAATGCACTCCTGCAGTGTGATGTTAGCCACAAAGGTCTGACTAAAAGCCCTTGTCAGCACCTCCTCTTATACCTCAAGAACTGTGAGTTAAGTAAACCTCTTTTACTTAGAAAGTACTCAGCCTTAGGTAATTCATTATTGCAACACAAAATGGACTGATACAATAGGTAAATGGGAAAATCTACATTTGAATCCAGATTGTTAGAAATCAAGGCTCATCTCTCTGAAATATTTTTAGCAGCACACGTTTATTTTTCTGGGAATCTTCTGTGTGTTGAAAGATAAGTAGTTGCCTATCCCCAGGGAAATTACTGGAGCCTAATCGTGTAGAGGGGTTGACAAGAGCATCATCACATTTTCTCTATTCCTAGCCCTATTTTAGAGGGCTTACAGAGCCCTCTAGTGTAGGCATCTTATTATTTCCGTTGCACAGATAGCTAAGAAAAATGTGGCCCAGGCATTTTAAATAACTGGATAATCACACAGTGATAAAGCAGGACTATGAACCCAAGCCGTTTGGCTCTAGAACCTACATCCTAGACTATTCCATTAGTCTCCATTCTGTTGAGCAAGGAAACAAATGGGTACAATCATAAGACATTGACTAAGAGTTGACAGAGAATCATGGTCAAAATTGAGGCCTGTGATATTTTGAGGCAAGGATTTCTGAAGAACTCATTTAATTTTTTTTTTAATACTGTGGGTTGAACTAAAGGGCTCTCAACCACTGTGCCATATTTCCAGCCCTATCTTTTGTATTTAATTTAGAGACAAGATTTCACTGAGTTGTTTAGTGCCTCGCTTTTGGTGAGGCTTTGAATTCATGATCCCCCTGCCTTAGCCTCCCAAGCCTCTGGAATTATAGGCATGTGCCATCATGCCTGGCTTCATTTAATTTTAAAAATCATAAATCATGGCCCATTTCACCCAAAGAACCAATGTATATTAGGGAGAGATTCCATTCTTATATAATCAATGCAAAACTTTTTTTATTTATGTTTTTATACAATAATGATGTTTTTTGCTGGGACTGTCAAAATACCACAAACTGAGTGGCTTGAATAATAAGTATATTTTCTCATGGTTCCAGAGGCTGGAAATACAAGGTAAAGGTATTTATTTTTGAAAATAATTATCACAACAATAATTATCACAACAAACTGTATAAACTGATGCATCAATGAATAATAATTCAACACGTAATGCTCAATCACTGAGTCGATTTATTTTGGGAGGAAATGGACATATTGATATGCACAGTTGGTGTCTTCTGAAACCTCTTTTCTTGGCTTGTAGCTCTCCACTTTTATGCTGTGTCCTCACATGGTCTTCCCTCTATATGTTTCTGTGCCCTAACTTCCTCTTCTCATGAGGATACCAGTCATATTTGATTAGGGCCAATGTCAATGCCCACATTTTAACTTCATTACCTCTTCAAAGACCGCCATCATCAAACAGTCATATTCTGAGGTACTACAGCTATGTATTGGACAATCTTCCCGTAAATTTATGGGGACGAGATGTCCTAGATCAATTAGGATTGACATTAACAAATAATATCAATTCTAACACGCCCACTACTAGGGCTAGACAAGGCTTTAGGAAAGAAAAAAGATTAAAAGAACAAGAACAAGGTATGACAGCACCAATTCAAATAGATCAAGAAATAAATAGACATGGATTGGGTTTTCAGAAAGGGCCACTGAAACAATCAAAATTACTTGGAAATCAGAAAGACCAGTGTGGGTTCCTAAGTGGCCCCTGACTAAAGAAAAGATACAAGTAGCCCATGACCTAGTCAAACAAGAATTAGCGGAAGGACATATACAACCTTCCTTATCTCCCCATAATACTCCCATTTTTGTCATTAAAAAGAAATCTGGTAAATGGAGATTATTACAAGATTTAAGAGCCATTAATAATGAGATGGTTATTATGGGACCTGCTCAATCAGGGATTCCCCAATTGTCTGCTTTACCAAAAACCTGGTATGTTTTAGCTATAGATATTAAAGATTGTTTCTTTTCAATTCCAATTCATCCCGAGGATAGTCCACATTTTGCATTTACTATCCCTGCACTAAATCATGAAGGTCCTGATCAGAGATATGAATGGAAAGTACTCCCTCAAGGGATGGCTAATAGTCCAACTATGTGTCAAATTTATGTTAATAAAGCAATCCAGCCACTTAGAAATCAAAATCCTGAACTACAAATATTTCACGATATGGATGATGTGTTATTGGCACATAAAGATAAAAACACATTGCTGGAATGTTATGCCACACTTACAAATTTATTAAAAAATTATAATCTAGAGACAGCAATAGATAAAGTACAATTAAATCTTCCAATTAATTATTTAGGAGTTCTATTATCCTCAACCATGGTCCGTCCACCAAAAATTCAAATACGAGTAGATCAACTCAAATCACTTAATAACTTTCAAAAGTTATTGGGAGACATAAATTGTATAAGGCCTTATAGGCATACCAACAGGAGAGTTGAGACCTTTATTTGATATTCTAAAAGATCCATCAGATCCAAATGCACCCCGCATGTTAACGCCTGAAGCAAGAAAAGCATTAAAAATCATTGAGACATATATGGAAAGTATGCATTTGGATAGAATTGATATAAGTTTGCCTTTATTATTTATTGTACTACCAACAAAAAATATTCCTACAGGAGTATTTTGGCAAGAAGGTCCATTATTGTGGATACATTTATCTTATTCTCCTAACACTATTCTTACTAGATATCCTGAGGCTGTAGGACAATTAATACTCAAAGGAAGAAAAGCAGCAAAGGGAGTGTTTGGGATTTCTCCCAATAAAATTATTACTCCATATACTATGGATCAAATTGATGAGTTAGCTAATGAGTTAAATACTTGGGCAATAATCATGTGTAAATCTAGTGTTTCATTTGATAATCACTTACCATCTAATCCTTTGTTGTCTTTTTGGTCTAAGCATCCTATAGTTTTTCCAAAAATGACAAGAAAAACCCCTATCATGAATGCTCCAAATATATTCACTGATGGGTCAAACAATGGTACAGCAGCAGTAGTTACTCCTGATCAAACTTTTACATTTTTAGTACCCAAACAATCAGCTCAAAAGGTAGAGCTTAATTCAGTATTACAAGCTTTTACGATGTTTAAAGATTCTGTATTTAATTTATTTTCTGATAGTCAGTATGTAGTTAATGCTATAGTATCCCTTGAAGATGCTGGTAGGATTTCACCTTCTTCTACTGTTTTCTCTTTGTTTTCTGCTATACAAAGTCTAATCTGGGACAGAAAAGATCCATTCTTTATAGGACATATCAGGGCACATACAGGATTGCCTGGAGCCCTTAGTTTGGGAAATGAACTAGCAGATAAATCTACACATGACATACATATTTTCTCCACTATAGAAGAAGCTATAAATTTTCATAAAAGGTTCCATGTCAATGCTAATACTTTACAAAAGCGTTTTAAAATAACTAAAGAACAAGCCAGACATATAATAAAGCAATGTCAAAATTGTGTGACCTTTTTACCACAAGTTAATCTTGGAGTCAATCCTAGAGGATTGATACCTAACCATATTTGGCAGATGGACATCACACACTTGCCAGAATTTGGAAAATTAAAATATTTGCATGTTACAGTTGATACTTCTTCCAGATTTTTGATGGGCTCCCTTCATGCCGGAGAAAAAACTAAAGATGTTATAGCTCATTGCTTACAAAATTTTGCCACTGTGGGCGTTCCAAAACAGTTAAAAACGGATAATGGTCCTGGTTATAATTCTACCTCTTTTATACAATTTTGCTCATCATTTGGCATTACTCACATAACAGGAATTCCATACAATCCACAAGGACAAGACATAGTTGAAAGAGCTCATCAAACTATTAAAATGTACTTATTAAAACAAAAGGAGGGAATTGGAAAGGGGTATATATCCCCCAAAGATAAACTTAAAATAACCCTTTTTACTCTAAACTTTTAAAATTTGGATTCATCAGGGCTTAGTGCTGTGGAAAGACATTTATATCCAAAAAATGTACATAAGCCTAAGGTACTTTGGAAAGATATTCTAACAGGACAATGGAAAGGTCCTGACCCAGTGATAGTCTGGAGTCGGGGCTCTGTCTGTGTTTTTCCACAGGAGGAACAGCAGCCGATTTGGATTCCAGAGAGGTTAACCAAAACAATTTCTCCAGACCAAAAGGAAGATGATTTGACTCAAATCCATAACAGCTGATATCCAGAACTCCAGCTTGGCTATTCTTACATCTGCGACAGTGATTAACCAGGATGCTTTTTCAATATCTATTTTATTATTGCTTTTTCCCACATCATAACGTTCCATTTTATTTTTTAGCTCATACAGACCTAGATTAATGTTTTTCTGATCAGTTTTATTTTTTGACTATGGAGTTTTTAAACATTGCAATGGAGATTTCACCTAGGTAAATCTATAAGGCCTTTACTATTGTCTTATGTGTTGTATGTTACGTGTGCACACTTCTGTTTTGTGTTGTATGTCTGTATGTGCGTATGTCCATATATCATATATGAGGAGCGCTCATAAATATATGGATCCAAATTTTTTTTTATTATTCACGTGATTTTAATGGTTTAATTTAATTTGGGTAAACAGCTGTTGAAGACTGTTTTAATATGTGTACAAATAAGCAGGTTAACAGATCTGTTTGTTTACTTTCACCTTTCCTTTTCATTATATTTAATAATTCTGTTCAGGATAATGTAAATTGTTCTAAAAATTGTTTTCTTAATACCTGTTGAAATGTTACTTTTTTTTTTCTTAACATCATTGTCAAAATCCCTATTTTCATCCCAGTGCTGGTGAAGACAAGGATGAAACCAAACTACAACTTCTTCAATAATTATCACAACAAACTGTATAAACTGATGCATCAATGAATAATAATTCAACACGTAATGCTCAATCACTGAGTCGATTTATTTTGGGAGGAAATGGACATATTGATAGATTCCTCCACTTTGAACTGCTTACAAAACTTGCCTGGACTATGTATCACTTGTATGCATTGTGCTCTATTTGTTGATACAGCGAATTATGGTAGTGCTGGCATATCTTAGCTGATATGTCACCAGTGTTACAATTTTTCCTAAGGAGCCGTCAATTGACTTGATGTCCTGGCATTTCTGTATCCTCCTCCCTTCTACTAGTGATGGTCTAATTTTGGGGGCCAATTGAGGTGAGGCAAAGAACCTCACCCCCCCCACACTGGTGCATAGGCCTATCCACAGGTATGGCTATATACTGGACCGGTAGTCAGTGACGGGTATGATTCAGTTGCAGTGGTATCAACCTAAGACAGGAGGCTGACGCCTAGAGGTCAGTTTTCTGATGATGGGTAAGAACCATATGTTGAATTGGACATACCTAACAGGCACGGTCCCTAGCCACATTGCCTGTTGCTTAATTAAACAGAAGGGGGCAGATGCTAAGAGCCACAGCCAAGTAATATGATGCATGGCACTTTTGGTTGTAAGGTGACTCCAGCTAGCCATTGAGATGATATGATTATGTTAAGATTTACATTCATATGGATATTGGACTCCTGCTGTTCACCTTGGCCTGCTATGGGACTCCTGGAGAGTTCCCATTGGTTGGAGAAGTACAGTAGGAGGGATTTTCCAGGGGAGGTCCTTGTCCCTGGTTCTGGTAGAACCGACCTCGTGTGTGGACTGGCTTGCTTCCTGGACGAGTACGGGGTATTGGCGGCATTTTCAAAAATAAAGTTTTGTTCCTGCTTGAGTGGCTCATGATTCTGTGCCCAGCCAGACTGCGGCAAGAGTTTGTTCCATTCCTCTCCACTATCTGTTGGTGATTTCCTGGAAATCTTTGGCATTCCTTGGCTTGTAGCTGCATCACTCCAATCTCTGCCTTCATTGCATGGTATGTTTCCAATGTCACTTACCACCATCTTTTCCTCTCTGCTTGTCTGTGTCCAAAATTTCTCTTTTCATAATATTGGGTTAGGACTAATCATAATGGCCTCATTTTAACTTGGTTACCTCTGTAAAAGTCCTATATACACATAAGTCACATTCTGGAGTACTGGGGATTATGACTTTATCATTTCATTTGGGAGAGACATAATTCATTGCAAAAATTAATGAAGATCTGACCTCCAGCCCAGCTAATGTTAACAACCTTCTCTATAAATATTGATAGTGATTAATAACCTGAATGGACCTCATCTTTCTGAAATTGAAAAATGAATCAAACCAAGAATTTGCATTGAAATCTATAGTGATTTGTGAACTTATCTTAAAATAAATCTTAGTCCAAAGAATTTTTAATAGGAACCACTTTTAAAGTATTTCTGTTCAAGTGAAAATATTACAAACCCACAAATATCAATAAAAACTTGTGGTACATCTTTTTCAGATGACCACAGAAATATACCTTGCCCAACATGCTCTCTGCATAACCTGACCACACATCCACCATATTAGTTTTCTGTTGTTATGGAACTAACTGTCATGGATATAGTACCTAATATACTACAAATTAGTAGGGAAAAGTCCAGCATGGCTCAGCTGGGTTCTCTGCATAGTATTCCATAAGGCTGAATTCCAGGATATGGACCTTTTTAAATCTACTTACAGGTTCATTTGGGTTGCTGGCTGCTATAGTTTGAATATGATTTTTTGTCCTCCAAGGGTCCATTGTGATTAAAGGCTTGTTCCCTGTGGTGGTGCTATTGGGAGGAGGTACAACCTTTGGTAGGTACAGCCTCATGGACCTTCAGGTCTTCAAGAGGTTGTCCTTGAAAGGGATAGGGACTCAGAATCATGTCTCTTTCTTTTTTTCCTGGCTTGAGATATAATGACCTGCTTGCTTCTGTACACACTTCCACCATTGTTATCTACTGTGTTGTGATGTACCATCGCCATAAGATGAGCTGATGCAGATGTTTGAACCTCCCAACCCATGAACTAAATAAACCTTTTCTCTTTACAAAGTTTATTGCCTTGGGTATTTTGTTGTAGTGGGGAAAAAAAAAAACTAACTAAAACCCTGGCAGAATTCCATTCCATTGGAAACAGTGATTCCCATTTTCTTGTTGGCTATCTGTTGGGAGGAGTTCTCATGTCCTAAAGGCTATCCATATTCCTTGATACATAGTCCTCTCCATCTTCAAGCCAATTATGGAACATCAAATGTCCTTTGTGCTTTGTATCTCTGACTTCTTCCTCTGTCTCTAACCAGAGAAAACTCTGCTTTAAAAAAAACTTGCATATTAGGTTAAAGTCAATTGACTAGTGATGATAATTTTATCCTCTTTGCTAAGATGATACACATTAACTGTAAGTGACCAAGTCTTCAGATGATTCCCATCATCAGCCTGTGAGCTACCATGGATTTTTCCAAGCTTGGGCAAGTTAAATAACTTACCCACATTCATACATATAGCTTATAGCAAAATGGCATTTAAATACTGTCTTGCAAATTTCAAAATTAATTCATTGAACAGTTATTTAAACCTCTAATTTGAGTTTTAAAGGATGAGTCTCATGTTCAGTCTGAACATGAAGTGGGGGATGGTATTCCACATGGAAGTTCCTATGTAAGCAAATGCACAACATGTGCAGGGCCCAGCAGACTCTTCTAGATTACAAGAAGTTTTGCAAGAAATGAAGTTGGAAAACAAATTAGGAGATGGCCATGTGAATAGGAGCTTGGATTTCATGTTGTTAGTAACTGTACCCACTGCAAGGTTAAAGAGATTTTAAGCAGGAAGCAGCGGAGTAAATTTATGTTTCATGTAGATCATTTTAAAAGCTGCCTGGTGACAAGAAATAAACTAGTTCCAAGAGATAACAATGGCAGCCTACACAGGGATAGTGATAGTGCAGCAAAAGAACTGAATTTAATTAGAAGGTAAAATTAAACTGCTTTTAAAAGGATATGGAGTGTCAAAGAGGCAGTTACCAAACATACAAAGGCATAGGAAAATAAAAAAGAGGCTCTCCTAGTTCACATGTTAAATGTAACAACTGGCCTCTGATTTCTATTCATGATAGCCATCAGCTATTGTCTAAAAAAGTAAGTAGTACTAGAAGATAAGAGGCAGAATTGTGTTTTGTTTTCTACTTTTGAGACTCCTGTGGCAGTTAGGTGAAGATTAATTTAACCACTTTCTAGCTTCATGAGATATTATTCCAAAACCAAAATCTAGAATGCATCATGCTAAGAGAAATAAGCCTTATTTAGAAAGTCAATAGTCATATATTTTCTCTTATATGTGTAAGCTAGAGATAAAACAGAAAAAGGAGAGATCTCATGAAAATAGAAGGGAGACCAGTAAAATAGAGGGTGGAGATTAGGGAAAGGGAGAAGAGGAGAGAAAGAGCAGGTACAAGGAATGAAATAGTACAAATCATGCTGTGTGGAGGTAAGAATACATCATTCTGAAGTTACTGTAATATTAAATTGCAATTCATCAGTAAAAATATTTTAAAAGACCAAAGCTGATTATTCACATATTCTTCAGTGACTCTCGTGATTCTTAGATTTAGCAATGATTGAAAGTTCTGTTGGCATTCTTTCTTTTGATGTTTGGGGTGTGCAAAACCTATTTGATGCTCCAGTTCAATGAAATGCTTTCCATTCACCATATTACACACTGGTGACTAAGCTATCCTTTTCATGAATCAGATAACTTACATAAACCCACACCAATGCCAGACAATGGATGGTCATATATTTGGAAACAAATGTCTTCACTAATAAACCTGCAAAGATCTATTTTCTTCAGGAAGCTATGTCAGGGAACATGTATATTTCACTAAAGATTAGTACTTCATTGGAACTTTTAATGGATTTTTGCTATAAAGATATATTTAATTTTATATGGATTTTAATACATGTTTGATTCTGGCCAAATCCTTAGTTAGAATGGCCCCCAAAGTGGCAAGAATGGAATTCCCATAAAGAGAGTACCCCAAAACTATTCCCAGATAGGGGCCAGACGAGATTCCAAAGAAAGAAACACTATACTCCAGGATGATCACTTGAAAGCATTTATTAGAAAACTTATTGCAGAGTGCAGCATATCCTTGGTTGGACATTGAGAAGGGATGCTCTGACTAGGTGTTCCCAAGGAGAGGTATTTTTGTTTGGAGTTTATAAGAGGGATTAAGGATTTGGCTCAGGACTGGAGCTATTTTGCTATGTTTTGGACAATAACCTAACTGGCCTTTATCAATGCCTGGGAATGTTCAGGGATTGGACTTAAGCCTGCTGGAGAAAGCATGTAGCTGGCTGGTGACAGAGTGATCAACACACTCTATGTTTCTCAGTAAGGACAAGAGCAAAAGCAAGGGAACCTTGGGGAACACTACAATGTGTGATTTTTATCCGATAATCCCTTGGCTCTGCCTAACTATATTTTAGTGTATTTCTATATTAATGTACTTAAAAATAAATGCTGAATGGGAGAGGGGAGAGAGGATGGAAGGGAAAAGGGGGAGGGAGAGAAGGAGGAATCATGAACTGAAATCAATTTCCATGCATATATGATTTTCTTGGGATGAACCCAACTACTATGTATGACCATAAACTTAAAAAAAAATGAATGTTTTAACCAATTGAAATGTTGTGTTTTTAGTTGTTTTTTTTTTTTCAAATTCTGGGAGAAAGTATCAGTTTTCACAGCCAATGAAAACAAGCATTCTGAGATGAGGATTTAGATCTGCTACTGGTACTAAGGAATAAGTCATTCTGATCCAAACCACATGGCTCTTAGACAATGTCAGCAATGTTCTCCAAAGGAAACACAGTGCTGGCAGGAAATGATAAGGCAAGTTGGATGTTGAGTAGTAACAAATATCCATTACTAGGATTAAAGGACTCATAAGTAGTCTTGGAGAATACATTTTAAGTGCTCAAATGCCAAGGAATATGAATCTTTATTTCTTGAGGGAATTACTTTTCTTGTGGCTTCATTTGTCTTATTAAAAAATTATTGTAAGGGCTGGGAGCGTAACTCAGTGATATAGTGCTTGCCTAGCAAGTGTGAGGTACTGTGTTCACTCCCCAGCACTGAAATAAACAAAAACAAACAAAAAAGTTCCCCTAAATCTCTTTAGCATAAACTTCTTACAGGTTTTACTTTTTTGCTTCTCTGACATGTTTTTCTTTTTATGTGAATCATTATTTATATAATGCTGTTTAATTTTTCTTCTTCTAATTCCTCTAATTTATATCATTAGTTTTAGACTTATTCAACACCTCACATTAGTATTAATTTACTTGAAAGTGAGTTACCTCTGGGAGCATCATTTCCCTTAGGCTTATTTTTCCTTGGCAGTTGTAAAACTTATTTGTTTTTTAATCCCATGAAGGGAATTGTCACATCTGAATAAATAATATCAGAAATAAACATTTATAAATTGTACTAAGAATGTGAGAAAAATAAATGTAAAAAAAAAAAACCCCTGGAGGCTTTATGCAAAAGAAACACTGTAGCTTGCCTTCCATTTCACCATGTAATACAATGTTTTTTGCAGAAATGTTGGCAACACATGAACAGCTTTGCTTCACAAGTAAGTCTCCCATCAAAAGCTTCTGCCAGGGCCTGGATTGTGGTAAAGAGCTTGCCTATCATGTGTGAGGCATTGGTTTTGATCCCCGGAACCACATAAAAATAAACAAAATAAAGGAAGGTATTATGTTCGCCTACAACTAAAAAAATATATGGTTAAAAAAAAAAGCTTCTGCCAGGGTCACAAGAATATAACACTTTTTCCCAAATGCAGTTGTGCTCACCTGTAATTCCAGAGTTGGTGTTCACCTGTAATCCCAGCAACTCTGAAGCCTGAGCATTATGGTTTCAATGTATGGTATTCCCAAAAAAGCTCATGTGTGAGACTATGCAAGAAAGCTGAGGGGTTAAATGATTGGGTTGTGACAGCTCCAAACTAATCAGTACATAAATCCCTTGTTAGGGATTAACTGGGTTGTAACTATAGGCAGGTAGGGTGTGGCTAATAGAAGTAGGTCAACAGGAGCATTTCTTTGCCTATGTGTATTTCCCTGAAGAGTGGAGCTCGCTCTCTCTGCTTCCTGATGCCATGTCCTGCTCAGTTTTACTCCACCACGATCTTCCACCATGATGTTCTGCTTCATCTTGGCCCAGAGCAATGGAGCCAGCTGTCTATGGACTGAGACCTCTGAAACTGAACTCCAAATAAACTTTTCCTCCTATAATTGTCCTGGTCAGGTTGTTTTGGTCCCAGCAAGAGAGGGGAGGGGAAGCTGAATAAAACTCTGAGGGAAGATGATCACAGATACCGGGCCAGCTTTGAAAACTTAACAAGATCTTGTCACAAAATAAATTAGGATAGGACTGCGGATGTAACTCAGAGGTAGAATGCTTCTGGTAAAATACTTCTGCTTTGATTCCCAACTCCATGTCCTTACAGTAGGGTTGATAGCTGCTCTTCTATTTAGCAAAAGATGAATCTCAGGAATTTTCTTCCTTTCATAAGAATGGGCTATTGTTGGCCATGATGGAAAAATCATTTAACTACTACAAATGCATCATCCTTATCAAGAATTTTACCCTAGATTCTGATAACAGATTGACTCTTAATCATTGGTTTTTCAGATTTTGGTGTATTTGTCTCTTTCTAAACCCTCATAGGTTATTTTTCTGGAAATTGTGAGAAAACATTCTAGCTTTGTAGATTTTAAAGCAGATTTTTTTTAATTAAAGAAAATTAAATTATATTTAAAATTTTTGTTTCTCTGTACACTTCTTCCCAGGGAGTGAAAATATAAAGACTACAAAGCAGAGAGTTTTCCTTGAAAGAGCACCCTTATATCAAGACACTTGAAATTAAAACTCTAAGCTAAGTAGTTATGTTTCTCATACTTAAAGGAAATAGAGCTGTTGTTTTATCAAATAGAATATGAAATAGAGTCAATCTGTTATAAAAATCTAGAAGAAAATTATTGATAAGGATGATGCATTTGCAGTAGGAAAAATGGTTTTTCCATCATGGCCAACAACAGCCCATGCATACTAACAATAATATTGAAATATGTACTCTATCTTACTGTTTTCCTCAATCTGCCATAAACACTTTCACTCAGTGATAAGAATAAAATTCAAATCGGACTTGAAATACCTTGAAAAAATTGTAATAATGATAAAACCCCAAAGATTATGAAGAAACAATATTGTAATATTGAAACAAAAAGATATAACAGAGCATTGAGAAAGATTTTTTGCCCTTAATTGCTAAAGAAAATATAGCCAAGCCATTTGTTCATCTTTACTGAGTGGTACCTAATGGATTTAGTCAATATCATAAATAATATCTAGATAATAAAGGGCTTTCTTAACCTTTTATATTTCTAGAGAGAGAAGAGAAAAGGAAAATGTGTTTCTGAGTAGAACTTGGTGATCTTTATACAGGTGAGAATTTTGTTATTCATATTCAGTCTTTTTGGTCATCCAGAAATCAAAAATAATTGCTTAAATAAATAAAATAATCAATTGATGACACTATGAATATATATATAAATTTCATCTAAACTCTGTCTTTCATCAAATGTTTTAGTCAACTTTTTTGCTACTATTACCAAAAGACCTAATAAGAACAATTTTAGAGGAGGAATAATTTATTTGGGGGCTCACAGTTTGAGAGGTCTTAGTCCATAGATGGCCAAGTCCACTCCTTGAAACTAGAGGCAAGTGCATCATGATGGAAGTGGATGGCAGAGGAACAGGGGACATGGCACCAGGAAGCAAAGAGAGACACTCTGCTGACCAGATATGAAACATATGCTTCAAACCCATGTCCCCATTGACCCACTTCATCAAGACACACCCTACTTGCTTTCAGTTACACTTAGTTAATCCTTATCAGGGGATTGACCCATTGATCAGGTTAATGCTCTCATAACCCATCATTTCATCTCTAAACTTTCTTGCATCATCTCACAGATGAGCTTTTGGGGGACACCTAAATCATAACACCTGTAACAATCTGATGACCCATTCTACAAGGTTATTATAAAATTATTTTATGTAGTAAAGTAAGTGTTGGACTCAGCCTGGTAATTGACTCTTTTACCCACTAACTGATGGCCTTGTGCAAGTTATTTAATCTCTATTTCTCTTTCTGTAAATGAGATGACAATACCTCTGAAGGGTATTACAAAAATTATAATGACCAAAATCTAAAGTTTCTACAACAATGCCGAAGTGGTCATAGTTATTAGTTATAGATGTGGTATAATCAATATTAAAATACATATCTTTAAATGCCAGTCTGTTTAGTTTGTAACCAAGCATCAAGAATAGAGTCTGGTGCTCAGTGGTAGGTTAAGGTGTGTGGCCCACTGTTACTTGACTGGTGACCTAGAAAAAGCAGCTCTGTTTAAAGAAATTCAAATTCCAAATGCCTTTAAACAATGTAGAAAAAAAAATTTACTCTGACATTCTGTCTTTGGTTTCTGCTGAGAATTCCTAAATGTCAAATTATCTGCCCTTGAACAGAAAATTTCAGTTACTGGAATTTGGATACATGAGAAGTTCCAAGTTTTAAAAGGAGAATTAGCATAAAAAGACCACCGGAGTACTTGACCTCCACCTATGAGGTTGGTATCAAGTAAAAAAAAAAAAAATAGATCCAGATAGAATTGAGAGGATTAGCCAGGTTACCTGAGTCAGAACCAGAAACCTCTTTTGATAGTGACTCGGTGATATAGAGAGCTAGTTCAGGCAGCTACCTGCTATAGGGAAGAGTTGAAAAGCTTCCAGTGCTTAGAGAGGTCTTGAAAATGGGATAGAACATGCCTTGCATGGAAAACACTAAATCATATTAGTATATTTTTCTTGACCTCTGATGAAGAGTAAGAATCAGGAAAAAATAATAGACCATTGTAGTCCTTCTGAATGTTGTTCACATAAATTGAACATTTTAGGTATAGATAAAATTGAAGTCATCCCCCATTTTTATTTTGGTTTTTGCTGCATATTATTAGGAACTTTTATCTAGGTTGAATATCACAGACTTAGAAGAAGCATTGAGTCTGTTGGTTTCCACAGCTTGCCTCAAAGAAACAACTTCACCCCACACTAGGAAACTGAATCTACTTTTCCACATTATCAAATTTATGTCTGTATGCTGTTCATGGTGTTTGTAAACCCTAAAAAGTGTTATATGATACTGGATATTGGCAGGATTTTTTTTTTTTTTTTTTGGCTGTAGCATCTGTTCAGAGTGTCAGAGTACAAATTTAGAAACTTTATATATAGCCAGTTCGTCATCTTTTCACCAACTGATTTGCTTTAAATTTATCAAGTAAAGTTACATTTGTTGGAGGATCTTTCCACATAAAATACAGACACCAGATACAAAATAGAGGTATGTGCCTGATATTACTGATCCTTTTAAAAGACTTGGCATTTAAATAAAATATGAAGTTGGGTTATGTAAGATCTCCAATACCACTAGTTAGTATATTACATAAAGATTTGCATGCTGTAAAAACTCAGTATTTTCTCAAATGAAACTACTTTCCATGCTTCATAACAACATGTTTTTATGACTGATATGGTTATAACACAAGAAATTGTAAGTTATTTATATTGTAAGTAGTTAAAAGATTTATTTCTAAGTCCTGATTTTAGTTCATATAATTCATACCTACTTTTATACACATTCTTAATGAAAATTCTTGATTTATTAAATCAATGTATAAATTGCTGCATCTAATTTTGGAAAACCTTTCTGTATTTTTACTGAACTGAAAAATTTGATGTATTTAACAATTGCTATTTGAATTTGTTTTTTTAATTAATGAAGCTCTTAAAGTCAATGCTGCTTATGCAATTTCATTTTAAATTTATTATAGGTAGTATTCCATAAATGATTATAATTATATGAATAACTGCTTTTGACTTATAAATTTACTTATTTAAAACAAGAAGTTTATTAAATAAAAATAAAGATTAATATGTTGAGTTGAAGAATCATATCTGTTCAACTAAAAAGTCTCTAGTCTCTAATTTTTATTTAGAGTTACTATTACTTTCTAACAGCTTCTTTCTCCACCACCTCTTTCTCCTCTTCATTTTTTCTTCTATCTGGTAATTCTGTCCTTGAGATCTAAGTCAAAGTCATGCATTCCTTTTCACTCCAAGAAGTGAGTAGAAACAATGTACAGAGAATGTAGGAAAAAAAATCTATTCCATTACCAGTATTGTGCCTTTCTCCCTCTGACTCAGTGAGAAGCCCACGTATAACATCTAAGAACTAGGAAATAGGTTTGTAGAGTTTTGTTTTTACTCTGGAGAAAAGAGAGGCTGTTGGCAAACTGTAAGTCTCTAGGAAAATCAAACTCAGTCTCAATGTTATTTTCAGCTGTTTACTTTCTGACTTTGGTGTGTGTGTGTATTTTAAGTGAAAAACTGACACTGCTTAAGAGAACACTTTTTAGATGTGTACCAAGTTTTAAGCTTTTTCTCTTAAACTACTAAAAATAGGATATTTGGGGAAGAAGTTAGTTCTTTTAGGCCAACAAAAGTCAATTTAGTCAAAAGTTACAACCTGAAGATATTAAAACTCCAGAAAAAGTAGTTAAAAGTAACACATTTTGTAAATGACTTTCTAGCATTTAGTTCCATAATTCTTTTCACAATACTTAATTTCTCTTCTAAAGAATACCTTTTGATAGGAATTTGGCCATTATTTTATATCATCATGTGTCTCAAAAACTTATGGATTCATGAACTTTAAAAAACTGCTCTTATTTTTTAGGATGTCAAACCTGGGACAATTTGACACTGACTTTTACCAATCTAATTATACCATTGATAATCAGGAGCAAAGTTATAATGATTCTAATGCCTATGGAAATCTTTATGGATCAAGAGAGTAAGTATTTTATATTAAGTCAATATACAATCATTTTGAGAATTGTTCATATGATAACAAGGGATTTCAAGTAGAAGAATTCTTTGGGAGAAGACAAGCTTCTCCTTACCATATCTCAGTAAAGTACCCACATTGAAATAACAAGAAAGGGCAGAGAAATTAATCCAATTTTCTGTGAATGCCCCTTTCACTTGGAATCCATGCCAAGTTAATATCTTCTCTATTTTTTTCAACTAGCACTTAAGAGGGCACCTGAATGCAAGCACTAGGCAAGTGCTTATTCCTTTTACCTGATCTTTTTTAAGACACTGCTTGCAAAACAGATTTCATCTAATTTAATAAATTTTTAAGTGTTTTACTTTGTGTCTGAAATTAAGACCATTACAAACCAAAGATAAGGGTTTACAATGGAATACACCGTCTTCCCTCACAAAATTTGAGAATTTATTTTTGGGAATTGGGTAATTAAATATGCATTTGTAATATACAGATAGTAGAAAAATGCTATAATGGAATCATCATGAATATATTTCACAATGTATTCATTATTTGAGATAAAATTTGAACTTGAACTAAAAATAAAACAATCATTAAGAATTAAGTATTTGGGTAATATTCCATGGTGTATAAATGCCACATTTTTTTATCCATTCATCTCTTGAAGGGCATCTGGACTGGTTCCACAGTCTAGCTATTGTGAATTGTGCTGCTATGAACATCGATGTGGCAGTATCCCTGTAGCATGCTCTTTTAAGGTCTTCAGGGAATAGTCTGAGAAGGGCAATAGCAGGGTCATTCCCAGCTTTCCCAGGAATCTCCATACTGCTTTCCAAATTGGCCGCACCAATTTGCAGTCCCACCAGCAATGTACAAGTGTACCCTTTTCTCCACATCCTCGCCAGCACTTGTTGTTGTTTGACTTCATAGTGGCTGCCAATCTTACTGAAGTGAGATGGTATCTTAGGGTGGTTTTGATTTGCATTTCTCTGACTGCTAGAGATGGTGAGCATTTTTTCATGTACTTGTTGATTGATTGTATATCCTCCTCTGAGAAGTGTCTGTTCAGGTCCTTGGCCCATTTGTTGATTGGGTTATTTGTTATCTTATTGTTTAATTTTTTGAGTTCTTTGTATACTCTGGATATTAGGGCTCTATCTGAAGTGTGAGGAGTAAAAATTTGTTCCCAGGATGTAGGCTCCCTATTTACCTCTCTTATTGTTTCTTTTGCTGAGAAAAAACTTTTTAGTTTAAGTAAGTCCCATTTGTTGATTCTTGTTATTAACTCTTGTGCTATGGGTGTCCTATTAAGGAATTTGGAGCCCGACCCCACAATATGTAGATCGGAGCCAACTTTTTCTTCTATCAGATGCAGAGTCTCTGATTTGGTATCAAGCTCCTTGATCCATTTTGAGTTAACTTTTGTGCATGGTGAGAGAAAGGGATTCAGTTTCATTTTGTTGCATATGGATTTCCAGTTTTCCCAACACCATTTGTTGAAGATGTTATCCTTCCTCCATTGCATGCTTTTAGCCCCTTTATCAAACATAAGATAGTTGTAACTTTGTGGATTAGTCTCTGTGTCCTCTATTCTATACCATTGATCCACGCGCCTGTTTTGGTACCAGTACCATGCTGTTTTTATCACTATTGCTCTGTAATATAGTTTGAAATCTGGTATCGCTATACCGCCTGATTCACACTTCCTGCTTGGAATTGCTTTTGCTATTCTGGGTATTTTATTTTTCCATATGAATTTCATGATTGCTTTCTCTATTTCTTCAAGAAATGCCATTGGGATTTTGATTGGTATTGCATTAAACCTATAGAGAACTTTTGGTAATATCGCCATTTTGATAATGTTAGTTCTGCCTATCTATGAACAGGGTATATTTTTCCATCTTCTAAGGTCTTCTTCAATTTCTCTCTTTAGGGTTCTATAAAAATCATGACAAAATCATAGAATTTGCAGGGAAATGGATGGCACTAGAGCAGATTATGCTTAGTGAAGCTAGCCAATCCCTAAAAAACAAATACCAAATGTCTTCTTTGATATAATGAGAACAACTATGAACAGAGCAGGGAGGAAGAGCAGGAAGAAAAGATTAACATTAAACAGAGACATGAGATGGGTGGGAAAGGGAGAGAAAAGGGAAATTGCATGGAAATGAAGGGAGACCCTCATTGCTATACAAAATTACATATAAGAGGTTGTGAGGGGAATGGGAAAATAAACAAGGAGAGAAATGAATTACAGTAGATGGGGTAGAGAGAGAAGATATGAGGGAAGGGGAGGGGGGATAGTAGGGGATAGGAAAGGTAGCAGAATACAACAATTACTAATAGGGCATTATGTAAAATTGTGGATGTGTAACCGACGTGATTCTGCAATCTGCATTTGGGGTAAAATTGGGAGTTCATAACCCACTACAATCCAATGTATGAAATATGATATGTCAAGAGTTTTGTAATGTTGTGAACAACCAATAAAAAATAAAAAATAAAAAAATTTTAAAAAACAGTATACTACAGTGATGCAGCCACATCAATGTTTATAGCAGCACAATTCACAGTAGCCAAACTGTAGAACCAAGTGCTCTATATAACAAATGCTGTAGATGCCCTTCAATAGATGAATGGATAAAGAAATTGTGGTATATATACACAATGAAATATTACTCAGCAATAAAATTGAATAAAATTATGGCATTTGCAGGTAAATGGATGGAGTTAGAGAATATCATGCTAAGTGAAGTAAGCCAATCCCCAAAAGCCAGAGAACATTTAATCTTGTCGAAGTAAAACAATCTGCATATTTAAAAATGTGAAAAGTGTTTCTAAAAGAGGAGGGCAGGGCAAAAAATAAAAAAATAAAAAAGAATTAAGTATTTGGGGCTGGGGATGTGGCTCAAGTGGTAGTGCGCTCGCCTGGCATGCATGCTGCCCGGGTTCAATTCTCAGCACCACATACAAACAAAGATGTTGTGTCCGCCGATAACTAAAAAATAAATATTAAAATTCTCTCTCTCTCTCTCTCTCTCTCTCTCTCTCTCTCTCTCTCTCCCTCTCTCACTCTCTTTAAAAAAAAAAGAATTAAGTATTTGCCTTTACTCATGCAAAATAATGTATATACAGTGAAGAGCATCTGGTTCAAGTTCTGGCTTTACCATTGGTTGTTCTCATGACATTGGGAAGACTTCTCTGTCTTCATCTGAGACATAAGGACATTACTCATAACAACTTCATGGAATTGTAATAAAAATGATTATGATGATATGTAGGAAACTGTACATTTAAAAACACAATTTAACTGTTATATAAGTATAGTTTTAAAAGGTAATTAATAAGCTTTAAGTCACTTAAACTTACTGTTTATTTGGTCATATTGTTCTTTTCCAATGACGTTTTATGGGTCTGTTAGTGAACTAGGAGAAAAGTCAGATACTTCAACTTTCATAATAACTAAATTTACAAGGCACTTTCTCTGTTATGAACAATTATAAGCTTTATAAATTAATTCACTGTATCTTCAAATAACCTTATAAGATAGGTACTACTAATATTCTCATTTTACATATGAGAAACTGGACACACAGAGAAATTAAGAAACTTTCTCAAGGTTACTAATAAGAAATGGGGTTAGGATGTAAATCCAGTGTTGTTTGATGAGGCCCACAATGATGGTTAACATATGATTTGTTGTATAATGAAGATATATTAGCATAAAATTGTGCTGTTAGTAATAATGGTGAGACAGTACTAATAAACTGGACCACTATAGGCAAACTAGGATATGTGGTGCCTATGCCAGTCCAGAAAAATCTAGGCTAAATAACCTCACAACCAAGATTCTTAAAGGCTTTTTAAAACAAGCAATAAAAATTACCTTGAAATCTCCAAATGGAAAGACGAAAAGACAGAATAAATATAAGAGGCACTGGGAAGCTCTTCTGTTCAACTCTACTTGGGGAAATTTGGTCACTGTTTTCATTGACTGATCCATCCTACCCACATAGGCTACTTTCACAAGTTTCTTCCTAGCCACACTTGCTGAACCGTGCTCTAAGGATAGGAAAATGTATTGGGATATATTTACAACTGTAAAAGTGAAGTATCTGGAATTTTATCTCATTCAGATCTGTGAACGTCTAGAGCGTTCAGGTCCCTGGGTAAGGGTGGCGAAATAACCAGGACACAGGAGATGCAGAGACAAGGCAGCAATTGCAACTGCATGCTGAGGTTTATTTGCAAGTTCCTTTTATATTCTTCTTCTAACAAAGCAAACAATTCTTCAGTAACACTTCACCCACATTGCCCAAATATCATGCCTCAGCGGGTACACAGAGCTAAATTCAGATTGTTCCTGTTTATTTGATAAGTACCCTCTTGAAGTTCTTTGTAGACATTATCTAGTCCCCTGAGGATGTATTTCTTTCTTTAGGATGTACTGTTCCCAGGTCAAGTATGCAGGAAGCTTCTTCCTCTTGGCCAAACCATGCAGAACTTGTGACTTGCGATAAGGGGAAGAGAACTTTTCCTCCTAGCTGAGGTTTGCCTCAGCTGACCTAAATCACAGCCACAGCTCTTGCAAAATGTCAGGCCTGAGGGAGCTAAACTCTGCACACTCAAACCCCAACACAGATCCCTGTTCTATGTTGTCTGGCATTAGTCAGGTGACCTTTTATGTCTTACACTTTGAAAAATAAAGTAACATCATAAATGTACTTGCAGCAAAGAGAGTAGTATTAACTACCATCTACATTTTAAGACTGAAAAAATTAAGTACAACAAAAGACAAAGTTTTATCCTTAAGCAAGAACTTATGGATCACAGCTTTCTCCATCCACCCCATCTGACCCAATTTTCTTTCCTCATTTGATTTTTCATATCAACATTTCCCAGAAGTCAAGATGATAAAGAGATGGAAATTAATGTAACCAAATGAGGGCAGCTCATGATTTTGTTGATTGGGGTAATGGCCTAGCCTGTTTCAGATGCTGTTATGGTTTGGATGAAAGTTTATAACACAAAGTTTCTGTGTTAATGCAGAAATATTCAGAAGTGAAATGATTAGACTACTCTCAGTGACCTAGTTAGTCCATCCTAGTGGTCTGGGTGATAACTGCAGGCAGGTCAAGTATGGAGGTTGGTCACTAGGGGTATGCCCTGGAAGGGTTCATCTTCCCTGCTGTCCCATTCTTTCTCTCTGCTTCTAGCAACCATGAAGTAAGTGGCATTCCTCCACTGCCTCACTTGGGTCTAGAGCATGGAGTAGGCACACCATGGATTAAACCCCTGAAACCAGTTGAACATCACAATGGAAGTAGAAACTTTTAATTTGGGAAAAACAAAACCTCTAATGAAGTATGTAGCTAATGATTATGTGAAAAGGCACAGAAAAGTGACACTACACAACAAACATATCTCTAAACACAAAAATTATAACTGAGCTTTCTTATGATGATTTTAAAAATATTTGCATTAGAGGATACAATTTTAAGTCATACTGAGTCCGAAACAGGTAAAAATATTTCCCGATTGTGACCACCTAAATACGTTAGTGTAAAGTAAAGGTAAGATTTTCAAAGCTAATTGAAGTTTTATATGAGTATGAGTGGTGAAAGGGGGGATATTGAAAAAATGGTGATTGTTTTATAGCTCAGAGACAGAATTCCTGGTATGGGTATAGTGGAGATTCTTCTGATAGGAAAACACAGGATGGGTGGGATATTGTGGAAATTATTTCAGGTGTTCTAGGGAAACCAAAATGTGTAAAAGCTGAAGGTAACTAGTGTATAAGGGCCACAAACTCAGCTCTCTGCTAATGTTAATTTCATTGAGGAAGGGACCCCAATCACAGATGCACACTATTCCTGGGTGCAAGGAAGTTATTTAAACTGCATCCAAAAGTCTCAGGAAGCAAAGAGCTTGTAAATGTTTAACGAATGCTTATTACTCACTTTTGTTTTTTTTTTTTTTTAAACTTTTATTTATTTGTTTGTTTGTTTGTTTGTTTGTGATTTGTTATAATATGTTCATACATGTACACAATAAAACAGTATAATTTGACCAGTTTCATTCCCCAGTACCTCCCCTTTCCCTCTACTCTCTCCCCTGATCTCCTTCTTCTATTCTATTTTTTAAATTTATTCTAATTAGTTATACTTTACTCATTTCTCATGTACTCAACACTATTCTAAGTCCTGTACTTATTTTTGCTAATTTAGTTCACAACAATGCTGTTGTTCTGTTCTATATTCATCTTACAGATGAAAAAAAAACTGAGGCATAGAATGTGAAGTGGTTTCCTGAGATTATAAAATGGCAATTCAGTCACAAGGATTTTCAACTCCATAGGTTGGGTTTGCTAAGCCTCACGTCTTGGTTCAGGAAAAATCCTATGACTGGAAGATGGTTAAAGGCAGAGATGTTAACTCCACAGCCTTAGAAGTAAAATAATGGAAATATGACTAAGAATATTGCTGATTGTTCTAAAGGAGCTTTATAGTCACCTTCTAGTTGTTTCAAGTGGCATTTACAGAAAGAGGAGATGTTTACTAACAAAGATAATGTTTAAATCCTTCAATCCATAGTCCAGTTCTTTTGGTCTAATTCAGTAGAAATTTATTTCATCTAGAATAATTTGATGACTTAGAAATCATCACAGTTTTACTATCTGCCTTTTTATAGTGCTAATAAAAATGCTGTATAATTGAAAACAAAATGATTTTTGGTACGCTCTACAAAATCATCACTGCTATGTGGGGTACAGATATGATGTATCTTTAAGGTCTTGAGTGTAGTAATCTGACATTATTTCTAATAGGTTAATCATTCATTGTTATAGGTAATAACACTGAATGATGTTATAGGTAATACAAAATTTCCAGTCCTATTCTCTCTGTTTTTTTTTTTTGTGTGTGTGTGTGAAAAGATATAGAAAGTTTTACATATATCACTAAGAATATAAAAGAACTTGCTGGTGTAGCCATTTTGAATTGGCACAACCTAGTGAAACGGATAATACCAGAAAACATGGGACTAAGTAGATTCATAGTATGTGGTTAAAATCATAATTCCTCATAACACTTTCAGGAAAAATGCCTGAAAGATAATTGGGTTATTTATAGAGTGTTTGGGGGTAAAACTATGAACTGTTGATGTGATTCTTGTGGTATCACTTCAATATTGTTCATTAAGATGTAATGGTAAATATTATAGTCAAAGGATGAGAGAGACCAAGCTGCTGTTGGAGAAGTTTTACTGGATGAGGGAGCAAAGCAGGATAGAGGAAAGAGGAGGGGACAGGATTTGGCTGGTGATGGGCATATATGTATTTTCTAATGTGTAAAAATGTGTTTTTCCCTTTTGTGGGAGACACTGGGTTAAAATAGCTACCCATGTTGAGTCCCTCCATTTATAGAGCTTGTTCTACAGGTAGTAACTGTGGAAGTTATACTTCCTCTAACCTAGTTGGCAATGCCTGAGCATGATTCATGGTGAAGCCAGGCAAGTATGTCAATGAAAATCTTATTTAGATACATCATTGGGTCATCTTTCTTTGCCCTTTTTATTTTTCTAGAAAGGCATACATTAAAAAAGATACACTAGGGCAATTTTACTGATCAATTTGTCATTTGTTTTAGTTTACCTACTCTATTAGAAAGAGGGGTGGGGGGATTACTAAATGAAAACTATAGTAATCAGCCTATACTGTGGGAAGTTCAAAAGGTTCCTTACCCTTAATGAGCTACAGTTGAGTTTGTGAATTATTAAATGTATGTCTCTCCATCTCTATGGCTTTATTTGCTAAAATAGTTATTTTATTGATCAAGTTTATACACATAAAAGATTAAGTGTGTTATTCTTATATTTTATATTAAGATTAATGTCAGAAGGAAATATTCAAAAGCCATTCTGTAAATATTTTAGCATGAGCAGATCACAGAGGGTCACAAATTTCAAATTTTTGGACCTTATCTTTAACATAAAGGCAAAAGGCCTTAGGTGAAAAAACTTAAACGTGTTAATGGGAAATATTTTATACTTCATCCCCTGGTAAAAGCTATACACCTATACAAAATTCACCAGTAACTTTACCACTCTTTCTTTTCCTTTCTTCCTTTCTCTAGTTCTAGTAAGACATTATTTACAAAGATCAATATTTTCCCACTTCCTCACAAACTGTAAAAATAAATAAATAAATGAAACAAAACCATGTTCAGAAAGGAATTGAAATATGATGTCCTGGCAAAACTAACTCATTTCAAAAAAGAAACTAAAGCAAACTGTAGGATACATTCATTGATTAGTAATATTTTTCTGGGAATGGCCAGAACTGGACAGTGCATTCCATTATGGATAGTAGGTAGTTCATGTATTTATTATTCCTTTGAATTTGACTATACTACTAAAATTGTGGTTCTCACTTGTTATTTCTACAGATTTGTAAGGGCTTCACAATTGGTGATTGCATCCTCTTGGGAGCAAAGCACCATCTAGAAAACTTCCATGAAGTGCATTCAGCACCTGCAAAGTTTTGGCATGATACTGGGAGAGTCATTTTGTATCCATAAGCCTCTATTTCCTTTCCTATGAGATGGGATTACAAATACAGTTTTAACCATACAAAGTTTTAATTCAGAAAATATAAGGGGCAGTGCCCATCACATTGTACATGCTCAGTTAAAATTGTTAGGTATAGCTCATTCTTCTACAAGTCTTTTTAAGGCCAGTTAATTATTTTATGGGATTTAAAAAATTACAGTTAAATTTGAAGTAGGCTACTTTACTTATAAGTAAATATTCATAAAAGATAAGTGAATTAATAAAAGGAAAATTTATATGTCCTCTCTTGATTTGTCATGATATCCTTTCATTACATGTATAAATATCAGTATTTTCCCTTTTTTAGACAGCAAGCCAGTAAGCAGCCTCAGCCTGACCCTCTTGTTCCTCCAGAGATGCTCATGCCGTCAGGTTATGCAGGACAATTTTTTCAGCCAGCATCCAACTCGGATTATTATTCACAATCTCCTTACATTGACAGTTTTGATGAAGAGCCTCCTTTGCTAGAAGATAAGTTAAGGAAGTGTTATTAATGTGTGCACAGCTCGAAGAATAATAGCAATAATCAGCACTTAATGTGTGCTGTCAGCATGCTGCGTACAGTGTTTATGTATAATTGTTTCAGCATAACAAGAGCCTGCCAAACCAATACATGGAAATCATTGAAAATCTGTTGCATGTTTGTGTAGAGAAATTTGGTAGTAGATTTGCGCTATTATTATGATATGGCTATAGTTATTAATGTTTATTCACTCTTTCTTAAATTTTGACTCTCTCAGCAAAGACAGCTTTTGACAGAAGTACTAATACCAAAGCAACCACCCTTCCTGCCCCAATTAATGAAGCACTTTATATTTTATTTTCTGCTATTTGCCTGGGAGCAAAGGGAATAGTTTTTAAATTAATATTTGTTGTTGACAAGCCTGCTTCTCTCCCCTGACTTACATGAACCCTCTCATCTCAGCTTGGTATGACTAGGCAGAGAAAAAAATGTGATTCTAGAAAATGATGCTGCTTTTGAAAAGGAAACCCTGACACTTGAAACTGAGGTCCCTGGGGCGGGGTGTTCAGAGGTGTATCTATCCATTGATTTTTGTTTTCAATACATTCAGCCATGCTAAAATGTCAGTATGATACTAGAAACATGGGTATTAAAAAGTGAAAACTCAAGTGGATTTAAATTTGAGACCTAAGAAGATATGTTTATGATTAGTTACTCCAAGTCCTTTGCATATACTAATTCTTTATATGAGCCATCTTCTTTTTCTGCCTAGAAACTGTAAAACAAAATGAATGATTTAAAACATTCAAAAAGATACCAGAAATTGTATAATACATCCACTGGTTCTTTAGAAGCCACTTAAGTTTCGGGGTAGTTATGTTTTTACCGGTTCATTGTATTTTGTCTCTGTAATTAATAAACACCTAGTTTAATGAGAGTGACCTATAGTGTTTAAGTTATTATTAACTAAAACCTTTATGTTGACTCCACCAACATCTTTGCTTTTAAAAAAAACTATCAGTTGTCTAATTGTATCCAGTATATTTGGAAACATGAATGAAAATATAAAAATCACTCCAAATTGAAACTCCAAGACATGATTACCATTTACAATTTGGTGTATTTCTGTCCAGTCTGTGTGCTGTTTTCCTATGCATGGTGTATATATTTTATATGTAGGTATATACACACTTAAAAATGAAATATTATTTTCATTGTATGTATATGAATTTGAGTATTTAAAGGTGAAAGTTGTATCATTCCATGGGTATGTAGTTTTGTATTCTTTTCATTTACATTTTATCATGAGTATTTCCATAATGAATTCTTAAAAGTCATTAAATATTATTTGAAAACATGATTTATAATGGTTTCCTAATATTCTGGCATAAAAGTACAATGTTTTATACCTTAAAAGTTGTTCCTTATAAAAAGTAATGCTTTGGTGAGCATTGTGCTGAAAATCCTTTGACCTGTACAGAGCCTTGTCCTTGGAATATATTCATAACTTGAAATGATTAGGTCAACCAAATCTCAGAAATTGGATTTTCCATTAGACCAGAGCAGGATAATCTGTGATATATCTCTTTTGATTTGATAGGAAGAAAGGGAAAAGGAAGACTTTGCATTTCTTAGTTCCTAAAAATTTTGACATTTTAAAAACAAGTTTATTGACCATTTTCACTTCTTCCTATTTAATTTTTATTTTAGTCATATTTACTAGAAATTTTTAATCTTTTCTTTCTTTAAGAGATATTTATATAGTAAAGATATTACTTTCTGGAATATATATTTCATTTTTTTTAAGAGAGAGTGAGAGAGGGGAGAGAGAGAGAGAGAATTTTTAACATTTATTGTTTAGTTCTCGGCGGACACAACATCTTTGTTGGTATGTGGTGCTGAGGATCGAACCCCGGGCCGCACGCACGCCAGGAGAGTGCACTACCACTTGAGCCACATCCCCAGCCCTGGAATATATATTTCAAACATTTCTTCCTAACTTGTGTTTGCCATCTGATTTGGTCATGGATCATTGGGAAACAGAAATTTTAATGTTTATATTTTAAAATCAAGAATACTTTTGTTGGAAACTTTTCTTTCCAATTGCTGTGTTGCTTAGACTCTGTTTCTCTAGTTCCAGAAAATGTTCATACTCACTTATAGATTTTCAAATTTAGGATTATTCCTTTGCTTAGTATTTAGATTTTTGATTTGACAATTGTTTTAGTGTAACATGTGAAGGATTTTACATTAGTTTTCTCTTTAATGGTAAACCAATTCTCTCCCACAAAATTTATTGAAAAATTTTTTTTCAGTTATCTGAAATGTTTCTATTGTTAGACTTTATTTTTATACATTCTCTACTAATATCTTTTTTAACTTTGAATAGGAAATATGTTAGATTCCCCTTCCCATACATTTCTGAATGAATTTTTACATTTGTTATCATCCCTACCATATACATACTAGAGAAGGGAGCACATGACATAATTCTATTTTTTGAATTTATGAACTATCTAGAGTTTTGGTCCAGAATGTTCTTCAAACTGGATAGCTGTGAAAGTTGCAAGTTTCATCTGTCCAAAGACATGGAATAGCCCTAAGCAGGCTTTCTAGGATGAGGTGATAAATGACATGTGTTAGTTTTGATTGAGCACATACCAAAATATCCTATAAAATTATGAAGCTATAATAATGAACATTCCATGCATAAAAGCATATTAATTTGAAAATTTGTTTGTTTACTCCTCCAGTGCTTACTTACTCCTCAAGGTAATCTAAGACACTCATTTGGTTTATGTAAGAATGATGATTTTTGCTTTTTGATAATGGACAGTCAATATGTTAACAAAGGCATTTTCAAGAATAATAGTCAACTGAAGACTGTCAGACTAAAAAAATACCGATATTGGTATTTGTAGTACAGCCTGATATTTATATATAAAGGGTAATGCTACAATTTGCATAGAAAATATTTTATTTTTATAGCATATGTTATATATTTTACTACCACTAGATGACAGCAAAACAACAAACTTTGCATTCAAATTTCACAGTGGTTTTTATCTTTTATCTTTTATTTTGTATACAAAGGTGTTGTATTAGGGTTTCTACAATTAACACATACTTATCTAATTCCCAAACCTTGTAAAAAAAATTGTGAGCTAAATTTTATATGGATATAATTCAGTAAACAAAATATTTTTCTTACAAAAATATTTAGTAGATTCTGCATTCATTCACTATTTCAGAATCAATATTGAAATATGTGTGGAATTTAATTATGCCATCAAGTAAATGGTAGAAATCAGTAATGATATTGCATAAATCATTTTCCCTCTCAGTTTCTTGAGAAATAACTATGCTTTTCAAGGAAAAAGGCAATTGGAATCAAAGGCTACTTTATTATGGCAAATATTGAAAATGCAGTTAGCGTGAATGTCAAAACAAAAAATAAAATTTGAAAATTTCATAAGACTCAGATGAAGTTAAATGACATCATTTCTCAATTTTTAAAATCTTCTGCTATTTTTAAAAGTTACATTAGAATTCTAACCTTATTTTAAGCTTGGTGGATTTGTATATTTTTCCAAAGTGTCTATTTATTAAGAAATATATGAATGCATTGGAAAATAAAGGGAAAAACTTGGAAGTTGAAATGTAAATGAGTTACTCACTATTAATTTAACTAGTCAAATAAAAATTTTTTTTGGATGGCAAAGTGTCTAGCAGTGCATGAAACAAGAAAAAGAGTGTCTTTCCTACCCCAGTTCAGATCAGTATCTAGCTGACTCTGTTAATATTACTGCATTGTTAAAACATGCCCCTCATCATAGAAACATTCACAGTCCCTCTTGTATGCTGTGTACTTAATGTCAGGTTTGCAAGGTATTTAGGTGCTACTTGCCACTATTAATAAAAAACAAAAACAAAGCTGAGGGCTGGGGGTGTAGCTCAGTGGTAAGTCAGGAATCTAAGCCCAAAACAGAAACAGCTGAGGTATACTCAGTATCTAACCAAGATTGCCAAATCCTAGTAAGGAAAGTTGGATGCCACATACTAATGAATTTAGAAAGCTAGCCCTTTACAAGGGAGAGTTGGACTACTTAAATATATATATATATTATATATATTAAGTATATATATATATATATTATATATATTTAAGTATATATATATATATAAAGATTAGATGCACATTCATCCAAAAACACCTATACAGTTAAATGCATGTGCTCTTCAGATTGTTGAATACGCAAAACTGATTTTCTTTCTTTGGATAATCTGCTTAATCTCTCAAAACCTTATCCATCTGATACATAAAATGGGACTAAAACAGCAGCGCTAACATGTTAATAAGACTAATGCATGTAAATCTTGGAAAGGATCAAACACTTAATAAATGGTAGTTTGTTTCAGGTGAAATGCACATTCTTACCCTCGATTCTTTCTAGGATATATCTCACCCTTATTGAAATTTTAAAATGATGAAAGGAAGCGAAAGTTTGATTGTTGTATCCTAAACAGCCAAGCCACATAATTTTCTTTGAATGTTCTGTTTTTCTCCCTAAGATACTTCCTAGTTTATAAGAGTCGTGAGAAAATAAACTGATATAGTATCAAAATTTATTTCTATATTCAGTAGATTTCAAATGAATAGATTTTTTTCCCAAAAATTATATAGAAGGAGAGGAATATAGTAGTCAAAATTCCTTGGAAAACAGACTATGGAGAAAAGAATTAGAAATTTCTAAATGAGTCTGGACTCATGGACATTGACCCCACTGATTTTGAATATTTTATTCTAACGCTATCACTCACAAAGGGGAAAGATTAACTTGTCTTAAGAAGTTAATCTTTAACTATATTGACCTTACCTCAGAGTGCATTGATTTTATAGAAATAAAAACATAATGATTATTTTTCTTCCTGGAAAGACCTCTACCCTTTTTTCCTTTGTGAAGTTTCATCCATTTGGCATTAAATTGTTTCTCATTAGCCAGAGTGGAATAAAAATCCCAGACCTAGATTGAGTCTCTATGAAGTTCTGCTATTTGAAAAAATGATGCCATGGTTGATAACACAAAATTTCAGGAATGTTAGCAATTGTATACAGGGAAAGGAAATATTTACAGATGCATTAGATTTTTGGTCTGTTGGCTAGAGTTTTAATTTTTACTATATAAGTCTATTTCCCAATTTTAACTGTATTTTAATCTTATCTTCATTGCATAAATAAGGAAAATGTTTCCTAGATGGAAGTTTTTTTCTCTAACATATTCCTTTAGCTCATATACTTGCGCAACAAAAACTCTTTTCATTTTGTTTTTAAAGATTATTATATATAACTTTAAAATATGAAGATACAGCAATAAGATTAAAAGGCTGAGTAAACTAATCAAATGTGTTAATTTTAAATAATGGAACTTTTTTTACCCTCTATATTTACATATATAAATGTATATGTGTGTGTATGTATGTGTGTATGTATGTGTGTATGTATGTGTGTGTATATGTATATGTATGTGTGTGGTGTGTGTGTGTATATATATATACATATATTTTTTTTTTCTTTTTGCAGAACTTGGAATCAATTTTGATCATATATGGCAAAAAACCTTGACGGTGTTAAACCCAATGAAGCCAGCAGATGGCAGCATTATGAATGAAACTGATCTCACAGGACCTATCCTTTTTTGTATAGCCCTGGGAGCCACCCTGCTTCTGGTACTGTGCAACCATAAACACCAGATTTTAATGCCTATCCTTGCCAGTATGTGTTCTGAAAAAGATCTTTGTTAATTAAAAAAAGAAATAAAGTATGTTGCTTTATGTAGTAAAAATTGTTTAGTTTTTGACTTTTTAAAGTGAGAGACATATTCAATTAATCAGCCATAGTGACAAAAAGAAGCTGTTGTAGTGTATGAAAACAGACAAAAATATAAACTTAAAATTTAGAAAAATAAAACTACCAAATCAAATTTTCTTGTTACTAAGAAAAGACTGTCAATCAGGAATCATTTGAAGGAAAACATGGATTTGAGAAATAAAAGTCCTAAAGTTTAGTTCTTGTTTCCTATTAGATTTATATTGTCCCACTGGACAAATCATTTCCCTTTGGTCATTATTTTCTTTGCCATAGTATATCCTAAGAATATTTCTAACATCCTGTGAGATGTGAGACAGGTCTCCTTGTTTTTCATTAGGCTACTATGAATAAATTAAGGTGCAATGATAAGGTATGATTTGTTCAATCAACCTAACTCTTTTCACTATAATTTTAGTTTTCTAACTTCTATGAAAGCATTTTCTCCCTGACTTTACCATGTGTCTTGTGCATATTATTTATATTTGGAAGTAATGATATTAAAGGGGTTATTGAAAAGGTTAAGAAAAACCTAAGTTTGGAAGGTCCAGATCATGTTTATTAAAGTGTTTCATTAATAAAAGGAAGAAGAAAATAGAGATGAGAAAAAAAGCTATCATTTTATATCAAGGAGAGAATGACAATACATTAAAAATATAAGATGATTAAGCCTGTCTGAAAATTACAGTTTCATTAAAGCACAAACTGGCAGGGAAAATATTATAGGAAATTAAAGATTCTAGGAAGAGCCCTTAAAATAGAGATTCATTCTTCTTACTACTATCCACTTCCTATAAAAAACTAATTTTCCCTAAATGTAGCTACAATTCTCAAAAATATTCTAGAATGTATTTGTAACTAAACAAATTTTAACTTTCCATATATTAATTTTATAATACCAATCAAAATACTGATAGCAATCTGGTCTCTATATGGTATTATTGCCAATAACCATCACATCATATTTATCCACTACAATAGTATAGTGATAATAATACAGTGATATAGTGCTGAGAACACAAAAGTATGGTGATGATAATACAACAGGATAGTGATAACATCTTATTTTTTTCTTTTTGCTACAGCTAATACAAATATTCTGTATCAATCATACACTAACAATTAGAGTTTTCATTTTGTCTTCAGTCTTTGTCACAATAATTTGATAATCTTGGAATAAGCTGCTAATCATGGCAATGCCAATTAATCAAATAGTCAGAAACAATCAATTTAATATATTAACTCATCTTTCTTTTCCAATCCATTTGTGATATAACAGCTGTTTATTTTTCTGTAGAAAATATTACTTTTATCATCCCTTAAAGGATAGCATTAATCTTATTAAGATATCTCTTGATGTATAATGTTGATTTGAGTTATTTAAATATCCTCTCTTATGTTTTAAATACAAACAATATAGTCAAAAGAAACCTTATTGGGAATTGAGAAAATTCCGTCTGCCCATAACTGCTACTAATTATGATCTTGAACTTTTGTTTCATATTTCTATGCCTTTATTTCTTCAGTTTCTTCAAGACAAAAGGAATTTGAGTGACTCTTAAGTTGCCCTTTAGTTCTGAAATTATGGAAATACATATATATTTCATATATATGTTTGTATATTTATATATATAAATGTATAATATACATGTATATTTCATATACATAATATACATAATAATGTTTGAATCATTTAATGAAACTTTACCATTTGGAGTTTTCTATTAGATGCAGTACTTTACAATTGATTCTGATATATACAGAGCAAAAAAGATATTCCAAAATCTCCCCCTGGATATTAATTGAAGTAAGATTTAACTCAGAATCCATTTGATACTAGGTTAACTGTGCCCTAGATATCTATAATTAAGGAATCATTTTATGGGCTGGTATAACTATTGTACAGTAAAAGCGAAGCTAACTTGGTATCAATACCCAAATCTCTTCACTATCTCTGAGATGTAAGATTCATAATAACATACTCATCATTTTTATGATTTCTGCTGACATAGGCACAATTGTTTTAGTGGGATTTCTTCAGGTTGAAGGAAGCAAACGACAGGAAATAACTTCAAGCTCTGAACATAAATTTAGCTTTATTTGTTCTTTCTCCTTTCTGTTAATTAGCTTCCCATTAATGTGACTGAATACCTGATATATTCATCTTATAAGGAGAAAAGGATTATTTTGCCTCACTGTTTCCAAGGTGCCAGTCCATGATCATTTGGCCTTCTTGTCTTTGAGCCTGTGGTAAGACAAAACATCATGGAGGATGAATTTTGATGGACAAGGCTGCTCACTTCATGGCACTTCATGGCAGCCAGGAAACAAAAGAGATAGACAGGAAAGGACTAGGGTCCCAATATTCCCTTCTAGGACACAACCAGAGTAACCTAACTTCCTTCCATGCTCATCCATGGTGCCATACATTGCTCTTCAAGCCTTTAACACCTGGGCCTTATCTGTACCCCTAACACCAAGAAAATGAGTGGTTTAAAATTACTTGTTCATTTATCCTTTCTGATGGAACTATGAGTGTGGTCTAGAAATGCAACATGCATGGGCAATATAAAAATAGTATAATAATTAGAAGAACATTAAATATTTTGAATCATGATGTTGTAATGAGGGTAATTTTACAGGCAGGGTTGATCGGGAAGTATTTTGAAGTTAGAAAATAGTATCTGTGCTTTCTGTTTTGAATATAAACCTGTGTTGGAATTTGAAACAGAATTTTAAAATGGCAGTATTACTAATATGCTTTGTAGAGATCTACAAGACTAAGTTGGAATTTTTATCACTTTATTTCATTACTCAGATACTCAACAAATATGGGGAGAAAATATAGTCTGTTTTGTGAACTCTTCTCCTTATAGACAACCTATGGTAAATGTGTCTGTATATTACACTGGCATATATATATATATATATGCCTAGCAGTTTTTAATCTTTCTGTTGTCTTTTTTACTTGTCTTACTCCAAGTATACTCATGATATTTGTTTTCAGAATCAGAATTTATTCTATAGGCAGTATTCTTTTCTGGAATTCCCATTCTCCTGATGATGGTACTACAAAGATACAGAACAGCTTAAACTGACTCTCAGATCCTCTCTGCTCTGTTGTCATTCTGGTTTTCTCTCCATATTGGTTGAGCATTTATCCTTTTTTCTTCGCTTTGTTTCAGGCAGGAAAAGTTCAATTTGGTTACGTGTATGGCATGAGTGCCATTGGCTGCCTTGGGATTCATGCCTTACTGAACTTGATGAGCTCTGCAGGGGTGTCATATGGCTGTGTGGCCAGTGTGCTAGGTTACTGCCTGCTCCCCATGGTCATCCTGTCCAGCTGTGCCATCTTCTTTTCATTACAGTAAGTGTCTGTGTGCACTGATGGACCCCACATGCACAATCATCATTAAGGCTTGCCAGACCAGTGCAAAAGTTAAGCTCTTTCTGATCATTTTGGCAATGGAATTGGGGAAACCATGTCTATTAAAAGCTACACATGGATTCAGAAAATTAAATTGGTTTTGGCTCAGGTGCTATTCCTATTTCCATGATTTAAAAAATAAATCAAGCCAAGCGATTTTTAAAGCTGGCACTTTCTAAGTTGCCACATTCTTCAGTGTGAACTATTGTCATGGGTAATATAACAACTACAGAAAATTCACTTATTTGATTTTGGAAGAGTAAATGCCTGCTGAACATTGACAAATTGCTTCAGCTCCCAGGCACTCCGCCTTCTAGGCTGGAAGCAACTGTTCTTTCTCAGCTGGTCTCCTTGCAGTGCAGAATTCCCAGGAACCCTGATGAGGATATTAATTCTGGAGAACTTTATAGCATATATTCTCATTCAATACATTTTTAAAGTTTTCTTCCTTCACTTACACAGTTGATATTTGCAATTCAAAACTATGAATAAGGATACCATAGATATAAGCTTCTGTAGGGCACTTTCCAGTGTATCTGCCTATCACTACCACTTTGGTGAGAGAAAGCAAGTGATATCATAATTCTTGTCACCTGCCATGTTCCAAACCCACTTGGAAATAAATATTTGCCTTTAGTGTTCGTTCATTCTTTTATATCCAAAGGAGAGACAAGTCTTAGGTTATTAATGGCATTGGATAGGACATTAAAAATTTACCAGTGCAAGCATGAACAACTTACAAAAGCCTTTAATATTTTTGTGTTCATAGTTATAATTATTTTCATAATAAACAATTGTTGTCATAACATTGTTGAGAATGCCTTAGCAGTACTCTTTTTGTTTAACATGGTCTCATTCTTAAAGTAATGTTCATTTAAAGCAATATTAATTTAGAGCAAACCCCTAGTTTATCATTGATCACTCAACATTTAAAAAAGAAGAAAATAACAGGAGATGGATACCTTGAATGCATTAATATAATGTGATTTATGTTTATTGAGTCTTATCCATGGAAAAAAGTATACATTTTGCATATTGTGTTCTTTAGCAAGTTGTTCCATTTACTGGGTTGCTTAGTACATAGGCTGGACATGATAGTACAGAGTTTGGTTCTATTGCTACTTTGTCAGACACTTTGTAAAAGAATAGTATTTTGACCACCATTTAAAAATTCAAAGTTTTTAACATTATTTTCAGCAAAGTAGAGTCTTAGGGCATTTTTGGGAGCTGCTTTAGACAGGAGCTACCTATATACCGTTAAGTCCTAAGTAAAGAGGTACTGAACTGGTATTGTACCCATTGCAATGCAATTGGACCTTACCTCTGCTAGGATAAGAGAGATGTAGCTCCAGAAGTGGGCATAACCTGATGGGGTTGGATTACACCCACTAGTTTGTTGTAACTCTACCCTTGTCTCACTTGAATGGCTTCTGCCAAATAAAACCTGGGTTTGGGGCATGCTCTCTCTATTTCTTGCCTGCCTTGCCCTCCTTGTGGAAGCTGTGGCTGAGCAGATGTCACTAAACCCAAAAAGGTACTTTCTGTGTCTATGTCTTTATTTAGTCAGCCAAAATTCACTTGGAGTGACCCTGATTGATTTAGTCGCATGTCCCCTTAGGACATTTTAAATGGTTCAGAGTATTAGGGGGAAAATAAAGAACTCTTGGATTTGGTAAATCACCCAAAGTTTGCACTTTTTGTTTTCATTCTGAAAGTATAAAGGATGATGTGTCTGAGAAATGTCTGAGAAAATCAACTTATTAAAAGGAAAGACTTATTTTGGCTCATGGTTTTAGTCAAAGGTTGCGTGGGTCCCTTGATTTTGGGTTATGGAAAGTCAGAACATCATGGTAAGGAGCACATGGTAGAACAAAGCTGCTTACCTCATTACAGCTAAGAAGAAGAAAGAGAGAGAGAAAGGGGCTCCCAATATCCCCATTAAAGCCATGGCCCCAGTGACCTGATTTCCCCCACTAGGCCTCACCTTCTAAAGGTTCCAATGCCTCCCATAGTAGCACAGGCTGGTGACCAAACCTTTAATATTGAGCCTGGAGGGGACAGTTGGGATCCAAACCCTAACAGATGGTTTAGAAATATTTTAAATTATATTAAATGGGAATAACTATCTGACCTCTAAGACCATTAAGTTAAAATTGCCATTTTAAGCATATTACTATATCATTAAAATTAATTATATACAATTTTAAATTTTCCATCATGGAAACATACACATTATATTATTCCAGCAATTATTTCTAATTGGTTTTAATTAAACCAATTAATATAGTATTTGGTGCCATTAATATTTTTGTTTTATTTATAATCTAAGGTATTATAAGCTGCACTGTGCAATTTTTTACCTGTTTTACTTTTGTTCAATTATTAAACGTTAGTATTTCTGTCATTCTCACAAATAATAAACAAAATAAAATTCTAAACTTGAAAATATTCAAGTTTAGAATCAAATCAGGATCAAATGAGGTTGTGTAGTTTGATGGTGGAAAGAACGATGCACTAGGAGTTAAAAGATCTTTGCCTAGCACCCACTTTGCCAGGTAACTATTGTCAAGTTACTTCATTGCTTTAAAGCTAGACACTAAATCCTGAGATTGTTCCTATCTCTTATGTCTTATTTTCCTAAATAATTATTTCTGTCTTTTTGTATTATTATTTGGGGGGGAAGGGGACCCATGGATGCTTTGCAACTGATCTACATCCCCAGTTCTTTTTAATTTTTATTTTGAGGCAGGGTTTTACTAAGTTGTTTAGGCCTCACTAAGTTGCTGGCCTCAAACTTGTGATCCTCCTGCCTCACGAATCCATTCTATTTTACATATGAGGAAAGAAATTTACTCTCTACCACCTTTACTTCCCTTTTTATTCTCCAGCTGGCTACACTAAACTATTTTATTTGTCCATTTGTTCTTAAAGTACAGATTGACTCCACAGTTACTTTTTGAAAATACCAATTTTACGAATTCTTTCCAGTATGGATGGATTAAAAATTCTAAAAAGTCCTCATGTTAACCTATGAACTATGTACTTGGTGAGGCACTGGGAGGTCCCACAAATATGTGCTTTCCTATTCCATGGGTTCTCTATTTGAGCTGTGTCAGGGTTTTATATCTCTGACAAAAACCTGGGAGGTAGACCTGGGAGGAGTAGGTTCCCCTGCTAGATTTGATCTCTATTTTATCTCTATTTACCTTTCCTTTCTGATCCAGTCATCTCACTTCTAATGTAAGGCAATTGTGTCCATTTCTGAAGAAAATATGGGAAAGGAAATCTATAGCTATAAGACAAGACTCTGCTTGAAGGGCTTAAGAGAATTTCAGGGGGTTGGATGGAATATGACAGTGTGTGACTGCAGGCAATTTCCTCCTCCTCCTCCTCCTCCTCCTCCTCCTCCTCTTCTTCTTCTTCTTCTTCTTCTTCTTCTTCTAGTCTTACTGAAACATAAACATTTCTAACTGACTGAGGCTTTTAGGTGCAATATGGTCCATCACCCTCACTTAAAGTAATTTTGGATATGATAACAAGGACATTTCAGAGGCAGCTCTCTGATCCAGTCATCTCACTTATAATGTAAGGCAATTGTGTCCTTTTGTCTTTGTTCCAGGGGCACCTTTGGAACCCTGTCAGCCCTGATCATCATTGGCTGGTGTAGTCTCTCAGCCTCTAAGATCTTCATTTCAGCCTTGGACATGGAAGGACAGCAGCTTCTCATTGCCTATCCTTGTGCCTTACTTTATGGACTTTTCGCCCTCCTCACAGTCTTCTGAAGAATGTACGAGATGGCTTTGCAAGACTATTTTTTTTTTTTTTTTTTTGCTGTTCGGGTTATTCTGGAAGTGTAATAGCATTCCAGTTGGGTGATATGATTTCTGTTTTATTACTGTTGAGAGAATAATAAGCAGAGAGGCAAAACAGCAATTAAGGGTGGTGCTCTAATGGCCTTTTTGGTTTGAATGATGTTTTGCTTTCCAATTTGGTGCATTAAAACATTGTAAAATATTTTAAAATTAAAAAAAAAGATAATTGCTGAACTGATGGACACTAGTTTTCTAAGTAATTTCTGAGAAATTATAAGTAAATAAAATCATATGCTTACTGTTTAGAAGAAATCTATAGTAAAGTCTTCTGAGAAGTGTTCATGATTGCTCAAGCTGTGCGTATGTGGGCTGAATATTGTGTAGTTTGGCACCTTGGGAGAGTTCAGAGGTAGGTTATTTAGGGTTTTATTTAGCAAAGTGAAAAAACCTTCAATCTTTTAGTTCACTTACTTCAACAACTGTTCCTTGGTTCTGCTTAGATAATGTGTCAACTTTCTACTTTTTCAGTCCCTCGCTTCCTTCTTACTTGGTTTAGATGCCATGGTCTTTGATTTAATTTCTCCCTTGCCTGGATCCTCAGTAAGCTTGCGTTTTTCTCCCTAAATACATGAACGTTACTAGAGGCAATCCAATTTCTTTCATGATAATTATATTATCATATCTGAAATGGCTCCTCAGTACTCTCCTTGAAACTACTACATTTTCATAGTAAATTTGTTTTCATGCTAAGATGACTAAATCACATCAGTTCTTTACTGCTCACATCTTCAACAATTACTCCTCATTTCTCACTGTGGGTTGTTTATCTTTTTGTTTAAAAAGAAAAGAAAAGAAACAGAAGGAAAGTATTTCATCTTCTCACCACCCTCTGTATCTACCTACATGCATTGTGATCCTCTGGTCACTCTCTTCTCTTCACAATCAGCCCCTGCACTTGTATAACCAGTGTTTTCTCTTGACCTATCATTCATATCAGCACATAAAAATGTTTCAATATCTCCTTCCTTAAAATTTAAATTTCCAGATGTAGCTCATTTCTCTATTCCTTTTTGTCACAAAAATCCTTGAAAGATTTATCTGTTGCCTCTGCCTCTATTTTATCACCTGCTATTCTTTCTTTCTCCAAGTCTAGTTAAGAGTTCATTATCTTATCCATCAAGAACATACTTTATATACAGAGTTATGAAAAATTGTGCTGTATATGGGTAATAATGAGTGTAATGCATTCCACTATCGTCATGTATTTAAAAAATAAATTAATTTGGAGCTGGGGATGTAGCTCAAGCAGTAGAGCGCTCTCCTGGCATGTGCAGGGCACTAGGTTCAATCCTCAGCACCACATAAAATAAAAAATAAAGATGTTGTGTCCACCAAAAACTAAAAAATAAATATTAAAAAATAATCTCTCTCTCTCTCTTTCTCTCTCTCTCTAAAAAAAAATAATTTAAAAAATCACCTTTGTCAAGTCAGAAGAGATTTCTCTAAATTCAATGGTCAATTCTCAGTCTCATTTAATTTCAGCTCTTGGGGTCTCTATTGGATCCCTCTTCACCAGTCTCTCCCAGTGTCTGTGCTGAGGCCTTTCCTTCTTCAGTTGACTTCTGAAGTGCCATGTTCTCTGTTGATTTTTTTTTTCTGTTACTTTACTATTGGCTCCTTTTCAGTCTCCTTGGCTTTCCTTTCTCCCATTTTTAACCTCAAATCTCTTCTCTAATATTCATTTGTTATCTGAGTTCATTTTAATTGCATAGCTTTAAAATCTAATGACTCCAAAATTTCCATCTCCATCCAACACTCTCTTCTAAGCTCTTGAATACATATCCAATTTATACTTAATACTTCCATTTGAGTTTTAATATAATAAGCTAAAAAATGTGAGATCTGGAATCAAACCCTTGATTTCTAACTATTCAACCTGTTCTCCTCAAATTTCCTCCTCTTTTTCTTTGAGAACCAGAAATCTACCAGTGGCTCCATCTACAAGCCAGTAGTCAGTCGTTGTTACTCTGATTTTCATGTCAACATCCAGTCCATCAAGTATTTTGACTCTTTAATCAAATACTTCTCAAGCATAAAATATGTTGCATGAGCTCCTTCATGGTCAACATTACTCTGCTTCCACGCTTTCTCACCAAGAAGTTTTTTCTACATCTCAGTATGTGTGCTCCTATGAAAATGTAAATTAATTATGTCATCCCAAGCCCAAGACCCTTTCACAGCTTCAATTCATATTTACAATAAAACTCAACCTGCTTTGTATAGCTCTACTTGTATTCAAAGAGTGGGCCCCAGAACAATAGCATTAGCATTCTCTGGAAGGTTGGTAGAAATTCAGAATCCCAGGCCCAGTCCCAGGCCTCATGAATTAGAGTCTGCATTTTTACAACACCTCACACGATCTATATGCACAATGAAGGTTTCCTTAGCTAGCATTTGAAAAACACTTGTGTTGCCTACACGCTGTGACCATGATTATCTTCTTAACATTCCCTCCTTCCATTCTTTCCCCTTCTCACCAGTTTTATTGTTTCTCAAATGACAGAATGTATCCACCTCAGCATACAGTCTACTTGCAACATCCTTCGTCCAGATCTTTCAGGATCATCGTTCAGGTCTCTGTTCATATTATCACCTCCCCATGGACACCTTCACTGCTTGTTCATTTTGCAGCAGTACATCCACCCACCTTTGCTTAATCTCCCCTATTACCTTATATTTTAGGGTAATTATTTATTACTGAAATTACATTATCCAAACTTACTTTATTCTCTTCCTTCTTTATCTCCCTCTGACCCTCTGGAAGATAAACAATCTGAAGCCCAAAACTCCATGTCTATGCAAAATTTATGACAAAGAACAGGAGATTAATCTTTGTTTAGAGTGTGGATGAATGAACAGATTAATAAATGAATAAGATTGTGATTGGATATTAGTCATCATGGTGAACAAGACACCTGAAACTCTGGTCCTTTGAGAATGGGGGAAAAGCAGATAACAAAACAATAGAGAAACAAGGTAATTACAAAAGTGTGAAAAGCAGCTAAGGTATGAATATGTGAAAAAGAGGTCAGAATTGCAGTACATGTTAGATTTCTATAGGTTAACAACCCATTATTGGATCAGTTAATTAAAAATTATGGCATCTGGGACTGGGGTTGTAACTCAGTGGTAGGTCACTTGCCTTGCATGCATGAGGCACTGGGTTCAAATATCAGCACCACATAAATATAAATAAATAAAGATATTGTGTCCACCTATAACTAAAAGAATATTTTTTAAAAATTATAGCATCTATATAAAAAGTCATGAGAAGAAAATACTAAGTATTGCTGGGGCTGAGGCTCAGTGGTAGAGTGCCTGCCTTGCACGTGTGAGGCACTGGGTTTGATCCTCAGCACCACATAAAAATAAATAAAGATATTGTGTCCATCTATAACTAAAAAAAAAGTTTTTTAAAAAAGAAAATACTAAGCATTTCCATAAAAGTAACAAAAATAAAAGTAACAAAATAACAATTCCTCATGACAGAATTGTTAAATACCTAAGAATTTATATTAATATGTATATTAATATTAATAAACAGAAATATAGATGGTCTATATGATAATTATAAAAAGAGGTATATTTTAAGTAAACTTGACTATAGAGACATATATATTATATCCCTAAATGATAAAACTGGAATTCATAAAGACTCCCTTCCCATATAAATGTGTCTATTTAATACAATTAAAACCAAAAAAAGTATTTTCTTAGTAGTTAAAAAGTTGATTCTAAGGTTAATCTGGAAACAAAGCAAATATGTAACTGTGAAAAATTGGAAATTATCTAAAAACATATTCCAACTGAAAGTGAGTTAGCTAAACTATCGTTCATCTCTGGGATTGGCTGCTAGGTGACTATGAGACTATTTTGGAAGAAATCTTGCATCAGGAGATGCAGGTACTAAGTTTTCACAGTTTGGCTATTTTCTGAAGACCTACTATGGGTTTGTCTAAATACTTTACATGTATTAGCTCACAGTTTTATGCAGTGTGTTATCATTTCCTCCATTTAACAAGTAGGGCTTCTAAGTTACAGAGAAGATAATCATTATTCAGTGAATGCCTAGAATTTGATCAGCAAAGCTTGATTCCAGAGCCTATAACACTGCTTGCTACCAGCTAGGAATGTGTCTACTGTTTACTCAAATTTATTCCTTCTTCTTGACCTTGGCCAATGCTATACAGGGTCAAAAGGCTTTAACTTCTAGGGGAAAATAAAACAATAATAAAATAGAAGAAAAATGTAGATTGTCATACAGAATTAAAATGGTACCTGAATGACTCCTGGGCCTACTGCTGAGCTCTAGTTTAAATAAATGAGGCAGATTCAGATCTAGTTAACATTTGAATAGAAAAATTTTACAAAATATAGTTCTTTTCCACCATTCTAAAATATATGAACATTATATAGATTTGTGTAGATTGGAGGTATTTCCCTTATTAATTTTTTAAAAAAAATTATGAAATGTATTTGTGATGAGAAGAATGGGTTTTATAGGACAAATGATAAAGTGAATGGAAACTCATGGAGTACATAAGTAGAAATATCTTTTTGTTTTAATAGACCCCAGCAGAGATGGTCTCTCTTTTCCTCAAATGCTTTCAAATCTCTTTTATCTGAGAATGTAACATTTTTTTCACTTTTCTGTCTTTACTGGTTGGATAAAAGTTACACATTATGTGTGAAGGATAAATGGCACATTTGGAGTCAAGAGATGGCCTTTATTTCGACGGGAATGATTGGGGACATGTGCTGAAAATAAAAGTCCTGAATTACTCAGACTCAAGCGCCCCAGTTCACAACAGTTTAACTAGGGCAATGGCCTTTGTAACATTTGATGACAGATGCTTTTCTAACCTGCTCTGCCTCCAAGTGAGGAATGCCAACCGTAAAGCCACACACTGATAACATCCTGCTCCTCTTTTGTTTAAAGCACCAGGGGGTTCTACTTTGTTTTTGTGCCACAATCATAGGTTTATATCTTTCTAACACTGTTTTCATCGCTGAATGGAAGTCTGAAATTGTTTTTTCAAAGTTTCAAAACCAACTAGGCTTTCACAGGAATCTCCATGATGGTGACCATATATTTAAAAACAGAGAAAGATTGAGGGCTGGAGGCGGGGAGGATTGATTGATTTTGGTTTTGTTTTGTGAAGGTAGAATTCATGGACTTTTTCACTGTTGATGAGCCAGGCAACCTGGTTTAAATTTTATGAAAAAAGACTTTGACAAAGATGGAAGGAAGGAAGGATCCAAGGAAGGAAGGAAAAAAGGAAGAAAGGGAGCCAATCAATCCTAGGTTCTAATCTGGCTCTGCATATGAAATATAAATAATTGGTGACTTTGAGACTATTACATAGCTTTCTGAATCTCATTTTCTTCACATGGAAAATGGAGTGAATGATGTAGAGTTTGCAAGGTCCTTAGGAGACTAAATAAGATGCTGCATATAAATTACCTTGCCTACTGCCCTAACATATAGTAATTACTCAGTAAATGGAAACTTGCCACAGCTGTAATAGATCCTCTGGGATGAGATTTCAGGAGAATAGTTTTGCTGTTCCATAATATCATGAATAAAATTATAGCTAAAAGATGATGACTAATTGATACACATATTTAATGGAAAACAATTATTTTGGCATGGTGGCGCAACTAATGGGTAGGATAAGGTCAAGGTTGGCTAAACTTTTTTTAAGCATTACTAGAAATAATAATGCAATTTTATAAATTTGAAAAAAAAATGTCCTTTGCCAAAGTTTCATTATTTGGCTCCCAAGCTTCTGACTATCTTTCCTATGCTGAAAGCATTTCATATATCCTAAACCTCTTTCTGGTCACTAGCAGCCCACAAATTAGGATCAGCCAATTGATTCTTTTGTTCAGCACCTGGAATCCTGATAAAGGGGTACACAGGCAAAAGGGTTGTTAGAAATATTTGTGGAAGGAGAAGGCCAAATTTTATCTCTGGTAGTAGCTATGCACGTGTGGTGAAGTTTATGTCTCACAAACAATTTATATCTGGCAAGATCTGCACTATGTTTTTTTCTAGTCTCTTATTATGTCCTTTTTCCAAACACATATCCCCTCACATTAAAGTTGATCCTATGATCTATCACTTATTGTTCTTATAAATCACATTTCTTTTTACTTGACTAGAGTCAACTTCTGTGGTTTGCTTATAAGAGCTCCTATGCTATAGGTAAACATAAACATTTAGTAATCTTGGTATCAGCAAGTCTTTGGATTTCACATTAAGTTATCTTAATAGAGAGAGTTAAAATAAGTATCATTCTTCACATTGTCTGAAAAAATGTTCCATGGTATATGATGTAGCACTCACATGTAGAACATTTATCACCTAAACTGTCACTGCAGAGGCATTTTTATTACACAAAACCACACATACACAAAAACACACAAAATAGCACTTGAAACTGCCTGTAATTTAGGGAGATTTCTTTTGGGGGGGGGTAATTAAAGTATAATTCTGGAGACAGATTAAGAACCTGGGTTTTACTTGTCCCTGCAACAAATCTAAGATAATTTGAAAATGGTATTTAACTGTCTGTACCAAAAGAGAAGCCATGGTAGAAAATAAGTAGTGTGTAAGGAAGAGCATCTCAAATATTTCACAGAAGTTGAATACAGGGTAGATTAAGAGTGGCAAAGAATACCATTCAAAGCCAGAATACTTGGAGGGTCCTTCCATTGACCAGGTCACACTGAAATCACAGAAAGTCAGGTATGGTGCCTCACATCTGTAATCCCAGGAACTCAGGAAGGTGAAGGAGAAAAATCACAATTTTGAGGCCAGTGTCAATAACTTAATGAGACCCTGCCTCAAAAGGAAAACCAAAGAGCTGAGGATGTAGCTCAATGGTGAAGTGCTCCTGGGTCCAATCCTCAGTACCACAAAAAAATAAATAAAGAAAGAAAGAACAACAATAACAAAAAGTAAAGGCATTCAAATCTGTCTTGCCTTTCAAAATGTGCAAGCGGAGGGATTTTTTATTTAATAAAAAAGTGTGTACCTTATAGATAAATAGCCATTTCAAACTTTCCTTGGAGGGGTCATTTACTAAATAGGGGCTAGAGAAGGCAGTATAATAAGTACAAGTAAGGTTGCTCTTGTGTCAAAAGTGTATTAAATAAAATTTTGTAGAATTCTTTCAGATTTCTGGGGTCTGCTTAGAATGTGATTATTTGTAAAGACACTATAATCCTATATAATATTTCCATATTCAATATTCTTTTGCCCAGGGAGTTTGCTGGAACAAATTCCAAAAACATATACAATAAGAAAGGGTATTTTATTCCCAGTGCTATTTTGTAAACAATAATTACAAAAGTATTTATTTCATATCTATTTGTATATGACCCTAGGCTGGTGTCTCTGCAACAAATCATAGTCTGGTGGAAAGCTTTTCATACCTACAATCTATACCTATTTATCTGCCCTAGGGTCATGGCTGCTATTAGAAAACATTGCTTAATTAAAACAATAAATCAGAAATGTAAATAACTACTCCCTGATGAATGATACACATTAATACCAACTTGATCTCATTAGAAATCCACTTCCAGCAAGATTTCCCAAGTTAAATTCCCTTTAGCATAAACTCTTTTCAATAAACCTCCCATTATTTATAAACATAGATAAAATAGACCATTTAGGTAGCCATTAGTATTTGCTTAAACATTGTATTTTCACAGATTATTATTTTAAAATAATGATAAATTCTATTTACTAATCCTTCTTTTCAATCATAGCTTGAGCTCATCTTGAAAAACATATTTCTCTTAACTGGAGTAGAATGAAATCATCCAGAATATTTACAAACGCTTATCAGAAACATCCTGAATCCTGCACACAACTGCATAGCACATCAAAACTAGCATTCATTTGGTTGTGAAATTTTTCTAAGTGAATTAGTCAGTTTTTTGTTGCTCAAATCAAAATATTTGAGTTTTAGTCAGCTTTTCCATCACCGTGACCAAAAGACCTGAGAAGAACAATTTAGAGGAAGAAAAGTTTATTTTAGTTCATGGTTTCAGAGGTTTAGTCCATAGTCAGCTGACTTAGATGAGGCAGAACATCATGGCAAAATAAGTGGTAGAAAGAAGCAGCTCAGGACCAGCCAACAAGGAAGCAGACTGCCCTGCTCATGAGGGACAAAACTTACATACCCTCGGTGACCTACCTCCTCTAACTACCTTACCTGCCTACAGTAACCACCTATTTAAACTGTACCGATGGATTGATCTACAATTAAGTTTCAGCACTCATAATCTAACCATTTCACCTCTGAACATTATTTTATTGTCTCACACATGAACTTTTGGAGAGATCCACATATCCAAAACATAACAACTTGATAAGAACAATTTAAGGAGGAAAAGTTTATTTCGTGCCCATGGTTTTAGAGGTTTAATCCATGGTGGGCTGACTTCATTACTCTGGGCTCAAGGTGAGACAGAAAGAATGTCATGGTGTAAAGTATGGTAAAAGACAGCAGCTCAGCTCATGGCAGCCAGGAAGCAGAAAGCAAGTAAATAAGGAGCCAGGGACAATATATAATCCCAAAGGACACATCCCCAGTAATTTTCCTCTAGCCACACCCTACCTGTCTACAGTTACCATCCAGTAATCCAAAGTATTAATCCATCAAATGGACTAAGCCATTTATTAGGTTATAGCTTTCATAATCTGATTACTCACTTCTGAATATTCCTACACTGAATATCATATAGCCAACACATGAACTTTTCAGGGTATACCTCATAGCTAAACCATAATGCTAAGTGGTCCAGTGCTGTAGATACCAGCCTCCACCTCAACTCTTGGTATTGGCTGTATTTCCATTTCACATTCTGAGTTGTGAGAGTTAGGACTTCAATATATGAATTTGGGGGCAATGGAAGTATGCAATCTAGCCCATCATATTGTTCATGGTCTGGAAAATGATGTATGTTAGACACTCAGTGAAAGAAGACTGATGTCAAATTTAATGCTTATTAATGTCAAAATGAATACATAAGCATCAAAATATCACCTGTTTATCCAAGTCATTTCCAATCTCTTCCTCAATCTGATAAGAAATTTTTATCTTCAAATCCCTATGACCAACCTCCTCTTGACTCTGATGGTCACTGCCACCAGTCCCTTCCCTCTCTATACATAAGTGTACATACTCCCTTCTTGAACCTTGAATGCTTGTGACTGGTTTGACCAATAGTACAGTGGAAATGACGCTGTGCCCATTCTGAACCTAAACTTTAAGAGAGCTAACTATTTTGGTTTCATGTCTTTTGAAGCTTTGAGCCATTATACAGGAAGTTCAAGCTACTCTGCTGGAATTAGATGCTACAGAGAGGAGAACTGAGATCTATAAATAGTGAAGGAGAGACAAAGATATCTTTTTAAAATGATTCTTCTTGGTGCATTATAATTATACATAATAGCAGGATTCATTGTGACATGAGGTTACGTGCACATAATATAATTTGGTCAATTTCACTTTCTATTACCTATCTTTTTCCTCTCCTTCCTCTATTCTACTGGTTTTCCTCCTCATTTCATGAGATTCCCCTCTTTTATTCTTTTGTTCTCTCTGGTTTTCACAAATGAAAAAAAAACATAATGATCCCTGAGTTTCTGAGTCAGGCCTATTTTGCTTAACATATGCTCTCAAGTTTCACCCACTTTCTGGCAAATGATAGAATTTTATTCTTCTTTATGGTGAATAAAATTCATGTGTGTGTGTGTGTGTGTGTGTGTGTGTGTGTATCATATTTTCTTTAGTTATCTGTTGATGGATACCTAGGCTGGTTCCATAACTTGACTATTATGAATTGTGCTGCAGTAAACATGGGTATGCATAATTTGGTTCTGGATACATACTGAGGTGTGGTATAGCTGGGTTATATGGTGGCTCCATTTCTAAAACTAAGCTGCCTCAAACAAATAGCATCTACCTAGAGAGCATGTGGATGAAAATTCTGACTAGAAGAGCTTTATCTCTTGACCCCTCTCCATCAACACCATAACTACTTCTGTTCTCATTAGGGATCACTGAATCTCCTGCCTCCTCCATTTTACCATCTTGGAGATAGAGTAACATAACTGTAGGGAATAACTTTGCACTAGCTCAGAATATACAATAGGCAGGAAAGGCTGTCTTGTCATCTGTCCTTACCCAAGAGGTTAGCTAACTCTGTCCAAAGGGAATTCTAAGCTTCTAAACAATTTAATAAAATTAACATACATTTTAGGAGAGAGTTTTGCTCTTAACATAAAACCAATTTCACATAATTTGAAATCTGTTCACTGAAGCAAGCATCCACAAAAATGTATTCTTGAACCTGAAATGCCTGAAAAGGTGTCAACATTTCTAGCATGATTTTAATGAGGAAAAAAAAAATAAAAGCAGACTTCTATGTATGGCCAGTCATTAATCACTGTAATGATAGCTAGGAAATAAATTAGCTGATATCATCACTCCTTTGCCTTCAGAAGCTTAAGTAATCATAAAGGGACCATGAAAATTTGGTTATATCTGAACACAAATTTTTAAAGAGTGATGATAATAAAAAATGTTTAAAATAAAAGTTTCTTGTTATTGTTAAAAATGGAGGATTCTGAGAAGTTTAGGTTGGCAGGTTGCACTTCTCAACTCTTCATGTCACATCTGGTGTTTGCCTCAGATCATGGCATTTTACCCTTGTTCTTGCCACTCTGTTCCAGGGTACCCCTCTGAATCCACTGAGAACACAGGACCCTTATTGTATCCTGTTCTTTCCTCATGTATGAACCATCCCAAGGGACTGCCTATCCATGTAAGTGTGTCCTGTACCCCATCCTCAAGTTCTTTGGTGACTGGAGCAGCTTTTGATTGCCCTCCATTTGGCATCCAGAGTGTAGTTGTGGCCACGACTACACTCTGGATGCTGCTGTTTTTAAAAAATTGTTCCATCTTAAAAGAAAACTCTCACTAAGATTCTTTGTTCCTCAGTTTCTTCCTTTTCTTTCACTACTCTTCTTCCATCCTGAGACATCTCCCCAGGCCAGATATCGTGATGTCTGTACTGTCCACAGCACAGTTGTGGTAGGGCAGAGGAAAAGGTTGTCATGAGACCACAGAAGACATCTGGAGATGGAATGTGGGGCCTAAGGTTTGTTGAAAAACGCTTTCAAGGAAGGTCAAGTGGCAAGTGAATGGGCAAGTAGCACCTCAGTTTCCTCCAGTGCTCTGCTAGAAATTAATAATTTCATTCCTCACATTGGTGATCTGGTGGTGGCCTATTAGATAAAAACTTATCTTCTCCACAGTGCTCTGCTCTGTAGCAGTTACCATTGGGAACGGAGTTTTCTACCTTATATAAAAGGTGACAGAAGCAGTGACATTATTAGCTTAGTTTGATTTGTCCCATTGTATGACTAGTATTCCAAGGAACTTGGTGTGTACCTAAGAAAGCAACTTTCTACGTATCTTAGTGTCCATGAGAAAAAGCTGATGTCCTTCAAGACAATGTTTTTCGGGACATTCTGCCCTGACAAGCTCTTATTGTTCCCTTAACTTGGCTGTGTTCTTGGGAATGGAGGAAGGTATTTCAAGAACCTCGCATTTTTCCTCCCAGGATGACACAATGTCTCAGACTCTCAACTTCTTAAGTCCTTTGCCTTCAGCCAACTTGCTTTGTGAAGTGGCATATAACCTTCGATGCATACAGATTTCTGGTTTTCTTATTTCTTACTGGGTCTGATGGGAAACTGCTGGAAAGTGAAAGAATCACATTATTATACAGAAGAGTTTGGTTTCAAATTAATTAACTCAAAATAGCAAATAGATTCTCTAAGCAATTAAGTTTTTATACAACTGAAACATTAATTATAGACCTTATAAGCAAGCAAACAACAAACAAAAATCATGGTGAAAAAAGGCTCGTATATAATTATTCAGAATGGCTACTAACATTTTGGTGTTCTTCTTTCCACTTATTTCTATGTATACAACAGCAAGAATGTGCATGTTCTGGGCTGGGACTATGGTTCAGTGGTAGAGTGCTTGGATTCAGTCCTCAGCACCATATAAAAATAAATTAGTGTCCATCTACAACTAAAAAAAAATATTTAAGGGCTGGAGTTGTGGCTTAGAGGTACAGCACTCTCCTTGCACGTGTGAGGCCCTGGATCCTCAGCACCACATAAAAATAAATAAGTAAAATAAAAGTATTATGGCCAATTACAACTCAAAAATAAATATTTTAAAAAATTAGTTTAACAAAGAATAAAAAGAAAGCGCATGTTCTTTTATGAAATACCCCTTAATATTGTAAAATGCACTTTGTATCACAGGATTTATTTTCCACATCTAATTTATATTTTTCTCCTTTTTCAGACAAGTCCAATTTATTTTTAACTTTCCCTTACTGGTGGATATCTAGATTGTTGTGGACCATCAACTGTAACTCTTTATTTAGAATTAAGAAACTAAAGAAAATAACAGTGTAAGGTTCTTGATGTACTTTGACCATCTATGAGAAGAGAGAAAGATAAATTCCAGTAGAAATAACTGGTTTTTCCTGTACTTGACACACTGATTAGCTTATATAAAAGTTATACTGACAGCATTTACAAGTGACCAAAAATGTTTTAAGTGACCAAAAATGGTGTGTTTGATCTGATTACTAATAGGATTAAACTATTAATTTTATAAGTTTCTTAGCATCTATTATTTTGTAAATTATTTCTTCACATTTTCAAAGTCATCTGAACTTTCAATTCTGCATTGTCCCAACTCTGTCTGCTTCCAACATTTTAGACTATATATAGTCTATTTGGCAAATATATTCCCTCTTCCCCATGCCTGTACTCTGTCTTATGTGTTGTGCTTGTTAATGTATTGACACAACTTAGAATCTTTCCCCCTTTTTGTTTGATATATATGATATATGAAATAAAAGCTAGAACCCTGGGAATTATATTTACCAAAATTCCACCAACAGATTTCCAGGTTAGATACTAAATAAGTCTTTCATGCAAGATGTGGCAAGCTGAAAAGTAGCAGAGACCAGACTCTCCTGAGTAGTGGTGGTCAATCTTTGTGGCTTTGGCAAAAGGCAAATGTGAGGTTTTTCTACCTTTTGGGTATTCTACTTGTCATTAAATTGCCCCCCTGCACCAGACTTATGGCACAGCTGGTGAACTGTAGTTTTCTGGAAGAAACTGTAGTCAGGCTCCCTGGGACCAGTCATGCTCTTCTGTGTATCAGTGCCCTTCTTATCTGGCCCAGGAAGACCTCAGCACTTCCCAGGCAGCTTCTAAGGAGCTATTCTTAGCTTTGACTCAGTACCTTTCCATTCCTACTTCTTTCGTCAGTCCCTCCTTCTAGATCCCAGATTCATAAACAAGCCAGAACCATTTGTGTGGGACTCATAGGCAGAGGCATGATTGTTGCCATCTGCATTGCATCCATCTGACAAGTTCCCAGTGCCAAGTTCAAAGGGAAAACTGGAACACCGAGGAGACAGCCCTTGTCCCTTGTTCGTGTTGTTATAGTCAGTGAAGAAAGCCCTGACTGCTATTTCCAGTTTGGTTTGTTCTAATTGAACATCTAGATATGGGATTGCTTGACCAATTCCCCTGGGTTCTAAGGTCCTGTGTTAGATCCCTTAAGGAGATGGTGGTCAGCAAATGTGGTGACTCAGGTTCTGTAACAAGGAGTCTGGATTTAACATTGTTGGCCATCAGGATTTATTGAGGGTTTCATACAGAGAATTTTTAGAATTTGTTAAGAATAACAAAAAAAAATTTTCCTTAAGCAATTTTAAGAAACTCATCACACTTAAGTTGTTCCTAAAACATTGTGCTGAAAAACCTATGAATTTTTGGAGGCTCCTTGGTGACCCTGTGAAGTTAAGAAGCAGGGCTAGGGGAATATGGAATATGAGAGACAAGATATGACTACAGCCTAGAGCTGACAACCTTGCCTTCACATTCTTTGGTAACCAAATAAATTAAATTTAACAAATTAAACTAGCAATGCTATACTGTTTTCATTTCTAAAATTAGCAAAAGTAAAAGTGAATGTTAATACTTAGGAGGGTGTGGTGAGGTGAGCACTCAGTTGCAATAATGTAAATCACCATAAACTCTCTGGAAATCAATTTAACAACATGTGTCAAGAGCCTTAAAATGTGCATCCCTTTTGACCCAGTAATTCCACTCCTGTGAATCACAAATGCAGACAGTAATTGTCATCACCAACTGGACAACAGTTTATGTTGCTGTGCAGGATAAATGAAATAATGCTTGAAAATATATATAGTATTGCCAGGACATAAATTATTTCAACAAATGTTAGGAAACATTCTTCTTTTACATCTTGTGTAAAAATGCTAATGTATTAAATAAGCAAGAGAGTAAACCATAGTATGTGTTCACTGCTCACTATTTGCCAGGCTCTGCTAATCAATGGACATATAATAGTGAATGCTGAGGGCTTGGTGATTGTCCTTGTGATATTTGGTCTAGTACTGAAAGCAGACTTTAAGGAAATAAATAAATCTTCTAAAATACACACACACTCATCACACCTAATATGAGTGTGTAATCATAACATGCACTCACATAATGAAGGAGATGGTCATGATATTGTGAGAGAAAGAAAGGAGAGATCAAATTTAGAGAGGCTGGGCAGTACCAGTACTTACAAATCAAGCAAGATTTCTTTTAAAGCAGTTTCCTAATAATTACTGAACTGTGTCCTTCCAGACTCATATGATGAAGCCCTAACACTCAATGTAACTATATTTGGAGACAGGGCCTTTAACAAGATCATTAAGGGTAAATGAGATCAAAAGGGTTGATAGGATCCCATTCCAATATGACTGGTATCCTCATAAGAAGAGGAAAAAAAAATGTGCCATGTCTCTCTCTGCAGGTTCACAAAGGGTAATGAGTGAGCATGTGAGATAGCAAGCAGGAGCAGTCTAAAACTGACCTCACCAGAAACCAATCTTGCTGGTCTTGATCTTGGAGATCCTGCCTCCAGAACTCTGAGAAAATGAATTTCTGTTGTTGAAACCCTTCAATGTGTACGATTTTATGACAGTCTTAGCAGACAAATACAGACTTGAAGGATGGGTGGAGATGCTTATGTGCAAAAGAGCATTTTCTGGGAGAGGGAACCACACACAGAAAGTCCCAGAGGCTGACAGAGCTTGGTGTGCTTGGACAACTGGTTCTGATGGACCTGAATTCCAGCTGTTAGGTATATGATGTGATTGAGATGGGAGAAGAGTCCAATGTTCTAATGCTAACCACATCTGAGGCTCTAGTAACCACAAAGTTCAACCTTTGCATGTTACAGATGTCAAAAAACACAGAGATGCAAGGATAGTATTGGAGATTAATAGGCAAACCTCACCCTAGCTGATGTCAGGCACATTTAAGAATGCAGGTCTCTACCCCAGGTACATGTATGACTGCACGTACGGTGCAGCTGTACGTCATATACTACCAGAGAAATGAAAAGCTGTGTTCATTTGTGTACAATGATCCAAAATGCATTCATGTATAACTAATTAGAGCAAATAAAAAATTAAAAAATTTTTAAAAAGAACCCAGATCTCCCTTATCCCTTACAAATGCCTTAAAACAACCCCATTAAACCCCAAATTCTAGTCTCATAATTGGGCTATGGTATCAACAACGGCTTCACAGTGTCTGAATAATTCTGAGGAAAACACAAACTGCAAGCTACCAGCATTAACTGTCATTTCTCTTGTTCATTGTACTTGCTGTTGTATTCTTAGAAGTACTGACCAAGTACTGTTTGAAATTCAAGTTCTGCAGGTCCTGATCAGTTATGTATTATGTGTTTCACATTGCACTGTAACCTTCAATAGTTTTCACTTTCATAATTGTAGTAATGATAATAACAATGTGTATTTATTGATAATGTATGTCCAATAGGTGGCTAAGTGTTTTATAAAACATTTCACTTATGAGGTGAGTATTTTTATTACCAATAGATGAAGAAATTAAAGGAATATGTAGACAGTTTGCCCAAGTTTGCCCAGCTTAAAAAAAAATGAATTTGCTGGTAAATGTTTAACAACCTCTAAAAGCAGAAGGGAGCTCTGATAATATATACTGAATATTGTGTCACATCAAAATTCATACACTGGAGTTCTAGCCCTTAGTGTGGTGACATTAGGACATGAATCCTTGGAAAATGATAGGGTAACGAGGGCAGAGTCTCCATCAATGGGAATAGTGCCTTATAAAAGAAAATAGAGAGCTCCCTTCCACCTCCTGCTGTGTGAGGACTCAGAGAGATGGCCATCTATTAATATGGAAGCAGGCTCTCACAGGACACAAATCTGCTGGTCCCTTGATCTTGGTCTTCCCATCCTTCAGAACTGTGAGAAATGACTTCCTATTGTTTATAAGCCACCCATTCTATGGTGCTTTGTTACAGCAGCCTGAACAGACTTAAGACCTCTGATCTGTAGCATTTGAATATTTCTGTGGGGTTAATATAACTGCCGTGGTTGATTTCAAACTGCAAAGGGTTGTCACTGAAGAGAAACTTAGGGACAGATGCATCATGTAGCACTCCATTCCATTGTGACCATCAGTTCTCCCAAGTCTTGGTGACAATGATCAATCATACCATTATACAAATGTGACTCTAGAGTTCATACATCTAAGAACTGTGCTATATTTTCTCTCTTTGCCACTAAGCATGAAAACTGGCACAGTTGGCACAACTTGTCAGGGGTGTCCTCCCATATTCATCCTTCCCATAGGAAGGTCCACTTTCCAAATTCTCATCTCTTGTACATTCACAAAAGATGCTAGTATCTGTGAGTGTGCCTGGGTTGGGATTACATTGGTTCCTACTGCATGCAGTTAGCCTTTGGGCCAAGACTTCAGACTACTGAATGCTGGGGCTTGCGAATATTTACATCTAGTATTAAACCTTCCTTAAAATCTCACAAAATGTTAGCCTGAGCTCTGATGTGAGGTCATAAAAATAGACTCTTTCATGCTTGGAGTACAGCGACATTCAGTGTCGCTTCCAAGTGGGTGGTGACAATAAGAGTGGCTAGAGGCAGATCTTGTGCCCTCAGAACAGCTGGAAGCCATCAGTTAAAGCCTTGATGCTGGAGACCTGTGGTTGTATGAATATATACAAACAGGAAAGGGACCGTTTTCATTAGAGACTCCCTAGACTGTCTGGGGAGGAATCCTTGAAAGGTCAGTTTGAAGTCCATCATACTTCTGATAAACTTTAGGGCCTTTGTTATTTGGAATAAATAAGGGTGCCATGATTTAATAGTTGTCTTAGTCTTGACTAGGAACTAATGTTTATATTTGGCTAAGTTTATATTTGACTAAGATCCTTGAAGGCAGATCCTTTTTCTTCTTCTTCTTCCTACAACTATTTTAGTACATTGTATCTGGTTTGTATTGGCAAAGTCTCCTTTCTTAACCAAATTTTAGTGAGGCTGTCTGATCTACCTTTTTGGAGAGGCACCAACCTTTCCCCAGTTTTAGCAAGAATCCTCCTAATTCAGTTGATCAAACTTCCACCCTCCATATTTAAATACACATGATATCTTATCAAATTTCTCACCTTCCTCCAACCTCTAGATGACATCTGGTTGCTGTTTTGCCTTCAGCAAGAATCCAGTCTGCTGCAGGACCTAACCTTGAACCCACATGCAGGAATGCTTATCTTGCTCATTGTGCAACAGGGAAGTCCTAACACAGAACGTTATGTTTTGGGACAAAGTGCTGTCAGAACACTGGCAGGTGCAATTTCCTAGCTCCTTTAACAAGAAGTTATCCCCCTGTTGGTGCGGGGTCAGGCTATGTGGTAGTTTCTGGACTCTTGGTGTCTTGACTGATGTATGTATCACCTCTGGCCTATCCTGTTATATGTAAATTTGCACATACCCACTATCAAAGCTTCCAAGTTCTCATCTCTTTTACAGTCACAAAAGATACTAGTAGCTGTGAGAGTGCTTGGGTTGGGATTACACTGGTTCCTATTGTATGCATTCAGCCTTTGGGTCAAGGCTTCAGAGTATTGAATGTATGCAATAAAGCAGATGCTGTTCTCTGAAACAGTCTCTGAAGGGGTTTCTCTGCACCCTCAAGCTCCCTACAGTGGATGTTAGAGGGAAAAGCCTCTCCGCACAAGTCTAGGCAGTTTAGTAAATTCCTTCTTACCCTGTTTCCTTTCCAAAATTTTCTATCTACTGCCTCTCCCCACCTTGATTCTTGGCTGTAAATCCCTACTTGTTCTTGCATTAGGAATTGAGGCAAGTTCTTTGCTGAGTTTTCTTATCCCACATTGCACTAGTACCTGAGTAAAATCTGCTTTTACTACTTTAACTATTGTCCACCTCTATTTTTTTCTTTAACAGTGTTAAATAATTATTTATTGAATGAAATTGAATAACATTATGGTTCACAGCAATAAAAAAACACTGTAAATAAACATTATTCTGTTCTATTTCATTCCATTCCATTTCATCCCATTCCATTCTTCTCTATTCTGTGTGTGTGTATGGTGCTAGGGATCAAATCCAGGGCCTCTTCCATGCTAGGCACATGCTCTACCACTGAGCAACACTCCAGCCTATAAGCATTACTTTAAATTTCCTAATATTCCAAGATGTCTTCCTCCCTCTAAAAATGATCTGCAAATAATGGTATTCCCCAGCTTTTCAGGCTGTGTTGATGCTTTTTGAATTACATATGCTGTTTAGTGTCTTGTGAATAACACACTCATGCAGAAGCTCTGCCTGTATCCCTGAGTTTGCAAATTGAATGTTGGTGGAATATTCTGAAGCTTGAATGAGAACCGAAGTGTCTTCATCGATCAGTACACCTTTTAGAGAGTGCATTTCCTGTGTCCTGCTGACCCTGTTGGCAAGATCTCTGTGTGAATTATGAAGAGTACTTACACAAAAAGCTGCTTCTTTAATTGGTGAGCTTCATTTCAATGGTGCCAAGGTCTCTTTTTGGCTGTAACAAATGTTGGATTTGACTCAGTCAAATTTAATATTTCATTGGGGATTATGCAAAATGATGCCTCTCCCAATTTGGGGTCAATATCAATGATGCCTCTATCAAGAAGATTCTCCTGTCTTCAAGAAGCTATTGATATTATATAGTGCTGTTAAGTATACTTTCAAGAGTCTACATATTCATAAAAGTTTTAGTCTTAGATGAAACAGATAGATAGCAGTGAATCCCAATCTCAGCATATATGTGAAACTAATAGCTACAAATTTTAAAATGTCTCTGCTCAGTGCTTTATTCTGTTTTAAGATGGACTGTGAGACTCTGAGCATACAAATATTAGGGAATAGGCCAATTGATATTAAACTCTTCAATGTGTCCCAAAGCTTTTATTTAAAGCACAGATTCTGCTCAAATTCCATAAAGGAGATAATTTTCAGTTTTATCATGTTCTGTAGTCTAGCTTACTTGTTAATGGAATCTTGTTTTCTTGATAAAACCATGATTTTATTATCTTGAAGACATTTAGGGGTATTGTGGGGATTTAAAATACTCCTTATAGATGATAACAAGTGCAAAGTGGAGATCAATGCATACATTTTTATAAAGAATTTCTCATAATTTTAAGGAGATTGCATTTGCATGAATTAGCAGTTGAACCTGACAAAAACATGTTTACTTTCAGAGGAAGAAGGTGTGGATCAACTTACCCCATATATGTCAACAGTCAACCTCAATAACAAGTAATTTTTAAATCAAACAAAACTACACCAAGCATTCAGTCTGGAATGCTTGAGAAACATAAATGATAAATGTTCCTAAAGTGGTACTTACAAGGAAGACACTGAAATACTTATCTGCTTTTTATGAAGAGAATGCCCTGGGTTATGCAGGAATAATTTTCTGTTTCCTTGTTTTAGTCAAGTAAACACTTCCTTAAAATGAGCACTTTTAACTGTCTTCTGGTTTAATTCATAGATGTGAGCTCAATTTCTTAGAATACTAAGGAAACAGAGAATGTGCATTTATGTATATGTGTATATTTATATTTACACAGGCTTCATCTTTTCCAAAGTCATATCCTGAGGAATTGACAAAATCATTATAAAGTATCAGGACGTGAAAACTGCATAATGTGGTATGAATGGCCATAGACAATTGCTGAGAGCCATTGCCAAGTAGGAATGACGCATGGCAATTTCTTTGTCAGCCTACTCCATGTTGCTTAGAGGAAGGACTCTCCATTGTGGAAATGGACTTGCCTTAGGACCCAGGTCATTTGCAGTGACATTGCATGTATGCTTGAGTAAGGTGACCTTGCTCAAGGACCAGGGCGGATCCAGGTTTAGGGTGTATCCTGCTGGGATTAGGGAGTATCCCGCTCCTTGGGTCTAAGGCGGTTCCAGGTTTAAGGTGGACCCTGCTGGGAATAGGGCATATCCTTCTGCCTCAAGCGCTAGCCTGCTCCTTGAGTTCCCGTTGAGTTCTCGCGGGATTCAGAGAGTATTTGGGATAGAGAGCCTGGTGGAGTACGTGGATTTTTCCCAGAACGTGTGGATTTCCCCAGAACGTGTGTAGAGTGCCGATGTGAGTTCGGGAATAAAGAATTGCTGTTTGAATCTACAAGGCTGTGAGTGGCTCGTGATTTTGTGCCCAGCCAGACTGCGGCAGACAATTTGTGTATATAAAACATAAAAATATATTAAATAATATATTTTAAAACTGCTTAATAAAATATGTGTATGCTATAAAAATTTCGGAATGTCAGCAACTGGAGGGCCATTGACATAGTAGAAACAAATTACTTAGTGTTTATGTTATTTGAAAAACTTTTTTGAAATATGGTTGTTATTTTAAAATAATGATATTGTTCATTGAAAATATAAATATGCAAATCTTATATCTTAATTTCAAAGTGTGTATGTTGCCGAGGAAATAGAACAGGAGGAAATAAGAAGACACTGAGCCCAGGTACATATGCTATAAACTACACAGTCTAATGTGTTTGAGGGCTTAAAAGAAAGAAATGGCTCCTCCCCATAAAAGACACACAATCTGGGGCTGAGGTAATACCTCAGTGGTAGAGCACTTGCCTAGCACGTGTGAGGCACAGGGTTCGATTCTCAGCACTGTATATATAAATAAATAAATATCCACTGACAACTAAAAAATATTTTTGAAACAAAGACATACAATCTACATATCAGATTCTTGCAAATAAATATAAAATAAAATTATGTATCGGTTTACATGGAATATACAGTATATAATGACCTTCCTGTTGCTATTCCTATGTAAAAATGACCACCAAGGCCAAGTAAACATGATGATCTTCCTAAAGTGATACTTCCAAGGGTAATATGTTAGCTTATTCATTGATGTTGATGAATTGCATAGAATTCTGGAGATGTTGTTGTTAGGATCTTTTAGTTGAAACATAGACTCACTCTAGGTGTCTTAATAATGAAAAATGTATGGCAAGGAAACACTTAGGGCAATTAGAGAGGCCAATATCAAATAGGAGTCCAAGAATGGAAACCACTGTGCAGCTGGCCAGCATACAAATGGAGCTTGATCCAAGGCAGCACTGACAGTCTCCACAGCAGAAGTTCATGAATTGTCAGGAGCTTGACAGGGGTACTCTGTTCTTTATGTTGTTGACTTCCATGCTCTTTTCACTTATCTTCTGACTGCTTCCTCTAAACTTCAGCATTCTATGGCCTTTGTGACCTCAACTCTATACTCCCCTCAGCTCCACCTAAATCTCATGTCTTCTTCTATTTCGCCCATAAACTCTAAATTTCAGGATTAATTGCTTAAAATTTCTTCTTCATTTGACAGAATGTTTGAGATATATAAAACTTACAAGACCAAATAATATTTCTAGTCTGGTTGGGCAGATCTTTCCCATCAAACTAATTCAATGAACATCAACTGGCCTATGAATTGGTTGATTTTAGGCTATCTGCTCCTAGTTCATATAACTTGGGCAAAACTCATTCATTTTGTCTTCCCCTTATAAGAATTTGAAGATATGATAAATGTTACGATTGACCAATGACTGACTGAATGACCTATAATCAATAAATTCATTAAAGGATTGAATGGCCTACTAAACTTCTAGAATTTAAGCCAGTAGATTTAATATATGCTTTAACATTCTACAATATTTCCAAATAGTCTCCAAATGGATGGATATAACCTCCCACTACCAGATATAATAGAGCTTATTATCCTACACTCCTACAAATTTTAATAAGATTCAATACAGAGCTAACTATAAAGAAGATTACCTTATTTTCTATATTTTCTAATACTATACTAATTTGTATTTATTTGATTATTAAATTAAATACACTTCTATGCCAGGTTTATGAAACATGTGAGTGAATTTTTCTCAGGTGTTTGGTTTGTCTTTTCTATTAGGATGCTTATTTTCCTCATTGATTTTTAAATATCCTAAAATATTGTAGTCAGGCTGGCTTTTGGATTTTGTCAATTTGTCATTTGCTTTTTAATTTTGGTCAGCTTTTTTTGACATACTTTAGTTTTACATTTTTATTTGTCTAGTTCCTCCCTCTCTTTTTCCTGGTTTTGCTTTTGCTAAGAAAAGCAAAGTTCTCTTCCTTTTTAAAATTATGAGAGCCAAGTACTTTGAACTGTGGCTTATAGACTACCTCTAGCAGAATCACTTAAATTTGCTTATTGAAACTCTAGAATCCCAGTGATCTACTCCAGACTTATTGTAATAGATTGCAAATGAGACTGAATAACATATATTTTTAAATCAAGAAAAAGAGTTGATCCATTTGTATATTACAATTTGACACAGTTGATGTATTTTCTAGTACTACATAAGGACTGCAGATTGCTTTAAAATAATTGTAAGAGGATATTATGTTTTATAAAAGTGCTGCAAAATAAATGCATATAAAATAAATGTGAAAGTGATCTTCCAATACTTTTTTTGGGAATATGAAGATTATTATTAACTAGTTTGCTTTGAATATTCAGGATATGTTCTATCACACTGAAATTTTTACTTTATCTTACAAATTTGGATTATTTAATCACATAAACAGTCATAGTATACTTATATAGCTATTATTTAACAGAGACACCTAATTTAAAAAAAAGCCTGAACCATGAGTTCTTGGCACAATTTAAAAATACCTCCAGCAATTTTACGGATTATACATCAAGCAATGTTCTAAAACTAATTATCAGGATATTTAGATATATTTCATTGTATAAATCTCTTAATGTAGGTTTCTTTACATTATTTAAAAATTCCAAAGGAAATACTGCAAATTATTCATTATAACATGCTCTGAACATAGTACTAAGGCTATTCATATTTTATTTTCTGTCATGCCCAGTTCTTTGTATATTGTTATAAGGCACACATTACTTTTAAAATTCTAGTCTTGTGCAATTTGATCTTGTTCATAAAATTTTCAAAAGACATTGAATGTCCTCAGAAGTGGCAGCTTTACCTTAATGCAAACGTTTATGTTAATATTGAATGGCTGTTTGTCTTATATCATAGCTTCCCATATATTATTAAACCTGACTTTGAAGATGAGCAGGCTGTCCAGTTCCATTGTTTGACCAGAAAGTAACTTACAATCATTAGGTACAGAGCAATGGATTATTTCTTTACTTTTAAATGTAGAATTTTGTTAAATGCATTTAGTACTATTTTAATTAGATTATGTGGTACTGAATTCCAATGATGTATTAACATAATAAAATACTTTCTCCTAAAATTGTATCTTGATCCTAACCTCTAGATATGTTAGAATACATGATATTTTGGTTTTGTGGCCTTTCTGACAATTTACAGATTGCGGAATTTATATAAGATAAATAGGATTATTGCTTTGTACTCAATATCTATTTACATGACTCATTCCTTGGACTCTTCTGTGTTAGTACTTGCCCACTAAGTAAAATCTCATCCAACTCCATGAGCTTTAGGTTCAGCTGTATGCCAGTGACTCCTAAATATTCCAAGTAATTCAGGCCTGAGTAGTAAGTGCTATATTCCCCTTGAGTCTAGCAAAGGACCCCAGTGTAACTCATCTCTGGGACATTGCTAAAGAGGCAAAAAATTTCCAAGGGGGTTTCTAGATGGAAGTAACATTGGAGCTCCTTGGAATTCTTTTGCCTTTTGTGGGAACAACTAACTGAGAATAAAGCCAACATGGGGACAAGCACTGCTAAGAGGTGGGTTAAGATGGATTTTTAATTAATTCACTTGAGCATGTGAGTCCAAACAAGCTTACTCCTGGCCTTTTCAGTAACCTTTTTATTCACATAGGCCAAAATTTACCTTTACTTGCTTAAGCCACTTTTAATTGGGTTTCAATTCCTTGCAAATAAACCAGTGACATGGAAAATGCTTAAGTAACAATATAAAAATCCACATACATTAAGAAATTTTAGTATTATCTCAGATATTAAAATGTGCAAATAGAAAAAAATTTAAATGAAAACCAAATGTAATTTTCTTTGTCACGTAGAATAACCATTTTATTTAGTGACTTTTTTTGATCTTCAGATTTTCTATAATAAACAACTGTATTTATAATAGTAAAAGAGTTCTGAATCTAATTTTATTGAATAACTAAAATTTTATTTTATGAATTTTGTGTTTTCTTAATATACTTTGTGCTTAAACATGACTTTGCTTGAGAACTCAATCCATTGGATTTATTTTTACCAGATGCACAATTCTGAATTCATTTCAAATGACAAACATAAAACTGTCTAGTAGCTTTTATCCCATACTCACAAAGATATGTATTTTCTATTCTAATTGTGGATTTTTAAAAAACATTCTGTACATCTAAAAACCTAAATTTCCTTTTCCTGTAGTTGCTTATAGGTTTTTTTGTTTTTCTTTTTTTTTTTTTTTATTGCTTGTTTTGGGATATTCTTGTGCATATACCTTTTGATTTCCATTTGCCTTTTAGAATGTAATAGCATGAATATACTGTTACTTTAAGTGCATTGGAAGCAATAACTTGTGGATATCAAAATGAATAGTTGTGATGGAAGAGGACAGTAATTGCTACTTTAAGTGCTACTCCTACTATCTATGTAAAAAAAAAATCAAGTTTTTAAGCCTTTGTGTTTTGAAAAAGATTGGAGAAGTCACAATCATGATGTGTATTGGTTCCTATCTTAGCTGCCACCTACAATTTATCCACTCTTACCTTAAAATATAATCCAATATTGCATAAACTTTCAATAGATAGAAATAGAAATCTAAATAGATAGAAACAGTATGATTCATTTTAAGTGGTGTTTTTACACTATGTAATATTGGAAATTTCCATGTATGAGTGGTTAATACATAAAAGTATATGGAGCATTCATAAGAACGAGGCATTTGGGTGTTATAATGCTATATAACAACTTATTGTAGTACTGGGAGAAGAATTTTATTTAGCTTAGAAGTTACTTCTAAGCAATAAAGTACCAGAACTTACTCTTCCAATCAACCTGAGTTATTTTTTTTCCTAAAGATCAGAAAGCTCTTCAGTTAAGTAAGGAAAGAAACTATCTCTGAGTATTCTCAGGTGGCTGTTTATTAGTATTTGGAATAATTGCAATTGGAAAAGAATTGTACCCATGAAAATTTTGCAAACTACAAATCTATATTAGAGTTATAGAAAAACAGTTGCAAAAGTTTCTGCATTAAAGTTAGCTTGGATCAGTTCCCTGAGATCTGTATAGAAACTCTTTTGCTCTTATAAAAAGAAGTAATTAGCCTGACATGAACCAATTTTGGAATAGAACAAGGTTAGTGGGTGGTTTAAGAAAAAAAAGGGGTAAAAATAGCACTAGCAGATCTGGACCAGACCTAGGACAGAAAGATCCCCTTGAGGATTCCTAGCCAAATCTCAGTGTATCTTAGAAAGTGAAGTGGCTGATCATTTATACTAGAACTATAACTAGTCTTAATTATTCTTATATTACTTGTTTTTATTGTCTTAAGACCACATGGTTCATTTCATTGCATATGTTCAATCTTCTCTCTCTTTTCCCAATTAATAAAGCTTCAGGGATTGTTAAACTAACCAGGAAGAATTTAAACACATTCAATTTCATAGAAAAATATATTTAAGATCCTAGTAATGTCTGGCATAGTACTCAAGGAGAAAGGTGATTTAGACATAATTTTCTCTCACCTGCAGGCAACAAAGTAGTATAATGCAATAAGTTAAGTTTTTTAAAAGGACATTATGAAGCCTAATTAAAAAACAGGTAGTCAGTGTACATAGATAAATCAGGCCAGATTGAAGAAAACAGACCAAACTGGTTTGGGTCCAAAGATTGGAAATCTAAATGTTTCCAAATGATTGAATTTTTTTAATTAATTTATTTGTTTTAATTTGTTACACATGACAGAAGAATACATTTGGATTCATAGTTAATGTTCCCAAAGCCTGGCCTATACTACCCATCCTAAGGAATTGTTAATGAAGCAACTCTGAGCAGATTGGGATCTGCTAATTAATTCACCCTGGGCCTCCTTCCTGCCCTGATCACTCTTCCCTGGTCCCTCCAGCCCACCTGTTTCCCACCTTTTGGTGGTCCCACACAGCATCTCATGGACCTAGTCATTTACATAGGAAGGGGAGAGATAAGGGGAAGAGATCAGGAGAACAAAGAAAGCCTAGAACATATAAAAAGGCAGAACACCTTCACTTCTTGGGATAGTAGGATACCAGCTATGGTCCCTTCTCCCTCCTGAGAGAAGTTTATGGTACCTCCTTTTAAATAAACCCTGCTTTATATGCTTGCCCCAGTGTGCTTCTCTAATGCTATCCTTCAACATGTGAGGAAGCAGAACTCATCACCAGTAACTGGTGGTATTGATTACATTTCTTATACATTGGAAGCCTGGACTCAGACTGATATAGATGGTTTGTAATGGTTTTGTTATATAGTCACCTAAAGTTTGAGATTTATGATTAATAAGTTTTTCTAAACTTCCTTGAGGTATCTATGTGTGTTGTTTTTGTAGTTGTATATTTTTAAGCTATGTTTCAAATATCTTAGCCCACTTTATTATAATGCCTAGATATCTTTTTAAACAAAAATGCATGTGTATATTTTTAAATTCTATTTTTTTCTCTCTATATAAGTAAATCTATTGGTTGGACTTTTTTTTTTTTTTTTTTTTTAAAGAGAGGTACAATTGCAAAAGAAAGATTAGGAACTGAACCAACAAACCAATTGCTGAATAATTATAAGTGTTCTTCTACTTTGAATATCACTGTGATTTTAAAAATTTCAAAATATACTCTTGATATCATATGATGTCTTTTCAAAAGTAAGTAGAACTCACTCCTTGCAGTAGTCATGGTAGAGGGAAATGAGATAGAAACTGGGTCAAATTCTATAATCTGGGTACTTTTGTAATGTTAGTGAGCCAGAAATGTCAAAAATTATTACATACTCCTGAGTTTGCCCAAAGCAACAAATCTCTGAATCCCAGTTTGTATTTTGCCAGGCTCTGTGTTCTCCGTTTCTTTACTCTCTTCTTGTAGCTAGTGCATAGGGGATATGACCTTAGCTGTTTTAGAATTTCACAGCTTTCTGTGGATCTCTTTACAGATAAAGTAATTTTCTCTGGGTAACTTTGTGGAAGATGAAATTCTCTATGGTAGCTAAACATCAGGCTTTACCAGAGTGATGGCCACTGCTTTTATTTCCAACCATTTTTTCCTAATACCTTAGGTTCTATTTTATGAACTATTGTAATTTAATTACTTTGATAATGTAAAGAATAGCATGACCCTAGATTAGATAGAGAGAAGTGGTGGGAGGGGCAGGGAGGGGTTGGGGAGATAGGAAGGATAGTAGAATGAAACAGACATTACTATTACTGTGTGTATATATGTGACTGCATGACCAATGTGATTCTGCAACCTATATACTCAGAAAAATGAGATATTATATCCCATCTGATTCAAATGTATGATATGTCAAGCTCATTGTACTGTCATGTGTAACTAATTAAAACAAACAAACAAAAAAGAATCTCCTTCCGTTAGCTTTTGGTCTCTGATTCTTGTAATGCTTTAGCAGTACACTGAGCTTAATTAAATATACATAATTTTTTTCTCTTATACATTATCTCTTGTACACTATCTCTGTCTCCAGTGAGAAAGATTTATGCTAAGTGATACTGTAGAAAAGTGTCTGAATCCATTTTTCCCTCTTTTCTAACTATCTGCAAATTTACAGACAAAAATCAGTTCATGTATCCTTATAATTTTTCATCTTTCAGTTTAGATTTTCTCTCTTTTTAAGTCTAAATCCTCTTAACACTAACTCCATTGCTTCATTTATCTTTGCAGGGTAGCCAAAAACTGAGTGTTTTATTTCTTTATGTAAATAGATTGAAAAGTTTTCAGTGACTGTAGGCTAATTTTATTAACAGCATTGTCTAAATAATGATAATTCTTCCATTGCCTCTTCTGTGGATGTCATGTCTGTGCATAAAGGGAGAAAGTAACTGCATTTATTTAAAAAAGAGTAAGGCTATTTTGAATATTTTATTGCAGCATTCTTCTTTCAGAGTTTTATATGTTTACTTTATTCTAGAATTACTTAGATTTGTATTTTGCAAAACCTAAAGATCTTGTCAAAGAATTTCTGAACTAGAGTATTAAAATGAAATTACTCGATGTGTATTACATTTATTTCCCTTTCATTGAGAGAAAATTCAGACTAGGACTGAATGAAAAAAAATTTCTATTGGTAGGGACTGGAAATTTTTTCTAATAACATCTTTTTAATTATTTTTATTGTCAAAGAAGTGGATCTGAATACAGCTTTGATTGGTAAGAATTTAAGGGAAAAGGGATGGGGCAAGAGACCAGGGGAGGGATGGAGACTTAAGGAGAGTCCAAGAGGGTGCTGGATGGGATTCTTCTTGGGCCACATCAAGAATAGTGGTCCCATAGATAGGAATGGTGGCCACAAAAAATGCAGAAATTTGTAGCCCGAGGGAAGAACCAGTGAGGGATAATATTCTGCTAAAAGTTGCTCCAGTCAAGTGCTGAGGAACTAGACGGGGCTGACTCCAAATAGCAAGCACTGGAGTGCCACACACGGAAGTGCTCTTGATCATGTTATTGAATTTTGTAGTTGCTGCTGTGCTTTAATACTTCATCCAGTCTTTTTCAGGAATAATATCAACACCCCATTGGAGTTATCTAAAACCCAAGTTTGGGATATACGCTTTAGGCATTTCAGTTGTCTTACTTGTTTATCAATATATCCCTATTGTAAGCTTAGTGCATTGGATAGAGTAAATATTTAAAAACACTTGTTAAATAAATGAATGAGAGACACTTTGGACATATTTATAGGTGGGAGAAGGAAGAAAATCTACTAATTATATATTGGGATTATAATGTGAAATGCAGAAATCTCCAAGCTGAGCAGGCAGGTAAGGGGCCCATCCCAGGAGTAATTTACCTTGGGCTCTTTCTTCTCTCACCACACAAGCACTTTCTCCCAGTCCAGGATGGCATGGTGTTATTCATCTTCAAACCTGGACCATCCCTGCATGACTTTCTGGCTTATACCACTCTCCCCTACTGTCCTTTTAATTAAAACTTGCAAAATACTATTACTTAAAAGCTCTACAAACTAATTTATACTACCATACAGTGAGTTTAATATACTATTTTGCCTAGATGTATGAAGAATTAGGTTCTAGTAAAAAAGATCAATCTCGGCAGACAAATTTGAGGATTCTGAGGAAAATAAATGAGCAGGAAGTATATTCCAGAATCCTTAAATTATGTTAATTTAAAAATTTTAAATGACATGGAATATCTTCTAGTTATCTAGAAGATATTAGTTATCTAGAAGATATCTTCTGTAGTATGGCTTCTTAGTGTTTACAATATGGAAGTAGGCATAAAAAGTCAACATCCTTTTATTCGGAAATACTTGTATCTTTTGGGGAACATTGTTAAAGACCCAGCTATCTCTCTTTGTCTTCCTGTTTATTTAATATGTCCACATAATTTATTTATATATGTTAAGGAAATGATAAGTTGTACATGTATTTCTGTATCATAAATCTATACAGAAGCATTGCACAATGGGTTGTTGTTCCATGGGTGGGTTAGCATTTACAGAAGAAAAATAAATGGAATTAATTTGTCAGCATACATATTACAAGTTGGAATTCTAAGACTGATTATGATTTTCACAGAAATCTCATTATGTTCTTAATGGAAATTAATGTTCTCAAGGTTTATGCATGTACTGAAGGATTGTGTTGGTCACTTGACAAGCTTACATTAAATTAACAGGGTGTTATACATAATAAAATTGTTTTCATGGGCTATACATATTAATGTTCATATTTATTAAGTTTGCAAGCCTCAGTGTTTCTGTTGTATTGAAATAAATCAGTGGGTCAAAAATGACTTGTTGGTGGGCAAAAGAAGTGATAAAAATAGGAACAACAAAACTATAATTTAGGACAATATAATAATTCTAAGTCCATCAGTTAAGTGTATTACTGTTTTGCAAAGCAACTTGGTCGATGTCTTTATTGTTGTAAGGAGTGCCCTTGAGCAAGGAGAATGGGAGGACTCAGAGGGACCATTTGGAAAGTAGGGTATTGGAGATTGAGATCTGCAGGTGCTTCAGTTTCTAGTGATATAAAGATCTGGTGAAGTGAAGAGAAGGGTCCCTGTACATGAGGAACATGTTGACATCATTGAGAATAATGACAGAATTTGGATGAAGCACAGTATTCTGAGGCAAGATATGAATTTCAATTGCTTCAAATAGTTCTTCAAGAACAATGTTAAATAATATTGAAAGTTAGGTAAATACATTTTCTTTCCTCACTTTGATAGACGTGCCCCCAGAGACATCTTTAAACATGCTGTGAGGCCTTCACTTGAAATACACCTTTCAAAATCTTTTAAGAAAATATTTTATTTCTACTTTTTAAAAAATCAGATGTAGATATTGAGTTATTATTTATGACTTTTAGCATCTAGTTGTAAGATCATATTTTTTCCTCTTTTGAACTTTTCCTATTCATTAATATTCAAATATATTCATTCAACACCAGTTCTTATCTTTCTAGTTTTATTTTCTTCATTCCCTCAAAATCACTGTATCAAGGATTTTCCTTTTTTATTCTAATTTACAAATTCAATTTTTTCTCCTTGGATATTTTCTTTTACTTCCTTATTTTATTCTCTGATGAGATATAAGTAGATTCCACATTATATATAGGTTTTTTGAGTAATGTCAATTTTCATTAAAATATTGCCTTAAAAATGATACTAAGTGATAGTTAGACAGGAGAAAGAAGTTATGGTGTTCTATTACACAGTGGATTAACCACAGATAACAATAATGTATTTCTAACTTTGAAAAACTAGAAGAAAGGATTTTGAATGCTCATCATAAATAAGTTTTTGAGAAAATAGGTTTATTCTGATCTGAATGTTATACAACAAATAGATATTGAAAACATTATATGATACCCTAAAAATACATACAATTTTTTTTTATCTGTTAAAAATATTTTTTAAATTTTACATTAAATTTTGAAATATTATTTATTCTTTTACAAAAGGAAAACAATGCACAGTAGCCATATTTTAAATGTAAAAAAGCTAGTTATTAAAAATATTTTGAGGATACAGCACTATCACTTATATAATATGAAGGCACATAGGGCATGGGCATTCACGCACGCACGCATGCAAGCACGCACACACGCACACACACATACACACAGTTTTCCTTGGGGCTAGGTTTATAGCTCAGTGGTAGAGTATACACTTAGCATGCATGCATTCAATCAATCTTTAATAAAAAAATTAAAAAGTTTTCCTCTTGTTATATCATATAAACCTATTGTTAAATATAGCCTTACATGTAAAAGTTTTTGAATTATTATGTTTTTGAAGTTTTTGATTAATCATGCTTTCCTCATTAGTTTAAAGGAAGGCCTATTATAATATAAGAACATAGAATAAGTATCCATGGGCAGGAGTCTTCATCTTGCTTGTTCCCAGTAATCAAAGCTGGGTAAAAGTATTCCAGATTTTGTTCTAACTAAAGGAAAAATCATAATTTAAAATTCTACAATCTTATGCTAACTTATAAATTACACTTTTATCTTTATTCCCTCTTATTCATTTATGAAAGTTTCAAAGGCTCTATTTTTTCTCATTAGTAGAATGTTAGTGACAGCCCATAGAGATTCAATGTTCAATATTCTTTTTATAGTCATTTTCTAAATATTTAGAAATTAATATCTTCTATTTTTTTGCCTTTGTATTATTTTAAGAAGATATTTAAACAATTTTTTGACACATTAATTTTTCATGTTTATGTGGTGCAATGTAATGTTCTGTAACATGTATGCATTGTGTAATGATCAAATAATAGTAATTGATCCAAAGATCAAATAATGTAATATATATATCATCATAAATGTTTCTTTTCAAAATTGTAAACACATTCAAAACCCCCTCTTCTAGCTATTTGAAATATATCCAGCATTGATGTTTTCTATAGTCATCTTACTTCTAAGAAATGAGTACCAGAACTTAACCTTCCTATCAACCTGGGTGTCCAGCAGTGGATGAATAGATAAAGAAAATTATATATATACATATACATGTGTATGTATGTATATATATATATATATATATATATAATGAAATATAATTCAGCCATAAAAATGAAATCATGTCATTCAAGACACTTATGAGCCTAGAGGTCATATTAAGTGGAGGTAAGCCAGTCACAGAAAGAGAAATATTGCATGATCTCACCCATATGAGGAATAAGTTAATCTTCAGAAGTTGAAAATGGAGTAGTGGTTACCAGAGGCTCAGAAGAACAGAGAGAGGGGAGTTGGAGAGAGATTGGTTAACAGATGAAATATTACAGTAAGACATTTTTCTTAACATTTTTAAGTGGTTGCATTTTGTTTTTTATATCTTTATATGCAGATTAATTGCACTATCATCAGAATATACTTTTTCCTTCCACTTTGGGGATTTACTTGACATTTTCTTTGTAGCCTAATGCAGGGTCATGTTTGAAAATTTTTATAAGCATATTTAAAAGTATATTCTTTATGCAGCATAAACTTTTCTCTTTTTAGAGCCATTCAAATAATCTATTATTCAGACTTCTATGATCTCTTGGGTTATTCCACTTAGTTGTTTTTAACAAAGACTGAAAAACGCATCTCAAATTATTCTACTAGTAGCCTGTTTTTCTGTTTCTCTTTTTATTTCCAGCAGATTTTATTCAAATGTCTCAACTGCAGAGTAATTTTACCTACTTTAAATACTAGATTTTCCTTGCTTTTGCATAAAAATAGGTGTATTTTTTACCATAAAACCATTAAAAATCCCAGGAGAAACACTGAGCCTCACTTATCTTTCCTTCTCCATTGGCATCTTATTTAGAAAACAATAGACAAGAGAAGTTTAAATGCTTGGGAAATCGCAGTTCAGGAAGTTAGTTCTGTGAAATGGAAAACACTGCCCCCTAGAGGTAGGCTGAGGAGGAGCCCTGGCACTAAGCCTATTTGCTAGGTACTACAGGTAATAACCAGTCTTCAGGGCACAAACATCTTCATCTATCTCTCTTGTTTAGCAATCTCCTTTTAAAATAGTGTATACAAAAAGTTTTATTTCATGAAAATAAGTATTCTTTGTAGACTTGTAGTTAACCTTACTGTACATAAATTTATAACAAAACTTTTCAGTCTTCAAAGAGTAAGAAACTTTGGCCTCTGAAATAGCCTATTTGAGGAAATGTAACATCAGGATCTATTATTTGTGCAGTCTGTTTTTATCTCTGGCATAAATTGTTCATTTGGAAATTATTTAAAACCATACATACATTTCTATCATAATCATTATTTAATATTCACTGACTCTGTGCCAGGATCTGTTTAAAAATTTCAATATCCTGAGCATATTAAACAGAGGAAACAGCAGCACTCAGCGAAATTTTAACTGCTACTCCCCTTTCTTTGGAAACTTACCAAGGCTTTTAGAAGTGTCATAATTAGTCTTCAGCAATATATCTGTACAGTTTAACTAAAACCTATGTATTTTACTTATTTATGAAGTATAACCAATGATCTAGGTTCTCCTTGGTCTTAATGCTAAAATTTTAAAAACAAGATCAATATAATATTTACTAAATATTTTGGACATAAAATCTGGCAAAAGCATTCTCATACATCTTTTCCATGCTATGGGCAAGACTAACATGTCAGTAACAGGTACTTGGTGGTTTAACAAACACATTTACACATAACAAGCACTCTGGAGGTGGGAAGGTCATATTTGTGCAGTATCTTCTTCATGATGCTGTTAGTGTTCTGGATCCTTTTGTCTTCCTGGTGTGCCTGCTTAGTAGGAGGTCTTTTTATCATGTTTTCATATAATCACAAAAAGGCTGAGAAGCATCACAGCATGCTACTTGCTTTGCAAACAAAGAGGAAAATAAACAGAAGTAGGAAGATCTGGTACCCAGAAAAGGGTAAAGCTTTCTGAAAAGCCTCAGATTATATCTCATGCCTGAATCATGAAGCATGTGCAATCCTAGCTATACTTTGCAGGAGGGAGAGGAGGGTTCCTGTGTACATTCCCATTGTGAACAATACCAAGTTTTCTTAAGACGAAGAAAGAGAGATTTGGTAATCATCAGCAGTTTTTCACAAGGACCTTTCTTCTCATATGAGATAGAGCACTGCTGAACATTAGGCACATGTTTTTATCTATGCCCTGTTAGAAACAGGCAAAGCTGCTGTGAGCCCACAGAATACCTTCAGGAGAATCCAGCAAAGATGAATATCCTGAGTGAATGCAGCCGTATATTAGGACACATAACTTGGGAAATGGAGCTTGCTTAGATTTCAGCTCCCACTTATCTCTTCTACAAGATATCTTTGTGCAGAAATCAACCTGCACAGCTGTATGTTGGAACCCTAGGGACAAGACAGAAGTAAAAAGAAGGAGATCAATTGTGATTGCTTTTGGCCTCATTGACATAGATCCAGTTTGTTCTCACTGCTCTGCCCTGTTCTCTTAGAAGATTTGGTGAGCATGCCCAACAATTAAAAATGTTAGCAGTGACTGTGAAACACATGTAAGAGGTATTTAGAGTTCTAAATGAAATTTTCTTGTGCCTAGTAAATTTTTAATAGCTGAGGAAAAGAAGGGAGGGTATGTAAGCAAAACCTGAAGTTATCAAAAAGGTTGTCAATGAGTAGGCTATTAAACAGACATAAGAAACCCTTCCTATACAAGTATGCAAGAGACACATCCAGAGAAGACAGCATCCTTCTGTTCAACTAGAAGTATGTTCCGTAGTCAACACTGCTGAACAGGCAAATACTGAGGCCATCATCATCCATCCTCCTCTGTCCTTCTGTCAGATCTGGGTCACTTTTTCTCTCAGTGTAGAATAATTTAACAATCCAAAAGGAGGAACACATGATATCTCTCAGCTATGATTGTATTTACTCCATCTCCCTCTGTTTGATCTTGATAAAGATTCTGTCACTACCATTCTAAATGTGATAGTGTTCACAGAACATAAGATATGATCTGTCTTTAAATGGAATGCTTGCCAATCATCCTTAACTGTTTTCTCTTCAGGTACTTTGTCTTTTCGGCAGGGTTATCAAGAATGAGCTCAGCTCTTTCTTTGCAGGTGTCAGATCTTATATTACCTCATTACTCCTTACCCTGCCCTGCATTCAGCTATGCACATTTTGCTCTCTAATTTTTAAAAGAGAAATTCAACAAACAAAATGTATTCTGAGTAAGGAAATACCCTTCATGATGATGGAACTTTATTATCAAAAAATCACAGAAGGCACTTTAAGAAGTCATCTGGCTCAGTTCTTATCCAGCATTGCTCATTTGTCAAATGGTCTGATAGTCAATGTTCTTGTTAATATTTTTAGTTCATCCAAATCCTTATTGACAATCATTTTATGTTAATCATTCTTTTGGATGATGTTTTCCATATGTCCTTTCACTCATTTATTAGTCATTCATTAGTCAAGAGCATATTCAGCATTTATTTATTTACTTGCTTATTTTTGCAGTGCTGGGGATCAAAACCAGGGCCCTTATGCATACTTATAAATACTCCACCACTGAACTATACCCAGAGCCCCCTCAACATTTATTTTGTCCTATGCTATTTTCAAGGTACTGGTGTATGATCAAGGAATAACAAGTCACTTTTATGACTGTGGAAAAATTCCAGAAAGCTCAGTATCTTTTACTCTGGCAGATTATGGAGCAGTTTACAGGAATAGGAATGGCCAAAGTAAAAGAAGTCTGAACAAAAACAGAGCTTAACTGGAAGTTGTCTTACTCTATTTGTATACTTAGTTCTAACTTTAGTTTAAGTTTTAAGTTTTATGAACCATTGAAGTGGGAATGAGCCAAAGCTTTGTGAAGTATACGGGTAGAAAATTAGGATATGTAGGGGCCATTTCTTTCATTTATGAAACTATACTCATAAACTTGATCCATGGTTGTACCATGGCAGTTCCACACTCTCCTTATCAGCCATCCATATGTGTCTGCTTCCAAAGGGGTTAAATATGCTATTCTGGCATATTGATTGTCTAAGTCAAAAACACTTGGACTAAGGAGGTACAAAAGAATTACTTTGACCTTTGTGCTGCTTCTTAAAAGCAGAAGATAAAAATTGTGATGTGAAAAACTTTTTCCCTATGCTTGAAGAAAAGGCAACAGCTTTACCTTCAAGGACAGGAAGTTGAAACTGAGTTAATACTATAGAGATTTTATTTTATTTAGTTTTAAAGCCTCCCCACATTTGCTTCATCTGACCATTTTTTGGTGCAATCCATTACTGCATACCTCAGACATATGGAGAATTTGGTTCAAGACCACTGTAACAAAGCCCATATCATGATAAATGAAGCTACAAAAATATTTTTGTTTCCCAGAATATAAATGCTACATTTACTTTTTATGCTTTAGAAAAGCAGTATGGAGAGTCCTCAGAAAACTTGGAATGGAACCACCAGTTGACTCAGCTATCCCACACCTCAGTTTATACTCAAGGGACTTAAAATCAGCATACTACAATGATGCAGCCACATCAATGTTTATAGCAGCTCAATTCGCAATAGCCAAACTATGAAACCAACCTAGATGCCTTTCAATATATGAATGGAAAGAAAATGTGGAATATATATACAATGGAATATTACTCAGCCTTAAAGAAGAATGAAATTATGTCATTTGCAGGTAAATGGGTGGAGCTGGAGAATATCTTGCTAAGTGAAATAAGCCAATCCTAAAAAAAAAACAAAGGCCAATTGTTTTCTCTTATATATGGATGCTAATTCACAATAAGTCAGTGGAGATGGGGTAGGGAAGAAAAAAGAAAACTTTGGATTAGACAGAGGGGAGTGAAGAAAGGGGAAAGGCATGGGGGTTGGAAGGATAAGAGAATGAATCAGAAATTATTACCCTATGTACATATATGATTATATGACCAGTGTATTTCTACAACAGTACAACCAGAAGGAGTGATACTCCATTTATGTATGGTGTGTCAAGATGCATTCTATTGTCACATATAACTAATTAGAACAAATTAAAATTTTTTTGAAATAGCTAAAATTAAAAAAAAAACCTGCTACATTTAAACTCTACTGTAGTCTATTGATGATGCAATAGCTTTATGTTTTTAAAACAGTGTATACACTATAATTAAAATAATTCATTGTTAAAAATGCTAATACTCAGTGGAGCCTTCATAAGTCACACTTTTTCCTGCTGCAGGATCTCCTGTCAGTATTGGTGGCTGCTCACTGATCAGGGTGGTGTTTGCTGAAGGTTGAGTGACTCTTGCAATTTCTATATAAGAAGACAACAATGAAGTTTACTACATTGCTTGACCCTTCTTTAGACACACACACACACACACACACACACACACACACACACACACACACAATTTCTCCAGCAAGAAACTTGTTAGATAACATTTTACCCAGATTGGAACTTCTTTCAAAATTAGAGTTAACCTTCTCAAACCCCACCATTGCTTCATGACCTAAGTTTATGTTATATTCTAAATATTGTATTATCTTCTCAACAAAGTTCACAATATCTTTCTTAGGAATAATTGTCATCTCAAGAAACCACTTTCTTTGCTCATCCATAAATTGCAGAAATTTACTCTCATCTTTAGGTATCACTTCTATTCCTAGTTCTTTTGCTGTTTCTACCACATCTGCAGTTACTTTCTCCAATGAAGTCTTGAATTCCCCAAATCATCCATGAAGGACTGAATCAAATTCCAAACTCCTGTTAACATTAATATTTTGGCCTCCTTTTGTTAATCACAAATATCCTTAATGACATCTGAAATGGTGAATCTTTTCCAGAAGGCTGTCAATTTACTTCACCCCAATCTACCAGAGAAATCACTATTTTTGCAAATAAAGCCTTATGAAATAGACTTCTTAAATAATAAGACTTGAATGTCAAAATTACTCCATGACCTATGGGCTGCAGACTGGATTTTCTGTTAGCAAGTACGAAAACATTCCTCTTTTTCTATATCTCCATCATAGCTCTTGGATGACCAGATACGTGGACAACACGCAGCAAGAGTTTGAAAGGAATTTTTATTTTTCCAAGTAGTAATGTCTCAAGAGTAGGCTTAAAATATTCAACAGATCATGTGCTGTCATCCAGGCTTTATTCCATTTATAGGACAGAGACAGTGGATTTAGTATAATTCTAAAGGGCCCTAGGTTTTTCAGAATGGTAAGCAAGCATTGGTTTCAACTTAAATTTGTCCATTGCATTAGTCCCTAATGAGAGTCTGTCTGTTGTTTGAGGCTTGGAAGCCAGGCACTGACTTCTCCTCTCCAGCTGTGAAAGTCCTAGATAGCATCTTCTTCCAATGGAAGGACGTTTTGATTACATTGAAACCTGTAATTAAGTGCAGGTTTCATTGTAATGACTACCTTAGCTAGATCTTCTCCATCATTTGCAGCAGCTTCTTCATCAGCACTTGCTGCTTCACTTTGGGCTTTTCTTTAAACCTCATGAACCAACCTCTTCTAGCTTCAAACCTTTCCTCTGCAAAGCTTACCTTTCTCAGTCTCCATAGAATTGGAGAGAGTTAGGGCCTTTCCAGTTAGTCTTTGGTTTAAGGAATGTTGTACATGGTTTGATCTTCTATCCAGACCATTAAACTTTCTCTAATCAGCAGTGAAGCTATTTAACATCCTTATCATTCTTGTGTCCACTAGAATAACCCTTTTAATTTCCTTCAATAATTTTTCTATTGCATTCACAACGTGGCTACTATTTGGCACAAGAGGCCTCGCTTTGTGCCTCTCTCAGCTTTCAATATGCCTCCCTCGCTAAGTGTTGTTACTCCCAGCTTTAGGTTTCAAGGAAGAGACATGTGACTCTTCCTTTCACATGAGCACGATAGGGTTATGAATTGGCCTGATTTTGATATTGTCTTAGGGTATTGAGAAGCCTGAGGAGAGGGAGCAATAGAGGAATAGCTGATTAGCAGAGCAGTCAGAACACAAGTTATTTTCATTGATTAAATTTCCCATCTCAGAATAATAACATCAAAGACAATCACAGCAGGCAATAGTATTTAAAAAGGTAAGTAGTGTACAAATTACCAAAATCAACCAGAGATAGAACCACAGTGAGTGAATGCTGTGGGGAAAATAATGCAATAAATTTGCTTTCTGCAGGATTGCCACAGACTTTCAGTTTTTAAAGTATGCTGCATTTGGGGAGCTCAGTGAAATGAAGTGTAATAAAATGAAGTATGGTCATATGTGAGTTACATTCATGTGCCACATACCAATGCTTTGGTCACTGATGAACAGCAGATAAGATGTGGCCAGAAGCTTCATACATCTCAGATTTCAGCATCTCTTGACTGCATTATTTGCTCTTGTGCTTAAATTAATCTTGTTTTGTCCATGGTGATTCCTAAGGATATAAAATGCACTGCTAATGTTGCTGGTAAGAGGTCATGTTGGTGATTGACCTGAAAATGAAATTAGAAATGATTAAGGAATACGAAGATATATTTCCTCACTGGGAAATCAGTGAGGGTTATTGTTGGACATTCAAGCATGCTGCATTTCACCATAGCTTTGCTCTTGAAGAACAGTAACAAAGTGACAGAAGCAATTGTGTTTGCTTTGTTGAAAGCAATAAAACTTCACAAAAACTCAAAGACAGCCTGCTTTAAATACTTCTTCTGGATTGAAGATCAGATATACAGCATATATCAATCAGCACCACAGACAAAACAAATGGGTCATTCATGATGTTTAAATAAAGGCTAGGCTTAACTGGTGTTGAATTACTACTAGCTCTGGGTGGTTTAATCCTCCCAGAAATCTCTATTCATCACCTAATGTGAAGGTACATGGTGAGTCTGCAAGTGCTTATGCAAAGACTGCTGAAGACATTTTGGAAATTCTAAATAAGCTAATGGTGGAGGGAAATTACTGGCCAGAGGAGATCTTGACTATAGATGAAAATTCACTATTGTGGAAACAGATGCCGAAAGAACTTTCATATAAGGAGGCCAAGTCAAAGTCCTATTTCAAAGCCTCTTTTTTAATCACTTCAAGCATTTTATTTATTGGTTCATATTAGTTATATGGAACATTAGGATTCATTTTGACATAAATTCATGGGATATAATTTGTTGAAATTCAGTCCCCAGTATTTGTCCTTACACTTCCCTTTCTCTCTCCCCCTGTTCAGTTCCTCTACTCTACTGGTGTTTCTGCTGTTTATTTTCAGGTTTTTTTTTAAAAATTTGTGTCTTGAGGATGTATCTAATGGTGAGATTCACTGTAGTATATTCATATATGTACATAGGAAAGTTAGGGCAGATTTATTCCACTGTTTTTCTCTTATCCCATCCCTTCTCCCTCTCTCTTAATCCTCGTCTTCTCCACTGATCTTTCTTCTGTTTTGATAGAATTCCTCCCACTTACCCTCAATCTGCCCCCGCCCCCCGCCCCACTTTATTTTGGACTGTCTTCCACATATCAGAGAAAACATTTGACCTTTGACTTTCTGGGTCTAGCTTATTTCACTCAGCATAATGGTCTCCAGTTCCAGGCATTTACCTGCAAATGCCATAATTTTATTCTTTTTTATGACTGAGTAAATCAGTTAAAAAAGACAAGTTGTAAAAACAGGCAATGTGAAATGGATCAGAGTAAAAAACAATGAGAAAACAACTTCAGCAATAGTGAAGGAAGTGAAAAAGATGATGAAGTTAGGAGGGTACCATTTATTTTTAAGGACAGAAATCAGCATAAGCATTAGTTAAGTGTAGGGTAAGCACAGTTAGGGAGATAATGTATACTTTTCTGAAAGCTTAAGAGCCAAGTAAAAAAATATGGGTATAACCAATCTTTTGGATAATTAAAAAAACAAACTGAGCTTTTGCAATTTTCTTGGTATATGGGATTTTGTTGTTACAAAAATGGCAAGATATGTGTGTGTGTGTGTGTGTGTGTGTGTGTGTTGCTGGGATCAAAGCCAGTGTCTCACACTTGCCAGGACAGTACTCTACTACTGAACTATAACCCCCATCTACAAGTTATATTCTTCAAAAGAGTAGTCACTTTCAAATATTTAGGACATACTTCTCTGTCATGCTACACTCCTCCTTCAGAAGTATTTACAAGCTGTGCTTTCTAAGATGAATAAGGTATCAACTACTATTGCATTTGCTTTCTAAATTCAGAAAGCCTGCACTACTGTTTCTTTCATTGGCTCAAATCTTGCATCTTTTTTTCTGCTGAACCGTTTTGGTTTTCTAATAAAACATAACATTTAAATTGTTTATGGAGTTAATTAATTATTAATTGCAAAATTATTGTTTTCTATCGGAATATGACAGTTAATTGTGACTATACCATACTCATGGAAGCCATGAAGTAAATGGCAATCATTAACTCTGAAATTACCAGCATTGCATGGTAATCTAGATGATCTAGGTATGTTGTTCAAATATTTTATTTTTAACATCAAACTGAAAATAATTTTTAAAAATTGGGTTAGATAAGGGGAGAGCTTCCAGAAGTAGGTCTACTAACATTTAGATATTGATGAAATCCAGCTAGAAAACCATTGAACCAAAAGAGATAATAGTTGATCAAGTTTATTTTTAGCCCCTTCACCTTGTAATTTGACAACCAAGTAACTGTTCCACAGTTAAAAACATGTTTAAACTTTGTTTTGCAACCATCCATGGGCAATTGAATTTCAGTTGAGGCTCAATTCTTTATCTTCTAAATTAAGGCCATAGTGTCTTGCTCTATAGTTGTTTCTATTAAAAATAGAATATATATATATGTTGTATTTTTCAAAAGATTTTTAGGTTGTGGCATAGTTAATTTTCTTTTTAAACCAACCTCACTTTCTATAACACTATATTTTGTGTTCTGTGTTTTGCCACCTCCACAAATTACTGTGTAATTTTGGGCACACCATTAAACCTCTCTCTACCTTAAATTTCTTTTGTATAATATGGGTATAATTACAAATGCACTTAATATGATTTTTAGGAGAATTCAATGAGTTACATCTTTGAAGCTGTTAGAGTAATGCCTTCGCACATAAACATTCAATAGGTGCAGCTTCCTAAAATGGTAGCTATTTTGCAAGGACCATTCTCAGGAGATGAAATAACTTTACCCTTTCCCATAGACACTCTTGTTTTATGTTTTTCTACCTAATTTTTCCATAATTACATCTAATAAATTACTCCATTTCAACAGAAATTGCTTACAATTTATAAAACATGGAGAGATACAGAAATTATTCAAAAATAATCTAAAAATTTTAAAATAAATTATAGAATATTGAAAGATTGTTTTTACAATAAATAAAAATACTTTTATATCATGTTGAACAAACTATACCTAAGGAACAATATGCAATATGAAAAAAATATTTCTTTATTTTGGGTACCTGGCACTGAGCTCAGGAGCACTCAACCACTGAGCTACACCCCCAGCCCTATTTCGTATTTTATTTAGAGACAGAGTCTCACTGAGTTGCTTAACCCCTCACTTTTGCTGAGGCTGGCTTTGAACTTTCGATCATCCTGCCTCAGTCTCCCAAGCTGCTGTGATTATAGGCATTTTCCACCATACCTGATATGAAAAATTTTAAATTTTCAGACATTCATCATTACTTATAGCTGTAAGTAAGATAAAAAGTTTGAAGATATTCTTCAAATTTTACTTATACTTTCATCTCCTTAGGCTAAATTTACAAGTTTAATTTTTTTCTTTTTTTTTTTTTCAGGGAATGATAATGGAGGAATAGAAAATTAAGGGTCTTTCATAGGACACGAAGAATTTGAGAAAATGAACCACCATGGTTCTATAAAATGACAACACAAGGAATTTATTAACAATAGGAATAACAGCTGGTGTATTTTACTTTTATAGTGAACACAGTATAAGAGCTCTCAATCTCATGAAATCCTCACATAATCCTATAATGTAAATCATACTAAAAATGTACATATTTTGCAAATGAAGCCAGTGAAACTCCATGAAGTTGAATAACTTGCTCAGGAGCATGATACTACAGCCTAGATAATATGCATTTTCTTACTGCATTTCCAGAACATTTTCCACAGGATTTTGTGTTTCTTATTACTTTCTTATATTCCCTAGGATTGGGTTGACTTTGTAGCCTTGAAAGAACCCAGGACTACTTTCTTCAGAGCATCACCTACATCACTTCCTAAGTGCTTTCTTGGACAATGCCCAAGTAGCTCAGAGTCTACTTTCCTAGAGTTTCTACAGTTTAAAATCCCTTTCATGCCCCTACAACCAACCAGTAGAGATCTTCCTGTGTCAGAACCTGCTGACAATCTGTAATTCCTGGTATAGCAGAGATGCATAAAGGCACAGCAGAGATGCATACATAAAGAAAGACACACACACACGCACACATCCAGTAGAGAATAAGCAGCCCCTTTATTTCTTCCCTGTTTCTCTTATACAGCAAAAATGAAACACATCTTTCTGGCAGCTTAATCTTATCAAGCATGGATAAACATTCTCAGAGTAACTTTGTTCATGGTCACAGTGCTCCATATTTCTTATTATCTGAGTTGTAGTTAATTTCTGGGCAATCACATATCTGTATCTATATAGGTTTTTAACTTGGCAGAACATTCTTTTCTCCTATTTTCTCAAGACTTCAACAAGGACACAGCTCAAAGAGTTCATAGTTTCTCACAGAACCCCTTTGTTTTGCTAAGCACAACAAAACTGAACTGTGTGCATGAGCACACATTCCTGCAAGGTTGTCTTATCAGTTTGTTTCATTACAACCAAAAGAATAAAGTTACCCCCGACCTTGAAAGATTCATCATCACTGCTATATTTTAGACCTGGAATGTTCCTCAAGGGTTCATGTGTTAAAGTTTTGGTCTCTAGCCCAAGGCAGCTACTGGTAGGTACCCTTAAGAGGTGGAGCCTACTGGGGGGTGTCATGTCATTAGGGGCATGTCCTCAACAAAGATTTCAGGATCTTGGTCTCACTTTGTGACATGAGGTAAAAAGCCTTGTTCGGTCATGTGCTCCCCACTAAGATGTTCTAAGTCCAAAAGCACTGGGACCAACTGATCCTGGACTGAAATCTCTAAAACTCTCACCCACACTATCTCTTATCTTAGATATTTGTTACAATAATGGAAATCTGACTAATAGTCACTTCACAACTATCTAAGTTTTAGGATTTATACTCTTATTCGTCTTTGTTTTGTTTTACAATTATTAATATGGTGCTTTTGGGTGCCAAGAATGATCTAAAAATTTACAAATGTTATTTTTATTTTTTTAGTCCTCATAAGCTAATACTCTTAATAGCCCCATTTTAAAGGACACAACACTTTAAAGGAGATGCACTTGCCTGCGAGTGCCAAGTTAGTAACTGACAGAGCTTTGCAAATTAACAATTATATACCACAGAATCACAGCAACACTAATAAAGGCTTGGTGTAATTCTACAGCTTATGCTAAAATTTAAACAGTAACAAATGGAACACTTCACACTAACAGTTTATCAGCTCTAACAATGAAATCAAGAAATGACCTTGGTTAGTTCAGAGTCCAAAAGTCCATACTGGAGATTAAAGGATGATGTAAAAGTAGCTTGATGAAAGAAAGGAGCTGTATCCATAACATCATCCAAGGCACTTGGAATAGATTTGAATATGTGTATATGCCAGATGACTAAATTATAAGTGGAAATTTCATTGCCTTGATGAACTATGAAACATAACATTGAAATAACTAATTTCTTAGCTATTAATCCTTTTATTATCTTAATACTCAGTTAAAATAACCTCTCAGGTGTCATTAGGAAGAATCTGTTTCTATTGGATATAACTAAATTACACTGAAAGTCATCTTGAAAGGGAAGATAAGTACCCTGCTATTCTTGCCTACAACATATCACATCTAAATAAGAAGATAATTAATTTATGTTTCTTTGATAAGTTGCTCCTTCTTTTTCAAACTAACAATTAGTATGAAACTGGTTTGCCAAGGCGGAGATCTTCCCAGAAGAACAAAGACTCCCACCCACCTCCTGCCACCCCCAACAAAAAAAATCTGATGTAATTTCAGCAACTCAGAGATAAATTTTTGGGTCATCCTTCTGTTATTTAAAGATGTAATATGCTTGAGACTTGAGAAAAAAGATCATGAAAGGTACCATTGATGGTGCATTGTTAAAACTTACAATGACAGTTGACCCATTTCAGATACTTATGGCAGCAAACAAAGTAGTTAACCTCTACAAACTGGGCAAAATGAAGATGAGAACTCTGTCTACTGAAATTGTTTTCAAGCATTCTCCAAATAACAATACTTCAGAGGCTTTGAAAAAATTTGATATCTCAGCAGATCATAATTCAATTTTAATTTTTTATATTGAAGAGGAAGAAAAACAAATAAATAAAAAATACCTAATATCTCAAGTATGAGGTCACCAAATGTCTCTGAAAAATCTTCCTGAAACAACAAATATTTCAGAAGTCAAAAAAATATATAAACTGTCTTCACAAGAGGAAGAGATTGGGACATTATTAGATGGTATCATTAATACAATGTCAACAAAAGATGTTTTATAAAATGTCAGAAATTTAACAGAAATTTTCAGCATTAAAGAAAACATGGATTTTTCTTTGCTGATTATAAAATTAATATATGTTCATTACAGAAAAAAAAATTTTCATGAGACTAGAGATTGAACCTAGAGACTTTGTGCATGGCACAAAGGCTGAAAGTCTCACCACTGAGTGATACTTTCAGCCTTATAAAAAATTTTTTAATCACAGAATAAGAATAAAAATGCCCCAAACTCCTAATTTTCCCTTTTTTTGTTATTTTAGAAAGATAACCACTGTTACTGTATTTGTTGTTGTCTAGTCTTCTATTTCTATTCAAACATTTTATTTTTATATAGCCGAAATAAAAATTGCCAACACTTGCTGGAAAAAATACAATACTCTGAAACTATCTCAAAGTATTTTTATTTTAAATGAAGTTCAATAATATCTAACAATCTGAGCATTCATCTTGTGCCAGTCCTTTTTAAAGAGCCTTTTGTTATCACCCCATTTAACCTCTGTAATGGTGTAGATACTCCAATTACTCCCATTTTACAGTTAAAGGAACAAAGGTCATACAACAGGTAAGTAGAGTAGAAATATTATCCATGATAAAATCAGTTGCCAAAATACAATGATTACAAAGGATTTAGCATCCAGAAGTGTCACCCATGTTCCTTTTTTAATTTTTTCAAAGATTTCTGGTGGACTAGTGACAATTATCTGTATTTAAAAATCCCAAATGGGACGTCTCTCAAACACTCAGAGAAAAGAAATAGATCTAGCCTATAAAGAAAATGTAATTAATAAGCAACACAATGCTACCTGAGCTTGAATGTCTATAGAAGTCATTTTAAGGCTGTTGCTTTGTGACTTGTGATTATTATCCAGCCCAAGGATAAGGTCTTCTGTTGGTTCTGTGAGCCTGACAATATCAATAGACTAAGCTTTTGAGCAACAATTCCTCATTAGCAATTTTATTTTTTTAAAACTCTTAATGGAGATGTTAAAATTCTGATGGTATATTTATATCCAGTTTTCAGTGTGTTTGAAATATTCTCTTTGCTTACTTTCAGTTCAGTATTTTAGCTTTCTTCTAGTGACATATATAATAACTAAAAATTAAAGGGCAAACTTAATAGGAAGTATTTACACAGTATTCTTATATGCCAGACACAGTCTTAAGCACTTCATCTATTTTTAACTCATTTAAACCCATATTATATTAATATTGTTAAGCAAGTACTATCATTATCATCACTATTGTAGAGCTAAAGTTGCCATGGTACTGAGGATAAGTATCTTCATGGCCACTTGGCAGGGTTAATGGGAGAACCATTTGGTAGGATCACAGCTAAATAGCCTGGACATAAAAACCAAGTTCATAACCACTGTGCCCTACAATCATAAAATGATACAATTATAATGAAACATCATCAGGGCCACAGAATTATGTCAACTCTTAGGAGATTTATTTCACAATATTAACTCATTCATTAAGCATTACTGAGTGCCAGTTTTCCTAGACTCCAAAATCTGGGATGTATGTAGATGGTTCATTACAGTGTGATGGCCTATGTGTCAGTGTACAGTATATAGAAAGGGTTGCAGGAGAAAAAATATGACTATGTTTGGACAAGAAAACTTTGTTGGGGGATGGGGACAGAGAAGACAAGAGGGATATATAAGGAAGATGGGTTAATCTCCAAAAAAGGGCCAACAAAGTTGATTTTAAAAATCTGAATTCCAAGGCAAAATTTGTGATTTAATGCTTCAAGAACATGGATCATTTTATCAAGACCCTTGCAGGACACACAGAAGTGATTATTGAGACCACTTAATATAGAAACTATTTTCAGAGATGTGGGGAAAGTTAAAGGAACCAAGAGAGATAAGAAGCATTAGGGAGTCCAGTTGATAGTAGTTGTTACCATTTTTTATTTAAAGGGACAGAGTTGTTGACCCTGGCATCTGAAAAATCTGTATTGGTGCAAGAGGATTTGCCCAGTAGCAGCAGTGACTAGGTAGGGGAACATAGTCACTGCCCAAATATGAAACAGAATAAGAAATTGGCAAAATGAAGACTTTTCTAGAACTTTCTATGAAATTACTATAATTGGCAACATAAACATGGAAGTTGTAAAGATGTTGTGTAAAGCTAGAAACACAAAATTCACATCACTTTTAGTAATTTTTTTAGTTATGCCTACTGCTGTGAACGTTCTAACTAATGTTAACTTATTCTCATGTACAGAACCCACCTTCCATTAATTTTTTAAAATTTTTTTATTTATAAATGATAGAAGAATGCATTATACTTCTTACTACACATAGAACACAATTTTTCATATCTCTGGTTGTATACAAAGTATATTCCAATTCGTGTTTTCATACATGTACTTTGGATAATAATGACCATCACATTCTACCATCATTTCTAACCCCATACCCTCTCCCTTCCCATCCAACCTCTCTGCCCTATATAGAGCTCCTCTATTCCTCCCACGCTCCCTTTTCCTATCCCACTATGAATCAGCCTCCTTATATCAGAGAAAACATTCGGCATTTGGTTTTTTGGGATTGGCTAACTTCACTTAGCATTATCTTCTCTAACTCCATCCATTTACCTGCAAATGCCATGATTTTATTCTCTTTTATTGTTGAGTAATATTCCATTGTGTATATATGACACATTTTTTTATCCATTCATCTGTTGAAGGGCATCTAGGTTGGTTCCAGTTTAGCTATCAGGAATTGTGTTGCTATAAGCTTTGATGTGGCTGTGTCCCTGTAGTATGCTGTTTTTAAGTCCTTTGGGTATAGACTGAGGACTGAGATAAATGGGTCAAATGGTGGTTCCATTCCCAATTTTCCAAGAAATCTTCATACTGCTTTCCATATTGGCAGCACCAATTTGCAGTCCCACCAGCAATGTATGAGTGTACATTTTCTCCACATCCTTGCCAACACTTCTTGTTGTTTGTCTTCAAATAGTTGCCATTCTGACTGTAGTGAGATGAAATCTTAAAGTGGTTTTGATTTTCATTTCTCTAATTGCTAGTGATGATGAACATTTTTTCATATATTTGTTGATTTATTGTATATCGATCAACAAATATATGAAAAATATATTCTGAGAAGTGTCTGTTCAGGTCCTTGGCCCATTTATGGATTGGGTTATTTGATTTTTGGTGTTTAACTTTTTGAGTTCTTTATACACCCTTTATATATCCTAGAGATTAGGGTAAAGATTTGCTCCCAAGATGTAGGCTATTCATCTCACATATTGTTTCTTTTGCTGAGAAGAAACTGTTTAGTTTGATTTCATTCCATTTATTGATTCTTGATTTTAATTCTTGCACTACAGGAGTCTTATTAAGGAAGTTGGGGCCTAATTCCACATGATGGAGATTAGGGCCTACTTTTTCTTCTATTAGACGCAGGGTCTCTGGTCTTATTCCTAAGTCCTTGATCCATTTTGAGTTGAGTTTTGTGCATGATGAGAGACAGGGGTTTAATTTAATTTTGTTGCATATGGATTTCCAGTTTTCCCAGCACCATTTGTTGAAGAGGCTATCTTTTCTCCAATGCATGTTCTTGGCCCCTTTGTCTAGTATACAATAATTGTAGTTTTTTGGGTTAGTCTCTGTGTCCTCTATTCTGTACCATTGCTCTATCAGTCTGTTTTGGTGCCAATACCATGCTGTTGTTGTTACTGTTGCTCTGTAGTATAGTTTAAGGTCTGATATAGTGATGCCAACTGCTTTACTATGCTGCTAAGGATTTCTGTAGCTATTCTGAGTCTCTTATTTTTACAGATGATTTCATGATTGCTTTTTCTGTATCTATGAGGAATGTCATTGGAATTTTGATCAGAATTGCATTAGATCTGTATAGTGCTTTTAGAAGTATGATCACTTTGATAATATTAATTCTGGCTATCCATAAGCAAGATAGATCTTTCCATCCTCTAAGGTCTTTGATTTCTTTCTTTAGGGTTCTATAATTTTCATAATATAGATCTTTCACCTCTTTCATTTCCCAAGTTTTTTTTTTTTTAGGCAATTGAGAATGGGGTAGTTTTCCTCATTTCTCTTTCTGATTATTTGTCACTGATATTCAAAAATGTCTTTGATTTATGGGTGTTGATTTTGTATCCTGCTACTTTGCTGAATTAATTTAGTAGTTCTAAGAGTTTTCTGGTGGAACTTTTAGGGTCTTCCAGGTATAGAATCATATCATCAGCAAACAGTGCCAATTTGAGTTCTTCTTTACCTATGTGTATCCCTTTAATTTCTTCCATCTGTCTAATTACCCTGGCCAGTGTTTCAAAAACTATGTTAAATAGAAGTGGTGAGGGGCTGGGGATGTGGCTCAAGTGGTAGTGCGCTCACCTGGCATGGATTCAATCCTCAGCACCACATAAAAATAAAAATAAAGATGTTGTGTCCACCAAAAACTAAAAAATAAATATTAAAAAATTCTCTCTCTTTAAAAAAAAAATAGAAGTGTTGAAAGAGGGCATCCCGGTCTTGTTCCAGTTTTCAGAGGGAATGCCTTTAATTTTTCTCCATTTAGAATGATGTTGGCCTGGGGCTTAGCATAGATAGCCTTTATGATTTTGAGATATGTTCCTGTTATCCCTAGTTTTTCTAGTGTTTTGAACATAAGGGGGTGCTGTATTTTGTCAAATGCTTTTTCTGCATTTTGAGATTATTATATGATTCTTATCTTTAAGTTGATTGATGTGTGATGAATTACCTTTATTAATTTCTGTGTGTTGAGCCAAACTTGCATCCCTGGGATGAATCCCACTTGATTGTGGTGCACGATCTTTTTGATATATTTTTGTACTTGATTTGGCAGAATTTTATTGAGAATTTTTGCATCCATGTTCATTAGAGATATTGGTCTGAAGTTTTCTCTCTCTCTTTTTTTTTTTTGCTGTGTTTTTGCCTGGTTTTGGAATCAGGGTGATATTGGCCTCATAGAATGAGTTTGGAAGTGCTCCCTCTGACATTTAGTCAACTTCACTGTCTATGGGTTCTGTTAGTATAGTATCCTGGTTTGTTTGGGGCACTTTCCTCCCTTGTTTTTTCATGTTGTCTATGTGTCTTCCTTTATTGCAGTGTGGGATCTGATATATTACAGTTTCTTCCCTATATTCTTGTAGTACCCATGCAGATTATCTGTTCCTCACTTTGATGTTGGGCTTCCAGACCCTGCTGGTGTCCCTTAATGTATGCTACTGCATCTAAAATTGGTGGTGGCAATAGCAGAGGCAACTCAAGATAATAGTTAAGGTGCCCCAAGATGGAAGCAATATCTTACAGAGATGGGGCTGAAAGAGTGGGCCTCACTCTCCCTTTGGGATGCCTGCTCTGAGATGCAGCTGCTTCTAGGCCCTGTCAGTTGTCAGAAAGTTAGGGACTACTTCTTGGGGAAGTTATTGCTATGGCAATGACTGCAGTGTCCCAAGATGGAAGTGGATTAGGCTTAGGCTCCCAGGTGTGTGTGTGTGTGTGTGGGGCAAACTCAGACCTACCCTGAACCTGGGTCCTGTGCAAGTTGATGTGGACAGATCTGGACCAGGCCTGGACTCCCGCAGTAGTCTGCTGGTCAGAAGAGGTGTTCCTGTGCCAGAGGCTGGGCTCCAGCAGGTGCCTGCTGGTGGAGGGGTGGATCCAGGCTTACTGTGAGCCTGGGTGCCCACATAGGCTGGTGTTGAGTAGATATGGGCCACTGGGCTTGACCTCTTGCAGTAGTCTGCTGGTAGGAAGGGGCAGTCCTGCACCAGAGGCTAAGCTAGTGGAGGGGTGGAAACGGGCCTACTGTGAGCCTGGGTCCTGCACAGGTAGGTGTGGGTGGTCTGGGCTGGGTCTGAGCTCTTGTGGTAGTCTGCTGGTTGGAAGTGGTGGTCCTGGGCCAGAGTCTAGGCTCTGGTGGGTGTCTGCCAGTGGAGGGGTGAATCTGCGCCTACTGTGAGCATGGGTCCTGCATGAGCTGTTGTGGGCAGTCTGGGCTGGGTCTCTTCATTGCTTTTTTTTCCAGAAGTTTTTTTTTTTTTTTTTTTTGTCTTTAAAGCTAAGGTAACAGTTTTCCACCTCTAAGCAATTTTGTATCTAATTCCTCCTCTTCTTCTTCATGGCTACTGTTTTAGTTCAATCTTTTATGAACGAAGGTTCCTGCTGGCCTTGACCATGAAATCCAGGCCCCTAAAATGACTGCTCTCTTCCCAGAGCCTGACTAGATTCCCTGAACACAACACAGAATATATTCAGATAGTGGCACCCGGAATTTCACAGAGAAATATCCTATACTGATGATGTTTTCCTATTTGCATGTAATTTACAGTAACTTTAAGTGTGTAAAATTAGCATTTAATTATGGGTCTTTTCTTTTTTTGGGTTCTTTTAGGGAGACCCATTAATTAAGGTGAGAATTTTTAATGAATCCAGTTTTGCTGAATAAGGGAAATTGACTTTGATCTTTTTGTATAAATTAGACATCAAAAGAAATTCATTAATCAGCATTATCGTTCTTCTTGGTGGAATTGAGTTTCAAGTGTTTAGTACTGTGTTCCTTACTAAACTTTGTTTTATATGGCTCTCAGTAAAGGTTCAAATTGGCAAAATTTCTTATTTATTAATTTTTTCTTTGGTTATAATGGGAAAATTGAGCCAATTATCAAAATTGTCCCAGGTGGTAAAAAAGAAGGCAAGTGGTTCAAAAGTAGCAATTATAATTCTTTGTTTTTCTCTTCCCATGATATTCCAAAAAATACCATTTGGAATGTATTAATGGGAAGGAAAGTGGGGAACGATTGGGAAATACTGAATTGTAACTTCTAAGCTCAATTCTCAGTACTTACACATAACCTTTCCTTTTAACTAGTCAAATAAAAAAAAAATCAAGTCCTTTGCTGTTATGGTCACTAATAATGCAAAGTGTTTGCTACCTAAGACTTAATACGAAATATTTAAAACAATAATGAATGAACTCATTTTTTTATCTCCTTCAGAACATCAGTATTACAAATACTATATGTATGTATGTATAGATGTATATATACACACAAAACATACATACTTACATGTATATACACACATATCTGGTACAAAATATTTATATATGCTTTTTATATATTATCTATTATATATATTCCTAATTTAAATGGTTTGACTTTTTGGATTGAGAATAAGGCAAAAGTCATTTCTATAGTCAGTAGAAATCATGCATTAAATTTTGATCTTTTCCTGAGCTAACAGGCAGTGTGATCATCTGTTCCATTCTGGGTATACCATGAACTACACCCCTAGTCAACCAAGTAACCAGGAAAGCAAGCAACTGAACTGGGTTGCTAAGCCTAGATGCTCTGTAGGTTAGGTGTATTAAATGCATTTTAACTTATAATATTTTCATTTTATTAGTTTATCAAGATATAACTCCAACATAAGCTGAGGAATATCTACCATTACATATATAGCATAAAATATATATTGACATATAGTAATACATATATATAAATACACGTACTGCTTTTTTTCAGTTCACAATAGGACACATGTTAGTAGAGCCAACTGCTCTATAGACCACCTAGAGCATAAATGTAGAAAACTCTTGAGCTCTACATCAAATATTCCATCAACAAATATATGAATAGGTAATCTCTACATTATCATCTTTCAAATCTTTTTATTAAAAAACATAGAAATTTGATATGAGTATTATCAATAATTTTTTATAAAATTAAAACTTTTTTTTGAAAAAACAGCTAATACCACTAAATGTATAATGAAATCATTTTATGAACTATGATTATTGTGGGAATTAAGAAATAGAAAATCCATACTAGTTAAAACAGTATAAAAGGAGTAAATCTGAAGCAGGTGAGAGTTTACCAATAATTAAAAGACAGAAGAAATAAGCAGGAAGACGGTAACAGCTAAGGCTGTGTTTTTAAATTTAAGACTAGTTTTTAAAAAAAGGATAAATATAATTAACTCATGCATTGAGCACTGTCTGCCAAGCATTCTTCCTTTATTTCAAATTTGATACAGCATACTAATGAAATAATGTCACTACACACTGTGACAATATGGCATGAGCTATTGATTACAATATAGTGTGATTGTGAGTATATTTTTGATATTGCCAAATATGTCAGATTTTAATTTCTTTGTCAATGAGAAAAATTATGAACATGGCCAACATTATTTGGAGAAGTTTTAATAAAATAATACATGTAAATTACTTTGAACAGTGATCCAATTTCTCACAACTAATAAATGGTGTAGTTAACAGTATGAATCCATCTGAATCTAAACCTTATTCTCTGAGTGAGAGAGGGCCATAGAAAGGTAGCAAGATCCACATGGTCTAAGGCAATGTTTCTCACCGTGGTCCAACCTACCTGTTATGGTTTGGAACTTTATTGACCCACGAAAAATTCATGTGTTAGACAACACAGGAATGTTCCAAGATTAAATTATGAGGGCTGTAACCTCCTCAGTGGATTGATCCATTTGAAGGATTCATAATTTGAATAGACTGTTGGGTGGTAAGCAACTATAGGCAGGTGGGGCATGGCTAGAGGAAGTAGGTCACTAGGGGAATGTCCTTGTGTTAAGTAGTAGCTAGCAAAGAGCAGTAAAATGCATGATAATGCCATAAAGTGTTCTTTAAAGAGTCTTTCTTTAAACTATTTTAAGAAATCCAATGGTAGTAAGTTAATTTGTAAAAAAAAAAAAATAGAAACAAGGGAGTTAGATGGAAATCATGTCAAGAGAAAAGGATTAATGGAATTAACTCTTGTCAGAGTCCACTGAGGTTGATGTGAAGCTAGAAATTAGAGCTGTGTCTCCAATTGTCTGGGAAGGAAGATTCCTTTAGCAGTGCAGGCACACTAAGGTAACTTCTGACCAGCTATTGACCCCAGTGCCCATTTTAACATGGGACTGACTTGTAGATGAAACCTCCCTTAATAAGGTGGCCACCATGCCAGTTCCTTAGAGGACCAACTAAGGTCAAAAACTCCACTGCCCAACGTGAAGGAGTTGTTGAACATCTGATGGGCAAAGAGTACAGAAGGTGGTACCAGTTCTCCTGGTAAACATGGAGACAGTGGTGTCTTGTTATTCTCTGCTTGGAGATGGCTCACTCTCTCTCTCGAAAGTGCTCTCTACTTAAGCCTCACTTTGATTTTACTTTTCTTTCACCTATAATAAAGTTCTCTTGCATGACTTTTGGTGTCTGATCTTAAATTTTCTTTTGTCTGAACACAAGAACTTAAGTTTGGGGAAGTTTTAATAAAATAATACATGTAAACTACTTCGAACAGAAATTACTTTCCAGCTCCATGCTTTCCTGTGACACTTGGACTATATCTGACCTGAACTTCTTGTGCTTTCTGGCCACCATGAGATGAGCAGCCCTCTACCATGTCCATCCACTATGATGCTCCCCTGTTATCTAGGGCTCTGAGCAATAGAGTTGGCTGAACATATACTGAACCTCTGAAACTGTGAGCCCCAACTAAATACTGCCTCCTCTAAGTTGTTCTTGTTAGATATTTTGGCCACAGTAAAAAAAAAAAAAACCAAAAACAAACAAACAAAAAACAACAACAACAACAACAAAAAAAAACCCCGCAACAACTAACACATCACCTTTATTGTAATTATTTTAATAAGTTTTTAAAATTATTATTCCACTGCTCAAAATGGTAAGCCCAACCCATGAGTTTATTTTCTACTTTCCTCCTTGCTCTCTCCAGAATAAGAAAGGGGGAAAAAAAACTCCTTTTTAAAGTGAACAATGAAAATACATATGAGGAAACTGAAAATCTGACAATAAATTTAAAAGGTAAAATGCTGATACTCATTAAGCTTAGCAGAGTAACAAGGAAAAAGCCTTCAGCAGAGAAGGTAGTCTGCTTCATGGTGAAACCCAGACTCTAATTTCAATGGAGGCCTATATTGAGGTATAGGTTATTTGAAACAGGTTCTATTTGAAAGTCATTTTATGTATCACTAGAGTCCTCTTGCCATTTCCACTATGCCAAAGCCCTCACAACTAAGCAGGTATGTGTTTTCAGTTTAGGCAATAAATTTTTCTCTAAACAAACTGGAAAAAGAGCAATGGAGGAAAGTGCATGAGTATGAAGACAGAGAACAAGTGAGAAATAAGCTTGCCTCTTTGCTGGTTGAATATTGCAATCCTGGCATGAAGCACACTCACAGGAACAGGGGCTCAGTGTCTCTACTCAGAGGACCCTTCTATTTTTATTAGTGTAGAAGAGAATCCTTTGTCCAGAGATGATTTTTTTCTGCTATTCCATGTACTCGGGGAGGATGGCCTTTTCTAAGTTCAACAGTGAGCCATGTAAATGAGTAGTTGTATGTTGGAGTGAGAGAACAAAGATTCCACATGCAGGTATCTAAGGACTCTATCAGCTTATTCTCAACTGCACCAAAGCAAGGCATGCCTTCAATAAACTCAAACCATTGCCCACTCAGACCTCCATTACCAAGAGCAATGGTATTTAGAAGCCTACCCTGAGCAGTCCGTGGGCTGTGTGTGAATTGTGTTGCAAATACTAGCCTCTTGAGGGGATAGGCCTGGCACTATGAACTAACTCCCTGTCAAGGGATTGATGGCAAGATGCAGGTGAGCCTCTTACTGTAGCTCTGCCTAAGATCCCACACAGCACCTGGGATGGGTGTGACTCATCAACATGTCAATCAATCTGTTGACCAGGAGACATCACAAAGCAAGATTCCCTTAAAACCTTATCCCCCTCTGATTCTGCTCACAGCCATAAAATAAAGGGATTCTAGGCTCATGCTATCTTTTCCAGCACTCTTTCCAGTGTGGAAGCTGACCCTTAAGGTCGCAGAGCTGTCCCCGCCTCAATCTGAAAACCTTATATCTCCATTGTGTGATTTTTCACAGCTTTCTTAGCTTAATGTTGCAGCCACATCTTTTAAACCCAGTTCATCTCGTTTGTACAGATCATGGGCGAGAGAAGCCATTCTACTTCTGCATTTAATAAGCCATAAATAGGGGTAAACAAGGCCAAATCCTATATACCCCTTATTTTTGCATAGTCTGGAAGGTAAAAATGCTTTTTATATCTTTTAATGACTTAAAAAATTAAAAGATGAAGAATATCTTATTCATGTATGAATTATATGAAATCATATAAATAAAATTTTATTAGAACATGGCCACACTCATTCATTTACATACTATTGATGACTGTCTTTGCACTACAACAGAATTCAGTATTTGCATATGACAACATTATCTAAAATATTTATTATCTTATTCTTGACAGAAAAAGTAACTTGACAGAAAAAAAATTATATCCCTGCCACAAAATATTTGTTTAAAAAATTTCCCCTTTCCTTAAGCATTGGAAGGAATGGATTGAAAATTACCATGTTACTAAATTTGAGACTGTCTTTATTCTCTTTTTTTCTTTTCTACTTGTTTTCTTTTAGGCTGATGGATACCCAGCATTTTAATTTTCATGTTAACTATTGCCTTTATTTTTGATAAAAGACTGGAAGTTGAAAAATATAAGCAAGGTGGATGCCCATCCTCTGTTGTTCGAGGGTATTCATACCAAGTAGAGATTTAGAAAATGTCAGGCCAAATTTGGGCCTGGCATGAGGAAAGTAACAAGGTAAAGTCAGAACTTTCACTCCAATTTTCAGAACCCAACTTTTCATGGTTGTAGTCATTTATAAACAGCTCTAGAGAATCAGTGTTTAAGAACTGGTTCTTGTCCTTTTTTATAAATATTTGCTGTCCCAAACCTATGTAATTATGTTTTATTCATATAGTTTCTCCTGAAACAGGCTTAAACAGAACCATATTAATCATTACCCTTTTACACATTCCTATATAATGGCCTCATTATAGCTCTTTTCCTTCACCCGTATGCCTATAGGTCCAGGAAAGCAACCATCCGTTCCCGAAATGAGACAAGAGTTGAATCTGGATAGAGGGAAATGTTATAGAAACACACGGAGATTGTACGTGGTTCTCCAAAGGACATCAGTAACTCCTTAATATTCAGATCCTTACATGCTATTTGATGGCCCTGAAAAAAACACCACAGAGGACTGACATTCCAAAGCTAAGAAGAATTTCTATAGTTTTATCATGCTTTCATTTTATGCCCTAGAACTACAATAAATGACGTGAATTTTCATTTGAAAAATTAAATTTTCAGAATATTTTGACATAAGTACATGAAGGAGACAGAAGCACATACAACATGGAAGGTGAAATCCAAAGAAACAGACTGAAGAACAAATGGGGTTGTCTATGATCTCTCCCTTCAGAATTCATCATCCAATGGCTTCTAGGGTGTTCAGAAACAGGATAGCTTCAGTGGGCTTTGGGGTTGGAACCAGAGGATCTGTGAGTGCAAGGTTTGATTAGGGGTCTGGTTGTGCTTATGGCATAAACCTAAAGCTAAATAAAAATGATCATTTGAATATCACATCTGTGCCCACTAACGGCAATTGTCTGTGATGCTGTTCTTTAAAAGCACAGGATTCTTACTCTTATTCAGGACAAAGCACATAATGAAGACACTTGAGGAAAAGCTACTTGAATGATTGGCATTTGCCTACTGGACACTACTAGAAAAACTGTCAGTTTCTTTACCATCAAAAACACAAAGACCAGGAGACTGAGGCAGGAGCATCACAAATTTAAAGCCAGCAAATTAGCAAGGCCCTAAGCAACTTAGTGAGACTCAAAATTAAAAAATGAAAAGGGCTGGGGATGTGGCTCAGTGGTTAAATGCCTCTGGGTTTAATTCCTGGTACAAAAACCAAAACAAAATAAAGCAAAATACAAAATATACAAAGACACAACTTTCTAAGACAAATGGGTGCTTGTAATGCATGGATATTTATTACTAAATTCCAATAAAGATGATATAAATACTATGCAATGACTTCATGAAAAGATAATGTTGTATCAAATTGAAGTTATTATAATTATAATGATCTACAATTAGGAAGACATCCACTATGTTTTAGTCATGTACTGGCTCTAGATATTAACATCAACACAACATTGTGTTATGCAGCAATTATGATAATGGACATTTAATTTATTATTCGATGGATTCACAATGGTAATGAAGAATCTTCATGAACGATTAATAAAGCATATTAACTCTTGTAGCATATCAAATCCTATTTTTAACTTGCAGCAGTATGAAGACATTTAGACTTCATGGACTAAAAAAGTACATTATTTTCAATCATGCTGTAAAATGAATGATACAAATATGCAATTTATTATTCACGATATGTACTCAAATTATACTAAAGAAATGTTCTAATACGTACATTAGTCTGCTTTAGCTACTATAACAAAATACCATTAAATGTATCTTCTCATAGTTCTGAAGGCTGGAAGTGTCAAGGTGCTAGAAGAGTTTTCTGGTGAATTCTCTCTTTCTGGCTTTCAGATGGCCACTTTCTTGCTGTGTCTTCATATAGTTTTTCCTATTTGTGCTCACTGAGAGAACAAAATCTCTGGTCTCTTGCTTTTCTTACAAGGACACCAGCCCTGTCAGATCAAGGCCCCACTCACATGACCTCATTTAACCTTACTGAGCTCTTCACAGGTTCTATATCCAAACCAGTCATCCTGGGGTTGGGCGCTCCAATATATGAAACTTGAGGGGAAATAATTCTGTCAATAATAGTATATAGCATTATATTTTATATGTATAAATACATTTACATATATAATATATAAATGGAACACATATTCCATTTTTTTACTCATTAAAAAATATTACAGAAATACACAGTATAAGCGTAGGTGTCTCCAGTTTTTACCTGATTAATAAACAAGAAAAGATCAAGCAAAATATGTTATCCTTTCATTCCACAAGTGAGTCTTTTTTTGGAGTACTGTAGAAATAATGTTAACAACCTAAAATAATACCTTTGAGTTGCAAGGAAATTTCATCATCAGAGTCCTAATAGTAAGAGAGTCAATGTAATGACTGTTTGGTCTGTTTAAGATCTTATAACAAAATGCCATAAACTGTAACTTATAAATAACAGAAATTTATTTCTGACAGTTCTGAAGTCTGGGAAGTCCTAAGGTGTCCACTGATTTAGTCTCTAGTGAGGGCCCATTCCCACTAGATGGTACCTTCTTGCTGTGTTCTCACATAATAAAAAGGGCATGCCAGACCCTGGGGACCTCTTTTATAATGGCACTAAACTCACTCGTGAGGGCTCTACCCTCATGACCTAATCACTGTGCAAGGCCCAGCTCCTAATACTATCACATTGGTAATTAGATTTCAACAAATTTATTTAAGAGAACATAAACATTTAGATCATAGCAGAGCAGTACCCTTTGAACATATATTATGCTTTATATACATAAATTATTTGTGTGATACTTTTGCTTTAAAAAGTTCTTATTTAATGAAATTCCAAACAATTTTCCCTAATATTTGATATTCTTATTATTTTTAAATTTAAGAAGATTCCCCTCTAATATATAGCATAACTCTAGCACTTGAATCTTGATCTTTTAGAAAAGCTCCCCTTTCCCAAATTCCTTATCACACATAATAAAAATACTATAAGATTTATGATGCCAAACAGTGTTTTCTGTATTCTTCTCCTTCTCCTTCTCCTTCTCCTTCTCCTTCTCCTTCTCCTTCTTCTTCTTCTTTTTTGTTACCTGAAAGCTGAAAGAAATTGTTTGGGTAATTCATGGTAGGATAATGTTTACCTCCTTTTCCATTTCAGGTTTAGCAAGACAACTTTGGTGCATATGATGAAAGTTCTCAAAAGGACAAACATGGGAAAAAAGATAAATAACTTGGGACAGTAGAGAACAGGAGCAGTGTGAATTAGAACTTGCCTTCCTGGGATAGGCTAAGGAATAGAACGCAATGGGCTAAAGGTTACTAAACAGTATAATGACATTCATAGACATCAGCCATTAAGTGACAATTGCTTGGCAACAAGTATAACAGCTGGCAGACTTTGCATAATCAGTATATCATTTTATCTTAATTCTGTACAGATAATAAAATTTCCCTTCATTCAATAGATGAGGGAAACTGAAGCTCAGAGAAGTTAATCAGCCTAATCAAGGTTACATAGTAATTGTGCACGACAGAATTCAGACTGAGGATTCCTTTGTATACACACATATGTTCCCCTTATGTTCTAATTCCCACTTTTCTGTTTCAAGAAAAACAAAGAATGTTCTAGAGACCTCAGCTTACAGAATATTTTACAAACAATATAATGTCTTCTCCCTCCAAAATGATGTAAAAAAAGAAAATCACATGAATAAGTATGATAATGAATACCACAAGATATGAAAATGATTGGCATAGATTGATCAATGCTCCCACTCGCATTACCTCTGTGTTCTTTGTTTTTCAAGTACCTTGGGTTCTTATTCTCCTTTTAACTTATCAAATTCCACTAAATTATTTAAGAAACAACTGAAGTCTAACTCCTTCTAGGGAACTTTTGTCTAGTATTTTAACTAAAAGATACTTTTGCATTTATGGTCTATACTCATATCTATATAAGCTCTTGATTATAAACTATATATAGTTTTCTCTATTCACTTGTCTAAACTGTTAGGCTAACTGTTAAGTATCTTTGTTTCTTCAATAGCATGTTTTTAGTGTACAACAAATGCTCAAAATTCAAATCAATTAAGTAATTTATGAATTGTTAAGTCAAATAATAAATTATGTATGTGGTAATTGTTTCCTTTGTTGGAGCAAAGAATCAAGGGTACACATTTATTCCTACAAAACACATATGTTTTGCACAAAACTGAACTATGTTCTAACTCTGGAGACTATTCTCTAACTCCAAACAGTCACTCCATACAAGAGAAAATAGATTCCTCTTTCACTTGAAGAGAAATTTATGGACTAACTTTCTTGTCTTGGGTTCAACACAGTGCACTGATAATCTAGAGCAGAATTAGACCCAGTCTTGATTTAATAAATGGAGTCACCTAGTAGAGGAGACAGACTTATACAGATAGATAAATTAAATTATTTAGTGAGTTTGATGTCTTACAGAAATGTGGAAAGAAATACCTACAACACCAGGGAAGTGCAGGCCAGCTGAACATCCAGAGGACCCATCAATTGGCATCAACTTGGTTAAGATGGAAACAAGAAGGTTCTCATTCTGCTTGCCCAGAAATTTTCTCTTTTCAATTTACAAAAAAAAAAAAAAGACTCTGAATCTCTGATACAGATTTCCACCCAGAAAACCTACAGAATCATACCCATGTGTGAATTTATATGTATACACACACACACACACACACACACACACACACACACACACACACATAAAACAAGGTGAACAGCTATTCTGTCTTGTGACCCACTTACTCTGTCACCAGGTTTGTGGTGAGTATTAAATTAGGGTGATTATCTCTGAAGCTAGTAGCATATGATTTTGAAAAATTAATCCCCCTGAATCTTAGTTCACAATGCTATAAAATAATGCTATAAAATTTCAACACCTATCTCTAGGATCATTGTGAGAGATAAGTGAGTTAACTAACACAAAAAAAATTATAATTATTTCTTGCATAAGAAAATGCATACTAATATGCATAACTAATGCATACTAATATTATTAGTATATTTAATGGAGCTACTTATAGCAGCCTGATGTACACAATATTATAACAGGGTTGTGGCAGCCAAGATACCTGAGCTGGAGGATGTGTTTCTTGAGTCATTTAATCATTTTTATTGATATCTATTGAGTGCCTCATCAGATTCATTCATTGTGCTTAGTGACAATGATGTAACAGTCAACCAATCAAACTAATGTCCTATTTTAACAAGCTTACATCAAAATAGGTAGTGTATTAAATAATTACAATAAGACGTGATGGCTGAATGTTATTATTTAGGGTAAACTAGGATGTGATAATTAATCTTATGTGTTAAAATTGACTGAGCCATATGGTCCTAAATATTATTCTGGCTGTTTTGTAATTGAGTTTTGGGATAAGATTAACATTTAAGTTGATAGACTAAGTAGTATTCCCTCCCTAAGGTGAATAAGCCTCATACAGACAGTTCCTCTAGTCTGAAGCCTTCCACATGAGATGTTGTCTTCTTCCTTACCCTCGCACCTGAATTGCAACGTGAACATTTCCAGTTTCTCAATCTTTGGATTTTGTGTAGAATTACCTCATCAGCAACTTAGTCCTCAATCCTTTGGACTTGGAATAAAAGTAAAGCATCACTATCAGCTTACTTGGGTCTCCAGCTTTCCCATCAATCCTGCTAATCTTGGAATATGCCTGTCTCCAAAGTCATGTAAGCCAATTCTTTCTCTTTCTCCTTTTTCTCTTTCTGTATCTGCACACATGTGTGTGTGTGTGCGCACACACACACACACACACACACACACACACACACACATACTCCATTGATTCCTTTTTTCTGGAGAACCCTAATTTGAGGAGTATTTACTTCCTCCTCATAATACTTCTGTATGGAAGCCACTTACCCTACATTTTCATGAGCATAACCCTGGATTTCTCTCTGTCTTTTCACTCATTTTTCCCCTGGGGAGGAGGAGTAAATTTCCTTAAAGGAGAGATTAGGACAAGAACACAGAGCACTCACCGCCCCTCTCCTTTCTTCATCTTCCTCATCTGCTTGCCCACCTGGAGCAAGTGGATGTGCTCTCCTCTGCCTGTCGAGAAGTACCTGTGCTCAAGGATATATCACTGCTGGGAATTGTATAGCTGGTCTTAATTCCACAGTTCAGGTTTATGTTCCAATTCCCATTCTTCTATTTCAAGAAAAACAAAAGTGCACATACTGGCAAATAAAAGCTACATTCTTCTATATTAATTTATTAGTAATGTGAGTGGTCATTTTGTCTCTTTTATCTAATTCTCATGTGATTCCGAACACAAGTGGAGAAGAAAGGAGTTATTTGTTTGATGACTTGAACTCCAATATAGCTATGATATGTGAAGAAGTATAGCTAACCTGAGATTCAGGAAAGCACTGCTAAAGGGAGTGATGTGTGGGCACTACTGGCCAGTCAAAACGACAGGGTGAGTCTGTGATACAGGGAATCCTTCTTCTCCTTTTCCTGGAAAAGAATGGCTTCTGGATCTTTGTACTTCCCATTATCTATGTTGACAAATTCCCATTTTGGACACATTAATTATATTTTTACTCTTCAAGATCTTTAGAAATGTAAAAGTAGTGAGTCTTCAACTTAGATTATGTCCTCATTTCTTGTTAAAAGAAAGCTTTCAGTAAGGCAATTAAATTATTGCCCTTACAGTATACTAGTAATAGTTACTTATACTAGAAATAGTTATAAATTGTAGAGTATTTACTATCTATCCAGACCATGAGAAGAATTTTGTATACATCATCCCATTTGATATTTCTCTAGAGTTAGTGTTACTATCCCTATATTCAGAAAAGAATATTAAGGATTAGGAGGCCAAGTGACATGTACCAACGTCACAAGGCTAGTAAGAAACAGAGTCTGGATGGAATCAAATAATTGCATCATTTTAACTCAAGTTTCTATACCCCTAACGATTAGAGTTTACTTCCTTAAAAGCTCATGTTATTTCCGAGTTCTGGATTACCTGTTTCATCCCTGATTAACTCTAACAAAGCTGTGTAAACAAATTTTATAGAACATCAGCAATGAAGAGATGCTGGAGATTATCTAATCCCTTTCACTGATGCAGAATAAAATGTGTGGCTCTTGAGTAGAGAAAATTGCATATATGTTTTTATTTTTGATTCACTAAAACCCACATAGAATTAGTTATAATGAGATATCACCTGATATAGGAAATATATTTCACAGGTGTCAAGACACAATTTGATCAACAATGTTCTTTCTGAGACTTTCTTTTTAACAGTTTAAAATCTCAGAAATATATGCTTGGAAATTAATTAGATTCTATAGGGAAAAAATTGCTAAGTACTAACAATATGCAAAGCATTATATCAGAAACAATGGAGAATACAAATTCTATCTTCAAGGATATTTCAATGTCTTAGTTCGAGATCTCTTAGTTTCATTTATATTCACAGAAGCAATTTTATTATTTTTAAGTGAGCTCCTTGCTTTCCTTCCCCTATTTGTTTTGTTGCTCAATATAAATGAGAGATGGGTTTCTTCATAAATGATATTTTTATTGCTTTGTGCCATGGTAAAGAGAAAAGACAGGTGACTAAGAGTTTTCTGTTTCTAACTAAGATTTTAATAGCATCTTGAACACCATAATCATAAAAAATAATTGATTATGGTGTTGATGCCAGCATTTATTTCCTTGGCATTTTATTTGATTGAAAGAGCATTATAATGAATGAGAAGTTTTATCCATTCTAAATATCACAAATGGCTGGCAAATATCCCCTCATATTGTGAGATCTTTCTGAGATATATACAATTAACTGCTCCAAATTAACAGTGCCTGTAAGACACTTATGTTCCACCTGCTCCCCAAAGGTAGAGATAATAAAAGGAAAAAGAGCAGTAAGGAGAAATAAGAGCATGCTTAGCAAATATCCCTCTTGGCAGACAGGAGCATTTGGGGAAAGTTGTCTTCCCTCTAATATCCTCCTGTCTTTTTATGAAGATAATTTTAGCATAAGTTTCCAAAATGCAGGCTAAAATTTTGCTTTGTTACTTGATACCTCACATTACAGTCAAGGTATACACCCCACTGACATGAAGTTAAATTTTTTTAGTATGATGATTGATTCCATGTGCACTTATTGGGGCCTCAGACTTCCACATTTCAATCTACACTGATAAGATGTTAGTTTAAAAAGAAAACACAGCCCTCTTAAAGAACATCCGCAGAGATGAGCAAACAGTAGAAGAAGAATGAACAAAGCCTTTTCACCTGCAACATGAGCCCAGACTGAAGAGAGAACAATGAAGAATGGCCTTCTGTATCAGCTTGTCTTTCTGTAATTACAACAATCACTTTCAAGAACTGTCTGGATATTAAAGTGGTATAACTAAAATCAATCTAATTATCCATGGTGAAGATTCCTTCCATCAATTTCCATTATAGAGGAAACAAAATTGGCCATTACTTACCACTTCAATATTAATGCTGGCTGTAGCCCCACTGAGAGGTACTTAGATGCACACCATTTGTTAGAAATCTGAAAGTGATTCTTTTGACTATTACCACACATAGCCAGAAAGAAGAGACAGAGAGAAATTGCTAATTTATTATTTTTTCTTTCAACAAATAAGTACTGGGCTAAGCCCTCTGACTATAAACATGTATAAGATATTTCTTTATCCAAGGAACTTAAAACCCATAAGTAGATATTAATGAAACAATGTGGTAAAAGCAATGGTAGGGAGACTTCACATTGTATAAAGGACAAATGACTAGCCAAGTTAGAATGTTTATAAAAGATAGCCAAAGAGATGTTACCCAAAGACACAAGCTGAGCTGATTGTTGGAAGGAGTTGAGGGGAAGAACACAGAATACCTGCTAACAGGAAGAGTACTGATCAAAAATATGAGGAGAATATGGAGCCACAAAAATTTGCATTCTAAAGCACAGCAAACCAGACACACACTGTCAGGCAAGAGAGTGAGGCAATAAGGGGTGCTTTGTGTTCCTTTTCTTTTTTTGTTTGTTTTTTGTTTTGGTACAGGGGGTTAGACCTAGGGGTGCCTAATCACTGAGCCACATCTTCTGCCCTTTTTAAATTTTATTTAGAGACAGGGCCCTGCTAAGTTGCTTTGAACTCATGATCCTCCTGCCTCAGCCTCCCAAACTGCTGGGATTATAGGCATGCACCACCGTGCCCAGCCTTAGCGTTCCATTTTAACTAAATAAATTTTGCCTAACAGGAGAAAAGAGAATCCAAACGTGCACAATCACAGGAGTGCCATTGTGTGATTTGTGCACTGGATGGTCCCCACTGCCTTCCAGAGCCATTTTCCACCCTTCCAATTCATTGCTCCACCGAGAAGACTGATACATTAGATTAAATCAAGGGTGTATTAGTCAGATTTTTATCGCTGAGACAAAGTACCTGAGAAAAACAACTTAAAGGAGGAAAGATTTATTTAGGCTCATGGTTTCAGTGGTTTAGTTCACAGTCGACTGACTCCATGGCAGAATGTCATGACAGAAGGGCATAGTAGAGGAAAGTTGTTCACCTCATAGAAGACAGAAAACAGGGGCTGGAAACAAGATATAGTCCCCAACAGAATGACCCACACCCTTCAACTAGGTCCCACCCCCTACAGTTTCCACCACTTTCCAATAGTCCTTTCAAATTAAAAAATGTGTCAGGAGCCTAATCAATAAGTAAGCTCTCATGATCCAGTCATTTTCTAAAAGTCCCACATCTGAACATTGCTACACTGGGGAAGAAGCCTTCAACATATGAGGGACATTCCAGATCCCAACCATAACAAAGGGGTTCTCTTGAATTTTGATTTCCAGTGTGTGTTCACCAATAGAGCCAGGCAGGAGATCAGACACTAGTGCTTGTACTGGCTTCCTCCCTGCGAGGACACATTGAGCTGAAGTGTTCTTAACTGACCCACATTCTTTTGCTTCTTTCAAAGCAGTCAGTTTTGTTTAATTTTTGCATTTTCTGGTGACCATTCTCTCACCTCGTCCCATAGATCTCAAAGATGGTGATAGCTTGGTCAGATTATTACACTGTATGTTGTCGACCAAACTTGTGGAAATTGTCCCTTTGTAAATAAAGCTTCCTTGAATTATGCTATTTTGAAAATGCCCATTCTTTCCTGTTGGGATTAGCCGATGCTTTGCATTTGCATAAAACAATCTTAAGGCTTTAATAGGAGTTGGAGAGCAGTTTTAAAACAAGAGAGCTAGGATGTGCCACCTCTAAGGCGGTGTGAAGTCCTCAACTACCTCAATGACTACTGAAACAGAAATGTTAAAATCATGTGAGAAGGGCTGGGGTTGTGGCTCAGTGGCAGAGTGCTTGTCTTGCAGATGTGAGTACTGGGTTCCATCCTCAGCACCACATAAAAATAAATAAAGATATTGTGTCCATGTATAAATTTAAAAATAATTTAAAATCATGTGAGAAATGCTTGGGGGATTTTGAGATGAAATTAGATTTTTTGCTTCACCAATTGTTTCTATGTTTTTGTCTAGCAAATTTGAAGAATAAATTCCAGGGACAATAACCAAGGGGAAGAATAAATGGGCTAGGATTTATTTGAGAAAAGAACTCTCCCAATGTAGGCGAGCACCTGATAGAGGGAAAAATCCATTTTGCTATGTTAGCCTAAGGGCTTATATGTTTGTTTGTTTGTTTGTTTTTGGCTGAGAGGGGAGCAATGGTATGAGCATTTATCCAAATATATGTTAACCAGGCACTGAGAAAGTACCAAAGTCAATGGCTGCATCCTTCAGGATTCTTCCCCACCTTCTAGTTCCCCAGAACTCTGGGACAAAGGGGTTGGCTGGAATGTTCTCACACATAAGCCTCTTGATTCTTATATATAAAAAAAGCCTTGATGGAGCCCATTAATGTTTCTAGTGGCTAGACAGGTATGGTCTTTGCATTTGAACAAAACCTCGTGATTGGCACCCAGTACCCTGATTTCCTGAGCATCAACTATTCTTATCCAAAGTCAGTTGAATATGCTAATTGATTGGGGAGGAAGGGAAAGTGGTGAAGGTGGTCCTGCACCTGCTGTCTGACAGGGTCACAGCATGAGGCATGCTGGCAGGGCACCATCTGGAAACCGGAACCATTAGGAATGTTAAGTGTTTTGTTTATGATACTCAGGATATGGATAACAGGGCACATGTCAATCAATAATAAAAGAAGTATTGCCTGAGACTGCAGGAAAATTCCCAGAATGAGACTAAGGATACAATTGAGACATGCCATGAATTACATTTCAATATCTCTCAGGAAAGGAACAATGGTGTTATTCCTCAAGCCTGAACAACAAGAAATATTTATCTTTATCCCATGGTTAACAATTTACACTAGCCCCCTAACCCCATCCTAAAGCCACAACCTGTACAACAGCCTAGCTACAGAAAAACAATTGCTGTGCCAACAGTACAAGGACCACCATATGTAGCTTATGGTATCCCCCTGAGGACAAGAAGCTAATAAAAATATATTCCTCCAACCGAAAGACCCTCCTTTGCTTTACACAGAAACTTATGATGAAAATGGAAAACACATAGTTAATATAAATGACAAATGAGTTGAGGTGTTCAGCCATTTAGTTAAAGATTACAAAGACATAAGAATTGATGTACTTTGACCAAGGATCAAGGAAGTTCTTTAAGAAAGCAGTTGAATAGGTCATATGAAAAAAAGGAAATTAGCTTGTAAATTAAAAATAAAATAATGTAAAATTAACAGACATATTTTAGAGGCACTTCAGAGTAATAGGCTTTTAAATAATAGACTTTCACTACTTTAACTGTGTTTTACTGGGATTTTAGTTTAGAAGTAAGAAAGCTTACCAATAATCATCAGTATGGTTTAAAGTTAAAGGTTAATGAAATAATAATAGGTAGGCTTTAAAGTTAGAAGTGAATAATAGGTCAGGAGACATGTAGTCTAGTTGCGTCGTCGCCTCGCACCTAGTGATTGAGGTGAAAACGTAAAAGCTTAATCATGATTGGCTAAGGTTACAGAAAAATATTTTGAACAATGTACTCAATATCTTAGGTAATCAATGTATGTCAGAAAAGATTGTAATTTTTGAAAATTATGTAAATCAAAAAAAGTTTCGGGCTTTGAAGCTATCCATTAACTACCGGAAAAAACACCTGTAAAAAAAGGTATAAAAATAAAGTTGCCTCCAGAGGCAGCAGAGATTTCTTCTGGAGGCTGCTCATAACTTGCAACCTGTCATCTCGACTCTTCTTCTTTTGCCAATGCCACTCCTCCTTCAGGACCACCCTGAACCCTCACTCCCCCTGAACAGTGTACTCAATATCTTAGGTAATCAATGTATTACAGGGAAAATCAAGGATTATTATCAGCTTTCTAACTTTCAAGCATTCAACTTAAGAGAATAGAAAGATGGTAGGGGTACTAGTGAGGGCGACTGTTGAAGGAGGATTTTCTGGGAAAAGGTAAGTTTATTTCTCCATATGTTGATTTCGAGGTGTCTAGATCTGTTGGACATAAGAAAACAGAAGTCAGAATGCACAGTAATGCTTTTGAAGGTGTCAGCATAGCTGCAGGTGGTGTGTAAACCTTGAACTGGGAATAGTGATCCCAGAGATGATCTCTGGGAAGCTCCAACATTTAAGAAAATATCTCTCAGGGTGAAAGAGCATAGACCTGTAATCATAGCAACTCCTTAGGTGTTACCTAAAGATCAGTCCTTGTCCCTAGTGCCAATCCAATAATGAGGACATAGTCTTGGAGAAAAGGGAAAAAGAAGATTTATTGCTTTGCCAGCAAAGGAGAAATGCAGGAAACTCCTGTCCCAGTGTAATAGGGGTTCACCTGATGCTTTGAGTATATCCCTTGTGGCTTTGAAACGTATATTTTGTTTTCTTTTTTCCCAATCTTCTTTTCCCTAAACTTCTCCTCTCTGATCTTCTTTTCTCTGATTTTATCCACCCTAATCTCATTTTCTCTGAATCACTTCTATAAAAGTCCCCTATTCCTGTGGATGGGCAGAATTCCAGCCTCTGGGAAGGGAGGCTCCTGTGTTTCTCTTTTGCTAACAAAGCAATAAATCTTCTTTTTCTTTTTCTTTTTTTTCTCAAAATCATGTCTTTGTTATTGGATTGGCATGGGGACAAGTAACAAATTTTTGGCAACACCAGAGGCTGTGATTCCGCTTTTCAGCAGGAACAGGGGCCTTTTAAATAGGTGGTAAAAAGGCTACATTCCAAATATTCTCTGCCTGAGTTGTAATTCACCTGTTAATTTGGGAGATAGTCATTTCAGAACTCTTCTGTTGCCATCTCCAGTGTCTGAATTATTTCATTCCTGTGGTGCAAGGATGTTCAAGGACGGATACCTCTGTCTAGGATGGGGGAAGAAAGGTAATCCTGTTTTTGTGAGATTAAGGAGGGGAGAGATTAAGGAGAATCAGGGAGAGAGGAAGAGAAAGAAACGTCTATTTTAAAAATAAGTGGCAGTGTCAGAGCAACAAAGGCTATATTCAAAACAAAAAGTGGACCACTGTTACATTTACCCACTGTCAATTTCTACATTCTATTTTTATTGAAAAATGAATGATGATACCTCCAAGATGACAAGCTGGGAAAAGTATCCCAAAGTCCTTGTTTTTTATCAGGTGGGGTATGGAGAGTTAAGGGTTTTCAACATCAGAGTAGTTCAGAGGTATACAGTGGCAGCTGGCAGGTCATAAATAGGGCAGAGATAATGCTAAGACAATAATAAGCAAGAAAGGAAAGCATTACTTTTTTGTAAACAATTACCACAAAAGTGATTATTATTTCAGCCAGTCTCTGAAGCCCATGAAAACAGTAACTTTTAATGATATCAGTGAAAAACAAATCAAGTTTATCTTTGTAGAGGTTTAGGAAGATTTGACGCTCTAGAAGATCAGTCTTAAATTGATTCAAGACAAGCTTGCCACTCTAGAGCTCTTTGTGATAATTATTAGGCACTCTCACATAAGAAACTTTCCTTTATAGCCTCCAGTTTTACTTACTTTGGGTAGGGCTGATACAAGTACACATATTAAGTTACATTTTTAAAAAATGTCTTTCATTTTAAATATTCATATAGAACTGTGCTTTAGCTTTACTCTTCTGCCAGGTGTTTAAGACCAAGTTGGTCAAAACTGCTCCTGCTCCTATCTACTCTTAAGAGTCAGCTGAGATTCCTCAGAGACTAGTCTTGGGAACTTCTGTGCAGCGTCTTGTCTTGATTCCTTTAGCTTTCCTCTACCAGTGGTCTCATCTTCCAGAAGGAGTCAGGATCTTACTGACTATCCCTGGCTTCGCTTGGAAGCATCAGGGACATTTACCTCTCCAATGACCCTCTTCTTTGCATAATGTGCACTGGTTGGCTTTCTGTTTTCTGGAGTCCTCTCTATCTCCCTGATTGGCAGATCTGGTGACTCACCAGATTTGCAGGACCCAGTAGGTGTCCTGTCATTCTCTGGGTTCTGGCTGATCTTAGAGGGCAAGGGCCAAAATGTTGACTGCTTTTTCCCTGGTCCTTTTACTTCCTTTACTTTAATCTCCAAGTTTTTTTTTTTTATTTCAAACACACAGCAGGCCAGTTTCCTCTGCCTTGCTGTTGAAATAATGTTTTAACTTCCATGTATATAGTACTAGAGTTACCCTTTCCATTTAATTGGAGTATGGGAAGACAGCCTTATATCCTGTCTGTCCTGTTGGTGATGGCTTATTATCTCAAATTAATTCAGGTTGTTTTATTAGAAGCAGTACCTCTGCAGAACATTAACAGGCAACAATTATAAAGTTTACAAGGAAAATACAAAATAAAATTAACTGAGCAAAAACGTAATCAATTTATGTAATAGCTATAAACCAAGAAAATGATTTTTATAACATTAAACCTTACTTAGTCATGTATTATGTCCTCTGTTTGTTTTGAGATCACAGTAATCTTTACAACAAAAATAGATTTTTGAACATAACTTTAAATGAGCTTAAGCGTAGCCTATTTGGAGTCATTCTAACAGGTATTAAGGTGAGAGGCAGAGCCTTAGCTTACCTAAGGCAGCCTCTTGACAAATAATACAATACAATAGTACATCTGAAACATGAATCAAACTAAGACTTATAACTTTTAAAAGAGCCTTAACTTTCTTTTTGTGAGAAAACATAGCAAAATGCTTCCATGTTTTACAATATCACCTTTAAACAGATCAGGCTCTCCTTATTACCTTCCAAAAATACCTATAAATTCCTATTTTAGTATAAAGAATAACACAAAATTGTTTATGTAACTTATTCACAACAGGTTACCTTTTTATGGTTATAAAACCTTAAATAACATAAACAAATATCAAGCAGATTTGTTGTTTCTATATAAATCTGAAGGATGCTATTGCTACAGCTAATTTTAGTTTGGAGAACACCAACTTGGTAAAGTGCTCTTTCCAAAGCTTTACATTTAACTACATTTAACTTTTAAAGTACAATTTAAAATCTGAATTTAGAATTTTAAAGTACAATAATAACAGGTCTGCATGGGTTAGCATACTAGCAAAAACCAAAGAATAGCCCTAAATCACTTATGTATTTAGGAAATAGAGTTAATGATCAGAAATAGTCTTAGTCAAAGCAAAGAAATATAAGAAAGGTCTTCAAATCAGAGTGTCAGATACAATGTATAAAAGACAGCACTTATTGGTTATCTTGCTGTTAAACTTACATAAAATTTCATTTTATAAACTTCTACATAACACTTAGACAAGGCTTAGATAGGTGTAGTTCTCAGATGGATACATATACTTAGACACATATATTTAAGGTGTCAACTATATTGTCATAACCTAAAATGACAGTTTTTTATTTAACCAGTTACAAAATAATTATTTAAAAGACTTTAAAACAGGTACAAACCCTAATTGCTTTAATACTTATTTTCCCTAAGTAATAAAACCTAAAGGGTACAAGAAAATTATCTTGAAAGATAAAAGCAGATCAATGTTTCAGACTTTGCTTCATAATCAGTACATTAAAATTTGAATACTGTTGACTGTGCTAATTACAGTCAATTTAATCACATTCCCAGTTTTTTTTTTTTTTGAACCCTCTGCAACATACTCAGTCATTCTCAACTTGTTTATATTTATGTTTATGTCTATGTTTGTTTACATTCTTAGTTTTGTCCTCTTTAATCTTGGACTTGAGCACAAGAATAGTACTTTACCAGACAAAGTATTTCTTCAGTCAGAAACATTTTCTTTACCTTTGAGAAACCAGCCTCTACTTCAGAGCAAAGCCTGTCCATGGAAGAGGGCATGATCCTTGTCCTTGGAAAAATCCACAGAGCACTCCTAGTCACATACCCACCCTGCTGAGTTGTTTGTCTACAAAAACCAGGAGAGATCTGTGGCACCAGGTGTCCCTGACTTAGTTAGGCTAGGTGAGGACCCATAGCAACCCGCTAGCAACCACCAATCAGCATGAGACAGGGAAAATACCTGGGATGCCAGATGACCCCTCAGTAGTTTAGGGTGGTTGATCACGTGTTGGGAAACCATGTAGTTCAGCATGTACTACCCTCGTGGCTTAAACCAATCAGTTCAAGCCAATCCCCTTCTTGTACTAACCAATCACCCTTACCCAACTTATTCCAGCCAGTGAATGTGCTAATCATGTTTTAGAGTTGTTTTATGATTTTCCCGTGGTGTGTGATGATTTGCTAAGAGATGCTATGATGTATGTGAAGTCCCTGCCTTCCCCAAAGAGTGTATAAAACTGCTGCAAACCCTGGGCTCGGGGCCTCTCAGTGTCACCAGTTGCTGTGCGCGCGGAGGATGGAGCTAGCTCCAATAAACACCTCTTTGCTGCTTACATCGATCTTGGTTTCTGGGGGTCTTTTGGGGGTCCCAAACTTGAGCATAACACCTTCTAATTTTCCATACTAAAATGTATTTATACCTATAACTTTATTTTCTCTCTTTTCTAATTTCAGACATTTTCTTAAATTCATATTCTGAAACCATTCTTATCAATGTTATCTGTGCATTAATTTACACAACATATTTCATCCCAGGAGACATTGGCATATATTCTCCCAGGTGATATTCAAGGGATAGGAATATTTTTTAATCTGACCTATTTCCTTATCACTGTCACAATGCCATCAATATTAAGTGAGTTTCCCACCACTATCAGTTGTACCCAGAGACTCCTTCTGGTCCTTTTTTTATACTAAGCATATTGATATTTGATGGAGGGGTCACTTTCCATTCTTTTCTTTAGGCTCTCTTAAAGATCCCTTTGCAGAGGCTGCCGAAAAACAGGTTGGCCTTAGTTTCTGGGTGTTGTTTGTTTGTTTGTTTGTTTGTTTGTTTTTATCTTTTCCTTTCTAGGTACACTTGTTACCCTGCCAGTATCCTCATACATTTAATTTTATGGGATATTATTATAACAAAAATTGCTCTACCCCATGACAGATATCTGTTGTCCAAATAGTGTGTGCAGTTAGGATCTTAAAAGGGGAGACTATTTCTGTCCCCAGTTCTTAGATTAACAGTGCTAGAACCTACTGCCACAACCTTTGTGGCCAGCAGCCTATACCCCCATGGGAAAAGGGGGCTGACAGGCAGGGCAGAGGTCAAGTTCTCTTTGCCATTTTTTTTTTTTTTAATAGCTCAGGCATCTTTCCGAGATATGTTGTTTTCCTCACCCTGGGTTGTTGTCCTTGACCCACAGTGAGATAATCTGCAATCTGCGCCTGCCTGGGGCCAGCTGAGAAGCAGTGCTGGGAGTGCCAGCACTGGGTTTAAAGGATTTAAATCTTTTTAACCCTTTCTTCTGGTGCCCTGTTATCCTTGTATACCAGACAGTGCCTTTTTTGCATCCTCAGCTTAGTTTCTGACTGTTCAAACTCCTTATCATGCAACTAACTGCACAATGCCTGTACGTACAAAATCTTTTCTACATACTTTACCTCTGACCGAAAACTCCAATTGCAAGATTGCATAAAAATCCAGAAAAGCCATTCAAAGGCCAGAATGGGATCCTGTAAAACACCTTTTTCTTAGAAAGGTTTATATCTATAGGAAGCCTAGTTAGCCAAGATCTTTCTTCCCAAGGAACTACCAGTATGATCAATGTAACAGGGCCCATATCTTAAAGGGCCAGTAACGGACACAAAAAACAGACAAGAGAGAATCACCAAAATCATGGCTGACAGATGGGAACATTTAAGACAGACAGACCTGCTTGCACATCCAAATTTCTTTTACTTACTTTACCTGTAACAGGCCAATGCCAACTGCAAGATTGTATAATAATTCAGAAAGCTATTCAAAAGCCAGATTATTAGAGTAAAACATCATCTTAGATTGGCTTACACCTATAGGTGGTCCTTTCTCCAACTTACTTTATCTCTGACAGACCAACTTCAATTATAAACTTGTACAAAAACAAAACAAAGGGACAATCAGAGAGGGTCCCCAAAACCATTGTTGACAGGCCAGTTAAGATCTTCCCCAAGAGACTACCTATAGGATCAAAGTGATATTGCCCATGTCTTAAAAGAGGCAGTAAACAGATACAGACAAAAGCACAGGGAAATTCCAAACTCAAGGCCAACAAACAAAAGAAAACCTAGAACAGACCAGAAGGGAGTAAATATCTTGAGATTCTCAAGTCCCACTTAATCATGACTCCTACACCAGTGGTGCCACAGATATCCCCACAAAGAGGGACCAGATGTTTCCATAAATAGGAACCAATGTGTGGAATTAAGGGTCTCTGCATTTACACGGGGGAATTTACCAGATGGCCAAGGCTGTCACGACTTCTAACAGTTTCATTTTTCTCAAAGTGTACCATGATGGAGCAATCTGTACCATTTCATGGAGAGAAAGTGAGAGTTCCCCAAAGCAAAGGAGCTTTGACAGCTGTTGGGAAGGTCCCTCACTCCCCCTTTACTTATAGGAACCGCTCCTCCAGTTCACCCAGAGGCAAACTCACCTGTCTCCTAACTTTCCTGCAGTTGCCTCTCAACAAGTTCAGCAGCCACCTTGCACCCTCAGCACGGAAGTGTGGTTTCTTGGAGAGCCAGACCTGCCCAGGAAAGCTGGAGTGGGGACTGCTCGTGGGTTCCATATGGTTTGCCAAATTTGCTACTGAAAGTTCAGTCCATGTCCCCAGTGCCAATCCAATAATGAGAACATGGTTTTGAGAAAAAGGAAAAAGAAAGTTGGTTGCTTTGTTAGCAAAAGAGAAACACAAGGGACTTGGGTCTCAGCAGCTGGGATTCTGCCCATGAGCTGAAATAGGGGGCTTTTAAAGAGGTGCTTCAAAGGCTTTATTCCACATGTTCTCTGTCTGAGTTGTAATTCACTCGTTGATTTGGGAGATAGTAATTTCTGAGCTCTTCTGTTGCCATCCCCAAAGCCTTTGTTCCCATGGTGCAAGGATGCTCAAGGACAGTAACTCTATCTAGGATGGGCAATAAAGGTAATCCTGTTTTCCTGAGATTTGGGAGGGAGAGAGATTAAGAAGAAGTAGGAAGAGAAGAGAAAAAACATGACCATTTAAAAAATAAGTCACTGGGACTGTGGTTAGTGGCTTGTGGTACAGGGCTCCCCTAGCATGTGCTAGCCCCTAGGTTCAATCCTTAGCACCACATTAAAAAAAAAAATGAATGGAATAAAAGTATCGTGTCTAACTACAACTAAAAAATAAATATTAAAAAAAATAAGCCACAGTTGGGGTTGTGCTCATAGTAGAGTACTTGTCTAGCATGTGTAGGTTCTGGGTTTGATTCTTAGCACTGCATATAAATAAATAAATTAAAGGTCTATTGACAACTAAAAGATATTAAAAAATGAATCACAGTGGCAGAACAGCAAGGGCTATATTCAGAGCTTAAAGTGGACCACTGTTACATAGGTAGGAGGCAGAAGGAGGAGGATCACAAGTTTCAACCCAGGCAAATTAAATTAGCAAGACTGCATCTCAGTATTTTCAAAAAAGTTCTTAAAAGGAGTAAAGTGAAGTGTAGCTCAAAAGGCCCACATTCAACCCCTAACTCCATAAAAAATAAATAAAAAGTTATTTTTTCAAATTCTAATGCTTGCAAGTTTCACTCAGAACATGTATTAATATACATCATCAATGCCCCTAGTTTAGTTCCTCTAATTCAACAGGTAATATGATGGGTTCAGAGATTGGGTGTTCTAGACATATATCCCAACTGATTCTGGTTTTAGTTTGCAGACTACACCTAGAGAAATACTAATTTAAAGATGGATCAAGGAATACATTTTCATAAAAATATGGAATCTCTAGAATATATAAAGAGTTTTGAAAACTCAACATAAGAAAAAATGACCCAATTTTCAAAATGGGCAAAGGGCTTCAATAGACATTCTTCAAAAAATAAGATACATAATGACAAGGCCAATAAAATTGCAAGTAGATGGTCAATATCAATATCTCATTGGGGAAATCAAAACTACAAGGAAAATCAAAACTACAAGGAAAATGCCATTCCACATGCATTGAGATGATTATTATTAAAACCACTGAAAACAATAAAGTGTTGGCAAGTTTGTAAAGAAATCGAAAGTCTTATACAGTGTTATTGGGAATGTAGCAAGGTAGAGCTGCTGTTGAACATACTGTGAGGGTTTCTTAGAAAACTAAAATTACCATATAATCCAGAAATTCCACTTCTGTGTATACATCCCAAAGAATGACAAAGGGAGTCCTAAAGAGACAGTTGTACTCCTATGTTTCTTGCAACATTATCATCAACAGATAAAATGTGGGAGTCACCTGAGTGTTCATCAACAGATGAATGAGTAAATGAAATGCGCTATGTGCATACAACAAAATATTATTCACCCTTAAAAAGAAACAAAATTCTTGGGCTGGAGTTCTGGCTCAGTCGTAGAGTGCTTGCCTCACATGTGTAAGGCACTGGGTTCAATCCTCAGAACCACATAAAAATAAATAAGTTAAATAGAGGTATCATATCCATCTACAACTAAAATGTAAAAGTAAAAATAAAATTAAAAAAAGAAAGGAAATTCTGACATCTGTTAAAACATGAATGAGCCTTGAGGACATTATGCTAAGTAGAGCAAGTGCATCATATAAAGACAAATACTGTACAATTCTATTTAGATCAGATAACTAGAGTAATCAAAATCATAAAGAGAGAAAATAGAATGGTAGTTGCCAGGGGTTGGGTACAGAGAAGAATGGGGAGTTATTGTTTAATGGATATAGAGTTTTAGTCTTATAGGATGAAAAGAGATCTAGAGGTGGATGGTGCTGATGGTTGCATATCAATATAATGTATTTGATATTATAAATCTACTTAATACTACTGAGTTGTATGCTTTAAGATGGTTAGGATGGTAAATGTTGTCTATTTTTCCACAGTAAAATGAATTTGAAATAAAAAATCCCAAACATACAATTTTATTCAGACAGACAAAGACAGAATACTGCTGGACCAGGCAGCATAAAATAGCAAATCTGACTTCACGCTAAGTGGCAAGGCATTGTTATTCTTAAAATTTCAACACTTTTTTATATATAATTCTCCCATAAAATCTTGCCTTCATTGTGGAAGAACATATTTCAAATATTGCTGATGCTCGATAGTCCAAGTTTTAGATTCATTTTCTAAGAAATACAGTCTCTATAAATGCAGCATTCATTCAGTTTGTAAGATTGGATAGAAGAAACATTTTCTTGATGTAAAGTAAAACATTAAAATGTAAAACAAATGAAAGGATGCTGTCTGCCTGCCTGTTCCAGCAGTTCACATCCCCTCTGAAGGGAACAGGAGCGTCACAAAGCAGCAGCTAAACATGGGAAGCTTAGGAGGGTTTGCCAGACAGGCATTAGAAACTACAAAACCAGACAGGCTGGAGCCATTTTACTTCCTGGGAGCGTGATTCTGGGAAAATTCAATGAATTTCTCTGTCTCAGTTGTATCATCTGAAACATAGGGTTTGTTATTTTCCTTAATTCAAAAGATCGGTGCAGGGTATATGTGAATACATCTGCAATATATTAAGTACATTTATATATATATCTCACATAGAACAACATCTGCAATCTAGTAAGTTTAAAAAACTGTTGTTATAAATAATTAAGATTCATCTTTACAATGGTTTTATGAAGATAAAATTGACAGAAGATAAAATGCACATATTTAAGCAATGTGTTAAGTTTTGACAGGTAAAATACTCATGGAACTATCACCAAATCAATCAAATGAAAATATCTATCACCCCCCTCCCCACACACATTTTCCTGGTGACCTTTTTTTTTTTTTTTTTAAAGAGAGAGTGAGAAGAGAGAGAGAGAGAGAGAGAGAGAGAGAGAGAGAGAGAGAGAGAGAGAGAGAGAGAATTTTTTTTTTTTTAATATTTATTTTTTAGTTCTCGGCGGACACAACATCTTTGTTGGTATGTGGTGCTGAGGATCGAACCCAGGCCACACGCATGCCAGGCTAGTGTGCTACCGATTGAGCCATATCCCCAGCCCTCCTGGTGACCTTTGATAATACATTCCTATTCCTCCAATCTGCCACAATCCCAAGTAACCACTACTCTATTTTATAGCTATTAAATTGATCTGCATTTTCTGGGATTTTAAAGAGAGTATGCATTGTTTTTGTCTGAATTCTCTCACTCCGCATAATTACTTTGGATTATCTGTGCATTTATATTCCTCAATAGTTCTATAAGTTTTATAAGTTTTATTGCTAAGTATTTTCTAGCTAAATGAATACATCACAATTTATTTGTTCTTTCACCTATTGATGAAATACGGATCGCTTTTTTGTTTGTGTTTATTGTAAATAAGGCTGTAATTATAAACACTTGCATGTATACATCCCATACCTTGTATGGGATATGCTTTCATTTTGTTCACATGCAATAGCTGGATCATATAGCACATGTATATTTAATATTTTATAACACTTCAAAACTCTTTTCCAAAGTCAGTCATATCAATTTACTTTCTCGCCTGCAACAAAAGAGATTTGCAGTTTCTCTATATTCTTTCTACTGCTGATATGTTCATTCTCTTTTAATTCAGCTATGCTGATAAGTTTGGAAAAACTCATTGTGGTTTTAATTTGCATCTCTCTCATAAAAGAGGATGCTGAGGATATTTCCTTGTACTTATTTGTTATCCATCTATTTCTTTGTTAAAGTGAAAACATATACATATAAAAATATTTTCCCATTTTATTAGTTCTTATATCTTTATTTTGAATTTAAAAATTTAAAAAACTATTCTGAATTCAAATCTTTTATCAAAAAGGAGATTTGCAATTTTTTAAAGTCTATATCTTGTATTTTTCATTCTCTCAACAGGGGGCTTCAGAGTACAAAAGTTTTTAATTTTCATGAAGTCCACTGTATCAATTTTTTTATGGCTCTTATACTTTGTATTATATCTAAGAAATGGAACAAAGATTTTTCCCTTAAGTTTTCTTCAAGAATTCTCTTATTTTATGTTTTAAGTTGGACAAAAATTTCTATTTTTAATTATTATTTTAACTGTACATATCTAAAATGCAGTGTGATAATTTGACAGAAGTATATAATGTATATCAATCAAATTAGGGTAGTTAATGTTTTTATTTCCATGGAATTTTTTTTTGGAAAAAATTTTAGTTTATAATTATTGTACATATTAATGAGTTACAATGGGATATTTCAATACATGTACATAATGTATACTAATGAAATAAGGGTAGTTAACATTTACATCTTCTTTTCATTACTTTGTGTTTGAAGCCTACATGCTCCTTTTTTCTAGTTTTTCATGAAATATATAATAAATTGTTGTAAACTATAGTCATCCTACTGTCCTGTGGGACACTAGAACTTATTACTTCTATCAAATTGTGTTTTAGTTCTTCTCAGCAAAAGAAACAATCAATGACGTGAATAAAGAGCCTATATTTTGGGAGCAAATTTTTACCACTCACACATCAGATAGAACACTAATCTCTAGGATATATAAAGAACTCAAAAATATTAACACCATGAACATCCAATCAATAAATGGGTCAAGGAACTGAACAGACACTTCTCAGAAGATGACATACAATCAATCAACAAATATATATAAAAAATGTTCAACATCTCTAGCGGTTACAGAAATGCAAATCAAAACTACTCTAAGATTTCATTTCACTCCAGTCAGAATGGCAGCTGTTAAGAATACAAGAAACAATAAATGTTGGTGAGGATGTGGGGAAAAAGTCACACTCATACATTGCTGGTGGGACTGAAAATTGGTGCAGCCAAGATGGAAAGCAGTATGGAGATTCCTTGGAAAACTGGGAATGGAACCACCATTTGACCCAGCTATCCCACTCCTTAACTTATACCCAAAGAACTTAAAAACAGCACACAATAGGGACAAAACCACATCCATGTTTATAGCAGCACAATTCACAATGGTTAAACTGTGGAACCATCCTAGATGCCCTTCAGTAAGTGAATGGATAAAGAAAATGTGACAAAAAAAAAAAAGAAAATGTGATATATATACACAATGGAATATTACTCAACAACAAAAGAGAATAAAATCATGGCATTTGCAGGTAAATGGATGGAGTTGGAGAATATAATGCTAAGTGAAGTTAGCAATCCCTAAAAACCAGATGCCAAATGTCTTCTCTGATATAAGGATGCTGATTCAAATGGCGTTGGTGGGGGGCCATGGAAGGAATAGAAAAACTCTAGACAGGGGAAAGGGGAGGGAGAAAAAAGGAGGGGCACAAGGGTAGGAAAGACAGTGGAATGATATGGACATCATTACCCTAAGTACATGTATGAAGAAGACATGAATGATGTGATGCTACCTTTTGTACAACCAGACATATGAGAAATTGAGCTCTATTTGTGTAATATGAATTGTAACACATTCTGCTGTCATATATAACATGTTAAAATAAATTTAAAAAAAATTATGTTTTAGGATCCATTATCCTACCTCCTTCTATTCCAATTCCCACCATTTTTAGCCTCTGGTAATCCCTAGTCTACATCCAGATGCTTTCCTCTCTTTTATTAGCATCTACATATGAGAGGAAACACGCAGTATTTGTCTTTCTGTGTGTCTGACTTATTTCACTTAACATGCCCTCCAGTTCCATCCAGCCATTTTTCTGTGAATGATAGAATATCATTCCTTTGTATCAATGTACACACTACACCACGTTTCTTTATCCATTATCAGTTGATGGGCTCTACATTGAATTCATACCTTAGCCATTGTGAATAGTGTAGTAACAAACACAGTGGGAAGGTATCTCTTTGGCATGTTTATATGATTTCCTATGTACACATAAACTGAAGTGGGATAGCTGCATATAGTAGATCTATTTTAGGTTTTATATTATATGGTGTGACGTATAATAGGAATTCTTTCTATTCAATTGTTTTAGTAATTGTTGATGAGAGATTTCTCTCATATTAAGTTGCTTTTATACCATTGTGGAAGACTAATCATAAATGTGTGTCTCTATTTCTGAAGTCTCTGTTCCATTTCACTAGTGTACTTATTTATATTTATTCCAATACCCACATACCACACTGTCTTGATTGCCTTAGCTTTATGGGAAATCATCAAGTTACGTAATTCTCCAATTTTCCTTTTTCTTTTGTATGGGCTTTTCTATGTCCTCTGAATTTTCATATACATTTTGGAAACAGCTTGTTAATTTACACAATAGTCTTCGTAGACTTTTACTATAATTTTATTGCAAAAAAATCTATAGATCACTTTTTGGGAAAATTGTGTCTTAATAACACGGAGTCTTATAATCCATGAACATGGTGCCTCTACTTATTTTGGTTTTCTGTTTTTACCAGTATTATTTTGTAGGTAAAGTGTAGGAGTCATTCAAACATTTGTCAAGCTGTATTTCAAAGTATTTATTAATTTTATTCTATTTTAAATGATTTATTTTTAAAATTTCAACTTGAAGTTATTCATTGCTACAAATAGGAACATAATCACCTATTGTCCATTAACTTCATGTATTGCCTTTTTGCCAAAATTCTTTATTAGTTCTAGTAGAATTTGTGTAGATTCTCTCAACGTTTCTATATGAATAATATCATCTGAATAAAAACAGTTTTAATTCATCCTTCTGGCTCCCTTCTATTTCATTTTGTTTTACTCCCACCGTTAGAACTTCCAGTACAAAGTTAAATATATATGAGGAGAGATGACTTCTGTGACTTGTTCCTGATCTTAAGAAGGCATCATTTAGCTTTTCACCACTAAATATGATGTTATCTGTAGTTGAAGACATGTGATCATTCTGAGGGTCGTTTTCTTTGTTCCTCGTTTCCTAAGAATTTTTAACAGAAAATAGACGTTCAATTTAGTCAAGTTATTTTTCTGTACCTATTGAATATGCTGACTGGATCAGTCATGGTACAATCAGAGATGCAGATTACTATGTAGTCTTATAAATAATTTGACCTTATCAAATTTGGGGATTTGGTTACATCGTTTTTGTGAGTCTTCATGTCGAAAGATGAAACTTGAAGTCTGTAAGGGAATCAGTTAAAAAGAAAAAGTGGATTTCAAGTAGAGTTGGGTGGAATAAGGGTAATTCACAGCACGGAACTGGAAGCTGTGAGGACAGACTAAAACTCATGTCAGTTGTCCTTTTCTTTAGCCTATGCTTTAGTTAGCTTTTTCATTGCTGTGACCAAAAGATCCAATAAGAATAACTTAGAGGAGGAAAAGTTTATTTTGACACATGCTTTCAGAAGTTTAGTCCATGATCTGATGTCATAACTCTGAGTCCAGGGTAAGGCAGAGTTTCATGGTGGAAGGTCATGGCAGAAGAAATCAGTTCAGAACACAATAGTCAGGAAGGAGAGAGAGAGAGAGAGAGAGAGAGAGAGAGAGAGAGAGAGAGAGAGAGAGAGAGAGAGAGAGAGAGAGAGATCTTTTCACCAGGGGCAAAATATAAATCCCAAAGGCACAACCCCAGTGACCTCCTTCCACCAGCCACACCTGACCTACCTACAGTTACCACAGGTTGATTTGTTTCACTGGTTTAATCTACTAAACAGGTCATAGCTCTCATAATTTAAGTTTTCCACCTCTGAACATTGTTGCATGGTCTCACATATGAGCTTTGGGGGACACCTCATATCTCAACTATAACAACCTAAAAGCATGCTTTTCTTATCAGAGAAGCTGACATTCTTCATTTTGGAACTAAGCATACATCTGGCTCAAGACTAACAGAAGTCAAAGGAAAGTGGAGGGTAAGTGAAGCGATTGCTCTCCTAGCTACTGATACATACAAAGTTGCTGAATCCACCAATAAGCAATGATGTGTTTGAACTGCAAAATAACTTCTACTTTAATTATCTGCCTATAATTCTTATACAGGAGTCCTCCTTATTGTCCACTCCACCCCCAAACATAAAAAGATAGGACTCTGGGAAATATATTTCATCTTAGACAAATTGACAATTTGCAAAGCTCCCAACCAGTTTACACTGGCTGATTTACAAATGTTATACCAACTTTGTAGCCCGAGACAGAACTTATTTGTTCATAAATGTATTAATGATTTAATATATTATTGGACTTAACTTGCTAAAAGATTTTTAAAGAATTTTTAAAAAATTGGTCTGTAGTTATTATACCAACACTTTCCTGTTTTTGTTATTAGAGTAATGCTGATCTCATAGAATGAGTTGATAAATACTCCATCCTCTTTAATGTTTGCCATTATTTCTTCCTTAAAGAAAAATTCAAGCTGGGCGCAGTGGTACATACCTGTATACCAGTGGCTCAGGAAACTGATACAGGAGGATAGTTAGTTCAAAGCTGGCCTCAGTAAAAACGAGGTGCTAAGCAACTCAGTGAGACCCTGTCTCTAAATAAAATACAAAATAGGGCTGGGAATGTGGCTCAGTGGTTGAGTGCCTCTGAGTTCAATCTCCATTACCAAAAAAAAAATTAAGTTTGAATCTATGTGGACCAGGTGTTTCCTATGTGAAAAATACTTTTTACTATAAATTCACATCTTTGAAGAGATAGGGCTTGTATTCATCCGTTTTTATTTCTATTTATATAACAAAATACCTGAAGTAAAGTAATGTGTGAAGGAAAAAGGTTTTACTTAGCTCACCATTCTGGTAATGTAGGTAAGATAGGGTGCTGGCTTCTGCTCAGGGGCCAGTCAAATTCTTTTATAACTGCCTGTCATGAGAATTAATTCACTTCATGAGGCCAGCATTAAAGTTTTCCACATGATGTACTCAATGACACATCACTTTCCATTAGGCCCAGTTTTTAAAGCTTCCACAACTTCTATGCCACCACACTGGGCACTCAGTTTTTAGCACATGAACCCTTAGGATAAAAATAAAATCACATTCAAACCATAGCAGGACTACTCAGGTTTTTTTTTTTTTTTTTTTTTTGTTTGTTTTTAGTTAGTTTTGTAGTTTGTGTCTTTCAAGGGATTTTTTCATTTTATATGTTGAAGAATTTAATGGAAACTTATTAGAATAATGTTGCTCAAAATATTCTCTTATCCTCTTAATATCTATAAATAACAACGTCATCTCTCTCATTTCTGACATTGGCAAATTGATATCTTCTCAGGTTTTTTCCCCCTTGCTCCAGCTAGCTAGATATTTATCAAATTTATTGTTTTCTCGAAGAGCCACATTTTGATTTCATTGATTTTTCTGAGTTGTTTTTATTTTTTAATGTGTTCTTCATTCTGACCTCTATTATTTCTTTTAGTGTTTCTTTGGGTTTAATTTTATGTTTTTCTAGTTACATTAAAGTGGAAGCTAAGGTCCATTCTACTGAGACCTGTCTTTTTAACTAATATAAAATTTAATGCTATAAATTTCTAAGTACTATTTTAGCTACATCTCTCAAATTTTGGTATGCTGTCTTTTCATTTTTATTTATTTTGAAGTAACTTCTAGCTATTTTTTCATTAAGTGTGACATATAATTAGTTTTTCAGAAGTTTGTTGTTCAGATTCCAAACATTTAAAAAATTTTCCAGATGTTTGTGTTATTGATTTATAATTTCTGTAGTATTCAGAGAACATAATGTATACAACATGAATACTTTAAAATCTAGTGAATTTAGTTCTATTATATGACATATCTTTTTTTTTTAATTTTTTATTTTTTTTATTGGTTGTTCACAACATTACAAAGCTCTTGACATATCATATTTCATACATTAGATTGAAGTGGGTTATGAACTCCCAATTTTACCCCAAATGCAGATTGCAGAATCACGTCGGTTATACATCCACAATTTTACATAATGCCCAATTAGTAATTGTTGTATTCTGCTACCTTTCCTATCCCCTACTATCCCCTCTCCCCTCCCCTCTCTTCTTTTCTCTCTACCCCATCGACTGTAATTCATTACTCTCCCCCTCATTGCTATACAAAATTACATATAAGAGATTGTGAGGGGAATGGGAAAATATATGACATATCTTGGTAAGTGTCCCATGAACATTTGAAAAGTAGGTATATTTTGCTGTCTTTGGGTGGACTGTTTTAATAGGCATCAATTAGGTTAAGATATTTAAGATGTCAAAATCTTCTGTATACTTACTAATGTTTTTTTTTTCTAATGGTTTCACCAATAACATAAATATTGAAATCTTCAACTATAATTATTGATTTTTAATTTCTCTTTGTGGTTTTTTCAGGTTCTTTTTTTTTTTGCTTTATATGCTTAGAAGTTCTGATGTTAAGTGTACAAGTTCTTAGAATTACTTTGTCTTCTTTAAGAATTTTTAAATTCTTCACTATACAATCAATATCATTATCTCTGATATTATTCTTGTTCTAAATTCTTCTTTGTTATATCATGTTTTGGTTAGTGCTAACATGTTGTACCTTTTAGATTTCCTTTTATAATCTAAATTGTGTCATCAGAGTTAGTTTCTAATTGACAAATTTGTTTTGTCTTGCTTTTTTTTTTATCCAATCTAACATTTTCTGGCATCTAATTGGGTTGTTAAGCTCATTTATAGTTGATTCTCTATAGATAAGGTAGTTATATCTTATAAAGTTTCCACAATCACTGAATTAGTTAATACAAAAAGAACTGTTCTTTAGGGAAATACAGTGTTAGATTCCTAAAGTCCATAGATGACTAAAAAAAAAAAAAAAAAACAAACAAACAATAAATATTGATTTGGGGATTGAATGTCCATTTTAATGAGTAGATGAATTTGTAAATATACAATCTACAAGTAATGATGATTGGATGTCTATTTAATGTGATAAATGATAGTATTGGTTTAAAATTACTATTTTGCTATTCCTTTCCTATTTTCTTCCCTCTTTTGTATTATCCTATTTTTCCTTATTTAATGTATCTTCCTAGGTATATCTCTTATTTGTTTTTCTTATTTGTAGTTTAGAATTTATAGTATACATCTTTAATATAGTACTGTCAGTGATCTAATACCACTTAACATCTAGTAAATGTATACTTTCATCCCTGTTACTCTATCTTGGCCAAAATCAAAAGTTCTCATTAATGTTTTATTTGTATCGGTTTTATGGCTTTTTTGCATTTAATTTTTAATTATATAATAGCTATGAGCATGAGAAATGTATCAGTGCTTTTATACTTCTAATAAAACTAATAAAATAACTAAATTTATTTATGAACTCTAGTTCACTATTGCTATTTATATTAATTACTGGATGACCTAGACCATACTTCCAAGAGCAAACAATCATTTATCTTTTGTTTCTTATTGCATTCTTAGGACCTAGCACATGTAAAACACACAATAATGGATACTCAACACAAGTAAAAAAGGAGTTACTATTTAAAAAGTGAGCTACATATGAATTGTCATATGATTTTGAAGGGAAGCTAAGAGAGTTGTTCCTTGTGGCCAGATATCAAAAAAACTCAAGTTGGGTAGTCTACAGTGGAATGCACATTTAGCATGTTTAACAGAGGAGATGGGTTTAACAGAGGAAAGGACCATTTTTTAAAAAAATTTTCTATGTATGTAGATAGCTTTTGTCTCACTCAACACTTGTTCCTGCTTAATTTCACTCTATGTGCTCTGTCATCCTGTCCATTCCTTGAAATACATTGAACTTAATTTTTGCCCTTTAGAGAAGTAGTTATGCTCCCTATTGATTGAAAAAGTGACCTTGAATAAAGCACTTAAATTTTTGATGCCTTAGGAAGGCTACTCCTATTTTCCTTACTAGGATGGTATGATTATTAATATTTGAAATGCTCTTTCTGGTATTTGGTCTGACCAAGAAACTAAGATGACTTTGATAGTCGATTAAATTCCAATGGCAGTCACGGTGGGAAAAGGAAAGGAGAATGCAAATAGTGCAGTGGTGGAATTTCAGTAGAGAAAAGGACAAGTCAAAAGTTCTGTTGAACTCTAAAGAATGTGATGAAAAAAATGGGGAGAGCTCCACTAACTCGATCATCATTTATTTATTAATTCATTCAACATACATGTACGCCTACCATGACCTAGAGACTTTTCAAGAAAAATTATCATATACATGAACAAATGATTCCTACTCTCATTGTTCTTATATTCTTTCACTTAAGAAAATAAATAGAAAGGAAGATAGTAAAAGAAAAATAGGCATAATAAATAAATTATGTACTATTCTATAAGGTGACACATGCTTTGAGAAAAGGAAAAAATAGTAGAGCAAGGTAAGGGGAGTACAAGGGTGGGTAAATGCAGGACCTTCTGATTGCATCTTTATATGGGTGAGATTAATAAAAACTTGAATGAGTCAAAAAATTAAGACACACAGATTTCTATGGGGAGGCTTTCCAGCACGAAGTAACAGATAATACAGAAGCCCAATACTAAAATGCCACTGGTGTGGTGATGTTAATGGTGATGCTTGAGCAGAATGATCAACCGGAAGCAGAATTGAAGACAGAGTCAGAAAACAAGGGACCAGTTTTCTTATAGCCTCTTGGGTCATTGCATGGATTCTGGTTTTTACTCTTAGTAAAATGGGAGGTGCTGTATGGTTTTGAGCAAAGGAGTAAGCTGACCTGATTTTGGCTTTTGAATATTGACTTTGCTGTGATGAGAATAGAGCACATGATAGGTTGGGCAAAAATAAAATTAAGGACATTTCTTAAATAGCTTTTGCAGTAATTCCCATGAGTAATGACAGGTTGGTCCAGGATAGGAGGAATGTAGATGGTAAATGATCAGAGTCCACATTTAGCTGAAAGGGAGATAAAGCAGGATATGTAAAGAGATACCGATTAAAGCTACAAAAGGAGTAAAAAATGCATCCAACGCTTTGTTCTATGTGAGTATCTAGAAGGATGAAGTTTCCTTTAACCAAGAACAGAAACTCTGCTGATATAGAAGGACTTCATTATTGTTACTACCTAACTAATCTCTACACCTCTATATTTACCTCCCTTGGCCTTCATCCTTTTTGAAATGCAAATCTGTCTGCATCCTTAGCCAATGGAAAAAAAATTCTTTGGATTCACAGTCTCTTTCAGAATAAAGTCTTAACTTTTCATGACCTGATTTAATTTATTTATTTTGCATACTTCTTCTCTGTTCATTTTTTCTCCCATGTTCAATATACCCATCACCATATAGACTATTAGAAAGACATGTTGCCTTTCTGTCTCTAAAATGTACAGTTTCCGTTTCTTGCTCATTTTCCAGGTATTCCCTTTAGATTTTATTCTTCATGAGAAAATTATCATTCAGCACTACAATTCAATCCCCCAACATACCTGTACATTAATATGTTTTTGTTATTAGAATAGTATCTATGTTATATCATAATTGCTTATTTTTCATCAACATTCACTACAAGCTTCAGAAGAAGGCAAATCTGGTTGATTTCTCACTGTTCCAGGTAGTTATTGCTGTATAATAAACCATCCTGAAACATAGAGTTTTAATACAGTAACAATCACTTATTTTGCTCACAGATTTACAATAGAGAGAATCTTGGGGGGAAAAGGTTATTTCTGCTCCATGTGATATTAGCTGAGATGGCTTGAGTTGGGCTAGACTCAAAGATCCTGTTTCAGGTGATTCATGCACAAAGCTGGCAAATTGGGACTAGCTCTCATTTCCTCTCCATTTGGGCCTCTCTAGGCATTAGTTGATTTTAAGAGCAGGCTGTCTAAGAAATTCCAGCAGAAGCTGAATCCTCTTTTATGACTGAAGCTCACAAGTTATAGATTCTCATTCTTTCCATAGTCACAAACATAGATACCACCTCCCTGTGAGAAAAATGGTAGAGTCGTATTTTAAGAAGGATAGATTGAATAGGAGCTATTGTTATTGCCATTTTGGGGCTATCCAACCTCTCATCATCACTACCATATCTACCATACAATAAATTCTCTGGTGTGTACTAAATGCTCAATAAATATCCTTAGAATAATTAAAGTGTCTTTCTCACTAGCTTCTTTCTCCATCCACAATGAGAAACCAAATTTATTACGAGAAATTCAGTAGCATAGAGTTACCAACAGAAATGAGTGTGTCTAGGCTTTGCTTCGATTGTGAGGAGCACACTAGAAAGAGCAGGTTCATGTAACTAACACTGTGTTTTACTTGGATATAACCTTTATTTCCTCCATTGGAGTCATTTAATCTATAAAATATTTATTTTCAGAGGACAAGAGTTCCCAATATTTCTTAGTTATTGCTCATTAGGATATTACCACATTTCTTTGAAAAACAGTACAAGAAACAGAGACCATTATAATGCTAGGCAGTATAGTTTTTCATTTGGAAAGCAACTGACTAGTTTTTGCATTTGGCCTTCCAATAAAACTTTGGACTAGACATTAATGTTTAGCCATTACAGTAACAGAGCTAATACACATATTGATTTGTAAAGCAACTTTTTTTTTCCTTCAAAGTCCAGTCTTTACTAAAAATATATACTTTTAAAGTAATACATTGAGAACCTTCTTTGCCCATCCTAGAAGGGTAGCCATTATATGTAATTAAACAGGAATTCTCTTACTGTAAATTCTAGAAAGTATTGTTTCAAATTTGTGATCAATAATCCCTATATCTACATCTATACATATAGAATATTAACATATTTTAATAGGATAAAAACCACCATAACGCCAATGTCTTAATACTTTGGAACATGGGTAATATCTTCTACTGAACTCAGTAGAACTCTGTACTATGTCATTTACAGATGCACAGACCTGACTCTCAGGATATAACCTTCTCAATGTTTATCTGATGCTATAGGCTGTGGCTTTCCACAATAGCGATTTCTTTTCCCCCAAGCTTTACTTAATAGTTCTTAACAATTTCACTCCCAGTTGCTAATTTTGAGAGAGGGACTGGATATATCTTACATTTTTCTCAGGATCTGTTATGAAACTTGTTAGGTTTATGGAAGTGGCTGAGGAACAAAGCACCAAGCAACCTGCATGGGAAAGAATCACCAATCAGGCACTGATGGAACCGCCTGTCAATCAGCGGGGTCTCCTGGCCAATCTTGGATCTTAGCCAGCACCCCCAACAACCCCAGTAAGATAAAGGACTCCAAAAAACCCCTTTTCCTGTCCCAACCCCGCCACCTCTCTGCCCTAAACCCAATAAAAATTCCAGTCTGAGGATCCCCATGCACTTCTCCTCAGACCCACCCTGTTGGTCTGAAGGTTCCACTTGGGACTGAAATCTTAGTATAAAGCCTCTTTCAGACCCTTTTAAAATCTGCATCCTTTTGATCACCACTGCCTGACCTTACAAAACTTTAGATACAATATTTCAATATTTACCAAGAAGATTATCTTAATTTTCTTAGCCAAAGATGATCCTTTCCTTTTTAATATTCACATAATGCCTGGAGCCATTTTTTTTTTTTACTGTAACAGTATCACTTTAAAATATACCCCAAAGTTCAAAAAAACAAAACACTTCATTTTCTTTCCATTTTTATTCTGGTATAATCCCAGGCACATATTTTTTTTTTTTTTTTGATACTGGGTATTGAACCAGGGCACTTTACCACTGAGCTGCACCCTTTTTATTTTAAGACAGGGTTTTGCTAAGTTTCTTAGGGCCTCACTAAGTTGCTGAGGGCTCAGTCTCTTTAGTTACTGGGCTTACAGATATGCACCACCATGCCCACCTAGTAGGCATTATTTTAATACCTTGGTTCAAATAACAGACTTATTTTCTGATAGTGCCAGAATTTGAATCTTGATTCTCCACCTATTAGCTCAAATCCCTCTCGTACTAAAATCTGTGCAGTCTTTGGCAGGGAGTCCTACCTGCCAACTAGGCTCTCGAATTACATTTCCATCCTTGTAGTCAGGAATTCTAGTGGGTCTTCTTAATATAGTTATCTTAATCATCTCTTCAACCTCTTTCTCAGCCACTGTCCCTACTATCTGCATAAGCATGCACCTTGTCCTACTGTCTACTCTTGAAAACTTCCCAAATGGTGGTCCACCCTGAAAGCCCACTGGTTTCTCTGTGCTTGCCATATTTGATAAGAGTCACTCTGACTCTCTTCCGGCTACTTTTTGAGAATCACTAGACTGTAACTTTGTCAATTATGGCAGAAAAAGAAACAAAATCCAAACTCATATGACTATAACCGTAACACATAGAACAATACTTCCACATAGGGTAACCAACAAGTACATTGAATTTTTCAAACTTAAAAAAGTTTTCATAGTATTTAAAGAATTCTAAAGAAGAGACTTAAAAGTTGGAAATACAAAGTAAAAATAATGTACAATTTCCATTTCTATTAAGAAAAAAACTTGCTAGCTAATGGGTAATGACTATTTGCTGCTGTCTCAGAGGAAAAAGTTGACACCAAACCTCTGTTGAGGTAGAGATGGACATTTCTGATTGCTTTGCCTCAGGCTCATTGTGTTCCTGATGTGCAGACCCGAATCTCAAGAGCAAATGTGAACAGCCAGCTCTAGCATGTCAAAACACTGAATACAAACACACAGACATGCACAGCTGGTAGTTGGAGCAGGCCTGAAAGATGTCTTTTTGTTTTGCCCTTGCACTAAGTGCCCTGGGACATGTGTGGTTTCCTTAAGACAAATGCCAAATTTCATAGATCTGTTAAGGTTAACAGAGGTGAGCCAGAAAAAGACTGGCCAGCCTTGGGCACTGGAAGAGCCTGTTCCATAGCCTCAGAGAGTAGCACCATGGAGGCCTGAGAAGGCAAGAGGAACATGCAGGATCCTGAAGAGAGAGAACTGAGTGGTACTCAGGAGCGGTTCCAATTACCAAGAACTTGACTACCAAAAAATGTCAGATTCCTATACTCTATACTTTGTTTGGAAGGCTCTGCCCACATTCAATACTTCATTATTTACCCTACCCCCAAACTCTAACCCAGCATAGGTTGACCTCTCTGACTTCCTTCTTTCCTTGGTCACTTCTTCTAGCCTCAGTGTTAGAACAAAGAGACCCTGCTGGACCCAAACTTCACAGATCGTTTCAGCCTTTATTCAGAAACGGGACTACACCTACAAGAACGGACCCACTTCTCTGGTGGAAAATGAGCCACTGAACAAAGGACGGGTCTGGGCTTAGGTAGGTTATACTGAGAGGTGACTTAATTAATGAATGTGTCAGCTCGGGCACCCAGGAATTTGGGGTCTGTATTACTGCTCAAAGTGGAAGGGAGTCAGGGTAAGCAGTCAGTCTCTGGGGTTCATCTTACTGGACTTGATGGAGGGCTTGGGGGTCAGTGATTGGTATCTGGAAAGGATTTGTTTGAGGAATGATTAATGCTTTGGCCTCTTCCCAGAGACTGACTTTCTAGGTTTGATGAACACCACTTCCCCAGTGTTTATCACCAGGAAAGAACATATTGGGAAAGGATCAATGCTCTCAATGTAGGCTTTCCTTCTCACTCCCCCTTTCCCAGGTCTCACTAGTTGGGGGGTTTGTCATTTTCCATATATAATACTCAGTGGCCTCCTATGGGTTCCTATGGCCTCCTACCCCATGCTTGTAGACTTATCTATCTGCTCTGACTTCCCCCGGGACTCAAGTTAAATATCTCCAGTAAAGTTGACTTCTGATTTAAATAACCCTGTGCCCCTTTTCACCAAGCTTTGGTTTTCTCTCTATATATTTTGGCATACAAGATATGCATATATTTGTTTATCATCTCTCCCTCCCCACTAGGGTTTAAGTTCAGAAGAGCAAGGATTTTAAAATTTTATTTAATTCTAGAACCCCAACATACAAAAAAACAGTGTCTGGTACAGAACAGGTACCCATTACATACTTGTTGAATTAATAAGTTTAAATCTATTGCTTTCACTTTGTAGATCTAAACTTCCACTGAAGTCTGCTAACCAAGCAATTACATCATAAGCATGTTTTAGAGAACAAATCAAGGAAAGAGGTGAGTTCCCCCTTTAAACTGGCAAAGAGCAGAGAGAAATGAAAAACTCCAAGGGTATGAGACATGAATTGGTTCATGATTTCCATTGATACTTAAATTTTTAGCTAGAGATGACTATAAATATGTAACTGCCTTTGCCAAATTCATAGAAATCTTTGAGACACTATTGTGTTTCCCACAGGATACAGGGCAAAGAACTCAGTCTAATTGTATTTAAACTCCAAATGATAAGTGACCTCAAGTGAGATCTACTTTGTAATTAACAATGCTGGCTACACCATATCGTTTATCATTTGCGTTATGTTCTGTGATTTGCTTGAACTGGGTTGAAGGATGATCACTAACTAGTGAATAAAAATCTCTATTTATTATCCATTCTGCTTCTTTATTGATGGGCTTGTCCATTTCATTGTTTAATCATACTTAAAAATAAAACAACAAGAAAGTATCCAATATGAAAGACCACTGCCTGCTAATTTCAGTGAGGCAGTACTCCTTCCTAAAAGACATTAGTCATTCCTGGGAAAAACTGGCTGATTCTGCCTCTCCAGCTGTGATGTGACCTTCTTACAGATGCTGAACTCTACAAAGGGCGGAACCCGTGCTAGAGGCAAAGGGGCACTTTCTCTTGCTTTACTGACACATGTAATGTTCCTGACTCAAGATCTTTAGGGATGAATTCTCATAATCAAGCCACTATGTCAGAAAAGCCTAACTCCAAAAGCTTTATCTTAAGTTTCTGGTGATCACTTGTAGGCAATTATCTAATCATCTGAGGCATTATAAAATCAAACTACTTGGGTTTCCTCTGCTTCTTTCTGAAAGGAGGAATTATTTTTGCAGTATTTCCTAAGTTAATGCTCTCTAGTCTCTTAAATATTTTGTACATCGGTGAAAATAAGATTGCAAAATGAGGACGAGTTTGAGAATTTTTACTTCTCTCTTGATCCCCTATAAGAGCCTTAAAGCTCTTTAGTCATGATTTTTAAAAATTGTGCTAAATGATTTAAAATATATGAATCAAACACTTTACAAATTCAGGGAGTTATTCTAAATTGTTGAAATATTAATATTGAATAGAAAAAAGTGAGAACTTGAGCTATTACAAGAAATGTTATTTATGAAAATAAAGTAGTCTAATACTTTTGAAAAGGTGAAAAGAAGTTTTATTATAAGCCTTTACTTAATAGTACAAAAAGCATAATCAGAAGACATTAATTCTTTAAGGCTTGTAGCCCTCAATATTTGTCAAAACAAGAGTAGGTAAATTCTCTAAAACTTTATATTAAATCAGCAGCAACTATTTGTAGTTCAAACTATAGTCATCTGTGGAATATTTTTCTAAGTTCGAAATTTAGAATTGGTTTAAGCAAGTGATAATTTCTGCTTTCTCAGAACCAAAATCCTAATTTAGAGATAAATCCTTCTCACATTCTTTTATTCCAAAGGATGTACAACTTCAATGTAAGTTTAACATAGAGAGACCCAAAAGGAGATGGAAGGCTCTCACTATTTTCATGGTTACATATTCTAATCTTTGCCAAGAACTCAGTCATTATCCTAAACACACCTCATGTAGAAAATGTTATTTTTATGATTTATGTCTCAAGTATGTAGCAAACATCTTGGCAAATTATAAGTTGGTACTTTGTTTTTCTAAGCAAAGTCTAGAGTGAAGCACATCTTTGTCAGAAGTTTTATGCCTGTGTGGACTGGAAAATTTAGCCCAAGGCATTCTAGATGGGACACCAGGCAAAGTGGGGAGAAGTCTAGGGGATACCTCTGTTATGGCATCAGGATAAAAAAAGAGTGAACATTGACTCAAGATTCCCACTATGTCTCTCTGACTCCAGATAGAGTAAGATCAACAAGCAATATCCTGCTCAATTACTCATATTCCTTTTTCTCTCACTATCTTCTCCAAGAGTCTTTCAATTATACACAATACACCCTCAGTGACAGAACTTTGGTGCCCTTAATCGTTGGAGTGAATTATAAATCATCAACTCATTTAGAACTGGCTTTCTTATGGGGAAAGTAGAAATTTGTTAAAGAACAAACTATTCCATTTCTAGATTATTCCATGTGTTAATTTTCGATATATCGTTCCTGTCTCCTTGATAATAATTTTCCTCCATTTTCATTGGGTCTGAAAGAAAACTGAACAGAAAAGAGAAAAGAAGACTAAAAAAAAAAAAAAAAAAAAAAAGGAAGCATGGAAACCTTTAGATCATTTACACGAAAACACAAATTGGTGCATGTACACAAATGTAAGGGATCAGGGATCGTTATTAAGCATATTCAATTTTTCTTGTTAGCTTCTTTTATATATACTACTATTATTTAATGAAGAAGTCTTAAGATAATAGTGCTCTCTCCTTAGCCCATAAAAGTTCTAACTACTGAATAAGCTATCATTGCTAACTAGGCCCAGGTATTGGTGGTCAACATTGTTAAAGAACCCATCTTCATTTTGAGTCATTTTAGACAAAGAAAATTGTCAGGGTGAATTTAGGAAGAGGGAAAAACAAGCACAACACAAAACACAGATGCACATTGAAGTCCCTCAAGATTTAATCCTGGAGTTATTTATTTCAGACAAATTGCTTCTGGAAAGCAAAGACAGCATCTGAAAGAAACACGGAGCTCTTTGGTGGTCCCTTCTGAGGGCCCTCTCTGTGTGGTCTATAAGTACTCTGAGAGTGAAGGCCTGTTTACCAGGAATTGATGTCTCTTTAGTTCTAGCTGTTAAGACAGCTGCCAGCTTGGGGACCTGCCTGGATACTGATTTATCCCTTTGAAGTTTTCCCAAGTTTATTTGTTTTATTTTTTTTCTCAATCTGGTATGATTTTAGCAGATAGTTCCCATGTCTCTTCCAGAGTATTCTTACCAGTAGAATTTTAAGACAGGTCAGTTCTCTCTTTTTTTTTTTTTTTATGGCTGAGTAGAATATACTTCCCAACTGTGTGCTTAATTTCAGAGTTTACTGAGAGGTTTAAGAGGTTAGCTGCCCCACTAAATAATACCTTCCTTTACTTAGAAGAGATTAAACAGTATACTGAGCTCTGTTTCTACCCTCCTCCCCACCTTGTGTATTAAATTATTTCCCCGTTCATCTGAGAAGAAATAATTTTTTAAAAAAATTATGCCCTTTATTTCAGAGTGTATTTTTTTTATTCCCAAAGGCAAAAGTTAGGAAATTCTAAGGGAGAAAATGGTTATTATATATTTATTCCTAAACTCCTCTAAGATTTTACTATCTTATCACACAAAATACTCTGCAAACATTGCAATAAAAATGAGAAGACTTGTGAGCGCTTTCACTGCATGTTTTTTCCAAGAAAGAAACATTAAGTCTTCTTTCACTGTGTACGATGTGGTGTTATAAAAAATGAGAATGAACATTAGCAGTTTCTTGATGTCACACATGTTTAGCACAGATAACTCGGGCAAAAAGAACCCTCTCTAGTATTTTCCTTGTTCATTCTACCATCATTCTTGCCCCTTTACCCCCTCCATCCCCATCTCTCCCCTTTTCCCTATCTAAAGTTTCTCCATTCCTCTCATGCTTCCCCTCCATCACCATTATGAGTCAGCATCCTCATATCAAAGAAAACATTCAGCCTTTGTTTTTTGGAGATTGGCTTACTTCACTTAGCATTATATTCTCCAACTCCATCCATTTACCTGCAAATGCCATGATTTTATTCTCTTTTAATGTTGAGTAATGTTCCATTGTGCATATATACCAAAGTTTCCCTATCCATTCATCCAATGAAGGGCATCTGGTTTGATTCCACAATTAAACTATTGTGAATTGTGTTTCTATAAATATTGATATGGCTGTGTCCCTGTAGTATGCTGTTTTTAAGTCTTTGGGTATAAGCTAAGGAGTGGGATAGCTGGGTCAAATGGTGGTTCCCTTCTCAGTTTTCCAAGGAATCTCCATACTGCTTTCCATCTTGGCTACACCAATTTTCAGTGCCACCAGCAGTGTATGAGTGTGACTTTTTCCCCACATCATTGCCAACACTTATTGTTGTTTGTATTCTTGATAGCTGCCATTCTGACTAGAGTGAGATAGAATCTTAAAGTAATTTTGATTTGCACTTCTCTAATGGCTAGATCTGTTGAACATTTCTTCATATATTTGTTGATTGGATTGTATATCATATTCTGAGAAGTGTCTATTCAGTTCCTTGGCCCATTTATTGATTGGGTTATTTTTTTTTTGGGGGGGGTTTAAGGTTTTTGAGTGCTTTATATATCCTATCTGATGTGCTTGTGGTAAAGATTTGCTTGTATTCTGTAGGCTTGAATATGAATTTTTAAAAGATCCTAAGGCGTATAATATATACAGTAAATTTGAGAAATATAAAAATGATCAATTTGCCACATGGAGGTCATTGGTTAGATGGGGAGAGGGTATTGGTTATGTAAGGCGGAAGCCAAGTTGTAATGAGCTGAATGATCAGATGTCAGGAGTGAACACAACATTATACTAACTTATTACAGAAGTCTGATGTGGGATAGGAGCTGAAAAGGAATGTGTGGTCAAGAAAGAAGTTATTTATGATTAAAGATACACATTTGTGTGCATGAAGATAATATTTAAATGAGAGGGAGAATGATGACGAGAATATAGATAGAATGTCTAAGGGTCAGAGTCTTTGAGATTGCAGGACGCATCAAGATGCAGTCAGACTGTGATAGGAGAAGTGATACTTCCTACACCAGAATAAGAGGGAGTGTGTAAACCATGTGTGTCCTGTAGATTTATTGAGAGGAATATGGGCATCTTCTTGAACACTAATTGTCTCTTATCAGTGAAGATGTGTCATGCACATCTGCTGTAAACAAGGAGGAAAAAAGGGTGGGGATTGTGAAAAGTGAGAAATTATGAGATAATCTTGCCAGAAAATAAAAAAATAATAAAAAACAGGTTGATAGAAAACTGTGGTAGAATTGCTAGAAAGTGTTTAGTGCCTACTTAAATTCAGTCACCAAAATTTATAGTGGAATCTGCCTAGTTACATGATTTTGTTTGTCTCGTTGTGCTGTAGTTTGTGGTTACCAGTACAAAGGAAGCATATCTCTGGGTTCATGTAAGGTTGGGGTGAATATCAGAAGCCATCCTTTAACACCACAACATGTCTAAATGAACTTTTTCTGTCTACTGAAGTAGAGGTTGGATGTAGAGATTTAGCTCAAATTACAGTAACATGGCACGGATTATTACCCTTCTCTATGCCCAACTTCTCTATGCATTTCCAGAAGCCTCATAACAATTCTATAGTTTAGGTATTATCAGTCCCATTTTACTAATGAAAACTGAATATAAAAAGGGTTCACTAAATTGTAAGTAAACTATAATTTAGAGTCAAATTAAATTCCATTTAATAAGATCTGCTTAATGCCTGCCACCAGAGTCATTTCATTATAATAATGAAAGAGATTTTATAAAAGGAAAAACATTTTTTTTTGCATGTAGGTTTTACTCTATTTTTCTTTTCTGCAGCAAAAGCCGAAGCTGCTGATTTTCAGTAAACGTTTTATTTTTTTCCCCTTCTGGGTGGCAAAAAAATTGAGTGAAACATGACCTGTGTTTTCTCTTTTCAGCTTTTTACACTGAGCAAATAAATATGCAACTTTGGAAAACTTTCCTCTTACATTTCCTTATTCCTGTTTGAAAAGTCTGAAAGGAAGGTTCAAGCCAGGTATGTAGGGAGATCCTTTGTGTGTGTGTACATGTCTGTTGATGTGTTAAGGATCAAAAGCAGAGCCTCTCACGTGCTAGGAGGTGTTCTACTACTGAACCCTTATTGGATTTTGGGAAAGTCTACTAAGGATTAATCTATGGCATGATACTACTTTCCTGGAAAAATATGGGAGATATGTCACTTATTGGGACTAGTGTAAACAACAAAAAAGTTGAACAAAACAATTTCAATGTAAGTATCAGATATAGATACTGGACAACAAAGTCAAATGCCTATAGGAAGCTGGGAATGAAAGTTCAAGGAGCAAAGAAGACTGGGCAGAGCCTGTGGGGGAAGCATGTGACTGAGCAACATGGGGTGCCACTCATTTGTTTGAGCCAACTGATGCATGCAGGCTCAATATCGCCAAATCCTTCCATGATTCAAGAAGAAATATGACCTAAAATGCTGTGGAATTTAGACACATTCAATTGTGAAATTGAACAACCGGGTGGTTTAGGTACATGAACCTCTGTTTTGCCACTTCTGATAGACATACTTTTAAAGCTGTCACAAGGATCTTAAGCACCAATGTTGAAAAGACAAACAACTCATAAAACCTTCTTTGGTCATTGTACTATCATGTGTAACTAATTAAAACAAATTTTAAAAAATGAATTGTTTGAGAAATATGATCTATAGGTGGTTCCTGATTTATGATAGTTCAACTTAAGATTCTTCAGCTTTATGATGGTACAAAAGTGATACATATTTAGAAGAACTCATACTTCAGATTTTTAATTTGTTCTTCCCCCCAGACTAATATATAGTATGATACTGGGCAGTGGCAGTGAGCCACATTTCCTTGTCATCGACAGGATCAGAAGGGTCAACAACCAACAGTCTACCGTGGACTGTGTTGCTGAGCTATGATGTCTGAGGTGAATTAAGTACATCTTCCATTATGGTATTTTAGACTTGGTATGAATTTCCTGAGACCTAGCCTAATGGTAAGTTGAGGAGACATCTGTATTGATATAATTTAGACAACTTTTAATTTATTTTTCAATTTAGAAAAGTTATTTGAGGAAAGGAACTACCTTCATGCCTGATGTAAAAGGAAATAAGAAAAGTTAGCTTTATTTCTTATAAGTCATGGGTTTCTTTCTAATGAGAGGGTTACCAGTTTATAGGCAAAAAAAAAAATGCTTCCTTAGGAAAGAAAGCATCTTTATTCAGCAACGATTCTCTTTCATGTACCAAAGAATTCACAAACTTAATCAGTTTATCATAATGAACCTCCAGGGGTAGTACACAAAAACATTATAAGCCCAGCATGCAAATTTTGCAACAATAATGATATTGTGCTTCCTTCTGCATGAAGAATAATTTTACAACTTTAGGTTTCTACTAAATTAAGTACATAAATACACAAAAGCCACAGTGACAAAAATTGCAACCTATTAGCTAAAGTTCACATGTGATATTGTCTAATTTCATCTCAAGTGCACTAAAATTACAAATAAGGTTCAAATCTATGCAAATTTCTTGCTGTTCTATAAATATGACTCAAACTTTAGTGATTTTACTTTTGGTCTTGAACTTCCTTTCCCTAACCAGGTGCCATACTACTATCAAAATTCTATTTGCTTGCCAAGCCCAACCTCAAAATAGTTTTCTCCTCGAGGATCCTAGTGACTGAAACTCTGTGCTGTAGCTATTCACTGGAAATTCAGGTGTGCTAGGGCAGGATGATGCAGTATAGGATGTGGATTGCAGACTTTCTTTTTATATAATGGAAGAATCCTAAAGGAGAGAGACCGACTAAACATATTGCTTTGATGGCTACTTTACAGAGCTAAAACCTCCAAGCAGTTTGAATCAATGACCATTCTTTGCTCTTCCATGTCATTTCCCTAATAGTAACATGCAGGACCACAAAGATCAACCTCATGAGCTCTGTAATGTTTTGAACAATCAATAAAAAGTGAAAATATGAAAAAAAAAGATCAACCACCCTACAGATGAGGCAGAGTCAGGAGAGAGTAGTGTGGAGCCCTGAGATCATCCGTCAATGACTTGACTAATGGCAAACTTCCTAAGAGAGGAGTCATCATAAAAAAAAGAATGAACCTTGTTTTATAAGAAAAAATGTAGTTATATGAGAAATCATAGGTCTTAAAACAGAGTTATTAATTTCTATGAGTATGATCATTTTAAGTAGCCATATTACATTCAATTTTGTCAAATTTATAGTTATATAAGATGCCAAAGGTCATTCTCACCATGACCCTCCCAAATATGCCTGCATCCTAATTCCAAGACACTGTGAATATATTCCATTACAAGCAAAAGAAACTTTACCGATGTGATTGAGTTAAACATCTTAAAGTGGGAAAATTATCCTGGACTATAGGGTTGAGCCTAATGCAATCATGATAGTTCTTACTATAGGAAAGGGGAAAAATCAGCAGAAAATACAATGGTGGATCTAGAGATCAAAGTGATACGAAAAGAGGAATAGGGGACCCTATAGCAGCTGCAAAAGGAAAGGAAACAAATTCCACCCCAGAAATTAAAAAAAAAAATACAGCTCTGTGGTTCCATTTTAGATTCCATAAATATAAGAAATATATTTGTGTTGTTTTCAGCTATTAGATTTGTGATCATTTGTTATAGGAATGATGTAAAATTCATACAAGTTATATGCTTTTGTGGCACAAGTTGTTAATAAAGTTGTTCACACCTTACTCTCTTGTCATTTCGTTTTTTAAAATAAAGACACAATTTCACATTTATCTCTATCCACTTTCATTCTATGTATTCTGACCTATGCACATTATAACAACCCTGGTTGTCTTCATTTGCTTTGACCAGAAGTAGAACTTAAGAACTTGAACATAAATAGATTATTTTGGGTAAAATTCTGGAAAACACTGGTGATAGAGAGGTGAGACAGGGTAGGGAAGAAAGCTAATAAAAGGTCATTAGCATGGTGGGCCACTGGATCTTCACCTGCTGGGGAACTTGCAGTAACCAAGCAGAAGGAATGTCTCTTAGTTTTCCCCATGGAGTAAGGGATTTGAAGTATTCGCCTACCACGTCTCATCAGCCCTTTGCTTGAAGGCTGTTCTCGGAGAGTAAGAGGAGGTGATAATTCCCCAGAACTTCTTCTGGCTTGCTCTGTTCCTAGGCAGAACAAACTCCAGTGCTAAGAGAAAGCCCCAAGACAAAGGATCAGTGTTACTAATGGAATTGCACCCACAGTGTGTGGGGCCTCTAGAGGGGAGATGTGTTGGGGATTGACAGGTCTGATTCATAGCCGACTTTTTGAGACAGCCTTTCAGTTTTCTCTCTTTATCATCTGTTCCACTCTGTCAAGATTTGGGGATGTTTATAGTGCCAAGGTTCCTCCTTTTACATTTATTGTTTATGTAAACTACTTCTTCCATTTTTAAATGACCCTTTATACTCATTTTAGACCACCCCCTGGGACAATGTGATCCAATGAACTAGCTTTTCTAACTAAATAGAACTATGAACATATTTCCTGAATTATTTCTCCATTGCTTTGTACTTTTTTAAACTGCCCCAAACCATACCAGCCTATGACTTCTAAACTGTAGTTCATTTTCATACCCAAGTTACAATGGCATGAACCTCTAAAGCCATGTTTCCAAATTTGTGTTCCTCTTTGAATGTGTCTTTGCATTGTCTTTAAGCATTTCTCAGAAATCTCTCTGTAATATGCTTTAGGACAAATCCCCTGTCCTTTTCACTCTGGTCACCGGCTCTTGCTAGCCTGCTGCTGTAGGATGGTCTGAAAAGCTCAGTTATCTATTTGAGGTTTCCATACTGTTACTCCTGCTGAAAACTCAGCACATGGGCAGGACTCTTCTCTTCCTCTGTCTCTGCTTCTGAAGCTTAGGATAGGACTGGTTACCCACAGAACGACTGGTCTGCCTACTTTCATGCTTGTCCTTGCACACTGTATTCTCCACACAGCACACAGAAGCTTTGGTCTTCTTTGACAATGTATGTTCAGATCTTGACACCCGTGTTTGAACCCAAATACTTTCTTCAGGACCTTCAAAAATGCTCCTCTAGTTGCATGGAATACTTTCCCCTCTGATATCCCTGCAGCTTGGTTATTTCTTTCTTTGGGTTTCCTCAAACCAAGAGCACCACCCTCCCTGAATGTAGCACACTTCATGTCATACTTCAAATTTACCATTCTTCCCAGCACTATAGCACTCATTGCTGTCAGCTCTCATACTGTTTATAAATTTATTTATATTATTACTTTCTGTTTTTCCTTCTAAGTAAGGCATAAACCTGGTCTGTTTTCATAGCTTTCTCTCTTGCCCTTCAAACAACACCTGCTCTCCGTAATATTTCCCATAAAGAAACTTTGGGCAGCTTTGTCTTTTAGATGGGTTTATTTTCCCTTAAAACATAGAGTTAATGAATGTAGGACACTAAAAATAGGTTTTTGATTTCTAATACAAGCTTGTTTTTCTTAGAGTAGCCGGGCCTAAAAACCCCTTCGGGAACCTACTCTCTGCCGTCTCCACATGGTAGAGGTCAATGCTCTACTGCCCCTGAGATTAATCCAGTATCTCCACAGATGGAAGATGAGGTTGAACTGGACCTTAATAGCAGAAAAACAAAAGCAAAAATTCCATTCTCAAGTCCAAGTCCTACCCCATTCTCTGTTTCTGGATTAATCCCCTTGTAAGACAACTGACAATGGATCATCCCTTCCCTTCTGGGAAGAAAAGGTACTCTGACTTCTTACCTTAGAATACATATGTATAAAAGAGAACATTTCCTGCATCTGGATTACTTGACTTTCCAGTTCTGATTATGCTGCATCAAGACCTTCCTTTTTTTCTAAATATTCTTCAAGAGAAGACACAACGGTCATACTCCTCTTTCACTGCTTCTTTGGTCTTCTCTATCTTCTTTGAGCACATTGCTTCAACAAGAGAACATTATTTCCTGAGATGTTTCAGTTAGCTTTTTTGTCCCTGTTACTAAAATCCCCAACAAGAACAACTTAATGAAGGGAAAGTTTATTTGGGGCTCACAGTTTTAGAGGTCTCCGTCCATAGATGGCAAATTCTATTGCTCTGGGTTCTGATGAGGCATCATTTTGTGGGGGAGGCCCAGTCAATGGAAACTGCTTACTTGATGGCAGGGTCAGGAAACAGAGGGAGGAAGGAAAGAGCTTCTAGAAGAATAACCCTTCCAGGGCTCCCAGTGATCCACCACCTCCAGTCCCGCCTCACCTGCCTGTAGTTAGTACCCAGTTAGTCCTCTCAAACAATGATGGACTGATTAGGACACAGTTCTCATAATGCAATCATTGTACCCCTGAACATTCCTAAATTAACAGGAGCTTTTGGGGGACACCAAACTATAGCCAATAATAAACATAGTAGATAACCTTTCTGGTAAAGAAACATCTAAGTTTGTAGTTTGAAATATAGAGATAAACAGATAGATGTAGATATTGAAATATAGATAAACCTGAATAACAAGACAATGAAACATCTCATAGTTGAAACTATTTGACTTTGTTTTCTTTACTACACAAAGGACTTCTCCAAAAACGCCAAGTAGGTTTTTGCCTCACATACACAAAATGATAGGGAACTACCATTAAATTCTTCCTTAAAAGATAAATAAATACATAAATAAAAGAATAATCTTCAGTAAAAAAACATTATTCCTCCATCTTTAGAAACAAATAATTTTTAATGTTAATAATGAAAAATTTCTAAACTTTAGAAAAATATTTTGAAATCCAGTGTCAATTTTGATAATATTTTTTAATTACTTTCAGTCTTAGGCAAAAAAGTCATCATATTTTTGAACTTTATGCAATCCATATTTCTATGTCTAGTAGTCCCTTTATATGATATTAGGAATGCAAAACCAGCAGCAAGACATCTTTCTGCCCAGTTGTCACAAATTGGTTCTGAATCCAGAGAAGTGCTTTGGAACCCATGTATTTGTGAGTTTCTCAGCAAATGATGGGCAATAGTTGAAAGGATCCTGGGTGTTAATCTCTTAAATTTCTTCAAGTCTTTGCTCAAGTCCTATCTTTCAACCAGATCTCCTCTGATCACCCCATTAAATGCCTCACACTGTTTCCTCCTCCCTCATTAACCCCTGGACCTGGGAATCCCAGTCCTTATCCTGAGTGAGATAGTCAGAGAAAAGTCCACACACTTTTTAATGTTCCTGTTCTAAAGAGAGGGAATTTTGTACCCTTCCTGGAGTGTGGTTCAATTCAGTGACTCTTTGGTAAATAAAATGTGGCTGAGGTAAAGGGATGTCACTTATAAGATTAAGTTATTAAAAAACTATTCTCTCTCTCTCTCTCTCTCTCTCTCTCTCTCTCTCTCTCTCATCTTATTTGCCTTGGATGATGCAAGTTTATATTGGAGTCCTCTCCATATCAACTGGACTGCTGTGAGCAGTTCAATGCAGAGGCTTGCTTTGTGAGATAACAAAACCTCCTGACACTAGCCATGTGAGTAAGCTTCAAATGACTCTGGCTGACCACATGACTTCATCTTCATGGATGTCAGCCTCATGAGAAACCCTGAGCCAGAACCACCCAAGAAATTACTCCCAGATTTGTGATCTTCTGAAATTTGTGAGATGATAAATATGCATCATTTTCAACTACCAAATTTTGAGAAAATTTATTACATAGCCACAAATAACCAATATGGTGAAATCATTTTTCAAAAGAAAATATTCCACAAACTATCTTTAAAAAATTAGTTCTACTTTACTGAATAACTACTGGAAACCTGTGAATGGTGAACAATTAAAATATAGTAGTATGACTATAGAACTAAATTTTCAGTTTTAATTAATTTATTCTGCCATATGTGGTCAGTGACTACAGTATTTAATTGTGTTTTATTAGATCATTGACTTATTTTTTGTTTTTTATTGTCTGATTTCTCCATCTAACACAGAAGAGTTTGTTCTGTATTATTATTATTATTATTATTATTATTATTTTGGTACTTGGATTTGAATTCAGGGGCACCCAACTACTAAGCCACATCCCCAGCCCTATTTTGTATTTTATTTTAAATACAAGGTCTCACTGAGTTGCTTAGCACTTCACCATTGCTAAGGCTGAATTTGAACTTGCTATCCTCCTGTTTCAGTCTCCCAAGCTGCTGGGATTATAGGTGTGCACCACCATGTCCAGCTGATCTGAATTCTTGTATACAGATATTTTTGTGTTTCTTTATAAATGTAATCAAGTGCCTAGAGTAGTGTCTGGCACCTAGAAGATATTCCATAAATATTAAAAGAATATGTCAAGAATATTCAAGAGTGTCTCAATTTGGGCAGCAGTACCAAAAATGCCATAGACAGACATTTATTTCTCACAATTCTGAAGGCTTGAGAAGTGTATAATAAAGTTCCTGGCTGACTCAGTTTTTGGTAAGGGCTCTTCCTGGTTGCAGAGAAAAGCTTCTTGATTAATTCTTACATGGTAGGCAGACCATCTCTCTTATTTCTCTTTCTTTCTTTTTGTCTTTTTTCCATGCTGGTAATGGAAACCAAGATCTTGTTCTTTGGGCAATCACTCTACCACTGAGTCATGCCTTAAGCTTTTCCTATGTCTCTTTTTAAGGGCACCAATTCTATCAAGAAGACTTCACACTCAGAACATAATTATCTCTAAAAGGTGCCATTGCTAAATACAACTACTTTGAGAATTAGGTTTCAACATAGTTGTCTTAGTTTATTTTATGTAGTTATAACAAAATGCTTGACAGTGGATAACTTATGAAGTGAAGAGGTTTATTTTGAGGCATTGTACTAGAGATTGAGAAGTCCAAAAGTATGGCACCCACAGCTGTCCAGCTTCTGGTAAGGTACTCCTGCTGATCAACTCATGGAAAAGTTAGAAGGGCAAGCAGGTACATGAGAAAAAGAGGCCAAACCCCAGAGATAGGTAACCTGTTGCTGTGAGAAAGGTATTAATCTATCCATGAGGACTCCACTTCATGACCCCAACTCCTCTACTAGGCTCCACCTCCCTGCCCTGCTGTTGAAGAATTAGGGTTCCAACACACGGACTCTTATCTCAGCAGATATGCTCAAACTATAGCATTGTTAATTTTGGAGGTACACAAATGATCAGTAACAGAGTTAATAAATGAGATGCAACTTGTATCTTATTTCTGTCTCACATATAGTCAACTCTGCAACAATCTCTCAGGTCTCAGTTTTCCTGGATTTAAGTTTGGGTAGGGGATTGAATATAAGACTCATGAATATCTTTTCTATACTTGAAACTATACAATTGTGTCTCCTCTGAAATGACATCTTTTTTTAAAGCGACATTTAATCTGCTGCTCTTCTCTTGGCTGAATGAAACATCCAACAGATGTCTAGATAATTGAAGTCCCCAACCACTAATAATTTCTGCTCCAGTTTTGTTCTCTGTATTAGGCAAGGAACCATCATCCCAGACTAACTTTGATTAGATGGTCCTGACCAGTACTATATTGATGTCATAGCTCTTCTACTCTCATCCACCTGCTCTCTACTTCATGTGTACACTGTTTTGTGAATTTTTATACAAGTATCTCCTTGGCACATAATTCCATATCACATGATGCTGCTTTTAAATAGATATATTTTTCCATTTCCCTTGCCCAGTCTTGTGTTCCACAACCTGGTGATTTTTGTGAGACCTGGGTTATTACTTTTGTTGTTGTGGTTGTTAACAATCACTATAAATAAAGACATCCAGCTGGGTGTGGTTGTGCATACCTGTAATCCCAGTGGCTGGGGAGGCAGAGGCAAGAGGATTGCAAGTTCAAAGCCAGCCTCAGCAATCTAGCAAAGCACTAAGAAACTTAGCAAGACCCTGTCTCAAAAAATTGGGGGGTGAGGGGGAGGCTGGGGATTTGGTTCAGTGATTAAGTACCTCTTTGGACTAAAAAATAAATTTTAAAAAATGTAAAATAAAGACATCCGAAACTCTATACCTTTCCCCTGTTTTCTTTTAAGGTTTTTTTGGTCACTAACAATATTGACATTTTTCTATACTTACATGTATGTATTTTTATTACAGACTTTTGTTTCTTGGGAATTTTCTTCCCACCTCTGCATATCTTTGGAATCCACTGGACAAAATTGAGATGTTGTAGGTAAAAAGTGGCTTTCCACCATCATATTATTGATATAATTGCCTTTTACCAAAATCTCTTCCACATTCACACTCTACATTTGAAAAGAAGAGCAAAATCTATCATATGTTATTGTTTTTTATCAAGGACTTCAGTATCAATAGTGATATAATTCATATGTATTTTGTCTATGGTATCTAATTCTTCATGAAGTAGAAAAAAGAAGCAGAGAATAGTCAGCATATTTGAGTTTTGTTCATCTTTTCATGTCTCTGGGCACTTTGAAAGGTAGCATCTTAAACTTTCTAGGGAGAGAGATACAGAGTATTGTCTAGCTTGAAGAAACTCCATCTCCAGCACAAGAGGAAACAACAACAACAAAAATTCATCTGTGTCTCTCTGCCTTAAATACCTGTTAGTTTCCTATGTTACCCTCTTAGAATTATTAGAAAAGATTCATTATGATCAAGCATGTGTTTGCATTCACTTTATTATAATGTTAAGATGTGAGATTTGAAGATTTGGATTTGTACTATGTGATAAAAAATAATGTTTTCTATTTTGCTGGTATGGTCCTGTGTTTATTTTTCTCTTTTTCTTTTTATTACATTGTTTTATTTCAGATTTTGACTCCAGTTAATTTCCCTTCTCCAGTTAATACCTTTGAATTTCTTTGCTTTTCTCACTTCTTTCCCAGATCTTATTTTTTCTGGAATCTGTTCTATTGTTTCTAGAAAGGCCAAACCTAGGAAGAAATTCTTCTAGAATTTATTTTCACTATTCAAGACATCAACCTGCATCAATAAAAAAATATAACTTACTGATTTCTTCAATTAATAATTCAAGCACATTACTCTCATATTGTAAATGAGATTCCAGCAATTAAACACATCGCATTCTAAGACATGTATTCGTAGGTGATTTTGTCAATGTGTGAACTTTATAAAGTGTATTTAACAAAGACAGCTACAACCTTAGCAAGCAATTTCTATCTCATGGGACTGCCATTTCATGGCTGTATAATTTTCCCCAACTTTCTCATAAATTTCCATTGCCCATTTTACTTCTTTGTCATACATTTTGCAAATGAAGTTCTTAGGAACCTGCTGTGGAACCCTTCCTGGACATTCTCCACAATTCCTCATATAATCCCCATTGTTATTGCATGTTATATCTGTGGTTCCCAAACTCATGAGTGCAACAGAATCACATAGAGGGTTTGTTAGGACAGAGAAAACACCTGGATCTGTGGAGCTAGAGAATCTGCATTTCTAACAACTTCCCAGGTCATACTTATACACAGGCCAAGGACCACCTAATCCAGTGACTAGGCCAAGGACCTAGTCACTGGATTAGGGAGTCAGGAACTCATTAGCTCACCAGGCAATTCATGGTGCTGGCTGACTTTGGCAGGAAAAGAAATGATAGACTCCTACAGCTCACTTGGTGGGAATTTTGCTACCATGGAAGTCTGCTTTCTAGATGTCTTGGCATATTTTGAAGAAGTTTCTGTAACTACATTCTTAATCTTCCTGCAACTTAACAATGTCAACAGGTCAATTTAAATCTCCTTCATCAGCTCAGGTGGTGAGCACAGAGGCATATAAATACAATGGGGAGCATGCTCAGTTCTTGAGCCCCTCAGAGTATCTGGAGCCCCCTTCAACCCTAGCTGACTTGTTTCACGATTAGGTGTCCAGTGTAAGAAAAAAATACAACACACTCACAATCTAACCTCTTATTTTCATTTGATCTCAAAATATCCCACTCACTCCACCCCCTCAAAACTCCAATGATAATTGGAAGTTTTATGCGTATGAATGAGTTTGGTGATTTCAGGGATGTTTATATTCTGGAAACTCAAGCATTTAATTCTGGAAAACATTACAGAGCATTGCATTGTGGGCCTGAGCCAATCCACAAAGTCCCAGGACAGTATGTCCCAGACTTAGTTAGCAGTTTACCTGAGGGAATTGGTAGGATAAGCATCCAGCTCATGTAGGTATATGTTATTTAGACACTAGATGAATTTTAGAAGCTTCAAAAACAATTTGCAAGCCATTCAAATAGCAGTATCCACTTATGTGGTACAAATAGTAAATCATGAATCATTTCATAATTCTGTTTACTTTTATTTTGAATAAATGAAAGACGCTTTTTAAAAATTAGCAAATCAGCTCTTATCAGTAAAATGGCTCCCATTGTTTATTTTCTCTATTTTGCATTTACCTCCCCTTTCTATAATAGTGGTAATAAAAGTTACAAAGCAATCCTTGGACACTTATTAAGTGAAAAAGATATGGGGTAAAACGTCTGCATGTATTATTATATTCATCTTACAAAAATCTTATGAAGTAGATTCTATCCATATTTTGTAGGTGAGAAATTTGAGACTTAGATGGAGCAACTTGACTAAGATCACAAACTACTAAACAGCAGTAAAATAGGGATTTTTCTAACTCCCCACCCTGACCTTTGCTCATTTGCTGTGAGAATCATGACAGTCTCTGCCATCAAAGGTGATTTTCTGGCTCTACTCCTAGGTTTTCCTAGGGTCCTTGTATAGAAAGAGCCAAAACATGTGAAGCCAATTTGAGTCCTCCCTGTCACAGGACAAAGCTGGTAATCAATGATACTGGCTGAATTATAGAATGAAAGAGAATCAGTAGCAATTCTAAAAGAGAAAAACCCAAGTTAGTGGGTATCTTGTAGCCCATAGGAGCCAGTTTTCTAGATTTCTTTGAACATTTTGAAATAGATACTAACTATAGCAGTGTTCTTAATCTTCCTATAACCTAACCATTTCAGTAGATCAGTGAAGATTTTTCTTCTTTTTCCTGGTATTTCCCCTCCTCTTTGTTTCTAAAACAGAGAGAAAAATCAATTGAAATTTTTAGATATGGCTTTAGAATTTTTCATTCATAGATATTTTTCCCTTCCTGAACTTCTATTATTTAATCTATTGTTATTTGGCTTCAATGATTTTTTTTCTCTGATTGAGGCCAGAATTATATGGGGAATCCTGAGATTGTTTATATATAATTAAAAATGCTTTAGGAGTAAAGGATTCATAAATCCTTATGTGTAACAACTGCTTCTAGTTTCCAACAATAGAAGCTAAGGTGGTAATAGTCCTTAATTCCAAAAACAGAAAGGGCTAAAAAGGATGTATGTAAAATTGAGTATTTACATCTATAATCAAGACCAGAATGATACTTCTTTGTCATTTTAAAAACACATAAAGTCCTGGAATCACACTTTGTTTTTTATTTATAAAAGTAGTATTCTAATCCCTTCATTGTGACATAAATGTTAACTATAAATAACCTACAAATATGATGAAATAGTTTTAAAAATTATTCATTTGACAAAGTATTTTAACAAATATTTTCTTATTTGATTCTAACTCAAAACTTGAGACAGATTTCTTCTTCTTCTTCTTCTTCTTCTTCTTCTTCTTCTTCTTCTTCTTCTTCTTTTTCTTTTAATATTTTTAGCTGTAGATAGACACAATACCTTTACTTTATTTATTTAGTTTTTTTTTAATGTGATGGTAGGATATGAATCCAGTGCCTTACACATTGTAGGCAAGTACTCTACCACTGAGCCACAACCCCAGAGAGACAAACTTCTTTATAGAGAATCTGACACTAAGAGAGGTTAAATGACTTACTTAAGATTATAGGACTAGTACTTAAATACTTAGTTATTCTTAGCCTTTTCCTTATACTGTACTGCTTCCCTCTTTTATTCTCTAAAAAGAGCTCAAAGGAGAAAACACACATTTAGCCTTATAAGTTCAATATCATATAAATGAATAAATATATTCAATATGATAAAAATTTTGAATCTTAAGGATCATTTTTCATATAGTTATAATCCTAATATCTTTAGTATTCTATGGTTCTCTGTTAAGTTGTAGCCTCACATTTACTTCAACAACCATTTTAGACAATATTGACTTATTTTAGGTGATAGACATTCTGGAGCTCCTAGTGGGTGACTACAATTACCCTTTTCTAAAGCTATCTGGTTTACAATTAGAATCTAACAAGTCTTTTAACATGAGTTAACACATATTTACTGTGATACTTTTGAGTCAAATTTTAAATGACAAATAAGTTCTAGAAAAAAATCAGTTCTAGAACACTAATAATTTTAAAAAGGATAGAAAAGAGAAATCATGCACATAGCATAAGATCCATACCTTTAAAACATACTGTTCAGTGATTTTTAGTGTATCCATACACTGCATAACCAGAACAACTATTTCTAGAACACATTAACCATTACAAAAGGAGATCTTGTACCCATTAGCAATCACCAGCCATTTATCCCTCTCTCTTCCCCCTGTGACTATTAACCTATTGCTGTATCTGTGGACTTGATTATTCTATACATTTCATATAAATAAGATATCCCACTATCTGGCTTCTTTCACTAAGCATAAGATTTTCAAGATGTATCTATGTTGTTGCATGTGTAAGTATTTCATTCTCTTTTATGGTGGACTAATCTTCCACTGTATGTGTACATCACATTCTGTTAATTCCTTCACCGGTTGTTAAATATTCAGGTAATTTTCACATTTTGGCTACTGGAAAAATATTTATTGAGGGCTTAAAAATACTGTGAATTCTGTCATTGTTGGGTGGCATATTCATTATGGGCTTGTTAAGTCTGGTTGGTTTGTAGTGTTGTTCAAAGCTTCTATTTTGATGCTGATTTTCTCTTTCATTGTTCCATTCATTTTTGAAAGGGGAGCATTAAAGTCTCCAACTAATATTGTTAAGATTTTTATTCCTCCCTTCAATTCTTTCAGGTTTTGTTTCATGTATGTAACAGTTAATTGTCAACAGGATTGGATTAAGAGATGCCAAGCATTAGGAGTCTTTTGGGTGTGTCTAGGAATGATTAGCATGTGGAATAGCCAACTGAAATGGAGACCCTCCCCAAGTGTGGGCAGCACTGTCCAATAGGATGATGGCTTGGTTGAAATAAAAGTTGGAAGAACAGGGACACAGCAGCAGATGCAAGCTCCATTCATCTGCAAGTGGTTCTTGATTACTGCTACAATCCTAGGATATTGGACTCTGGCTTCTTCACTCTTCTAAAGTGAATTCTTCAGAAGCCTTCCAGCTGGGACTAGGTTAGCACTCTTATTCTGCCAATCTGTGACTTTTAATTAGATAGTTTAATCCATTTATGCTTAATGGAATTTCTGGTATGCCAAAATTTATTTTTGCTTTTTACTACATAGGGCTATTTGTCTTATAATTTTTGTTCTTAATTCTTTCAATACTTTTTGTGTGTGTTTAATATCTCTACCAATTTAATTGCTTTGCCATTTCATTCAGTATATTTAAAAAATTACTCCTGGTTGCCTTGGGAATTATTATTAATCTCTTTATTTGTAATAATCTATTCTTGATCAATAGCAGCTTAAATAATACACAAAACTCTTTTTCTATATAACTGCATATTTTTCTTTTGTTTAAATGCTTTAATTTTTCATCAATTATATGCTCAGGCATTGTTTTACCATGAACTTAGATTTATAATTATTGCATTATATAACTGTCTAATACAGGTCCACAAAAAAATCAAATAATTAAGTATAAAAATGTGCAAAAATGTATTTATACAATATTATATTTATATAAAAGAACTTTTATTTATCTACTTTCATTCTAGAACTCCTATTACCTGTATTTTGGTGCAGGATTTTTGTTGTGGTTGTTGCTTCTGCTTATTTTGGTTGTTTGTTTTAGTGACCTTCATGAACCATTTCTGTGAATTCACTATCTGGTGGTGTGCTGCCACTGAAGTCTCTACAAAGTTTTGTAGGGTAGGTAGATGATTAGATCGGAGTCAGCTAATGATGGGACAGAGATGTCTTTGAATATCTGTAACTGACACATCTGCCATTGTTTTTCCTACTTGCTCTGCTTGTTTGTTTCTCCCAGGCTTCTACACTCCCATCAGTCAATCCCATAGTCTGCATTTCCTGCTTGTAGAGCTACAAAGCACAGAGGTGAAAGTTGAAGGACTTTTCTGGGTCTTTTCTGAACATGCATACCCCACATATTAAATCAATCTTCCAGATTCCCAGAAACATATTGAAACATTTTAAAGCCTCCTGAAACTCTCATTTTGCAACTTTTCCTTTTTAACTGTTTTGATTAGGGGGTGGGGCTACAGCTCAGTGTTAGAGCAACTGCCTTGCAGGTGTGAGGCATTGGGTTCAATCTTCAGCAGCACATAAAAATAAATATATTATCCAACTACACATAAAAAAATAAAAAATGTTTTGATTAGTCTTCCAACTGTTATTTGTTGTCAGGCAGCATTGATGTTTAAAAAATTAGCACAGGATAAGTTCAACTGAGGTCAAATGAAGACACGACTTTTTCAGTGAAGTCTTCCAGGGAAGCACCAGGTGGGGGAAATAATGACTCCTTTTTGGGAATGAAACTTGAAAGTGTATCATTTCAGTTCTGCTCCATCTGGTACTAGGAATGCTGGCTGTTGTTTTTAAGGTTGCTCAATGCTGTTGAGTAAGGGAAGGGGATAGCATTAGGGTTATGTGAAAATGACACAAAGCTCACTGTTTTTCCAAGACTCGGCTGCTATTTTTCACTAAAACGTTCTGCAGTCTCTGTTGCAAGCCTTTGAATAATTTCCAGAGTTCTGAAAAAGTTGATTGTGATAATTTCTTGCCAGTTATTTCATTGGTTTAATGGAGAGACAACTTTTAAAATGTCTTACTCCACCATATTTATTGATGTTACTCCTAAGAATGGTTGGTTCTTAAACTTTTCATTGCTGGTGGTGACTTAGTATTCTGTGATCTTTTAGTACGTTGCTTAAAATCTGTGGATGCCATTGTGAGACGAATCTATGTGTGTTCTTCCACTATTTTGGACAATATGCTACTTAATTGACTAACACATGAAGTCTATTTTTCACTATAAAATTCTAAAATTAACCCCTAGTTTAGGGACTCTTCATCTTAAAAAGGTATCAAAACCTACCACAGAAAACCCAAGAACAAATTACTTCAGAGGAATAACCTAATAGAAAATTTAATATGTATATTTAATTGTAGAGCCTACCAACTATCTTATTTGAAAAATGATTTTTTTTAAAATTAGTCATCACAGTTGCTGAAAGGGCTTAGTTATAAGTTAGCTGAATCTTTACTTATGACTTAGAATGGGATAAATATAAGATGAAAAGATTCCAAAGTCAAAATTAATTAATGTCCGTGAAATATCTATCGCATGATATACTGGTACTATACTCAGGAACCAAGAGGTTGAACCCTTTAGAATCTAGAAAAATACTTAAAATGTCCATCTCTTTTATGAATAGTAGATATGTTTCAGAGTTTTAGTAAAACTATTTAAAAGAGACCTTACATGGGGGGGGGAATAAAATACTATGCAGTTCTTGCTTACTTTAGACCCTCTACAGACTGTAGGTTCCAGGATTAGTGTATAGAGAGGTTTATAATGCACAATGAAAAGATATCGGGCAGCTAAGATATAGGGTAAAATTATGTAGATCAGAGATCATTTCATTTTACAAGTTCAAGTTCAAAATTACTTTTAAAGGACAACCATGAATAACATGCTATAATAAAAATGAAATTGTATGTCATAACCTGCTAAAATATTGAGAAATGCTTCAGCGACTTTACATGTAAATTTATTTATCTCCTTTCACTATTACAAGAAAATTTGTTGTTACATTCAAAATTTTGGACTTGTTTTCATAAATTTATTTTCTTTTCTTATTTTCCTTTAATGAAAAATATTGGTACAAAAGTACAAAAATTACTATAATTCACATTTCTTTGTCTGGGTTATAGATTTTAAGTCTGCATATAGAGAAACCAGGGAACTATGTGAAAATCAAAGGCAACTTCAATTAAGACCTATAGGTTTCAGGAATTTGTGGAATACTTGTTTCTTCTCTAATATGTGATTCAGATGATTTTGCCATTTTTCTCTCTTTAAATTACATCCACATTGATGTTAGGCTAGTTCACTTATGGAATTTAAAAGCTTGTCTGGGTGGTTTTATAATTAGGCCTTCCCAGGTAGTAGGAAATTTTGCTTTTCTTTCCCATCTAACAGCTGTGTTCCCAGCTGGGTCTGTTTGTTATAAATGAAAATGGCTCTTTAAATCTACATTCTCTGCATGATCAAGCTTGGCATCAGATGCAGCTTCTGGACGATGCCAAAGATAAGCACCAAAGGGTGTCAGATTGAAACTCTGGATCATGGTGTGTTAGATGGCGTTATCAGCCATAATCGTATATTTCTATTAAAGTCAAGTGATGTGACCGATGGATCTTTGAAACGTAAATCACTTCCAGTCTTTGAATGTTTTTGTAATGTGATTGAGATGAATCCCCATGATATGTTTATGGAGCATAATGAACTGTGAAATATACAGGAATAGAGGTTGTGGTAATATAGGACACTTGTTGACCTGAATGATGATATTCCTTTGCTTTAGGCTATAGGCTTATGGAAGAAGATAATCATTTCTCCAAATAGTACCCATCAAACATCACAGAAGAGAAAGATGTTTATTTCTTACTCTTACAGTTGATTTGCCTTGCAGTTCATTCACCCTTTAACCTGCTTATTAATAGCAATGAATTGTGCAAACTTTGCACTGGTCTTTGTAGTATATATGTATCAGTTTACTAAAAATTCACAAAGTACTTATCAGTCTAAAAAGGCTAAATAACATTATAAGTTTATTTTTTCTAAGTAGCACTTTCTGGCAAAACCATTTCAGTCAATGTCTATAAAAGGGGAATGAAACTCCAAAGATCTGTATAAATAAAAATCTATATAAATCTAAATCTAAATAAATATAAATATATTTGTTGACTTCCCTCAAGATTACTTAAATTATTATTTATAATTTTCAAAAGCTTGGTTAAAAAATCAGTTTAACCCTTTTAGAAAAGAGATAAATGAAATTCATTTACCTCTAGTACATTCTTAAATGTACTGACTTAGTTAAAAAAAAATGTGTACATTTTAGGTATTCCTCTGGGGAAAATCTTTCTTTAGTTCTGATTGGCTGTTTTGTTTTTTAAGATTCTCAGCCAGAAATGTTTATAAACTATTGAGCATATTGTTATGTTATGAACAGCTATTGAGTATATTGTTACCTAACTCATTTTGGTAATATTTTTAATTGAACTATATTCAACCTGAAAAGTCTCATTTCACCTCTACCTAGCGGTCTATAATCCCAATGTAGAACATGAGAAAAAAGCCTCCCCTTCATTTTCTTTCTGGTTTAATAACATTTCATCATTCATTATTGTGTTTTTCACTCTCTGGTAGATTTTTGAATGGTGAATATACCTAATTGAAATAAAGCAAGACATATTTCAGAGATCTCAATGAATTAAGGAGGCTCTGTTTTTGAGCAGGAATTCTTGGGTTTGTTGCTAATAAAGTGCGTTTTCTCTCTTTTTGGAGGGCATCACATATGTTATACAGTTGGATGGCTTATTAGGATTTCTGGCAAAAGCTAAGATTTATTTAAAATAGAAACCATTTAGAGTATATAAAAAAGAAATGAAATTTGTGTTCATGTGACTATGTTTCTGTGAACTTACCTTTCAGCATTTCGATCAGACCCTTAGAGACATGAGCTCATTTTTCCTGGTTTAATCAAAGCAAATAAAATCAGTACTAATAGTTCAACTTTCTATTCCATTTTTATTAATTGAAATTCTAGCACAAGGCCTCATTTAAAATTTCACACCAGCATACTTTAGTTAAGACTATAAAAAATGAGGCTATTGATTTATAATGCTCTGTCAAAGTCATTTTTATATTAGAATATAACACTATATATTTCATTAAAGTTTGTTCTTCCCTCTATGCAAGAAAAAAATAGTAAATTATTTAGTCAAATAATCCTTCCTCTTAGAAAGGCATTTTGAGAGGTGTTAATAAAAAATTCTGTTTATGATTACAGGTGAATTTTTAACTATTTTTTTAGTCCTCATCACATTGGTAACTTATATGTTTGATCATTTAATATTACCAGGTAAGCACTTTAATGAAGTTTCACATTTAACACTACAAATCAAAGAAATTATAGCCATTGTTACTTTTATTTCACAGGTGATAAAACTGAGATTCAAGTAACAAACACACAAAAAGACAAATCACTTGCCCAAGATGAGGCGTGTTGCAAGGTATGAAGCTGATCTGCTAATGCCAGGCTCTTAACTATAACACTGTACAGTTGCTCCTTATTCCAGGATTTCATCTTCACAAATTCATATGCTTAGCTAAACTATATTATTAATCCTCAAATCAATATTTAATGCATTATTTCAGTCATTTGCAGCCATGTGCAGAGTGGTAAAATATCGGAGTCACCTGACTGTCATGTTCCCAGCTGAAGCTGAATAAAACATTGCATTAATTCTTTATTCAGCTTTCACACTTTAAGCAAGTGTTTCTTTCATAGCTTAAGTAGCACCACATATTTTGCATTTGTGTGTTCTTGTGTGCATATGATTTCATGATGAAGTGGCCTTCCACAAAAAGAGTGCAAGTTCTGTCTAGTGTCCCAAGTGCAAGAAGGCTTGTGCAGGTGTGGGTTATGGTGCTGTTGGCAGTGAGTTCAAAGTTAATAAATCAACAATATACACTTTAAGTAGAAACGGTCAAGGTAACCTATTGATCAGTTGAAAAAAAATGCGATGACCAGAGGCTAATAGGAACCTAATTCTGTATTTCTTCTAGTATCAGTGAATTGTTCAGTATGCACTAATTCGGTTGAATTTTATAGAACATAACTGCTATGAATAATGAGAATCAAGTGGGGTGGCACACTCTTGTAGTTCTAGTACTGGGAAGGTCAAGGCTGAAGGATCATTTGAGCCTATGAGTTCAAGACTAGCCTGGGCAACACAGCTGAGACTTCACAAAGGAGAGAGAGCGGGTGGGGGAAGGGGGGGGGAGGTGGGGACAACTGAGGAAAACAATGTGCATATGTTATTTCATTTAATTCTTCCCAAAGTCAAGGATTTTTACCCTCATTTACAGGTGAAGGATTGAGGTACAAATGTCCCAGGTGACTATCCTACTCTTGAATAAGGCTGTTTCTGAAATGGAGCTCATTATTACTATGATACAGAGACTAGTCATTAACCCATTTTGTTAAAACTTCTCAGTAAAGGTACTAATCTTTACATTTTAAATCACTATTGTTCACAGATGTTCTGTGCAGCATATGATCATAAAAAACAAAACCAAACCCCACAGAGCAAAACCAAACAATAAGATTTGAAGGAACAATTTTAGAAGAGTAGCTCTATGTATATTTAGAATATGGGACTGTCTTCTACTTTCATGTTCATAATATGAAATTCATTGTGTGGGGTAAAATCTTCCTATTTCTCTTCTAATGCAAATTACTTGGTCGATTTAACACCATTTGCCCTTCTGCCAAACTGGAGAAATGAGTATTTAAGTCATGATGGCAGTGTCCCTGCGATGGCCTGAGAGCTGGAAGGCAGCAAGTGGATGGGGTAGAGGTAGAAGGGTACAAGATCTGTTACATTAGGACCCGTTTTCAACTTGGGTGGAATGTGATTAATTTAGGGGGCTCTCTTCTGCTCAGCTCCAATTTGCATAATTCCCAAGAGTACTTCTTGAGCTATGTCTCAAGTTAGTGATGTTTGAACTGCCTGCACCTGAAACATCTGAAATACAAAGATTTCACATAAATTTCTGGAAAACTTCCCCATCCTCCCACCCCCATACACAGAATTTTTTCTCTCTGCATGGGACCTTGCAACTGTAGGTCAGAACCTTGTAGGGGAACTAGAGAAGTATGCGATACCATCAACTGAGAGACAGAAAGAATGTTTGATGCAAATTCAGGGTTTGTCATTTATTAGCTGTATCAGCTGAAGCAAGACATATAATTCCCCAGTGAACCCCAGTTGCCGCAGTTCTGAAATGGGTCATCACAAAAACAACACCAACAACTATAGTAAGACTTTGCCAAGATCTAGCCTGTAAAAATACTTTGTAAAAATAAGATTTTGATTAATATAAAATAACATGTTATTACTCACTTATGATAGTAAAGTGATATTAATTGTTAATTATAAATTTCATTCAAAGTTTGAATTACAAGCATAAAAAGAAACATCTGCAGCATGATATAGAATGAAGGCTTGCTCCTTTTCCCAAATATTTTTCTCTCCCATGTTCTATAGATGCTGAAATATAGAGAATTTTTATTCTAACCTCTTTTAGAATGCAAATGCTATTCGAGAGGAAGAATGCTTTGAATATAAATTTTAATAACAGGTTATGCCAGGAGATGCCAGGATACCTTAGGGGGTAAAAAAGGTCTTCAAGGTGATACATGTAAAATAAAGATTTTGTCTTTCTCAAACTTGGTCTCTATGAATCCACTGATGGGAAAATAACCACTAAACACACACATATTCTCTCTCCCTCTCAAAACTTAAAAAAATGGAAACAGGTAAATAGTGAAGCATTAGAAAAAATGAACAAATCAACTTTGTAATAAAACCAGAGCAGAGAAGGAGAGGAAGTATTACAACCAATGCCAAGATATGCAAAAACTCCTTATATAACCTTGGACATGGTGATGACAAAGTGATATGGATTAAAAAAAAATTACAGAGAAGCCATATTGTATTACTCTTAAGCATTTCCTTTGTCAGCTTATTGCTAACTATGACTACTAAAAAACTTACAGTGGTAAGAATCTGGTTTTACAATGCTTGGTATTTGTTTCAGTCTCTTTCTTCCTCTGTTGGCAGTGATTTTACCTATTGTCATCCTTCAGCAAACATGACCCACCTGCATTTCATCCACCCGGTCCATAGCCAATAACTCCTGGGCATTGCTACTGTTTAACGACAGTTTCTCAGGGAGATTTTTGGCAACTCTATCGGAAAGAATCAATATCCGCCCCCTCAACTTAAAGTTGTTAAAACACTTTATTTGTGCGTGTACAAAGGCACTTATCAAATGGCATGTTTAATTTTTTGTTGTTGTTGTTGTTCCTCAGACATATCCGTCGCCATCTCTAGAATGTCAACCACCACCTCTTCACTTTCCATTCCCAGCACTTCATCATTTTGTGATCAGGTTTCATTCCCCATTGCATCTTCATAGAACTTCAATTTACTATACGTCACTTCACAGAGAGGTCAACTCAGGGTAGCTTTTCAAAAAATGATTGTTAAGGGAATTAATACTGTGAATTACACTTTTTATTTGGCAGTTTCTTCATACCTTCCAAACTTTTTGCATTCACAAAATGCCAGACTCCCTCATTTTCCTTTCTACCCTTTAATTATATAGGGGCCAGTTGTTCCACTTTTCATTGTAGGTTACAGTGATGACTGAAGCATACTTCTTTGCTTTGTATGAACAACTCTCTAATTCTGGCTAGATCCTTCCATTATTGGGCTAACATTTCTTTATTTTAATGTCAATAAATTCCAATTTAATTTGTTTTGTAGGAACTCTATTACAGTTTTTTTCTTAGCTACATTTTAATCACCATTTCCAGGATTTTCAATCTTCTAATAAAAATACTTTTTACATGTCAAATAAGTCTTCTGTTTCTCAGGAAAAAAAATAGGTTGCATTGAACAAATAGATGCTATTTTATCCTCATGTATTATCTAGTTCATTATAAGAAAATTATGTTCTCATGTTTTTCAACAATGACATGGTAGTATAAAAAATATATTTCTCCTGTTTGAAGATTTAACAAATAAATACTCCATTATAGAAAACTAGTAGCAAATGAATGTTTCCCAATTTAAAAAATCTTGTAAATCTAATTACTTCTAATATTAGATCTTTATTCAGTCATTGAAAATATATTTATTAGGTACCCAGTCTGCACATTATGTAAATTACACATAGATTTCTTTTAGATAGATAAAAGAGAATTTAAAAATTTAATGTCCTTATTCAAATAGATCTCTTAAAGAATTAGAGATTTAAATGTAACCTAGTTTTATGGTATGGTTGATGTCTATAATTTGTGCCTATATCACATTGGATATTTAATTCAGAGAATTTCTCTGAACATGTCTAATTTATGTCAAAATTATCATTTTATGATCAGATTTCATTCTCCATTGTATCTTCAGAGAACTTCAATTTACTATATATCTAGGAGAAGCAGGTTTTCCTTTTTAGATGCAACTTTAAAAGTTATATTATTTCAGATTCATACCCCCAAATTAGTGGACTCTTTTTGTTTGCTTCAAAGGCACTATCACAGAGAAATGTTTTATTTCAGGCATGGTGCAGAAGGAATCTCAGATTATCCATGTACAACATGTCAGAATCTTCAGAACATCACCACTTTCCTTAAGTGTTGCCTGCTGGCATTCTGAGATACTACAAGAGGAGCAGGAGAGTGGAGACTTCTTCCACACTGTGCATACTCAGAGAAAATCCCAGGAATAATCTGGAGTAAGCCTTGCCAGAAGCCAATAGACCATATCCTGGTAGCCTCTGACTTAATGTCTTCACAGCACACCAAGAAGAGGAATGGTTATTCCCAACACTCAGACATTCTAGGGTTTCAGGTCTAAAACTTAGGTCAAAAGTCTCTAGTAAATGGACAAGAGAAAACTAAAAATATGTACTTTGCTAAAATCTGTCAAATTGCTTGGCAAATAACCAGTCATATTTACATATGGAGTCTTGGCCATGATGAGTCAGGTACAGACACAAGGGCTCCTCATGTAGGCATTCATTAACCCTAGTCATTTCTAAAATAAGGATTATAAATGAGTCAATAAACGACAAAAGGCAGCCTCTGCATCTCAGTGTGGACACCAGGGACAATAGCATTTGAGCTAGCATTTTCAATGAGCATTCAGGATGAAGCTGACGTCTTCGTCACTGTAGGAGACATAATCACAGATGTCAGTTAAAGGAGAAGGAAATGGTGATATCAAGCAGTGACTAAGGAGCATAAGGTCACAGGGTTTATGCGTTAGTTTGCTTAATTTTGCTGCGACCAAAATACCTGACAAGAAAAATTTAGAAGAGGAAAAATTTATTTGGGGCTCATGGTTTCAGAGGTTTTAGATGATGGTTAGTTGGTACTATTGTTTGGGTCCTAGGTGAGGCTGGACACCATGGTGGAAAGGTGTAGTGGAGGAAAACTGCTCACCTCATGGTAGCCAGGAAACAGAGAGAGCAGGAGGTGCCAAGACAAAATGTAAATCCCAAAGGCAAACCCTCAGAGACTTAATATCCTCCCTACTACAGTTACCGCCTCGTTAGGCCATTCAAAGGATCAATCCATCAAGTAGCTTTATCTACTAGTTAGGTTAGGATTCTCATAATCTGATCATCTCCTGCGTTGACGCAGAAGCTTTTGGGGAACACCTCATATTGAAACTATAATAGTTCATTTCAGAATTTACTATTCTTCCTCAACTCTCCCAACCAAGAGATTCTCTATAAGAAATAGGACAGTATTTTAGAAAAGGGTAAGGTTTTTCTAAAAGATCAGATAAATAGAGTTAGATAAACACATGCATTTTAATTCATTTTTAGTTCTTTATATTGTAATAAAATTCACCATAATAACCTTTGTATATTCATAATGTTGTAGGACCATCACTGTCATCTACTCATATCCCAAAAGAAAACCCTATTTCCTTTAAGCAGCCACTTCCCATTCCTCTCTTCCCAGTTAGTGGCAACCATTAATTCTTTTCCTTCTCTATGGATTTGCCTATTTTGAAAATTACTTATAAAAAGAAGCACTCAGAGCCTTGCTTACCTGGCTTCTTTTATCCAGTATAATATTTCAAGATTCACCCATGTTATAGCATACATCAGTGTTTAGTTCTGTTGGTTGTGGGAAAATATTCCCATGTATGGCTATTATAATTATAGCACCTTTTATCTGTTCATCAGTTGATAGACATTTGGACTATTTCCACTTATTCATTGTTATATACAGTGTTGCTGTAAACATTTGTATAAATATTTTTGCTTAGTGTCTGTTTTCAGTCATTTGGGGGTATATGCCAAATGATGGTTCTATGAAAATTGTTTGTTTAGTTTATTGAGAAACCACCAAACTATTACCCAGTGTAGCTGTACTATCTTATATTCATTCCCCAGGCAATGTATAAGAATTCTAGATTCTTCACATTCTTACCAATATTTCTTGTTTTCCTTGTTTGAAAGGAAAGCTTGAAAAGGAAAAAAAAAACACCTCAAAATCATGAATTCTCACATCTACTTTTCTATCAGAAAGTATTTTTGCTTCCCTAGGCAGACAATAGTGCTCTTTCATGCTGGACTTTTTGCTATTGGATGTGAGTGACTGATGTAATATCTGTATTGCCTGAGTTCCCCGGAAGAGAACCTAAAATATCTGTTAAGAGGAGTGCATTCTAAGGCCAGTGAGAGTAAAGAAAAGAAAAGAGAAGGGTGGTTTGGACAACAAAAGAAGGTTGATATGTTACTGTGATAGCAGACTGAGGAAGCACTACTGGGTCACGAAGACTCTCTCTAAATAGACTATATGAAAAAATTGGATGGAACAAGAGAAGGAAACTAACCTGCTTGTTCTCTCTTTCACCTCGTACCATTAGATAAATTTCATCCCACAGAGAAGTAACCCTTCCAAGTAACTAGGTTATATTAACTGGCTGCTTTGGTAGCCACCAGGAAAACTGCAGTTGGGAATGTAGTTGGGAACTTATTTCAAGTTTGTAAGTGATATACAGAATTTAGACAAAGGGCTGCTCAGCCTTAGCAGAATCCTGAGTCTCAATGACTCTCTTCTTATGGCAGAGGCAATTGTAGAGCAACAGAAGGAAGACAGATGAGTCCAAGAAAATCTAAAGAGGCACATAAGGTGTGACTACATCAGAATTACTGATCAAATTTGTACTTTGCAGGTTGCCCTGGCAATATTCTTAATGGGTTTTCCAGCTTAATTAAGCTTAATTAAATGTACTCATTTGCACGTTATCAGTTAACTCAAACATTCCAAAATCAAGAATTATAAAATACAAAGATGAAAAGCAGTCTCATCTCTAGTAGCAATACCACAGTAGGTGTTTTTATCATCTTAGGGAGTGTTAAGTCTATTTCTCCAAACACATAAAAGATTATCTCTTTATATTCCAAACATACAATTTAAGTGCAATTATCTCTTTTACCATGTATAGATGGAGAATGAAATTGTAAAGGTAGTGCATGGGCCCAATGAGGAGAAAGTCAAAGGATAATGAAAAGTTGATTTTCCAAAGCAAAAATCTTGTTGTTTGAAAAAGGAATTGCAAAAGACACACTTTCCACAAACATCAAGAGAGTAGGAACATATCAGAAAACAAAATGTTAAACCAAAGGGAAAATAGCTACAGGTGTGAAAGATTTCCAAATTTTTATGAGAACATTATGAATTGCTAAATGCCACTAATTTGAAATGCTATGTAAGTATAGACATTTTTACAATATAATGCCCTATAATTGATATCAAATCAGAAAATTTTTACAGATTAAATACTTAATCTTGATCTCTAAAATGATGGTTTATATAGGTGGAGTTCTGTCAAGAAATTTATGTCTATATCACATAATTTATTTCTTATAGAAGGAAAGAGTATGCACAACTTATTTTTGAAGTGAATGTAACTTGGGCATCTCTATCAGACAGGGTCCAGGAGGAAGCAGCTGCCACATGCACACTGGGGAACTAAGGAGATTTTATTGAAGGGACTCTCTCTAGTGGTATGGAGTGGATTAAATAAAACAAAGATGAATATTTTTGTACCCAGACATAAACAGGCAAAGCCAATACTGCTGTTTTGCCTAAAGGGGCAACTTGAAGCAATTATTGGCAAAATCCACAGTGGTCCTGGTATTTTTGGTAGAAGGATACACCAAACTATACATCAAACAGAAAAGGAATTGGGGGAGTAAATTCTCACACCTACCTCATTTGCTGCTGAAAGATCATTGAACTCTACCAGAAGCCAGAAGGAAAAGGAGCCCACTGATGAAATCTATTCAATCATCTCCTATGACAGAGTAAGAAGACTGAAGAATACATCTTGAAAGACAAATGAAAAAATATCCACCGCTGTATATCAAAACTAGATGAAGACATAACGAAAAAAGGAATGTATAAGCCAATTTCTCCTTTGAGCATGGGTTAAACATTTAGAAATATTATCCAACAAAATTCAGCAACATATTTTTAATAACACACAATGAGCCAGGCATGTAATCCCAGCAGCTTGGGAGGCCAAGGCAGGAGGATCATGAGTTCAAAGCCAGTCATCCCAAACGTGAGGCACTAAGCAACTCAGTGAGATCCTGTCTCTAACTGGAGATGTGACTCGATGGTTCAGTGCCCTTGAGTTCAAGCCCTGGTACCAAAATAAAGAAATACATAAATAACACACAATGAATCAGAAACATTATCTCAGGAATGCACTGTCAAGAACAGCAAATGAAACAACACAGCCTATCACACAAATGGACTATAGGAGGATCCCAATAATAAAAGTGAGTAAAGGTTTATTGAGTGATAATCTCAATAAACACTGAAAAAGCTTTTGATAATGTTCAATATCAACTTGAGATAAAAAACTTTTTAAAAGCTATAAATGGAATTATAATCATATAAAAATGGCCTTCCCTCAACACTCTAGACATCTATCCCCAAATGCAAAATAAAGCAAAGCAAATAAATTGACAAACACAAATACAAATGTTATATTTAATAAAGAAGATTTCTGAAATTGACTTTTAATACTAAAATTCTGATATGTGTCTACTGTTTAATGTGGTACTATTTTTTTTGCCCAATTAAATACAAAGGAAAATGTGTGCAAATAAAAGGAAGATAAGTGTTCAATATTGTTAATTAATCGGTCATTTAGAAAAATTATCAGCAAACCACCAGAACTAATAAGATATTGGGGCTTGTCTTTTAGAAATTGAAATAGAAAAATTGGATGCTATTTACTATCACAATAAGGCCATAACGCTTCTATTCCATTTCTATAGTAAAAAAATTAGAATCATTTCATAACATGCATAAAGGCTTATTTTTTATGTGTCCTTCATCTAATTTACTATCCTGTATATTTTCCAAACCTGTTCACTTCACCTCCATTATTAACACCTTCATCAATGTAACCTTATGTATAGATTTCTGTTTAATGAAGTCACTATAGGCAAAATAAACATGCAGTTGGCAAGTTGGAAGAAAAGTTGACAAGTTAGCAGCATTTAAAAATAAATTTTTGATATAAGATTAGTTATATTTACCAGGAAGTGGCAAAGATAGTACAGAGTTTCTGTATTCCCTTTTATCAATTCCCTCGACTTTTTTTTTTCCAGCCCTGGGAATTGAACTTGACCTGTGAGATTTAGCAGTGAGCCCTTTTTATTTTGAGACAGTCTTACTAAGTTGTTGAAGCTGGCCTTGAACTTATTTATGATCTTCCTGCCTTAGCCTTCCCAGTACCTGGGATTATCTGTGCTCCTGTATGCCCAGACATCGATTGCCTCTATTGTTAACATTTTATATTAGTGTAGTTCATTTGTCACAACTAGGGAATCTATACTGATATGTTATCATTAGTGAAAGCGTCCTTTTTATTCAGATTTCCTTAGGTTTTATTTACTTATTTATTGGTGGTGCTGGGGATCGAACCCAGGGCCTTGTGCATACAAAGCAAGCACTTTACCAACTGAGCTACATCCCCAGCCCTTAGATTTTACTTTTTACCTACAGTCCTTTTTGTGTTCCAGGATGCCATCTATGATGGCACATTACACTTAGTCATCATGTCTCCTTAGGCTCTTGGAGACTGATAGTATCTTAGAATTTCTAGTGTTTGATGACCTTAATAGTTTTGGTAAGCACTACTCATTTTGTAGACTATTCTTTGATATTACTAGGGTGATGTTTTTCACATGAGTAGCCTGGATTAAGTGTTTGACATAAGAAGACCAAGAAATAAAATGCCATTCCCATTGCATAATATGGAGGACATATTTTATCAATAAGACTTATCACTCTTGATGTTAACCTTGATTATCTATTGGTGTAGTATTTTTCATGTTTCTTCATAGTAAAGTTTTTCTTTGCATACTACATTCTTGAGAAGAAATTCAGCTATGGGAAACTAAACTTAAGGGTGGGGAGACAACACTGTACTGCACATCATTGAGAGCGCAGTATCTAACCACATTATTTTAAATTCAGCAGAGATTTGTGCATTTCACCCCATTTATTTATGTCTCAATCATTTACTTAAATCAGTATGCACTTATGGCTACTTATTTTATATTCTAGGTCATTGAGTTTTTCGTTTGATTGTTTATCAGTTCTTTATTTTCTGGCATTATTTGAAACATGTTTAACTGAAGAAAGTCTAATAACTTAGATTATAGAAGGATCCCAATATAAAAAGTGAGTAAAGATTTAAATAAACAATTTAAAGAAGGAAAATGCAAATAGTTAATAAATATTGAAAATATTCTCACATTAATTTAAAACTAAATAATCATGTAGCTGCCACTTTATTCCCATATAATTAGCAAAAATGAGAACACTAGATAAATCAGGAAATGGGGATTTTTTGATTTATTTTTGAGAGTGTATATTACTGAAGCCATTTTAGAGAGCAAACAAAATATTTCAGAAAAAGTGAGGAAATGCCTGATTACTTTGGAACATAAACACACAAGCCTCTCCTTCAGGTAGCTACATAGAGACTTTTACAAACACGTTTGTTTTTGTGGTGTCAGAGTAGAAAATCGGAGACAATTTATATGTTTGTCATATATGAACAGATAAATAGCATGCAGTTGTATATGTAATAGAATATTGATCAGAAAAAGCTCTAGATTTACAGAAACATATGATAGTTATCAGAAACAATATTTACTGAGAAAAATAAAAAAATAATACATAATGTATAGCACCTTGTTGTTTATATCATGTTAAAAAATACATATAGAAAACATTATTAGTTATTTACATATGTGAATAGAAGTTGATGGATGCATAAAATTAATCTTAGAAGACACATTAAATATCAACTCTGGTGTTTTAATGAGAGAAGTGAACTAGGAGAGAAGTGAAAGTAGGGAAGTAAATAGTGATACACTAAATATTCAGACCATAACCTGTTGATGTTGTGCTATAAACTGAGCAATAAAATTAACTCGATTTTCTTAAATTAAAAAAATTTTATTGGTGCAATATAATTATACATAATTATACATTGGTGCAATATAATTATAAGTTATTCATTGTGAAATATTTGTACATGCACATAATTAGATTAGTTTAATTCCCCAGTACTTACCCTTTCCCTTCTTCCCTTCCCCTAATTCCTTTCTTCTACACCGCTGGTCTCCTTTCTATTTTCATACAACCTGCCCCCCTTTTCTCTTTAGCATTCACATGAGAGAAAACATAAAACTCTCAATTTCCTGAGCCTGAATTATTCGAGTTAATGTGATTCTCTGCAGTTCTATATTTTATGGTTGAATATAACCTTATTGTGAGTGTGTGTTTTTGTGAGGGTGTGGGTGTCTGTATCACATTTTCTTTAGTCATTCATCTGTTGATGGATTCAGACTGTTTCTATTAGGCTAATGCTTTAAATATGATTCTACATGTATTGCTATAGTATGCTGACTTTGATTCTTAGGATAAATACTAAGGAGGAGTGTAACATGCTCATATTGTGATTTCATTCTTAGTCTCTTGAGAAATCTCCATAATGATTTCCTTAGTGACTTTACTAATTTACAATTTCACCAATAATGTATAAGTATTCCTTTTCCCCTGCATTCTTACCAGAATTTATTATTACTTGTATTCTTGATGATTATCATTTTAACTGGAGCGAGATCAAATCTCAATGTAGTTTTAATTTGCATTTCCTTGATTGCTAAAGATATTGAACATTTTTTCCTATATTTGTTGGTCATTTTTATTTCTTGTTTTGTTTAAGTGTCTATTTGCTTATTTATTGACTGGGTTATTCCTTCTTTTTAAGATTTTGTGTTAGTTTTTTATATATTCTGGATATTAATCCTCTGTTAGAAGAATAGCTGGTAAATATTTTTTTTCTGTTTTATATTATCTCTCTTCATATTCTTATTTCCTTTGCTGTGTATAAGCTTTTTAATTTGACACTATCTCTTAGATTAATCCTTGGTATTATTTCCTAAGCTTTAGGAGTTCTATCGAGCAAGTCCTTGCTTTCTTTTATATGTTAGATGTTGACCCTATTTTTTCTTCTAACAGTTGCAAATTTTCTGGTATAATATTTGGGTCTTTGATCCACCTTAAATTGACTTTCATGCAGAGTGAGAGATAAGTATCTAGTCTCATTCTTCCACACATGGATACACAGTTTTCCCAGCACCATTTGTGGGAAGGCTGTCTTTTCTCCAGTGTATGTTTTTGGTGTCTTGGTCAAGGATCAGATGACTGTATCTGATTGGATTTCTCTCTGTGTTTTCTATCCTATTCCATTGGTCAGTGAATCCATTCTTATACTAGTACCATGCTGTTTTTGTTACAATAGCTCTGTAGTATAATTTGAAATCCTGTATTGTGATGCCTTAATCATTGTTCTTTTTGCTCAGAATTGCTTTGGCTGTTCTGGGTCTTTTATTTTTCCATATAAAATTTAGGACTTCTATTTTTTCTAGTTCTGTGAAGAATGTCTTTTGTATTTAGATGGGGGTTACACTGAATCTGTGGTTCACTTTTCATTATATGATAATTTTAACAATATTAATTCTCCCTATCCATGAATGTGGGAGTTTTTTCATCTTTTAGGGTCTTTAATATCTTTTTCCCATGTTCTATAATTTTTATTGTGTAAAACTTTTGCCTCTTTGATCGTAGTTTTAGGGGGACTATTGTGAATGGAATGATGATTTTTTTTCTTACCAGATTTGTTACTGGTATATAGAAAAGCTATTGATTTTCATATGTTGAATAGATTTAGAAGTCTTCTTGGGGAGTTTTTTTTTTGTCTTCTCAGTATAGGATCATATCATCTACAATGATAATCTGACTTTTTGCTTTTCTACTTTTGATTCAGTGTTTGATGGTCAAAAATCCCTAATCACAACTGGTTAAATAAACATGACCATTATTAACAAAGTTGTAAGATAAAAACAAAACTATATTAATGTAGTAATATTTATGTAAATAATTATCATTATTCATTTAATAATGTAACACATATTTTTGAACTTTGACAATACACTAATGAAATCAATTGAGGAGTTGAAATATGCATCAAAACCAAATTTAGAAGTTTTCTAAGTAGTTTCACCATATCAGTTTGAAAATTAATGTGGCATATGGCAGCATTTCCAAAACTTGTTATGAGAATATTATTTTCAGGATGTTATTTATTTTTATTAATTTTTTAATTAAATATTTACTTCTCATAGACTGAAGTCATTAATTTAATATCTTGGGAGAAATTCTCTTATTATGTCTTCCAATAATTGATTGCCTTTTAAAATATAATTGGACATTCTTTATGATATCCTTGTCTATGAAGAATAACTCTAAAAACAATTTCTGTAGATATTGTTGAAATTTGAACTTATACTCCCTTTTCATTTCACTTCTCTGTGAAACTTGTCAGATTTAACATTATTCTTAGATTCAAAGCTATTATTAATTTATCATTACTGTGCAGCTTCTTTTTTATATGCAGAAGATTACCGTACTGAAGAGTTTTCCTTAAATGTACTTGCACTACCATTTTATTCCCACAATAGGATAAAGTCAAGAAACTGGTCAAAAATTCCCTCAATACTTTTTTTATTCTATAATTTATATAACCTCCTTCTTGTTCAACTTCTAAGTTTTATTTGAACCCTAAACATATTTCTTAATCTCATGTTACTACACATGATTTTATGCAGTAATATATTCTGAAAGTTCTCTCCATAGTCACATATGGAGATAGTCTTTGTTCCCTGTGTAGCCATATCATGGTCCATTGTGTGGGATGTTTATTCAACTAGTCCCCAGATAATGGATACTTGGAAAGGAGAAATGGGTGAGGATACTTTTATTTTTTTAAGATTCCAGGTATTAAAAAAAGAGCCACAGATATACTAGCCTATGTCCCTTACTGACCTTCTGGTCCTTCATTTTCATTTATATCTATTGTCTCTATTCTGCTAACTTGGGATTCTGTTTCCAGGAGTGTTCATCTTTTATCTTAAAGGCACCCAGAATTGGTTGATTGCTCCAGCCTACTCTACACTGCAAACTTCTAGTACTCACTTAAACCTGGACAATATAGATCACCCATTCAGTTTCCATTGTTCTCTTGTGACTTGCCATTCTGTCCAGATTGTACCTGTTGGGCTTCAGGGTTCTTCCCATCCCTCCCATTATGTGGGATGTTTCATTGCTACTCTCTAACAAAAGTGGTAAAACTACTTAGGTTGTGCAGTTGTAGTTTGCCACCAGATTTAGCAAATAAAGTATTGCTAGAGTTACAAACATTCAGGATTCCTGATTAAATATGAATTTAAGATGAATAATATGTTGGTTTAAGCATGTCCCATGAAGTATTTGGGATATTCTTAAACTAAAAGGAATTATTCAAGCTTAACTAGGTGTTTCACATTTTATCTGCCAACCCAGTTCAGTTCCTTTTTTAAAAACTGTTTGTAAATGTTATTGGTGGCTGTTTTATTTTATTATATTTGTTATTCATATATGTTTTGCCAATGAATTCAGAGAGATTCTAAAGTAATGCAACTCCAGTGGCCATCAGCACTGAATTCCTGGATTTAGTTTGTTTGTTTTAAACTTTGATTTAGCTACATTGTCTAGATATTAAATTATCCTTTTAATTACTCACTTTAAAAAAAAATCTGAATCAGAACAATGTTAGGTTTGTTTTTCACAACTATTTAGTTTTCTGATTGTACCAACCTGTAAATGTCCAGGTATTTGTTACTAGAGATGCTTCAGTCAAAAATTCACTTAGCTCTACTTCATATGTGTGTAGTTGAGGTACTGGTCTGGTTGGTGGTAATGGCTGTTGATAGGTCACTAACTGACAGTAAAATATGGCTTATTGTGAAGTGATATTCCCACCCAATAAGTCATAGAATGATTTAAATGAAAAATGACCTATGGCCTTGAAAAGAGAAGGAGATCTTTAGGTAACATTTAAAAGAGAAAAATGACTTGGAGTCTTTGGAAGAAAGAACCAGAGTTGACAGTTAAGAATATGAGGAGGGATTTTAAAGGTCAGGATAAATTCTGGGTATTAGTTCACACACACACACACACACACACACACACACACACAGAGAGAGAGAGAGAGAGAGAGAGAGAGAGAGAGAGAGAAATGCAGATTAACAATAATGACAATGAAAGGCACTGATTTTCTGGGCAGAAGAGGCTAACATCCAGACAATAAATACATAAATAGCCCCCCTATGTTTAGGTGGGAAGAATGCTCTTATTTCACAATCACTGAGTGCTTTAAATCAGACCTTTCTATCTTGTAGATCCGATGACTACAACCCAGAAATATGATTATCAGCAAAACGGGCAACAAAGCAACAATAGAAAATCTACAAATATCACTTCACATCAAGTATTATCTATGATGGAGAGGAGCCCACTGTTTAGTGTGAAAGAGAGGATGATTTTATGATCTTGAAAGGGAGAGAAAGAGGGAAAACTATGAGACTATAGTCTTGTAAAACTTTAATGAAGAAGGAACAATCTAAAATACTGAAGGTCCATATCTCCTAACCACCAACCCACAACATGCTCCTTCACCCCAGGAAGTAGCACAACAGATGAAGAGCATAGGCCAAGAAGGAGTGGGAAGGCGTTTTCAGACAGACTATGACCTTTACAGCTTGGCATTTCAATAGCCACCATTACAGTTTCCTTTGAATCTGCTCTTTTAGTATGTTTATGTGCCAGAAAACTAAGCCAGACTAAATGACAAATATTTTCTCTACATTTTTACTTAATGTTATTGAGCATACATTTTAAAGTGTTGGACTGCAGTAGGAAGAGAGTTCTGGAAAAACATTTTTCTCTTCTCTAATAGTTAATGGTGCTCCCAGACTGGCAAGATTCCAAGATATATTCCAGTTCTTTGCAAACTTTTTGAGATACTTCTAGACCAAGACAAAAATAAATTATATCAAATGTCCCCTTTAGAAAGAAGAGGGCTTGATAAAGAAAATGTGTCATACATATTCAATGAAATATTACTCAGCTTTAAAAGAAGAATGAAATTATCATATTTGCTGGTAAATGGATGGAGTTGGAGAATACCATGCTAAGCGAAATAAGCCAATCCCCAAAAAACCAAAGGCTGAATGTTTTCTCTAATATGGAGATGTTAATTCACAATAAGGGGGAGTGGGCACTAGAGAAGAATAGAGTTACCTTAGATTAGATAGAGGGAAGTGAAGGGAAGGGAGGGGAGGGGATGTGAGGATAGGAAGGATAGTAGAATGTGTGTGTGTGTGTGTGTGTATAAAACTGCATAACCAATGTGATTCTATAACATGTACAATCAGAAAAATTAGAAATTATATTCCATCTATGTATGATATGTCAAAGTGCATGAATGCATTCTACTGTCATGTATAACTAATTAAAACACTGAAATAAAAAAATTAAGAAAATAAAGAGGAGGGTTTGCACACACATACACCAATACCTATTATATATACACACACATATTCAGAAGAAGCTGGATAATATATGTTACACAAAAATCAAACACACTGAAATAGAAAGTTTCAGTTGGTGACTAGAGGTCACCACCCTTCTAGAGTGTTCCTTTAAGTTCAAAGTAAAAATCAATCCAAAAGTAATGAAAATTACCAGGGGAGAGAAGACTACTCTGAAAAGGGATAAAATCAGATTTCAAATGAGTTGTAAGAGGGATTATTTGTTGATATTATGTTTAGAATAATTATTTTTAAGTGTGATAAAATGATAACAAACAAAAATATTCCCAAACACTGATAATTATATCCACAGTAGAACTGTATAGGGATTTGTTAGATTCAGTAAGAATTAGAAGAGATTAGAGCTTTATTGGCCATATGGCACTGTCCATATGTGGCTATAAAGTACTTGAAATGTGGCTAGTCCAAGTTGAAATGTTTTGTAAATGTAAAATATCCACAGGATTCTAAGACTTCACCTGAGAAATAATACAAAAAGTATCAATAATGTTTATATTGAGTATATATTAAAATGATAATGTTTTGCATGTAATGACCTAAATGAGATCCATTATTAAAATGAACTTCACCCATTTGTAGTAGAGAAATATAACATTGGCCAAAGAGAAGGTTGGCTTTTGTCTTCAACTCCTAAGAGGTTACCTCTAAACCCTTCTAACCTCCTGCCTGATGAGACTGTCTTTGTTTATCTGGAAATCTTGGATCATTGCAAACTCTCCAATAACATGATTTATTATGGAGCTTTGAGTCATATGGTATTAGCTCAAACTTAGGGGGCATTGAAGACTGAGTTCTGCCACACGGGCAGCTACACATGTCTATTTGACTGAGTTCCAATAAAATCTCTGGACACCAAGTCATTTGAGCTTCTGTTTTGGGCACTACTTTGTGCATACTGCCATACACTGATGCTGGAAAAGTGGGTACTGTCCATGATTCCGCCGGGAGAGGAACACTAGAAGCTCCATGCATTAAACTTTCCTGAATTCTATCTCATGTGCCTTTTCTTTTGACTAACTTTTTACCTGTTATCTTTTCAAGTAATAAACTCTAACCAAGAGAGTCATAGCTTTCAATGAGTTCTGAGTATTTCTAGCAAATATCAAAACTAAGAGGGTGGGTATCATGAGTCCTGAAATTTGTAACTGGTATCAGAAGTAAGAATGACCTTGGGGATCTTTGAACTTGCAGTTGTTGTCAGAAGTGAGGGTGGTCTTCTGGTTTGTTTCTGAACTTTGTTATCTCTCTCTTTATCTAATTGGACCATGCTAGAACATTTAAAAGTGTATGTCTCACTTTTGTATTGTATTTCTTTTCCATAGCACTAGGATAGAATCTAGCAGAAACGTGTAATAAGGCAGGATGAGATACCACAGTTTAATGAAGGGGACAATTATTTACGGCAGTTCATTTTTTAAGTATGCAAATTTCAGTTTGCATGCCAATCATCTGGTGGAAGCATAGTCTTACAGATGTCAGAAGTTTGATGTGTGAAAATGTTCAAAAGCAAACTGCAATGGGTTGCCAGGAAATAAAAATATTGCTGTAACTTTACATGAATCCTTCTCTCTGTTCACAAGCAAACAAAACAGGCTAGAAATTAGAGTAAGGAAGGGATTATACTCATAATTCTAGAGCCAGGCTGCCTAATTTTTAATCTCACATCCACCATTGGCTTGATGTGTGAATTTTGGCAAGTTATTTAATATTTTGTGCCACCCTTTCATTTATAAATCTAAGCCATGGTGGGGATGAGCGAGTACACATTTTATAATGTTATTATGAGGATAAAATAGTTTAATATAAGCCAAATTCTTAAAACTGCACATAGCACATAGTCTGCAGGATTAAGAAATGAGTTACTATTATTATTCTGGTTGGGTATATGAAGTCTTGGAAAAATGGTGTCATTACTTTCCCAGTTCTTATTAGTTCCTTCCTCCACTTCTTTTATCATATGATGATTTTATCACTCTTTTCCTTCACATAACTTGGGTAAGCCCACACCATGTATTTACATAATAAATGCAAAACTACTTAACTTGGCTTTCTAGCTTAGCTTTGATCTTGTTTTTTTCCCCCCACTCACTCTTTCTGTATTCCAATTCTGTCAATTTACTAAAATTCTTCTAAAAATACCAAGTGCTTTTTAAAAAATGAACTTTCCAGAAAAAAATACTGTTTTTTGCTCTAAATCTTCCATTTGCTTTTCGCCCTGGCCTGCTCTGCCACCAACACCTGTCCAGAGTTCTCTTTTCTGGCTTGTTCCCTTTGCCCATTGGTTACCTTGCTATCCTAGCACTGAGTGCTTGGAGTATTGGTGTGCTCTGGATATCTCCTCTGCCAGGTCTACTTTCCACCCTGCCACATTCTGATCTGTGTCCCCAGAATGCTGAACCACATGGAGTAAAATAGTGAGCCTTCTTGTTCTCTACAGCTTTGTTGCATTTAACAAAGTGTGATGACTGACAAAAAAATTAAATAACAAAATAATGAGAATTAAGATTGTTTATTTTCCCCTTGCTGCTTTTCTGCTGGGTTAACAGGGTTGGTTAGTCTCTACCAAAGGCCTCAGCCTCTTCCAACAACTCTTCCAGATGTTCTTCATCTCTGAGGTTCCAGGAATTGCTTTCTCCTTTTACCCTTAGTGCTTGGGTACAGCAATGACCCCTCTGCTCTTGCTAGGCCCACTGCTTCCTTTGCTGCATTTCTTAAGCTCTATACACACCAGCTTTTGTCAATCATACAACAGGAATGCTTCATAGGTTTCCTGTATACTGTCTGATGTTTTATGATTAAATGACAGAAATTCTAGGTTGGAAAGATTATGCAAGAAATAATTAATTCAGCACAGTCACTATAAATTTTACTGTTCTTCCTTATATTGATAAAAGACACAATTTATATTTCACTCTTGCTCATATTCTTTTCTCTGAGGTGTTTAAAGCACATGTGATATGTTATCTCATTGATTCTGTCCAGGCTGTACCAAGCATCAGAACAAATTATAATCTAGAGACAGTATATAAAACCTAGGAAAGACATGTGAGGCAGGAAGCAGAAATCAGCATCTTAGTTTACCTTAAACGTCTCTACCAAGACACAAGATTTTAATCACTAACACAAGAAGTGTGACTAACCGTTGGGGGGAAAAAAAAGTTAGAACCAGGGAATAGACTCAAGGTTCAGGATAAACAGGACAGCCGAGAGAATGCCACCCAAACCTGAAGTTCTGCATCATTATGTGAGTTGCATGTCTGTCACAAAGAAGGTATTGAGTAAATATTTATTGAAAAAAAAAACGGAAATAAAATAATGAGTAAATGACAGACTCAGAGGCATTTAGTGTTCTTGTATTAAGGACTCTTATCTTAGTGTCAGATCCTAGTTTATCCTCTGTGAGGTTAAGGTACAGGAGGAAAAGCACTTAGAGTAATTGATTGCTTATTGAATGCTGAACATGATCTAGGAACATTTAATTTATAATAAATTTCAAGTGTGTAAATATTGCAATTTAATTTTTATATGGTATACCGAGTTTCTCACAAAATGAGAAAGCAATCCAAAATGAAAAATCCAAGACCCAGTCTGGTTTTTTTTTTTCCAAATACCATATAAATATTAGGTTAGTGGCATGTCCATGGCTCACAGGAAAATCTAGCAATTCTGATCCCTAGACTAGGACACACATTTCCAAAATGACATTTATGATTGATTTCATAGAGGTAGAACATGGAATAAAATAAAATTGGAAACTTGCTCTCATCCTATTTCTTTGCTCTTGAATGTTGATTCTTTCAGGGACTGAAAGACAATAAAAATATTTTGGATTAGTCTATAATTCTAAACAAACCCTAGGATATTTGATTTCAAAGTTGCTGGGAAGTAGGTGGACCATTTCTTGGGGACTTTAGGTGATAGTGCTTTTATTCATTGTCTGTCCAGGGACTAATATTTCTGCCTATCTGTAATGGCTGACCCTTCATCGATTCTCTTTATCCCATCTTTCTTTAGGGCTTTGTTCCACTAAACATCGGTTCTATGATATACTTTTTTTCCCACACACTGCCTCCTTTTGACCTGAAGGCATCCTTATCTTTCTTGCTCCCACAGTTTTTATTTCAACCCTAACAGTATATTCTCACTTGATTGTCACAACCATACTTTGTGACCTACAGCTATTTTACTCTCACAAACTTGGATATAAACAAAATCCCAACTCCAATAGTTATTACCTCTATGATCTTTGGTGATTTAGTTACTATCCATGAGTCTCTATTACCACTTTTTTTCTTTCTTTTCTTCTTTCTTTCTTTCTTTCTACCAAAAAAAAAAGAAAAAATATATGGATAATATTACCAACCTCACCTACAGAGTTGCTTTTACTAATCAGTAAAACTAATGTACAGTTCTTTTGCTATTAGGATGAATAAATTGGCCACTTTCCTTAATCTGCTAATACATGTTTATCGGATAAATTATTTGAGATCTTGACCATGACTTTATACTAAGCTGTTTTGTATATAGTAACATTTAGAAAATCAATTTGTTTATTAAATGGATTGGCAGTTTCTTTTTTTCATATGACCACTTATCTTTTGCTTTCTCTAGGAAGCTCATATGCCATAGAAGTCTAATTTGCGTCAAACTTAATAACCTAGAACACTACGAAATGTGTAATTATATTATAGCTTTCTTATTGGTCTCATTCCTGCATGCTATTACCCTGTCTTGATTTTTATCTGTTATATTTTTATGAGCTGCCTTTCTAGAAACAAGTATGGATTTGGATTGGGAGGTGAACAGTTGGATATATAGCTAGGTAAATAGATGATGGACAGATGGTCAGTGACAGTGTTGAAAATAACCTGCCTGGTTTTTCACATTGTAATTTTAATGTGAAATACTATTTTCTATCACACAAGTCCATCGCAATCTTGCCATCTTTTAGGGCCTACTATACCCACTACCTATTCTTCAATCATCTTCTAACTTTTCAACCAGAAGTATTTCCTTCCTCTTCCCACTGACCTTTACATCACTTTGTGTATTCTTTTCTTGAAGCATTTAATCCCTCTGTAATTCAGGTTCAATTTGTGGACTTGTCTGATTCTCCTTTCTCATGCTATAAATGTAAATTCTCATGCTGTAAATATAAATGTCCCATTCACTGTAATAATACCCCAATGTACTTAGCAGAGTACATAATTAAGATTCAATAAATACTTGAATTTTGTTGAAAGAAATTGGTATGAGCTTAGATTGCAAAGCTACCTCAAAACTTATTAAAACCATGTGTATGATAAAACATAAATAGCATTTAAAAATATTTCAGTAGGAATAACTGACGGGTTCTTTTTGTTTGATCAGTTACCTTAAGATTGGATAGGAAACTTCAAAATTTCTGGTTTCTTGGATTGTCATGCACCAAACCACATTTTATTTATTGTTTTTCCAATATTTAATATAATGAGAATAACTGGGAAATCAGACCAAAAATGAGCATAGTGGTTACTTCTAAACAAAAGCCAATGCTTCTGCAGGGAGAAGAGTGAACTTTGGAACACAGAGATGAGAATTTGTGCAATGGAACTGTATCGACTATACAATAATCAGAGTAGGAAAAATTGTTGAAAATGGGATAACAAGTAAATTTTTAAGTATGCACAGATGTATTTGTGTTTACTAGGTCAGCATCTAACAGATGAAAAGAGATAATTCACTGAGGGAGAATTAAAGCTTGCAGATGTTATAGGGGATGTTAAAAGAATAAGGCGGAGGGAGTTCTGGATTAACTAGAGCAAAGGCAAATTGGCTGAAGCAATTTATTAGAGCAGAATAAATGATCAGGATGGAACAATATGGAGATTCTTATTTAAAATGAAGGAAACACCTGACTGTCCTTTCACGTCTTTAAATATTTGTTTAAGATGTGACAGCCGCACTATTCAATTGGCTGCTTATGCAAGTGTATGTGCCTCTTTGTGTATACGTGTCCCATACATCACAATTAGGTATGCAAAATCCTAGAAAATACATGCCACAGTAAAATGCTATGACTCTGTTTACAGAACTCTTTCAATATAAATGTCATAAGGGTATAATGATGCTTGATTTTCATTGCTTTCGTGAAAGAGTATACTTTCCGAGAACTGTCACAGCAGTACTTTTGGTCTCAAGTGCTCTTCTAGAATCTTTCCCCTCTCCTTTCAAGCAGCCATGTCTATGTTTTCTCCCCTAAAAATTGGGAAGACCTTATTCTGCTTTGATTGGTAGCATATGGTGGCCGTGACACATTGTGACTTCTCTGGCTAGTATATAAAAGATTATACATTTTGTGCCTTGTTTTCTGTTCCTCACTTGTGCAAACATGGAGCCCTGGTACACAATGGAAAGACCACGTGCGCAGATCAGAGAGAGAGGGTGTGGGAGAAGGAGAAGGGAGAGAGAGAAGAGGTGAGAAAGAAGAGACAAGAGGAGAGGCCAGGCCAAGCAGAGGGACACAGGAACACTCTTAGAGCTCTGGCCATTCCAGCCCTTGACTGTTTGAGACCTCATAGCTCAAGCATCAGAAGATCCTGCCCCAGACACTCTCTCGTTTCACCCTTGCGAAACACCTTGAGCAAAAACTACCCAGCTTAGCTCAGAACTAAAAAGATAGTGATAGTTTTTGTTGTTTAAGCCACTAAGTTTGGGGTGGCTTGCAGTGCAACAATATACAATCAGAACAGCATTTCCCAGAAGATATTAGGGTGTTTGTATTTGACAAGCTAGTAAAATTACCAGAAAAAAAAAAAAAGGATACTCTATGTCACTAAGTAAATCTGTATCACTGTTAGGGCTGGGATTGAAATTCAGAGTTTCTGTCTTAAATCTACTCTAGCTATTATGGGGAAAAAACACAACACACTTTAACATTTATTGGCATGGAACTTTATAACATACAATTTCCTTAAAAGCTAGATTTTTAAACAGCTGATTATTGAATCTGAGTAACTTAGTGTACTGAATTGGGTTTTCATTAGCTGAAATTTATAACTTATATTAGAGTGCTTTCCTAGATTAAAGGATTGTACTTTAATTGTATCTTTTAAGTCTGACTGGATGATGTACTTTAAAAGTACAAAGTAGAGATATACAAATATCAATACTTCCCTACCTAGTAGTAGTACATAGAAACAGGGATAAGTCACCACTAATTAGTCACACTGTAGATAAATAATTTGCTTATCCTCATATTAGGGTTCCTGTATACAGAGAATTCAATGAAAAAACTGAGAAATAGTCCCTGTCTTCAGAGAGTTTAATATTTAGGTGCAGATAGAAAACAGATATATATGAATGGTAACTGAGAATACAAACAAGCCAAAGATAAATGAATCATTCTTTGTACAAGCTATATTTAAGTCCTGAGTAAAGTGGTAGGCAGGTTTGTTTGTTTGTTGTTTGTTTAGGAAAAAATATAAGTGTTTGGCACACTCGAATATGAGTGTTTAAAACCCAAGTTATAAATTATGCATTTCTCAACGTTTAAGCATTTGTTGATAGGGTAGTAGATTCATCTTCTCATTGTTAAAAAAAACTGTTAGGTTGCACCATATAAAACTGCCAATTCTTGAGATTTTACAAAAGTAACTGTTTCATGGAGTTGAGCCTCACATTTCACATTAGCTTCACATAGGTGAAAACAATGTTGCAGGATCAGACAAAGTGCTTCCTATTGAAGATTCCAATAATTTCACATATGTTCAATCATTCCTTTAAAAAATCCCAATGATAAGAGAAACAATTTGATTTATTAATGGATAAATACTACCTATAATTATATCAAACTATTAGCATTCCTCTTTCCACTCACACTTATAATTTTATAGTATATTATCTGGGAACATTTATTTTAATTTTCTTATATTATTATTATTATTATTATTATTATTAATGGAGATTGAACCCAGGGTACTTAACCACTGAGACACATCCCCAGCATTTTTAAAAAAAGTTATTCTCATTTGTTACATATGACAGTAGTATGAATTTAAATTCATATTACACATATATAAGCACAATTTTTCATCTCTCTGGTTGTACACAACATAGAGTCACAGCATTCATATCTTCATACATGTACTTAGGGTAATGATGTCCATTTCTTTCTACTGTCTTGCCTACCCCTGTGTCCCCTCCCTTCCCTTTGCTCTGTCTAGAGTTTGTCTGTTTCTCCCATGCTCCCTCGCCATCCCCATTATGAATCAGCATTTTTATATAGAGAAAACATCCGCCATGTGGTTTTGGGATTGGCTTACTTCATTTAGCATTATATTCTCCAACTCCATCCATTTACCTGCAAATGCCATAATTTTATTCACTTTTATTGCTGAGTAATATTCCATTGTGTATATATATCACAGTTTCTTTATCCATTCATCTACTGGAGGGCATCTAGGTTGGTTCCACAGTTTAACTATTGTGAATTGTGAAACATGGATGTGGCTATGTCCCTGTAGTATGCTGTTTTTAAGTTCTTTGAGTATAGACCAAGGAGTGGGATAACTGGGTCAAATGGTGGTTCCATTCCAGTTTTCCAAGAACTCTCCATACTACTTTCTGTATTGGCTGTAGCAATTTGCAGTCCCACCAGCAGTGTATGAGTGTGCCCTTTTCCCCACATCCTTGCCAGCACTTATTGTTGTTAGTATTCTTGATAGCTGCTATTCTGACTGGAGTGAGATGAAATCTTAGAGTAGTTTTGATTTGCATTTCTCTAATTGCTAGAGATGTTGAACAATTTTTCATATATTTGTTGATTGATTGTATGTCATCTTCTCAGAAGTGTCTGTTCAGTTCCTTGAACCATTTATTGATTAGGTTATTTGTGTGTGTGTGTGTGTGTGTGTGTGTGTGTGTTAAGATTTTTGAGTCCTTTATATATCCTAGAGATTAATGTTCTATCTGATGTGCATGTGGTAAAAATTTGCTCCCATTCTATAGGCTCTCTATTCACCTCACTGTTTGTTTTCTTTTGCTGAGAAGAAGCTTTTGAGTTTGAATCCATCCCATTTATTAATTCTTGATTTTATTTCTTGCACTATAGAAGTCTTATTAAGAAAATTGGGGCCTAATCTGACATGACAAAAATTTGGACCTACTTTTTCTTCTATTAGGAGCAGAGTATCTGATTTAATTCCTAGGTTCTTGATCCACTTTGAATTGAGTTTTGTGCATGATAGGGGTTTAATTTCATTTTGTTGCATATGGATTTCCAGTTTTCCCAGAACCATTTATTGAAGAGGCTATCTTTTCTCCAATATATGTTTTTGGTGCCTTTGTCTAATATAACTGTAGGGTCTCACTAAGTTGTTTAGGGCCTCAATAAGTTGCTGAGGCTGGCTTTGAACTCATTATCCTCCTGCCTCAGCCTCCTGAGTTGCTGGGATTGTGGGAGAGCACCACCACACCTGGATATTTGCTTTGTTTTAGATTAAGATATTTTTCAGGGGCTGGGGTTGTGGCTCAGGGCAGAGCACTTGCCTAGCGTGTGTGAGGCACAGAGTTTGATCTTCAGCACCACATAAAAATAAATAAAAAATAAAGGTACATCAACAACTAAAAAATATTTTTAAAAAACCCAAATATTTTTCAAACATTTTATTAACTACAAACTTTTAATCAAAGAATAAATTTAATAAATCCAATTGTTTTAATGATTCCATTAAGAACAAGCATCATAGGAGAAAATTAATATTTATAATAGTACAATTTTATTTTCATAGTAACTTCATTCAAGAAGCATATAGTGTTTTACATGTTTTACATTCATTACCTAAATGATCCTCTAGACAAAATCAGTGATAGAATAAAAATTTCAAAGTATAGAAAATAATTGAATTTTTGCTATTAGAATTGTACCAATGGAGTCAAACTCAACAATGAGTAATCGCTGGTCAAAATAACAAATTAAATAAGTATGTAAATTTGGAAGCATTTCTAAAGGAAATTCTAACTTGCTGTTAGAGTTAACATTTTAAAATTATCTTATATATTACAGTGTGCTTTCCAATCAGTGAAACAGGCTTTTAATTATAGGAGAAAATTTATATGCATTTAATATCCCTCGTGTTAGGCTCCTGGTTGATGTAACTTGACCAGGGTTTGAGTGTATCCAGATTCTGAACGTTATCCCTTTTCCCAGCCTAACTAAAATTGTTACCCAGAATGTCCTGAGGTTATAGTGATCCTGTTGCCCTTTACCCCAGTTTGGGGAGATAAGTCCTGTTTCAAGGTAGCAGCTAGGTAGGAAATATGAAATAAGAAACTGTGTTTTAACCACCCTCTCACACTCCCCACACCTAATTAAATAGCCACGAAAACACAACTTTTTGTTAATAAATAAAGGATTCGAAATGATTTTTTTTTTCACAAAGACCTGTTGACTACTTTTTATGTACCAGGCATTACATTAAATGCTTAGCTATATTAAATTACAATACAAAGTTTTCATAAATTTGAGCATTTAACTTATTAGAGTTTTACTAGGGGTCACCCTAACATTTAATTTTTATTTTGTAAAGTTTTTAATATAAAACAATAACTTGTTACATTATATGAAGATATTTAAATTGCTGGACTATGCCATCTATCACATGCCCGAAATGTACAGATACTCTGAATTTTCTAAATATCTCATTTGCAAAAGGTTTTTCCTTTCATGGAATCACTGACATTTTCAAAATTGATATATAAGAGATTTGTGGATAAACTCCTCTTTATACTCTGCTTTCCAGCTCTCTCCAGATTGAACAGCAATTGTTAAATTTGTAGATGATTATTCCTATCCTAGCTTCAGTCTTGTTCTTATAACGGTAGCGTTGCTTAGTTTGCTCTGGCAGGAAACCCTTTACTTCTTGCCTCACAAGAGGCCATGTGCCCACAAAATAACCTCTAGTCTGGCCTTTTTCCAAGAGTAATGTATACTGAAAAACGTGTTCAAATTTTGCCATTATAGAGGTTTGTAAGGGAAACATAAATTCTTTAGTGATTACATGATTTTCTTTCTTCTCTTTAGAGCTTTCTTTCTTTTTTGGCTAGAAAAATTTTCATAGTCTCCATTCCATGTGTTAGATGACTTTATTTAAGCACTGGATTCTAGCCTCCTCTTATAAGTCCTGTGATAAAATTTTCCAAGTCATGTTTTCTTACCCAACCCTCAAAACACACAGGTGTTTTTGAGTCATAAATGCTGAAGAGCTATGAGGTAGAACACAGAAGCCACTGGCCGTGTGTGGCTTTTGAGCACATAAATTATGGCTAGTTTGAGTTGAGATGTGTTATAAGTTTAAATAAAGTTACCTATCTAACTTTTTACTTTTTAGTGTGGCTACTAAAATTTGAAATGGTTTGTGTGTTCTATTAAACAGCACTGATTGAAAATTGTAGTCTCTGAAATTGGAAAGAATCCCAGTCTTTTTACTTAGAATTACATGAGAGTCTCGGGAATTCTTTATATATATACATATACATATATGTGTGTGTGTGTGTGTGTATATATATATATATATATATGCTTTTAATAAGAAATGTGTATTTCTTTAATAAGAAAAACAAATACCACATAGTTTACTGAAAATTAGAAGTATAGCTGGACTTTGATACAAACACCCTAAAAAGGGTAATTAAACCACAAGCAAAAGTTTAAAAAATGAACAAAGTTTAAAAACAAAAATCAGAGAAAGGGTAAATTTGATCAATGAAATCATATCAGTATCTAGGATGATAATGTACAACAAAATAGTGTCCACAATGAATATGGTGGTATGAAGACATTCATAATGGTAGATCTGTATTCCCATAGGCCTTGGTGTGAGACATTTAGAAAGAAGGTAGGTGGAGCTACTATAATTAGTTTACTACTTCTGGATCCCAAATGCATCCCATTGGGATATATCTTCGCATCTATTCCTTAAAAACTGGTTTGAAACAGATGTAATAACTTAAAATAAACTCCATCAAATTTGGATGACCCTGTTACCAGAAGCGTCATCAAAGTAAGGAGCATGTGGTCATTTCCACCCTGCTCAGGAGGAAACTGAGATTCAAAGAGATTAAGTAACTTGCTTAAATCATAAAGCCAGTAAGAGAAAAAAGATTTTTAACACAGTTCTATCTGACTCAAAATCCCACTGTTACATTTTGTGTTTTTCCTTTCCTATCAAGGAAGACACAGTTCCTGCCTTTAAATAATTCTAATGAAGAAATATTCAACTTGTTATTTTAAGTTACAAAGGGTTATGTGTTATAATCTGGACCCAATATATTCTTTATGTTTGTTTTCTGTGCTTTTTGAGACAGTTTTGGTTGTGTTCTTTTAAAATGTGCTTGGAATGGGTTCTAATGTAGCTTATAGTCAGAGAAATTTGATGCTTTGCCTTTGCACAGCAAAATCTTCAAGGACCCATACTTGTGATCAAGTAGGTCTTAAGAACGTTAATGGTGTCTGTGGTTTGGAGCAAATTGATTCTGATTGTGGTGTTTGGTGTAGATTGCTCAGTGCACCAAATAGATTGCTCCAATCATGTCTATCTCTTTTTGCTTCCTTTCTTTTTTAGGTCTGGGTTTATTTTGATAAGATTTTGTTCTCACTTGTCTTGATTTTAATTGTGAAGGCAAATCTAACCTTTTCAATCTCAATGTCAGGACACAGGTGATGTACTGACATCTATTCACGGTATGAACACATTTCTAAGCAGTAAGCATTCAACAAATAAATGGTTGCTACTTCTTAGGTACAGGGCACCATTCTGAGGAAAGAAAAGTGCATCCAGCTTCAAGCCATACTTACAATCTGGTGGGAGACAATTCAGTATGATAAACTTTGTTCATATATAAGCACAGGGTTCTGTGGGAGCAACTTAGGGGGGATCTTCTGCTTTAGATAAAAAATGCAAAGATTTCCAGAGGAAGTGATATTTAAACTGTAAGGAAGTGGTAAGCAGTGGACAGAGACCAGGGAACCAGTGGAAGAAGAGAAGAATTCCTAGCACAGAGGTCAGGTAAAGACATTTTGGACCTGCAATTTATTGGGTTTGGAATTTGGTTGAAAGGTATAGATGTGAGAGGGTGCCAGAGAGTAAGAGGAGTAGCCAAAACAGAAGAGATTAAGGAGAAAACTCAATCAAAGTTGAAGGGATAATTTTGAAAAGCAACATGTCACACAATGTAATGCATTTTGAATCTTAAGATGTTTCATTTAGAACATAAATTTTAGAGGCCCCTATAAGCATATTCTATGTAATTGGACCTGTAATTTTTAAAATAGAAATGATAATTTCAATCTGATAATATTGGACTCTTCATATTCATATATATATGTATTCATATTTATTATATATCTACTTCATTATAATTCTATGGCCTGTACCATACGTATCATTAGGGATATTTACATCATGATAAATGGGCTTCATTAGTAGTGCTTTGAGGCATTATTATTTATTCATCTTTGAAGGTTATAAAGCTTCTATTAATTCATTTATCTAGGAACTATTATTTTAAATCCAAAAAAATGTTTTCCTATTCTTCAAGTGAGATAGAAAATGATCTGTTTTTCCTATTATTTCAATGCTCAATTTTAGCTTTTAAATAAAGAAGGCCTAATCAATTCTACTTTTCTTTTTTCTTTTTTAGTTTTTGGTGGACACAACATCTTTATTTTATTTTTATATGGTGCTGAGGATGGAACCCAGTGCCCCCGAATGCCACATCTCCAGCCTTTCAATTCTACTTCTTAATTTGATCAGTAAATTTATAAATTTGGGATAAGGTAGTGGTTTGAGTAAGAGGATTGCATGAACGTGGATAGTGCAAACCCGATTTTATTTCAATCTCAGTTGTTTGGCAAATATATGTGTTCTTTCATTAGTCTGTTAGGCTCTTTCTGCCTCAGGTAATCAAACTTCAAAATTGGTAGAGCATTTTCTGTGGACATGGCTTATACGGATTAATTAATTAAATATAGTTTGCAATGCTCCAAAAAATAAAATGTTATTCATTTGTGAAAAATTAAAGTTAAAATTGCATCTCAAATCTCTTTCTTTCTTTTGTGAATTTGAAGAGGAAGAATTATATAGGACTTAAAAATATTAAAATCTGGACACAATTTTAACCCTTAATGGAGAGTTCATCTACTATATTTTTATAATACTTTTGGAAACGAATTACACAGTGTCACAACATGCTCTATTCACCTTTGTACTTTTATAAACCAATGATTCCTTATGTTTCTGGACACAAAACCAATCACATATGATTCTGACTTTTCTGTATGTACCTTTGCTATGTACAAATAAAAGATGGGCTTAAATTCATTTGTGACAAATTGAGCTTAGAAAGCTACCATTATCTTGCTCTGTGACACTGAAAACAAAACAAAGAGATTAATGAAGAAACTGATCAGGATTAGAAACAAGAAACCAATAGAATAAGTTTGCTCTTTGGCCCAATCCCACTGTCCATAAACATTTTTAAGCATCTTTCATGAATTGAATGTCATAAAGATGATAGAAGGAAAATTACATTATTACGTATAGTCCTTCACTGTTTGGGAAATTGAATCTGATTCTGAATTTCAAATCCTTAACTAGATATAAAGCATGAAGTTACATATTAGATTATGAAATGTGACTGTAGTAGAGGTAACAGGCAGTTTGCTCTTCCTTTTTTAAAAAAAGTATTATAAAGCAACTGTGAGAGATTAAACTCTCCCTCGCCTATAGTCTTTTTGCAGTTGTAAACATTTGTAGTAATTTCAGATTGTGTGCCTGGCGTCTGTGTTATAATCAAAACCTAATCTCTCTCTCTTCCCTGCTTCTTAAGGAGACTCTAGGAAACTAGTTTTACTGGGCTAACATGGAGGAGGAAGACAAGGAAGGGTGGATGGGAAAGAGAAAGGAACAGAGAGAAAATAAGGCAGGGACAGATGGAAAGAGGGAATTAAATGAATGAAAGAGAGATGTCCCTTTTCTGGGTTTGTTTTTGGTGGCTCCCTGCCCGCTTTTCCCGTTTGGCTGCCCAGTAGCATCTCCTGCAGGCTCGGCCCTCAGCCCCGCCCCCTAGCGTCGGAGTCCGGTAGCCAGCGGCTGGAGCCTATCTCTTTAAATGACAGCTGTGGCTGGGGTCCCAGTACTGGGCTTGACGTCAGTGCCGCCTCCTGGGCTGCAAGGAGTAGTTAGCGCCACCGTCCGCGCTCGGGGCTCACGGCGCGCTTGCAAGCTGCTGGGGCGGCGAGTTTTCTTTGCTCCGGCCCCTCCTCCTGCCCTCCCCGCGGAGAGCGAGCCGCAGCCCCAGAGCCTCTCGCAAGTCTCCCTCACACTTCCCCGCCGTCGCCCCAAAGGAGCGGTCGCTCCTCTTCGCGCCTCCTCCACCGCCGCTCCCGCGGAGCTACTCTCCCGCGCATCGCTTCCCCGATGGAGCTCGGGCGCCGCCGACGCCGCCGCTGCCCCGAGCCCTGAGCCCCGCCACCCGCCGGGAGGAACGCACCGACCCGAGGGTGCAGGGCGCCCAGGCGCACGCAGAGGGCAGGGGGCTGCGAGGCGTGCGGGGCACGGGCTCTGGGAACCACAAAGTGCTGCTCTCTCAGGTCACCTGGCCGCCGGTGGGGGGGACCATGGCTCTGAAGGACACCGGTAGCAGCAGCAGCACCATCCTGCCAATTAGCGAGATGGTCTCCTCGTCCAGCTCGCCCGGCGCTTCGGCAGCCGCCGCCCCGGGGCCCTGCGCACCCTCGCCCTTCCCCGAGGTGGTGGAGCTGAACGTGGGCGGCCAGGTCTATGTGACCAAGCACTCCACGCTGCTCAGCGTCCCAGACAGCACTTTGGCCAGTATGTTCTCGCCTTCTAGTCCCCGGGGCGGCGCCCGGCGCCGGGGCGAGCTGCCCAGGGACAGCCGGGCGCGCTTCTTCATCGACCGGGACGGCTTTCTGTTCAGGTACGTGCTGGATTATTTGCGGGACAAGCAGCTTGCGCTGCCCGAGCACTTCCCGGAGAAGGAGCGGCTTCTGCGCGAAGCCGAGTACTTCCAGCTCACCGACCTGGTCAAGCTGCTGTCGCCCAAGGTCACTAAGCAGAACTCGCTCAACGATGAGGGTTGCCAGAGCGACCTGGAGGACAACGTTTCTCAGGGCAGCAGCGATGCGCTGCTTTTGCGAGGAGCCGCAGCCGCCGCGCCCTCGGGCCCAGGAGCGCTCGGCGGCGGTAGCGGCGGCGCCGCGCTGGACAAGCGCTCCGGCTTCCTCACACTGGGCTACCGCGGCTCCTACACCACCGTGCGCGACAACCAGGCAGATGCCAAGTTCCGGCGTGTGGCACGCATCATGGTGTGCGGGCGTATAGCTTTGGCCAAGGAGGTCTTTGGGGACACGCTCAACGAAAGCCGCGACCCCGATCGGCAGCCTGAGAAGTACACGTCCCGCTTCTACCTCAAGTTTACCTACTTGGAGCAGGCTTTCGATCGCCTGTCCGAGGCCGGCTTCCACATGGTGGCATGTAACTCCTCAGGCACCGCCGCCTTCGTCAACCAATACCGCGATGACAAGATCTGGAGCAGCTACACTGAGTACATCTTCTTCCGTAAGTTCGCGACCTCTGCATTTCCTAATTTATCCGCAGCTCCCAGACCGTGGCAGGTTCCAGCTCAGTTGTAACCCTGTAAGGGTGTCCCCTGCAGAAGTGCCCCAGGAGGGAGCTGGTTAAATAGTGCAAGCAGGTCTTCTTGCAAGCCTCCCTTATGAAGGGAGGACAGTTTACTCTTTCCCTCCTTTCCAATCTCTCTTTCTAGATTAACGTTTTCGCGAATTCAGTAGCACCCAGTCCCTACTTAAGGAAGTCCTCTTCCATAACTTTATTGATCTTGCCCTCTTGCCCCGCCTAGCTTTTGGATGCCGTGAGTTGTCCTAGACTGAGGACAGTGACGAGGAGACAGGAATACATGCTGCGCTCACAGGCCTTCCTCCTGTCTGCTTCCGTGGGACTCTTGGCGGGGAGTGGGGGGTCAATTTGTGTGTCTCTAAGTGGTGGTCTTCCAGGCGGCGGAGTGGCATCTAGGCATTGCTGGACTTCGCCCAGAGTATCTCTCTCCTAGGTGTGGGCCAGCGCAGCGGCGCCAACCGCGGGCGGTTTCGGTAGGGGGCAACCAAGTGATGAAAGTGCCTCTAGGATTCCTCAGGGGCCTGGGCGTGGTAGCGGTTGGTGGCAAAGCTTATACTGACCAATGGAAACCCACAATTACCCGAGGCAGTTAGCACCTTAAGTGCAACTCCCCCGTTTTGGACTGGCGAGGGTGGAAGGAACTAGAGGGCTTGGATGTCTGAGGGCAATTTTCAGGGTTGGAGATTAGAAAGGGAACATGCCCGTGTGTGTGTGTGTGTGTGTGTGTGTGTGTGTGTGTGTGTGTGAGAGAGAGAGAGAGAGAGAGAGAGAGAGAGAGAGAGAGAGAGAGAGAGAGAGAGAGAAATATGAATGGGGGGGAGAGGGAGATAGATTATGTTTCTTTTTTGCATCTCTTGGGTGCTAAATGGGGTTGAATGCACTTTCCCAAAGTGAACATTGCATGGGTTTTCTGAAATACTAGAAATAGGAACAGGATTTCAGAAAGTATTTGACACATTTCATCCATCCATCTATCTATCTATCTATCTATCTATCTATCTATCTATCTATCTATCTATCTATCTATCTATCTATCATCAGCTATCCATTTAGTAGTGCATTTCTGGTGGGGGCTCAGTGGAGTTCAAGGACTGTTTGTGGGTAGAGTGGGAGTGTGGCTTCCACTATTCTCAGTGACAGGTGTAAAGTTAGAAGGGCAACAACTTGAGGAAAATTTGGGTAAATGAAAAGTTAGCTGAGATGGTTTTGCCATTATTTACAAACATTTTTCCTTTGGCATGTCACCGAAGAAACTTGCTTGTAGCGTTAGAAAAAGTAGCATTGAAAACTCACAAGGAACATAGATCTGCTTTGTTTATGTTTATTTATTTTACTAATTCATTCACTATTGGGGAAATGTACAATTTTGTACACTTTGTTTTGATTTGAAAAGTAGAAGAGACTTCTCCTTGAACAAATGCAAGCTTGATTATAAGGTGGTCATTGTCTGTATATTTTGGTAACCTTGGAGGTAGGAGACAGATACGCACATTAGCTCTAGAGTTAAATTGTCTTTGAAAATAGTGCTGGATTTCCTCAGGAAACCATACCAAAGAAGCAAATGAAGTGTCTACTGAAGTGGTAGATCAGAACCCAATTGTCTTAACTATATCAAAGTATTATTTGTTACACAGGAGCAAGATTAATGGTCAGAAAAGCCACATGAAGGAAAGTAGTATTTTTAGATTCATATAAAATTGGCATCTCTTCAGTATATATTAAATAAAACATTTTAGCATATTTTATTTATCTTTATCAATGAACTTATTTTAGATTTTAAATATGTAAAAAATTTCATCAAAGAACTATTTTCAAGCATTTCAGAAGGTGGTGTGAAATGAAATTTTGCCTTTCTTGTGATTAGCGATTTTTGTTAAAATAGATAGATGCATGAGTGTTTTACAGAGTTAAGTTTCTTAAGATTTCTTAAAAATTTTGGTAATCTTTCATAATTTCAGTGAACCTCCCCCCCCCCAGAAAATTATAGACTTGAGAATGTTCATTACATTGATTATGAATAGATAATACAGTTGGCCTATAAATTAGGAAAACTTAACTAATAAGATAAATTGATATTTAAAATTCAGGATCTTTGAAAAATCTGGAGCTAGGATTATTACATAAAATAAAATATTCAATATATTGGATGACTTTATATATCTATGAATAACCACTTGCAGAGTACTCACTTTCCTTTTGAGCTCTGAAATTGATTCATAACAGTCCCAGAAATATTAGGAAGCAACCCAGAACTTTTTTAAGGGTTATTCTAACTTTAGGTTGAATTATACAATCCCAGGTTAAATATTGTCTCTTGAAGATGCAATTCAGCTGTGACTCAATTAAATATAGCTCTCATTTTAAATTTGAATGTAAAATTTATCTTGAGTACTAATATATATATATTTATACATATGTACATGTATATAATATTTTATATAGCCTCCATTATATTGCCACAGATTATACTGAATGGAATTTCTTTTAATATTTATCATGAGAGTAAAATTATTGGATGACCTTATATATCTATTTGTGGTTTAGATGCATAAAAGAATCTTAATGTTTTAATTTTCCCCTTGATACATATTTTTCAAAAATACTTATTTGTTATATAAAATGTATTTATTTAGTGCATAATACATTATCGAGTTACAAGTTACAAGTGAACTTAGTGGATTATGCTACTCTAAAAATAATAGAATTATAGTTATGCACTTTAATATCAATTTTAGCATTCTGCATCACTCCTGAGTTTCTACAATAGAAGGAAAGAGATTGGCAAATGGTTCAGTAATCCCAGCCATTGCTACTTGCAAATGTGTGATCTTGGTTAACTAACTTACTAGTTTTGTATTTTAGTTCCCTCACATGTATAATGGGACTTATTATAGTACAATTTTATAAGATTTGAGAAAACAAGAAAAGTGTCTGACCCATATTCAAAGTTGAGCAATGTTAGCTATTCTATCGCAAGTAAAATTCTATAAACCTTATTATTCTTGCCAACATTAAACTTTCATTTTTGGTTTATTCAAAGCATAGTTAATTAAAGTTGTTTGTAAAGTTAATCAGAAAGTTATTTCTCAATTAAATAATAGAGTGCTAAACTTCGAGGAGTATGAAATAACTAATTAAGTAACTAACTTCTACCCTGGAACTTAAATTTTTCAGACCAAGTGACCTAGACTTGCCAATCATCCTCCTGTTGGTTTTTCTGGATCACCTCCCAACAGAACACATTTCTGATTCAGAGCCAAGATGTGTTTTAGCCCTTCCTACTAGAACTTGAAACTTTGACAATATTTTCTGAGAAATACCAAGCTGGATTCACATCTTAAGTGCTTGTATTTAAGTCATTGGGATCTAATGCTCAAGGTTATATACAGCCTACTAAACATTAAATTCCAGGTTTATTTGGCTACATGGACACCTTCATCTATTTTCACTCTTCACTCATTATTTATCAAGTTTTTCTAGTATACTACAGCATGTACTAGTATGATAAAGTTTCATATGATAAAATTATTCCTCTGTTATTGAAGATGGATTGCCCTTTTCTTGGGCAAAACAGAGTGGTTTATTGTGCTGTTTTGGAGGGGATGTCTGGTAAGTGTAGCTGTGGCTGTTTTAATTAATAAGAGATAATAAAGATAAAAAATTATTTTTTACAGTATTGCATAGACAGTGTATAGTTATATACTTAAAATGTGATATGTAGCTCACTCATAGTTAAATCCAGCATTATGTATTTCTTTGATTTTTCATATTTAGTAATTTCACAGTAAAGGAAGTGCTGATATATTCCTGTTCTCTTTTTAATAGTAGTTTATATGTTGAACTCCAAATGTTTGTTGAGCAAACATACATGTATGCAAGTACTCAATTCCACAGGAGGCTGTGGTATGACACTGGATGCTCTAGCGGGCCTTTGAACTTGAATGTATTGTATAGTACTCTCTCTACACATACCTTCTTCTTTAGCTTTTTGTGCTCCCCTGATGCAACTTTGTGTGATTAGATAGAATGGCTTTATTTCTAGGATTACAGTCACTCCACCAAGTAAGGTAAGCATTCTCTTGTCAGTGGGATGGAGGAGATCCAGCTGCTGATCTGAATATAGGTTCCCTGTCCCTTGACATACTTCTCATTCTTAGTTTCTGTTAACCACATAAACTTTTTCTTTTAATTGTTTTTTCTTCAGTGCTGGGGATGGAATCCAGGCCTTCACAGATGCTAGTCAAATTCACTACCCTTGAGCTGCAACTCTAGCCCCTGTAAAAGTTTCTAATTACCATAACAATTTAGTGGTGTTTTGTGATTTCAAAAATACAAATATATAAAGTATTTTGTGTCGAATTCATTCATTTATAAATTTACTTCCTGATGCATTGGCTTTTTAGTGTATCCCCTGATATCCCAGCATTATAATGCTGAGTGAACCCTGGCTGTCCGATCCTTCTTCATGGTGCTTCAGCACTTCTCTATATTTTCATTATTCAGCAGTTATAGATCCTTTATTGATTGTCCTACACATGTAACCACCTGTTTTCATGTTGACCTTCATGTTAGTTTTCTCCCTGAGAGTTTGTGTTACATCTCAATTTTGTATTATCTGTGGCCAAGTGAAAGAGCTAACATGAATTTACTGACAGTGTTTTCCAACTGAAAAGGTGGATTGAGGAATGAGCTATAGGTGTTCAAGAGTACATTGAGACAGTTGCTGAATTTGAGACTTAGTTTCACTTCAGTTTAAAGAACACTTGTTAAATAATTTTACCAGGCTATAGAACCTGTAACATGCAACTGTGGACAAGACAGAGGCTTTATATTTAAGATAATTACTTTGAGCTTTATGTAATTGTAAATTATATTATAGAAGGGTTATTAGGGGTTATATTATAGAAGGGTTATTAGGTGTTATTTAGTATATTAGCAAGAGGCAGGAGTAATTACATGAGTTGTTACACATCGATATAAAGAATGAAAAGAAAATGTTAACTATGAGAAAATTAAAAGGCTCTTATAAGCTAAATTGTTAGAAATTGTAAGCATACACATTTCTTGATATTTAAATTATAGTGGAAGGTATGGTATAAAGGATCAAAATTTAATAGATTGATTTGTTTAGTGTATGCAAGATTTGGATAAATTCTCAGTGCTCCAGTTTCTCCTCTATCATGTTGAGTAATTACTTTTTAAAAAATAACAGAGTATGGAATGATGGTTGCCTCCAGATGTGATCAAGCCCTATTTTGGTATGAATTCAGGAAGGTTTAGGAAGTATCTGTCTATACCAATAGATAATTATTTGCAGATCAGTTATATCTACATTGCAATTTCAACTCAGTTTTTAAAAGACATATTAAAATACACTTAATAGGTATTAATGTTTAATGATCAACATAACACTATCAGTTTTACCTATATTCATTAACCTTGTGTCAGGGTAGTTAATAAACATAAACTTTGCTGGCCATAACAGCACATTATTTCATGCTATCTAACAGGATGTTTATTAGTTTGATTATTCACTAGTTAAATCTAGTGCAGTGTTTGGTCAGCTTTTACCTTATAATGTTTTTTCCACCATATTGTAACCATTCCCATAAAACTCCATATAGGGGAAAAAACCCAAGTTAAATATAACAGAAGAATGTATGAAAAAATATATGTAATGTTTATTGTGCATTACCAGAATAGAGATTTAACCCAATCAGTTATGCTACTTTAATTTCTCTCACCGGTTATAGTAACAAAAACCCTGACAAGTGATTTCTAATGTATCACTCTTTCTTATCATTTTGCATAATAGTATGTATTTTATAATATTTGGTAAAAGTAGAATAGAGAGATTAGTATTGCCTAACTCTGTTGGTTCTAAGAAGCAAATTCTTAAACACTCTAAATGGTTTAATTTAATACTTTTCAGTCATGTTCCTTGGAAACTTCAGGCTATAGCTTTGAGATCTTGGGAAAATAATTAAATCTTCCTGAAGGGAAAGTGAGGGAAACAACAGTATTCACCTTATAGATTTGTTATGAAGATTAAATGAAGTAATCCATATAAAACACAGAACCGTATCAGGCACAAATTAAGTGCTCAATAAGTATTAGTAACTGCCAATATTAATTTAAGAGCCCCCCAATACATAGGTAATCCCTTTCTCTATATTATTAATAATAAGTAACAGATTCCTTTTTCTTTTTGAGGAAATCGAGAGCAACACTTGTACAAAATTGCATCAGAAAAGTCTTATTATCATTAGTGAGTTTTTACTTTTTTAAATTATAGACTTGTTAAATATACCATTAATTGTTACATACTATAAAACAAAACCCACCTTTATTCTAATTGGTTTTTTATTATTTAGGGGGAAAATGTACCTTTCCAGACACAGTGCTAATAATGGTCAATTTGGGTATAATTAATAAGTCTACTAGTATTCAATGAAAATTGGCTCAGACCATGGGATATATTCAATCTGTTACTCATATTCTTTATTTATATTTCAGATGGGAGCTTCTAGCTCTGATTTTCAGCAGTTTTATGCAAGAGAACAAATTGTTACGGAGCCACGTGAGCTCAAACATTGCTTAGAGTTTGGGCATTTGGCCAAAATTTTAGGCTATATTTTAGATTCAAATGCATATCTTTACAAATTTAGGAAAACTGTTAGCTGTCAACTCAATCAGCTTCTATTGAAACTGTTCTTTGAATGTGTTTCTAGTTGCTCAAAGTCCAGGTATTTGTAGAAAGCTGGGAAATGCTGGCAGCTGTTGAGAGGTAATTCTCTAATATTCTGACCTCTTTTCTTCTGGTTGGTGAAGGCTGCATCTAGCATGCCTCTGTGCAGGTGGTGGATAAGAATTCATGCATATAATTCCAAAATGACTTCCACTTTTCTTTTGATGAAAAAAGTTGCTAACGTGGCAGCTTTTTAGTGAATGGTGAGTGGAAGAAGGCATGGTGGGTATGAAATATTGGTATCATCTGTATGGTGGTTTTTGGGATAGGTCCTTCTAATATTGATCCTAATTTAGGATTAAAATTTTTTGACAATTGAAATCCTTGGGTTATATTCTTAACCTTCATGGGTACTTAGATTTATTTTATTTTGCGCTGCTTTATTTTTCTGTACTTCAACTCTTCACATAGAAAATGGTAGAAATTGATCTTCTTTTCCATCATACCTTCATGGAACACCATAAATAATATGTGTTAAGTAATTTATGCTGAATGAAAGTAGAATGTGTTTTCTTGTTTTCCTGTGTCACACTGTCATTTCTTAAAAGGAATGTGTTGAGTACATTACTTTTAACAAAACACTTGTTAAATGGGAAACTTTTTCATGCACTATGTCATTCAATGGCTTTTTAAGAAATTGGAAATACTAAACTATTAAACTGAGAGAAGTTCAAACTAATTTTAAGCTATTGAATCATATCTCTTATTTAGTCTGCTTATATTTATCCATGCATTCATCAACTGAATTATATGCCTGTAGCCTGTTAACTGCTGAAAGTGAGGTAGTAAAGAATAGTGAACTTGTTTCCTGTCTTTCATCACCAGGGCCAAGAAATACAGATTTGCAGCCTGTGTGCCCTGCTTGATTTTATATTTAATGTTAGGTGAATGGCACACTGAGCACATGTGCCTTTCATAAACTGAGAGGCTCTGTGTAGTCCCTGCTCATGGCCAAACATTGATTATATCTCTTACCCACTTCTGACCACAGGAGCTTGTGTGTGTGTGTGTGTGTGTGTGTGTGTGTGTGTGTGTGTGTGTTGGGGGGATGGTATGTGTGTGTGTACAGGTATACAAAAATCAGCCTGTCTTGGGAGAGTATCAATATGACTGTGTAGTCACTATTTACAATTTAAAACATTTGAGCAATAGTTGAATAATGACCAATTTATGTTTAAAAACGAGGTACTTCTTGATGTTGATCTTTTGTAAAAATTACTACTTAGAGAAAAATGTAGTCTTTTGAAAGTGACAGTCTTTCTGGTCTGTGTTACACCTGACTTATTTTCTGAGAAAGTTTATCATTTACAGAAATAGAATTCAAGAGTCCGATTTTTGTCATAATTCTTATAGATATTCCATATTCCTGAAGAATAAATCCTTAAGTCAAGTTAAAATGAAGACTTTCAGAGTTATCTGTGGCAAGTATCTGATAATTAAGTTTAAGTTAGAATTTGATATAGTTTTGAGGTATCCTTTCCGTTTCTGTCAAGGGGCCTGTAAAGGGTTGATTTAGCAAGCTACATAGACAGTGGTTTAAAGATATATGTTTTCCATATAATAAAAGAAAAGGACCTGTTGACAATTGGTAATATTGCTGGTAAATGAAATCAAGCACATATATGCTTGACAGTCTAATGCTGAAGTTGCTATAGTTTAGTATATGATTATTCCTTTTCTTCTGCTAGCCTGATATGTTTCTAAGCATTTTAATAACCATTATGATATTTCAGTTTTTACTTTTTGTACTAACATGTTTGGATCATAAAATAAGCTTAGTTTTTTCAAGATGACTGTTTTATAGCTGCTACTATCAAACCATTTGATACTTAGCATTCTTGCTGCAGAGTTTAGTAATAATACCCAGTCTTTGATAAACCTAAAAGGAGGAGGGAGATATTTACCCCACAGTTTTAGCAGAATCATCAAACTCTAGGGACCAATGGCAATGTTTTTTTTTCATTAGATTGTATGAAGTATGTTATGAGTTAAATTGCACTTTCCCCCCAAGACATGGTGAAGCCCTAACCGTTTGCTTTGTACCTCAGAATGTGGCCTTACTTGGAAATGGCATCTTTACTGAGGTAATCAATTAAAATGAGGTCGTTAGAATGGGCTCTAATCCAAAATACTGGTAGACTTACATGAAGGGGAAATTTGAACATAGAGTTAGCCATTCACATCCACAAGAGGAATGCCTACATGTATGTGAGAAAATGAGGGCAGAAGTAGAAGAAATGATTTTACATGACAAGCAATGGCAGAACCTGCCAACAAACCACCAAAAGCTAGGATAGAAACTTGCAACAGATTTTCCCTGGTGGCACTGAGGAGGAACCAACCCATTAATACTTCAGTATGAGACTTCAGCAATCAGAACTGTGAGTTAGTAAATTTCTGTTGTTCAAGCCACTGACTTTGGGATGCTTTGTTCCAGCAGGTCTGGCAAACGACTACGGCACTTTCAAATCCACCTTATAAAAAATCTGGAAAAATCTGAAAAGTCAATGGTTTTCAAATTCTGTTTTTTTCTGAAGTTAGTTAGAGACAACAAACTCCAGTTCAGCTAATGTATGCTGGAAAGAATTTATTAAGTGTAATAGCTTAGTGCAGACTGGCTGGGAGGGTAGAGCTTCCAGGAATGAATCCCAACCAAATCACAGAGTAGGGCTGCTAAGGGAGATGCTTCTTCGTAAGGATTTGGGCAGTCAGGAACTTGCAAGGCAGCTTCCAGGGGTTAGTCACACCACCTGGGCTATGACGCATGTCTCATCAAAACACCATCCTTAGCATACTTTCTTCCTTCTCTTTTGCCTAGACTCACAGGAGTGTCTAGTTGTGGAATATGAGTCATATGTGGAAAGCAAGCCACAGGAGAGTCTAGGAAATATAGTTTAAGGAAAAAAAAAAAACAAAACAAAAAACACCAACAACTCCTCCCTGTGTGTTTTCATAGTTGGTCTGGGTAATCTTATTATTTTATTAATTATTATTTTTAAAGTTTACTCTATGTGATTTTCACCACTTCATCCTCTATAGCCATTCTGATGGTTTAACATGAAGCCTTGTATATTTATGTGTGCTGGAAAAATGTGCATTCTGTTTTGTCTTGCTTATATTTTTAGTTTGTATATACATTATCTCTCTTATTAAGCATTTACTTTTTTAGATATCTTCATTTTTTGTATTTAATGTAAACTAAGTGATTGTTCCTAATGGCTGCTTTTTACTTCCCAACATGTTTTTTATCTAACTCAGATTGCCTTCAATCTGATTATGACTAAGTTCACTGAGACCTGTGTGAAAATTTCCTGAAATATACATCTGGGATGGGAATTGTTGGGCCTCTGTATATATGTTATTTGACATGTATGTCATTTGACTAAATACTGTCAGATTGTTTAGCAAAGGAGTATATATCGGTCTACACATCTAGAACCAGCGGATGAAGTAATTGTTGCAAAAATAGGTGAAATTTCACTTGTACTTTAATTTTTATTTTTCTGATTTCTACTGATAGAAATGTAGTTTTTAGTTCTCTAATCTCTGTAAATCACAAGGTTTTTTTTTGGGAAATAATTTGCGTGAGCTGGTCAGAGGGATCCACTATAGTCTATGTTTTTCACCACATTCTGCCCCTTTTGAAATTTCAACCACAGCCACAGCATCATGGACACAAGCTCCTGAATAACATGATAAAACTTTATGCAAATTATTATTTCCTAAAGTTGCCCTACAAGGGATTCCATGTCTCATCAGCCTGCCTCCATTGTTGGTCCGTATGTGTTACTACATTGTACCAATTTTGAATATGATTCCTTGTGGCATGGTCATCTTTGATTATGCCAGTGTTTGTTAGTTGCCATCAGTGAGTTCAATAAAAATTATCAAATAAGAGCATGACTTCAATGAAAGTTTTCCATTTGATAATAGGAGAGTGGGAAACACAATGGCCATGGGTCTGTAGCAGATCTTTGCTGTGAAGGCATAACAAACAGTCCTTCAACTGGCCATAGAATAAATTCCCTGTTAAATCTTTCTTGTGTTGTTTGATTCATCCCTTGCGTAAGACTCTTTTGTATTATCCTTTGCGGTCTTTTCCTTTACCTTCTGAGAGATTCTCTCCTGTTAATTGTCCTTGGAGGCCACCTCTGAGGCCCCAATGGCTGCATACCCTCCTGGCTGCCTCTCAGATTTCACAGATCACTTCCTATCTTTGTAGGTCGGGGGTTTGTGAATTGCTCTCAGGGTTAAATAGCCTAGGCTTTTCATAGCCAGCCTTACAGTTTATTTGGCAAAATAATTCTCTCAAAAATCATTGCGCACTTCTGGTCAGTTTCATGAGCAAATTAACCAGGATCTTGTGTTAGTAAAGTTTAGGATTAAAGAGTATTTTATAGCCTCTGCAAGTCACTTATTTCTCCCTCTCTTAATCTAATGGTTTAGGAGGAAGTTTCCAGCTTTGTCAGCAGGGTAGTGGCCTTTGCATGAAAGGGCACCAGACCTGTGTCCTGTTAAGGCAGCAGTTTGATAGTCACTACTTAGATTTTGGGTTGTCTTTTTTTTAAAAATGTAACTGAAAACATAATGAAAATAGACACAATGGTTAAAAAAATAATAAACTCCCACATGCTCATCTCCTAAATTCAACAATTATCAAAACAGTACTTCATTTCTCTCTTGTTTTTTTCCTAAAGAATTTTGAAGCAAACAGAAAATATTATGGTATGGTTGCCCCTACATACTTAAATATCTAAAAATAAAAATGGATATTTTCTTGCATAAGCATTATTTTGTTTTCAATCCTAGCAAGATAAATCATAATTTCATGGAAATACCTGATGCATAGTTTATAATCTTAAATCCAAGATTATCTCAAAAATATATTATACATATTTCAAAATTCAGGAATAGAGATTTTATTTTTGTGTCTCATTTTTTCTCAATATAGGATAGTTTTTCCTCTTGTTCTTTGTTTCTCTGTTTTTCTCCACCCCTGACTCCCACCATCCGGCTTTACAGGTAATGATGTCAGTTTGTTTTGCTGACCAGATAAGGTTCTTGCAAAAGACCTAATTAATGGCCTACATTATGGATATGATTGTTTGCTTTTTTGTGATATCATATAAATTGTTTTTTTCCTGTCCCTATATTTTCTATAAGTTGGCCTTGACTAGATTCAACTTCTTTTTTTTTTTGTAAGACTATTTATAGGTGATTCTATGTATTCTGTTTTGCAGACAGATTATGGTTGTCCTGTTTTTAATGACACTTAGGTTGATTAGTAGATGTCAGTCTGATCCCTCCAGTATAAGTTTGCCTAATAATTTTATCATTAAATACAGTTTCTTGATTCAAATATTATATTAGGGCCTGCAAGATTGTAGTTTTCTATTTTTATCCTATTTTCCAAATTTATTGGTTGGAATTTTTGTAGTGAAGAACTTTCTCTGAAGAACTACTTAAAATATGCTCAACGTAGGAGAGGCAGGGCAAATGCACAAGTCTTTCTTATTGATTTTCAGTTTTCATAGTAGGAGGGCAAACTGATCAGAGCCAGAACTTGAAGACAATAGAATCAGAAAATTTTATTTTTCAGCATGTAGCTACTTTATGCTGATGTTCAGCAAGCCCATCCTCTCTGTGCCTCATCTGCATTTGGGAAAAACGTCTAAAGAGATAATTTTTATTAAAATATCTATAACTGTATTCTTATTTGTACATGTCACATCTCTGTGAAGAAAATATTATCTAACTCCTCTTATGATATTTCTTTGTGTAGAATATGTATTTAGTGAACAGGAGACTAGTAATTTTAATTGTATTATATCAAACAGTTCTTATTTGTGAATTGTCAATGAAATGAAAGTATAGAAAATAGGGTCTCATTTTGGCTAATGAAAAACACCTGAAAAATATTTATATTGTGGTTGTATATAGTTTTAAAGCAGATATACAAAGTCAAGAATAAATGAATATCTGTTAAATTGTTAGACGACTATAGTTGTAGTTATGCTTTAGTGCATAAAAATTCAGGCAAGGGTTAAAGAAAATCAGAAGATGTTGGTTCCTTTTGCTTCTGCCACTTTCTAGTTATTGATCTGGTGAAAATCACCTTGGGGTTATTTCCCTATCTCCCATTTGAAAAGGATTTAAGCATAAAAATGATGACATTTGTCAAGTTTGTCTAGCATCTCAGTTGAATTGTGCTATAAAATTGAATCAGTAGTGAAATAAATTAATTGCTTTGAGGTAAAATATGAGGAGGGTTGTGGCTAAGGAAGTACATCCTATGTCATGATATAGGAAAGATGCAAGTGGAAGGTTCTACCCTAGCAACTTGCCAGTGAACAGCTTTCACTTAGCTTTTTTTCTATTTTTTTTTTTTTAGTTGTAGGTGGACACAATACCTTTATTTTATTTATTTGCTTTTATGCGGTGCTAGAAAATGAACCCAGTGTCTCACACATTCCAGGTAAGCCCTCTGGTTATATCACTGAGCTACAACCCCAGCCCCTCACTTAGCTTTTGAATATAAAGTTAAGTCAGTAAATTTCGAGATAAAGGGTGGTAGAGGAAAATTACAGACAATGTAATGCCTGTATGTTGTAATAATCCCCCAAAGTTCATGATGAGAGCAATTATTACATGACTTTAAACTCCCCAGAGGAATTCACTATTAAACCCGAAGCAAATGTTTTGGTCAGTCAAGTTAAGGAAGGTTATTTCATTTTAGATCTAGTCTCCTTTTTTTTAATATTTTTTTTTTAGTTATAGATGGACCCAATACCTTTATTTAATTTATTTATTTTTATGTGGTGCTGAGGATTGAACCCAGTGCCTCACACATGCTGGACAAGTGCTCTATCACTAAGCCAGAACCCCAGCCTCAGATCTGGTCTCTTTTTGCTCCGGCATGAAGTGTTAAATTGTGTCTAACATTCAGTACTATTTCTTGGATGAAGTTGTGAAGAATGGTATATACTAAGCAGGCATTTTAAATGAAATTAAAACTGGTGATTTCTCCAGTAAGGGTGATTTTTAAAATTAGATTTACTTTCCATGCTCAGTAAAGCCTCACACTGTGTTTGGCACCAAATTGTCACTTGGAAAATGATTTTTGGTTTATTTAGGAAAACTGCGTGATGGGTAAGTAGAGACATCTTATGTCCAGGTTTAAGGAGGAGGGCTCTGGAGTAACAAGGATACATATACCCCATATTCCTCTTTAGTTAATAACTGAGTTGACTTTGGGTAAATCATTTATCTTTTCAAAAATCATGGTTTCCTCTTTTGTAGAATTCTTGGAATAATAGTATATATTTCAAAAGATTGTCTGAGTATTCAGTAATGTCATGCATAAAAAGCCTTATTTACTGAAGTAACTATTTTACTTATTATTTATAAAGAACAATGGGGGATAAGATAAAGAGGAGGATGTAATTGCTTGAACTGAATGAAGAGTTCAGGAAGGCATTAGAGAAAAAAGACATTGCAAATTATTGATGGAACTGTGGACATTCACGTGACAGGAATTGATAACTTTGCTAGTCATACAAACATAGTCTGTTCAAGGAATAGTTTGATTTGGGTGAATATCAAGGAACATTTTGAGGTACAGAAATTAGAAATATAGGCAGACGACACTAGACGTCAGGCAAAGGATTATAAATCATAAATTGATTTGACAAAAATGTGCATTTGGAAAAAACAACTGTGGAAGCAGAGGGACATACAAAATTGGGGAAACTAAATTGGTTTGGTTAGCTGATGGCTATTGGAAAGGTTCAAGGTAGAGTTGAGCCAGTGCACAGCAGTGGCAATGGGAAGCAAAGGATGAATTCTTGCGCTAGAAAGGTGGTATAATCAAGTGAATTGGGAGTAAGGAATTATAGCAGCTGGCAGCTGGCCTGTAATTCATTAATTCACTTTATTAATGGATGTCTTACAAGAAAGAAAAGAAAATGGAGGATATGGTCAAATCTCCATATCAATTTGCTGTCCCAATAAAAGAGAAATGATATTTCTAGTAAGGAGAGACCTTATCTTGTGAAGCTCTTTACCAGATGGCCCTAATTAAAGGGTGACTTACAGTAAATAAGTCACATTCTATGAAGAATTTCTATCTGGTGGATTCCATATATGCCAGTCAGACATTAGCAGTATCAGAAGAGTGGTTGTTTGTGAAAGCCACAGAAGAAAAACATTTAGCACAAATAAGTGTATATTCAAAAGTGGAAATGGTGCAGGGAATCAGTTGCAGATTCAGACTCAAAACATCAATTAGATTTACCAATTAGAAGCTTATTAGTAACTTCAGAGATAATTAAAGAAAATTATAAATTAGTAGTGGTAGCAAAGTGCATAACTGGGAGGTGGTCTCTGGTGTGGATTCAGAAGCAGAGAGGGTGGATAATTGGATTGATCTCACTTGTGGATTCTTAATGCGGATGTTATGAACAGATCAGAGGTAGTTAAGGATACCAATGAGAGCGGTTGATGTGATCAGTTGCTTTCTCTTGGATGAGTGAAGAAATCAATAAAGCAGTGATAGTCTAAGGTACTTGTAGCAATGTCATTTGGGATATTAGTTAAAAATCTAGTATTCCTTACTGAAATGAAGTTTTGGGAATATTCTTTCAGAACCTTTCTGGATTAATATTTAAGAAGCTTAATATAAGTAAGTGGGTTATAAGAAAAATTATGGTCTTTTCATAATATTAAGTAAAAGAAAGGACAGAGATCTGTATATTTAGAATATTTTTAATTATATTAACAAATAGCTGGTAAATGTACATGCATTGTAAAGACTGGATGGATAGTTTCATCTCTCCTTTGAGTGCCCTGTCTATTGGTCTAAATTGTCATAAAACAAATAATAATAATCTAAATAGATACAGACCACTAGTTTCAGGATAATGGATATTTTAATAACTTTTTCTTTCTTCTTAAAAATTTCTTTCCTTCTTTCTTTTTTGTGGTGCTGGGGATCAAGTCCAGGGCCTCAAGTTTACTAGGCAAGCACTCTGCCATTGAACCACAATCCATCCCTAACTTTCATTTTTTTTTTTAGCAAATATTTAAATTGCAGCTTATATTTCTTTTGTAATTAAAAATTAATCACAATATTTAAAATTAGATAGTAAATGATATATATATTCATATATAGAACTATAGAAATAGAGATAAAAAATACACACTTCAAGAAAATGTTTTAATAGGATAGAAGGGAGAAAGAACATGAAATCATTTTAACTAAAATTAGGTCTAGAGGGAAAGCTATTTCAAAAAAATACATTGTATTAGCTTTCCATCAACGTTACAAAATACCTGAGGTAACTAACTTATGAAGAGAAAATTTTATTTTGGTTCATGGTTCCGGTAGTTTTAGTACAAGATCTATTGACCTCCTTTGCTGTTGAGGGTAGCACATGGTAGGAGCATGTGGTGCAGGAAACTTGCATATGATACCAGCCAGATATGCAAAGAGGAAGAGAAATTTTCAAAAAATCCCTTCAAGAGCATGTCTCCTGTGACCTAATGACGTCCCACAGGGCTGTACCTCTTAAAGTTTCCATCCCAGTCCAATCATGTCACCTTGAGGACCAAACCTTTAACATGTGAGTCTTTGGGGGACATTCAACATCTAAACTATTGCAGTGGAACTAAAGCAGACATTTGTAAAAAAACACAAATGCCATGTATGTCATCATTTTGCCTAGGGCAGCCCTTGTTCTAAATAACCCAGAGACTGAAAATGCTTAATTTTGTCTGACTTTTTTTTTTAAATCAACTTTTGAAAGTGTCATAAAACAAATAATAATAATCTAAATAGATACAGACCACTTTGTGGAATCACTACAGAGATGTGTAGGAAGTATAGGTCTGAAAAATCTGTGGTCATGAGTCCTATGGTGTTAAGAAAATCCCTGAGATTATTTTAGAGGAATGGCGGATATATGCTGTAAGATATCTGGGCACCTAGGAATGTATCTGTCAAAAGCTCAAAAGCTATCCTGAAAAAAAAAATTGAGTGCAGGAAGCCAGAATATTCTTTGAAAACCATATGCAAAGGCATTTTTTGTTGTTTTTGATGAAAGTTAACATTGTCCAAGCCATTGGAACATGTTGATTTCATAGATGTTTATCAAGTAATCATGAGGCCAGAATCTTTAAAAAGGAATTTCAAAATATGTATATCATAGGCATCATCCTTTCCTTCAGGTAATTTACAATTTAGGTGAAGAGACAAAATAAATGAGGTTTTAATTCTGAAAAAAGGTACTAAGGAGAGAAAAGATGGGATGAAAGTGATTAGCATTCATCTCTCCTTCGAGACCCCTACCTACTGGTCTACCCAGTCCCACTAGAAATCTGCAAGTTGATATGTAAGTGGCATACCTGCTTACTGTGTCCAAGATAAGCTCCAAATTCAAAATCTTCTTTCTTTTCTCCTACCCATTCTGTTTTAGTAATTTTATGCCTTCTAATATACAAGCCAGAAAGTTAGTAACCAACTTAACACATTTTTTTTTATTATTATGTTTTGGAATTAAAAGGAATTTTAGGTGTATATTCTAGTTTAGAAGTATTGAATCTGAGATCCAGATTGGGCAAAGTTATGTGTACAATCTGCACATTTTTAGAAGACAATGAGGTCCTTAGTGTTCATAAACTCTTAAAGGGATCTGTAATCCAAATATCATTGATAACACTACTCACTATCTGGACTAAATTCCCACCTTACCTGTTATTGACCTTGGGGGGTTCTTGTGCTCTTTTCAAAAGGAGAGAAAAGCACATCTGAGACAGGACCAAGATTCTTCCCACATCTGAGCACAAGGCAGCATGCAAGAGACACAAATCCCAGACAGACTCAGAACAAAGGACAAAAAGTGTTTAGCTTTTATATCACGTGTAGGACGGGCAGGGACCCAATCTCTTGATGTCATCACAGGCAGAGGGAGTTTTCGTTGCCCCTTTGCTCTTCTTCATCATGCCTCTTCAAGGGATGCATTTCTCATTACATCTGAAGTCTCTACCTTGGGGTGTGATTTTTACTGTGCTAGTAAAGTAAATGTAATTATAGATTGCTTTAGTGATTATTCTCTGCATGCATTTGCTTCCTGCCACCTGGAATCCACCCCTTGTCATCTGGGAGCATCCCTAATATTATTTTCAGAACAGGGAAGACCATTGTCCTTTCTCAGTGGTTTTGACTTTAATGACCTTTCTTGTCTGGCTCTGGCTTCTTGGTATTTCTGCTGACCATGTCTCAGAAGACTGAGCTGGCTTCCCAACCCACCATCTCCAGGGATCTTAATTCCATAGCCTTGAAGACTGCTCCACTTTTTAACTCCTAATTTTCTGGTGGGTCTGTTAATAGCACAGATCAGGTCCAGCTTGGCTTCTCAGATGAATGGAGAAACTAAAACCCACAGAAGATAAGAGGCTTTGCCAAGGTTGGATCTCTGTGGAGAACAAGTAGGCTCTGGAAGGCTCTTTATAAGACATTTAATGATCAAATCAAATTATTTCCTGTAGAGGCCATCATTTATTATCATAAATGAAAATGTGTTGGTGGTCATGCAAGTCCTAAGGTATTGTTCTTGCTGTGCCCAAGCATTGGAAAATTCTGTGATAATTTCTCCTAAGTTTAAAGAGGTTATGCTTATATATAAACATTTTGAGTGCTTTTTATGATCAAATTTTATATTTATATTTTAAAAATTTGTGATAGAATGAACTTCTTTTTAACTTGTTTTTGCAAATTAATTACCATTATGTTTCATGTGCCCTGATCTTATTTCGGATTTATGAATCCATTTCCTAGTCCAATGCACTACTATCAAAAACAAGGACATGTTGTATAAGATATTTATTTTATTATCTTAATAGTTTTATTTTTCATGTTAATGTCTTTTAACTATCCATAGTAATCTTGTATGCAGTGTTCAAAGATAGGAATCCTGTTTTATTTATTTATTACTTTACTAAATGATGTTGTCCTTTTCTCCTTAATTTATGCTTACTTATTATATGATTTGGGAAATTATCTTACTCTTATATTAAGTTCTCTTTTCTGCTTTGAAGAATTTATTTCATTTGTTTAGTTTTTGTTAATGCCATACATTTTTTAATGTTGTGGATTTGTATGTTCCTTCTCAAAATTGATTTCTACTTTGTTGAGTTTTTCATTGTTATGAAAGATATTGTACTTTTGATTACATCCTCTAGCTGGCTATTTGGTTATCTCTAATGTAGAGAATGTTCATGATTTTTATAAATCAATCTTATATATAATCAAACTCTTTCCTGAGTTTTAACAATCTGTCTGTTAAGACTATTGTTTTTTTTCTATTGAAGATCATTATATTATTTACATGACTGATTTATTCCTTCTTTTCCAATATTTGTACATTTGTTTCTTTTACTTTTTAAAATAGCACTTTCCAGGCTTTATAGCACTATCTAAAACATGTTGAATGATGCAATTCTTGGACCTTTATAATTATGTAATTCTTTTGAAATTTAATGCATAATTTTGGATGAATGTCCATCATGATTTTATTGTAAAGATAATGTGCCTAAAGTTTTCCACTTAATTATAATATTTAAGCATAGTATTTACTTTAAGGAATTAGCTTTTTTTAGTTGTTGTATTATTCATTTATTATATGTGGTGCTAAGAATCAATCTCAGTGCCTTACACAGGCAAGTGCTTTACCACTGAGCCACAGCCACAGCCCTAAGCAGTTAGTCTTTAATTATCACAAAGTTTAGGGCATTCCTTTATAATGCTAGTTTTCTAGGGATGGATTTCTCTTTTTAATCACATTTTTTAAGATATATTCAATCTGCTTTCCTACATCTCTTGAAATAATTGTAGGTTTTGTCTTTGTTAGTCTATTGATATGGGGAATTTATGTTTTTTATTTTTTTTGTACTAAGGTAGTCTTGCAATTCTGAAAAAAATCTACTTAATTATATTGAATTTGTCTTTAATATAGGATTACATTTAGCTGAAATTTTGTCTTGGAATTTGCATATATATCCATAATCCAATGAATCTATAATTTTCTTTTTGTACTCCTTCTATCTAATTTTGGAATTAAGATACACTACTTTCATAGAATGGGCAACTTGTTCCTGGTTTTTACTTGAAAGGTAAAAATTATCTGGTCTTTGACAGAATGCATCTAAAAATCAGCAGAATCAGCAGAGCCAGGGAATTTTGGGGAGGAAAAGACTGTCTTTTACATTTCTTTAATACTCATAAATCTGTTCAAGTTTTCTATTTCCTTTCATACCTGTTATATATTTTCTGCTTTTTTCAGCAATATATCTTTTGCCTCAGTGCTAAACTAGGTAGCACATAAGTACTCATAACCATTTTAATCTCTTTTTATGTCTATGTTTACTTCTCTCTCATTTCTGGGCTTTTTAAAATATGTATAGCCTTTCTTCCCCCTTTACCTTCCTTTTTTAAATCTCTCTGTGTTTTCTTTCTTACTCTCAGTTTTGCTCACTTCTTTAAGGTTAATGAGCAAAATCTGGTTTTTGGTTGAAGTCTCTTCATCTATTAATCTCTTTGAGGTTTTAAATTTTGGGGTTTTCCTTGATGGGTTTGTTCTCTATTGATTTTTTTTAAATATCTATTATTTTTTCTCCTTATTTTGCTAGGTTTGCTCGTTTGCTCCTTTCTGGCTCACTAATTTTAATAATTGGCTCATTTTGTCAAGCAATTTTTTAAAATAAATTTACTTAAAATAAATTTCCTTTTAAATGGTATCCTTTGACCAAGTTCTCCCCATCCCACAACCATCATCTCAGTTATATAGGAGGAATAAGATTCAAGTGATCACTTATACACTAAAGTGACTATAGTCAATGATGGTTTTGAAAAATATAGAGAATACACATTATGTTCTCTTACCACAAAAATGATAACTGGTATCATTTAGTTAAAATGTTTGTGAATAAGGCAAATTAGAACATTGCACATTGTACATACACTTCAGAACATCATGTTGTACATGATAAAATAATATATGGTATTTTATAAAGCACTCATGCACTTTAGTATGTATTGCTCAGATTCAATTCTCTTAAGATTTCTCTTTTACTTTTTAGTATGTTATTGAGTAGACTTGCTTGTTTCTTAAACTTTGTTTTGAGTTGCTCTTTTACTTTTATTGCTTTCAGCTAGATAACTTTGATGTATTTATGCTGTTATTGCTAAGTATGATCTGGAAAATGATATGGAGAATAACCCTTCCACAGTATATCCAGGAAAGGCAATTGCAGGATTGCTCCCTTGGTTATCCTGTGATGGAGCACTGGGCCATTCTCTGCCACAGGATCTTATCTCACAGCACAGTTTTCTCATAGTTTTCATAATGATAGACATATCTGGTTCCTTAGATCTATGGTTTTCTCTATCTTTTGTCCTAAGGATGAATTATTGGGGAATAAACACCAACTTGTGCAAGTTTTTCACCTTGTCAGGAACAAACAGAAACTACCTAGTATTTTCTATTCAGTGATTCTTTGAACATTCATCAAGTATTGCTTGAGCAATGATGATGTCCAGAATAGTTCTAGATTTTAGGATTAGTTGTAGAAAGATATACACTAAACCCCTGTTTTTATTTGTAAAAGAATATTTTGTTTCTAACTCAAAAGGAAACATCTCCTTATCTTTATTAAATGCAAAGCAAGCTGATTTGTTAGACCTGGTTTAAATGTCAGTATAGTGTGTTAGAGCTTTTTGTCACTGTGACAAAATACCTGTCAGAAACAGCCGAAAGGAGGAAAAGTTTGTTTGGGCTCTTGGTTTCAGTCCCATGATTGGCTCATTCTAAGCCAGAAATATCAAGGTGGAAAGGAATGGAAGTGTAAAGCCAGGATGGAGAGAGAGGGAGAGAGAGAAGGAGAGGGAGAGAGAGGAAGGAGAGAGAGAGAGAGAGAGAGAGAGAGAGAGAGAGAGAGAGAGAGAGAGAGAGAGAGAGCGCGCGCACGCGAAAGGGTACCAAGGGTAAGAGATATGAATGTGCCTTAGTATCTGTTTTCTCCAACTAGGCCCCACCTCCTAGTTTCCACTACCTCCCCATAACCTATTCAGCTCTGACTTCTTCAGTGACTTAATCCATTAATTAGGTCAGACCCAGTTACTTCCCCAAAGTCCCACCTTTGAACTTTGTTTCTTTGGTGACCTAGCCTTCAACATCTGAGCCTTTATGAGACATTCCAGATCCAAATAACAAAACAGTTATATGATACGCAGTTTGAAGAGAGAGAGAAGATTGGCTGACTGTGGTGTATTCTTAATTCTTAGTTGTCTTTGCCCTTTCAGATTCAGAAAGAGCAAAGGTAGTAAATCACATTTAATTGTGGAAATGATCTGTGGAAAATAAATACTTCCTTCCTTCCACATACGAGAATGTGTAGACTCCTTGGGTGTTTTCGTTTTCTTGGGTTGTCATCATAAATCACCACAGAATGGGTGACCTTAAACACATAAATTAATTTTGTTACAAATCTGGATGTTAGAGGTCTGAGATGAAGCTATTACCAGGTTGGTTTCTTCTTGGGCCTCTCTTCATGGCTTGGGGACGGCTGTCTTCTGTTGTCTTCATATAGGTTTTCCTTTGTGTATTCTGTCCAAATCTCTACTTACAAGAACACCAGCCATATAGGATCACAGCCTGCCCTAATCACCTCGATTAACGTTAATTACTTTCTTAAAAAGACCCTATTTCCAAGAAGAGTCACATTATGAGGTACTGATAGCAAGACTTCAACATATAAATTTTTGGGGTAGCGCACAGCACACAATTCGGTCTATAATTCAACTTGTAAGCACAGTGTATTCATTAATGTTAGAATAACAAATGCTCCTGGTAGATAGTCTCTATGATTGAATTAGCAGAAGTGCATGCCATTTCCATATGTTTGGAGATGAGTTTTGAGGGTATTTAAAACCATGAGACTAGGTGTTTAGCTTTTCAGAGATAAAATCTGAAACAATTGCTAAGCTTAACATTTTTGTGGACAAACTTGATTTATGGAGGGAAAAACCTCACCTATTAAACTGGGTAAGATTTCTTTTGATAGGCAACTCGAAAACAGCATTTAGCTGTTTTTAAGTCTATGAAGAATATTTTCATTTTTTTGAACTAATTTCTGTCTATAAGTATAGATGTGAATTATTTGATTGACAGAGAAGTATAAAGAGAATGGCTATTTACGTTTTATGTGTGTGGAGGTTCATCTAACTACATAGAAAAGCAGGATACTGTAGTGGAAAGAGCCTTGAGAGTCCTGGCCTGTGAGCAAGAACATTTGCGGAAAACATGCCTGATGTATGGAGTCAGTAAAGCTAAATTACCAGGCTGCTCATGACTGGAAATATTGTGGGAGATGGCAGTAAACCCAGGATAGTCTTTTTTTTAAATCCATAGGTAAGTCTTTATTAAAGGCTGACTAACCCAGATTGGTTAACAATGTCTCATTGAACTTGAAAAGCAGATGCCAGTCTTCGTTTAAAATCCATCTAGAACCCTTTTGGCTGGGCTACTTGACACTACTTCATTATGTATAAATTCAAAATGAAATTATGATATCATTTAAATATCGTTCTATGAACACTTGAAAATATGTATATCAAATCAAGTCATAATCATAATTCATAGTTCTCATTAAATACCTGTTCTAAAAATTGAACTTCTCAGAGTGTAACTTCATATAATGGAGGATATTTCATTGATTAGAACATTCTTTTATGTTTTAAGCAGCTCACTTCTGTTCATAGGGAAGTGCTATTCAGAATTCTTATGTTTTTATCACTACATTTTCAAGTAAACGATTTAATGGTACATTTGTTACTTATTTTCTTTCCCCTGCCAAATTTTTACTCTCCATTTGTCTTTAGGATTCTGGGTTCACCTTTAAAGGGAGATGAAGTTCATTGTCTCTTGTGGGCCATTGTCAAGGACTTCTTCCAGCTTAAATGAACAGTGGAATTGGGTCACTTTTTATTAAGCAGACAGACTTAGTAGACATTTTCTGGAATCACAGCTGTGTCAGTTAATGAACTGCACAGACGCTCTTGTTTCACTGACATCTTGACAGTTCATAAAATAATTAACAGCATAACAGTTTTACTAACAGACTATTTTGCATTCAGAATCTTGTCATTACTTCAGAAATTTCCAGAGAGGAAAAGTGTGGAATCTGTTCCCTTTAATGGCTATTAAAGAGACAAATAACAGGGTCAACTTTTAGGTCAGGCTTTCTCAGCCTCGTTGACATTTGGATGCAGTAATTCTTTGCAGCAGGTGGATTAACTCAGGTAGGATGTTTATCTGCATCCTGGGCCTCTACTCAACAGGTGCCAGTAGCACATACTTTCCCCTCTGCAGTTGTAACAATGTACAAAGTCTGGAGATTACCAAATGCATCTTGGAGGACAAAATTTCCTTGGCTGAGAACTGCTTAGATGGGTGTTCAAATATGATCAAAAACATCACCAATGACAGCCACCACTTCACTGCCACTCTAAGGCTGAGGAGATGGAAAGGAATATTTGCTTGATATAATCCAACTAGCAGACACTATTGTAGAAATTTTGTGCTATTTTGTTTAATCCTAGTAGTCCTATGAAGAGATAGAAGATTGGCATTCTCATTTTACTGCCATGGAATTGAGGCCAGGATAAGTAAGCCAAACATCTGATAGGTGGTATGGTTGGGATTCAGCTAGTGAGTCCTCTTCCCAAGTTCATATACTTTCCATCCTATTCTACTTTACCCTTAAAACACTTTTACCTTCTGAAAATCTTATTATTTTTGTCAATGATGTCAAAGCATTGAAAGTTAAAATTTGTTTTTATTTTAATTTTTTTGTGATATGTATATGTTGATAAAATCATCAGCCCTTCTTCAAATTTAATAGTTTGTTTAAAAATGTTTGTAAGATTAATTAGCAAGCAGGGAGAGGCTCGGCTGAGACCAGGTGGAATCCCGCCAGCCAAGCCCACACTGACCCCCGGGCTGAGTTCGGGAGTTTAGACGGGGAAGGAAGCGGTACAGTCCCATCCCCCACAGCGGACACTCCGCCAAGGCAATCAGCAGTCAGCATCTTGAACAGCTGAAATTTCCACCGCCATTCTCCGACAGATCTCAACAACAAAACAGGTGTGTGGCACTCAGCCCATCCCCCATACATTGGGAACTCGCATAAAATCTCTCCTAGGCCTGCCGGGGGAGGGAGAATCAGAGTGAGCCTGCATAAAGACTAGGGGGGAACTAGAGGCACCTGACCTGCAACCCCCCCTACCCATCTGCAGCCAAAACGAAACCTGTCTAGCTAGAGCTGGGGGAGGGGCAAGCAGGAAAAATCCAAAGGACAGAGTGCCTGGGATCCCAATTGCCAACTGTGGGACCCCGGAGATCCAGGCCGACTGATTCGTGCGGCCTGCCCTGCGGCTACAGAAGGCGTGGCGCCCCAGGGAAGCCATTAATTAGCAAGCAGGGAGAGGCTTGGCTGAGACCAGGTGGAATCCCGCCAGCCAAGCCCACACTGACCCCCGGGCTGAGTTCGGGAGTTTAGACGGGGAAGGAAGCGGTACAGTCCCATCCCCCACAGCGGACACTCCGCCAAGGCAATCAGCAGTCAGCATCTTGAACAGCTGAAATATCCACCGCCATTCTCCGACAGATCTCAACAACAAAACAGGTGTGTGGCACTCAGCCCATCCCCCATACATTGGGAACTCGCATAAAATCTCTCCTAGGCTTGCCGGGGAGGGAGAATCAGAGTGAGCCTGCATAAAGACTAGGGGGGGAACTAGAGGCACCTGACCTGCAACCCCCCCTACACATCTGCAGCCAAAAGGAAACCTGTCTAGCTAGAGCTGGGGGAGGGGCAAGCACGAAAAATCCAAAGGACAGAGTGCCTGGGATCCCAATTGCCAACTGTGGGACCCCGGAGATCCAGGCCGACTGATTCGTGCGGCCTGCCCTGCAGCTACAGAAGGCTAGCAGGAGAAACCAGGAGGCTAGAGGCAAGGCCCTCGAGACTGGGCAGCTGGAAATTGCAGGCCCGCCGGCGACAGTTCACCCACTGCCCGCATAGGTGGGCGGTAGGAGAACACCCGGCCGCAGGTGACCGATCACCCGCCTGCGGCCTGTGATACTGGGCGGCTGGAGACCGCCTGCCTGCCGCGACTGGGAGCTGAAATCAAACAGAGACAGTTCAGTCATACCACCTCCTCAGGACACCCCGGCAAGGAACTGGGGCCAGTCATAGCGAAGTAGTGTCGTCACTGGAGCTCGGACGTCGGATCTGCCTTCACAGTGGAACCCACGTCAGCAGGCATAGTTTAACAACACTAAGGAGAGGCATCAGAGTAATACAGAACCGAAACAAATCTATAGAAGAGAACAGAAACACGACAATCAAATAGAGCTGGAAAGCAACGGGGACAACATGAGAAAACAAGGGAAAAAAGGAGTACAAACAATGCAAGACAACTTAATTCTACAAGAGGACATAGAAACATCAGAAGCAGGGATAGGGAAAGAACTCAAGGCATACCTAACTCAAATGGAAAGGAATATTAGAGAAGACATGAGACAGCAAGTCCAAGCAATAAAAATATATTTTGAAAATGAGTTAAACAAACAAATTCAAATGGCAAAGAACGAGCTCTACCAGGAGATAGAGATCTTAAAAAAGAATCAAAATATAATCCTAGAATTGCAGGAAACTATAAACCAAATTAAAAACTCAAACGAGAATATTACAAATAGACTTGATCAAGTAGAAGTCAGAACATCAGATAATGAAGACAAGGTTTATCAACTTGAAAAGAGTATAGTCAACACAGAAAAGATGCTTAAATCCCATGAGCAATCTATTCAAGAGATATGGGATGCCATTAAAAAACCAAACTTGAGAGTCATCGGGATAGAAGAAGGCACAGAGATTCAAACCAAAGGAATGGACAGCATATTAAATGAAATAATTGTAGAAAACTTCCCAGAGATGAAAGATGGAATGGATTGCCAAATCCTGGAAGCCTACAGGACCCCAAACATTCAAAACTATAATAGACCAACTCCAAGACACATAATTATGAAGATAGCCAACATACAGGACAAGGAGAGAATATTAAAAGCTACCAGAGAAAAGAGACAGATTACATTCAGGGGTAAACCAATTAGGTTAACGACTGATTTCTCAGCACAGACTTTGAAAGCGAGAAGATCCTGGAACAATGTATTTCAAACGCTGAAAAATAATGGATTTCAACCAAGAATACTGTATCCAGCAAAATTGAGCTTTAGATTTGACTACGAAATTAAAATCTTTCACGATAAACAAAAGCTAAAAGAATTTGCAGCAAGAAAACCAGCACTGCAAAGCATTCTGAGCAATATACTACAAGAAGAGGAATTGTAAAATAGTGCCCAAAACTAACAACAAGAGGTATCTCAGTAAAGGAGGAAGAAAATAACCAAAAAAGTAAAACTAGCCAAACTAAAATAAATAAATAAAGAAGCATGACTGGAAGTACAAATCATATCTCAATTGTAACTTTAAATGTTAATGGCCTAAACTCACCAATCAAGAGACATAGGCTAGCAACCTGGATCAAAAAAACAAATCCAACAATATGCTGCCTTCAGGAGACTCATATGATAGGAAAAGACATACACAGGCTGAAGGTAAAAGGTTGGGAAAAATCATACCACTCACATGGCCCTCGGAAGCAAGCAGGAGTGGCCATACTCATATCAAATAAAATCAACTTCAAACCTAAGTTAATTAAGAAGGATAAGGAAGGACACTATATACTGTTAAAAGGGACCATCCACCAACAAGACATAACAATTATCAATTTGTATGCACCAAACAATGGAGCTGCAATCTACATAAAACAAACGCTCCTCAAGTTCAAGAGTCAAATAGACCATAACACAATAATTACGGGTGACTTCAACACACCGCTCTCGCCATTAGACAGATCCTCTAGACAAAAACTGAATAAAGAAACTATAGAACTCAACAGCACAATCAATAACCTAGACCTAACTGACATATATAGAATATACCAACCATCATCAAGTGGATACACGTTCTTCTCAGCAGCACATGGATCCTACTCAAAAATAGACCATATATTATGCCATAAGGCAAATCTTAGTAAATATAAAAGTGTGGAGATAATACCATGCACCATATCTGACCATAATGGAATGAAATTGGAAATCAATGATAAAAAAAGGAAGGAAAAATCCTACACCACATGGAAAATGAACAATATGTTATTGAATGATCAGTGGGTTACAGAAGACATAAAGGAAGAGATAAAAAAATTCTTAGAGTCAAATGATAATACAGACACAACATACCGGAATCTATGGGACACAATGAAAGCAGTTTTAAGAGGGAAATTCATATCCTGGAGTTCTTTCATCAAAAAAAGAAAAAACCAACAAATAAATGAACTCACACTACACCTCAAAAACCTAGAAAAGGAAGAACAAAACAACAGCAATTGTAGTAGAAGACAAGAAATAATTAAAATTAGAGCAGAAATAAACGAAATTGAAACAAAAAAAACCATTGAAAAAATTGATAAAACTAAAAGTTGGTTCTTTGAAAAAATAAATAAGATAGACAAGCCCTTAGCTATGCTAACAAAAAGAAGAAGAGAGAGAACTCAAATTACTAATATACGGGATGAAAAAGGCAATATCACAACAGACACTACAGAAATACAGGAGATAATTAGAAACTATTTTGAAACCCTATATTCTAATAAAATAGAAGATAGCGAAGATATCGATAAATTTCTTAAGGCATATGATTTGCCCAGATTGAGACAAGAAGACACACACAATTTGAACAGACCAATAACAAAGGAAGAAATAGAAGAAGCCATCAAAAGACTACCAACCAAGAAAAGCCCTGGACCTGATGGGTATACAGCGGAGTTCTACAAAACCTTCAAAGAAGAACTAATACCAATACTTTTCAAACTATTTCAAGAAATAGAAAAAGAAGGAGCTCTTCCAAATTCATTCTATGAGGCCAACATCACCCTGATCCCAAAACCAGACAAAGACACTTCAAAGAAAGAAAACTACAGACCAATATCTCTAATGAACTTGGATGCAAAAATTCTCAATAAAATTCTGGCGAATCGAATACAAAAACATATCAGGAAACTTGTGCACCATGATCAAGTAGGATTCATCCCTGGGATGCAAGGCTGGTTCAATATACGGAAATCAATACATGCTATTCACCACATCAATAGGCTTAAAGACCAGAACCATATGATCATCTCGATAGATGCAGAAAAAGCATTTGACAAAATACAACATCCCTTTATGTTCAAAACATTAGAAAAACTAGGGATATCAGGAACTTACCTCAACATTGTAAAAGCTATATATGCTAAACCTCAGGCTAGCATCATCCTAAATGGAGAAAAACTGAAGGCATTCCCTCTAAAATCTGGAACAAGACAGGGATGTCCTCTATCACCACTTCTATTCAATTTAGTTCTCGAAGTACTAGCCAGAGCAATTAGACAGACAAAAGAAATTAAAGGCATAAAAATAGGAAAAGAAGAAATTAAATTATCGCTATTTGCAGATGACATGATAATTTACTTAACAGACCCAAAAGGATCTACAAAGAAGCTGCTAGAGTTAATAAATGAATTCAGCAAAGTGGCAGGATATAAAATCAACACGCACAAATCAAAGGCATTCCTGTATATCAGCAACAAAACCTCTGAAATGGAAATAAGGAAAACCACTCCATTCACAATATCCTCAAAGAAAATAAGATACTTGGGAATCAACCTAACAAAAGAGGTGAAAGATTTATACAATGAAAACTACAGAACCTTAAAGAGAGAGATAGAAGAAGATCTCAGAAGATGGAAAAATGTACCCTGTTCATGGATAGGCAGAACTAACATCATCAAAATGGCGATACTACCCAAAGTTCTCTACAGGTTTAATGCGATGCCAATCAGAATCCCAAAGACATTTCTTGTAGAAATAGATAAAGCAATCATGAAATTCATATGGAAAAACAAAAGACCCAGAATAGCAAAAGCAATTCTAAGCAGGAAGTGTGAATCTGGAGGTATAGTGATACCAGAGCTCAAACTGTACTATAAAGCAATAGTAACAAAAACAGCATGGTACTGGTACCAAAACAGGCAGGTGGACCAATGGTACAGAATAGAGGACACAGAGACTAATCCACAAAGTTACAACTATCTTATATTTGATAAAGGGGCTAAAAACATGCAATGGAGGAAGGATAGCATCTTCAATAAATGGTGTTGGGAAAATTGGAAATCCATATGCAACAAAATGAAATTGAATCCCTTTCTCTCGCCAGCCACAAAAGTTAACTCAAAATGGATCAAGGAGCTAGATATAAAAACAGAGACACTGCGTCTGATAGAAGGAAAAGTTGGCTATGATCTACATATTGTGGGGTCGGGCTCCAAATTCCTTAATAGAACGCCCGTAGCCCAAGAGTTAATAACAAGAATAAACAAATGGGACCTACTTAAACTAAAAAGTTTTTTCTCAGCAAGAGAAACAGTAAAAGAGGTAAATAGAGAGCCTACATCCTGGGAACAAATTTTTACCCCTCACACCTCAGATAGAGCCCTAATATCCAGAATGTACAAAGAACTCAAAAAATTAAACAATAAGATAACAAATAATCCAATCAACAAATGGGCCAAGGACCTGAACAGACACTTCTCAGAGGAGGACATACAATCAATCCACAAGCACATGAGAAAATGCTCAACATCTCTAGCAATCAGAGAAATGCAAATCAAAACCACCCTAAGATACCATTTCACTCCTGTAAGATTGGCAGCCATTATGAAGTCAAACAACAATAAGTGTTGGCGAGGATGTGGGGAAAAGGGCACACTTGTTCACTGCTGGTGGGACTGCAAAATGGTGAGGCCAATTTGGAAAGCAGTATGGAGATTCCTGGGAAAGCTGGGAATGGATCCACCATTTGACCCAGCTATTGCCCTTCTTGGACTATTCCCTGAGGACCTTAAAAGAGCACACTATACGGATACGGCCACATCAATGATTATAGCAGCACAATTCACAATAGCTAGACTGTGGAACCAACCTAGATGCCCTTCAATAGACGAGTGGATAAAAAAATTGTGGCAGCTATACACAATGGAGTATTATGCAGCACTAAGAAACGACAAAATCATAGAATTTGCAGGGAAATGGATGGCATTAGAGCAGATTATGCTAAGTGAAGCTAGCCAAGCCCTAAAAAACAAATGTCAAATGTCTTCTTTGATATAAAGAGAGCCACTAAGAATAGAACAGGAAGGAAGAGCATGAGGAAAAGACTACCAGTAAACTAAGACGAATGGGGGGAGAGAAAGGAAGAGAGAAGGGAAAACATATGGAAACGGTAGGAGACCTTCAGTGATACACAAAATTATAAGAGGTTATGAGGGGAAAGGGGGTGGGGGGAAAAAAGGGGAGAGAACTGAACAACAGCAGAGGAGGTAGAGAGGGAAGATGGGAGGGGAGGGGAGGGGAGGGGGGATAGTAGGGGATAGGAAAGGTAGCAGAATACAACAGTCACTAATATGCCATTATGTAAAAACGTGAGTATGTAACAGAAGTGAGTCTGTATTATGTATTTGGGGAGTTCAAATCTCAATTGAGTCGAATGTATGAAAGATGATATGTCTTGAGCTCTGTAATGTTTTGAACAATCAATAAAAAAAAAAAAAAAAACTAAAAAAAAAAAAAAAATAAAAATGTTTGTAAAAAGTTAGAGGAAAGTCTTTTTAAAACTATATCTACCTTTCTATCTTTCAAGGAATTCTAATAGTTCCTTTTTGGCTATGGGTGCTGGTTCTATCTCTTCCCACTCTCCCACATACCCCAATTGAAAATCACACTAATAAATGTATTTCAGAAGTTACTCCAACAATTAATAGTAGAGAAAAGTCCAATATTATATAACCTGAGCTATCACATTGTATGAATTTATTCTTAATGTCAAAATATGATCAAAATTTGATCAATTCAACCTGAGCACTTTTTAATGTTTTCCTTTGTGGAAAAGTCTGATCAGCTACCAAAGGGCTAGTAAGTACATGTAAAAACTGAGAGGAGCAAAATTCTCACCAAAAGATATGAATGTCCAGTTTGAAATTTTGAATTTATTCATAAAAAATTCAATTTAATCCTCAAGCAATTTAGTAAGACGCTGTCTCAAAGTGAAAGATAAAAGAAATGGGGGGTATGCTGGAGATGTGGCTCAGTGGCTCAGTGATTAAGCAACCCTGGGTTCAATCCCTGGTACAAAAAAAGAAAAAGAAAAAAAGAAAAAGGAAGAAAGGGAGGGAGCAAGGAAGGACAACCTTCAGGAAGGGGTTTCACAAGTTCCTTGCCTTTCTGTTGGAAATTTATTAGTTGGGTTTTATCCCTATGACCAACATGCCTGACCAGAATATCTTAGTAGAGGACAATTTTATTTTGGGTTTATGGTTTTAGAGGTTAAGTGAATAGACGGATGACTACATTACTCTGGACCTGAGATGATACAGAACATCATGGCAGGAGGACAGGGAGAAGACAGTTGCTCAGCTCGTGGTACCTGGGAAGGAAGGGGATGGAAGAGAAGCCAGGGGACAAGATATAATATGTAAGGCTATGACCCCATGACCTCCTTCCTCCAGTGACACCCCACCTGCCTCTACAGTTACTACCCAGTTTTAGACTCATTTAAAATTAGTAATCCACCAAGTGGCATAATCCACTGATTGTGTTACAGCTCTTGTAATCTAATCATATCTCATCTGAACATCCTTCCATTAACACAGCAGCTTTTGAGGGACAATTTACATCCAAACCCTAATAAAATTCATTGCCTACCTTTCTTTGATCGTTTTTTTTTTTCCTCTCTCCTGAAAAGCAGCTTATGTTTGTCTCTGGATGAGAGTCATGTCAGTTACTGAAGACGGTTTATACTGTTTTCTTTAAAACTATTTTATTTCAGTACTGTTAGAGCTTCATCTTCTGACTCTTATTTAGTTTTTATGAGAGTCTTATGATCCTTTTCTTCATGTGCCTGTGCACCTCTTTAATAGTACTATCTGAAATACTTTATTAGGAACCATCAGCATATTAGTCAAGGAAAACTTTTGCAGGGTGTTCCTAAACTTTTCTTTGAACATCTGTATTCCTGGAGGAGAAACCTGGAAGAAGATGTAAACTCCCCCTGTGTTTTCAGCTACCAGAGGTATCACCCCATCTTGCCAGGATACACTCAGTTTCCAAAGATTTACCAAACACCTAGCTTTGGGGCGACCCACTGTGGCTTGTTGTGTGTGTGTGTGTGTGTGTGTGTGTGTGCGCGCGTGCGCGCGCGTATGCCTGCGTGTGATTTAACCTCTATTGGAACACATCTATGCTCATTGTTTTAACCTATTATCTATGTCTGTGTTTGACAGAGTTGAGTAGTTGTGACTAAGTGTATGGGTATGGGTTCCAAATCAGAAAATACCTTTTTCTAAATGTGACCCTATGAAAGAAGAAATTTGCTCATCCTTGTCCTGTTTTTACCAGTGTTCAGATGTATCTCCACCAGTTCAGTTACTGCTCACCTCTTGTCTTTTGTAAGAGTCTGTTTCCTTAGATTTTGAACCAATTGATTTCCCTGTGTCTGTCACACTCAAGTTGTCAATCTTGTCTACCATGTTTTCTTTAAAATTGTCATATTTTCTATTTTCACAATGATACTTCAGAGTCTCCATTCTCTTTCTTCACATTTAAATTTTTTTTTCTTAGAGTCTATAAAAGAATACAAGTAATTTATCTGAAAAACTTTTCTATAATCTGTTGTTTTTGTAAAAAAAAAAAAAACCAGAACAAAAAACAGTTGAGTGCCTTTTTTCTAAGACTGATTAGTTTGTTTCTCCAACTCTGATTTTTCTGAACCTTCTTGTGTCTTTCTGCCTTTTTTCTCTGCCCTGCTGCATTTTGATTCTGCCTCCAGAAGTATTCTCTCATGAAGGGATACTATTCAAGAAGATAGTTTGGGAGGTCTTTTTCTAGAAGTTACCAGCATTAAACCGTTCCATCTCCTTCAGCTTTCCCTTCAGGACCCTTGTACTTCTGCTTTGTTAGGATAGGAAACACCCCTGATATCAGTTGCTATTCTTTAATTAGCTCCCAGGACTTTTCAGTGAGCACCTATTGGATTCTTGGGGATTCTTGTGTTCTCAGGTGTTCAGTTGCTCTAATCATTTCCACATATTGATGTTACCAACCCAGTCTTAAAAAGTTGCTAATGATAATAACTCACCCATATATACTTTGAGTCTTAGTACAATATCTTGCAACCTAGTTTTGATAAATGTTCGTGGATTTTTAGTTTTGCCACCTAGAGTTTCTAAATGTTTTTATTTGGAGATTTGGAAGATTCAAAATTATCACCATCTTCCCAGAGTTCCTGATTCAACATTTTGATGAGTTAAGTGTATTAGGTATACTGTGTTGTAATTTTTGAGAAGAATAATAAAACAATTTGAATTTCATTAAATGAAGGCCTTATTTGAATTCTAGGAAAGGTATTTGTCATATGAACAACTGTGGATAGAAATAGACAGTATTAAAATTATGGTAATGGTAACTATTTTTTTTTCATTTCTTGGTTGTTATATGTGGGGCAAAGTACTTTGTATGCCTCCTTAATTATCTCTAAGAGACATATAGCATTTGTTTTTACAGTTTTACAGATGAGGCTGAAATGTGAAGAGCATTTTGATTTGTTTGAGGTAAAACAACTACTAATTGGGGGAACTGAAATTCTAACAAAGGCTTGTGTGACTCAAAAGCCATGTCCATCCACAATGGTATACTTGCCATTGTTTAGCCAGACCTGTTTTTATACCATTATATATTCTCCAGTTCCTTTCTCACTGATGTTATCTCCTCTCCAGAGTTTCTAAAAATAACCTCCTTATAGTTTTCCAGCTTCCTGCATACCTTTGACCATTGATCTGACACCTCGATTAATCATAGATTACACAAAACAAAAATGTGAAGACCTCTGTAACAAGTTCTAATTGGTCTTAAGGATACTCCTAGGGCCAATATTACAATTCACATTTAATTGACATCGGAAACATTGAAACTATTCCACCACTGGCTCTTGCCTATCTCTGGACTCACTGCTAATTACTGCCCATTGCAAATGCTTGGTTCTGGCCACATCCCTCTATACCCTTTTCTTGGTGCTGCCCTTTAATTTCACCCATGTCTCTGCCCAAGTTGCCATTGCCTCTTGTGATATCTTCCTTCCATTGATATCCTTTAAAGCCAAATGTCTAGGTTTCTTGATCTGTGGCTTTCCAATTCCTCCAAAATCTGAGTTGTGATTTGTAGGTTTTAACTATCCTCAAATTCAGATTGTTATATTTTTCAGAGTGTTTAGGTGAGTTATCTTTGTACCTGTCTGCTCTGCTAGACTCTGGGCTTATTAAAGAGCAGCACAATATCTTACTCATCTTTCTAATCCAGATCTTCCACAGAACCTGGCACATAGTATTTCATTAAATCAGTTTTGTTTGATGAGCCTATTTATTATTATCAATGAGATGACTCTACTGGTTATGACTTGTCTGAGTTTCATGAAAAACAAAGACTGAATAGCTGTATACTAATTTTGTCTTTCTATCATTATCTAATAACATATATTCAAAAATTATGCTTTAATAAGCATGAATAAACAGGCAGACAGCATTTTGTTTACCTATATTTTCAGAAAAATTAACCTTTTATCTTTCATGGCAGTTCCCTGAGAATTATCTGAGCATGAATAATATTTCTTCATGTACTTCATCTTGCCCAGCAAAATTAAATATTTTTAATTAACATTTGTAATCAGCTTTTCCTATTCTTGGGTTTAGTGGTTTATATTCATTTAAGCAAATTGAATTTAAAAGAGAAATTAAACACTGCATTTATAAAGCCAGATTTAGATGGATTTTCTTCTTTATCCAACCTTACATTCTTTAACAACGACAGCAACTTTGGTTCCTATCATTCATTTAATTTTTTCATCAACTTAACAAATCAGACATATATTTAAAGTTAATGAGTGTCATCTCTAGATGGGTTTAGAGTTTGCTCAAATCAGAGATGATGATCCACTCTGGGTAAGACTTTACTTTGATTGTTCTAAATCACAATGAAAGGACATCAAAGGCAGAATAGACAAAATGAAATTATTGTTCATTACTTTTTATTAAATGTGATCCTACACAATATTCAGAAGTTAACTGAACTATCTCTGGTCTTCTGACTAAAGACCTCATATCATGGTTGTCCCAATGTCTTTGGACTCCAAGTTGGTAGTTATAGACATAATGACTGGTACTGACAAATGAAAGTGTTTTTCCTGGCAAGTAAGTATTTTCTAAGGATTTCTATTTCAAGTGGGAAGGTTTTTGCCACTTTCCTCTAAGACCAGAAGTTATAGGCCTTTAGACTATAGTAAAACACACTTTTTTTTTCTTTAGCCTTGTTTGAGACACAGAGGAACAAATTCATGTCTATTTTAAAATAGAAATACAGGCACAAAGATAATTTCTGAAAAGCAGGCTTTTCTCAGGAAACATGAGAACAGAATATGTTGTCCTTCCTTACTTTGATTTCTAATCTTTCGTTTTGAAAAGTGGCACATAGATCTCGGGAAGCTTGTTTAGAACAACAGTTATAGTAGATATAGCTGACCAGGTTCTTGCTGGAGAGACTGTTTCTGGTCCATGTTAGTGTCTTTTTCAGGCCCCATGGAAGAGATTTTTCTTGAGGATACACCATAGAAAGGTATATAAGCCCTAGTTATGCATCTTTTCTTCCTTCATTTGTAATCTAACAGGAAAGCGTATTACCAGGAATTATAAAATGTGGCACATTCTCTTAGACCAGTAAGTTTTTAGAAAAGATAGTATTATTATTTTACTTTAAAATCCTTCTCAAAGCTAATGTTTTCACAAAACACAACTGTAGTGCTCTCCTAGTGAGTAATAGCCTGAGGGCTATGATTTAGACATAATTAAAAAATTATTTCAATACAAATTTAATAATGTTTTATAGTAGTTAAGTATTTCAGCCCCATTGAATGCATATTACATATACAGTAGATGTTGAACATAAACAGGCACAAAATAATTTCTCAAAAGCAGGCTTTTCCCAGGAAACATGAGAACAGTCTATGTTGTCCTTCCTTTCTTTGTTTTCTATTCTTTTGCTTTGAAAAATGGCACATAGATCTTGGGGAAGCTTGAACATCTATTGTGTAAGAAAATGATGATGAAGATTATTTTTTTTTTGCAATTGACAAACTCATAGTTCATTGAGAAATATGATTCTCCAAATGGCTGTATTCTAAACTGTAAGTGATGATCTACAAGTGACTGCACTTCTGAGAGTCTTTTTCCCTGTATGATGCTGTTTTTTCTTTCCCACTTTTTTATACATATGCATGGGTGCAGATTACTAGTATCTGTGATATTGCATAGGAAAGCAATTTTGCCTTTCTTTGGGCTCAGTAATTTCAAGAACAGTGGGTGTTTTTTTTTTTTCATTAGTGTAGTAGAGTTATACAAAATATTGTGGCTTATTTTGATATCATCATACATGCATGGTATATAATGTGCTTCACTTTAGTCCCCAGTATTTCTCTTTTCCTTTCTTTCCTCCCTCCCCACATTTCCCTTCCTCTTTACTGGTATTCTTACTATTCATTCATAGTTTTTTTCTTTTTAAAAGAGAGAGAGAGAGATATTTTAATATTTTTATTTTTCAGTTTTTCGGTGGACACAACATCTTTATATGGTGCTGAGGATCGAACCCAGTGCCCCATACATACCAGGCGAGTGCGTTACCGCTTGAGCCACATCCCCAGCCCTTCATTCATAGTTTTTGATCAGTTTTATTTCACAGTTACTCCCTTTTCTCATTCCTCTCCCCTCCTTCTCCATCCCCTTTCTCTACTCCACTGATCTCCCTTCCATTTTCCACTAGATTCCCTCTGGCCCACATGGGGGAAAATGTACCCTCATATATTGTTGGTGGTACTGAAAATTACTATGACCACTTTGAAAAGCAGAATAGAAATTCCTGAAAAGACTAGAAATGGAACCACCATTATGATCCAGCTACCCCATGTCTTGGTATTTATTCCTAAAGAAGTAAAATGAGCATATTGTAGTGATACAGGCACATCAGTGTTTATAGCAGAACAATTCACAACAGCCAAGTTATGGAACCAGCCCAGATGCCCAAGATGATTGGATAAAGAAAATATGGTATATATACACAATGGATTTGCCCCACCACAGAAAAGAATGAAATTATGGCATTTCTGAGTAAATTAATGATACTACAGGTCATCACACTAAGTGAAATAAACTAGACTAAGAAAGTCAGGAGTTGAATGTTTTCTTCCATATGCAGAAGCTAGATCAAAATAAGAAAAAATAGGCATAAATTTTAATATCTTTCCTTTTTAATTTTTGTGGGAGACATAAGTTAGAAATATAGGAAAAACAAAGACACCATTCAAGAATTTCAAAACTCTGGGCTGGGGATGTGGCTCAAGCAGTAGCGTGCTCGCCTGGCATGCATGCGGCCTGGGTTCGATCCTCAGCACCACATACCAACAAAGATGTTGTGTCTGCCAAAAAATTAAAAAAATATATTAAAAAAATTCTCTCTCTCTCTCTCTCTCTCTCTCTTAAAAAAAAAAAAAGAATTTCAAAACCCCACCTTCTTAGGCTATTTGTATAGGGGTAAGAAGTAGTTGAATCCCCAGCAACGTGGTGGTATTGCTGTGATTACAGTTCAGAGCATGGGACTTTGAAGTCACGTAGACAAGGATTCAAATTTTGGCTCCATAATAACTGTGTGACCTTGGACAAATTACTCAACCTCTCTAAGCATATTTCCTCACTTGTGCAATGATGCAGAAATTATTTTGAGGATTAAAACAGATTATAACTGTTGAAGTTCATCGTATAGTCTACGAGATAGATCAAACCCTTGAAATGTATTTATTATCTTGACTACAAGTATGCCCCTGAAGTAGTTTAAAAACATTTTAAATATTCTACAACATAAGTTTAATGTAGTACTACTCAGGTGTATCAATTAAAAACATGTCAGCCTAAAAGAGTGAGGTAAAAGTGTTACAAAGGTAACATGGCAGGACATTCAAACTTCAGAAAGAACAGCCATGAATCTAATCCTCAGCCTTGAGGGGCCAGGTCAGTTTTGTTAGGGTATATCCTTTGAATAGGATTGGGAGGGCTAGAATACACTTATTACTTTGTAGTGAAGAGAATGCCATTCTTAGAGACAGAATACAATTCAAGTTCAGAGCACTTTCTCCCTGTTTTACATCCTGGAAGTCAGTGTGGTCATTGGAAGTTTACATGAGGAAGACAGGAGCAGATCAAGGGGAGCAACATTGATTCGTGGAATATTTTAACAGCTTTTTCTTAAAGACCTAATGGGTCTCCTGACTGAGACGAGTATACCTTTCTTAATGAAAATAATCAGAAGAATCATAGAAAGAGTCTCTTTCCTTGGTCAGTGCTGAATGAAATCCTTCAAACCATTTGCTCTTTGGTGTTCTTTTTTAAGACTCTATAAAGCTCAGGGTACTAGTTTCTTATTGCTATTATAAGCAAATTACTACAAATTTTGTGGTTTCAAGCAATGTGAATTTGTTGTCTTAACATTTCTAGAGTTCAGTAGTCTGAAAGGGGCCTTAGAGCCCAAATCCAGTTGTCTTCAAAACTGTATTCTTTCTTGAGGCTCAAGGAGACCATCTTTCTCCTTGATAGCTTCTGTAGCTTGGCCATGTTCCTTACCCCTGGGACCCCTTCTGTCTTCAAAACATCAGTGTGTCATTTTCAACTCATTTAATCAGTCTCTTTTTCCAATTCTCTTCTCTTTCACTTATCAGGGCTATTGGGATTACACTGGACCCTTCTAGTTAATTATTCTCTATCTCAAGATCTTTAATTTAGTCATATCCATAAAATTTCATTTGTACAAGTCATAGGATCCAGGCATTATGGCTTGGACATTCGGGGGCCATGATTCTGCCTACCCCAACCAACTATGTAGTCTTTCTTTGCTTGTGGCAATACTGTTCACGACATAATGGAATTTTTCACACGTACGTACCACACTTTCCAAACTGCTTTCTAAGCTCTGATTTTTGAGACGTGTCGTCCTTTAGGCAGGGTTCAGTATATGGATGTCAGCTTATCTTTTTCATGTTATATTTAGTAATATGACTCTTAGAGACTGTGTTGAAGTTCAAGCAAACCTCTTGCCCATCATAGATCATAGGGATATAGGTCATATGTTGTAGAGATTTCTATCTAGAGGGGTGGGGATTTCTTTTCCAAAATTTATCTTTTAATGTTCCAAGTTTCAGTTACCTAGGAAATTTAATTTCATGGACCTACCCATTCTTTAAGGTTTACTAAATTAGTTAGATATTATTGTAGCATATTTAGAAATTTCTTATATCTTAACAAATTCTATAATCCATTTTTTTTTTCATTTAGATGTATTCATGCTTCTTATCATCAATTTAGGTAAATTATTCAATGAATTTTTCTTCTGATGATTTTTACATATTGGTACCATATTTGATGTAGTATAATAGTTTCTTTTAATATTGAATTTATTGTATTAAACAGCAAAATATAAGGACAGAGTAAGCACATTTTGTCTGTGGATGAATTCCAGATAGCATATAAATAATATTTCATTGCCAATATCCATTAATCGAACAAGCCCTGAGTTAATAAATAAATTACAAAGGCAAGGATTTATGACCATGAAAGGGTGATGAAGAAAGGGTTCAGAGAAAAGAAAGAAGTCCATCTTGTGTTTTTTATTTTCGTGCAGCCCTTCAAATAATTAAAATTATTATTAGGAAATGCCAGGAAAATAGCTTCATCATATTGAATAATTTAACTAATTGACAGTATGTCTAGAAAAATGATAGCACCAATTTGAAATTTCATTTTAAGTGTCATTGTACTAAGTAATTTATTTTTTACTACATTATTTTTGGAGGCTGTTCTGTCCAATTAAGTAATTTAAAAGTTTTTAATTCTTCCAAATCAATGCTTCAAACACAGTTTGGAGATCTAAGTGTGGTGGCGTTAAATCTTAAAAATTCCATTATGCAATAAATAGTATTACATTCCAAAGAAAGATTATCGGCGTAGGTGATTGGAGTAGGCACAATAATGGCCTCCGAAATCTGTCCAGCCTATAATCCCTGACACCTGTGTCTTGGATAAAAAAGATTTTACAGATGTGTTTAAATTAAGTATCTTGAGACAGGGGATAATCCTGCATTATCCAGGAGGGCCCAATGAAATCACAGCAGTCCTTATGAGTGATCAGTCTACCACGTTTTATTATAAATAAATAGTATTCTAGAAATCCCTTTAATAAAAGGTGTTTTAGTCAGGCTTGCTTTCTTTCTCTTTTTTTTCTTTTCTTTCTTTTTTTTTTTTTTTTGCTGTGACCCCAAAACCTTATAAGAACAATTAAAAGAGGAAAAGTTTAGTTTGAGGATTGGGGTTTCAGTGGCCTCAGTCCACAGATGGTCAGCTCCATTGCTCTGGGCCCAAGGTGAGTCTGGACATCTTGGCAGAAGAGTGTGGTGGAGAAAAGCAGGGCAGGACAGGACAGCCAGGAAGCAGAGACTCCCTTCCCACAGACAGAACCTATACCAGAAAGCATGACCCCCAGTGACCAACCTGCTCCAGCCGCACCCTACCTTTCTACAGTTACTACCCAGTTAATCTCTATGGAAGGATTAATTCACTGATTAAATTAAGACTCTCATAACCCATTCACTTCATCTCTAAGCTTTCTTGCATTGTGTCACACATGAGCTTTTGAGGGATATATCTAAACCATAACAGAAGGGTAATTTTCAAAGATGTGTGCTTTGCTTTAGAAGTTGTATTAACTCTTCTGGGCCTTTATGCAAATGGTAGCATCTCATGGATAGGAATATTTTCCCCATGTTTGAGAGGCTGTATTCAAGCTGGTTAAACTATATTCTAATTACCTTCTTTCTTTGCTAGCATAATACTTCTACAATGCCTTTGGAGTTCTCTATGATAACTCAAAGAGTGAATGAATGATTTTTGTCTGCAGAGAGAATGGGGGCAGAAAGTAGCTAGTGCAGAGATTTTTCTTGATTAATTCCTGTGTGCCATTATCTATTATTCATCATAGTAATTCTTTAAGGCGAAGTTGGTAGCCTCATTATTCAGCTGAGAAAATTGGGTTTCAGAAATTTATTAATAATCATTTACTCTGGATTATTTCATTTTTTTAAAATGCAAATAAGATCTCAATCAATCACGTGAATATCACTCCTCAAGTCGTTTTTTTTTTTCCCCAAATTGTTGATCCTTTCCAGTTATTACACAGTGATGTTACTCTAAGATTTTAGATTTTATCCCAGCTTCAAGTACCAAAATTTTATATCCTCCTAATCTTTGGTATTGGTTTTCTACGGCTGACGTCACGCAGTACTACAAACAGAGTGGCTTAAAACAACAACAAAAAATTATTACTTCACACTTCTGGAGTGTAGAAGTCTGAAATGTAGGTGTCAAAAAGGCTGTGCTTCCACTGAAAGCCTGCGCAGAATCCCTGCTTGCCTCTTAAGTTCTGCTGGTGGCTGTCAGACGTTGGCATTCCTCTCTTGCAGCTGAAGCACTCCAAGGTCTGGAACTGTTGTGATATGGTATTTCCCTTTCTTGTCTTACTCCTTTACTTATAAAGACACCAATAATATAAGGATAAGGGCCCACTGCACTCTAATTTGATTTCATCTTAATTAATTACATTTAGAGTGACCAGTGACCTCATATCCAAATGAGCTAGCATTCGTAGGCCCTGAGAGTAAGGATCTCAAGATATCTTTTCTGAGAGACACAATTCCGCTCATAACACCAGGTATAACACATTTGAAAAAGCATAAGGTCGTTTTTACAAATTGTATGTTTTGGCATTTTGCTGTCAGCTTTATGTTGAAGGATGATACTACTTAGGATTATATGAAAAAAAGCATTATACTTTTTGAAAGTGTTTCTCAAAGTGTCTTCTAAGAATACTTGATGTTTAAAAGAAAAATGGAGTGTGCTATCAAATCATTGTGGACATATTGAGTTATTCTACCTTCTGATGTACCTTCCTGGAGACCTAGTGCTTCAGAGTATTATTAATGTTTCTAAGAAGTTCTGTGTTAATTTTTTTTTTTAGCCTAACTCAAAGTCTCCAAAGTGTGTTTGATATTGGTAACTGTTTATCAAAGAATACTTGCTGTTTTATAGAACTATCTTGGGAAACGCCAAATGAGGCTCTAACAACATTCATGCAGCTATTCTCTTTCATTAAGAACTTGGGGGAAATTAGTTAACATTTTTCAATGCTTAAATTTTCTCAAGTGTAAAATGAAAATAATAGTTGTAGTTATGTTGTTAAAGTGATTGAAACTATTAAATTGATAATTCAAGCAGAATATGATTCATCATTTGACCATAGAAAGAGCTTGATGCATATTTATTATCATTGTGCTTAGTATTATAATCTGTTGATATTTGTCACTAACCATTAGGCTCCATCAAATGTTGGGCTCCATCAAAGAAGAGGCCCTACTTGTTAACTTGAACATAATTTCTAGAAAATTTATGGATTAAAGAGTTGATATAGATCATTCTCAAAATATTTAACTTATTGTTTTTTTACAGTCTTGTCTCGGCAAATATAAAAACAGGTTTATATCAGAATTAGGGCAATATCCATAATAAGAGAGGGAACTGTGCCATACATTTTAGAAATAGTTTTGTGGAGAAGAGTTAAAATTAAGAAGGTTCCTGATTATGGGTACCAGCCATTACATTGTACCATTAATCAAGCAATGACCCCAGAGCAGTTGAAATGTGTACAATCAACAAAATGGGTATAAAAGACTCAGAATGCTATAGCTTTGCTTATGATTAATATAGACTTTTTAATGCTTTACATTCTTTTTATTTTTAATTGTTCTTTATAGTTATATCTGACAGTAGAATCTGTTTTGATATATTTATGCAAGCATGGGTCTTATGGATGTACACTATGTTGAGATTCACTGTGGGGTATTCATACATTCATACATTCATATGTCAGATTCATTCCACTGTCTTTCTAAATTCTTATCCCCCCTCTCTTCCCTTTATTACTATTTATCTAATCCACTGAACTTCTATTTTCCTTCTCTCTTTTGTTGTGGGTTAGTCTCCACATATCAAAGAAAACATTCAACATCTGTTTTTCGTGATTGGCCTATTTCATTTAGCATGACAGTCTCCAGATCCATCTATTTACCAGTAAAGGTCATAAAGTCATTCTTCTTTATGGCCGAGTAATATTCCATTGTGTACATATGTCAAAATTTTTTTATTCATTCATCTATTGATCGGCATATAGCTTGGTTCCCTAGCTTAGCTATTGTGAATTGTGATGCTGTAAACATTGATGTGGCTGTGTCAGTGTAGTATGCTGATTTTAATACCTTTGGATATACACCAAGGAGTGGGATAACTGGGTCAAATGGAGTTTCCATTCTGAGTTTTCTGAGGAATTTTTATACTGCTTTACCCCCCAAAATTTCTGAGTGTACTCTTTCCCCTCATCCTTGCCAATATTTTTGTCACTTTTATTCTTGATAGTTGCTATTCTGCCTGGAGTGAGATAAAATCTCAGTGTAGTTTTAACTTGCATTTCTCTAATTGCAAGAGATGTTGAACATTTTTTTTCATATATATGTGGACCATTCATATATCTCCTTTTGAGAAATTTCTGGTTGTGGACATATTGATTGGGTTAATTGTTCTTTTGGTGTTAAGCTTTGGGAGTTCTTTATATATCCTGGAAATTAACATGTTATCTGAGGTGTGGGTGGCAAAGATTTTCTCCTATTTTGTAGGCTTTGTTTTCATGCTCTTGATTGTTTCTTTTGCTGTGAAGAAGCTTTTTAGTTTCATACCATCCCATGTTTTTCTTTTCTTTTTTTAAATTTGTTTATTTTTATTGGTTGTTCACAACATTACAAAGCTCTTGACATATCATATTTCATACATTAGATTGAAGTGGGTTATGAACTCCCAATTTTACCCCAAATGCAGATTGCAGAATCACATCGGTTACACATCCACATTTTTACATAATGCCCTATTAGTAACTGTTGTATTCTGCTACCTTTCCTATCCTCTACTATCCCCCCTCCCCTTCCCTCACATCTTCTCTCTCTACCCCATCTACTGTAATTCATTTCTCTCCCTGTTTATTTTCCCATTCCCCATCCCATGTTTTTCATCCCCATTAAAAGTTTTTTTTTTCTTTTTTGTTATATGTGACAGCAGAGTCTATTTTGACATCTTAGACATACATTGAGTATATTTTATTCTAATTAGGATTCCAGTATTGTGGTTGTGCATGATGTGTAGTTTCACTGTGGTGTATTCATATATGAACATAGGAAAGTTGTGTTGAATTCATTCCACTGTCTTCTTATTCCTGTCCACCTCCCTTCCCTCCATTCCCCTTTGTCTACTCCACTGAACTTCTTCCCCTCCCCTTTTCCTGTGTTACTATGCCATATTTAATATAGATTGCTAAGAATATTTTTTATGTGTGGTTGAAATAACTGGCTCAGTGACCAGGATGGAACTTGTCCTTCACACTGGATAGATGATAGCTCTGGGATTCAACCTTAGAGTTGCCTGACAACTTAGAGTATATGTTCCTCATTCTACTATTCCACTTTAGTTGGTAAAATGTTACTGTAGTTTGTCCTTAAAAATTACTATTTTTATTTTAGTCAAGAGAGGACCTGAGATACTACTTCGCCATTATTCATTAGTCCCTGGCAGCTCTTTTTACCCATCACTTTCTCATAATTTATCCAAAGGGGGTTACCCTGACCCCCACTGTGTCTCTTATGGTTAGAACTGGTCTTCCCGCCCATTCCATGATGCAGATTGTCTTCCCACCAACACTTTATCTGCATGGCAGGCCTGTCTTGAACAAGCCAACGATTATGCTAGGAATTTATTTTTGAATGTTTAAAAATGTCCTTCTCACATTTGTCAACCACTTTACTTAGAAAACTCCTAATACTAAAAGATATGGTGAGAAGTTATGCATTCAAATCTTGTCCAATTCCAATATCTTCCCACTTATTTTTCAACTGTTAGATATATTAAACTCTAGTTACGGGTATGTCATTTAAAAAGATTATTATTATTATTTGTTTCCATTGATAAAGAATTCTAGTTAAAATTGTTAAAAAGTTCATAAAATGTATGGGCAACAATAAAATGCTGTAGAGATTTCCTTTCTGTTTAATAAATACTTAGGGATCATATATGAGTCAAAGTCATAATTTTAAAAACTTTATGATATTTAAAAGTATGGACTTAATATTTAATTGACTGGTATATTAAATCATTCATCCATTTAGTTTTTTTTTTTTTTTTACATGCATTGTTTCATTTAATCTTCCATTGGCCACAGGATGAGTTTGTTACCTCCGTATTGCAAAGAATGAAGCCAAGGTTAACTTGTCCTTTATGGTGGATTAGAAGGTAGCACTGGGCTTTGATCCCAAAGTTGAATGACAACTCAGGGTACATGTTCCCCACTCTACTTTTCCTCTTCTGATAAGAATTCAGCAGTCAGAAACAAAGTAGGAAGGCATTCTGTGTGGGGCATGCAGTGAGGGATAGAAAATGAGCAAATGAAAGATCTCAAGTTGTTTGCAGAACTCAAGGGGAACCATTCTGATTGTAATGACAGGGCTTAATAGGAGAGGAGTTTAGGAGTCTGTCTCATCCTTGTAATGGACTGGAAAGCTCAGGGTTGTTTTTATAGGTGATAGATTATTGAAGGATTTGATCCAGGGTAATGGAATGTCATGATGAATGTGGTAAAATAGAAAAAAAAAAGTAATGTCATGACTGTATTAGTTTAAGTGAAAAGTAGACTTCGAAGCACACACATACACACACACACATAATGAATTAAAAGTTTATTATCGTAATGGAGAGGTGTAGGATGAGAACCTAGATTATGTCAATAAAATGGGCAATTTTTAAATCAGTGTCTTTAGAATTTGGTTTGAAATAAAAGAGCTGAGTGCTGTTTTAAATAACTGGGAGAATATTGATTAAAGTAAGGAAAATGTAAAGCAGTAGGTTTTTGCACAAGAAAGTATTAGTACTAAATGTACTTTAGAGAATTGTGAGGTGATAGTTGAACAAATAAACTGATTATATTTAGTGGGCTGTTAGTTGGAACTGAACCCAAGTATTGGCTGATAATTAGAGAGAAAAGTTATGTAGTCGTCTATAGGCATTTAACATCCAAGATTTTGTGTTCTCATATTTATTTAGTTATGTTTTATTCAAATATTTAAATACCCAACTTGAGCTCTTAAAATTAACTTGAGAACAGAAACATTTGTAAATACAATATGTAAATTTGAAGATAAAAAAAATGTGACAAGAAGAACAGATGGGATCTTCTTCATTGGAATTATGAATACATATTTTTCTAAAAATTTTATTTCAACGTTTTTTTCCTTTTCTTTGGTCAAGGCTTTTATTTGCATAGGTTTTTATGCTCTGAAATCTTTTTCTTAAGACTCAGTATCTTATAAACCATGTTTGACTTAAGGAAAAGCAGAGTCATATTTTTTAATACATAAAATTATGCATTGAGGATGATGGTCTGATCTATATTATTTAAAAAAATTTTTTTTAGTTGTAGATGGACACAATATCTTCATTTATTTATTTTTACGTGGTGTTGCGGATTGAGCCCAGTGCCTAACACTTGCTAGGCAAGCGCTCTACCACTGAGCCACAAGCCCAGCCCTAAGGGCTGTATTTCACCCAAAGCCATCCATTGTGTACTCTGGATGCCACAGGGACTCCCACATACTTGTTGCTGTTCTATTCCAAGCTCAGTACTGATACTCAATGTATGTTCACTCTTTTGCTTTTGAATGCTGTGTCAGAGTGGGAAGAGGAAGAGTCTCCAAGGTAGTTTAAAGTAAGCAAAATATATAAATCTAAAGCAAACATAATATATATGTTTTATTCTATTAGTGTTAACTTTACAAAGAAATGAACAATGTAGTTTTTGATCTTGCAGTTAGGCTTTCAAAATATGTCAGTCTTCTAGCATGGTCACCCATGGTCCACTGCCCACTCTGCCCACTAAATATATTCAGTTTACTTGTCCAACTATCACCTCACAATTCTACTTTTGTTCAATTTCCTAAAACCAAAAATTGGTGAAAGGATGATTCAGTATCTAAAGAAATGTTTGAGGATTCCCTAAACTTTTTGGGCTTGTTCTCTGAGAAAACGGGGGGGGGGGTCAAGACCTTCAAACCAATCATGGTAGAAGGATGACTGACCATAAAATTAACAGGGACTACTGTTAAGATACTTAGCAATTGTTATCTTGAAAATTATGGCATTTGTAGGCAAATGAATAGAGTTGGAGAATATCATGCTAAGTGAAATAAGCCAGTCCCCAAAAAACAAAGGCTGAATGTTTTCTCTGATTAGTGGATGCTGATCCATAACTGGGAGGGGGCAAAGGAGAGGGAGCATGGGGCAGGAAAGATGGTGGAATGAGACAGACATCATTACCCTAGGTACATATATGATTGCATGAATGGTGCAATTCTACATCGTGTATAACCAAAGAATTGAAATGTTGTGTTCTGTTTGTGTACAATGAATTGAAATGCATTCGGAACTAAGTAGAACAAACAAACAAACAAACAAAAAAATCAAAAAAGAGTAGTGAGCGCCTTTTTTTCTTGTTAGGTAGAACTTTTTGAGGGGAGTTCCAGAGAGGAACAGAAGAAAATTAGAGGAGAGACACCAACTATGGCCTTGTTTTCCTCTATTCTTTTCTGATTCTAAAGACTCAGCAGATCAAATCTTTGACCCTTAGTAAGAGACCATTTTGCTAGTGGATTTTTTTTTAACCTAAAACCATGTGTGGTGTTATGAATTCATTTTCTACTGTTGTTTTGATTTGAAGGAAGTCATGTATGTTTGATCATAAATATTAGATCACAGAAGGTATAAATCTAGATCTCTATTAAGAAGTCTCGAGAGTTTTAAATTTAGTAATATGAAATTGCACTTTATCTACTTTGAACTGTAAATTTCTTTAAGTTTTTCAAAGTAACTTTCCCTAAGAAACCCAGAATATTTTGCTTCACACATTGCTGAGTGAAGGTGAACTGTGATTATTATGAAACAAGAAAAGCATTTAGCACCTGAACGTCTGACCTAAATTCTTCTCAACATTTCAGGGAACGTTCAAAGTGAGATTGCTTGACAAGCTTCATTACTTTTATGTGACTTCAAACATGAAATTAAATGTAAAATGATAGAATCCTGAATGAATGTAAGTTAGGCGGTTTCTTGAAATGCAAAAAATGAGGATTTTAGAAATTGAAAACCCAGCTTCTCTCATTATCCCCCTGGCTATCTGACAAATAGGCCAGCTCTTTTGATTATTCCATTTATTTCCCCTCCTGTTTTCTATCTCCTTAGTACTGTGTGAAACGTGGATCATACCCAAAGTCAAGCTTATGTTCCAGGAAAGTTTTTATGTAGGGTTTATACAGGTTTAGTGTCTCATTGAATAATGATGTATAGATTTTCATATAAAAATATAAAATATCATACTTTGTCCCCTTGGCAAGGTCAGCCTCATGTAGAGATTATTGATGTCACTAGACAAAATTTTCCTCATTGGTATTTTCAAAACTTCCTACATCTGACCTTTATGTACATAGAAACAAGACATGAAAAAAAATAAGAATATAAACAGGAATATAATGTCTAGACTTTAAGTACAGTTGAATATCAGAAATTAAAATATAAACAATTTTTTCCCCTTGGGCTCCTAGGAAATAGTTTCAATATGTAGCATCTCAGAGATAATTGCTTCTTTTAAAAATGCTGATATCTTGTATTGGAATTGAGTCTACATATTTTTTCAATGTCAATAAAATGATTTCAAATTTAAAGATGGGACATTTGAACTCTAATATTATGTTAAGACATTCAATCTAAAGCTTGGATTTTTTCCCCCCACTTTTTTTCTTTTTTTTTTTCCTTTGGTGCTAAGGATTGAATTCATGGCTTTGTATATAGTAAGCAAAGATTTTTGTTTCTTACAAAATCTACCTCAACATCGGGGGCTCTGACAGAAGAGCTCTTAAAAGAAGAATACAAAGTACATTATGAAATACAAAATAAGATACAAAAGTGAATATTTCATAGGAGAAAATAAAAGGCGAGAAATTGCTAATTTAAAAAAAAATTAAAATGTCAGAAATACCACAAAATTCACAAAAGCCGTCTACAGTGTTTTAAAATTTATTAATGGCTGTACACATTCTTGTTACCTTTTTTTACTACAATTTGGGCTGTGTGTCTTTGTGCCTTTTATGGTCTGAATTGTGAATTGTGTTCCTTTAAGCCCTCATCTCTTGCACCTCAGCATCTGAAATTTGGAGACAAAGTCTTCAAAGAGATAATAAAATTTGAAAAGTTCTTTAGGTCAGGACCTAATCTAATATGACTGGATTTTTATAAAAAGGAGATATTAGGACATATAAGGGGACTCCTGGGATGTGTCCTTCCCGAGGAATGACCATGTGAGGGCAGACAAAATGGTCAACTGCAAGGTAAAGAGAGGAGCCTCAGGAGACATCAGATCTCCAGACACCTCAGTTCAGAACTGCCAGCCTCCAGTACTTGAGGAGAATAAATTTCTATTGTTTAAGTCCCTCAATCTTTGTGGTTGTTGTTGTTTTACATCATAGCCCTAAAAAGCCAATACAATGCCTCTGCCTTCTACATATTAAAATGATTTTATGTTATTTTCTATAGGAAAAAATAGATAACTTAGCCTGTGTTCCTGATAATGGACTGAAGTATACCTTTATTATGGGGATTCACAAATGTGACTTTACATGCATATACGTTGACTTTGCTGTTCCTAGGGCTTTGTGACCATTAAAGGGATTCCGATAAGTTCTTTTTTTGTTTAACTCCCACCCCCAAGTCATATATTTGTGATCGTTCATGCTGCATTGTTGAATATATTCTTGACAATGGGTATCTTCAGGTTTGACAAAGTTCTCATTTTCAGTGTTACACTGAATGTTTGATAAATGGAAGCATTTCCCACAGATTTGTGTCTAGCTCCACTCATTTCCATTCTTGCTTTCCTTCACTGGCCACCTGCTTTTAGTCCTGGGTGTCAAAAGGCATGTTTAAGTCATGTCTTTGTATGACAAGGCTAAGATGGTCAGTGGAGAGTAGGAATATTCTTGGAAGCCCTTTTTGCACTGGGATGGCTAACCTAAAGGTAGTTATTTAACTTCATTTTCATAGCCTGACTAAAGGTACTTCTAATTCAGTTTCCCCTTAGCCATATTTCTGAAGTGCTCAGACTACTACAGTGCCAGCAGGCAAGAAGTCAGTGTAGAAAAAGACAGCAATTATCATCAATTTTAGTTATAATAGATTTTGCAAATTTTATTAAATATAAGTGTAAATACATTTCTAGGGCTCCTCTTGGGACCTAGGAGGTAGATTTGAAGCTTCATCTTTATTAACTTCAGGTAAGTCAGCTTCTAAGACTGGAGAGTTTTGCCTAAATTCACATAGAAGTTAATGGGATAATTTTCCTAGACCTTTTTCTCTAAATATTATTAATGGCATAATAGACCTCTTTCTCTATGTGGCTTTCTTTGTCTTATATTTAGAGCATTGGGTTAATGCACTTTTATTCCTTTATTTAAATGCAATATGACAATTTATATCAATTAACGATTAAATATTGATATTCTATTAAAGACACTAATGCAAGACAAAGTAGAGTCTTTGAACATTTGCATTAAAATATGATTTTTTATATTGTTTTGTTGAGCTCAGGTCTGGGCTTAAAGAGAAAATAAATATTTGAAAGGCTTAAATTCAGAGATACTAAAATGAAAAAATCAAATAACAGCATGACTAGCATCTAACGTGTTAAGAATGTAACTCCCTGAATTGTCCCTTATTCTAAGGGAATCATTATTGGACTACCTTATGCTTTACCATATATTGTAGTTTGTGGAAATTTATGGCCCTTTATATAAATTTATTTTGGTAGAGCTATGTTGGTCTTGGCAATATAAAAAATTGAACTCATTTAATCAATATCATAATAATGTTGCATTTTCTGGATGGACTAGTAAACACATTTTGAGGTTTAGAGAGATGAAGGAATGAGAATGAGAGGAGAAGACAGAATAAGAAGGTAATTGCTGTAACTTATTTAAGATCTAGTATGTCCTCTGTCCTGTGTTAAACAGCCTACATATATCAACTCCTTTAATTTTAGAGGCATCTATAATATAAGGAGTATGTTCATCTCCATTTATAGATGAGGAGACCAAGACCTAGAGAGGTAAAGAGACTTGTATGAAAACAACCTCCTCATTATCTTTCTAACATCAAAGCCCATGTACTTAAACATTGACTTACACTGTCCTTTGTCTTTGACAATGTGACAGCTAAAAGAAGATGCATGACAGGGAAGTACTTTTTAAAACAAGCTATAATGAAAACTCCAGTCATTCCAGAGAGTTCTAAAGAATTCAGGCTTTCTGATATGCTGATTAGAGGAAAAGTACTGAAAGGAGGACTTGTAAACTCTTGCTTGAAAGGCCTCAGCACCATAAACCATAGCAGTATAGGTTCCTAAAGCCTTTACTTATCATACCAAACTGTATCTTAAGAAACTCAAGATCAAAAAAAAAAAGTTATGAAATTTATCCAGTGAACTAAGATAAACTAGCCACATAGTGAATTCCCAGGAGATTGATTAAGCTTGCAGAATTGAAGGTGCTAAAAAAACTGCTTTTGATGTTTTTTTTTTTTTTTCCTCTCTCCAGTCTGGGCATGGTAACAGCATGCTAGAAAAGATAGAAACTAAGAGACAGCAATATCATAGTTTCGTCCTTACATCAGTGGATGAAATTCTGCACTTCAAAAGATTTTTAAATGTCTTATGTCTGATTCAAATATGCAACAGTTGCTATTGGGTAGGCTACACAGACCATTATTTTCAAATTTTACTTTTTTATTTTATTTTTTTAGGTGCTGGGAATCAAACCAGGGCCTCTTGCATGGTAGGCAAGTGTTCTATCACTGAGCCACATCCCCAGCCCTTATTTTTAAATTCGAAAAAACTTTAGAGAAACTTCTTATTAGAAATTAACTATGAGAAAATTTAGCTTGTTTTCTTCTAGTAATAAAATAAATCAGTTTAATTAAATAAGTAAGCAGGGATGTCAGTTATACAATTGGAAAATGTATTATTATGACTTAAGAATTTGAGTTAATGGTAGATTATCTGTTTTCTAACTAGTGTCAAGTTCTCTTTTTATCAAAGAAGAAATTTTGACTTAAAGAATGATACAGGGAGGGATATTCAAAGTTGTTTCAGAAAATATGATAAGGGTTGGCTTATCTGGAAAGAAACACATTGTATTCTACTTCAGTGTCTTTTAGAGTGAATGTTCAGCAGAAGATTTAACCCTTTTTCAGTTAGTGAGAGGTGAAAGTATTCCCTCTGAGTTTGAGCCTTCTGTTGTGTATTCCTGGTACCCAACCTTCGCCTCTTACTGTAACTTGACTGTTTTTGTTCATCTTGTGAAGGAGACTGTGTTAACAGACCATATTCTCCCTGTTTTACTTTGTAATCAAGTCTTTGAGCCACTTGATCACTGATGTTTTATTAGATGCACTTTGTCCTGTTTGGAGACATCAGTTGTGTCCTGTTTTTTTTTGTTTTTTTTTTCCCCCTCGTTCTTTAAAGATGACCACCAATATCTTCATTGAAATTTGAAAGTTTCCTTGAAAGTTTGCTCAAGTAACTCCCCCACCTTTAAAATAGATGTCATCCACTTCTGCCTGCTCTAGGGTCAATCTTTCTTACTCCCTCAGCCATTCCTTGTTCTCCTAGCTCTTTTCATCTCTGCATTTCAACTAAAATTTCCACATCTCAGCAATTTTTTAAAAAAATAATTTTCAGCCAAGTGGTCTCTCTGCTGTTATTTCTGTTGCCCCCTTCACTTCTAAGTCCAGTTGTTTGAATTCACTGACCAATTATTTTTAGACCTCTGCAGTTTGACTTCTGCCTTTTCACTACTTTATTGAAACCCTTCTCACCTCATGGACAAATGGAATGACTTCTTCTTCTATTTATTGAATGCATAAAGACCTTCTTAAAGGGTTTCTCATCAGATCTCTTCTCTCATTTGTTTGTTGACCTAAAATATTAAATCCAGCCTTCTTACCATGGACTCCAGGGCTCTGCATTATTTGTTCTTGGCCTACATTTAGACCTGGACTCATACTTTTCTTCAGAATCAACATGCTGCTGTCAACCTGGATATTTTGTGTTCCAAGAACCAAATGTACTCTTTCTTCCATAAATGGAGTGCTCAGCAAATGTTCTTTATCCCACATGGGGCACACTGTACCTGGCTTTCACCTGCTTGGCTCATTCTGCAGAATTCACTTTAAATGACCATCCTGTGTGGAATAGGTCTGCTCTCTTACACCCCAGAGAAATTTACCTAGATGACTAGCTGACTTCTAGAGTCTGTTCTGAACCTTAATTTTGTGAGAGCTCTTTAATGGTATGAAATGAGCTAATTGAAAGGCTGCTATAATGGCCACCAAGTGAAATACCTTCTATTATCCTCTTCATCAACTCTGTGTTCCTGAAAGCTGGAATATAGCCAATGCACAGTGAGTACTTAATGAATAAATTAGTTGTTGCTATGTGACTTAGGACAAGTGGCTTTTCTTTGTAGTTAATCTTTAGTGTTTTTGGTTCAGTTTTCCTGCTTTTATTTCCGGTGAGAAATCACATAGAGAATTGAATACTTTGGAACCAAAGGTGGCTAAGATTAACAGCGACCCATCAGCTGATTTAGACAACTGGATATCATTTTCTTGCATCCATGATTTAATGGACTGAAACAGTTGCCTTTTAAACTTATTTCCAAGTAACTTTTAGTCAATAGGAAAAAAGGTTAAAAATTTGAATTCTTTAAAGGCACAGAGTTACGTAAATTCCAGTTATTTGCTTGACATGTGTCATTTTAAAGATTTTCTCATGACTCCTTTATAAAATAAAATACATTTTATGACTTCTTTATAAAACAAAATACATTTCTGACTTTCATTCTCCGAGCCTAAGAATAAATATTTCAATTCTCTGTCAATAAATTTTTCCCTATGAGAATATGTCTGTGAAATGAGTCCTTTGCATCAAAAAAGAATACCTGTAGCCAGAAGGAAATTGGGTGTCTTTTTTCAAAATGTAGCTTTAACTATATTTTTTTATGGTGCAACTGCTTTGTAATCACAAACAAATTAGTTGCATTAACTGCATAGTTAGGTACTATAATTTTATTGAAAAGAATTGTTTAAAATCTTTGTGATGTTTTCTCTGATATTATATACATTTGCCAATATACTAACAACAATAAGTCTCAACTTCTTTATGCTCAAGAATGATTTGTAAGAAAAAGGAACAAGATCATTATGTAAAAAAAGAATAGTTAAGAAATATTTTTAAAAGTATTTAAAGAATGTGTTTTAGAAAACCACCTTAGTGGCAAGCACTATGGTGGGATCATGTACATCCTCTTTCTTCTCCCTTGTCCAATCGCTGTTTTTTCCTGCAGTGTGTGGAAATGGAAACATTCCCGTTCCTGCCTTTCTTGGTGCTAGAGTTTAAGAGCTCACAGCTCTGACTGTTAGAAATAGGAAGAAATTGGCTAGGAGTATGCTCAGGAAAGGTTTTGCTTTGTCATTGAAAGTGGAAAACTAGGGGATGATGCTGTCTCTTCTTCTTTCCTTGAGTACGACTGTCCTGTCTGAAGGCTGAGCAGGCATCTCGAGAATATGAAGGACCTTCATGAAACATAAGCCTAAATGTTCACAGCATTATGGCCTGCTATTGTTGAGTCACTGGGCCAAGGCCTATATGAAAACCTAAATGCTATTTTTGATGTGAGAACATGCTTGTTATCCTTAGGAAGTTCTTCCATTATTTTCAGGTAAATTCATTTTTCTTCACTGAATAAAACAAAAAGGTCATTGTTATTGTTGTAGTTTTTGAGCGTTTGACCTAGTTTAGAGTTGTAATCAAAAGTCTCTAGAGGCAGTGCTTCCTCCATCTTATACCACACATGTAATAGCAAACAGATGTGGAGGTCAAATTATCTAGTCTGGGCTCAACGAGAAGCCAAAACCTGATCTTGAAGAGACAAATTTAAAACAGAGATAATGGTGACTATTTCATGCCATTTTGTGATGGTAAATTTGGTGCAAAACATTGGCCTTCTTTTGGAATGCTTTCAAAAAGACCAAAGGAGCACTTCCTTCCTCAATTGTTCCCTTCCTTCTCCCTCCTTCCCTTCCTTCCTTCATTCTCTTGTTTCTCTCTCCCTGTCTCTTTCTTTCCTTCTCTTCTCTATGGGCATAGTAAGTCCATGCTTTACTACTGAGGTATATACTTAAAGTCTCTACACTTTCTTGAGGCCCACTGTGATTGCTCCTTGGGGTCATGGAATTTGCTAGCTCAAAGAAGACATACGAACAAATCCTACTTTTGTGAATTGTGAAATTGGGCTAGTTGCGTAATCTTTTTGACTAATTTCTTTGTCTATATAGAAGGATGTAGTAGCACTTGCCATGGAGGTGGTGCATATGAAAACTTCCGGTCCTTGCCATGTTATGGGGTAATAAGTAGATGCTATTTTCCTTTTGAATTTGTTTGAGTTTGCTACTCAAAATTATGTTTCTGTAAGGAATATGTCATATTTTGGACTAAATTTGACTTTCGGTACTCTCTAATGACTGAAAAAAAAGTAAACTTCTAACAGCTATGCCTAGTAGATTGGCTGGAAAATATTATCTTTTCTTGAACTCTACACTGCAATTGACCAAAATTATACTACAGAAATTGTCAAATTTGAAGTAATTATATATACAGAGATATATAAACTTAATGCTGCTATATTAAATATCACTTTAATATTATTAATTAATAAGATGCTTGAGATTTTGATTATTGCCATTCAAAAATCTCATTGTGAGTGCATGAAAGTTTTTTAGAAAAAAGGACATTTGAATTTTATGACTGGAGTTTTAAAATTAAGTTTAAGATTTATAATGTTAGGAAAGCGTAATATTTATAATGTTAATTAGACCTCTTTTTCATGTATTGTTTCAGTGTGACCTTCAAAACAGCTGCTGTTTTGAAAACATATTACATTTACCCAAATTATTGATACAATTTTACTACCCCAATATTTTTGTTTCATCACTTACTTTTAGCCTCACTGGTGCATGAGTAGCTGTAATGTATATTAGAATTTTTTTTCACATTATTTTTTAAAGAAAGAATTATTTTCAAGGTGAATCTATATTGTTCTTTTAACCTTCTTTATAGCTTTTGGAAAATAGAATAACCTTTTGTTTTCTCCTTTACTGAAATCTGATCCTACTCCTAAAAATATCACATTCACCTACTGCCACAGAACTGTGTTTACTACAATAAATGGTTAAATATGGAAGGAGTACAACTCTGCCTTATTGTCACAATATCGTGTCTTTCCTGTATTTTGTGGTGTGACTATTTCCAGCAGGAATTGGGATTCAAGTGTCAGCACTTTTCCTGTCTTAGTGGTGATCAGTATTCTTGCTTTGTAGGCCGGGAAGGAAATGCTTCTTTGTCCGTATCTGTTCTGACAATTTGATATATTTAGGTTTATTGCATGAATACCATTTGATGGTATTTTGGGCATTTAGTAAAAATAGATGTTTTTCAGCTGTACAGAGCTATAGTTTATAATAAAATGTATATTTCGGTGTTCAAGGCAGAAATTATGATGAGGCTAGACTGATCTTTGCATGTAAACCAATCTCACCATTTTTATATGTCTCGTCTCCTCATTTAACCTGCAAGACAAGTTGTTTCCTTCTTTTGGGATTATCTCACTTGACTGTGCCGAGAGTTTTTTATCATGAATGTGATCAAAAAACACTTATGAAGCATCTTCTTAAGGGTACTTTATATGAGTGAATCAGATTAATGGGGCCTCTAACCTTTGGATGCTCATGAATATTGGCAGGAGCAACCAAGGTGATTTGAAGCCATTCAAACCTTCTTCAAGCACACCTCAAATATTTAATTGAAGTTTGACTTTGATGTTGTGGTAAACTGACTCAGCGATAGTTAAAACTATGCAAATGAGAACTATAATTCTAAGCCACAAACTCAAATTGTGTCTTATTAATTGTACTAAAAAATGTGACCAACAATCAGGTCATTTAATATTTTTAATGCCTTATTTTGCATCAGGCCATATATATCACTGTGTAACACTGAAGACACAAGAGGGTGATATTGTATGCTGGCTCAGAGGGTTGCTTCTATCATTTCCAGCAAGGCTTCATTTCCTTTCTCAGACACCAAAAGAAGGAAGAGGTTTATTTAAAGCTTTTCGTACAGTAAAAATCTGTAGACCCGGTTCTATGTTAATCAAACGAGCATAAGTCTAAATAACATGACCTATGCAGGTAGAGGGAACACAAAAAGGGACATAGGACTAAAAGTTTGTTCTCTGCCAAAGTTTCTGATATTTTCACAATGAGCAAGACACAAGTCTTCTATTTAGGAATGTATTAAGGTTTGGGATAGGCCTTGAAATTTGGATCAAACCTCATGTTTGGTTTTAGCTTCAGGCTTCTGTTTTAGAGGACTGACTTCCTGAACAGTAACTTTTATTTCTGAGAAATCAAGTTGAATGGGCTCAAGAGCACTGTTATCATATCTATTCAGTGTCACAGTAACACAAACAAAAAAATGTCTTTGGTGCTGATTCTGAATATTTGAGTATTCATTTTTATTATTTAAAACATTTTAATTGCAATAATACACATAAGGAATTGACCATGTTAACCTATTGTAAGTGTGCAGTTACTTCAGTAGTGTTGAGTACATTCATGTTGTTGCACAACCAATTCCCCAACCCCTTTCATCTTGCAAAGTTTAAACATTAAACAGCTTTCCTACCTTTTATTCCCCATGGATCTTATCCCCTGACAACCATCATTCTACTTTCTGTCCCTAGAAATTCAAATACTCTAGGTACTTGATGTAAGAAGACTCATATAGTATTTGAACCTTTGTAAATTTAAATATCAGATATATTCTTATTTCATACAGAATAAAGTCTTTAAGTGTCATTTATCATGTAGCAGGAATCAGAGGGTTTTTCCTTTCTTAGGCTGGGTAACCCTTTTTATTTGTTTGGTTTATTCATATGCACATGGACACTTGGTTTCTTCCACCTTTTTGCTACTGTGAATATGGCTATTAAATACTTGGGTATAAAAATATCTCTTAGACATCCTTCTTTTAATTCACTTGGGTTTGTACCCAGAAGTGGAATTGCTGGATCATAGGTATTGTATTTCAGTTTTCTGAGGAAGTGTCAGTTTGTTTTCTATAGTCATTGCACCATTTACATTTCCACCCACAAGTCACAAGGGTTCCAGTGTCTCCACATCCCTCAAAAGTCACCTTTACTTTCTGTTCTTTTTTTTTAATAATAAGTATTCTAATTGGTGTGATGTGATATCTCATTGTTTTTTTAAATATATGACAATAGTGAAATGCATCACACTCATTATTACCCATATACAGCACAATTTTTTGGAACTCTATATATAAAGTATGTTCATGCCAAATTCTGCCATTATACATGTACTCTTATTTTTTTGCATTCCAATTCTTAGTACACATATATACCACAATTTTTCATATCTCTGTATATAAGGTATGTTGACACCAAATCCAAACTTCATACATGTATTTTATACAATGATGACCATCACATTCCCCCATCCTTGCGATTCCCCTTCCCCCACCCTTTCCCTCCCTCCCCTCTTCCCTATCTAGAAATAATCTTCTTCCCATGCTCTCCCTCATTGTGTTTTTAATTTGCATTTTCCTTCCTGATTTTGAGAATCTTTTCTTGTGCTTACTAGTTATTCAGATTATTTTCTTTAGAGAAATATCTATTCAGTTCTTTGTCCAATATTTAATTAGAATATTATTATTGCTGTTGTCATGTTAATTTGTAGGAATTCTTTTATGCATTCTCAATATTAACTCTTTATCAGATACATGATTTGAAAATATTTCTCCCATTCTGTGGATTATATCTTTGTATGCACAGAAGTTTTTATTTTGATATAATCTAATTTACCTTTGTGTGTGTGTGTGTGTGTGTGTGTGTGTGTGTGTTTGGTACTATATTTAGAAAAGTCATTGTTAAATTCAATTTCATGAAGCTTTTCCCATTTTGTAAGTATCTTAAAGTTTTAACTCTTACATTCAGTTCTTCAATCAATTTGGAGTTCATTTTTGTGTATAATGTAAATTAAATGTCCAGATTCATTCTTTCACATGTGCATTTGCAGATCTCCCAACACAATTTGTTGAAAGGACTCTTTTCCCCCTTCAATAGTTTTGGCTTCCTTCAAAATTTATTTCATTATGTATGTGATGGTTTATTTTTAGGTTCTCTATTCTATTTTCTTGTTCCATTTACCTGTCTTTATGCCAGTACTTCATCATTTTCTTTTACCTGTAATGTTGTAATAAATTTTGAAATTGGAAAGTGTGCATCACCCAACTGTTCTTTTTAAAATTTGTTTTGGCTATTCAGAGTCCCATGGGATTACAAATAAATTTAAGGCTGATTTTTTTTTTGTATTTCTGAAGAAAAATGGCAATGAGATTTTGATAGTGATTGCCTTCAATCTATGGATCCCTGTGGATAGCATTCACAGCTCAACAATAGGAAGTTTCCCAGTCCACGAATGTCAGAAGGTCTTTCCATATATTTGTATCCTCTTTACTTTCTTTCAACAACTTTCGTAGTTTGTAGTGTGCAACTACTTTGCTTTCCTAGATAAAGTTATGTTTACATACTCTATTCTTTCTGATAGTATTAAAATGGAATTACTCTCTTAATTTACTTCTTAGATCATTCATTTTTAGTGTATGAAGATGCAATTGATTTTTGTTTGTAAATTTGCTGAACTCATTTATTAGTTCTGAGAGGTCTTTATTTTAGATGAATGTGTATTTTTAGAAATAGGTAAATATTTTACATTTAACAGAATAAAAAATCTCATGAGATATTAAAATTGAAGTATAAGTATAGATTAGTTCGAGGTCAAATGCTACAGTGATGATTTTATATATACATGGAGTATAACATTCTAATTAGGATCCCATTCTTGTGGTTATACATGATATGGAGTTTCACTTGTGATGTATTCACATACGAAATAGGAAAGTTATGTACAATTCATTCCACAAATTTTTTTCCTATGTATAATGTGTCGAAATACACTCTACTGTCATGTATATCCCCAAACAAACAAAAAATTAAAAAAAAAATAAAAATGCTGCAGTGATGAATAGTTGTAAATGCTCCCAATTTTAGTAACAAAAATAACAGAGTTCTAAATAAATAAATTTGGAAATGTGCTGAAATGTAATGGTTCTGATAAGAATGATTCCATTAACTAGGCTCAGGAAGATATTATATTATTTTTGAACTTACAGGTGTTTATAAAATGTTATTAATAAAAAGCAGAATAATAGTACATGGCTTCATAATTGTATTTTTTAAAAATTAAATTTTTTTAAAAATTAAGACTTTCACTTTGAAAGTCTTCACTTTTTACAAGAAAGAATGAAAAAGAATATTGACTTTGACCTTCAGTATTTTACAAGAGAAAAATCTCCAAAATCATGTAAGATATTTGATGAATTATTTTTAAAACAGACGTGATAGGTATGCATTTCAGTCAGCTTTTTGTTGTTGTTGTTGTTGTTGTTGCTGTGACCAAAATACCTGATAAGAACAATTTTAATGAGAAAAGTTTATTTGGGGAAAGTTTATTTCTCACAGTTTGAGAAATGTCAGTTCATAGAAGACTGGCTTTATCTGTTGGGGCTCTAGGTGAGGTAGCACATCATGGTGTAAGAATGTAGCAGAGTAGAGGATAGGAAAGGCAGCAGAATACAACAGACATGAGTATGTCAATATGTAAATCAATGGAAGTGTAACTGATGTGATTCTGCAATCTGTATACGGGGTAAAAATGGGAGTTCATAACCCACTTGAATCAAAGTGTGAAATATGATATATCAAGAACTATGTAATGTTTTGAACAATCAATTAAAAAAAAAGAATGTAGCAGAGGAAAGTTGTGAACATAGCACCAAGAAGCAGAAAGAAACTCCACTTGCCAGATACTTAGTATATACTCCAAAGGTACATATCTAGCCACACCCTACCTGCCTTTGGTTACCACTCAGTTATTCTCTATCAAGGAATTAATTTATAGGTTAGGTTTAGGCTCTCATAACCCAATCATTTCACCTGTAAACCTTCTTGCATTGTCTCAAACATGAGATTTTGGGGGATACCACATATCTAAATTATAACAATATATGAAATTTATAAAAGATTATCATGATAGAGCAAATTGAGATATGCTTTAAAAATCTTCTTTATTCATTGCAAAGTTAGCATCTGTTTAGGATTGAAGGTGTAAAAACGACATACGACATTCTTGTATTATATTGGTACCTTTAAAACTTCAACATCAAAGAGAGAGAGAGAGAGAGAGAGAGAGAGAGAGAGAGAGAGAGAGAGAGAGAGAGAGAGAGAGAGAGAAATTTTAATATTAATTTTTAGTTTTCGGCGGAGACAACATCTTTGTTTGTATGTGGTGCTGAGGATCGAACCCAGGCCACACACATGCAAGCGCACTACCGCTTGAGCCACATTCCCAGCCCCAACATCAAAATTTTTAACAATCAAATTTTATTAACAAAATTTCATGATAAGGTCTCAGATTTATTTTTGTGTCCCATAGGTTCATTGCATACTTAAAATGTTCACTTGGGTCTAACCTTGGCCATATTGATTTTATCATGTGCTCAGTCAGCATTTGGTCAAAATATATTATTGATTTAGCTTGACCTTCTGTGGATAGGTGTGATTAAATGAGTTTCATGAAAGAATAAAACCTAGCATAGCTTAATTTGATAATGAGGTTGGAAACCATTTAAAAAATGATGATGTTATAGGACAGTTGTGTATAGTGCATGTAAAGTGTCCCATGATAAAACATAAAACGGAAAAGAAATTTTATTTGCTCTATGGTTTGTCTAGGTCTGATTCAGAGCTCACAATTATTGATGAATTGTACATTCAAGTGCAACAGTTCAGGAAGCAAAGCAAACAGACTTCTAATTATGTAGATATATGGATCTGTGTATATTCTATATGTGAAGAAATATGTATCTATGTCATTCACTGTTAACATACAACAGAAATATGAAATATCATAATAGGTTTTATTTAATTGAAAAGGAAACATCTCGCTGTATCAGGGAGATTGTATAATGAACTAATACAAATTTGACTTTAGTAGTTATTTAAAAATGTATATTAGTTCTGTATAATTGCTAGATTATCCTAGTGTGTGTGGTGGTCACGCAGTAGAATTTATTTAAATAAAAATTTCAGTAATTGAAAATTAATATAATGTTACCTGGCAACAATATATAATTCTATTATCTAGCTTAATACAGTGTTTTAATCAAATTAAAAAAGTTTGTGTGCTTTGCAGTTTGCCATCTCATAGAAGATATTTTATAATGAAATATGAGGATCATAGAATTTTGATATTTAACTAGTTTATCCAATTATGAAGTCCAGTCATCCTTTCCTCCCTCTCATTCATATATGCATGTATGGGTAAGCATGCGCAGACACACATGCACACCTGCAACTGCAAATCACTGCCTGCAGTTTCTGCCTGGATATGGAAGATAGAATTGTGATAAGAGCTCTCTAGGAAGGTAGAGTAAGGAGCGATTTATTTGTCTGATGTTTGGGCTTAATAAAAGCTTGTTAGAAAGAGAAAGAGGAAGGAAAGAATATAGTTTATGGCACAAGCAACCCTGCAGATTCTTGAGGTAGCAAGTCTGCATCTCTTCCATGGATGGCCTTCTGATCATGTGACTTCCTTCAGTGAAACTTTATTATCTATAGAAAATAATAATAATAATAATAATACCCAGAAGACATCAAGAGCAAAATCCTCTGTGACTTTCTTCCCCTTTCCTCCTATAATAGGACCACCCTTAGCCTTTAGCAGGAGAAACTTGTGCCCTGGGTACCACTTTTGACTGGACCCTTTATTGTCTATATTTTTTTGCTTACATGGAAATAATGTAATGTTTAATTCTCCAAACTTGAGGTCTCTAACCTAAAATAAATGCAGGCAAATGAATGTGATAATATGGCTAAGTTTTAAGGAAAATGTTGTTTTTTCCTAAAATACTATGATTTTAATAGGATTCCACAATATTTAGTGGGACAGATTTTGTTTGAATATAGACCTGTCTAAGAGGTCTAGGCATATGCTTGTTTAGATCGTAGGATGCCAGGCAGCAAATTGCTGATTTGATGTGCTAAATTGTATGTTCTTTGCTAGAAAGAAGGCACTATTTCATTCTCTCATAACTTTTGTTTGGAGAATATTTCTGTCCTCCAGGAGTCTGCTTCATTTAACCTGAGCTTATGTAATAAGCTATTATTTTTTTAAATTCCTTTAAGCATTTTCTGCTTTGGCTATTCTTTCTTCTCCACTCTTGAACACTTGTCATAGGAAGTTATAGAAAATATTTAAGATGACCAATTAATATAAGCAACCTACCAGATTTCCTTAGTGGAAATTTGAAAAACAAAAATAAATTGCACCCAATACTTTTCCGGTAAAAATGATGTCTATCATGTTATGTTTTTCCCAATAATGTTAAATTTGGAGATAACTGTATTATTGATAAGTACATAAAATATCCACTTATAGAATAAAGAGTAAATTCACACATATTTTTATATAAAGAATAAATGTATACACATATTTTCTTTCAAATGAATAAGGTTAATTTTATATAGCTAAAAGTTAAAGAAATGAGAAACAGAATGTTTTGAGAAAATACAAATTATGTTATAATGTTTCAATATCTGATTTATCTATAACTTATCCTGTGATTGTAACTTGGCAACCTCTATTTGTTTAAAAAATAGAATATTAATCATAACAATGGTATCCATTTATTGTTAGGTACTCTATGATGCCCATGACTATTTTACTTTATTTTTTAGCTTTACTTTTTAAAAAACTATGTCATACTTTTTCTACATAATAAAACAAACAGCTGCCATTGAATGCCCACCCTTCTCTTCACTTTTCTCAGCCATCAGGCTCTCTGACACTCTGTAAGTACTGATACACTGGGTCATTTCAGCTTTCACTGTACTCACCACCTGTGTCTTGGAATATAAAGAACATTCACATTTATCTTGGTTGTCTTATATATTTTAAGCAAGTATACTTTTAAAGTAATTTACTGATAAATATGAAAACCTCTTTGGTCAAAATTACTATTATCATCACTATTATTATTTAATTAACATAATGTAGTACAAAAAATATGACCTTTCAAATGGCATAAATCAGACTTCATGTCCAATCCTAAAGGAGCTGTTTTTAAATTTTTGTTTTTTCTTTTTAGTTAGACATGACAGTAGAATCTATTTTGATATATTGAGACACTCATGGAATCTATCTTATTCTAATTAGGATCCCAGTCTTGTGAATATACATGATGTTGAGACTCTCCATGGTATATTCACATATATACATAGGAAAGTTATGGCAGATTCAGTTTACTCTTTCCTATTCCTAGCTCCTCTCCCTTCCCTTCATTCCCCTTTGTCTAATCCACTGAACGTCTATTCCTGCTCCACTCCCCATGTTGTGGGATAGCATTCATCTAGTCCAGAGAACATTCAACCTTGCTTATTAACTTTAGGAAATGCCAGTTAATTTCATTAGGCTTCTGTTTCTTCAGTTTTGATAGGAGTCAAGAGATATTTAACTCATTCATTTACTGTAAAGAAAGAGTAAAAAAAAAAAAGATGTAAAGAGCCTCTGTTAGAGAATCTGGCACATATTAACTGCCCAATTATTAATTCCATTTCTTGCTCTTGATTTATCTATGACCTCCTCTGCAGTCGGCCTGCATGCCTCCCCTTTCCAGTTTGACTGTCCTATCCTCTCTCTGATCACTTCTCTCTCAATTTTTCACTGATCTACATTGTAATTTTGGGCCCCTCTGTGTACAGTGAAAGCCTACCATCTGGATCCTAGTTATCCTAGATGGAGGAATGGTGAGCACCTTCCCTGATGACTGGTTTTGAAGGTTGCCGGAACTCAGTGGAGAAGATTGGGATCTTCACTTCCCTTGCTTATGTATCTATCTCAACTGCTCTGTGGTCTTCCTAAAGAATAATACTTGGGGATAAATAAGCTCAGACTTCTTTAAGCCTGACTTTTCAATGTAATGGATGAGGGATGGGAAAATTTACAAAGTCTAATCTGAAGTTTTATAATGACTTGGAGTATTGACTAGAAGTCTGAAATCAAAGGAAGAGGAAAATCAGGGAGAAGGAAAAGGAAGTAGGGGCTGGAGAAAAAGGAGGAAGTAGGGGAAGCAGGGGAATGACGAAGCATGAGGTTGGAAGAAAAATTGGGTAAATGATTTTCTTCAGTTCATTGAGTCAGCACACATTCGTTATCTGTTAAGTGCCAGGAATCGTGTACGTCCTAAGCCATATCCACTGAAGATTAAATAATAATTTTAAATGGCCAAACCCATATAGTATTTATTATAGCTCTAGAATAATGCTTTAAAATATGACGTTTAATTTTTATAACAATCAATCAAGGTAGGTATTCTTTTTTTGGAGGGAGTGGGTTACCAGGAATAGAAATATGGGCCACGTAACCACTGAGCCACATCCCAGCCCATTTTATTTTTGGTGGTTGGGATCATAGGCATGTACCATTGCGTCCAGCTCAGGGTAGGTATTCTTATGGTTTCCATTTTAGAAATGAAGACACTGAGGAATAAACAGGTTAAATACATAGGGTCAGAGCCTTGAGTGGCAGATTGGAAATTTAATCCTAACAGCCTGGCTCTGATGCCCTTAGTCTTAATCACTATTATGTACTGACACTTTTTAAGGGTTTTATGGTCCAGGGTCATTGTGAAGGAGGTGGGTAATTGTTAGGCATTTGTTAGGATGAACAGCACAGGAAGCTAAGGGAACAAACAGAAAGAACTCTCCAGGTTCCATGGTGAGGAAGGAAACCAGAGATGGTGAATTTATGTCTACTGTGGTGAAGCGGAGTCAGCCAGGTGTGGGAAGGAGGCAAGATGTTCACTGGAGGGTGAGCTCTGTTAGTACTGGTAAAGGTTTTGCATTTGTATTTACTTGTGGTATTTGCAACAGATGAGATTCCATCTTATTGGATGCAAAAGTAACCTTCCATGTTTTACATGAGCTGTTAAAACCGACTACATAGATTTCCAAAACCATTGATTCAGCTGGGATTTTATTATAGTTGTGCTGCAATGAAAGATAATGCAAAGTTATTTCTCTGCACCAAGGATGCAACTTGTAATCATGCCCCAGGTTTTTAAAGGAATTGAAGCAGTGTCTCTGATAGCTGAACTGATTTTCAGAAGCATAAATTTAGACGCAAATATGTGCTTGGAAAGCATCCTAATGTCAGCTTTAAGAACTTTCCTTTGCTGAAAGAGTGAAGAATTTTTATTAACTAGGAACTCACAGGATTTTCAAGTCAGTTTGTGAGTAAAGTGACTAAGGGAAAAACTGCCCCAGGATTTGTTTACCATGAAATGAATAATCCTTCACATTCTTTTCTCTCTCATTTTAAGGCCAATTACTGTTCTAATAATTTAAATCTTCTCTCCTATCACCTCATCCATAAAGCTGCCTGGATGGATCCTCCTTGCCCTCAGGTAGATCCTGTTACATTTCTCCACATTTGCACCCACACCTTGGTACAGCCTAAGCATCCTCTGAGCATCTGCCTTGTTATTCTATAGTTTCTAGTACAACTGTGTGTCTTTTTCTGGATTGTGTGCCCATGGAGAGTAGGAACAGTATTATATTCTAACTAATAGACTGCATGACACAGGAGGCTTATTAAAAGACATATTTCACCAAGACATTTTCTAGTGTGAATAAAGCTATTTCAATTAGAAAAAGCAAATAACACTGCTCCAAAGAAGAACAAAAGTTGTAACACACATACACACACACATGTGTACACTCATACCATTTCATAGTCAGGACTGGCCTCAGATGGGGAATCAGCAGAATACTAACTGTAAGCCTAATGTAAATTATCTGGAGTAGAAATGGATAGAATCCCACTGGAAAACAAGGCTAAATCACAGAGAATTTTTAAACTGTCCAAAAAAATTAATTAAAATGAAACAGGGAGGAAAAAAATCTTTTGGATGTCTAGCAGGTGAGATGTATTCATTTCATTTTATTTTCCTAAGAACATTGAGTTATAGATTCTGCCACCTGTATAACAATATAGAGACTAAGGTACAACATAGTTATAACTCACAGTAATAGTAACTACAGAGAACTGCTCCTGATAATTTGGAATTTATTTTCAAATATATTTTACATGTATGTTTTAGGATTGGGATCATAGAAGATATAGGTTTGCATTCTGCTTTCTTTGTTTTTGTTTTTTGGAAGGGGACACAATTTCCAATGCTCTCAGTATCCTTTGAAAATATACTTTTGGGGCTGGGGATGTGCGGTAGTACGCTCACCTACTTTTGGGGCTGGGGATGAGCGGTAGTGCGCTCACCTAGCATGTGTGGGGCGCTGGGTTTGATCCTCAGCACCACATAAAAATAAAATAAAGATGTTGTGTCCTCCAAAAACTAAAAAAATAAATACTAAAAAATTTCACACTCTCTCTCTCTTTAAAAAAAAAGAAAATATACTTTTAATGATTACCTATATTCCATTCACTTGTCAATCCTTTCATTCACTAAGTCCTTCTTGTGTGCCAAAAGGTATACTCAACCTCAGAAATTGAACAAACAGATAAAGTCCCTGCTATTAGGTAAATTGCTTCAAAGATAGAGCTGATGTATCTGTGTTACTTATTGGATGTATCAACTTGATAGGCATAAGTAATGTCCAATAGTTAGATAAACAGTGTCTTCAGGTATGCACTATGAAGGTGTTTTGAGTGAAATCAGCATATGGAAAGGTAAAATGAACAGTAGAGGTCATCTTCACCAACCTGAGAAGGTATCATCCAATCCACTCAGAAACTGAATAAAACAAAATGCTATAGGAAGGGTAGATACACTCTGTGATTGATATGTGACCTTCATCTTCTTGTGCTCATGACATTGGCATTACTGTTTCTTGAGCTGTTAGACTCATATCTGAACTTAAACTGTTGGCCTCCAATTCTCAGACTTTTGGACTGAAAGGTCCCCAACTTGCAGATAGCAGTTCACAGGACTTCTTGGCCTTCATACCATGTGAGACAATTTCTCATAACAAATCTCTTTCTGTATCTCTCCATAAATCCTGTTGAGTCTGTTTCTATGGAGAATCCTGAAGATACAGTGACCAGTGCTGTTAAGTGGCCAACTTTGTATTCATTTCCACCTCCTTTCTTGCCACTTCCCAGAACTACACCTGGAGAAAGCATACTTACTTTGTACATTCTTCCAGAAAGGGTTGGTCATGCAATTCAGTTGTGGCCTATGGGATTTAAGTAGAAGCCTGCTGCTGGATTTCTGTGAAGTTTTTGCTCTTTTAAGAAAAGAGATTGATATACTGAGATTCTTGATCATTGTACCCTTATTTCTATTTTGTGTTTACCATCTTTCAATTATGAGAATATAAACACTATTCTAAGGATGTCAGAGCATAAATAAAGAAAAATGCCATGATCCTGGGGCATCACTGAACACTGGAAGTAGGGCAAGCCACTATTTATCAGTTAACTTATCATTGGTGAAATGGACTCTCACTTGCTAAAACTTTCATTGGTCAGATATCCTGTTATTTATAAGTATACACAGTCCTTATGCTATATATTACTTAGCCAACATACTATTTCAATGTCTTTAGGATGCTTTTTATTCAATTTGTAAATTATGACATAATGGATAATTTCATGTGTAAAATTTTGAGCCCATTTTAATTCTTATGGGATAAATTTCACCTATATATAATTGCTGAATCTAAGGGTATAACTTCTGATGTACTTTGGCTATAGTGCCACCTCAAAAGTTTGAAATATTTTATACTCCTAAATGCATGGCAGTGTGCTTTTCAAATAGATGGTACCTCTTAGCTGCATTTTAAACATAGTATTCCTTTAATGATAATGAAGGTAGATTTGAGTTCATAACCTCATCTGCTCTCTATGAGAAAGCAGGATTAAAAGAAATGATGGAACACTAATGGACACCCAAATACCTTTTTTTTTAAAAGAATCATTTCCTTGTGTGAATTTTACAGGTAAAAAGAGAACTTATCCTTGGTATCTGGCAGGAAGAGGAAAAACTACAATGTCAGGAAACATTTATTCTCAATCATCTTGAATTTTCTTCATCACTCTGAAATATCTGAGTATTTTCAAACTCAGAATATGTCAATAATATGTATAAATTCTAGTAAGATTCCAACCAATAGGTTTGATTCTGTTTATTTAAAAGAAAAAAACCCTGCAAGTTCTCAAAAAAGAAATGCCAGTGAAAGCAATTGTTTTTATCTATTATTATAATTTCTTATTCCTTTTATGAAAAACGTGATTATCAACTAAGTTCAGTGAAACTCAAAAGACCTCACTTAAGTGCTCAGCAGTTTGTACACTCCTTCATGCAAAAATGTGTGACTCCTGTCAGTAGGTTTGAATGGATTTTTTCTGTAGAACATATTCTCATCTGGTTTGGAACTATGGATCATATATTGAACTAGCAATTGTGCTCAGTGCTCCTAGATAGAGGCCTGACAACACTATTTTGGAAATTGTTTTGTAGAACCCTAAACACAACCTAATTAGAAGCATAGACATAAACTTGAAGCAATTCAAATTAATGACTGAAGATTGTGATAGGGAAATTAACCCATTTCCTACAGCGTAGAGTCCTTTTATGATAGCATTTACTATAACATTTTCCCCTTCAGCAGAGACAGGTCTTATTATTCCATGTCTCTCATATGCTGGTGTGCATTCAGTTCCTACTTGAATGGAGCTGCTGGTGCATAAAACCTGGATCACCAGGTTGCATTAAACTTTGCAAAAGATGGCAAGAAAAACTGAAAAGTGTCTACACCCATGAATTACTGAAGTCCAATCAAATGTAAAACCAAGTTAGAAGCATCCCAGTACAGATGCTGAAGTGAGTCAGAAGGTAAGGCTTTCTAGAAAGTGTCTCTTCTCAGGGGTTATGAAAACTTTTAACACTTCCTCAAAATATCATCATCACCCTTTTAATTTAATTATAATCTGAGTTGAGGTTGCTTTTCTCTGAGGCAAGGGCTTTTGAAGATACCAGGGGACAAAGACAAATCAAACAGCATTCATCATTTGTTGTCTGTAGTTTACATAACAGCTTTTCTCCTCAAAAACCTCTTTCTTTCTGGGTGCCAAAATCCATATTTATCTTTCTACTGCTGTGTAATTCCAACAGTCAGGGGATCCGTGGCTTAGTTCTCCACCCCACGCTCGCATTTAGAGGGATTCTTCATGCACACAGACACAGTCCTACACTTAATATCCCCAAAAAGTATTAGTGTCACTGAGGTGCTGCAGTAATTGGCTGAATTCCTGAGTAGGCTCCTGTGGAATCTGATTTGCCTTTAAGGAAGATATAAACCAGACACTGAAGAATCTGTTCAGGAAGCTTTCTCTGATGCTGTGGAAATCCTGACTTTTATCTTTAATCTCACTGGCTGGACATGACTGTATATATCAGAGGTCTTCAGCTCAACACCATCAATGATAGTACAGCTGAAAGATTTATTTATTTTTTTTCCTGAAGACAAAGATTTTTTTCTTACCTCCTCCTCTTCCTCCTTCTTCTCCTCCTCCCTCTCCCCTTCCTTCCCTTCCTCTTCCCTCTCCCCCTACATCCCCTCCCCTTGCCTCCCCTCCCCCACCCACTCTCCCTTCCCTCCCTCTTTCTCTCTCTTTTTCTTTCTTCTTCTTCCTTCTTTGTCCCTACCATAGTCTAAGATAGCAACTTGCACTGATAGCTTTACAAATTATATCAAATCATGAATATCTGGAAGGGTGATGGTTTCTGTGGTGACATTTGCTATAGTTTATAATACCATAGCTGGAAAGATATGCACAAGAGCATCTGCCTAGATTATCAAGCTGACAATCAGAAAAAAGAGATGCCTCACTGTAGTTTTCTCAAAAGGTTTTAACTAATGATATATTTAGTTAACGGAGTATATAATGGTATTAATTCTCATTTCCAGTATTCTGGGGCCAATAAAAAAGTTGAATACTGAGAGAAATTACCTCTTGCTCTCATTTTACTGACATTTCATGTACTTCCTCATAGTCAGTGACTGTCTATCCATATATGGTTCCCTGTACATATACTATACAGTGTAAGCATCAGAACCTCATATGCTAAACTGAATCCAGTAATGGAAGATGAACCTCAAAGAATTCTGCTAGCTTTGGGATTGATTGTTTAGTTCATTGACTGATTCGTATATTCCATTCAATGAATGATTTATGGAGTTCTTTCTGTGTTTCAGGCTGTGTGCTGGCAGTGCATCAGTAAGCAAAAATAGACTTGATCTCCATACTCCTGGAAATTGTTGTGAAGTAGAGGAGACAGATATTAATCCACTTTCTCATAAATTGCATAAGAGCAACAGAAGAAGAAATGATGCTATATGACTGTATAATAGGAAAATTCACCTAGTCAAAAAGGTCAGAGAGTGCTCTCTTGAGGATTTCATGCTTCAGCTAGTAAATAGGGGTTAACTAGGAGAAAAGAAAGAAGAAGGACAAGTTATGCAAAGGTCCTGTGGCAGTAGGGAGCCTAGCAAGTAGGAGGGACTGAAGGAAAACTTATTTAGCTGAATTATAGGGAAAAATTCTTTCACTGTGAGAATGGAGGAAGTAGCTAACAGGCTCCCATGAAAGGTCTTAATGTATTTCGTCTTTATTATAAGAGCAATGGGTACTTTTTTTAGTAGGTGATTCAGGGAGAGGACTAGAATACATACAACATGATAAAATTCCTCTTATAAGGAGACCACTCAGGCTGTGAGAATAGAAAAAATTGGTGGGAGAATAGTGTACACCTGTCATGTGCTTCCTAGGATTATACAAATGACAGAGGGTAAGTAAAAGGAAGACTAGATGGCTTAATGAAGTCTCTGGAAGTTGGTGAGAATGTCTGTGATTCCAAATCCTCTACAAGGAACGAGGGGTGCAACACTGATTACAGTGCTGGTGGTGCTTTGATGAGCTACGTCTTCTTTGCTTCCCTCCTTGTTTTGATGATGTTCCCAAGGTCTAAGGTTTTAAGAAGTAAGATATAAAAATAAAGGCAAAGACACCTTCTCAGCCTTCTCTTTGCACACAAACCTATATAAATGTATACATACAGACAGCTTACATATAATTTGATATGCATCATGTTATAAATATAATTTTATAGTGAACTTAGTATGTAAGTAAGGCATTTCCCTGTCAAAAAGAGATATAGCAGATCCACACTAATCACTGCATAGTAATGTATAGTTAAGGATAAGCACAATTATTTAATAGTTTCCTCTTTGATGGGCATGCATGCTACTTCTAAGTTACACCAATTATTTAAGATTGGAAGAAATATTCTTCCACATTTTTTTGGTTCTTTTCTGATTATCTCATTAAGATAAATTTCAAGATAAGATTACTGGGTCACTTTGTACACACATTTACATTTTCAACATATTTTTGAATTCTCTGCTCTCCAAGAGTTTGAAACAATTTAATCTTTATCTGTTTGGAAATTATGGCCATTACCCCATATCCTTGCAAAGGCTGGGTAGATTCCTTTTATTAAGATTAGTAATTTTTTTTGTCTTTCTTGTATGTTAAGGCTTACATTTTTGCTGTTTTCATTTGATTTTCTTTTTTCAACTTGTTGTTATTGCTCCTAACGTTTCTGTATCACATTTTTGGTGCATTAATTCTAAAATGGTCAATGATTCTGAACTTATTTTTGTAATTAATGTAATATCCATTCTTTGTGCACTTTGAGGTCATTTTTTATATTAAAGAGAGTATAAGAATTTTGATGGAATCATATGCAATTAACGTTATAAAGATATTTACATATTTATATTATATTATATATCATATATTCTGCAAAGTTCTATTTTTTAAGATTAAATATTTCACAACTTTTTATTTCAAAAAATTCATAGACTGTTTTTTAAAAAAGTTCTAGGTTTAAAGAAATACTGTGCAGAAAATACAGAGAGGTCCCACATATCCACCACCATCCTGGTATAGTGTTTCTTCTTATTAATATCTTTAATGTATTAACGTCTTGCATTAGTGTGATAAATTTATCTATTTATTTATTTGTATCTTGGATACAAGTCTTTTATAACATATGTTTGTAGTTATTTTTCTTCTAGTCTGTGGCTTGTCTTTTCATTCTCTTAACATCTTTTGCAAAGTGGAAGTTGCTAATATTAATGAAGTCTGACATGAATTTTCTTTCATGGATAGTGCTTTCAGTTTTGTATCTAAAAAGCCACTGTCATGGGGAAAAGGGTACACTTATACATTGTTGGTGGGACTGCAAATTGGTGCAGCCAATTTGGAAAGTAGTATGGAGATTTCTTGGAAAGCTGGGAATGGAACCACCATTTGACCCAGCTATTCCCCTTCTTGGTCTATTCCCTAAAGACCTAAAAAGAGCATGCTACAGGGACACTGCTACATCGATGTTCATAGCAGCACAATTCACAATAGCAAGACTGTGGAACCAACCTAGATGCCCTTCAATAGACGAATGGATTAAAAAAATGTGGCATTTGTACACAATGGAGTATTACTCTGCATTAAAAAATGACAAAATCATAGAATTTGGAGGGAAATGGATGGCATTAGAACAGATTATGCTAAGTGAAGCTAGCCAAGCCCTAAAAAACAAATGCCAAATGTCTTCTTTGATATAAAGAGAGTAACTAAGAACAGACTAGGGAAGAAGAGCACGAGAAGAAGACCAACATTAAACAAGGATGAGAGGTGGGAGGGAAAGGGAGAGAGAAGGGAAATTGCATGGAAATGGAAGGAGACCCTCAGGGTTATACAAAATTACATACAAGAGGAAGTGAGGGGAAAGGGAAAAAATAATACAAGGGGGAGGAATGAATTACAGTAGAGGGGGTAGAGAGAGAAGAGGGGAGAGAAGGGGAGGGGGATAGTAGAGGATAGGAAAGGCAGCAGAATACAACAGACATGAGTATGTCAATATGTAAATCAATGGAAGTGTAACTGATGTGATTCTGCAAGCTGTATACAGGGTAAAAATGGGAGTTCACAACCCACTTGAATAAAAATGTGAAATATGATATATCAAGAACTATGTAATGTTTTGAACAACCAACAATAAAAAAAAATAAAGTCACCTTCAACCAAAAAAAAAAGCCACTGTCAAATCAAAGATCATCTAAACTTTCTCCTATCTTTATGTAACTTTATGGTTCTGTGTTTTATGTTTAGATTAATAATCCACTTAGTTGATTTATTTTTCTAAGTGGAAAATCTTTGTATGATTGATGCTTTAGTATGTGAATATCTAGTTATATAAGCACCACAGATGTTTCTTATTCATGAACAAGGCCTTCAACCATTTCTCTGTTATGGATACAGAGACATAAATGTGGCAATGCATTTAGATATAGATAAGAATGTTTAGCCATTTCTGAGTTCCCTGCTTGAAAGCCATTAAAGTGGCTTCTATTTAACTAAATGTTTTTAACTCAGGGTGAGATCACAGGCAGCAACACTTCCTTCAAGCTCAATTTTAATAGAATCAGTGTGTTGTTTTGAACACACAAAGGACAGTTCATAAATTGGTGTGAAATTATAAGTGTGCCTTGAGGAGAAATTCTGTTTTCTTACATCTCCCTCTGTGCCTTGGTCCTTCCTAAAGCCTCTTGTTTTACTCGAGGCTGTGATCTCTGTTGGCTGGCGCTGTACTTCATTCACTGTTTGATGCTGGAGGGAGAAAATTTTCAGGTAGATGCCCCAGCTCCTGATCCTTGCCTTAAGAGACCAGCTCTAGTCCTAGTATTACAATTTACAGGGGTACTTCAAAGTCACTCTTTAAATATGTCCCCCTTTGACCTTAGAATAAATAACTTGGAAGTATTTCTCTTAAATTGTAAGCTTTGATATGACTTACAATGGAATAAAAAAGACATAGGAGTTTCAGTTCCTTTTAATGCTTCTCTTCTAATAGTTCGGTGACTTGATACCATGGTGACAAGCATCAAGGAAATACTGAGAATTAATGATGCTTTCAGATGACTTGAAAAAGGAATGTATTTTTAATCCTCCAGCTTCTTGTTTAAATTACCATCTTGCTTGTGAACTTCTTTTTGGCATAAATGAACTGAAAATATCAATTTCAAGAATCATTTTAATAAATCTAACAATATGCTCTAATTTTACTGTGTTATTTTAACCTGAATTATATAAAAATACATAAAGCAGATGGATTAAGTATTATAAGTACATCTTATAACACATTTGGTATTTAGAGAATTTTGCTTATAATTATTGAGCTAAATCTTAGTTTTTAAATATCCACAACTTAAAAAGTTTTGATCTTGAGTTGGTTAAAGTTTTATAAGGTTTGCTTTTTAAATTGATTTTTAATACAGAAGGAACTAGCCACCTGTATTCTCTTTATAATGTGGTAAAGATACTGTGTAGATTCGTTGACACTGTTTGAAAGATTTCTTTTCCATTATGTTCCTAGAGTAATCACCCTTGCTCTCCATTTCATCTCCATGACTGTTTTTACAGTATTGTCATCTTGTCCCCATGACTTTTCCTGAATGCACTGTACTCCCCTCCACATTATCATTTGATCTTACAGAAAAACTGAACAATTCATATCATTGCATTAGATGTTCTGTATTGTGTTGGACAAAGAATATGGGTTTGGCACAAGCAATACTTATTACCTGAGGATTTGGGTATACTTTAATCCCTCTAAGATTTAATGTCTTTAAGTATGAAAGAAAGTATTATTGGCAAACTTACGTAAGTTGAAGTTCTGATTAAATAGAAATATTTATTATCTTTGTGCATATCAATGCATAAACAATAAGGCTCAAAATTGTTATCTTTGCATAAAAATTCAACTAAAAATATGGGCTCAGAAAAACCTCTCAACATTGACATTGACTTATCCACATGTGAACAGTGCTTTAGCCAAAGTCCATTCTGAATCTCTTACCCCATCCTTGTCATCTGTTTCACTCTTCCTTTTTTTTTTTTTTTGGTACTGGGGATTGAGCTCAGGGCTGCTTATCCACTGAGCCACATCCTCAGCCTTTTTAAATATTTTATTTAGAGACAGAATCTTGCTAAGTTGCTTAGAGACTTACTACTCTGCTGAGGCTGGCTTTGAACTCATGATCCTACTGCCTCAGTTCCTGAGCCACTGGGACTTGGCATCTGTTTCTGTACCTCCACCTCTATTTATAGTTCTGCAGCCTAGAATGTTTCCCTCTATCTTCCAATTTATGGAAATACTACCAATTCTTTAAAGCCAACTAACATGACATTCTTAAATTCCTGATCTAAAATAGCCAGTCTAAAATGACCTTTGTCTTTCTGAAATTTGTATGGCACAGAGATTTTTAACTTTGTTATGGCATTTACCTAACTGCTTTGAATTGGAGTTAAATGTGTGAAAATCTTTTCTAGGAGACTACAAGTATCGAGCCCGGGGCTATACTCAAGCATGCTTATTGCCCTTAGAACTCAATCAGACACAGAGAAAATTTTCAGTAACCATCTAGTGAATTGACATGTCATTTATCTTTTTAATATTCAAAATGATCCTATTGTTTCAGGAGTCTCTCTCATAGAATAAGGCTTTTTCTCATTAGATTAAAAATTGGCAAAATTTTGGTATAATTTTTTTCTGGTATTGGCTCAAGGGGACTTATTATACCATTTTAACAATGTAAAGTACATTCACTTTGAGTGTTTTAAAATTATAATTTTCTAGAAAGTTAGCTTAAATTGGCTAACAGGAGAAATATTCTCTATTGTATCAGGGTTTGACAGCTCTACTTCATTCTAGAAAGAATCTGAGGCAATAGTTATTACTTCATATTTTTTAAATATCTAGTTTATTTCTGACCCACATTTAGTACATAAACTTCCATTGTATTAATGAATGTATGTCCTTTTGTTGATAAGAATGTGTTGAACAATACCCGAAATAATGCATAATATCTCATTACTTATCAGGACTAGGAAAGAATTTTTAATCTATCTGGTGCATTTTCTATATTTTCTGGCAAGTTTTACCTAAACCATTTCTGACACAAAGACAACTCTTCTTATTTATCCCAAAGGAAGACGATTTCATAATCTCTCTTATAAAATAAAGATCTTCACAGTGAGCTTGGTAGATGAATGCTAGAGCTATTGCAGTGACAGATGAATGATATCTGTGAAATACTTGGAATGCTAAGATCAAGGAGGAGACTTCTCACCTCACTTGAAGTTACCCGTAGGAGAGCAGAAGACATCTGTGAAGGCTTTTAATGATGATCTCAATAAAATTCTGCTCTGAGACAGAGAATGAAAAGATGATAATGAATTTTGACGGAAAAGGAGAGGAAAAGAAAAGTGTTGAGCAAATTGAAGTAGAAATGTTGAGAATTAAATGCAAAGTAATTATGTAGAAAGAAACATACCTGGATGTAAATGAAATATGTAAGGTGCAGAGGGTCTGAAACAGGTGGCTCCTCTAGATCCTGTTTTGATTATTTAGTATCTATCTGAAGTTTAAGAAACTATTAGCTGCCCATTTACACTGACTTGCTAATAGAAAAAGTTAAAAACCCTTCAAATCTTAAATGTTTGTGGTTACTTTTCTAAAATGATACTACAAATATCACTTCATTTTCACTTTATTTGTTAGCAAGTGAATTAAATGTAGGGATTATCTTTCCCTCTGTTCTCTCCTGGTATTCGGAAAAACAGTGAACTCATTCAATCAAGAAAATACTTGGTCTACTTCTCCAGACTTCAGTAGATATAAGGATAATTAACATCATCAATTAATATAGTTTCCCCTTTCCTTTGGGCAGTGAATTCTATTTTTCTTTGGCTGTATTTAAGTTTTCTTTAGGAGTTATGAAAATGTCCATGGAAGATAACTATATCACCCTGAAGGCACAGATGGAAAGAAAACCATATGCAGTAATGTGTGAAGTAGCACAGGGAGAGAAGAGCTTTTCACAATTTATTTTATCTTTTATTTGCGGCCAGGAATAAATAAAGCAAATAAAAATGTTGTTGTACTCAGATAGTTTCAATGGTAGGAGCAAAACAGTGGATAATCTACCCTTTCATTATGTTTCATTTATAATTTATATACTCTATATATTCTCTTTTATGAATAAAATATTTCATTAAAATGTAAAGAAAAAGAAAAACATTGGAGTGTTGTATAACTGTTAACTTTCATCTAATGAAAAACTGACTGAATTATTGCTAAACCCTTGTGGTTTAGTCTTAAGAAGTGTTTATATGTTTCTCTGTGTGTTGTATCCCTATGTAATAATCTGCCTGTGTTTTAATGCTGTCAAAATAACACATTATCCTTTATTTTTTAAAAAGTCTAGTGTGTATACATATTGCGTGTGTGTGTGTTTGTGTGTGTGTGTGTGTGTATGTTTTAAAACACATAAAGGTAGAGTGAAATTATAATTTTGTATTGTCTCAGAAATAGGTAGGGAATGACTACATGCATATTTTTAAGAGTACATCTCTTATCTGATCTTATCATCAATGTTGACTATAATCAGAGGGGTCCCTGATGCTAGAACTTTTCTATAAACCTGAAGAAAATGTAACTGTCCTACATGGATCTGATGCATGCTCTATGTGAGTTAGAACTCAAAGCAGGAAGATCAAAAGAAGAGAGTTAAACAGCTAATGAAATAAACAATATTTACATAAAATAAGTATCTTTGTTGGGTGTTTTGAATCATATAGTACTTCAATACAAGAGAACATACATATAAAAAGGAGTTTAGGTGTAGAGAAGAGAACAATAGGGTATGTTGTTCCCTTCTCTATTTGTAAGGTATGCTTAAGTGTAGTCTATAAATAACTGATGGCTTACATGATCAATAAGTTTTATAAACAAAATATCATGTCCATAATTTACCATGTTCCTATGACAAAAACTATCCTATTATCAGTTCTAATAAAATAATCAACAAGCTCTTAAAATTATATTAGTTGATGTTTTTAGGAAAAGCCAGTTAGGAGAACTTTAATGCACCAGGGCACAGTTAACACTGTGCACCAACAGCCAGGAGAGGAAATAGATCTTTGCCAGCTCTCCAAAGTCCCCAGTTTCTTTCTCAATCACCATCTGTTCCTCAGCCTCTTAAGGTAATGGTTCATGTTGGTTTTATTGTTACTAATTTATTGTTGTTAATTCCCTTGCTTTGCTTTTTAGTTTATACTCTGAAGTGCTCATCCCTAAACATGTTTATTTCACTATTTTTGAGAAACAGGAAGATATAGTATGCATCCATCTCTGCCTGGCCTCTTTCTCCCAACAGAATATTGTAATATGTGCTGAGTTATGTGTAGCTATACTTTGTTCATTTTCATTGCTTTGTGGTATTAATTCTATGGACATTTTATGATTTTTAAATGCATTTTACAATTTCCGAGTATTTACAATGTTTCTGGTTTTTACCTTCATATCTGTTGGGTGTATACTTGGGTGGGGAATGCAGTATATGTATCTTCAGCTTTTAATAGATGATGCCAAACAATTTTACAAAGTGGTTATAGCATCAGTTGCGTGATGATTTCCCATTGCTTCATCTCCTTGATAACTTTGGTATTTGTCAGGTTTTTAGGACTTTAGCTACTCTGATTGGTGTATTGTGGTATCTTAGAGTAGTTTTAATGTGAATATCTAGCTCACGAGGTTGAAGTCTTTTTGGTCCCTTGTTAAGTGTCTATTTAAAATCTTTTGCCATATGTTTCTGTCGTGCTTTTTGTTCCTCTCTATTGATCTGGGTGACCAATACACACATATGCACATACTCACACACAGAGTATGAAAGCTTTGTGTTAATTGGTTCTGTATATTTTGGTGGCTTACCTTTTCACTCATTTGATGCTATTTTCTATGAACACAAATTCTCAATTTTTGTTTTTGTTTACAGTCCAATTTGTCAATCCTTTTCTTCATGGTTAGTGCTTATGGTGTCCTGTTTAGGCAAGGTTTTCCTGTCCTTTTTCATAAGAGTACTTCCATAAACTATATTCTTGAACTTTTAATATCTTGCCTTTTACATTTTACCTCTAAAAATTTATATGGAATTGATTTTTATATATCATGATAGATTTCAAGTCTCATTTTATTGCATGTGGGTATTAAATTGTCTTTGAATTGTTTATTGAAAGAGATTGTCCTTCCCCAAATGTATGAAGGACTAACTTGGTTAAAAATCAGTTGTCCTGATATACATGCATCGGGAAATGGATTTTTCATTTTGTTATATCTGTTAACTCGTCTGTCCTTGGGCCATTGCCACATTGTCTTAAAATTTTATTTTATAACTCCTGATATCCCATAGAGCATGTCTTCCTTTTTTGTTTTTGCTTAGTACAGTTTTGGCTATTCTTGGCTCTTGGCTGTTCACACTTTTATATCACCTTATCAAGTTACACATACATACTCACAGCTGTATTTTTACTTGGATTTTATTCAATCCCTAGAGCAATTTGAGGTATATCAAAGCCTGAAAATTTTAAAACTTCTAGTCCAAGAACATGATATTTAGTGGTTTTTTTTGGGGGGGGTGGGAGCTTTCTTAATTTATCACAATTTTTTTTCCCTCCCTGTGGCAAGATCTTGTATATCTTTTATAAATTTTTAATCTTCGTGCTTGATTGGTTTTCTTGCTGTTGTATATGACACATTTTGAAAAATAAAATTGATTTTTCAATTTCATGCTTGTAAGTCTTTCCAAAAATATTTTGTATCGGGGTTAGTAATTCTTACTGTGTATCTAAATTCAGTACTCTAACTACATGTTTTGACGTTATCCCCTGTTAATCTATGGATTTTGTTTGCCAGATACTGAAACTGATTTTGGCTAACACTTGCAAAGGAAAAATTTACAAGGAGAGTATGTGGGAACTCAGAGATAGAGCTTCTGGGGTTTCTGGGGACTGTTTTGAAAACAATTTGGAATTATGGCAGCCCCAAAGCACTGAGTAGCATGAACTCAAGCTTGATAGCAACTGCCTCTGTGAGTCTTATGCTGGTTCAGCTTTCTCATCTGTACATCATTTCCTCACTTGGAGTATTCACAGCAGAGAGCATTTAATTATCCAGACTTAGATTACTTCTTGACTCTTCCTTGGTAAAGAAAGGGAAAATTTGGTCTTTCTTTTCTTTTTTTTCACTGAAAAGCAAGCCCTAAGAATTGGTAGGGAAAAAAATATGGCACACATATCTATTGTGTATGTAGGGTGGAGGAGAGAGGTGATCTCCCTTTTTGTGAGGGATCCCACCGAGGAGGGTTGTGTTCACTGTTTTTCCTGGATGGGCTATGGAGGACTGTTCTTGATGATGTTAGGGGACAATGAAACCACAAGGTCTGGCAGGCCTAGTGAAAAAGTGTTCTTCCCACCAATAGTACACAGAGAGGAGTGTGATTCTTCAAGAGTGGACGTTTTTAAGAGGAGGAGCTGGATGCTGGAGAAAAAAACCAACAATTTATCACCTCTCCTTTAGAGGAAGATGACAGATGGCAGCTTGGTTCCCATCAAGTAGTTTAGTTTGAAATACTTGGCTAACTGTCAGCGCTATTATAGGGTTTCTGAATTCAACATATTCTTACCTCAAAAATACGTATATGCATATTTATATGCCATTGTTATCCCTTATCAATTAAATATATCAATACATGATAATTTATAAGAGAAAGCTTTCATGAAGTAGAAGATTATAAAATTAGGAATTCAAGTCTTTGTATAATTATTTAAAATATTTTTCCATAAAAATCAATATTATTGCCGGGTGTGGTGGCACATGCCTGTAATCCCTAATCCCAGCAGCTCCGCAGGCTGAGTCAGGAGGATTTCGAGTTCAAAGCCAGCCTCAGCAAAGGTGAGGTGCTTTGCAACTCAGTGAGACCCTGTCTCTAAATAAAATACAAAATAGGGCTGGGGGTGTAACTTAGTGGTCAAGTGCCCCTAAGTTCAATCCCCAGTACCAAAAACAAAACAAAACAAAACAAGACAAAAAACAAACAAACAAAAAAAATCACTATTATTTAGTGAAGTAAGAGTAAACTACCCTATAACTTAACTTCTTCAGGAGTTAAAATGAGGTAAAAATGTTTATATTTTACAGAGCAATAAAATATAGGATTGGTATGTTACCCCTTCCACCGTCTCAGGATGGCTCTGATTTCAACTTGTTTTAGTTAGCTTTTTTACTGCTGTGACTAAAGGACCCAAGAAGAACAATTCCAGAGGAGGAAAAGTTTATTTGAGGTCTCACAGTTTCAGAGGTCTTATCCATAGAAGGCCTGCTCCATTCCTTTGGGCTCAAGTGAGGCAGAACATCAGGGCGGAAGAGTGTGGCTGAGGGAAGCAGCTCCCATGTCGATCAGGAAGCAGAGAAAGAGAGACTCTGCTCTTCAGATACAAAATATATACCCCACAGCCACACCCCCAATGAACCACTTCCTCCAGCCACATTCCACCTGCCTCCAGTTACCACTCAATTAATCCCATCAGGAATCAATTCACTGATTAAGGCCATGACCCAGTCATTTCTCCTCCAAACTTTCTTCATTATCTCACATGTGAGCTTGGGGTATACCTCACATCCAAAGCAAAACAAAACTGTACCTCACAAAAAGGAGTAATTTTCTTGTAGATGTATCCAGTTGCATTCGGCTTATGGAGATAAATTACATTTGAAATAATATTTGTATATGGGCAGGGTTCAACTTCACAGTGCCATAGTGGTCTACTGCACTTCAAAGAGACTTCAGAAATCTTTGTTCAATTTCCATCTAAAGAAGTATCTAACAAAGGAATTTGGCCTAGATATTATTGGATTCTAATAGCCCAATATCTATTTGAAAGCTTTCTGGGATGAGAAACAGTATTCTTTGTGACAACCTTCTCTACTATAGGAAATGTGAAAATCACTTTCTAAAAAAATAATTATTTTTTCTTTAAGAGCCATGAGTCTGCTAAGTAAGCTGCTTTTATTTCTTGATTGTGAATTTTTTTCCTTCTAAAAACAATATATATTCCTTAAAAAAAACATTCAGGAAGTAGAGAATTGTATAAAACAAAAAGTGAAAGCTTACAAATTTCTTATACTTCTAAAGTAATTCTTCCTTTATTGTTTCCAAACACTTGTCTAAATTCAACCTTTGAGAGCAAGGCAATGTATGTCTACTTTTTCTCCATGTGAGAATTTTGCTGGTGTTCAAAAACAACTCCTATGCCTTCATTGAGTCTGGGAGTGCATTTTCCCCTTTTCCACTGTGCCTTACATTTTAGGTTGTTAAAATAAATGTTTTATGTACAAATGAGACTTATTAAAAGAGAAAGTGGAATTAACATGTAAACATTTTGTATAATTTTTGCAAAATTTGATTTGATACTCTTGAGCTATGTTTTAGCTATAATTTCATTTTTACATGAAACCATAATAGGAATGACTGTCAGTAGAATATAGCTGCATGAATGGCTTCTTTTTATTCTTAATTTATATATTTTTAAGTATGGCACTTGGGATTGAACCCAGGGTCTTATGCATTATGCATTCTAGGCAAGTGCTCAAGCACTGAGCCATATCCAGCCCTTTTTATTTTACTTTAAGACATATACTTGTTACATTGCCTGTGCGGGCATGAACTTAGGATCCTCAGCCTCCTGAGTAGCTGATGCTACAGGTGTGTGCCATCATGTGCAGCATGTGCAGTACAAAATGACCATTTTTTTGAGATATTGATTCAATAGAAAGGAACATTACTTTGACATTATTTTATCATACAGGTTTCTATTGTAAAACGTTTCCATTTAATGGAACTGTCAAAAGTCTCCTTTTCATAAAATGTACACCAAAGGAAGAATTCTTTTGATTTATAATATAACTGCATTGAAAGATTCTCAAAATGCTTAAGTCAGTACGTGCATCACTTTCTTAATGAATACAAGTGTTGTTTCAGGGTCACAGGTGTATATGCTTGTTCTGATGTTCCAAATTAATAACAAATATTCGAAAACTCTTCTAAGTAAGGCAGTTTTTTAATGATGTCTTTTTTTCTGTATTTTTATCAGAGAATTAAAATTCTATATAATGGTGGGACTCATTGTTACATATTAACATATATACACAATAAGACAATATAATTTGCTTAATATCATTCCCTAGTATTTCTTCTTTCCCTCTCCTCTTCCCTGCTGCTTTGTTCCTGTCATCTATTCTACTGATATCCCTTAGATTTTTGTTACTTAAGTATTAACACAGTGATAGAATAAAGAACAAAACTGATTTGAGCCCATGGTTGTACCATTAATATATATTTTTAAATATTCATCTGACCTGTGTAATCTACAAGACTATAACTATTTAGCATTGTTTTCCTAAATTTTAATGCAAATTAATATCAGTAGATCTATCATTTTTAAAAAAATTAAAATTAACTGCTTATTAATCTATAGTTTAACTCTAGAAATTACTCACTTCTTTTTTAAGGTACTTTATTATTTGTGATTACAAATAATGTTGCAAAATATTTCTTTACAATAGTATATAGTTGTGTCCATAGTAGATAGTTGAACTTGGTTCAGAATGTGATTTAGAATTTCAAAATTTAGCCAGGCTGGGTGATACATGCCTGTAATCCCAGCAGCTCCGGAGGCTGAGATAGAAGAATTGCAAATTCAGAGCCAGCCTCAGAAAAATCGAGGTGCTGATCAACTCAATGAGAACCTGTTTCTAAATAAAATACAGAATAGGGCTGGGAATGTGACTCAGTGGTTAAGTGCCCCCGAGTTCAATCCCAAGTTTCCCCCCCAAAAATAAAATTTATTTCTAATGACATCGTGAAATGTCTTTTTTTGTATCATGTTTGTTTTGACTGAATAGTTTCCTCATTATCTCCAACAATGAATATCACTTTTTAAAAATTTTTGAATAGTCAAAAAGAGACAACTCATTTTCATTTTCTTTGTTAATGAGGGTATATTTGTGCCCTTTGGAACATCTTTTTGTGGGAATGTTTGTTGCATATTTTTTATTTGATTTATTTACTTTTTATTATTGATTTACTATGATCCTTTTAAAATTATGTTTTTTTGCCTTGTCTATTATTTATGATGCAAATATACCATTCTAGTGTGGTATTCTTTGTCTTGAACTTGTTCATGGAGATTTTTTTTTCTTTTTTACCAAACACCTTTTCCTATTTCTAATCTGGTACTCTTATAGCTTATAAATGTACAATATAGATTGGAAGCAGCCATTCCCATGACTAAATTAGATACTATTAATTTCTTTCTCTCTTGTTGATGATATTTCTTTTTTAACTGGATGCAAAAAAAGAAAATAGCAATATAATTAGCTCTAATATGTATTATGGAGGACTTACTCTATTTCAGGTGGTTTCCTGAAATCTTTCCATGAACTGCTTCATTTCATCTACAAAATCTAGTGAGGTGTGTTATCTCCAGTTTGGTAGAATACAAAGATTAAGAAAGTTGCTAGAGGCCACTCATCCAGTAGGTGGTAAACTGGAAATTAAACCTTTACCGTTTTGAACCTGTTTGATAAACAGTAATTTGTTACATTAATAAAAATAACTTGAGAAACCTTGAGCAGTGATATTCAAATATCTCTGTTTCTTGCACTCTATAATATGCTGTGGGAAATATAGTAGAAATGGAAATGCTTCTTTCCTTTACATGAAATGCAGAACTAAGTAAGTCGTATAGTAATTTGAGAAAACAAAGAAAAGTAAACCAGTAGGTCAAAAATCATGAAAAAAAAATGTGTGCTTCAGGAATTAAAATATCTTGGTGCTAAAATTCATAGACTATATAGGTAGAAGGCTTTGATTTTGAAAGTTCTCTTTATTTCCCTGTGAAACATCAAAAAAAAAAAAAAACTGTTGAATAAAAGGGGAACTTTGGAGCAAGAGAGAACACAGTATTTCAGGTTGGGAAAGAAAGCTCAAGCAAGAAAAAAAAAACATGTAAAGCAATTTAGTAGAACACAACATTGCACTAGATATCATTTGAAACAATCTCTATATTTTACCAAAGGAGAAAATGAAATTCATAAAGGAAAATGATGTGGAAATTTTACTTGGCTATGATTTGAGACTATAACTGCAGTAACTAGCTCCAAAATCAGAATCTGTTTTTCTGCTATGTAGCTTTTATACTATATGCTTGATTGAAATAATTTTTAAACTGCTAATTAAGCAGTGACCCTACTGTGACATTTTAAGAAGTATGTTTATGCTCATATTAAATTACAAGAAGCATATTGCTTCTAGAGGGTGAAGCATCCTGACTTTGTTAAGTCCTTCCTCTATAGATTCGGCAGAAGTTTCCAACTCAGTTTCACCTTCTATATTTAGATGCTTTAATGGCATTCAAGGTTACCATAAGAAATATTGCTAGCAGCACCTCTTTCCCCTAACATGTTGTTTTCCATTTCACTGTGAGTACAGCAAACAAACAAACAAAACAGAAGATATCCAGAGTTTTTAATTAAAGAATATTTATATGTTCAGAGAGGATCTTAATTGTCATGCTGGATATAATTATTATTTAACTTTCATGCTTCCTTTTATTTTGATGATAACTTAGGGGAGTATTTATTCAAAGTTAAGGTACAATGTATAAAATAAAATTTCTACATACTCGTGCTCACACACACACACACAGAAAAAAAAGAGGGAGGGATGGAGGGAGGGGGAGAGAGAGAGAAGGAGAAAGAGAGAGAACTTGAAGTTTGTTTCTTAAGTTTTAGATAGATTTTAGAATGGTGACAATGCATTTAATATTGTCACTCAAGTAATCAGAATTAATGATTCCTTAAGCAAAGTTCCTCATAGACTTTAGCTTAGTGTCTTCTTGTCAGTCTTGGAGGCAAGTCTTCTGCCATTAAACAGTGGAGTCAATTGGCCCCTGCACATTATGAAGAGTTCTTTTTAATTTCTTTTGGTACCAGGTATTTAACACAGGAATGCCTAATCACAGAGCAACACCCCCAGCTTCCTTTTTTTATTTAAATTTTTTTTAAAAAAAATTTTGATTCAGGGCTCACTAAGTTGCTTAGGGCACTAAATGGCTAAGACTGGCTTTGAACTTGCAATCTCCTGCCTTAGTTTCCTGAGCTACTGGGATTATAGGCAGTGCACCACCAGACATAGACATTCTGAAGTATTCTTGTAATAGAATACAGAAATACCTTTCAGTCATTTGATTTCTTTTAATATTGAGAGTCATTGTATTTCTCTGTCCCAGTAGTTTGGTAATAACACAGGAGAATGGAGAGAGAAGAGGAGAGACCATGGCTGAGGGCAGAGCACAGTCTCTGGGGTCAGATGGCCTGCATTCCACCTCCCTGCCCCCTGTGCTGCCATTGTCAAGTTATTTAACCTCTTTTTTCTCATTTTTTAAAGAGTAACATGATGGCACTATAAGGGATGAAATAGGATTTATGTAATGTAAATGTTGACTAGTTTTGTATCTTTGAAGGGATTTTTTTGCTTTAAATGCTTTTCTTTGAAGTAAATGTCTTTAAAATGGAGTTATTTAAAAAAGAGCATGACCTCTTGCAAAGAGGATCATCTACAAAAGTAGTGTCTTTTATAATCTTATAGAATTTTAAAGTTTTCAATAATATTGTTCTTAGCATGGAATCATTTCAGTCTTACAGCCATCTCATGTCATAGGCCTGATGGTCATTAATTTCCTCACATATATGAATCCTTTTATTCCAAGTTATAAAAAGAGCAAATATCTCCAATAAAAATGGAAAATGGAACATATAATGGTAGTGCACTGTTCTTTTCACTTGATGAGGGTACCTGGTAAGAGACAGAGATCTAAGGCTATGTTAACAGGTCAGTAGATGGTATCAATTGTTCTGTTATGTTTGTTAACTCATAATGCTTAGTCTTTGTATTTTTATTTTGCAATGAAAGAAGAAATCTAAAAAGAGATCATGTCAGTCATTCTCAACTCACAGCAAACTGCTTGGAATATTTTGGAGCTTACTAACTTTTTGGTAAAGCAGATAAAAGATTAAACTTGAGAGAAAAGCAGTGGAAAGAAGGACTTGAAAAGACACACTCAAGCTGTAGTCAAATTCTGAAAATTAGCAAAGACTCAGAGTAAGCCAGGGGTTAAATCAGAAGAATGTATATTACCCAGGTATGGTAGCCAGAGTCAGGATGGGAAGAACTTATGTACGGAATGTTGAATGTTCAGGGTTGAGTGTGTGTGTTTATGCAATCAGACTCTACATTTAGATTGTGATTCTTTTCCAAGTGATTTTTTTGATAATACTTATACTCAGATTTTGTATTTTCTTAAACATTACCTATAAAATATCTTGGTTATTGTCTGTCATCTTTTAATGGGTTTTAAAATGATCATACTTAAATGTTTCAATATTTTGTTCATTCACTAAAAATATTACATAACTACTACCAAGTGGTATGCTAAGATGGATAAATTACATTTTAGTTTGATATTGATATTAGCAAATAGAGAAGAACTATGCTAATCTAGATTTCTCACTTGATCATGTGATTTCCTTAATATGTGGACCAAAAAATTTTCACAAAAACACTGTGGACTAAATCATTTTCACTAAAACAATAGATGGTGACTTATTCTGTTTGATACTCTATGCAGAGGTCATGTTCTGACAATCCTGTCTAACCACAAAACAACTCAGAAATTATGAGAACAATTTCTTAGTGACAAACATATTGAAAATCCATATAAAAGTATTGTAATGCAAAAAAAAATAAGCGGGCTCATGTATAATGGCATAATTTGGCATGAACATACTTTATATACAGTTACGAAAAATTGTGCTGTGAATGGATAATTATGGATGTAATGCATTCCACTATTATTATGTAAGAAATAAATTAAAAAATGTAATGAGATTGTAACTATCCATAACAGCAGAGGATTTTTTTAAAAAACTAGATGTAAAATTAGGTTGAATAATTTAGTAGTTTAGTGAAGATCATAAAATATTAACAGCATTAGTCAGAATTCCTAAAACCTAAAACACTGTATTTTGCTTGCTAATTAAAAGGAACAAACTTGCTCAGCTGTCTTCATTTGTCTCACCAAATTCTGAAGGAATGACCTTATCTGCATACTTTAGTAATCAAAACTTTTAAAGAATATTACAAGAAATGGACATTGGAATATTATTCAGCCTTAAAGAAGAATGAAATTATGGAATTTCATGTAAATGGGTGGAGCTGGAGAATATTAGGCTAAGGGAAATAAGTCAAACCCTAAAACTAAAGGCTGAATGTTTTCTCTGATAAGCAGATGCTAATCCATAATGGGGGGTTGGAGAATGAAGGAATTTTGGATTGCAGAGAGGGCATTGAGGGGAGGGGAAGAGTGTGGAATAGGAAGAACAGTGGAATGAGACAGATATTATTACCTTATATACATGTATGATTACACTGTCAGTGTGACTCTACAACGTGTTCAGCCAAAGGAAGGAGAAGTTGTGCTCCGTTTGTGTATGATGTGTCAAAATGCATTCTACTGTCATGTATAACTAATTAGAATAAATTAAAAAAATATAAAAAAGAAAAAAAGAGTAGGATAAATTATATTTTGGTGTTTCCTTTTTAAAAACAGAGGTAAACATGGTACTATATACTATTGTTTTTGTCCTCAGTAATAATTAGTAATTTTTAAACTAATGCTTTGTTGAAGAAAGGGGTAAACTTTATCTGAAAACAGTTTTCATCTTATCTGTTATTTACCAAATTCTTCTAGATTCACTCAAGCATTCATAAGATTTTGTTTGAATTTTCAGTTTTAATACAATATGTAACAAAGTGTTGAGACTATGATAGCCATTTTATTATTTATTGCCTACTTCATAATTCTTCAGCTGTTGTCAATTTTTCTACTATCATCAGCTTTTCATAAATAATAACATTTCATGGATATTATTTATTACTTTTTCTGCCATCCACAACAGAAACACATATTGGCTGTATCAGGCCTATTGTTTACAAGTTCTTTGCTAAATGTGTCATGAAATCTTCTCTTGTGGAGTTTGTGATATAGATCTTATATTGTAAGAAGGGCTAAGTAAAACAATATAGCACAGTGCTTATGAGTAATCAAAAATTGATACTAGGATAATTGGATTGCCCATATGAATAAAAAGAAATGAACCAATCCTTACTTTACACTTCATGTAAAACTTAATTCCAAATGGATCATAGACCTAAATTTAATACTAAAAGTTTAAATATCTAAAACAGGTTGGGAAAAAAATTAATGTCATTGGATTTGGCAAAGATTTCTTATAGAATATAAAAATTTTAAAGTATAAGGAAAATGTTGACAAATTTGACTTCATCACAATCATAAACTTTTACCTTTTTCCTTTTCTCTTTCCTTTTGTTGATTAATTGAATGTCATTCCATTCATTTCCGTCATTTCTGTCATAATTGCACCTATTGTGGATTTTATTGTGGTTTATGGTTTACAATATACATATACATTTTCATAACTACTTTCAAATAAAGAACACAAATGTGAAATACAAGCCACAATCTTTGAGAAAATATTTATGAAACATCCATCAGACCAGAAACTTTACCAAAATATGTAAAGGGATTACAATTAAATGTAAAAAAAATTAAATTGAGCAACAGACATCAAAAGATTTATTCATGTATGTATTTATACATGTATTTATATATCCACCTGTATATGCAAATATTATCCATATATTTCAGTATACACACATACATTTATATATGTTTTAAATGCATATGCATGTATATGTTATACATAAATTAGTTATTATGGAAATGAAAACTAAAGCCATAATGAAATACCACTACTACTTATCTACTAGTTTCCCCATTGGGATGGCTAACATTATCAAGATTAATCATAAAGTATGCAGAAGAATAAAGAACAGCTTTAAATCAAACAGTACTCCCAGCTATATAAAATGATACAACCTGTCAGAGCACATATAGGTTTTGTCTTTTAAAGTAAGTATAACCTGCTATGCAAATCTAACATTCATTTCTAGATATTTTCCCAAGAAAAATGAAAGCCTCTGTCCACATAAAGACATGTACACAAATGCTGATAGAAACTTTATTTGTGACAGTTTGAAATGAGAAACAACCCACAATTACATTAACTGACAGATGAATGAATAAATTTTATCTATTTATATATTATAGTAAATCACATATATATGTGTGAAATATTGTCAAAATAATGATGAACTATTGATAAACATGACATAGATAAAATCTCAAAATATTTATCTTAACTTCTTTAAATGTCTAGAAAATTAAAATTCATCTTTTATGACATATAACATATTTGCATTTTCTAGGGAAAAGAAAAAGCAATAGATTTATAAAAGAGTCAAGGAAACTTTTAGTGATGTTGGCTTCACTCATTATCTGATATTGGTGACATCAAAGATGTCAAAATAAGTGGATACAGTAAAAATAGGCCAAAAAAGTTGCAAAAAAATTTAAAAAAGCAAATAGAAAAGTACATACATACAGGTATTAATTATAAAGAAAACTATAGCCACTCTATTATTATCAAATAATGTTTAATGTCACCATGAAATTAACAGGGATAGATAATTAAGAACTTATTAGCATGTTAAGAGGCACAGTTATTGAGAATAAACAACAATACTTGATGCTTATTCACCTCCCAACAGTAGTTTAAATTGCAGAAAGTAAATTGATACAACTGAGTGGACAAATAAAAAAAATCCAAAATAGTGATTGTAAATTTCAATATCCCTCTGGCAATAATTTTTAAAACAATTAGATATAAAATTATCAAAACAATTAGATATAAACTCAGAATAATTTTAAAAGATGATCAAGTTATCAAGTAACTTGATTTAATTGACATTTATTGATCAAGGGTTCCATTTAACAGAATCAAACTCCACCCAATAAGAGCATAATGCACTCAAGAGCATATGGACGCTTCACCAAAGAGAACGTATGTTGAATCATAGAGCAAGTCTTACTGCAATTAAAAATATTGGTAGCAAATGACATACAGGATGTGAGTACAGTAGAATTAAATCAAAGCAACAGAAAGTTGCTTGTATAATCCCTAAATATTGGGAAATCAAACTACATACTTTAGAATGACCAATTTGTAAAAAGGAGAGATAAATGAAATAACAAAACATCTGAACTAAATGAATGTTAATGCAAACTTTGTGGAATCAGAAAAACATTTAATATTGAAAGTTTATGGCTAAAAAGGAAGAATATATAAAATCAATGATATAAGCTTCCCTTTCAGATCTTAGGAAGGAAAAGCAATTTCAAACCAAGAAAAGCTGAAATATAAAGATAGCATAAAAGTAAAATTAAAAATAGAAAAAAAATCCGTGTAATGAAGCAACTTTATGAAAACTTCCCATAATTTATTTACCTCTAGTTAATCATGGAAAAGGAAGATATATTATTGGTATTAGAATGGAAAGAAAGGGGACTTTACTTAATAACTTCCAGATATTAAAAAAATAAGAAGTAAAAATAATAAGTAATTTTTTATGTGAATACATTTAACTATTTATTTATTTATTTTTGTTTTTGTTACCAGGGGATTGAATGCAGGGGCACTTAACCACTGAACCATACCCCCAGACATTATTATTTTTTATTTTATTTTATTTTTTTATTTTCAGACAGGGTCTCACTAAGTTGTTTAGGGCCTTGCCAAGTTGCTGAGGCTGGCCTTGAACTTGCAATCCTCCTGCCTCACCCTCAGCAGTCACTTGGATAGGTGTGCACCACCAAGCCCAGATTAAATTTTAATAATGTAGATAAAAGGATTATATGTTTTAAAAACACAATTTAACAATTTATACTCCAAGAAGAAATAGAAAACCTGAAGTTCCTTACATATTAACTTAAATGAATTTTGGAATATAAATTTTGACAAGTTGGAAAACAATCTTTCTGTCCTTTATGATATTAAACATATACTTTACATGACACATTTACCCAAGAGAAATGAACACATGTGGGCATACAAACATTTGCATATGAATGTTCCTAGGAGAATATTGCAAAGTTGGAAACATTCCTTTGTTGGTCAGTTTTCTATTACTGTAACAAATACCTGAGATAATTACCTTAAAAGAGGAAAGGTTTATTTTGACTCAGAGTTTCACAGGCTACAGTTCACTTAAAAAAATTTTTTTTATGTTGTAGATGGACACAATTCCTTTATTTTATTTATTTTTATGTGGTGCTGAGGATTGAACCCAGAGCTTCACACATGCTAGGCAAATGCTCTACCACTGAGCCACAACCCCAGCCCCAATTCACTTTTGCTTGGGCCATTGCCTCTGGGCCTGTAGAGAGATGGCACATCATGACTGAGATCCACATGGAAGAGCAAGCTGCTCACCTCATAGTGGCTGGGAAACAAAGAAATAAGAAGAGGGGTATTGGGGTACTCCAAAATTCCCCTCAGAAGGGTGGCCCAATAATCAGAATACCTCACACTAGGCCCCATCTCATACAGTTTCTACCTCCTCTCAGGAACACCTTTGGCTGGGGATGAAGCATTTACAACATAGGCATTTGGGGTAACCTTACCCAAAACATAGCAATTTCAAATGTCCATAAGAAGGAGACATTTTGGCATATTTGTATAGCGGAATAGTATTTAATAATTAAAAGTGAGATAATGATACAACACAACACAAAGTAGATACTAGTGATTTTTAACCTTATAATTCCATTTATATGAAATTATAAGAGATACAACATTTCTAGTTCTGGCAGCTCAGTAATTGTCTGGGATCAGAAATATAGAGATTGTATGTGACAGAAAGGAAATTTTGAGTTTTGGTCTATTTTCTAATATAGCAGTGGCTTCTAAGGTATGTTGTTTGTAAAAGCTTATTGAATCGTACACACTTAAAATAAGTTCATTTATTGTATGCACCTTGACAGTTAATTTTTTAAAGACATGTCTAAACCAGTGTAAGCAAGACTTGGTTAAAGTAGTTGATATTGTAGAGAGAGAAAGAGAAGGATTATAAAATTCTAGTATGGTTAGAGTGAGTATCTACTTTTGGAGTGGAAGACAGGTGTTACCCAATAATTACTAAAAATAATGTATACCTTTCCATGCATTCTACTCACCTTGAGATACAGATGGAGAGTAGAAAAGAAGGGGGAGGGTTGAGAAAAATATTAAATATTTCATGTTTTTTTCTTTTTACACTATGCCTGCATAAGCAATGTTGAGTGGACATTTAATGGAGTTCGAGTATTGACTAATTTGGAACTATAAGTGTTTAAAAAATAATCCATGGTTATTTCACCTTAGTTGAATAGCTACCCTCTTTACACAGCAATGTGCTAGGCAGGGAGTTAATATCAAGTTAGTAAAGTCCTTTGATCTCTTTGTCCTATTGTAATATATTGATAGTTTTATTTTTATTTTTTGGATTGTGCTATTATTAAAATAATAAAATGTTATTTCTTACAACTCCCTCCTCCCTGTAAAGGAAAAAATTCATGGGACCTCAGTGTATAAAATTAATGAAAGTAGTCATGGGGGAGAGGGAAGTGAGCCAAAAGCCCTTTAACTTAAAGTTTCACTCATTTCAGAAATCTCCATGGAGATCCAGGGACCTCGTGGTTTAAAATTTAAAATCAATGGCAAAGATAATTTGGGAGCAACATGTATAATTTTTTTTTCAAAGAAACAACCTAAATGAGATAGAAATCTAACTTGGTTTTAATACCAACTCAATGGGTTTGTTTGGCACCTTTGATGTATAAAAAATTCTTTTAATGATTAAACACTGAACTGATTTGAGTCCTGTGGTGAAAAGGTCAGGTCATCTAACCAATCGTGTTATCATCAGAGCATCATTTATTCATGCATTCTGAGACGGTTTTCGAACAGCCAGGAGCTGCTTAAAGTGCTGAAGATAAGACAAAACCCATATTCTCTTTTAAGTGTGCATTCTAAACAAGAAGATAAAAAAAATATGAACCAATTCAAAATCAATACATAAATTATATCAGATAATTGTTTTATGTGAGAAAAATGCAGAGTAAGGAAATAATAAATGAGGAGAAATTCTTTTATAGATGGAGGTCAGGGAGCTGGGACTCTATTTTTGGAAAGGAATCTGAATGAAATGGAAATATTGAGCAAATCCAAGTTTATCCTATGAGTATTCCAGGCAGCCAGCACTGAATTCATTGCTGATTGGGTAAGGTGTTTAGATACTTGAAACAGAAGTCTGATTGAAGTGGATAGGTGTATAGGAGGAGGAATCAGAACAAGAGTAGGTACTGACAGCTCTTTCAAGGACTGAGGCTGAATTGGGGCAGAAAAATCAATATTTGTTAAATAAATGATGGAAATGATGTTCTAGCTTCCCAGATTGATTTCAGGAATTCAATGCCGTTTTACATTGATGGCATATCATAGATTAATGATTATAAAATGCTACTTTTCCAAACAATGAAAACTTTTTAATTCATTTTGCCAAGTATGTCTTCTGCGGAACTGTTACACATAAACAAGATAGTCTTAGAGTGTCACTAAATAATCTGTTGAAGTTGTAAGCGCACATATCTCCAGGTGATGTTATGCTGTAATATTATTTTTAGGGTCTGCTACTGCAAATGCTGTTCTAGAGGCTCTAATATTTATATTTATACACAAATAAATACACACATTGGCCTTGGCCTCATGATTCACTTATTCCAAGAATAAAGGAAAACAAAAGGGTACAGAAATACAAAGAGCACATGGCGTTCCATGGTTATTCTCCCAAATTGGTTTTGGTTTCAATTTTAGTTCTTGTGTAAATGGTGGAACATTGGCTTGGGGTGAGCAGAAGGGGCTGGGCTCAGGACTTCAGATGATAGGTAGGATTTCAATAGCTGAGAAAGTTTTAGGAAATTGGTATGATGTGGAGAAGGAATTTTTTTTTTTTTTAGAGAGAGAATTTTTAATATTTATTTTTTAGTTATCGGCAGACACAACATCTTTGTTGGTATGTGGTGCTGAGGATCGAACCCGGGCCGCACGCATGCCAGGCGAACGCGCTACCGCTTGAGCCACATCCCCAGCCTGAGAAGGAATTTTTAAAAGTGACAGAGTTAGAGTCTAGGCAGGGAATTATGAGACATATTCAAGACATGGAAAATTATCTGATTGGATGCATGCACAGCAGAAAGAATAGTAAAGAGAAATTAAAATGTATTAAGTGCTTTTTAATCCCTAAAATTGTCTCAGCAAACTTTTTAAGAATCTGTCTCAGATATTATTTTAGCAATGAGGAATTTAAGGTGGAAAAAAAGGTATATATTTATTAAGTAGAGTATAAATGCAATATTACAAAGCACTTCTTTCTCTACCTCTGAAATACCTTTTCTACTGGACTTTACTGTACCTTAGGTAAACCCAGAATGATTGGGCCCAGATTTTGGTGAGCATTGGGTGCTGGCTTAAAGACTTCAAATTTGTTAAATAATAAATATTTAAGAGTAATATTAAACAATATTGACAATTTTTTAAATAGGCATTGGTACAGAATTGTGCTTTGCATGATAAATTTGGTGACTGAGTCTAGAAATGATTGGTGTGGAGTAATCAGGATAGAGGATACTAAGACTGAGTCAGATACAATCATGTGGGTGGAAGGTCAATGGGAGGACAGTTGTACAAATGTGCTGCTCAGCTTCTCCTTCCAGAAGGAGCATGCGGCTCAGCTGTAAGCCTTGAAGTTGGTGGACGAGGTCCAGCTGTTAGTACTTCGAGAATCCTTCAGGATTTTTGAACCGAAGCCATGGTCTTTCTTTGGAAGCTTTTTCTACCAATGACATAATGTGTTAGGAGTGCTCTGTAACAGCTATCTCAATGTCTCAGACAAGACTTTTTCTGATCATTATTGTGGTCTTAGTGGCTCCCTGCTACATCGTGTTGCCCTCACCTATGTTCCTATCCTTACACAGTTTTCATTCTGTGTCACCCTAAAGGCCTTCCCAGAACTTCGAAATCTTTACTCCTCCTTCTCCTCCTTCTTCTTCTTTTTACAAAGGTGCTTCCTCTTTTATTAAAAAAGAAAAATAAAAGACAGGGAGGAAGCTTTAGAAGTTGTCATACATGAATGGAATTCCATGCACAAATATCCATCCTTCCCCTTTCATATACACCCTTTTTTTAAGTGTTATGGAAAATTATGTTTTTTTCTTTTTTTATTGGTTTTTTTAGTTATACATGACAGTAGAATTCATTTTGATAAAATTGTACAAGCATGGAATATATCTTATTCTAATTAGAACCCCATTGTTGTGGATGTAGTGGGATTCACTTAGGTACTTTTATATAGGTGTATACAGGAAAATTATGTCAGATTGATTCTGCTGACTTCTCAATTCCTAACTGCCTTCCCTTGCCATTATTCTCCTTTGTCTATTCTATTGAACTTCTCTCACCACCATCTCTTCCCAATCCCTTTATTGTGGTGTAGCTTCCACATATCAGTGAAAATACCTGACCTTGTTTTTTTTTGGGGGGGGGATTGGCTTATTCCACTTAGTTTGATAGTCTCCAGATCTATCAATTAACCAGCAAATACCATAAAGTCATTCTATAGGCTGAATAATATCCCATTGTATGTATATACCACAATTTCTTTATCCATTTATCTGTTGAAGGGCATGTAGATTGGCTCTATAGCTTAGCTATTGTGAATTCTGCTGATAATAAACATTAATTTGGTTGCATCAATGTAGTATGCTGATTTTTAATCATTTGGATATATACCAAGGAGTGGGATAACTGCTTTAAATGGAGGTACAGTTCTTAGTTTTTTGAGGAATCTCCATACTGCTTTCCAGAGTGGTGTGCCAATTTTCAGTCCCACCAACAATGCATGAGCAGACCCTTTCCCCCACATCCTTACCAATATCCATTGCTAATGTATTCTTGATAGTTGTCATTCTGACTAGAGTGAGATGAAAGTGTAGTATAGTCTTAATTTGCATTTCTCTAATTGATAGAGAAGTTGAACATTTTTCAAGGATTTGTTGACCATTCATTTTTCTTCTTTTGAGAAAGGTCTGTTCATTTCCTTTGCCCATTTATTGAATGAGTTAATTGGGATCTTTCTGTTGTTAAGCTTTTTGAGTTCTTCATATAGCCTAGAAATTAATGCCCCCATCTATGGTACAGGTAGTAAATACATTTCTCACATTCTGTAGGCTCTCTCTTTATGCTCTTGATTATTTTGTGTTTGATACCATCGCATTTATTGATTTTTTAAATTTTTATTTCTTGTGCTTTAAGCGTCTTGTTAAGGAAATTAGTTCCTGAGCCAATATGTAAACATGTTGGGCCTACATTTTCTTCTAGTAAATGCAGGGTTTTTGGTCTAATTCCTAGGTCTTTCATCCAATTAGAGTAGTTTCTTGTACAGGGTGGGAGATAGGGATTAATTTTCATTCTGTTATATATGGATTTCCAGTTTTCCCCAGCACCATTGGTTGAAGAAGCTATCCTTTATCCAGCATCTGTTTTTGTCTAGTATTAGGTAACCTTATTTAAGTGAGTTTGTCTTTGTCTTCTATTCTGCTCCATTGGTCTTCTTGCCTGTTTTGCTGCCAATATCATGCTGTTTTTGTTACAATAGCTCTGTAGTATAATTTAAGGTCTGGTATTGTGATACCTGCTTTGTTTTTCTGGCTAAGGATTGCTTTGGCTATTCTGGGCTTTTATTTTTCCAATGAGTTTCATTATAGCCTTTATTAATTCTGTGAAGAACATTGAAATTTTGATGGGATTTGCATTGAATCTGTATAGCGCTTTTGATAGTTTGGCCATTTTGAAAATATTAATTTTGCCTATACAAGAACATAGGAGATGTTTCCATCTTCTAAGGTTTTCTTCAGTTTCTTTCTTTAGTGTTCTGCAGTTTTCATTGCACAGTTCCTTCTTTTTTTTTTTTAAACTCCGTCTGTTATTATGTCCCACAAACTTCATATACTCTTAGTTCTTTCTCAGACATGTTTGTCCTTGGTTTATTAAAGAATGAAAATTGAAAAGTGAAGACATGCTCGTGCTACAGCTAGGTGATGGTGATGATGATGATGATAATGATGGATAGACTTTAACATCACTTAAACTGTTCTGTAATCTCAGCTAGAAACATAAATTATAAATGTACTATTTTAAGAAGTGACAGTGTGTTCAAAAAGGTGGAATTAAAGAAAAAAATGAGAAAAAAGTGTAGATAGTAAGATTAGGACTGTGTCAACAGAGAAAAGAGGAATTCAATAAAGTTCAGGGAACCAATACCCTAATGCTGTCAATCATTAATCTATCTAGTAGGGTGAACACAGCAAAATGGTCATGTTACCCATTTTTGTTGTTATTTGTTTCTGAAATGTGACTTTGTGATTATGTGTGAACACAAATGGTTCTAAGCAGCAAGGTCCAAGAGATGTCACTAGTCTGCTAAAATGATGGGTCTAACATTCATTAATGTTAAAAATCCTAAGAAAATATACCACATTCCCTCTGGGGCAATAGATACAGCTTTCCTTATGAGTGTTCTTGGGTAAGAAAATAACATATAAGTTATAACTGAAAATATTCGAGACACACAGATGTTCATTATTAGAACAAATACTGTTGGTCATAAGAATAGAACCTGAAGATACACACATACATTCGCACACTTGCATTTGGCTTTGGGATACTTTATTTTTCTCTATAATTTGCATTAAGTTTTCACTCTTATTGCAACAAATGAGACAAAAGACAATATATTCTATCTTAGTCAGCTTTTTTTTGCTGCTGTGACTAAGGGATCTGACCAGCACAATTTTAGTGAAGAGATTTATTTGAAGGCTTATGGTTTCAGAGGTCTTAGTCCATAGAAGGCCAGCACCATTCCTTGGAGCTTGAGGTGAGGCTGAATGTCATAGCAGAAGAGTGTGGCAGAGGAAAGCTGCTCACATGATGATCAAGAAGCAGAGAGAGAGTTCTCCATTTATCAGATACACATGAATTTCCCAAAGCCATACCCAAATTCCCACATGTTCCAACTGTTACCACTCAGTTACCACTTAGTTACCACTCAGTTAATCCCAGTTAACTCATACATTGGGTTAAGGCTATAAACCAATCATCTCTCCTCTAAACCTCCTTGCATTGTCTCACATGTGAGCTTTTGTGGGGATGCCACATCTAAACCACAACATGTTCTTAAGTTGGTTTTCACTTACATTTTACAATGGAAATTTCAGATTGATGTTACATATTCTGTCTGCATTATTGAAGTTATTTAGTACTGAGTTAAGAGAGAAGTAGAGAAGTCAAGTTTTGAATAATGCTTTACTTGTCTAATATTTAGACTAATTAACTATGCCATTTTCTTTAATGATTTCACAGCTGACCCACAGTCTTTACCATGCAAAGTTGCATGCTCTTTTTTATGTAATACAATTATTTTAATTATGCTCTTAACTCTACCATCCTATGTTATTTGAAGCTAGACATACTCATTAGGAAGGGATAGTGCATTTCCAAGCAAAATTGGGCTATAATTTCAATACCTGCTGTGTGTATTCAGAGAACAGTTCTCCAACTGTGATATTAATATTACATTATTTATCATGAAGGTAACTTGCCGACTTATTTCAAGGGAAAGGCCAAGATTATGCCCTACAGGGATAATAATGGCATTTTTTTTGTATAAAAGTATTGATCTAGTTATTTCTTTAATGGTACCAGGAGAAACATGTGGCTGCCTGCATTATCATTAGCATGATTCTATTTTGTGCCTGTAATATGAGATCACATTTAAAACTAATTTTTAAATCTTATAGTTTAAAAGTTTTATATAAAGTTGCATTAGTGATCATAAATGATAATGCTGACATATTTTAATCTAATATTATTTTCTTGTTAATTGTACTAAAGGCCTATACAAAAATTATGATACAAAACACCTTACTTGTTAAAGGTTTATTGGGATTTAGTGTTAAATAATCATGTGTAGTTGAAAAGGCTCTGGAGTACTGCATTAAACAACATGGAACTAATAGCAGTAAACACAGATATTTCTCCATGGATCACATATTAAGCATGGAGGTTGGAAGGGCCTCATTGATCAGGAGCTATCTGCTTTTGGTATTTTGTGCATTCTATTGCTAGTGTTTCAATTGCCATTGAAAGCTGAGTCACTTGACAACCACTTTGCTTTGAATAGCCGTTGTTGATGCTGCAGAACTGGCTTACACCATATGTGGTCCACTGCCTGTGTTCCAAACATCACTGGGCCTTGGCGAGAGTAACTTGGATGGCATTTTCATTCATTACATATACCTCATGCTGAGTTTATCATGTTGAATAAGGTGATTTGAAGCTTTAAAATATGTGAGCAATTGCTCATTTCCACAAGTTGGCCTGATATTCACTCTATGAAGTGCTGGAATGACACCTTTTTACACAACATCTTAGCAGCAGCCTCTACTTTGACCTCTTCAAGCAAGAAGTGCTTCTGTTTGATGTTGTAGGTCATAGTATCATCCAAGAGAATGCCTTGGAGAATCTAAATTCTAGGAACTCTAGAGAGTTCTTTGGTACATTGAACATATTTTCTCATTTCTTGTTGAACTCATGAGAGTTTTAGTCCAAGTCCTTACTGCCCTTATCCTCTTCTTCAAAATACATACCTCACTTTTCTTGCTGATGGGCTTATGAAACTAAGGGTACAATCCAAATTCCTATTACTAAACATGAAAATGTGTATTGCCTTTAACTAAAGGGATACATATTTTATTAGAAAAAACATATCTATCTATATATGGTAATATGGAAAACTAAGGGTAGCCAGCCTTACCAATTTTTCCATTCTTTCTCTTTTAGCCCTTAATTTCATGAAATGAATTTTTGTGACTAATGTATGGTACATTAAACATATGTAGTCATTTAGATAGCTGGGACCTCTGGTACATTTTTGTTTCAATTATTCATTTGTTAATATACCTCCAGAATTTACCATTTGATTGCCAGTTCTCTGTTTTACCTTTTTACCTTGTGTAAGTATAAGTTTTCATGACCAGAGAGTACTTTTAAAACCATTCCCTAAAGGCATTTTATTCAGATATGCTAAGGACATATTTGAGAAAATTTCTTATTTTCTTTACTATGTTCGAATCTATATGCTATATCTATATGTAAATATATGATATCATTTTCTTTTATATTTATTATTTCTAAAAGTAATTTATGTTAAAAATAAAGGATATTGAATAACAAAAATAATTTGTATGATAAATTAAAACCTAAAAGACTGACTTGTTGTACTTAGTATTTAATAAAAATATTCTCAAATGAAATACTTGAATATTAGAAGTGATTAAAATATGTCTAGAAATAGAACTAGAAATTATTTCTAGTACCTAAGCTTGAGAAATACACTGAAGTAGTCTAATTATTATATGTCCTGAGGTACAGAAAAGGGAAAATGGTCTCTGGGGTCTTGAGAAAGCATAGAAACAGGGAGAAGAAGATAATGTGAGGGGAAGCTTAAGCTAAAGAACAGTGAGGTGGGCAAAACTCTGATTAGTTTCTTCTCCATTGTATGCTGCCAATTCAAAGGGGGAGTTCAGAGCAGTGTTTCTCCAACTGTAGCTCCATAGAGTCCTGTTTCTCATATTTATGGGAATTGTTATTAAAATTCTCTGCTTCAAATTAAATGATAATCTGTGAAAAATAAACATGCTCTGAGTCAACTGCTTGCTCATTCATTATGTCAGGATACCAGATTACGTGTCTGCATTGCATGTTTTTAGCCTGTATTGGACCACCACTTTAACTTGGTAGCCAATAAAATTGGAGAGAGGGGTATTTAATGTGCAAAGGATGCATCTGAGCCAAACCCAGTCCTGTAGTTGTAATGAGATTGTGTGTAACTGAAGTTTCCAAGGTAGCTTGAAAATAGAAAAATGAAACTAGTTCAATAGTTGACATGTAGACCTACTAAATTTGAAAGAATAAACTTATAATTCTGAGCTCAGTTAATTTATTTTCAAGTAAAAAGCACTGATTTAGCTCAGCATAACATTTTACATTATATTAATATGAATATTTACATATTTTGTTAGTTTATAATAAAAGTATATTTAGATTTTACCTATTTTAATTTTACAGTTGCCAAAACCTTAAAAACTTAATGGTTCTACACTTAATTTTATGTTGTGGACTGTAATTTTTTAAATTTATATACATTAAAATTCATAGATTTTATAGATTACGGTTTAATAGGTTTAGCAAATGTATACATTCATATAATATGCATCCTTATTAAAGTATAGAGCATATCTTCACAGAGAAATCCCATCCTGCCTTTTGCAGTCAATTTTTTACCAGCACTTTTCCTCCAAGGTAGGCACTCTTCTGACTGTGACTGTCACAGGTTAGTTTTGCTGACCTTGAACTTAGAAATGGAATTGCACAGTATGTGCTCTTGTGCATCATCTTTGTGATTCAACAGATTGCTTCACTTTGTTGTGTTATCAGTGTTTCAGTTCCTTCTATTACTGAAGAGCATTCCATTGTTTGAATATGCCATAATATGCTTATCCATTGATCTTTTTTAAAAATTTTATTGTTGGTTGTTCAAAACATTACATAGTACTTGACATATCATATTTCACACTTTGATTCAAGTGGGATATGAACTCCCATTTTTACCATATACAGATTGCAGAATCACATTGGTTACATATCCACTGTTTTACAGACATTCAGGTTACTTTCAAATTTTGTATAGAATAAATATGTTCTTATATATGTTTTGGAGAAATGTCTCTTTTTACTTTTAATTTTTTTGATTGACATAGAGAATTTCATCAAATTGTTTTATAGGAGTATTAAAAATTTTTTAAAATATATGATTTTCACTCTGGTAAAGCAATATAGAAGTTCCCACTTCACATCCTTTACCTTGAGTCAGCCCTGCTAATTTTGGACATTATACTTTAACTACAAGTAATTTTTTTTACTGATATTATCAATAATATTTTTCTTAGAATTAGTGTTACCAAGTTATATATTTCGCTGTCTGCATTTAAACTTTTTGTATTTTTATATTTAATGGTGACTTTATATATATATATATATACTATATATTCAGTTCTTGCTTTTTTTATTTACTCTAATAGTTGCTTCACTTTAATTAATTAGCTTATAATGTCATTATTGGTATGTTCAGTTGTGTGATGATTCTGATGTCTTTTTTTTTCTATTTATGCCATTTGATCTATATTTTTCTGTTCCCTAAATTGTGCTATCTCCTGAATAGCTCTCACTATTTTATAAAGTCAACTCTATTTGCTATTTATTTATTTATGATTTTCATGGTAAAATTTACTCTTTTTGATTTACCGCTATATAGGTTTTTAAAAGTATGTAGAATTATGTCTTCTACCATAATCAAGATATAAAATATTCTGTTAATGATTTCTCCTACATTTAGCCATGGGTAACTATCAATATGTTCTTTATCCCCATACTTTTGTCTTTTAGTTGCATGTAACGTTTGATAACCTACATAGCCTTTGGGTGCTGACCTCTTCACTTTGCAGAATGCATTTGAGAGTCATCCGTACATATTGGTGGCTCATTCCTCTTTATTGCTGAGTACTGTTTCATAGTTTGGATACACCAGAGATTGTTTAGAAATTTCTCAGGTAAAGTACAGAAGGATTGTTTCCAGGTTTTGGTAATTATGAATAAATAGACTTATAGGAATTCATGTACACATTTTTTGAGAGCATAAATTTTCATTTCTCTTTGATTAATGCCTGTGCTGTAGCCATAATTTCTAGAAGAATGCATAACATGTAGTTAACTCTCAAGAAATATTTTCATAAGAAATTGCAAGACGACTTCTTAAATTTGACCTTTAATGTATACTATTTTTCTTATTTTTTGTTTTCATATTTGAAGTGTTTTGTAGTGAAAGTTTTATTTATTTTTATTTTATTCATTTATTTATTTTTAAATTACAATTATCTTATATTAGACAAAGGTACCAAAAATATGCATTGGAGAAACTATTGCCTCTTCAAAAAATGATGCTGGGAAAACTGGAAATCCATATGCAACAAAATGAAATTAAATCCCTGTCTCTGACTATGCATATAACTCAACTCAAAATAGATCAAGGACTTAGGAATAAAACCAGAAAACCTGCATCTAATAGAAGAAAAAGTAGGCCCTAATCTCTAACATGTGGGATTAGGCCCCAGCTTTCTTAATGAGACTCCTTTGGCACAAGAATTAAAATCAAGAATCAATAAATAGGATGGACTCAAATTAAAAAGTTTCTTCTCAGCAAAAGAAACAATCTGTGAGGTGAATAGAGAGCCTACATCTTGGGAGCAAATCATTACCCCTCACACATCAGATAGAACACTAATCTTTAGGGTATATATAAAGAACTCAAAAAGTGAAACTCCAAAGAAACAAATAACCCAATCAATACGTGGGCCAAGGACCTGAACAGACACTTCTCAGAAGAGGATATATAATCAATCAACAAATATATGAAAAAATGTTCATCATCCCTAGCAATTTGAGAAATGCAAATCAAAACTACTCTAAGATTTCATCTCACTCCAGTCAGAATGGCAGCCATTATGATTATGAATACAAACAACAATAAGTGTTGGAAAGGATGTGGGGAAAAAGGTACACTCATTTACTGCTGGTGGGACTGCAAATTGGTGCAGCCAATCTGGAAAGCAGTATGGAGATTTCTTGGAAAACTGGGAATGGAACCACCATTTGACCCAGCTGTCTCCTCGGTCTATACCTGAAGGACTTAAAAACAGCATACTACAGGACAGAGCCACATCAATGTTTATAGCAGCACCGTTCACAATAATTTAACTTATTTTTAAAACTTTATATGTAATTACATTTTGCAGGCCTTGTAAGGTATTAATTATTATGTGAAATTCCTGGTTCTGGGTCTTTGTGAGATTCCATAGAATTAGACCAGAGACTCCAAATTATGCAAATGGGTAAATGACATAAAAGCAAATTTGCTAACTATATTAATATGTAATATATAAAATTTATCATAGCATTAAAATCACAAGGTTTATTACCTGAGATTAGAATTTGAGTTTCATCTTTACTTTTACTATCTGTGTAACCTTGGGCAATTTACATTTTCCCTCTATATTTTAGTTTGCCTTATGCATAAAATGTAAATAAAAATAAAATATAATCAAAAAGGTTTCCAGAAGATTAAAGAAAAATTGGTCAAGTATTGAAAAAAATAAACACCTCTTTCACTATATATTAGAAGTTATTCATACTAGTATTAATTCTACTTTTAAGTATACATATAAGTATACTAATACATGATTAGCATTAATTATACTTTTAAAATGATATTATTTTATGAGACTTTGTAAATAACAAGTATGAATGCTTCTTAACCAGTTATTTCTACATCAATATTTGACAGAGCCTAATAATTTTATGATTTTAATTTGTATAACTGAATGACTTTTAACATTTTCTCCAAGTGTATGCTTTATATATTTTATTTCTGCCATATCAAGTAGTTACATATTTAGTGGCTTAAAAATAAATTTATTACAGGTCCCTAGATCAGAAGTCCAGCAAAAATTTCAGAGCTAAAATCAAGCAAGGTATTGGGCAGAGTTGCAATTATTTCTGACTCTAAGGGGAGTGTCCATTTCCTGCTCTTTCAGGTTTTTGGCAGAATTAAGGTCCTTGTGGTTGTGGGAACAGGGTCTGCATATTCTTGTTGGTTTTAAACTAAGGGTCATTCTCAGCCTTGAGAGCCTACTCGTATTTCTTAGCTTGTGGCACCTCCTTCAATAGGAATGGTGGTGTGTGTCCTCCTGTCCTCATGAACCGTTCTTCTTCTGACTTCCACTTGAAGGACTCATTTGTTAGATTGGGTTCACCAGGATAATTTAAGATAATTTCCTCTTTTCCAAACCCTTAACCTCAATCACAACTGTAAGGCCCCATGTTGTCATTTAAGATAACACTGTCATAGTATCCAAGATTAGGTCTTAGACATTTTAGGGTGGAGAAGGGGCATTATTCTGGCTGCCAGAGTGTGTTTCCCTGGGGAATCTGTTAGTTCAAGAACCACAGAGAGAACATAGCACCTTGATGGATTTTGCCTTTTAAAATTCATTATGATTTGAAATGCTGAGGTCCCATGTCTTACATAGGAACCAATACTTTCTGACTCTGTGTTTTATCAAAGTTTGGCTACGTATGATGAAAGGTGGAGACCAAAGTGAAGAACTAACCTGAGTCCCAAATTTTGTGCAAGACCTTAAAATGGACTAACAGATTATTAGGTGCTTTCAGTTGGAAGATATGTAATTTTTAGTGTGCACCCAGGAGAGAGAAAAAAATAGGTCTTGGGACTGAACTAACAAAATAAAAAGAGGCAATTGTGTGTAAGGGATGCCAAATAATTTAATTTTTTTGTTTCCTTTTTCCAGCTATTTAATCTTCCTTTTCCTTCTATAAATTTGGTGAAACTGATCACACACACACACACACACACACACACACACACACACAAATTTATTTTAGCTATTCTAGTTTTCCTAAAGGTTGAAATACTGATACTTTTAAAATTATGGGTTTTTTTTAATTGCTTGTTTGTTTTGGTTTTGAGTTTTTTTGTTTGTTTGTTTATTTGTTTGTTTGTTTTGGTACCAGCAATTGAACTCAGGGGCACTTGACTACTGAGCCACATCCATAGTCTTATTTTGTATTTTATTTAGAGCTGAGGTCTCACCAATTTGTTTAGTGTCTCGCTTTTGCTGAGACTGGCTTTGAACTCTCATCTTTGTGCTTCAGCCTCCTGAGCCATTGGGATTACAGATGTGTGCCACCACGTCAACTGCATATGCAGTATTGCTGTTAGTATGTTTAGATATTTTGTTACGGATTCTAAAACTCTAATAATAGTATCCATTTAAATTTTTTTTTTTTGCAATTTTGAGGGAGCCTTCTGCTATATAACCAATGAACATATTTAAATTTCTTCTTATATATGAATCAATAGATGGTATTTCCTCTTCACTCAATAAAGAAAATATGAGTTGCAATTAATATATTTTGAATTTTATGAAAAAGTGCTTTTTGCAGTTTTTTTTTATATAAAAGGCAACCATAATCACAACTCACAATCTACCCAAGTGGGTAGATTGGGTAGGTATTATTTACATTTTCACTCTATATTTTAGTTTGCCTTATGCATATTTCCATTTTGGAGATAAGGACATTATCACCCAATATTCAAGCTATAAATTGATGATTCTAAAATGATTTTTCTTCTTGTCTCCAGAACCTCAATTCCCTCTTCATACAAGGTTGTTGGGAAATAGAAAAAAGGTAATTTAAAAAAAAAAGAAATCTTCCTTTTTAACATTTAAGCTATTAATCCTAGCTATTTCTCTTATCTTTTTATTTTCTAACAAGTACATAAGGGGCTTATGGTGAGATATTTTTCAATTATAAGCACAAATTAATTTTTAACCATTTTCTGTGCCAATTTCTTCCTATAATATTTCAAAATTTATCTAAGTTCAAAAAGTTTGTCAGATTAGCTCTTTCATAGAGCTAATTCACCTGTCAAAATATTTTTTTCATTGCTGAATTCACAAGCTTTTTTAATGATGTTTCATAAAGTTCTTTATTCAGTGCATAAATTATTAGTTGAAATTGTTAACAGACATCACATGTGTGTGTGGGTACACACACAAACACACACACACACACACACACACACACACACACACACACACACACACACCAGTTTAAATGTCCTGAGAACACATGTCAGAGAAAAAGATATGTGGTGCCACTTACTATCATCCCAAGAATACCTTACCCCATGCTTCCCTTAGAAACTAAGCTGGTTTTCAGATCACCACACTGACTGGTGATTTCTTCTCTTTTTGCAACTTCAATTACCTTCCAAATTTCTTTCAGGTATATTTCAAATCCATTTTGACATCTTGTTATTCTGGGTTATGGAAATCTTACAACCAGTGCTACCAATTCAGATATTTTTAATGCTAATTTGAAAAATAACTTCTTTGGTCTTTTAATATGATAATTATTTATTTAATTATGAAATTTCCTGAAAATTTGAAATAACTATACATAGGAAAATCACATATCATCTCTAATTCCAATAACAAATTTTCTGTTGTTAATATTTTTATTGTGTAGTTTTAGCTCTACTCCCTTTGCCTAACTATTATTTATAAACAAGGATGATGGCTTAAACTGAGTTAAAATATGTTCTTTTTGCATTAAACAGATTGTGATGATAATTTTAAATCACTGAATAATCTTACACAATAAAATGATATTGATATCATAGTTTATTTTTACTTAACTACTCTGTTTTTATCATAAAGCTGCATGTATATCTTGTTAAAAATTTGATGATATATTGAATATTAATAAGCAGAAATGAAATATTTCTACTATTTGGAAGATAGAAATTTAAATAGCTCAGTTCATTTGTATGATTTTTATAATTTGGGATTCTACAAATATTACATTCAAATTGTGAATAAATTTTTCCACATTACTGAAATAGCATCAATGACACTATATATTCAATTAAAATATATAGCATATATGCCATTTGGAAATTGTTTTACTTTAAAAATAATACAATTGTTTTAATTAAAAATAATTTTGAGCTGGGCATGGTGCTCATGCCTGTAATCCCAGCAACTCACTTGGGAGACTGAAGGAGAAGAATCACAAATTGCAGGCCAACTGTAGCAATTTAGGGAGGAGTCCCTAAGCAATTTAGTGAGCCCCTGCATTAAAATAACAAATAAGAAAAGACTTGGGTAGGGATGTGGTCATGGCTCCATGGTAGAGAGCTTGCCTCATGTGTGAGGCACTGGGTTCGATTCTCAGCACCACATATAAATAAATGAAAAAAATAAAGGTCCATCAACCACTAAAAAAAAAAAAAAAATTAAAAAAAAAATTAAAAAAGGACCGGGGGAGCTGAGTATGGAACTCAGTGGTATAGTGCTCCTGAGTTCAATCCAGTACCAAAATCTAGTAAATCATGCTACTTCTCCACAAGTTTGACTATTTTAAATTACTATTATGATACAGGTAAATTTCACCTTTATCGTTTCCCCAGATATTTGTCCATTTGAGTAAGGTTGTTTTATCTTTAGTTTTTCAACTGACACTTTGTAAGTAGCCATACTTTTTCCTGAAATTCAAACTCTTATTTCAGTTTAGTTTCTTTTTTTTAAAGCAAGTGCCTTCAATGACTCCCCATATATAAAGTGTTGTCAAAGTAAGTATGTCTCCTGACTAGGAGGAAGAATTCTGCATTCTTGAGTTTCTAATTAGGTGGTACTGAACTTAACCAAATAGTTTTCAATTCTAAGATAATTATCTTTTTTCTAACTTGGCTCATTGACATTTTATTTTATTAGAAATTCTAGCATTTATTTTAGCTATTTTATATTTCTGAGATCAAAACTTGTTAGATATTATTTCTTTTATATTCCATTAAATTTGATTCACTTAACACTTTGAACAATTAATGTTTTCTTCTGTAAGTTTTTAACTACTTTACCTTTAATTTTCTTCAGGGATTCTAAGAGGTTTTAGTTCTTTTATTAAATCAATGGATACTTTCTTTTGCATTCTCTCTAAGATTATAATTTTTTCTTCGTATTTTTAGTATACTATGACTTATATAGATGTTATATGTTCATTGAAAGTATTAAAAATTCATTAATGATTCAGCCTCACTAATAAAAGTGTTAATTTTGTAAGTAATCCTTTTTTAATCTTTAAAATGTTTTCAATGGCGAATATTCTATTCAGGGTTTTCAGGATTTTTTCTTTTTTTTTGTTAAATATTTTATTACAAATAAGTTTCAATCTCCTGGACATTATTGAGTTTTTAGCATACATTGATGCATAGTGTCATAATTTTCAAATATTCTGTTGTATGTAACATTTTAATACTACCTATATTTGTGCTCTCATCTACCTTACTTAAAACATGTTTTGCAAGTCTTAAATCTAGGATTGGCCATTTTCAGAGCTTTTAATTGACCTAAAGCTATATTTTTATGTTGCTGTTTCTTGTCTGATTTCTTTAGATGTCTCTCTTTGATTATAAAGCATTTGAGCAAAGTGGTTAAAATTTCCAAGATATATTTATTTAATGAATTTGTAATTCTTGCCCCTTTCTGTCCCCTTATATTTATAGTTCTCATTTTGATTTTTTATTTCTTTGTCATCAAACTCTCTACATTAGATTACATCCGGGGTGTTGCTGTTTCTTACACGAAAGAATTTTCTTATACCGCTATATTGTATGTTCTTCTCAAATCTGTGTTTTAAATAATTGCATCTTAGGACAACAGGTTATGATTTAAAAATGTTTTCATAAGTTTGCAATCCAATCCCTAACAGACTTTCATTAATATATTTTATTACTTAACCAATATCCTTGTAAGTACATAGTATGCCCATCTCAGGTTATTTTTGTAGATTAAATTCTTAGAAATAGTGCTACTGTGTAAAATCGACATGAATACAGTATAAAATAGGTGAGGATTTTGCTTAAATATGTCTAATTTAATTTCTTCCTTTAGCATGTGTGGTTTATAAAGGTATCCCATATAATTTCTGCTTTGAAATTTATTGAGGTTCCATAGTGACTTAGTACACCAAAATATTTGTTGCACAATGAAGACAAATGCCATTTGTTCTTTGTTGTATCACAGTAATTAGAAGAGAATTTGGCACGTATCAAATGCCTTTAAAAAATCTTCAATGACTTACAGGAATGAAAAGCATAGTATCTGTCTGTAGGGTGATACATTCAACATACCATAGCTATTAACTCAACCTCATTAATTCTGAGCTTCAAATTCTCTACAAATATCCTGATTTCTATTTTCTTAATTAGCTATAAATTGATTGTGATACCCACAATTGTGTTTAGTTCAATATTTCTTATAGGTTCTTTGGGAAATCTTTGCTCCATATGTTTTGATGATGCCTTTTATACACAGAGGATTTTGAATATTGTATCTTTCTATAATTATTAATCAAGTGGTTAACTCTCTTTTCCTTAATTTCTTAGGCATTTAATTTATATCCATTACCCTTTTTTTGCATTCAGATTTGTCTTTTTGGTCTTTGGCTTTTACCTTTCATTTTAAAACTTTCTTTCCAAAGAGTGCTCCTCTTTATATGTTCATCTTGTATTACGAATTTCATTCATCCCTATATAACATTAATCTTTAGCTCAGCTGCTATATCATCTTACTTTACTTTCTGATCTGTTGCATATTATCAAATAAAAACGGTCACGTAGGATTGGGGTGCATATAGCTTAGTGGTAGAGAACTTTTCTACACGGTTGAGGCCCTCGGTGCTGTCCCCAGCACAAGAAAGGATGATAATGAAGATGATGATGATAACTTAATAAGTACCCCAAAACAAAAACAAAAGTATCATGTTTTCTCTCCTATGTGAAAATTAAATACAGTGATAAGAACATGGATTCCTAGGGTCTAGGAAAGAATTTGGGGGAAAGGGAGACAAGAGATGGAGGATATAGAAGATGGATGTCTGAACATGATTAACACATGATTTGTGTATGTTTGGAAACATCATAGTGAATCCCATAAATATGCACAATTAATGTGTTAATAATTATAATTTTAAAAATTAAAAATAAATAAATGTGTGGAGAAATGAGCTAGTAACAAGATCAGTTGCAAGTAGCAATGAGGATGATCCTGGAGGAACTGTCAATTGAATATTGTTGGTAGACAATTACAAGAGATTTGGCTTTAGTTACATTAACCCTCCTGGTGTTCACCTTTGCTTTTTACTATTAAGACTACTACTGTGGATCATCAGGAATGTGTGAATGATGCTCAATATTGACCAAAGTATGCATTTCTGTTATTAAAATAGTAACCCAAGATTTTTTTCCAGAATGTTCCCAATGAAAACCTTCCCTGTGTTGCTGGTGACTTATTTAAATGCATGACACTCTCTATATAGTCTGTCATTGTATGTGATTTGGGAATAATGCTGCTCATAGGTAACACATCTTTCCTCTTCCGTATATCAGATTTTCCATCTTCATCCTTAAGATCAATCAAGAGATAGTGTTTTCTAACATGTAAGGTTGTGTCTGTACATTCTTGAGGTTTTCATTCCATTGTTTCATTACAGTTAAAATGAGTACAATGAAATTAGTTGGTTATTTGGTCATTAAAAAATGACATTGCTGTATATTCATCCTGGACAATTTATGCAAATATTTGTGAATGTGGAATACTGTAATGAATTTATCACGGCAATTGGTCTCAGTGTTGTATATCAAATGGATCTCAACTGAGGGTGACTTTGTCCCCTGATGGACATTTGACAAGGTCTAGAGACATTCTTTGGTTGTCAAAGTGGAAAAGTGCTGGAGAATAAATGTCGGGAATATTAGTCAGCATCCTACTGTTCACAGAACCGTGCAACACAACAAAGAATTACCTAGGACTAAGTGTCAACATTGAGAATCTCTGGGTCTATTATGTAAACAGAGACTCTTTTTGCAATAGCAATATGAATTTGGAACATGTGTGAAATGTGGTGCCATAAAAATATGGAATTCACATGGTAGCTTAATCTTTTTTCTATTTTTTTTCTTAAGAGAAATACTAACACTGTGAAAATAAACCTTTCCAATTTTCTTTAAACCTATGTTACCTATTTTCTTAGTGGGAAAAAGCAAGCAAATAATGAGAAACTCTGAAAGTGTTTTGTAAGAAATAAAATAGAACATAGAGCAAGGTGGCATTGCATATGAAATCCTTCAAGTCAATTAGCATTTATTTATGCACTTACACTACATGATTCTGCTGAGAATGAAAATGTTAACAAAGATTCCCTTCTTTTGTATGAATAGACTAAAATGTGTTGATGGAACTACTATCCAGAAATGGAAGTACTTGATTTAAAATAATCATATTTAAGATATCATATAAAAACCATGTGTGACAGAGAGGGTTGGAAATCCCCACACCGCATTGCTCTCTTCTTCCTTCCAACAGAACAAGAACACTCTCATCTTTTAGAAACATTGAGATTATGTAGAGACTATGTTTGAAAAGCAGAGTCAACTGTTAAGAAGACCAGGAGAAATACTGGCTCATCTCTTCGCACTCCTTTCATAATCAAAAACATTAAAATTTAGAGGATGGTTATGTACTCAAGACTGTGAAGTTAGAAAATAATTGAATCATCAGGGAAATCTAGATCTTCTGATTCCTTAGGGTACTTCTTTCAGCATATTGCATTAGCTTTACGTCTTTTACAGAGGTGATGATCTGAAAGAAGTTTGATCTGTGTTTCAGTTGATGTTATTTATTAGTTTTGCCTAGTAACTGTATTCTAATTTTTATTATGTGAGTCTTATTTCAGGCTTTTGAAAAAATTGGTTTCAGAAAGATGCAATATTTACATGGACTCCTAAAGAATCACTTATTTCTCTCTCTCTTAAAAGTGTTATTTGTCTTACATATACACAGTACCTCAGTCAAGATATACATACTCTATAAATCGCTATCATCTCCAAAATCAACAAGGAAGATTTGCAGTGAATTTTCTAGTTAAAAATGGTAATGAGTTTTGTTTGCAAGTTGATTTGAATTCACATTGTGTCACATTCATTATATCAAGTACAATATCCCATTGTTAAGAGCCTACCTGCAATCTGTTTTATCTAAGTCCAAATTATTTTCTCAGTACTTTATATTAGAATAAAAAATATTATATAGGGAAAACTTATTTTTCCAAAAGGGTTTCATTTTATAATATTGTGTTGTTAAATTTTGTAGGAGCTAATTTTATTTTTTATCAGCATTGAATGAAAACATTCTCAACACTGGGTGTGTGTGTCATATATGATTAATATTCTGGCCCTCACTTTTTCTGAGTAGTATTAAGAGGATAGAAAATAAAAAAAATATGTATATGGGGCCTGACAATTAGAGCTATTCTTTTCATTAGAATTAGCTATTGCCTAACTGAGAAGAAGCAAATAGCTTCAGAAATACTTTTTTTCATATTTCATTTTTTCATGATATCCCTTTAAGATATGTGTGAAGCTATTGTGCCTTCTCTGGGTTACAGTACATCTAGGACCATACAGCAAATTCCCTATTGATGAACAATGCTTATTGTGCACATTTAATTCATGAAAAGTGAAAGTGTTCCTGCCTTATCATTAAAGCATCCATTTTCCTTAATGGCATGTCAAGAGGATGGGGGAATGGAAAGTGTCACAGGTGCACACCTTCTGTCTAGTCTAGGTGGATGTATTTATACCAAAGTCCCTCCTTCTCTGGTTCAAACAGGAAAGTGATTGAATCTGTGAATCATCATCTTTGGCACCTTGACTTCAACACTGGTATCATAGTCATCGTCATTACAACCAAACCCAGGATGAAACTGAATACCTACATTTACTATCATCTGTACTTGCATATGGTTACCTTATGTAATTTTCACATCAAGCTTTTTGATAGCCATTTTTCATACCTAAATCACAGACATGTCCACTAAAACTCAGAGTGGGTAAGTGATTTCACTCAGATTCACACTTCTGGAAACTGTTAGACTGAATTTATTCCCAGGTCTCTCTAATTTCAGATTCTGGTTTTATCATGTCCCTTCACAGCATGCTTAACTACTTACTTTTTATCATATTAGCTACTGCAGAAATGGCCTGCAGCCCCTTTAAAGTAGAAAACATCCGAGGAAACTGATAACATCCATGAATAGCAAAGTTCTGATGAAAATGGCAATAATTTAACTAATCCTAGAGAGATAATCATTCTAAAAACCAGTAGCCTAACAAAAGAAATTGACAAATTTGAGAACTACGTAAAGCATAAGAATTCTCTAGTTTCAGTGTTCTGGAGAAGTAAGGACAGTATTGGCCTTTGTTTTCAAGCTAGTCAGTATGCATAGAATTTCATAAGAGAGAAATGTATGGGAGGAGTAATACACATTTGTAAATCTTAAAATAAATTATAGTGGCATATTACCGATGGCTATAAGACTGATCAGAGGATGCCCCTAACTGCTGAGATGGAGTTATCTAATCTGAAATGCAAGGCTTCAGTTACACTAAAAAATAGAATGATAACAGTAATAGCTGATGGGCTTATTACATTTTTATCTGAATTGATGGGAGTCTTTCTATATAAAATATACAGTGGGTATCATGGCCAAAGGTATGGACACAGGAGGGTTTATGGTACATTTCTCATAGTATATCTGGGAAATTGTAGTAGGTGGAACTGTCTATGATTCTAAAGGAAAAGTCAGTGTTACATTCATTGTTTTCTCTTATCAGTTAAAATCTATAAGGTCAATCTTAGAATGGATATTAAAATTTTGTGTTAAAAAGTCTATCCACTTTTTTAACTTGGAGTACTAAAACTAATTTCAATATTCAGTACAAATATATATTTGTTCTAATTCTACATGACAGTAGAATGCATAAATTACATTCAATTGACACATTATACATAAGTAGAGTATAACTTCTCCTTCTGGTTGTACATGATGTAGAGTTACACAGATCATGTAATAATATCCAATCCATTCTATCATAATTATTACCTCCACACCCCCTTCCCTCTTTTCACTCCCCTCTGTTTAGTCCCAAATACCTCTATTCTTTATCCCACCCCCTTATTGTGAACTATCATCCACATATCAGAGAAACCACTCAGGCTTTGTTTTTTGGGGATTGGCTTATTTTCCTTACCAACGTATTTTTCGGTTCCATCCATTTAAAGGCAAACGCTATAATTTCATTCTTCTTTAAGGTTGAGTAATATTCCATTGTGTATATACCACAGTTTCTTTATCCATTCATGTGTTGAAGGATACCTTGATTTGTTCCATAGTTTAGCTATTGTGAATTGAGCTGCTATAAACATTGATGTGATTAAGTCACTGTAGTATGCTGATTTGAAGCCCTTTGGGTGTAAACTTAGGAGTGGGATAACTGGGTCAAGTGGTGGTTTCATTCCAAGTTTTCTTAGGCATCTTCATACTGCTTTCCATAGTGATTGCACCAATTTGCAGTCCCACCAGCAGTGTATGATTGTAACTTTTACCCCACATCCTTGCCAATGTTTATTGTTGCTTATATTCTTGATTATTGCTATTCTGACTGAAGTACCCATAATGTATATTTCCCTTTATGAGTGACAAAAAAACAGTTACTTATTGGTTACTTTTTGTTTGTTTCATTAGACTTTATTCAAGCCTAATGTACAAACAACTAAATATGCCTATATAAGTACACATAGTATTTGTTGAACTTTTATGATGATGTTTTATGAAAAGTTCTTTCTACAGGCAATAGTCCCGATAACTATGTTTGTATTTAAAAATAGGCACATAGACTTGGATCTATGTATAGGCCATTGGTATTTTAGTAAAAAATAATGTTAGTACTTGATTTGAAATAGAGACATTACTTCCCTATAAAAGATATAATTCTAAAGGAGTATATTAAGTTTCTGATGTGCTTTGGAAATATATTTTAAAACTTCCTTAAAGTTACCAATTTGTTTTTGTACTATAAACTGCTCAGAACAGGGTCTGAAAAAAAGGCAAGTATTTAGTAAATGAAGAGTCTTTATAATGATTCATTACATTTTCACAACAGCTATGTAAGTTAGAAACTCCTTTTTTTTTCAGACTCCCCCAATCTAAAGATGGCTATCAATGCATAAAGATGTTGAAGTAACTTACTCAGGATCACTTTGTGGAATATCTGGAAGGAGAATGCACAAAATATATCTTGACTAGATATTCTTAATTTTTACCTTCTCTAAATTATTTCAATGAAATAATAATAGTAAGGGTGATAGTGATAATGATCGATAGCTTTGTCTCAGACATGTGTTCTTTCTAAGACTTATTTCAATATACTGTTAGGGTTTGCTCTTAGTTCCAATATTTACAAAAATCTCTTGCAACCAGAGCTATTGTGAGGAAATTATGCAAACATTCTTTATTATCCCATGTATCATAGCAAAAATTTTTTATTTGCCAGAAAGTGTGAAACAGAGAACTATAATTATAAGGAAATAGAGATGGTGAGGCTGAAGTTCATGAGTTTAATATTTTCTTAGGAGAAAAAAAATGTATTCTGAGACTAATATGCATAGAAAACCACCATTTCAAAACCTGACTTAATTTTAAGTTGTTTCCAGATGAATTGCCCAAACTGTTACATCATAGCAAAAATTGTGTTTTCAATATCATGCATATGGAACTTGAACTTTCTTGCTATAAAAATAAGGAAGTCTCTTAACCTCTGACTTTATAAGCTTCACTTGTCGGAACTGCATTTTTATTTTCTCGCAAATTAAAAACCATATCTTTCGGCAAAGAGCCCATTAGAGAGGAACAAATCTTCCTTGAAAGTGTTCTGAAACAAGCTTCGTTTTCATCCCTGTGTAATTTTATTTCCAAACTGAGAGCCAACTGGAGCATGTCAGAAGCAGCTGATGAGTAGATGAAGTAATGACTCCTTACATAACAAGATTAGCTTTCTCATTTGGAAGGAGAAAGGATGCAACACACGAGCTGGTTAATTTCACTGTCAGAATACCTGTTACTCATGCATGGGGATTTGTGTGGAAAACAGCTTGACTTCAGAAGTTCATGTATGGGAGAGACAGGAGTGTGGACCTACATAGTAAATAAGAAGAATAAAGACCTAACCAGGCAGACAAATACAGCATAAAGCAGAGGAAGAAAAACACACTTGATTACATAAGATCAAGGAACAAAAAATGTGAAAATCCAATGCTTCTTAGTCTTTCAGTGGTTTAAGCAAATGCAATGGAGAGTGGAAACAATTATCTTGGTAATTCAGAGCTCAAACCAAACAAGTAAGTAAAATGTATGTAATTAGAGCAGTTTCCCCCCACCAAATTGCAGGTTTTTATTAATCAAACTGCTGTAGTAAAGTTTCTAAATCTATAAGGGTAAAAGGCACACAGTACAATGATCAAGAAAGTATAAAAGCCAAAATAGACACACACCCTCACACACCCCCAACACACACACACACACACACACACACACACACACAATTATTATAGCATCAGTGGTGTACACTATTGCTTATGAAGGCAAAAAGTGCCTAAAATATGAAATTATATACATATATTTTTTTAAAAAGACTCATTCAGCATATTCAGCAAAGTCTTTTTCAATATAAGATCATTAACAAAATAATCTGCATTCCTAAAATACTATTAAGAACAATTCCCCAAACTAAGGGAAAAACTGAGGGAAAAGTTAATCAAACTTTGAAGGAGATTTTTATGGTGAATATTTATTAGTCAAATTTAAGAATGCAAACTAGGTATAATCTATTACATACAGCATTTGTTAGTATTTTATGACTTTGCTGTAATGTTCCAGGAAAACTTGGAGAAAGTGGAAATGAAATATCCTTCTGAGACTTAAACTGTTAAGTCAACACATAATAGATCAAATTAAAGGCATGCAAATTTCCTTAAAGAGAAAGATTAACTGAATGGTAAACTAAACTTTAACTAAATAGAATAACATAGCATAAAGAAGCCTGTGATCATAAAAAGTTTGTTGGAAAATGAAATATAGCAAAGAGAAGAGTCTCAGAATTAATAGATGACTGTGTCAATCAAACAATGGTCTAAAGAGAGAAGGTATCTTCCGCAACAAACTTTGAATATCCCTGTCTGATGATAAAGGCCAACCCTAACCTAAGTACACAGGAGGCTATCTTATTCTGCTATTAAGTATTTAGTTTCTTTAGCTATTCCTCTTTGTTCTAATTCATAATAGTTTTGGACCTTCCTCTGGTAAAGATTTACTTCCTATTACAATGCTTGTGGGAATAATAAAGACCACGTGGTGATGATTTTATTCTTGTTGCTGTTGTCTATCAAGAGACATTCCAGTGTGGGTCTGAGAGCATTCTCTACACAGGCTTCTTTCTTCTTAACCAATCCCTCATATCTTTATAATGTTCTCAGCTTAAACAAACACACAAACAAACAAACACGACATATTCCAGCCTCTCATGAAGAATACTAAGTGTGGGATGACAAAAGTGAAAAGATTATTATATAGTAATGATGATAATAATAATATTATTATTATAACAAAAGCCAAAAATTATTGAAAAGACATACAAAAATTATCTTGGAAATTCAGATGACCCCCTTTATGGCCTGTTACCTTCACCCAAATACAACCTTCAGTGACACAGTAAATCATACAGTCAGCCTTTGGAAAATTGTTGCCATAATGTTGAGGAGGATGGTGAATTTATTAACAAATGATGATCGAGTATGTGCAAGGTTCTTGGTGGAGAGTTATGCATATCACAGCATGGTCCCCAGCTTAATTATTGGCATCGTTAAAAATGGGGATTATAGAGAAAGTGAGAATGTATAAAAATAAATATGGGTATTAATTTGAATATGTTGAGAGAAATCAACAGAGTAGAGTGGGGCGGCAACAAGGTAGGAAGTAGTTACCTAGGAGGGTTGGTGGAAGTAGCTGTGAGCAAATGGTAGGTAGCACATAAGCATTGCAAGGAACAGATCCTAGGCCTTTGGAATAGCAAACACATCTGGGAATGGAATGCTCTTTGGTGAGGACTCAATGTCATATTGATCTCTACTGTCACTCCGATCTTGTACTTTTGCTTGCCTTTATATTTATTACTTGTTATAAATCAAACAAACCTATCTACATTAGCAAAAAGGAGTTATTGATAGTTTTTTTTAAAAAAATCAGGAACAAACACTGAATTTTTTCATCTGTCTAATATTCTTCCAGTCACCAGATTTATTATGGATTCGTTAATGTTTATTTTTCTATTTTCTCACATACAGCCACTGCTTTACTGTTGTGCCTCCCAGTCTTTCCTAAAAATAATTTGAAACCTTTGAAACCTTTCCTGGAAATTATTTCCAGCAGAGTTCTCTCAGGTTGTAATTAAGCTTCCAAAATAAAAATACTTTATGAGGTGAGGGCTATTTTTCAGTGATTCTCTTTGCACCAGCAAAATCTATGGAGCCCTATTTCACAATATTTACAGGAGAAATGTCCCAATGACTAGACATAGCTGTATATCTGTATTATAACAGGTATTCCTGTAACTTAATGCAGAAATAGAATCTGTGGCAAGATTTCTATGAGGAAAATTCTGAAAAGTCCTTTTCTAAGTCCCTTTGAAAAATCACTCAGTTAAAAAAGAAAGAAAGAAAGAAAGACATTCCTTCTAGATGTGGGTTTTTTAAAGTTTTCCACCAATGGGTCATTTTCTTCCTGTGAAATTGTCTGCAAGGAAGGAAAGTTAGTGTACGAAGGGATGGGAATGACTTGTTCCAGGATGTGAAGCTCCATGGGATGAGGGAATAAAACTGCCTATATCTAGTAGGGCTGCCCTCAGTCTCTTTGGAAATACCTTTGGGACAAGGGAAGAGTGTGGAAAATGTGGAATTAGTTCTAGAAATATCCATACTGTTTAGATTCCAAATTCTACACTTTTTTTACATTGTATAACCCTTTGCCAAGTTACCTAAGACATGCTTTTCTTCTAAGAGGAAGTCCATAATAATTTTTAAACTTGATATGAAAATTCAGCTAGATAACCAATTTCTAGAGCTGCACACAGAATGGATCATTCTGTAGAAGTTTACTCTCTATTATTAATACGGAGTATCTTTTTTTCTGCAACTCTCTCACTGTATTTTTTTTTAACTCTCTCACTGCATTGATAAATGAGAGCAAGCACTTTCTGGAGAGTTTGATGATTGTTATTTTGCATCTGTTTGGCCACCTGGCCGTACTCCACACTCTTTTTTTTATACATTCTTCAGTTTTTCTCTCAGTCGCATTTTATTTTTACTTTCTTTCCTGTTTATTTTAAACATTTTGATCAAATTTCAGTTAGTCTCTTGGTAATTTCCCAGTCCCTCCTGGGTGAAACCCCAACTGTGCCTCCTTGCACCCTTTCACATATTGTGGAAAGATATGACTAAAATTCACAGTTGTAAGTTTGTGTCACTCCAAATAAATGACACCTACTCTCTCTTGGATCTCAGTCCTTTCTCAATACTTAGTATTATCCAGCTTTTCTCTCTTTTCCTTCATCTATGGCAGCTTTCCCAAGACTTTCTGAATTCCTTAGGTCAGCTACCACTTGATGCACATTCTCAGCCTATGCTTCACAGAGAGGATAAAAGTGACCAATGGAAACCTTTGCATTATCAATTTCTCCACAGTCATTCTCCCCACTGTGGGCTCTCTCATCTACATTCTTCCATCTGTGCCAGAATTCTGTTCATTTCCTCTTCTTCAAGGATGTATTTCGCAAATTGTCCCCTCGCCCTCACTCTTCTCTACAACTTTCCGTCTCAAAGTTTCTTTCACTTTTAAATTTAATTTATTCTCTTCTATCTTAAAAGTTAACAGCAGTGATAAATAAGTAAAAGTCTAAGTTTAATACCACATCCCTTGTCACCTACCAGCCTATTTCTCTCTTGTATTTCACAAACATTAAAAAGTTGTGTGTTCACTGTATCTGTTTCTTCATATTTCAGTTATTCCCTAAGCTACTGCTCTTTGCCCTCTTCCCCCACAATTCCACTTAACTTGCTATCTCCAAGGTAACCAATGACATTCTTATTTCTATATCCAGAGCCCTTTACCACCCACATCTCACTCGAAGTCTCCATGGTATTTGATACTATTGATTATTCCTTGTAAATTTTTTTTTTCAGTTTCATGCTTCAGATAACAACTTGAGCTCAAAAACGTAGCTCACATCTTTCCAGAGTTTCCAAAGAATTATCAAAAATTTCATGAAAATGGAACACCTGACCCCATAACAGTGATAATAAACAAGAAACAGTGTGAGCTGTAGCTCAGAAGTCTTATACCAGAGTTGGAACATAGAAAGCAGACTGCAGGAGATTGATGACGAGTATACTTCAGCTATCAAAGGACAAAACACTAGAGATAAACAGAGCTGCCCACAGAAGTCCAAAAATGTTCCAAATTCAGAGTCCCAGATGCAACAACCAGTATGAATCATTGAGGTAATTTATAAAATAAAAGCCTTTAGAACACCTGAGAGAGATGCATCCTTCCCTATTGTAAACCAAGTAACTAGCAATTAGAGTTTTTGACATCAGCATAAATCCTGAGCGCTCTACCCTAAGTGCTAAACTTGAACTTGGTCAGCCTAGTGGTATCTGTGTAGCTACTCCACTGTTATTAGAGTGTGAAAGCAACTGTAGACCATATATAAATAAGTGAGCATGCTATGTGCCATTAAAATTTTGTATGTATGTAAAACTCCTGTTGGAGATCCCCAGAAGGAAAAAAATTCAAACAGACAGCTTTATCCAACAGTTAAAGAATTTCTCCACTGCCAAATTAAGAAGTCAGCAAAAGAAAATGTAAGAGAAAATTTAATTGCTCTTGTACAGATTTGGGTTTAAAGTCAACCAAATATATCTAATTAAGTTATTATTATTATTATTATTTGAGGAGAGTTCTTTTATATTCTGGAAAATTTTTTCAAGTGAATTTTTGTTCAGGGTAAGTAAGGATGAGTATGAAGATAAAGTAGATAACTTTTGAATGGTAAAAATGAACACTGGTATATGGGGAGAAGAGATATCTCAACAACAGTTGTCTAAAAGAAAAATAATCAAGGAAATCTGACAGATTTCAGACAAAATAAAGGCATGAAAATTATATGGAAACTTAAGTGATAAGAAAATGAGATTTTTATTAAGTCTAGTTTAAGTCCTAAAGGAGTTTTGGATGGAGAGTAGACAGACAATGATCTGCCTTATCTGGTATTATGCATATGAGTGGAAAATCCAAGTTATTAAGTGTTGAGCAAGATTAATGAAAAGGACCCAACGAGTAAAACTGCAGAATAGCAAGGTTACAAAGAAAATCTAAAAGCATCCAGAAAGAAATGAAAAAACATAGTAGTGATATTAATTATGTTGATTTCAAACAATTATCACTCTGAAACACATGAAACCTGTCACCACTAACACCTGACCCTACCACAAATATCTAAGTCTGAAGAAGAAATTTTTTATTTGAACCTAGAGTTCTATATTACACTACATTATCATTGGAATGTGCACTTTTTTTTTTTTTTTAGAAATGGAATAACTCATACTTACCCTGAATAAAAAAATCACTTGAAAAAGTTTTGTGGAAAATAAAAGAATCCTCCTCAATAAATAAAAAATTAAAATTAGACTAAATTAAAAGTTAAAAAAGAGAGACAATATAGAATACATGAGACAAAGTAATAAGCTGGAAATGAGTTTCCTATAGCATGATCTCAAGTCACTCACTATAGGTTCAATTCCATAATCACTAGTTGATATCTTCACAGTGGCTGAATATTTTTAGTATTATGCTATAGAGATAAATAAATTCCTTGTTGGAATTTATATTTACAGAAGAGAATGCAAAAGTCATGTCTTAAAATATAAAACAACAATTTTCCTCAAAAATTATGAGAAATGGAAGAAAAGATGGAAAGAAGCTAAGTCACTATTTTCCTCTTTTTTTTTTAATCTGGGGGAAACAGGTGATATAAAATGTGATGTCTTTGAAAAAAGAAATTTTCATCCATTATATAAAGAAAGAAATGAAAAAAAATAAATGCAAACCTCTGAAGAAATTAAAATGATTAATGCATATTTTGACATCAAGGGAAAATGAGATATAGGCTTTTTGAATTTACTATATTTCTTATCTTTTATAAATGGAGAATAATGGAGATTTAAACCTGATAAATTACATCATAAAATTTTAAATGTAATATTGGAACATTGAACCTTCAGATTTCCTAAAAATTAAAAAGATTAACAGTGATTGAGTCTGAAAAGAGGAAGAAGATTTTAAAATATCTTTAATATTTTTTTTCTACAATGTCCTTGAATTATTTCTATAAAAGCATTTAAATGTGAATTTTAAGATGTAAATCTATCACAATTCCATACAATGGTATGTGTTTCTGCTATTGAAATCATGCATTGATATTGAAATACACCCACATTCTTTTAAATAAAACAAGCATGCTTCAAAATATAGAATATGAATCTTACTGTATAAATACTTACACATATGGATGTATTCACTTATATATACACAGATATATGTACACTAAAATATTGCTAATGACTTCTTAGGATCTAGATTTTGCCAAGTGGAGGAAGCAGAATTTTTTTTTTATTAAATGCACAGTTTACTGTTTGTATTAGATTATAAGGAATATATGTAATTTATATAAATTAATTAAAAGCTCTTATTGTTTGGGTTCTACCACACTGTATTTTCCCATGCTGTTTTCCAAACATTCTTTCTAAGCATGCTTAGTTTTTCAGCTGTGTTCTGATTGACAAATCTCAATCATCAACACCAGAATCCTCTGGATCTCCAGTCTTATGTATCTGACTCTCATATTGACATCTATTTGCATGTCCTGTGGACAGCTCACACTCACATTTCCAAAACAGAAGTCCTGATTTCTGTCTGTTTCTCCATACTAACCAACCTGTACTGTTCTTTATCCTTCTTTTCTTTAGGAAGGGCCTCTCCATCCCACTAGGTGCCCAAACTAGATGTTGGGATGATGCCATTAATTTTCCATCTTTGTAACTAACCATATCCAGTTACTCATTAAGTCCTATCCATCTCACCTTCTTTTGTCTTTTGAGTCTATCATTTTTTATTTCTTGTACAGTTCCACTTCAGGCTCAAATGCTTATATTTAACATGATCATTCATCATCTTTCCAGTGCTTAACTTGTTTAGCTGTATGTCTCATGACTCCTTTCCTTGCATAATCTGTTTCATGATAGCAACTTCTCTAACTGTGGCAGGTGCAACTTTCAGGCTTTTGCAAATGTTTTCTGTTAGAATTTCTTTCCACACATCCCTGATGGCCAAATCCTCATTTACTCCTGAAGCCAGAAATTAGCTTTCCTTCCCAGAGCATCCTGTGCCTGATCTGGTCCATGGCTGAGAGCTTTATATTGCTCTCTGTCTCTTACAAGGATATTATATCTTCATTACCTAGACCAGTACCTGATAAACTGCAGAAATTTAACACTGTTGTATGAAATGGAATAATGAGTGGTAAGTACCATTTTTCCAGACAGGGTCTGACTTATTTTATGGGTTAAATAGATGGTAGTTCTCATTAATTTTTAAAATCACTTTACACAGTTCTTCATTTCTAATGATTAATGGGCAAAAGAAAACTTTTTATTGAATATTTTGTATTTGATGAAATACTGTTGCAAAGTAACAAACTAGAAAATAGTTTTACTAAAGATCATAGTTCAGGGCCATATGGTCTGCTTTAGCCCACAGGTCACATGAGCACATGACCATTACTTTCACCATAGCCTGCTATAACTCTGTAAAAATATTTCCCATTGTTAATATATTCTCTAAATGTTGTTTACATGCTCTAAGTAATGGTACTTACTTTATCTTTGATGCCACTGATGACCAGCAGTTTTGGGGAAAATAATAGAAATATCATTTTACTTAGTTCAGAGCTCAGGAGAGAATTAGAGATAAATCCAAGTGCACAGTTTGTTTTGAATTCTGCAGAAATGTGCTTTGTTTGAGCACAGCTGAGCACACCATTGCACTGTGTTCCAGGAATGTGACCTACACTCTGGTGCTCTCATTTTATGAGAGATGAATCCTGAAGTGACCTAAAAAATGGGGCGGGGAACAGGCTGTTTGGAAAAATAGTCTGCCAGGACATCAGCTACTAATGGGGTGATGAGAATGTCACCTGCTTACCAACTGGACACATTGGCAAAAGTATGGTCCTACTTAGCACTTTTCACTGGAGAGAGACAAAAACCCTGGTCCTAGACAGCTCATTGCCTAGCAATTTTAGGAGACTACCTGTATTAATCATTGAACAAACCTGTTCATCTTCCCACAAAGAGTAAAGTTCCTATAACGGACCCACAACAAACGAAAGAATCATATAATCCATGCATGTGTATGTGTAGAGACATATCTTCATGCATAAAGAGTAAAGAGATTCATATCAAACTTAGATATTAAATGTGGCAGGGGTAGAGGATAAATAATACTTTCATCTGTGTATCTATGTAAAATTTAAACTTTCTTGATGCATCAGTATGCACTTAGAAATTAGTAGGTCTTATACATACAATCACTATTCCTTCTCTTTTGCTACTTTTTCATACATGTGTATGATTTTAAGGGGTTGGTTGGAATGTCATTTATGGAAGAATTTGAGGGCCTGTGTTTTTAGGAGCAATGTTAGAAAAAACGTTTACCTTGAGGTACCAGCAAACCTTGCTGTAGTTTGGATGAGTGTCTCTGAAGGTCCATGTATCCAATCAAGGTTTGGTCCCCAGGGTGACAATATCAGAAGGTAGTAGGGCCTTTAAAAGGTGGGGCCTAATGGGAGGCTCTCAGCTGATTGAGGGCATGCCCTTAAAAGATTGCTGGACCCTAGTCTCTCAGTCCCTCTCTGATTCCTGCCTCATAATGTAAACAGTTTCCTTCAACATTCACTCTCTGAGCTATTGCCATCTGTGTCTCCATCAAAGGCACAAAGCAATGGGGCCACTTAATATTAAGCTGGTGCCTCAGGAACTGTGAACCAAATAAAACTTTTCTCTTTACACATTACTTCAGGTACTTTGTTACAGTGAAATAAAATTGACTAATACAAGCCTAAATTTAAAATTACATAACAGCAGTGCAGAGGAGTTACAAATAAGGGATGTAGAAGCTTGTGAAATATACATATAGAACAGATCTGCTTTGGAGAATGGATATTATGATACATGCTTAATATTCTAGTCAGTGGCAAGGAGATGAGTTTATCAGGGCAAATATTTGAGCTGAATCCAGAAAAATAGGTGATTTATGTTTAATGTCTACAACCCCACACACATGCAAAAATAAAAACAAATGCCTTATAACCTCCACACTAATCAAATAAAAAAGTTGACTTTGAAATAGGATTTATAATTCAAGCATCTCTTTTTAAATATTTTATTTTTGAATCATAATTGGACACAATACCTTTATTTTTATTTATTTATTTTTTATGTGGTGCTGAGAATCGAACCCAGGGCCTCGCACACGTGCGAGATGAGCGCTCTATCTCTGAGCCACAACCTCAGCCTCACAAACATCTCTTAATCACATTTACAGTGACCTCTGAACATTAGTAACATCTATACTGTGTTCCTCTGATTTACTAATGAATTGTATCATTATTCTTTATAGAAGTATAACTAATGTTTCCAAAACAGGTTACTTTGACACATTTTTGGAGTAGATAAAATTCCTTCTGTAGTATAGTATATGTTTGTTTATTCTTCCTGAAAGTGATTAACTAACAATATCATTGGGTTAGACAATGACATTAGACACGTTTAGGAGACTGTAGTTTGCTAAAAAGCATGTTACAAAATTTGTATTTTAAAAGTTTTAATATTTTAATTATTTAATAAAATCCCCTGTTGCCTTTTTTATTGTAGCACTAAAAATCATCTCATTCTACAATACTTCATTACACTTCGTGTTTCTTGGTTTAGACGTTATATATCAAGGTTGTTTTTACATTCAAAACTAGCTTATTCACGAAATTCCCATTATACAAACAGAATATGTACTATCAATCTACTTTATTAACTACACATAACTAAGTTTAAAATTGACTTCTAAAATGTCACATATTTCAAAATGGTACATATAAACAAAAACAGGTTATATTACTTCTTGGTTGTATATTATTTAATAATAGCAGGCTTTGTGTTTTTAAAGAATATTCAATTTCTTCTCACCTTTTCTTTCTGAAAGATCACTTCCAAGACTTAGCAGCCTGAAAATAATATAAATCCCATGATAAAATCACCTTTAAATATTCAATATTCTGTTAGTCAACTGTTTTTTTTAAATGTTTTTGTGCTAACAGATGCAATTATTTGGTAATTCTATTTAAAAAATTAAATGTTAGAAATTCAGAAAAAAAGATTATAGGAATAGTCTAATGGTACATATTAAAGTTTTGAAAATCTTAATCATTTCCCTTGTATCTCAGCTATAAAATTTTAATAGTATAAGTTGTTGAATATATTATAAGTAAAGAAGAATTAAAAATATATAACATATATATATGGTGATGATTTAATATTTATTTCTTCCTTTTGTATTTAAGTTTAGTGTATTAAATATTTTTGTTAATCTACATTTTTTGTTGTTGATTAATGCATTAATTTGTTTTTAAATTTCTACCTAAGTTTTATTATCTTTAATAGTACTTTGTATGGAAGAGGCCATAAACATTAAATAAGATGTGTCCATAAATGTAAGCATGTTTACTGACACTTAGTTGTATATTTGTCTTTTGAAGCATTACAACCTTATAAAAATCTCATCCCTATCAAACTAGGACACAGACTGAAATTTTGAAATATAAAATTATATAGACCTTGAACACAAAATGTGTTGAATTATACATTGTTTTCTCTTACTTCTTTCTTTTATATTAACATATGACAATGCTACCTTATGATTAGTACATAGTCTATTATACAAGAAAAATGATATTTAGAAAATCATATTTTCCAAATATGGAACAGATCCTACAGTTTTAGGGACAATGATTTGTCATCATTTTGTCTGTACTGAAGTCTCAGATTTGGAACTTAATCAGCACACATTGATAGATTATACTACATTAAAGTAATAGTTACAAAATTCTGTTTTTATAACTAGCTATAAGATACATTTATACTTAAATGTTTTCTTTTCATCATGTCCCATTAAAAGTTGAATTTATAAATACAGGTCACTTACACACACATACACATACTCACACACACACCAGCACCAGAAATTTAAAGATCATTTGGGGCTATTATGAATAACTGTATGTCTAAAAATTGGAAAACCTAGAAAAAAAATGGATCAATTTCTGAACATATATAACTGAACTAAATTTAACCACAAACACATAGAAAACCTGAACAAACCAATTACACATTAGGAGATTGAATTAGTAATAGTCTCCCAACCAAAAAATGCCTAGGATCAGATGGTTTCTTTACTGAATTTTTCAAAATATTTAAAGATTTAATACCAATTTTCAGGAGAGAGAAAAAAAAATTAGAGAAATACTTGCATACTATGGGAAACTTTTATATTTCTATATAATAGTAACATAACACATGAAAAAATGACAAGTAATATACTTTAGTGCATGGGAGTAAGGCATACTAAGACTGTGCTGTAGTCTTGTTTATAATAAGCTGCTTACAGATGTGATATATTTCTTTGTAATTGTTGAATCTGTGTTCTACTTGTGTCTCTGAAATATACACTGAACATCTACACTATGTTCATTTTGTGAATTTTTGAGTAAGAATTTTATTTAATTACACAGATTTATTGGGTTTAAGGATATGCATTTTGTTAAAAAAATATGTACATATTGTGGCCTGATTCATGGTAATTACTACTTTGCTCACATGTCAGTTGATGTAATGAAAATCACTGGTTGATACAAAGGTTGAATTAAAAGGTTTTCACTTGAGGTTTTAGACTTAATCATGCAATTAATCGGAAAATAAATTACAATGGGAGAAATCATATCTTATGTCCAATGGTCTTTTTTTTTTAAATGAAGTTTCACATTTTACTTGTAATTTGACATCATAATGACATAATGACAGTATGTTGAACTTGAGTAAACATCATTTTTTTTGTTTTGTTTTTTAAAGACATGTTTATCTAGTGCTGGACTATTTTCTAGAAATGATATCTTTTGGGGGGGCAGGAGCGGATTTAACCCAGAGGCATTCTACCACTGAGCTACAGTATCCACAGCCATTTTTATTTTAATAACAGGATCTCCTTAAGTTGCCCAGGCTGGCATCAAACTTGCCCTCTTTCTGCCTCAGCCTCATGAGTCACTCAGATTACAGGTGTGAGCCATCATGCTCAGGTTAGAGGTTAGAAATGATAAGATTCTTGAAAATAATAATGAATGAGCGAGTATAGAGTATAGGAGGATTTCACAATGTGAGAATGGAAAGAAAACAGACCAGTTTTAGACAATAGATAAACATAAGCTAGCTTAATTCAACTTTGCAAATTTGATTAATTATGGGCATTATAAATGAAGAAAGTATGTGATCATTGTTACCAGTACCTGATCATGGAGTTGGAAGTTTCTCCTAATCTGATCTTTCAACTGAGACACACCTTGTTAAAATTTTTCAATAATTCAGGATTTGGTGATTTTCCCTATTCTCTCTCCCTTCCTTCCTTCCTTCCTTCCTTCCTTCCTTCCTTCCTTCCTTCCTTCCTTCCTTCCTTCCTTCCAATAAAATGCTTCTTAATTAATCTTTTCTTGGCTACTATAGTTAAGTAATTCATTACATATTTGGAGACAGCTATCACATCACATTTTTAAGCAATATATTCCTGGTACCTTAAAAATTTCTTCTTGTCTTTTGGTGTCTCCAGACTTCTAAGTCATTCTGGTGCTTGACATCTACTGAACAAAATCTAACTTAATTAGAGATTTCTTCTTTTTTCCTTTTTTCTCCTCTCATTCTTAAATAATGTATTTAAAAAGAAAAAAAAATTAGATTTCTATTAAAGCCCATTTTCTTTTTTGTTCAGAGAAGGCCAGGTTTGTTAATTATGAATCCAACAAAACTGCACATTTCTTAGCTGAGAGGGTCATTGAATATTCTGCACAACATTTTAGCATAAAATATTGATACGTTTTCCAATAATGTGCCTTTACAAGAAGATTGACTTACATTGATGGAACTTTTCCTGTTCCCCCATTCTGTCATTCTTTCTGCAATTCAGAATCAAGAGGTACATCCATCATTATGTGCCAATGAGACATCAATTACTTGCCAAGAATGGCTGACCGGAAAGATGACAGTATATTTCCAATGACATTGTAGAACTGGCAATCCATCTTCACATTGCCTGTTTCCAAATTACTCCTGATGTGAAAGAAAATAATCTTGTTTAAACTACTGTTAGCTTTTATACTTTCAATTGTGTTCTGCTTATTAACAGCCAAACTATCTAATCCACATTTAATAAATATATCACTGGCATTCCAGAGTATTTACTTGGGTTGAATACATTACTTATTGCAGGGTCAGATATTTTTTACAGCTTGGTCTTCTCATTCATGGATACGATGTTTAAAAATCTAAAATATAAGGTATTTCCCACCTTCTTACCTGAACGCTTGTTTTCCTATTTTAACTTAATTTTATTTTTAAAATTTTTTATATTAATTTGATTATTTATCTCATTAAGTTTTAATTATTTTTTCTTTTTACTGTAAGCAATTTATTAGATCAATTTGCTTTTAAGTGCTGCATTATCATGCATTATCATTGTTCAACTAAGTATTGTGTAATTTCCATTATATTAATTAACTAGCAAATGTGTAAAAAACTACATTAATCATGTAGAAATGTTTTACTTTAAAAATTTGTCTAAATACAAGATTTTTTGATATTACTAATTCATTTTTTCGTTTAAAGAAAATACAATAGGATTATAATGATTGCAAATCCTTGACATTTTTTTAAAAGCATTTTCTCTAGCTTTATTTAATAATTTATTTTTATTTATTTATTTATTTATTTTTTATTGTTGGTCGTTCAAAACCTTACACAGTTCTTAATACATCATATTTCACAGTTTGATTCAAGCGGGTTATGAACTCCCAACTTTACCCCGTATACAGATTGCTGTGTCACATCAGTTACCCTTCCATTGATTGACATATTGCCTTTCTAGTGTCTGATGTATTCTGCTGTCAGTCCTATTCTCTACTATCCCCCCTCCCCTCCCCTCCCCTCCCCTTTTCTCTCTCTACCCCTTCTACTGTAAATCATTTCTTCCATTTGTATTATCTTGTCTTACCCCTCCATTACATAGTCCTTGACATTTTTTTAAAACTTAATTTATAATGCAGTAAATTGTTTGACATTGTTAAATGTCTAATTCGTGTTGAAAAATCCAGTTTTTCATTTGGGACTAAAGAATCATACATGTACACACATATTTTACATAAATCCTATTAATATATCACTCAAATTGTCTATAGGTTTAGTGATTTGTTAAATTATTTTTGTCTACTTGATTTATTATCAACTTAGAGGAATATAAAATCACCTAGCATAATGACAGTTTTTTCCCTTTTTTCTTATAGATCTACCCATTTTTTCTTTACATATTTTGATACTATGTTATTGTGTGAATATGAGTTCATAAACATATAATCCTAGTCAGTTTATTATTGAATATCATTATTTAATCAAAAAGTGATTATCTTTAGAATACATTTTCTTTTAAAATTTAATATCAATGTAGCATATAATAAACTTTTAAAATATATCCATTTATTTTTATATTTTTCCATCATCAAGTTTAGAATTTTTTGTAATCAATTAAGTCATACTTTCTTATTCAAAAGCATAATCTTTTTTTAAACTGGAGATTTTATTCCATTTATACTTACTTCAAGTTTGTTGTACTTAGATTTATTGATATCACATATTCTGTTTGTTATTTCTATAAAAGTACAGAAATATTTTTACTTTGATATTATTAACACCCATTAATTTTAAAAGTTAATGGATTTCACTGTAGCATTTCCACTGTAGCTTATATTGAATCCTCCCTTCTCTTATTTTCCTTGTTGTTATTAATTCCCTCCCAGTTGTATGCATTTTCCTGCAAATGGCAGGATTTCATTTGTTTTTATTATTGAATAATACACTCCATTGTGTATTATATATAGTGTCATATATATATTTGTCCATTCATCTATTGACAGGCAACTAGGCTGATTCCATATTTTTGCTACTGTGAATAGTCCTGCAAAAACATGGGCATGCAGGTATCTTTTTCCTATACTGACTTCCATTTCCTTTGGACTCATATACAGGAAATGGTATAGCTGGGTCATGTGATTGTTCTGTTTTTAGTGTTTGAGGACCCTCCATACTGTTTTCCATAGGGGCTGTACTAATTTATATTCCCAGTGACTATGTAGAAGGCTCCCTTTTTCTCTATGAATTAACCAGCATTTTTTCTTTTTTATAATAATAATTCTAACTGGGATGAGGTGGACTCTTAATGTAGTTGATTTGTACTTCCCTAATAGTTAAGGATATTGAACAGTTTTTCATGTGTTTATTTGCCATTTGTACTTCCTCTTTTGTGAAGTATCTATTTCAGATGATTTGCCCACTAATTGTTTGGATCAGATGGTTTGTTTTTATGTTACGAATTTTAAATTCTTTGTATATTCTGGACATTAATCCCGTATATGATGAATAGTTGATTTGGTCTCATTCTGTAGTCTGACTCTCCAAATGTTGTTTGCTTTGCTCTGCTCAAATTTAATTTGGTATAATCCTGTTTATCAATCCTTGTTTTTATTTCTTGGACTATTGGAGTCTATATCCAGGAAATCATTGCCTATTTCAAATTCTAGAAGTGGTTTTTTCCTCCCGTGTTTTCTTTTGGCAGCTCCAGTGTTTTCAGTTTCAGTTAAAATCTTTGATCCATTGTGAGTGATTTTTGTACAAGGTGGGAGACTGGGATCTACTTTCAGTCTTCTACATGTAACTTTCCTGTTTCCCCAGCATGCTTTGATTGAAGATGCTGTATTTTCTCCAGTGTGTTTTTGGTACCACTGTCAAAAATCCGTTGGCTGAAGATGTGTGGGTTTATTTCTGGTTCTTCTATTCTGCTCTGTCTACAGATCTGTTTTCATGCCAATACCCTGGTGTTTTGTTACTATGACTTTGTAATACTGTTTTGAGATCAGGCATTGTGAGATGCCTCCAGGACTATACTTTTTGCTCAGGATTGCTCTGGGCTTGCTTTTGTGCTTCCAGATGGACTTTAAGATTGTTTTTTTCTAGTTCTGTCAAGAATGCCATTGGTATTTTGATGGGAATTGGAACTTCAACTTCTGATAAAAACTTTACTTGATTTCTAAAACTACCTCCAGCCTCGAAGAAGAGGAAAGTTACAAAAGCTTACGTTTCCTCTGGGTAAGGGGAGTTAGCAAACACTGATGGCCTTTGATTTTCACTCCTCAGTTCCTTTAAACTTTTAGCTGCCCTTGGTTTCAGGGGAGTTGAGTTCAGATTGAGTCTGGTCGGCCTCCCCTGGTGTAATGGCATTTGAATAAAGGCTTCTTTTGCCTTCTTCTTCTTCCTCCTTCTTTTTCTTTTAACTGATCTTTGATTTTGTAAAATTCATTTTCTTCTATATTTCAATATACATATTATATTCTGGTCTTTTTGTTTTTATTTTAATTGTTCTAATAGGAATATTTACTTGAAAAAAACCCACAGGATTAATCAATGTTTTTCCTACTCTAAAACAAACAAAAATATATTCTTATGATAGTGTAACTTAAAATCTTTTCCGCCAAGTTTATCTGCTATTAACTAAAGTGTTTTGGTTCTGAATTTTTAATTTTCTTTTTTACTTTTTAATGCTCTATAATCGAGAGATTGTCAATATTGTTCTATACAGTTGGCACTTAATTTAGATAAAAATTTTATTAGTCTTTTCTCCACATTTTTTTTTCTTGCTTCTGAGACTTTCATTCTGGAATAATTTTGTTTCCTGTTGAGTTTTTTACATTGGAAGTTACTTTAGTAAATCAGCTTCTGGTAGAATCTCTTACTTTGTTTGTCTGAATGTGTGTTTATCAGAACATTTTCTTTATGAAGACAGTGTTTTTGGTATAATGGATCACAGTGCTTAATTCTCATTGATAGTTACTTTAAGCTTCAACTCTTTTAATTAATTCATTCATTCTCCTTTAAGAAATCTGTCTTTAGGAATATCATCATCTTTTTCCTCTGGCTCTTTTATTTTTTTAACTGAAACTTCAAATTTAAAACTAGTGTTTTAATCATCTGCATAATTCTCAGTTGTTATATATTCAAATCTGACATTCTTTTTTTCTTTCTCATATCTCTGTCTAGCGTTCAGACGATTCATTCACTAGAATTTACCATTAGTTTTACTTGTACTTTAAACTCCTTTCCACATTAACCATTTTTTTGTTTTTGCTGTATTATCATCATCTACTTTTTAATGTTTTGTTCTCACATATATAAAATCTGTTTACTCTTTTGAATTTTTAATAAATATATTTATATCTCCTTAAGTCCTCTTTTGTTATTTAAAAATATATTGTAGTATTGTTTACATGTATAAAATTTCACCCATTTTAGTGTATAGTTCGATAAATTCTAACAAATGTATAAATATTGGCAGCCACTATCATATCAAGATAGAAACAGTTGCATCTCCATGAACATTCCTATGCCATTTGGATTGGCAAAAACAAATAACTGCTGAATGCACTTAAATGTAGAGACTCACTCTTGTTTCATCTTTCCTGTGTGATACTTTCCTATACTTTTATTGCTTCAGCCATTAATATAATGGTGGAAATCTATATTATAGGAGCTTAGTTGGAACTGGGAATAACACAGATTAAATATGATCTAGTTCCCAAGATATGAATTTTTTTGTTTTATTCTTCTTAGACTTAAAATAAACAGAAAGACTTTGATAGGGAAAATGAATTTTTATAAAACTATGAATGTAAATAGTTACTTGGAGATATTTATAGTCAAAATTTAGTTGTCTCATGTTAAGTAATGTCTCCTTATTGGACACGGTATTATTAGAATCTCAAGAGATTGCACAGTCCCAGCTAAAGTTTAGTGTTATATAAAATTTTATCAGTGTAGATTTATATGTATTGCATTATTGTGATTTGTAACCTGAATTTTTATTTATTGTGCAGGTGAGATATTGGAAGACAATATTTTTTTCTGCTAAGCATTTGCTATTTTAAAGAACTATTGCTTTCTTTTAGCCTATTTAAGAAAAAATTTAAAACATTTAATCATTCTTGTTGATAAGCCTACTAGCATAGGATTAGTTTGAACTGCACATTTAAAAACATAGCATGAGTTTTATTATTTTTCTAGTTATTGCATATGATAGTATGTTCCTTTGGTGCAATGAGATTACAAATTTGATTATTCTTTTCTGCTATCACTTAATAAAATATTTCAAATAAGTTTTCATTTAAAAGGAGTTTGCAATATAGAGTATAATTTCCTCATAAATATATGAATATAATCTTTTTTCTGATAGCATGATTGGAATTAGACCCATTGTGGAAGGTGCTTTACATTTATTGTTATCTGTTATTACTAGCAATCAAAATCATGGTAAGAAAGCTGAAACAGAGCTATGCCTTTGATAAATATCAGACCTTTGGAGAGCTATAATCTAGTCTAATTTACTCATAAGTGGGTGGCTTAATTATAAAACTAAACAATGTGTTACCCTGCAGTGCTCTACGTCATGTAGGACAATTCTGAATTTCTATTACATATGAAAAAATAGATAAAAGTCAGATATTTAAATAGATCACCTAAGGCATTAAGTTTTTATACTAAAAAAGAACACACAACAGTTTTCAATCTTACCTTAAATTTTTAGTAAAAATATCTTTGATTTTTATCATGTGAGAATGTTTCAACTTGAAAGAGGACTTGGTGGGCAGCAACATGATTAATTTCCCATTTTTAAGGATAAATAAGTAGGAGTGTTTTATTATTAAATCAAAGCAGAGAAGAGCTTTGCCAACATCATCTCCAGTGTTACACAAGAATTTATACAAACATGTGCTCACACACACATATTATGATGCTTTTTATTTTTGATGGGTTGATATCTGTTTAATTCTCTTTTTCTTACTTTTATGTGGTTTTAAATAAATTTCCACAGGTATGTATTCAATTTTATAATATGGATGATACCTAACTAATGTTCTCTAATGTATTTTAATGTATAGTTTGAACATTATGCAGTGTATTCATTATTGAATCATCACATGGTATCCCATAAATATGTGCAATTAAAATGTGTCAATTAAAGCAAAAAACTAAATAATTAAGTAATTTTAGCAATATTTATGTTTATATCCTTGATGCAAGGCAATTTTCAAAGACATTTACTATAATAAATAAGTGAAATTTTATATCAATTAAAAATTTGAAATAAACTATTTTTACAACTAAATTCAACATCAGTATACATGGGATATTGTTTGCAGGAACCACTGTGGACATCAAAATGTGTTGACGTTCAAGCCCTTTATGTAAATGGTACAGCATTTGTATATAACTAATCATCCTATATGTTTTAAGTCATGTGTAAATTGCCTATAACACTTAATACGAAGCAAGTGCTTTGTAAATAGTTATTTTGTGTTGTTTATGGAATAACAAGAAAAACAGTCTATAAACAGTACAGATGCAATTTATTCGAATGTTTTCAATCTGTGGTTGGCTGAATACTCAATGTGGACCCCACAGTTACAGAGGGCCAGCTGTGTATGTGTTTGTCATGTTTTCACCTTGGTAGATTACTCATTTATAGGACATAATGACTTTAAAAAGATCTGTTCATTTGTTACATTATCTACTATCATTTAATACCTAATTCAATTTCTAATTTATATTTTTGTGTTCTTTTCTGAATGATCCATTGAGGGTTATTCAGAACAGAAATGTTGTCACTTACCTTTAAGACAGAAGAGTTTTGTCACTTGGATACAGAACCAGCGGGTGTGAACTCTAGACTGATATCTCTTCTCCATACTTGAAATTTCAGTCATCAAGGGAGTGTGTTTCATGTTGTGAGACTCTCAGGATATGATCAGGGAGCAAATTTAGGTTTGTTCTCCAGGGAGCCATTTTCCATTGTTTCTGGAGAGCTGTCAGCTCTTCATCTGAGTTAATTTTAATATATACTTGTACCTATTGCTGATAAAACAGACTCCATGAGCAAAGTTAGTGGTCAAAATTGTAATGGGTTTTTGCACTTACCCCTTTAGTTTACCTTGGTTAATTTTATTTATTTATTTATTTTTATTTAGAGAGGGAGTATGTGTGTGGGGGGGTGAGAGACAAGTCACTACTTTGAAGGAAATTATTAGGAAAATTTAGAGACAGTGTAGGAATGAGAATCCATTCAGGTGGTATACATCATTTAGACATGTCATCTAATTCCAAAACAGAAGATTTCCAGTAGGTCATTTATGGATGACAAATAGTTCTTCAGCCTCAGTAGATCTAGAAAGACTTTTACAGATTTCCATATGAGCACACTGAGAAAAAGAGACATTTTAGAGCCTAAGTCCTTTTGTTCCTCCTGCATGTGTTATGGTTTATATTTTCATCCTAATCCTCATCATACACCTGTATTCTTGCAAACTTATGAACCTTGCATCAGGTACAGAGAGATAGAGAGAGAACAAAGGTTGTTTAGACTCAAGTAACTTCACAGACTAATGACACACTTAGAAATAGCTACATCCATTGTAATATGTACAAGAAAGGGTGTTGAAACTACTGTGTGCTTTGAAAGCTACAACTGGCTTCTAATTATAAGAGGTAAAAACATTCCATGGAGAACCACAGATTTTTGTCACATGCATTACTCAGAAGTGTTAGAATTACATCACACAGATATGTTCCACAGAAGTCTCAAATTTACTGTAGAAAATTGGACATTTCTAGTGTCATATATACATAACAAGCATTTTCCCTTGGAGTGTACGGAGTTTAAGACAAGCCATGTCTCTATTTAGGATCTTGGAAAGACTGACCTGGGATGAAGTAGATATAGTATTTTATTTGTACAATATTAATAATCACAGTCTTTCTTCAAGATGTCTTTATGGTGGCCATATGTGAAAGCCGTTATTTTTCAAAAATGTATTAAAGTAAAAGATAATGGTAAATTAGTGTTTGCCTTAAAACCAAGAAATGCACACACACATACACTATATTTCATTCACCCTAAGATGTTATTAACTAATAATTTGCTAGAGGAAAAATACACAATAAGACTATGTTTTATGTATATATATTTAATATTTATTTAAATTTAAATATATGCATCTTAGACATAGGGAATTTTTATGTTAAAATAGGTGAATTTTTTTGCATGAAAAAAATGCAAAATGTAATTTAATTTATAAATTAAAATTTTTTAACTGTTCTATTTTTATAAGTTTATTAGAATCATTCTTATTCTAGTCTATTTTTACTTAATTAGTTCTATTTACTGGTGTTACCTATTTGTGGAATTCTTTTTCCTTTTTATTGTAAATATTTCTTCAACTTAGTAGTTTGAGTTGATAACACATTTTATATATGTTAGTGTCTAAATTATTAAATATGTTTTTTGGACTTTTGTAATATTAACCCAGTGTTTGGCACATAGAAATGTCAAGAATATATGGGAAAGTATTCTGCATTTTGTAGCATTTGATATACTCTTTAAACTAGGAAGTGTTGATAATAGGAACTTATGTAAATGTCTGATTAACGTTAAAAAAAAGATGGAAAGGATTCATTTTCTGTAATCTATTTGAGTATTTCAGATAATGGTTTATATAACCTGGACTCTGTGATCCTTAGGGTAATCTTTGACCTGTCACTCTTTTGAATTTTTCCAAGGTAGTTTATATCCTTTGATTTTAGGTTTTCAATTTGAAAAGTATTCAAAACATTTTTTTTTTAGAAAATCACAGAAACTAAAGATTAAAAAAAAAACTATGCTTATCGAGCTCGTCAGGTATTTTTACTAGAACTCAGAGAATAAAAACTTTGGTAGAGACCACATGACACTGTTCATCACTGTGTTATTGGAATACAGTAACATATGAAGTTATTAAAAGGATTGCATTGCTGTTTGAGATATTATTTTTAAAAATAAAACTGGTTTGTAAAGTATAATGTACCATATCTATTTTAAATATAATAGAACACCATTATAAAGCATTGTTGGATCCCCGATCCTGCTCTCAAATGTCTAATTAACCCATGTAATGCTGTTATGGTGCTGTGAAACTAACATCCTTTATCCCATTAATTTTATGGGAAAGCCATTTTGAAGGTTAAACACAGGTCTTCTGTTCTGGGGGCTAAATTACCCATAGCCTTTTTTTTTTTTTTTTGGTATGGCTATTATGAATAGAAGAGAATTTGGCGTGGTCAGGATGGAAAGGAAGGGAGAGAAATTAGGCTTAGTTCCAAGATCAGAAAAATGAGGTAAAACTTATCTCTGGCTTGTCCAATGGAGGAAAATTGAAATCCTTTAATGTAGTATGTGTCTGGATTTCAGATAGTACATTCATGATCTCTATTGCACTATGCTATCATTTCTTAAATCACAGAATCTTAGTATTACTTGTTATACAGCTTTAAAAAATATGATAGGATGAGAATTAGAAATATTTAAATGAAGGAAAACCATTATTACTTATCAGGCAATTAAAGGAAATTGAAAGAATAGTTCAAAGTATCTTGGGACTTAATTTTTTTTAAATTTAACTACCAAATACCTAGACTATTTTTACAAAAGGAGAAACAATTAATATTTAATCAGTATTTTGTGGCTCATCAGTGTTATTAATCACATCTAGATATGGTTTGAATATGTCCCCCCAAATTCATATGTTGGAAACTTGATCCCCAGTGTTGAGAGATGAGGCCTTCTGGGAAGTGTTTAGGTCATGAAGGCTCCTCTCTCATGAAGGAATTAATGTCAGTCCTTTCCTCCTTCCACCATGTGAGGATGCTGCAAGAAAGTCCTCAACAGATGCCAGAACCTTGATCTTGGACTTCTAGCCTCTAGTACTAGAGAAATAAATTCCTATTGTCATAATTTTTTCCAGCCTCCACTATTCTGTTACACCATTACAAAAGGATGCAACATGCAAACTATGTTTGCATTTTGTTTCTGGGAAAAAAATTCCAGACAAAAACAACTTAAAGAAGGAAAGATTTATTTTGGCTCATGATTTCAGAGAATTCAGTCTATGGTCATTTGATCTAATTCCTTTGGGCCTCTGGTAAGGCAGAATATCATGGCAGGGATCATGGAGTTAAGCAAAGCTGCTTATGTCATGGCACATAAGAAGCAAGGGGAGAAAGAGAGAGATAGAGATAGAGAGAGAGAGAGAGAGAGAGAGAGAGAGAGAGAGAGAGAGAGAGAGAGAGAGAGAAAGAGAGAGAGAGAGAACACAACAGCAAGAAAGGGGCCAGAGACAAGACATAACCTCCCATGATACACCATATTTCCTCTAACTAGGCCCAACTCCTACAGTTTACACCACTGTTTAACACTCTATTCAATGATGAACTCATCAGTAGATGAACCATTAATTACACCAGAACCCTCATGATCCACTCACTTCCAAAAAGGTTTATCTCTAATCATTGAGGCTTTGGGGACCAGGCCTTCAATGAGCCTCTGGGGGACATTCCAGATGTGAAATAAAAACAAGTAAAAGTAAATGACAAGTAATAGTTGTATTAAAATTTAAAAAAAAAGTTTACTCAGATAAAAAACACATTTACCCGAATACTTTAAATGTTTTAAGTTTTTGTTGCTGTTGTTTTGTCATTATCATTATTGTTTGCTGTCCTTTCTTTCTTTTTTTTTTTTCAGAAACTATTAATTAAATAAAGACAATGTTAAAGGACTAGAAACCAGGGCATTCTTGGGTCTCACAAGCTGTTGAATTCAGGTCCAAACCTAAGATGATCAACATGTTAGTTCTTTAGGGCATGCTTAGAGTCCTCTAGTTTCTCTGGTTTTGATAGCCTTTTATCTCTTTTTACATTGAATATTTTATTTTGTGTTTTCCCTAAGTTATGTGTTTCAATTCAATTCTCCTCCTTAAGTTTTATCGGTCATGCCTCAGGATTTTCCCAGAGAAAAGTAGGAGGACCTTAACAAATCATCTGTTCTTTATTGGGCTCTGTACAAGATTTGCTTATGAAAGCAAGTCCAGCGTTTTAAAACGGATGCACAAATTGATATATAGGATTATTGGAAAGTCAAGGGTCTTCACTTCTTTTGGTGATAGTGTTTGATGAGAATCCAGGTGAAATCTCAGGGGACAAGTTGCCAAAGTACTCAGAGTTCATCAGGAAATTTTTCAGTATGCATAGGTGCTCTATGTCAAGGTGGGCCAATGTTTTTATAAATTGAAGCCAGGTACTCTCACCTTTGATATGGTGCTGGAGGGTGAGAAGAACATGCTTTGAACTTGATGTATCAGAGAAAAATAGGTATTCTCTTAAGAAAACATTTGTCACATTATAATGAGAAAAACCTAGTTTTGATTTACAAAAGCCTTGGGCAGAATGTGTTCTTATATGCTGATCTTGAGTTTTGATGGCTCTTTGGTGCCAACGGGCAAATGAGACATAAAATCTCTTAAATTTTTAAGTTTCAGATTGACTTCTCTAATGCCTAAATTACTACCAGACTCCAGTGTCCCAGATACACTAAGATGAGGGATGTCCTAGAAGTAATAACGAAATTGTTCATTTTCCTTATGTATGTTTATATAGAACTTGTGTGTATGATATCATTTCTATGACTTAACAGTACTACATGACATCACTTAAAATTTTGTGATTATCAATTTCATTAAACTTTTGCCAAAAATGAGCATTATCCTGTTTTATTCTTTTATTCTCTTTTTTTTTAGCAAAAAGCATGACATTGCATTATTTTAAACATTTTATTATGGGTTAATGTAAAATTTTTGTGTTAATAAAATAAAATATCCAGAAGATAATTGAACAATGAATGAAAAGACTTATATTACACAATGAAATAATTCCTTTTGCACTTCTGATAAAGTATACTTCCTGCTTGTCTGTCCACAGGCTATTTGACAATGTTTTCATCCTGAATTTTCTTCTCTAACTTAAAAGCTGAAAGAATTTTCAAGTCGCTCTGCTCCATCATTTTTAACAACTTGTTCCATCTTCCATTTTTGGTCAGTGTTGAAAGGTTCTTGGGCTTTTTTATTTCTCTCATGTCATCAGACACTTGATTCAAACCCTATCAAGTGACCTACCTCACCACATTCCTGGAAAAAGAAAAAATGATCAAAGACCGAAAACCTAGAATATGAAGTAATAAATATCATTTGCTTTTTCCTGACATTTTCTTACACGAATTGGATTTCTTTATGCCCTCTGTGTGCTGCTTCTACCAATAACACCTTTACTACTTCAAGGCTTGACTATAAAGCTATGGACCATTGCTTTCCCAGATTCAACACAAATTAATATGCAGAACTGAGTTCACAGCCTTGGCATCAGTTAAGGCTAATATTGTTCAATAAGTGGGAATAAATTAATTTGGTTTCAAATTTGGGCAAGTTGAACATTTTTTTTAAAGTAATTTGAGCTCAGCAGTCTGGCAGATTATATATGATAACTCAGACTGAAAGGGAAAAGGTCATCAATTGAGAAAAATTCTCATAAAATACTTTTCAAAAGAAAATGCCATGTTATAAACATGAAAAAATATCAAATTGAAAATAATTTTTAAGGTGTCATTTTCCATGATAGTCCTGACTTAGGGCTTCCCTCTGTTCAGATTCTGGTTACTTATTATAAATATTTATATTTGTTTTATTTGGAACATTTTATCAACTCTCCTAATGATCTACAGTAATTATTTATAAGATAAACCTTTATTAACTGTAGATTATTAATGAGAAACAGAAAATTTTCTTATGTAAGCAAACAACATTAATCAGTTGACCACTTTAGAATTAAAAATTATAATTAAAAAAAAAAACCTTGGGGGGAATGACTTTTTTCTGAAACAAAATTTAGTCCTCAAGAAATCATATAATGACTAGAAAAATAGAAAACCTTTCAAATTGAGGAATTATTAATGAAAACTTAATATCACTGATAATTCCTGGACTTATATCACTTAATATACCTAACTCTAATGAATAGTCACTAAAGGAAAAAAACACATTACCACTACTTGTATTTATTTTTACTTTTAATTGACATATAATATTTCTATTTATTTATGGATACAATATTATAATTCCATACACATATGTAATATATAATGATCAAATCAGGGTAATTAATATTTCCATCTTCTCTTCTAGTATCATTTCTATGTGCTGAGAACCTTCAAACTCTTAACCACTTGTTAATTTGAAATATATAAATAATTACTTAGAGTGTGTTATTCTATTGTGATTTATTACACTAGAAATGCTCTCCCCCAAGTTTATTTTGGTATACATTGTCCATCTTTTATAATCCCTATCATTCACTTCCTAGCCTCTAATGGCCTCTATATTAATCTCTATTACTACGTCATGAACTTTTTTAGCTTTAACAAATGAGCAAGAAAGTGTTTTTGCTCTTTTCTTCTTAGCTTATTTCACTTAAGGTAATGTCCTTCAGTTCCATACATGTTTCTTGGAATGACAGGATTTTGTGCTTTTTTATGGCTGAATAATAATCCCTCATATATATTCAGTACATGTATTTAATCAATTCATCCATCAATGGACAGTTTCACTGATTCCATATCTTTGCCATTGTGAACAGTGTTTTAATAAACATGATCCTGCAGGTGTCTCTTTGAAATAATGATTTCATTTCCTTTAGTTATATAACCAAGATGTACACTGCTGAATCATACAGTGGTTCTATTTTCAGTTTTCTGAGAAACTTTCAAACTGTAGTGCATAATGCCTATACTAATTTACATTCCCAGCAACAATGATTGAGCTCCTCTTTCTCCATATATTGCTAGCACTTGTTATTTCTAGACTTTTTAACAATAGCCATTCTAATTATGGTAAGATGCTATTGCTTATGGTTTGGGTTTGTGTTTTCCTGGTGAGTAGGGATATTGAGCATATATTTTCCTATGTTTGTTGGCTACTTGTTTATCATCTTTCAGAAATGTCTATTCAGATAATTTGCCTATTTTTAATAGAATTATCTGTGTTTTATGTTGTTGTTGTTGCTGCTGCTATTGAGTTGTTTGACTGACTTACATATTCTGGTTATTATTCCCTGCCGGATGAATAGTTTACAAATACCTCCTCATTCTGTAGGTTGTCTCTTAACTCTGTGCTTTCCTTCCTGGCAGAAACTTCTGAGTTTCATAAAATTCCATTTGCCTGGGTTTTCTTTCATTGCTTTGAGATATTATCAAAAATATTCTTTGTTTATCCAAACCTTGAAGTGTTTTTCCCTGTTTTCTTCAAATTGGATTCCAAACCAACCTGTCCTACCAAAGCAACACCCCCCGCCCCCCCCCCCCCAAAAAAAAGAAAACACCTTAGAAGAAAGCCTTTTATTAGGATAGGCCTTTTACCAGGAATGGCTATTGTTATAATTTGGATCTGGAATGTCCCCAAAAGGCTCATTTATTAAAGGCTTGCTCCTGACAGTAGCAGTGTTCAGAGTTGGGATGGAGGGCAAGTGATTGATCATCAGTCACGAGTTCGACCTCATCTGTGTATTAAACCATTGGTGGATTCATAAGAAAAAAAAAAGCTGTCAATTAAGAATATCCAGCAAAAATGTCTTTAGAAATGAAGACGTGAAGACTCAAATAAGTGAAAACCAAGGTTATTTAGCACCATTAGACTACAGTCCTATAGAAGAACTGCTTAAAGGAGTTGGACTTCTGAAGTGAAAGAATGTGGTAGATGAGCTTCTTTTTCTTGGAATTTTTACCACATAAACATTCACCAAACACTTGGGAAATATTAAACTCTAACAGACACTTCCAACTCTGTGACTGAAGCCTGTAGGAAATAGTTTGTGAACAGGACCGAGATATAATTAAATAATCAATTTTAAAGCAGAGAAGCATTATTAGATGTGTGAACATAACCTTTAATTTCTCTATTTCAATGAACTTGTACCAGTTTGTGTGGTTTAAATATATAGAATATTTAAGCATGAATAAATAGTCTTTGTATTTGTCATTCATTGATGATGCCAGGTTATTATAGTAAATTAATCTCTGCTCATTTAGTAAATGACATCACCGTCTACCACATCACTTTCCTTCAGCTAATCAATAAGTCTCTACCAACCCTGAATCTGCACCCAAATATACTCTTTCCCTTGTCTATCACATTGCCTCCTGTTTGACCCTTCTGTCTTCACCCTTTCCTCTGTGCCATTCATTCTCTCTCTATGATGAAAGTTATCTTAAAACACAGATGAGGGCTGGGGATGTGGCTCAGGCAGTAGCGTGCTCGCCTGGCGTGCGTGTGGCCCAGGTTTGATCCTCAGCACCACATACAAAGATGTTGTGTCCGCCGAAAACTAAAAAATAAATATTAAAAAAATTCTCTCTCTCTCCCCCTCTCTCACTCTCTCTTTAAAAAAAAACACAGATGAGGTAATGTGACTTCTCTACTTAAAATGCTCTAGTGGTTTCCTATTCGAATAGTGAATAATCCAAGCTTCTTAACTTTACATGAAAAATTCTAAAGGATTCTGTCACTGGTCTTTTTCTCTGATGTCACCTCTCTTCCTTCGTATACACACTTGACTACATTGAATTTTTAATCTGTTAGGAGACTTTGCATTTGTTACAAGTGGGAAACAAGGTGTTAGTTTTGGAGATGATAAAAAGTAGTCAAGTATGGATGCATTTTGAAGGTGGAGGCAGTAACAATTCCTGACGGATGTATTTTGACGGAGAAGATCCACAGACCTAGTTGCCATCAATTAAATAGAGATTAAGTTCAGGATAGATTTGGAAATAAAGACCAGGAATTTGGTTTTGGAGATGTTGAATATGAGATGTTTAAAGGGTGAATATAGGAGCCTGGCACTGAGAAGTCTGAGTTTAGGTATAATTCTTCAAGTTTATAGGAATATAGTTGTCATTTGAAATCATCAAACTTCCTACATATACCAATGGAGTAAATTTGGACAAAAATGGAAAGAGTTCAAGAATGGAGACAGTGACCACTAGAATACAAAGATGATTTGGAAAAAGAGAAGGGACTTTCAAAGAGACTGAGAAGAAATGACCACTGAGATAGGAGGAAAGCCAGGAAAGGGTGCTGTTCACAAAGTCTAGTGGAAAGCATGAAATGGGAAATGGTGTTAGTGTCAGATTATACTAACTGGTTAATCAAGGTGAGGACTGAGAATTGACCACTGGCTCCGATAATAAGAAGGTCTCTGGTGCCCTTGACAAAAACTTTTGGAAGAATGGTCAAGGGGAAAGTTTAAATGGGATTAAGGGAAAATGGAATGCTGGATGTGGTGATGTGCATCTGTAATTCTAGACTCTGAAAAGGCTAATGAGGTAGATGAATCCCAAGTTCATGCCCAGCCTGGGCGACTTAGTGACACCTTGTCTAAAAATACAAACTAAAGCACTGGAGTTGTAGCTCAGTGGTAGAATGCCTGGGGTTTAATCACCAGTACTATGGGGTGGGGTGGGGGAGAAAGAGAGAGGACAGGGATTAAGAAGAGAGGAGATGGGGACAGCAAATATATACTCGACTCTCAATGTATTTTGTTGCACAGGTAACAAAATGATGTGGGCTGTGCCTGGAGCAGTAAATGAGGCCAAGTTACATGTTGTTTACTTTGTTTTGTGCTCGATGGAAGAAATTATATCATGTTTGCATTGCTTGTATGTTGGAAATGTACCTGTAAAAATCAAAGAGTTGGTGATTTTGAAGAGATAACAAATGTTTCGTCAATCTGGCTTTGTGTGAAAGAATAGGATTTTTTTGTGTGTATGTGCAAATAGTTTGTATATTTCTTTCAAAGTCTGAACAGGTTAAAGAAAAATAATGACTACTAATCACTTAGATTTTATAGACTCCCTGGAAATCAGGTATTCATACTTTAAAAAAAAATCTATTTAATGTGACAAAAATATTTCTCACTTCACTTTAGATAAATAGCTTCTACTTCCTTGAGTCTATCATGATTGATTTGCATATTTTTTAAAAAATCAAAATTGAAGGCAATATGGTGAATAACGTTGAAAACTTGTTAATAATTTTGTATTTATGTGACTTAGAAGCAGAGACATAAAGGAAAGACCACATCTTTTTTTTTAATTTATCTGAGCTCCAATGCTTAACTTCTCACTTTGCTAAAAAGAAAATTAAAAAAATAAAAAGGGCAGAAGGAATATGCATATATTTTTTCTGACAAAAAGCAAATTTTGACTGCTTTTTGGCAGATGAAAAGTACAAATCTGGTTTTATGTGCTTCAAACTATTCCAACTGGAAAGCTCCAAAAACCATAGCTATTTATTTTTTAAAATAATATGACTGAAAGTCACCATGGAATTCTAATGCCAATAGCAATAACTGTTTTATTCAAATAGTTTCAATATGTGGTATGTGATCCTAATTGAATTGTTTACATTTTGCTAATTCTGTTGAAAACTATAATTTCTCTTTGATTCCACATGGATTCATATCTTCAACATACAAGGCAGAACAATTCCAAACATGCATGAAATTTATTGAAATCTTAGATACTTTGATGAATGCATAGGTCTTAGAAGAATCCAGCTATGCTATGAACAGACATAGCAGTTATAATCAAGTCAGATTTTCTTCATTGTCTTAAAACAATTTTTTTATTAATTTAGGGATATTTATCATCATGCCATTTATCCTCACAGGCCATGCTTTGGGGGATGAAATGAAGTCAGAATTAGAAATAATATTTCAAGTGTTCTAGAGCTTTTCCTTCATTACATAGATAGGGAACACAAGCTCCCAATGCTAAGATCCTCTGGTTCTAATCCTTCTATGTTAAAAGATCACTCCTATTATTGATAGTGTTTAATACAAATGCTGTGCTATTAAAATTGTCCAGTCTTACTGCAAAGTTCTTTATAACTACTCTCAATCTTTTCTCTGCTGATACATTCTAAAGACTAATTTCCACCAGGATTGCTGGGCTAATTAAATGATAGTGGAAAAGCGGTTTCCATCATTATGGTTGGGACAGGAATACTAAATCACCAGAAATACAAATTGGGAACTCTGTCTTAATATCATTAGGCAGGAGGCCCAGGGAAATCTCTTATCAGTCAAACCCCAGTGTTTAATGAGTGTACACATTAGTTTGTAGTGTCCAGGAGAAGTTGCTGGAAGAAAGTATCTCTATTATTTAAGCCATTCATAGTTTAATATGTGCACAGGAGAAAGCAGGACATAGATTCCTTCTAAAATCTAAATAGGAAGATGCATTCACTTTATGAAATGGAAGCCATTGTCATGAAAAAAAATGAGCTATAAATTTCACTCTGTTGCAATTAGTAAGTGAAATTCAGTAACCAGCAATTGAATGTGATAAGTATTACTTAATTCAGGTGAAGATAACTGAAGATAGTTTCATAGATTGAATTTAGCAGAATTTTGCAAGGGAGTGTGGCATATGATATATTAGGAATAACACAAGACTTGTCCCCATTGTGCTGATTTACACCAGTCTGCATTAAGCTGTGCCACTTCAGGCAAATTACTTTGCTTTCCTTGACCTCAATTTATTCATTTTTAAAGTCACATAGCTGTATTAGGTAATTTTGAATCTCATATTTCTGAAATTCTACCATGCCTATAAAATTACAGTTTTCTTAAATTTGCACAATTTACTCAGTTTTAAAATCAGATAGCTGGAATGGGTAATTTTGAATCTCATAGCTCTGAAACTTTGTGATTCTTATTAAAATGACTTTTTTACTTTGGGAGAGGGAAAAAAATATCTACTCTCAGCTAACTCTACATATGATGTCTCACTTTTCATGTTACTCCCAATGAAACATTGCCTGCATCCTCCCTTATTTCAATTGAAACACATTCTGAAATGCTATACATAAATTACAGGAACCCAAGCAGGCAACCACGGATACCATCTCAGTAGCAGATGGCAAAAAAAAAAAATCATCTAGATTTGACAGGTGCTTTGGGGTCACGGGAAAGGGTTTATATAACACAAAGAAACTTTCAGAGAGTCCAAAAAGAGAACCATGGCTATGATACTGGCTGGCCAGGAGGAGAGCAGCATATTACAAAATATGTCTGTCCCTGTCCATGATTTTATTTCCTAGAATAGTCTCCCTGGCCTAGGGAGCTGTGAAGGATGGCGTAAAATGGAGATATAGAATCCTTTTTCACTATGGAAAAAGCCTCTCATTTGTTTTCTTGATCTTTAGAAGTGAGATTGTTAATTGCCATCACTGAAGTTCAAGTACCTGGATGCCCTAAATCTGAGGAGAAAATGTGCTCTTGACAGTGCTAGAAAAGCTGAATATATAGAGAGAGGAAAATAACTTCAATTGCTTTAAAACTTGAATCTGCAAAGTGAATTGCACAGTGGTCCCTTCTTGTTTTGAGAAACTTCTAGAACTGTCTCATGTGATTGGATTGGAGAAGAAAAATCAAATGATTGTCTCTGAATAATATAGGCCTCATAGAGATCTACTTTGGCTCTGTGAAATTTCTTGATTTCACATAAAGGATGGATAAATCTTTTTCTCCAGAAGTTTCTCTCAGTAGAAATTCTCTGGAGTAGGAATTATTCAGGTTTCATTGCACCTTCTCCAAGACGGCTGAAAATTTCTGAGATCATTATCAGTCCCAGGTTAAAGCAGAAACTGAGGATTTAGGTTACAAGTTGGCCATTGAAAACCAGGGGAAAATAGTAAACATTTTTGTTTTGTTGGTTTTTAAGTCATTAATGTCTTCATGAATGATACTGGGATTTTAAAAAGTCGCACTTAATCTTATTTGCTCAAATAAATATTTTAAGAAGGGATGTAAGCCAAGATATCAGAGCTAAGAGAAGTGTGTGTGTGTGTGTGTGTGTGTGTTGTGTGATATGAGCCAATAAAAGATTTTTTTATTCAGTTTATGTTATATATCTTGCATTATAATGATCCTGCACCCTGTGTATGAATTTACTTATATTGTCCTTGCAGTAATCTTTTATAGTAGGCAGAATTTTTGACCTTATGGGCTTTTGCTTCATGGTGTTCTGATCAGGAATATGTTGTATTACATGGCAAAATGGACATCCTAGATGTAATTAAAGTTAGTAATAAATTGACTAACTGGCCCAATGTAATCACAAGACACCTCCAAAGCAGATTTTTCTTCCAGCTAAGGGCAAAAGAGGAAGTCAATTTGAAGCATAAAAAGAACTCCAAACACCATTGGAAGATGGAGGGGACCCCATGGAAAGAGGGAAAATAACTGAATTCTGTCAATATCCTGAATGACCTCAAAGCAGATCCCACCTGACCCTGCTTCATGCCTGTAGTATGGAACACAACATTACTAACACCTTGACTTCTTCCATATGAGATCTTATACCAAGAACACCATTGAGCCATACAGTGCTTTGTGAACTTCTGACCCATGAAAACTGTGAAATTACAAATGAATATTAGTTTAAGTGCCAAGTTTGTGACAACTTGTAATGACAAAAATAGAAAAGGAATACACTTTGATGTAGATATTATCTCCATTTTACAGATAAGTTTAAAACTTAAAGGTGTGGACTTTATCCTAGGTCACATAGGTGATGTGGGTAATGGGGAATAACATCTAAGAATATTTTCCCCCAGAGACCATTTTTTTCCCCACTATTCAGTGTCCTCCCAGACAGACTTTAAGAGAAGAGATTCCCAAAGGTAAGATTACAAGGATAAAAATAGATCACAGAAAGTCTTCAATGAGCTACAGAATGTCAAAAGAAAAATGTTGGCGAGAGCATGCAGAAGGTTTTAGTAGTCTGTGGAGTCTGTTCTCTCCTCAACCAAGGAAAGGCCATTCAGTGGTCAACTCTGTTGAGAAGTCAGAAAGAATGAAAACAGATATGGGATATTGGATTGGCTATAAAATAGGTCACTGATATTCTTCTTATTTCTGATTTCAGAAACTTTCTTCCAACTTGAATACTGTTGAGCCATATGAGTGTGATACATTTTCCAAATCCAACAGAATTTTAAAGTTTGGCTTACTTTTCAGGATGAGATCAAAGAACCAATGACTATTGACTGCTTCTTCGAGTTTTGAAATTATTTACTCATCATCTCTAAAAATACACTGCCCCTTTCATTTTTACCTATTGCTCTATTAATCAGTATCACAACACAGAATTGTGTTGGTGAGATGTTTGTCATATACCTGACAAGGTCAAGTTAGAGGAGGAAAGTTCTATTTTGGTTCACAGTTTCAGAGGTTTCAGCCCATGCTTAGCTGGCTCCTGGACCCATTCTGAGGCAGAGCATCATGGCAGAGAGGGTATGGTGGAGCAAATTTCCTTACTTCATGGAGGTAAGGAAGCAAAGAGATAAAGAGAGGGATATGGGTGATTGGGGGAGAGAGAAATAGAGAGGGAATGCCCTTCCAGGGCACATCTCCAGTGGCCTACTTCTTCCAACTAGACCCCTCCTCCTAATTTCCACCACCATCCAATAATGCCATCAAATTATGAATCTATCAATGGATTAATCCACCAATGAGGTTAGAGCCCATGAGCTAATTGCCTTCCTGAAGGCCCCTCCTCTGAACACTGTTGCACTGATGATCAAACCTTGAACACATGAACCTTTTAGGTATATTCCAGATCCAAGCAAAAGAACAGAAAGAAGGTGGGATTAGAAAAAGATAATTTGGGAGAGAAAGGAACCCTTACTTTAACCTTTCATAGGGGAGAATGATTTGATTACATCATACAACATTATTAATGAATGATTCATGTTGATAGATGTAGTTATTCTAAATGTGGATTCCCCCCACCCTCAAGATCTCAGCTACTACCATCCTCAATGGACTTGAACTAGTTTATGTTTCTCTGTTAAAAACACTGATAAAAATCAACGAAGTAATAAGAAACATAGGAGATAATGTTTTCAGAAAACCAAGGCTATAGTAAACTATCATAATTGATCATATGCCTAGCTTTGAGCTGAGACAAAAACAAAACACATAAAGAATGCTTTAGCCCTCTGTGTAAACTTATTGACAGTAAACTCCTTCACGAAACAGAAAAACTTACCTTATATAGTGGTATAGTGAGAACCTGCATTGAGTCAGGAACCTCTTAGTCCAAAGTCCTTTCTGTTCCACAACTTGCTAGATGGATGACCCTAAAACTCTTTATTGTTACAATGCTCTTTATCATTTCTACATGTAGGATTGAAGAAAGGGTTAAAATAAAAAGAAACAGTGGTCTGGTGCAGTGGTGCACCTGTAATCCCAGGGGCTCGGGAGGCTGAGGCATAAAGATCATGAGTTCAAAGCCAGCCTCAGCAAAAGCGAGGCACTAAGCAACTTAATGAGACCCTGTCTCTAAATAAAATACAAAATAGGGCTGGGGATGTGGCTCAGTGATTGAATGTCCCTGATTTCATTTAATCCCCAGTACAAAAAAAAAAGAAAGAAAGAAACAATAGATGTGACATGTGAAGGACAGTTCATGGAAGTAAGTGCTCTCTAATGTTCATTACTAATTATTAATTCAATATTAGAAGGAAAACTCATGCACGATTTTTCTTTGGATTATTCATAACCTAGCAAAGTTATTTGTTCTGTAGTTCTTGCTTAGTAAGCTTTTAGAATGAATGTGCAAATAAGCAATTTACTCTGTGGATTTGTTTTCTGAGGTATACAAATAGTATTTCTTGAAAAAGAATCCCATGACCTACAAATATGAATTATAGGATTAAGCGAAGTTAAGCAATTTCCCTGCTGTTAAATTCTTTATATGCTCATGTACTAACTTAGATTGGAATTTTCATATAAAACTTTTTCTTTTTTTTTATTCTTTTAGAATTTAGCATAACCTTTGTTTCCCCCAAACATTTCTAAGTTTTAATTCTTTGAAGTATACACTTCAGGAAGTGTTGGTCTATCATGTTTTCCAGAATGAATACCAATAACATTGGACATCTTCAATTATTTAATAATCTCCAGGTATTGTTTTAATTACTTGTACTAACTCATTTAATATTCAGAGCAATCTAAATAGGATTTTTTAAAATTTTCCATTACTTCCAGGTTCAGTGGAACAAGCTGTAATCTTAGTGGCTAGGAGACTGAGGCAGGAGGATCACAAGTTCAAAGCCAGCTTCAGCAACTTAATATGACCCTGTCTCAAAGGAAAATATAAAAAGGACTGGGGAGGTAACTCAGTGGTTAAGCATCCCTGGATTCTATTCCAGGTAAAAAAAATAAATAAAAATAATAATAATATAAATAAAAGTGCCATTTGATCTCACAAAATAATAGAATTCAAATTAACTTAAGTTTGGTCTCTTGATTTTTATAATTATTGTGCTTTATTATTTATTTTGAATCTACTATTTAAACCAAGGAATGTTTATTATCATAGAGAACAAGTTCAAATATTGTGTCCTAAGCAAATTTAAACAAATCTGAATCCTCAGGAAATTATTTTCAGAGAGACACATACAACTAAATCCACATGGGTCAGAGGCCAAATGTATAACTGAGAATGCTATGAATTAATTTCCATGTCAAATACTACGTTTATTAAAAAATATAGCATAAATATGCTAATTATAAGCTTGCACATAATTACTAAAACTTGGTACTTAGAACTTATTTGAACAGAAGGGATATTTTATCATGAAAAAGGGTCAGAATTACACATGCATGAGGTTAATAAAAGTATTACCTTTGTATAGTTGTATTATTATTTTTTTTAATTGAATACAATGCGCATACCTTATTACCTGAACCAGAGCATGAGCTTCCACTGCACCTTTAGTATGCCATTGCCCTGGGGTAATGGGCATAACCAACCTGAAATATTTTTGACTCTCATGGAATAAGAAACCATATTTTAGGCAAATTCCCTTGCATTTCAATGCACACCTTTAACCAATAGTTCCTTATGTTAGACTATTTGTTTAAATAATATCTTAGTGTCCTGATTTTCTGCTGAAAGCTTTTTGTGGCAGCATCCTTCCTATCTTCCCACCATTCTCTTCACACTACCTACCTGCCTTCACCCAGCCTGTCATTCAGACCTGCATGAGTGCTGCCTGTCACATGGATGTGCAGCATGGAATAGTTGCCACCCTTTGGATTCAGCGTGACCTACCACAATGCAAAAGAAATAAAGAACTGACAAAGAACATCACAAAGAAACTTTTAGACTTGAAGACAGTATTTTGTATCTTAGTAGATACAAATAGATACAAATTAAATCATCATCTTTCAACCTAGTTTATACAAATAGACTTGAAGTCTCCATGTGTCTCACTGGTGCAGCTTATAGGTGACTATAGAAATTCCTAAGGATTTTTCTTTCTTTCTTTTTTTTTTTTTTTTTTTTTTTTTTGGTGGTGCTGGGGATTGAACCCAGGGCCTTGTATGTGCAAGGCAAGCACTCTACCAACTGAGCTATATCCCCAGATCTCCCTAGGATTTTGATCTCTTTTGCTTTCATGTTTTTATGAGTGTTGGGGATACTTTATTGCTGTTTTATTTCTCACATTAAAAGAAAGGGCACTAGAAAAGAAGAAAGGAAGGAGGGAAGAAAGAAAAACAGATGGGAAAGGAAGAAAGAAGATGGAGAGAGAATGTTCCTCCCTCATAGAGAAAGGTTACCTAAAGTTTAATAGCCAACACAAGGAAAGCTTATATTCACATCCTAACGTGGGTAATATTGAGAGCCAGTGTTTATTGTCCTGTTGTCTCCAGCTATACCAACACTTTCATCTTCCAAATAATCTCCATCTCATTTCCCTTATTTTTTCAGCATACTTTCCCTCATCTTTTCAAGGAACAACATAGTCTTGATCCTTCCAATACAGTTTTATTGTTTGAAAAAACTCTTTCAACTTTAACCTTCACTGCTTGCTATCATCAGGTTATATTTTCTTAAGGGTTCAGTTTACCCCTGAAAAGCCATTCTGGGTAATAGAAATGTCTTTTCAACTTTGTAAATATGTAGAGCACCTTAATCAGCATGAAGGGTAAAGAATCATTAATAGACTGCCATGGGCTTATCTCCAGATAGGATAAGCTCCATTCAGAAGAATAGAAGTTTTATTTTTTTTCTTTATAGCAAGTTACCTGGCCAAACTAATCCTAATTTGAGACTATTTTATAAAGTCAATAAGTTTATTAAGGATATATTTCCTATTTCAGACTTGAAACGCTCACCACAAATAATACAACAAATTTTCAGTGAAATTTCTGACACTTGTCCAGGACTAACTGTACAAATATTAACATACTATAATGAAGATCAGATACTCAAAGCCAGTTCAGTTTGACATGCAATAAGGTGGAAACAGTGCAAGTGATCAGAAGAAGGCTCCAAGAAATAACATATGACCTCAGTTTAATCTGATGGTTAGCATTACATTGAAACAGATAAGCTCCAGATTTTATTAGTACAGAGAAAAGCTAGAAGTCTTTAGATAGTGATTATGGAGATAAAAAATGCGAAAATATTTAATTTGTTGATTGCCTTTGAAAAAGAAAAGGATGTGTAGCTGTCTCTGAAATATGCATGACATCATTCAAAGAAGGACATCATGTTCCTTTGAAGGCTAGAAAGTGAAGTTTTCATAAATTTCTCCAAGAAGGAAAACAAGGATTTAAAATTATCCTTCAAGTTTATGGGATACCTGTAAACAAAACAGCTGAGGTTATCTGACTTTATAAGGAAAAGAGGTATATTTGACTCACTCTACGGGGTTAAAGTATACAGGGAGTGGTGGCACCAATAGGTCAAGTAGGAAATTATAATCCTTTTCAATTTGGAAAACTCAACTTTTAGAGCTTTCTTTTTTCTTCTGTTGAACATTTACTTGATTTCAAACACTAAGATCTTTTCCCAAGAAATAGTTTTTAGATGACAATTTATGCTTCTCTCCTCAGTTTTTGGAATGACTTTTAATAAACCTAACTATGAGAATCCAACTCAACATCTTCTCATATTCACAAGATAATTATAAATTATATTGACATTACAGTATTTTTTGGTTATTTGCATTTTTATCTTTTCACAAACATCTAGATTATTTCGCTTAACTGATAATGTTGTATTTGCCTTCTCTCATTTTTTCTTTTGCCTTTAAAAATGATATTTCATAAAATACATATTGCCCTAAAAACTTCTTTAATTTTCAGTGGGTAAATTAAGAAATGACCATCTATAAATGATACTGGCACTTCAACTTATGAGGTGTTTCTTTTTTTCTTTTGATTTCAGGAAAGGTGACTCCTTTTCCTAAAATCTTTATCTCCTCTCTTCCCTTGGTTTCATGAGAGGACTGAAAGACATTTCCAACCTTTCACCAGACTTCTAATTTGTATTGCAAACCTCTGCATTCATTCAGTCATGAAAAATTCATTAAGATTTTACAATGCTAACATTGAAAATGTCTTACTTGTTTTCTCATAGAAAATATTTATGTAGCATTCTGTTAATATACATTTGGCAAATGTATACATATGCTTTTTTGGCTGTAAATTTGCTACCAAGAGAACAAGCTTTTAAATTCAAATGGATAGTCAGCCCTCTTTCAATGTACTTATTTTTTTAACCTGTATAAAGGTAGCATAGAGAAAACAATGAATTATGTATGCCACATGGAAAGAATGTCATCTTTTGAATATTTATGAATGTTTGATTTTCTTTCTTAAATTGGGAAATATTTCTTTTTTAGGGAATATGCAACTAAAGAAATGACCTGTCATATAACATTCAAAATTCTTTAAGTAGACTTGTGAATAACCTATTATTCTTTCAATTTTTCAGTTTTGTTGTTAGCTATTTAACTGTTCAAGTCAAATAAGAAGTTGTGTGGTTCTTAATATGTGATGTAACTCATAAATGAAGAGGGATAATCTTCTACAAAGGAGCTATTTCTACTCTTCTTTGAGAATACCAAAAACTCTGGCCCTACTAAATGCTCAGTAGACTGACAAATTTGTGCTTTTGTATTTGAAGAATTTTTATTCGTCTGGTTTTATGGCATAGCAATAATTACCAGGTTTTTGTAGTTTAAATGATTGATGTATGTTTGTGAGTAAAGATGTTACTTCTTACATTCACAATTGTGTCCCTAATACTGGGCAGCATGCCTGATACATGATTGACATTTAAAAAAATGCATGTTGCTAAGTTTTGAGAGGTTTCTTTTGAAGATCCTATAAATGATTCTGTGTATGTATGTTTTTATGAGTTAAACCATATGAAAGTGACAAAATGTGACAGATACTGTCAAAATGGGCAGTTACTTGTGGCTCAGCCTCCATGTATATCCATGTTAGTAATATCATGGGTATTCACTGATAGGCCATTACTATGTGCTGGCACTTAGTATATGTCTTCTCGTTTCATGCTGACAACTCCCTCAGCTGTAGATGCTCTTGTCATCTTCATTTGATGGAGGGATTAACACAGCTGCATACTCAGTAAACTGTGGCATTGAGATTTGTAATTTAAAAAAAATAGTTTTATTTATTTTTTTAATATTTATTTTTTAGTTTTTTTAGGTGGACACAATATCTTTATTTTATTTTTTATGTGGTATTAAGGATCGAACCCAGCGCCCCGTGCATGCCAGGCGAGTGCGCTATTGCTTGAGCCACATCCACAGCCCGAGGTTTGTACTTTAAGTCTGTGTTTGTAGTCTGAAGACTCTTAATCATTATGCTTTTCTGTCGCCTACCATTAAAACAATTATTAGCAAATTACTTGTCTGATATACTCAATGTATCACTATCATGATTGATTACCATTCATTATCTTGAGTATTATGTCTAGAGGATTTGTATTCCATGTAAATATTGATGGAGGATGAACCTCAAATGGAAGTATTTTGAAGTGCAATATCTTTTCTGACAGGAAATGATAGTTGTAATAAATTAAGAACTAATTAATAATATAAGCATAACCATGACATTGATTTACTTGGAATTAGTTATGACTTATTTATGTATTTTTTTCCTCTTGAGTTCATGCTTGTATGTGATATGTAGACAGAGTAGACAGTGTACACATTCATTTTTCTTCCTACTGACTTAGTAACAATCTCTGTAGTTAACACATAAGATAACTATTTTTATACCATTAAAGTGTAAAGTAAAAGTAGGAGTGAAATAACAAAAAATTGTGAGGAGGCACAATTATTATGTTATTATGAGAATAAGTAGATTTCAAAGACCCTGTTTTCTTTACTTAAAGATACTATAAATTTGAAAAGAAAATTTTAATTGTTTTGACACAAAAAATCATATGCAATGAATAACCCTTAATAATGTATATATAAACAGTTGAATGTTGGAAGCAAGTGTGCTAATAATAAATACGTCCTACCTTGATGGCAGAATCAACTTCATGTGCCATTTGAAGGCTGTTAACTAAAAATGCGCTTTAAGACATCCCTAGGCTTAATACAAGTTTTCCATATTTTTGAATCATATTTCCCAGAATGGGTATTGCTCTACCTCCTCTGCCCTCTTCTTTCCTTTCCTTTTTTCCTCTTCTTTTTCTTTCTTTTTTTTTTTCTATTGTTACTGATTTCTGCTTTTCAAATGTCCAGGTTAAATAATACATTTTATGTCAATCTACCTACAGATAATAAAAACACAGTGTTTATATCTAGGCTTAAGAGGCCTATGCCAGAGTAAACAATTAAGAAATAACCAATTATAGGGCTGTAATATCAGTACTTTCTGCCAGAGGCCACCGTGTTTAGTATTGATTCAATGTCAGCACAACATTGGTGTTCCATTTATTCTTTTTGAAAGACTCCAGAGATATGGTTGTGTTTTGTATTAAAACTATTATTTGCAAAGTAAAACAGCTCCATCCCCTTATCTACCTAAATTTTAACATAGAAATCCAGTTTTGGTGAAAGAGAGATGGTTTTCAACTTACTGTTATGTCTCAACTATGACAAAATAAAGATTATCAAAATATAGCACTAAAGAGAAAAAATACCATATGCTCTCCACTGCTGCATTGGCAGATGAAAAATGTATCAGAGTGAAATTTAGAATTGTCATGAGCAGAGTGAAAACAGTTAACAAAAAGCCTCGCAGAGCAAGCAGCCCCCAGCCCTGTGCTGATCTTTATTGTGGTAATTTAACATATGTCTAATTTCATAACACCAGATATTTCACTTTACCCAAGTTTTCATACAAATTACAACATCAGAATGTCTCACTTTGAAGTTTGAAAGACACCCTAGAGAGTACTGAAGGATCATTTTTGAACAAGCTGTTACCCTTTCAACGGGCAGTGTAGTTCTAGGCCATGTTGTATCATTCTGCCATTATACAGCTACCCTTAGTGACAGTTAATCCTGCTTGATTAATAGTTTTTTTAAACCCAAGGGAGAAAAATATGACTATTTTGAAAACCTATTTTTAGAACCATAAATGTTGTTACATCTACCTTAAGACATTGCTCAAAAGGTAATTCAAATAAAATTTAATGAACACTTTCTAGAAGTTTTCTCATTAAAGGCACAAAACACATTCTTTCTTTTTTATTGCTATTATTAAAGAAATAAATAACTTTTCGTTTGCCCTGAGGCACAAGTAATTTACTATGAGAGGAGTCTATTTTCTCTTAAGTAAAATAGATCTTTATACATTTTTCATGTGAATTCTACCTGTTCCTGCCTTTACAGAGGTTTTGCTCAGGCAATTATTTCCTCCTCCTCCTCCTCCTCCTCCTCCTCCTCCTCCTCTTCTTCATCTTCTTCTTTGCAGATGGACACAATCCTGCATTTTATTGATTTATTTTGGTGTGGTGCTGAGGATTCAGTTCAGTGCTCACATGTGCTAGGCAAGCGCTCCACCACCGAGCTACAACTCTAACCCCTTCTCTTCCTTCATTATCATTAGCTATCCCTTCTCTCCCGGACTATTGCCATTGAGAAAAAGAGAAATGGTGTGAGAGAGAAAGAACACATTTCTCTTACAGAGATGGCTCTATTTGTTTTTCTTTAGCAAGTATTTTGAAGTTTCTGTTTTCTGATCTTCTGCTTACTTTTGAGCCCACTCTATTCAAACTTTCTTTTCATCACTCCAGTCTACATTTTCTCCCCAAACTCTTCTTCTTCCTGTGTTTTCCCCCAAATCCATGAACATCGTCACATCACTAAAGCACTAGGAATTCTATTAGCTCTACCTTCAAAACTCATCGGAAAACTTACCACTTCCAACTCCCACAACCAAGAGCACAGTGTAAATCTCTTTCTTCTCTTTCATGCTTTAATCCAGTAGCTTTCAGTCTTCCAGCTTCAGTGAACTCTATCACATACCAACCAGAACCATCCTTTTTAAAGCAAGACACGTAGCATGTCAAGCACTTGCACTTAACCTTCCGGTAATTTCCATCTCACTTAGAATTTAACCCTAAATTTCAACTTGGCCCTTAGTATCCAGGCTCTAGCCAGCTCTCATGTTTTATTTCCCATCACTGGTCTTCCCACTCACTTCATGCCAGTACATTGGCCTTCTGTTTATTTGAAAATCCTAAACACAATAGCATTTGAGAAGGTGGTGGGCTTCTTGAGCTGGATGCTCCCCTTGCAGATATTGGTGTGGCCTGCTTCGTTTTGTTCATGACTCTGCTGAAATAGCACCTCAAAGAACATCTGCTGACGATGATGTCTTAAATTCTCAGTCTATCCCCTTATCCTGCTGTAGTTTTTCAGAGCACTCATCCGTATGTGATATGCCTTTGTATATCATTTATATTTATATTCCTTTGTATATTTTTTGTTATTTTTGAATATAAGTCCCAGGAGGACACTTTCCCCCCTTTTGCTCAAAACTGAATCTTCTGTGCCTAGAACTTAGTAAGTACTTAATTCACACAGGCTGGGTGAATTGTGGTTACCATGGCCATATTCCCCCTACTTTCCCATCCCAGAATATTTTCTAGAAAATATTCAAGATACTGTTTGATGTTACCGTACTTACTTTTATATGAACTATTTCCCTTATCACTTTAATAACTCTTTTACACTTTAACATAAAATGTTTATTTCTATTCCATGTTATCATTTTATTTACTACCAAGTGAGCCCTCTTAGAGTTTCCAACTCTAGTAATTCGTTGTTTTCACTTTCTGCCTGCCTTCCTAACACCTAAATAACTTGTGGAAAGCCGAGGTATATGTAGAAATAGTCTTCCTGTCAAATTTAAATGAGTAGTGTAGAGTTGAGCATATAATCATATTTGTGAAGTGTTCGATTTATAATTGACATATTTAAGGATGTTCCTTGGGTAAGAGGAATCATGAAAATCCCAATATACCTAGAAGAGCATATCCATAAAGTATAATTTGCCTTTTCACTATTTTTTACTCACAGCAAAATTTTCTTGCATTCATGGGTTTAGATATATTGCAAAAGGATGATAAAATTAAGGCAGCTTCTATGGAAATAAAACATCATGTATAGGAAAAGAGTTGCTAATAGAACTGCAGCCAAATTTTAGTCTTATATTTGACTTAGAAATAACTATTTGGCCATACAGATGATAAGAAATTAGAACGGGTTGGCAAGGGAAAATACATTTTCCTCTCTCAAGGTGTTTAATTAGACTTACTTTTTAGGATGGTTTAAGTATTCGGATGTAGGAAGACAAAGTACATAAATCTTATAATTTCTTCTTAAACTCTTGAATTCTATGACCATTTATACTTGTAAAGAGAAGTAGAAGATTTATTGCTAGAGCCAAAGTGTTAGTGTAGCAGGTTTATGCTTTATTTATAGTCTGTACCTGCTGATGATATTCAAAGGCTACCATATTCTTCATGGTGCTGAAAAGAAACACTCGGATGTGCACAACTAGGGGAATGTCGCTGATGGTAGAATTCTTACCTCACATGTGTAAGGCTCTGGGTTCTGTCCCCAGTATTGTAACAAAAAAAAAGGGGGTCGGGGGGAGACATGTAATTACCAATTCTCTTGACTTGCAGGTGGAAGATTGTGCATTATTACTCTTGAAAAGAGAAAAAAAAAAAACAAAAAAAAAACAAAGACACCTCACACAAATAGACAAAACCAAGCCCAAAATTTGCCTTTGAGAAAACGGATTCCTGAAAAAACTGCTTCAGACTCAGAACAGCGTCTTTAGCTGAATGCTTAAATGTTTTTTTCACCTGGATAATTTGAGAAGCTGCTTTAGCTGCTTTGTCTTGTAAAATGTTCCCTAGCTTCATTCATTCATTGTGGAAAGATATATTTAGAAATTATTTGCTCTAAATGATACAACAAATCTATCAATGCTTACTCTGTGTCAGGCACTTCACATCAGTTTTACAAAGTAAGTGTTGTTATTAGTACTCTTTTACAGATTTAAAAAAAATAAATAAGTAAAACTGGCAAATCAAGGGGTTAAGTAACTTGCTTGAGAGCACACAGTTTTTAAGTGGTGGTATCAGATCAGAACCCAAGCATGTTAGCTCCAGAGCCCACGTGTTAAACTGCTTGCCTCATATGTCAATGCAGAAAGCAAATACGTTCCTTATTCTTTATTTGTAGTAAAGGAAGTAGAGCTAATAATGGAAAGTGGTGGGACATTATTATCTAAGGAAATGTATAAATATACTATCTGAGTTTTGAGGAAAACAGTGTTGTTCAGGTTGCCTAAAGCTTAGGGTATTTAATACTAACAAATATGTGATATTAAGGGAATGAAATCATCTTCATTTTTAAATATGAAAATAAGTACAGAACCAGAAAGTATGTGCCCTCAACAAATATTACATCTCAGCTACAGAAAAATGAAATCTAATTCTCTGCCTGGATACATGAATTTATTAACCCCCTTCTGGTACTCTTGAAAAAATATCCTTATTGCTTTATAACCCACATATTATAAAATTCACCCATTAAAGAGCACATTTCATGTTGTTTCTTTGTTTCTTTTTCCTTTTTGTCTTTTTCTTTTTTAGCCTGTGGTCATAGCTGTGCAACCATTCCACAATCTACGCTTAGAACATTTCATTGCTTACAAAATAATCCCAGTACCCATTAACCATTACCGCTCACCCTCTTTTCCAGCTCCATGTAACTATTAATTTACTTCATGTAATCTATTGCTTGTACATTTCATATAAAAGGTATTCAATAATGTTGGTCTTTTGTGAAAGGCTTTTTCAGGTACCCTTTTTCAGATCCATCCAGCTGTAGCATGTACTTTGTTTCTTTTTGTTACATAATAGCATTTCACTATATGTGATCCATTTTGTTTATTCATTCATCAGTTGATGGACACAGGTCGATTTCATTTGTTGGCAATTATGAATAATGCTTCTATGAACATTTGTATACACATTTTCATGTGTTTATACTCGCATTTCTTTTGAGCATATAACCAAGATTGGAATTGCTGGATCATTTGGTAGATCTATGTTTAACAATTTGAGAAAATGTCAAGCTGTTTTTCAAAGTGACTGAACCATTTTATATTCCCACCAGTGATGAATGAAGAGTTCCACTTTCTGCATATCTTGGGCAACACTTATACTTCCCTGACTTTTTGGTTAAAGCCACTGGAGTGAGTGTGCAGTGGTGTAAATTGTCAATTTGATTTTTATTTCCCTAATGACTAATAATTTTGAGCATCTCGTCGTATACACTTTCATGTTCTTTAGAGAAACGTCTATTTAGATTATTTGATCATTTTAAAATTAGATTGTCTTTTTACTGTTACGTTACAGAAGCTCTTTACGTATCTGGATAGAAGTCGTATAGCAGGTATATATATATATATGATTTGCAAATATTTTCTCCTGTTCTGACAGTAATGTTCTGCTTGCAGTGGGGTACATTTTATCCTTGATTCACATCTGCTTTTCTATCTGCCTTCTCCCAACAACTTTTTACTTTTTGTATATGTCAATTTCTGCTTACTCTTGACTTTAATTAATAACCTATGCTTCCTCATATGCTTCCTCATGGCTCCTTACTTTATAGTCACTGTTCTTATTTTTCTCTGTGTTTTCAATTTTTGATTCTCATCAAACTCTCTGAATTTTCTTGGTCTCCAATTTAAGAGTTCTAAGATTGCCAGCCTCTGTCTAGTTGCCTCTTCATGGTCCAATCACCTGTAGCTAAAATGATTCTTTGGCTTGGGTGAAAGGTCTAGCTTAGACTGAGACCCTAGATGAAACACTAGGAAGGATAGTTTTTAGAAAAGGGAATGGTGGGCAATGCAGACTCCTACAGGTTAATAATAAGGAGCATAAAGAAGTAAGGAATGATAAAGGCAGAAAAAAAATGAATGCCAGGCATCACTGATTTCTTTTATTTTACTACACTGACATGGGGACTTTAGAATACTTTGCATACATCCACTTCCAAAACTCAAACTGAGAAGATTATTTCAAACTAAATTATAGAGTTATGATCTTTGCTTGATTCAGTTTAAGTCTTGCTTGCATTTGACATTTATAATATAGAATTGTAAGATTACTTTAATATAGATAGTGCACAAATAAAGATACATTTTTTAAAATTTACTTAATGCTCAGTATTTTTTTTAAAGAGAGAGTGAGAGAGAAGAGAGAGAGAATTTTTAATATTTATTTTTTTTTAGTTCTCGGCGGACACAACATCTTTGTTGGTATGTGGTGCTGAGGATCGAACCCGGGCCGCACGCATGCCAGGCAAGTGCGCTACCGCTGAGCCACATCCCCAGCCCTAATGCTCAGTATTTTGATTTTCAACACAAATTCTTATATTATGAATATTCAGATATTTCTTAAAATTGAAATATCAAAATGAATTTGTATTAATGAATCATGAGTTACCTATCCTCAGAATTTCTCATTTCTCTAAGTATAGGAACTTTCTTACTCATTTTTTGTTATACCATTAGTTTCCTAAAACAGCTCTCACTGCACAAGAAGCAACCTAAGTAATTGAAAGGTTAAAAGGACTTAGTGAGATTTAATTAATTTAGGAAACCACAGTTTGGTCAAGTTATTAACATGGTATCAGCCTGTCTAGGTACCTGTCTTTTGTAAAAGAGGAATTTAGGTCAATGGATCAAGATGTTTGTATTTTGACTGTGGGATGCATACGCTTTTTTCTTTCTATTGAGGTAGAAGAAAGCAGGGAGTTTATCCATTACAACTCATTTTACAAATTGGATTACAACTTCCTTGAATCCTTATTCTTCTATACACAGAAAGAGCAGCTGGTATTGAGGACTTCAGTGTGCTTGTTAAGAAGTAGAATAAAAACCCTGCTAGAAACCAAGAGATATCTAACTAGAAGCTGTTTTAGCCACAAATACAACCTATAATAAGGTCAAAGTCTCAGTAGGGACATGAGAAAAATAATTAGAGAGGAAAACATTGTCACTATATCAGCTTGGGGGAATATTTTTCTATGTGTGTTTCAATTAACTCTTCAATTAGATATGCATGGCCTCAAGCCAGTTCTCCAGGGACATTCCTCACCTTGGGCAAGGCCCTCAGGCCTTGAGAGAATATTTCAGTTTTTAAATAAGACCTCAAAAAGACCTTGGTTAATGTTTTTGATGAATTTATCCAAAGTGACTTTTTAAATTATTTTAATTTTTTTAACATTTTAAATTTTGCACAGGTTTTAATCTTCTCTGCTGCCAATCAAAAAAAAATTCTGGGTCATACTTTTTAATTTATATTAACTTTTAATTAATGTTTAAATTGAATACATAAAACCGGTGGATTTTTGCAAACTGAAAACTCTTATATAGTCATAACCAAGATTTAGGAACAGATGTTAACAGCACCTGAAGGCCCTTCTTTTGCTCTCTTCCTACTCAAATTTGTCCCTAAGATAACCACTATATTTGATAACCATAGATTTTGTTTTACAGTTTATGTAAGAGAGATCATACATTTCCTTCTTGTATAAAAACCTCTTTACCTAACATTATGTTTTTGATATCCATATGTATCATTTCATGAATTTTTGGGTGACTCATTCCTACATAATATTCTATGGTATGAATATGTCACAATATATTTATTTATGCATTCTACTATAGGCAATTGATTTCAAGCTTAGAACAACAAATTGTGTTGATGTACACATTCCAGTACCCCTTTTTGTGAATGCACTCCATGTTAGGAGTATGCAATTTCAATTGTTTCTGTAACTTAGCCTTAAAACAACACAAGTCTAATATTCCAGCACTTCTGCAGTACAGATGTCTAAAATAGGTCTCTGTGCTGTTTCTTCTTAATGCTCTTGACCTTTCCGTCCTCTAAAGGCTGCCTGCATTGTTTGGCCCATGGCCTTTTCTCACATCATCTTGACTTCTGTTTCCGTCTTCACATCTCCTCTCTAACAGTCCCTTCTGCCTGTCTCTTATGAATGTGTTTGTAATTATATTGGGCTCTCCTGGATTATCCAGGATAAGCACCCCTTCTCAAGATGTTTCATATAATCACATCAGCTAAATCTCCTTGATCAGGTAAGATAATATATTCATGAGTTCTGGGCATTCAGGGGGGAACATATTTGGCGGCTGCTACTCTACCTATCACACAGGCAATACCAGGTGTTCAGCTTTACTATACCATACACTGCCAAGCAGTTTTCCAAGGCTGTTTCTTGACCTTGTATTCCCACCCACAGTTTATGAACTTATGAACATTCCTTCTTCCACATCCTCATCAATTGGTAGGTAGACTAATGAAGTAATTCACCTTTCATATATTTTATAAATATATTTCAAAATATATTTAAATATTTTCTTAAAGGATCTATTCAAATCACTTGCCGTTTTTCTGTAGGCTTTTTGTATTTTTATTGATTTTTAGAAATAACTTTTTACATATCTAAATACATACAATGTCTTTATATGTTTATTATTTTTATATTAAAGATTATCTATAGGTATCACCTAAGTTCTCAGCTCTTACAAAATAGAAATTCAGGTCAATGGGTCAAGACTTCTGTCCTAACAGCGGGATGCTTATTTTTCCTGTTTCAAGTTGAAACTGGTTCCTTGGGCAATGACTCCTGGCAGAAACAAGTATAATACTTTAGGAGGAGGTGGGGTTCCCACTCACAAATTATAAAATAATCCTCATATAAGGGTAATCTGCATAGATAAATATGAATTCATTACATTTATGCCTCCAATCATGACAGATGAAATGGTACCAGACTTTTCCTTATATTGTAATTAAATACAAAAGTATGAAATATTTAGAACTGCTATCTTCATAGAACCCAAGACCCTCGAGTCAGATGAAATACATGAAATCAACCTCATATTAATGCAGGCTCTTTCTTTACCATAGGGCAGAGAAGGAATTCACAAATTGAAAGGTGATTTTCTGGGACTGAGAAGGTATAGACCAAAATTAAAAACTATTAAAGTAGCTGAAATTTGCATAAATTAACTGGAAAAGGAAACTCTACAAGAGGAATTAGATGTTTGCTCTGGTTTCAGAGATCCTTGGCCCAAGACTGGCCTGTGTCTTTATGGGTGAGGCTGTATAATCCCCAAGAGAGACTAGCTGCTGCTGATCTGAGAATGAGAAGGTGCTATCAAAGCAGTGCACAGACATCTTGACCCTAATATTATCACATTTTCCTGTAAGGGACCTCCTTTTGATCTTTGTCCTGAAGCTATTACTCACTTTGAAAATCTTTTGCTGAGGGACATTGAGAATGAGAGGCAGTTTCATATTTGATTTAGCAATTTCTAACGTGGAAATGTCTTCATATTCTGACTAAATAAAGAGCTGAACAGTTCATCATTTTGTTCATTTTTCTCTCAATGCTTAATCATACCTGGCTAAAAGAAACCAGTTAGTGCTTTCAACATTTTGCACAAAAATCTTCTTGGCAGACTCTTTAGGTATATTTCCTAACTTCTATATCACAGCAGGTGACAGTATTGCCCCATCTTTAAGCACTATATAATATTTTCTTTCTGTATCGCCTCCCTAATATTTCTTCACTTTCCTTCCACTCTGCACTTACAGTTTTCTCAAAGTTTTCTAGCATCTGTATACTATCAATGCCCATATTTTAGGGTTTTGTTATAATACAAACCTCCTTCTTATAGGATCAATTTCTGTTTGATTACTTATTGCTATGGAACAAAAACTCCGAAACTCAATGACAAAATCCAAAAACAATCATTTATTATCTCATCAATCAATGGTGTGATCAAGTAGTTACACCATTGGCCACACTTGGGTTCTCTCAAGATGCTGTAATCAGAGGCAAATAGGGCTAACCAGGCACCAATGACTCCACATGTGATTGACTGAGATATTGGAAAGGACCAACAGAGAAAGTCTACTATCTCTCTGTATGTATTTTGGCTCACCATGAGCAAGAATGTAAGACAAGTGGAAGCTGTGAGCCCTCTTAAAAGTCAGGACCAGAAATAATATGCTACCACTTCTGCTATGTCCTACTTGCCAAACTCAGCCCAGATGTAGGCAAGAGGACACAAACTCCACCATCATTTCGGGTGAATGGTCACTTTAATCCATCAGACCCAAATTCTTTAAAAATCACAATTTATTAAAGCTAGGGAGAAAAATATTAAAAACTTGAATAGCCAATATGAACTACAAAATTGAATTTGGAATAAAAACTTAACCATAAAATGACTCCACACCTGGATCATTTTACCAATAGATTTTATCAAGCAAGAAATAAAGAACAGGAAACAAAACAATAGGTTTTAATTCTTTGGGAAGACTAAGGGCTATACCTACTCCAGAGAGTTAAATAAGAACAAAGGAAAAAAGTCATTAATTCTAAAATATGGAAATATTAAAAATAAAAGCACCTAAGAATAGAACTTTTCAATCTCATTTAAGGAAAAAAAACTGTTAATAATTTAAAGACATTAAACAGAATCAATATACTGAAAACTATCCTCAAAAACATAACAATATCCTGAAGGGGATTTACATGTTAAGATATTATAAACCTTCAAATTATCTCTCTCTATAATATGTGAATTCTTACACCACACACGGAAAGTGTCTCTTTTGAATTTCTAAGACTTGTATGTAATTTGGAATAAAACTTTTTTTGATGGAAAAGAAAACCAAAAAATATTTCAAGTGTCTTTAGATGTAAAAATATTCAATCAATATTAACAACACCAATCCAGATTATACTTAAAAAAACATTGAGACTAGTAGAATTTGTTTCAGGAAAGGAAGGATATTTTAGCTTTAGAAAAATCTATTATTGAAATTATCTATAGTAAATAATAAAAGGGAAAAAACTGTTTAGCACTTGGAAAAAGCATTTGGAAAGTTCTATGTTTAATCATGATCTAAAAAGAACAAAGTAGAAATGAAAATCTCTTGAACTCAATAAAAAAAAATCTTCTAAAACTTTAATGTAATCCTTAATGAAGAAATTTTAGTCATTTCATTTTAAAAGGAACAACATAAGGAAAAGTGCTGTCACCAAAATGGAGTCTTTCATAAATCCTAATAATAAATGATTAAAATGTAACTGAATAGTATTTTTAATAACAATTAAAACAAGTTACCTAAGAATAAATCTAACAAATGTCATGTAGAATTTTCATGGAATGAATATAAAATCTCAAGAGAAGACATAAAAGTTCCTTAAGTAGATTCACCATATTTATGTTTGAAAAACCCAGTAAAATAAAGACATCAGTTTTCCATACATTATTTTATATATTCAAATTATTCCCAACCAACCAGTTGGTCCTTATCTGTTGAAAGTTTTCAAATGATCCTAAAATTACAAGAAAAGCTGATGTGATGAAAATAGTCAAGTCTCAATGTTTTCATAGATATAAGAAAATTCACCCTTTTAAATGATAAGAGATACTAAAAAGACTTGGCAATTAAAATACTTTGATATGTGTAAAAAGAGAAATATCTTAGTGGAAATGAAAGTTCCTCAAAATAGCCTAACAGGTAAGAACAGTAAGCATTGCAGGTGGTCTTACAATGTAGTAGAACAAAGGATTGACTTTTCTATACATGAAACTAGTAAAATCTGCTGTTCATATGGGAAAAAAATCTGAAGAAGAAATCACAAAGAAATATCCTTATGATCATGAATTAAAGAATCTCTTAAATAAGAATTTAAAAATATAGGCAAGAAAGAAAAGAATGAGGAATGATACATTTGCATACATTAGACTAAAGAAAAATCACTCAAAATTATATAAAACATCCTCAGAAAATGAAAAGCCAGACTTTTCATTGGAGAAATTGTTTGCACCCTCTATAAATCAAATGGTATTTACTTCTCATAATATATAAAGAAACCTCTGCAAACCAGTAAAAAAAATATGCAGACATACAAATAGTAGTGAACTAGTAACCCAGTAAACCAAGAGTTCATCCATAATTCAACAATAGAGGAGAACTGACTGTTTAATAGATTCATAAAATGGTAAAATATGTAAAATTTACTCGTAATCAGGTGAAAGCAAAGTTGAACCTCGAGAGACAGTTGTCAGCTTTGTGGACGAAATACGTGAACTTTAGAGCCAGGCTACCTGGGTTCAGATTCCAGTTCTTCCACTGCCAACCTGAATGACCTGACCCTGAAAAGGTATTTTACATCTTTGAGTCTCTGTTCCATTGGCTGTGAAGTGGAGATGCAAATAATACTTTTTTGCATATGATGCAATTTAAAAATAACTCTTTAGAATAACTACTTAGAATCATGCTTGACATAATAAGCACTCCATAAGCGTAGACAATTACTATTAGAACAATATTGGAGTTTCATTGAACTCTCATCAAACAGGCAAAATTCATTCCGTCAGGTAACACCATGTGTGTGACAAGATATGAGATAATGAACAAATATATTTGTGGTGAAAAAATAACATCTAATTTGAAAAGCAACTTGGTGATAAGTGAAGATACATAGATTGTAAATACTCAGTATTTCCACTTCTAAGAATCTAAGAAAAAAAATTTTACCCTTGTGCATATATATTCTTACACATATCCATTTTGTAGAAGTATACAAAGTTTTCTATAAATATAGATCTTAAAAAATACACTCAAAATCTAATAAAAATTAAAAACTGGCTGCAAAATATTGTGTACAAAAATAATACTTTGTGTAATTTCATAAACGAAATGTTAATTCACATGGTTTATATATATGTACATGTAGGTTAATCATATATGCAATCATAAGAATGATAGACACTGTTAGTCAGCTTCTTGTCACTGTCACCAACATACCTTACAAGAGCAACTTTGAAGAGGAAAAATTTATTTCACATTCATGGTTTCAGGGTCAGCAGACTCCATAATTCTGGGTCCAAGGTGGAACATTATGGGGAAAGGGCATGGTGGAAAAATGCTGCTCAGATCTTGGCAGCCAAGAAGGAGAGAGAGAGAGAGAGAGAGAGAGAGAGAGAGAGAGAGAGAGAGAGAGAGAGAGAGAGAGAGAGAGAGAGAGAGAGAATATGAGAAATCAGACACAAAATATAACCCCCAAGGGCAAGTCCCTACTTTCTCCAGCCATGCCTTACCTACCCATAGTTATCAGCCAGTAATCCTCTGAAATTATTGATCCATCAAATGGATTACCACTGATCAGCCCATAGCTCTCATAATTCCAATTTCACCTCTGAACATTCTTGCATTGACTAACTTGAGCTTTTTGAGAGACACTTCATACCTAAACCTTAATGGACACCACATTCAGAATAGTAGTACCTCTGGAAAGGATGAAGGTAAAGGATCTTAGAATCAGATAGGAAATGTGGTTTTGGCTTTGTCTATAATATTTTACATTATAAAAGAAAGAAGAGAAGAGCAGGAAGCAGAGATGGGGAGGGAGGAGGATAGAAAGAATATGGAGAAGAACAGAGAGAGAGGGAAAAGAAGAAGAGAGAGAGTATGTGAGAACATGAACACAATTTTTCATGTCTATATAGGTACTGTATGATTTGGAAGAATTCATAAACTATAATACCTGGGCCAAATTGTGTCCCCTACCTGTTTGTTTAAATAAAGCTGTATTGGAATAATACCATGCTCATTGATTTGCTTGTCATTTATGACTGATTTTGCATTTTAATGGCAGAATTGATTGATAATAATAAAAAAAAATTGTCTAAAACTTCTAAAATATCTCTTATATGACTTTTCAGAGGAAAATAGTGCCAGTACTTGGTATAGAGTACAAATTGCACTTTCCCCTTGTATTAAAAGTATTCTGTAATTTTATAACTATGTATTAGAATGCACTGTTTTATAAAAGGAATTGATTTTTGAGTGATTTTATTCAAAGGCCTTGCTAATGGTAACTTGTTAACTTCAATTTCTTTCAAAAGTGAAAGACAGGAAAAGCTATATTTAATCCTGAGGAAACATATTCATTAACCCATATGTCATTGTTCACAAGAAATAATGAGAACATAGGCTTCTTACAGTATAATCCATGCCCCAGATAAATTAATAAAAGTCCTACTTCTATCACTGCAACTCTTACTCCCCAGAATCAACAAACATCTTGATTTACTCTACACCTCCTTTTGCACTCTAGTATTTGGAAGGCATATTAGGTGATATTTACGGTGGGTTATATTTTCATAATATATAACCCACCGTAAATAATAGTATGTATTTAGCTGGGACTTGAATATGAGGGAGAACAGTGAATTAATGTTAGGCTAATTAGGTCCTCAATGTAATAGCTAAAATATTTTTTGTTTTTATTTTCTTTACCCCAAAGCATTCTGAGTCCTAGAGGCACTTTGTTCCATGTAGTTTTGATGTGGTTAGGCTGATGGCAGCTTGGTAATCATTCACACATGGACTCAAAGTCCCTCCTGAGTCACCATCCCAAAGAATGTTGGATGGACAGTCTTTGGAGGTTTTGTAAAAGAGGAATGGATGATGGCTGTCATGACACTTGCTTCCATTACACTGGAGAAAATTTGGTCCTATGACCACACCTAACTGCAAGTCCATTTGTGAAATGGGAATAGGCTGACCAGCCATAGGCATGGCAACTGTGAGAGGGAAGCACACTCAGATAGAGAGAAGATGTTATGGGCAGAAAATGTAGTGTTTTAAAAGACTTGGAAGAAAAGTATATCAAGTTAGTAGGTTTTCCTTTTTTTGTTGTTTTTGAGGTGTGGGGGGTAATATGTAGAAGTAGGGAATGCAAGCATGGATGTTTATACAGGAATACATCACACTCAACAATAAGCAAGTCCCCTATCATTGAAGCTGAAAGAAAAAAATCGGGAGATCTGATTAAATTTAAATTTCATCGAAATCTTGACTAACTTTGAGTAAAAGTATTTCCTCAGCAATGAATTTATTTTCTAAATCTAGTAAAGCTACATAATGTGAAATTATTTCATGCCAAGCTAAAATGCTTGCATTCTGTTGGATCAGAAGGAATCATTAAAGCTTTTGAGTAGCACATACAAAACTTATAGGAATGTTTTAAAAAGGCGCAATGACAGTACAGTGTGGTACAGATTGGAAAAGGACAAAACTAGAGACAAAAAAAGAGACAACAAAAGAAATACTGTATCTCTTCAAGATTCCAAGTTTGATTCTTTCAGAGATATAACTGGAAGTGAGATTCTGAATCATATGGTAGTTATATATTTGGGGGGAACTCTTATGTTCATTGCAACAGGATTCACAACAACCAAGATATGGAAGCATCCTAAATTTGGTAGATGACTATATGAAGAAAATGTGATATAAATACATCATATATATGAAATCTATGTAATATAAATATAAATGTATATAAAGGAATCTTATAATGGAGGACAAATTAAGATAAATGAATTAATCCTACCTAAAGAAGGACAAATATTACATGATTATGCTGAGGTATATAAAATAATCAAACTCATGGAAACAGTAGAATGATGGTCACAAAGGGATGAAGGGAGTGGAAAAACAGGGAGTTGCCTTTCCATGCGTATAGTTTTAATTCTACAAGACAAATAATTTCTAGAGATCTGCTCTACCACATTGTGCTTAGAGTTAATAATACTTTGCTCTTTAAACTTGTGAAGAAAGCTTTCATTCTGTGTTCTTTTTTAAAAAAAAATTATATATAACAGTGGAATGCATTATAACTTTTTTTTTCACATATCCAGACATGATTTATTTCATGGCAAATTTCAGAAATCTTAGTCTTTTAGAAATTTGGGGGTAAGGTAACATAAATAGGGCCCCCCTTTTTTAATTAACTGGTTTGAAAATTTTGGAAACTCAAGTATATCTTGTAATGGCTTTAGGTTGAATATGCTCATAGAATGGCTTGATTTTAGAACTAAAGGGGTCATTACAAAGCATCCAGCCCCTCTCTTGCTGATGAAGCCAAAGCTCTGTAAGAATAATTGGCTTTCCCCACCATAGAGATGGGAAATTGCGAAACCAGGGTTCCAACCTGGAGCTTCACAACATGGTCTTCACAACATGGTCTTGTCTCTTCTCCTGCTGGGGAAGCATTGCAGAGAGAATCACCAGGGTTTAGAAGACTCAGGGGATCTTAGGCACTGCAAAGACCCAGGTTTACTTGCCTCATTACCCTTTTCTCTTGGGTTGTAACAAGTATTGTTACTTCTAGCAGGTAGAAGAGCTGCACACAGCTGCACAAAAACACAGAATTATGTGGCTTCAGTGTTTTATTTATTTATTTTTATTGGTTGTTCAAAACATTTCAAAGCTCTTGATATATCATATTTCATACATTAGATTCAAGTGGGTTATGAACTCCCATTTTTACCCCAAATACAGATTGCAGAATCACATTGGTTACACATCCACATTTTTACATAATGCCATATTAGTAACTGTTGTATTCTGCTACATTTCCTATCCTCTACTATTTACATATATAGAACTCAATTTTTCATATCTCTGGTTGTATACATAGTGTATTCACACCAATTCATGTCTTCATACATGTACATTGGATAATGATGATCCTCACATTCATCACACATATACATACTTGGATTGGTGCAATAACTCCATAAAGAGATTTTAGGGAAAAAAAACTAGTGGCAAAAGAAAAAATTGGAAAATAAAAAAGAAATCAGGAAGTAGTTAGAAATGGGAACATGTACAAGTACATGATGAGTTGGATGTGGGGAAGTCTGGATCAGTAAAAGTGGATCTAGAACATTGTTTATCAGTCTGGAATCACTGATACCATAAGCAGAAAAAAGGAATGCAGAAATAAAAAAAAAACTCAGTTTAGGAAGATGAGAGGCAGAGGCATAAGATGATAACTTTGGACACTTTGATCTCATTGATTGATAGCTGCTCAGGTGGGGATGATGAACAGTTGGCAGATACTACATTCTGTTTGAAATTCCTGTTAGATATATGGACATGGGTGTCAATTGGACACGGTCACTTAAAACTACAAAGTAAGGGAGACATCGAATTAAAAAGGGGTGGGATTTTGCCACAGTTCTGTAGAATGCCATTACGTATAGGCGGACAGAGCAAAAACATCCTCCTATTTAAAACGGAACAGCAGAGAGTAGAAGGAGAAACTGCAGCAGTAGATGGCAGAGAAGCCAGCGCTGTGGTCCATGTCTCAAAGGCCATGGGGAAGTATAGTCAGTGACTGAGGAACAGCCACTGGGTTTGGCAGGAGTCTTTGCAGTTTATTTTAGCAAAGCTATTTCCAAGGAAAGGGATGAGGTAGAGGTGGAGATTCGAGAAGAAAGATGATTTTCAATAAATGTGGAACAAAGAGATGAATACATCAAGGATTAACCTACACACTTAAACAGGAAAAATGGGAAAGTGAAAAAAGGTCATGATGGGGAATCTAAACCAAGGGAGGATTTTTAATTTTCAGAATAGGAAGAAATTACATGTGCTGCTTTTGGAGGAAGCACATTTATAGATGGAAGATCCAGGAGAAATTAGCTATGAACAATGGAGCATGGTCCCTGAAGAAGTGGAAAACAGTGAGTTGAGAACCATAAATGAAAAGATGAACTGGAAACGAGAAGGCTTCATCCTAAGAGATGGAGAGAAACATGGGATAAGAAGCAGATAAGTTCAATAGTCTGGAAGGTTGTGGTGCAAACCCAATGACTGTTCAAATTCCTTTTCATGTAAGCAATAAACACATTTGTCAGAAAAGAAAAGCACTTGAGATTGGCTTATTCTGAGGATTATTGTAAGGGTTTGTTTGGGGTTTCTAAATAGTTTGAACCAATAGAATGATAAGATGGAATGTGAAGAGGAATGGCCCATGGAGCAGAAATAAGTGTATTGTCCAGATGTCATTATGTATTAGAATCTGCTATACCTCCAGCTCAGGATTTGGGAGCCAGTCATCATCTTCTTGTTTCAAATCCCACCCTTACCCAGTAGGGGATTGTGTGTTTGGCTTGTTCATTTTAGTGTTTACCACTTGTATTTAAAGAAACTATGCAAATTTAAAGTACTTGAAGCATGACACAGATACAGATGAGATATATTGCTGTGAATCCCTTAAGTGTTCAAGATTTCCTGATCTATCTGGAGGCATCTGAGTTTTAGAAAACCAATTTCAGAATGTTTCATAGTAGTCAGCAAATTTTCCTGCAATCAGTCTTCTACTTGATTTATTGCTTGATAAGAAAAAAATACTAATTAAGTTGAAGTTACTGCTGGCATATGGTTATTGGGATATTGACATTTTAACACTGATTAGAATATACACTTAATAGCATTTTCTTGATAGTCTCTTTTTTCATTTTACTGCATTATGAAAAGAATCTTATGTTTCCCTTTTTTCAAGACTTATTTTTACAATTTTTTTTACCTAAATAACACCTAAAAGTTTACATACCATTGATACTTGTATAAAAGTCACAATACATATAGGGACCTATGTTTATTAATTTGGACACTATATACATTGTTTATAAAATGTAAGTTTTTTTTCTGTTAGATTACTTTCTGAAGTTTTCCATAGATGGTACATTTTGCTAGCCTCCTATGAGTATGATGTGTCCTGCATATTTTTTCAAGTGTCCTGTTGTTAATATTTTATGTATCTTAAAGCATGCTGAGGAATAATATATTCATTCTCAGCCTCCCTATTCCTTTGTCTATTCCAGAAAAAAAACTGGCTTTAATTTCCTATTTTCACTGTCTTATCTGCCATCTTCCTTTTGGGTTGCCCTTATATCAGTGAAAGTGTGTATGGTTTTGTCTGTTAGTTTTGTTTTTTTCATATTTAAAAATAGCTAAAGGAAACAGAAAATGATTAAATATGTTTATCTTAATATTAAAAACGGAAAAAAGTATTTACTAAATTTTTTCTGCATTCAGATTTCAGTATTAAAAGATAAAAGATAAAAAATCAGACTATACATACCATTTAGATATGGAGATTAAGCCTAAGAAAAAGGCAAGTAGAAACATGAAGAGTGAAAAAGAATATGTCCACTTTGGTTAGGCTAATGTCTCCTGGTAATAGTGAGGTTTTTTTAAAATAAAGTATGCAAGTGATATTCACCTTGGTATCTTGCCAAGATCATATAGCACACAGTTCTTAAGTATTTTTTAAATTAGTTCTTGAACCTAGACCATTGGGATATGAACCCAATTCTGCTATTTATTAAGCTATAGAACCTATAGAAGTTACTTAATTGCTATAATTTCCTCATTTTATGCAATAGAGATATTCATAGAGGACTTTGTGAGAACTAAATGAGTGGGTATATGTGTGTGTGCTTTTGTCCCTCAGTTTCCTCAAAAGATTGACACCAAGCTTCTAGGATGCTCTCAAGTCCCTTTATAAAATGGAATAATGTTTGCATAAAACCTATGCACATTCTTCTGTTTAATAAAATCATCTCTAGATTATTTTTAATATCTAACAAAATGCAAATACTACATAATTAGCTATAGTACTGTGTTGATTAGGGAATATGACAAGATTTTAAAAAGTCTGTACGTGTTCACTATAGAAACACTTTACCTTCCCTCAATATTTTCAATTAGATGAACTTTGTGGGTACAGGACCCATGGACACAGAGGGACAACTGAATCAAGACTTAATTTATGTGTATATAATTGAAGACATTGTATGTATATAGTTAGAGGACTGTGTAGCCCAAAGTATGTACTCAACAAATGTTGCATTTTAGTTATTTTACTTTTGACCTTATAATCCTCTAGGGAAAATAGCTCCTATTTTCTTTTAGACTTGTGATAACATTCACAAGGCATTTTCAGCTACTTTGTAGTCCTATATTCTTTTAAACTTTTTTGAATTGTACCAGTGTTATAAACATGATTTATATTGTTTTCTTTTTCTTGGATTAAAAAAAGAAAATGCATGCAAAACACATAAATAATGCTTGCAAACCAACCTAGCAGACAATAACTGAAATATGGATTAGGTATTAAATACTTAGCAAAAATAGGGACAGTGCAACATTGACCTTTTAAAACAAGGGTGGAAAGAGTTGGTATTGAGGGGTCTATGTGAATAAGAAAGGATGGGTTCTGGTCTCCCCTATTGTGGTCTAAGACCATGGAAAAGTGAATAAAGAATGGTACCTGGTTGCATTTCTTTTGCTAAGTGCCTTCTGAAAAATTAGATAAGATAATAGAAAGTCCTGCTTATAGACAGTTGAGCACTAGTCACTGGTATTTGTAGATTCTGCACATCTCCACATACATGTTTTGACCATGGCCATTTGATCTTTAGAATTGTAGGTTTCAGTCTTAGAAACATTTAAAAAGCTATTGTAGGGATTAGTCCATCTCTGAGCTCCTGAGGTTACTTGATTCTTGGCACCGTTCTTGAAAGGATGACAAAATCATTTATGAACATAAACAAGGGTAAAATTCTGCTGATAACAATTATTTTTGAGTAGAATTAGAGGCATGCATTAAGAGCACACCAGGGACAGTGCATGGGAGTGCTGAAAATTTGTGTGGTGCTGCACAAGAGGTCATTGGACACCACTCCAAAACTTTTGTCTCCACCGAGTGTGTCAATAGGGAAGGAAAGTAACATTTAGAAAATGAAGCAGATATGAGCCATAGAGTCCACAGATGTCCTAAGAACCAGTAATGTAAACCTTATCAGATCACTGTTTTGATAGAGGATCCCTATCCACGGCTGCCAAAAGTTACATCTCAATTTCAGGAAATAACGGTGAGCATCTTAAGCAGTTTTACACATTGATTCAAACAGGCTTCCAAGCAAACCTGCCTTCCATAATGGAGACTGGCAGTAGGGTTCTGATAGATGGCATTATGCAAAGTTCTAATGATTTCTGCAGGAGTTTGTATTAGGTTGCATCGCCAGTTTCTTTATTTCTTAATCCATATGGGAAGGTAATTGGCATGAAATACAGCAGACAATTTACCAAATCCTGAAGTGAGCTATGCCCGAGGCTAAGAGAAATTGATTATTAAGGTTAGAAGCCAAAACATTTTGAAAAATTGGAAGTAGAGTCTGAGAGATGAAGGTGCAAGCTAACCAAAAGAATCAGGTACACATATCACTGAAGGAGGGAGAAGCTCACAGTAAAGGTGAGACAAAAGGATGGTAGAGGTGAACAGCAAGTGAAAAATGATGACTGTCACTCAAATTATAATTGACAAAGTTATATTCCCCCTGATACCTAAAGTATCAAATATACACAAATTTCTTTTTTTTCTTTTTGTCATAACAGACTACAGAGTCATGTTCTGAACAACTTAATAAATTTTCACTACACCATCCAATATAAGGAACTATATATTAGACAGTGAATTCTTACATAGCACATTCTTATGAATAATTTTTAACACTTATTTGATGCTCACTCTGTTTTTTGGACGTCATTGTTCTACCTAACTTCACCTGCATAATGAAAATGGAAATGCAAGATCTATGCTATTGTTGATTTTATGTCACTACTGAGAAAATAAAGGAAGGCAGAGGTTAAGTATCTTGCCTGGATGCACAATAAGTGTTCAAGTTAGAATTTGAGACAAGCAGAGGTTATCTCTTAGCTCCAAAATTACTTACTTGAGAGAGTATGATGAAGCTCTGGAGTCTACAACAAGATCAATGTCTCCTTTGAAATTTTACACTCAGGATAGATTGATTATCTTAGATTTGAAATGCACTTTGGATGTTACCAATAGATGGGACCTCATGTAATCCTGCCCTGGTGTGAAAGAACAGGCCAGATAGTAGTAACCATATTCATACAGATGTTCAGGTTGTTTAAGTATACCCATGCATACAATTAGAAAATTCTGGAACCTAGATATTCTGTTTGTTTTTCCTTCAGATCAATATGCATCTACTATTATTCTTCCCTGCATCTTATGATAATCTTTTATAAATAAAAGCTATTAAATAGAAGATACTGTTTAATAAGCAATATTCATTTTGGGAATAATTTATAATTCTATAAAATACATTGAAGTATACTAATGGCTAAAATGACTACCATATGTGTGAATTATATAGATTTCAAAAATGAGATAATTGTGTGAATAGTAAAGAAATAACTTCATTGTACCACAGGAAAAATTTTTTTAAGTTTGATAAAATAAAAGAAATTTTTGTTCTTAACTCACAGAAAATAAAAATACTAAAATCTAATGCAGAAATCAATTTCTTATTCCAGTGGAAAATTTTTTGGAAATACACTAGAATCCTGTATTTTGAGACCCATAAAATCTATTTTTGTCAGTACTTCTGCATATATTCACATGTTAATCGTTGAATGAATTTTTCATTAATTTTCATTCATTCTTTTGTTCATTAATTCAACAAATAATTATTATAACTTTACTGAATGTTGTTTTAAATAGTAGATAGCAAAATTATACATCTCTACTATCATGAAACTCCAATTTGGATAGAAATAATCATCAGCCAAGTAATCCCATCAATAAATGAAACATCATATCTAGAATAATACCATGAATAATTTATATCTGATATATAATTCATATCTACTGTAGTGTCATTTTATATGAGAGACATAGCTGAAGCTATGAGAACATATGGCATCATTCCTGTCCTAAACTGGAGGGAAGTTCAAGCTGAAATAAGAACAATCGCAAGGAGCAATTAAGTAGGATAGTATTGGGGAGAACATTTCAAGTAGAGGAAACAGCATATGCAAAGGCCCTGTTGAAGTAGGGTTAATATTGGCATAGAGGAACTGGAGAAGAAAAGAGTTGGGAGGATCATAGTAAATAAATAAGTACAAAATAAATCCTGAGTGGGAGAAAAGGCTAGAGATCCTGGCAGAGATTTTAGACTTTATCCCAGGATCAATGGAGGATATTGGAAGGTTTCTGTTCAGTTTGTTTTTGTTTATTTCTTACTGGTTTTAGTAGATTACTTGGGGAGGGAGCGAGGACAGGAGTAGATATAAGTGCTGTGTTCATGTGAGTAAAAACTGAGATTTGGACCCCAGCTGTTTCACTGGTTTCTGTTCAATCCTTCAGCAATGCTTCTCTCCTCCAACACCTGAGGTTCATTTAATGAGTCATCTTGCACTGTTTGTGCTGTACATGCTCAAACAATGTGGGCAGATTAGAGTTCTTACAAATGTGCTTATGCTCAGGGGTAGAGAATCAGGAGAGGATTTCTTATAGCTTTCATTCCTCAACATAGTTGTGGCTGGGTTTCTTTCCAGAGTAGAGTTTTTGTAAAGCTCATTCCTCCCTTTCAAGTTGAAAACCAGTTGAAATGAGATGTGAGTTAGATAAATGGAGATCAAAACTTTAGCTTCTTTATTGGCACATGCAACTTGGAGAATATGGTAAACATCTAGGTCACAATTGATCTTCCTAATCCTGTTTCCTGAAAGAATAATCATATTCATGCAGAACTACAAACCCCATCCCACCCACTTCCTCCTCCCCATAGAAACCTGTCCTAATAAGTTCCACCTACAGAAAAGCAGGAACTACTGTATGTCTTGTAAAGAAATGGGAAAAAACAGGGAAGAGGAGCTGGAGAAAGACTATCCAGATGTTATTCCCCTTCTAGGAGAGGAGTGATGATGTATGAAAAAGAAGGATAAAAGTTCTTCCCATGTTGTTCTGCTTAGAGGTTCAGAAGAAATTATTTCCACAATGCAGAAATAAGGGGTGTGTAGTGAATAAATGCCCCCTCTGTATATTTCCAGCATATTTTCATTCTTTTCTGTCTTATTTTGTTTCTTCAATATCTTCTAGAAAGTCTAGTCTCTTTCTCTCCATGCAGACACACTCATGTGTAGTTATGTGTACATTTCAGGCAAATATAACAAAATAAGCCAAGTGGAGAAGAATTACAGAGATAGGTAGGTAGGTAGGTAGATAATTAGTTTAGATGAGAGAGAGAGAGAGGAGAGAGAGAGAGAGAGAGAGAGAGAGAGAGAGAGAGAGAGAGAGAGAGAGAGAGAGAGAGAGAAGGATCTTCCAAAATGCTTGGTTATATAGGTAAGAATCAAAGGCAATCTAAATTACTAAAAGACATAAAAGTGATGGGAAGAAATAAATACTTCTTCGAAACTGAACTAATCTTAAAATTAATGTACTTGCCCACAGTGAACCCCTCATGCATGTGTCTCTTCATGCTTCTCATTTGAGTACATGCTGCAGCCTCTGTGATCCAGGTGGCCAGAAGCCATGGAACCATCTTACACTCCGACCTGTGTCTGACCCTTGTAGACTCCAGGAGGTGCCTTTTGGTACTGCATCAACCGTACATCTTTGTCCTGTAGCTTCTAGTAGGGTCCAGACAGTGGTCCTGTAGCATCCACCAAAGGATGATAAACTCAATGTTTTTATTTCTTAGCTTCTTTGCTCATGACCGCAGTTAGACAATGGCTGAGTTCCTGGACCTGTGGCTGGAGCCCTGCTGGGCAGCCATATAATTGAGGCATGCATGATATTATTTCTCTATTAAAATGTGTGCATTAAAAAAAACTTGGCCATAAATATTAGAATTAAGTAAAATTATTGGAGACTGAAAGCTATTTTGTCTATCCTCTCTCTCTCTGTATCTCTCTCTCTCTCTCTTTTTCTCTGATTGAGAGACTGTAGGTAACTGAAACCATGGGGATCCCAACCATGGATGAGGAGGTACTACTGTCATACAAAAAATGATCACATAAACACATCAGGTAGTGTGCAAAGTTATTTATAGATACTATCACAATGCACAAAATTTTCATACATGAGAAATAATCTCCCATGCGTTGAGAGAGATCCTAACTTTAATAACATCCAAAAAGTATCACAACATATAACTTTAAATCTCAATCTTGCTATTTCTTTGCTGGATGACCTTGGACTGGCTAGTCAATCCTTCTGTCCTAAGTTTTTCCTGCACAAAGGATTTTGAGTGTTAAGTGAGATAGTCTATAAATGCCTAACATGTTATATGCACTCACTTTTCTATGATATTCATATGCACCTTGGTTTGGCTTTCCATATTTTCAATTTCCCGCAGTCAACTAGGATCTAAAACATTAAAAGGAAAATTCCAAAATAAACAATTCATAGGTTTTTAAATTTTGAGTACTGTTCTGAGTAGCATGACCAAGTAGTGTTCACTCGTGACGAGATTCTCTCTGTATCCAGCACATCCATGCTGTATTTGCTACCCACACTAGCCATTCAGACATTGTTACAGTTTTCAAATCCCCTGTCATGGTAATTATGGCCTCAGTGCATGATAGTGGTGATGCTGGCAATTCAGATGTGCCCAAAATAAGACACAAAGTACTTCCTTTAAGTGAAAAGGTGAAAATTCTTGACTTAAGAAAGAAAATATATTGTATGTCGAGATTAAGATATACAGTAAAATTTATTAATCCCTTACTGTGCCTAATGGTAAAATTAAACTTCATCATAGGCATGTATGTGTGTAGAAAAAAAACAATATATACAGGGCTTGGTGGTATTCTCTACAGCTTCAGGCATCCACAAGTTGGTCTAGGAACATATTTCCTGTGGATAAGGGAGGACTAAGTCCATGTTGTTTTGTTGCTTTTATCTAATGATTTAATGATCTTGACTTAAGTTGCACAACACACTTCACCTTCTGTCTAATGACTTTTCATGTGTTCTATTATTCTTTACACCATGGCTCCAGCTAAGTTTATCTGCCAATCCTATCAATTAGAACAGGGCATAAGTCTGTGTTTTATAGCACATTACTTAAAAGAACCTTTTTTTTTTTTTCCTCCTGTAGGAAAGTAATAGTTTCCATAGGGAAGTCTTCACTCTTGCTCAGTTCACATCGGAATGTCAAGGCCTGAGGGCAGGAACCTTATCTGTGGCCTTCTCTGCTGTTACACAGCAGGGCCTGGCATATCATGATCTCTTACTTGTTCAGTAACTGAAAGGAGCAGCTAAGGTGGGCAAAATGGAGTGATCTTCTGTTCTGCTCTCTAGCTGAGAGTCAAGGCAGAACACACAAGGCAGGAGACACAAGGTACCCTGCTGTCTGCCCTTGGCCGATACTGAACTTCTTTCTGATTGTTTTCTCTGTCCGGTGACACTTATTAATACGACCAGAGAGAAAACAGCTTCCTTTCATTCTAAAACACCTTCAACTCTCCCTTTTGATATCCATCTGCCAGAGGACACCTACGGGGCTATCCTTGCTGTCATCTTTAGAACTGTCGTTTTTCGAAATGCACAGAGTTCAGTTTTTACTACTTGATCCATCCTAAGGTATTTTCCTTTACTCTCAAAGTGTAGATTGGAGCCTCCTGTTGTCTCTGCATCCTACCTCATATGTGCCCATGTCCAAACCCTGATTGTCCTTGATTTTAAATATCTACATTCTGTATTCTAGAAACTCCTTTAGAGTAGAAAATGTGTCTGTCAGAGATAACACTGTTTCTCAATGGGCCAGCATCACTGTCGGAATGCATTTAACCAAATGTTTATAAGAAAATAACTCATGGGTTATTCTGAGAACCTAATAAATATTATATCCAAGAGGCTAAGCCAGACATGTGGTTTATTTTCCAATATTGATAGTATTATAAACTTCATATTATTGAAGAGAAAACTGAGGCACACGAGAGGTTAAGCAATTTTCCCAAGGTCATGTGGTGAGTAGGAAATAATATATTCGTGAATAGAAAGTATTTGAAATCACCACATGTACAGACTGCTCTTTTACCGAAGTACTCTACATTGTGCTTGTGTCAATAATACATAGCTTTCGAAAAATCCCATCTCTTAGGGAAAAAAAAAACAGACAAAATTCTCAGAGATTGCATATCATATGCTTTTCCTTTTTCAAATAATAAGCATTGTTGTTGTAAATTGTATTCTTAATCCAAATCATGGTAACCTTTGATAGTCCTGGCCAAGATTCAGAATTTGTAAACAAAAATAAAACAGAAAAAGCAACATTGTATATCTGACAGCTCCATATGACAGCAACCTGGATTCTATTCTTTGGTTCATTGTCTAAACCTTGGGGCAACTGAATTTGCTGCATTAAAGCAAGTTTAATCTTAATGAAATCGGGGATTGACAGATTCACATGCTGTAAAGATTGCTGAAGTGGTAAACAAACCCAGTGGAACTAGACCATCACACAGCACTGAGATGAATTAGGAAGCTACTTGAAACAGAACAAATTATATTTGTGATGATTAAATTCAAGAAACACTCTGAATTGAAATGAGAGATACAAATGGTGAAAGAATTGATCTTTGATAAAAATTTTTGAGGCTTGGAAAGATTCTGAATAGGCAGAAAACACTTAGGCAAATCAAAAAGCTCATAAAATAAAAAACCCAGATCAGAATATTGTAAAGATAGTCACTCAAGAAATAGTAAAGAAAGCACACATTCTTTTTGAGTCTCTGGAAAGAATCACCATAAGGTAAACATCTAAACTGTAGCTCAAATTATAGAAACTGACAAAACTAAAAAAAAAAAGAAAAAGAAAAAGAAAAACCAAATAAAAACACTAGTAGTTTAATATTTTTAACTTTTAAATTTGAATTTATAGTTTTTGAATAATGCATTGTATGAGATAAAAGGTGCTTTAAAATTTAAAAGGTGCTAACTAATACTATAAATTTTGTAACAAAGAACCAGTTTTCTGCATATTCTTCTAATTTCCTTCTCTTAACTTTAACTCCTAAGAGGCAACCACCTTCTACTTATTCTCTTGTTTATTTGGTCATTTTGTTTCATGTTTCTACAAAATGAGCATTTAATACCATTTTATTTACATATTTTATAAAAAATAATCACATCATAATATAATGGATCTATGTCAACTTAAGAAATAAAATAAACTAGCTGCTGTTGGATTTTTCCTTTCTCAAAGGAAAGCACCTTCCTGTTTTTTATGATTTTTAATAAGCTAGCATTGTCGTAAAAATTCTTTATCATTTTGTCATTTCAGAAGCTAAAATTAAAGCAAAGTTGATTCTTCCATTATGGAAATGTAAATACTACTGAATTCCTTTCTTTTGTACCTCCAGTGGAATATAAGGGCCCAGTTCATTCTCTAGCATTTTTCTTGTGTGTGTGTGTGTGTGTGTGTGTGTGTGTGTGTGTGTGTGTGTGTTGGGGATTGAACCCAGAGCCTTGTGCATGCCAGGCAAGCACTCTACCAACTGAGCTACGTCCTCAGCTCCTAGTTTTGCAGTTACTTTGAAAATTGAGGGGTGCTGAAGACCCCTACAGCCCCATTTGTCAGTCAGCCTCCATAGAATGGTTAGGTATACTGGGTGTGCAATGTCTCAGGGTGACCTGAGAGAAAGTCTGGGACTGCAGGGTCAGTTTGAATATATGCTCTGCCACTGGGTATTTTGACAGTTCCTTTACCCACCTAATTCCCTAATAAAGGTGTGAGATTTTTGTCTCTGATAAGAATAATAATATCTTGAACAATTAAGCATTAAGAGAGAAATGTAGAAATATTTGAGCAATATGAATTTTTTTGGTATAAAAATTACCATTTCTGAAAATGCTGTTTCTGAATCACTTAAGACTCACCAGAGTGAGTGAAAAAAACTAAAAAGGTCTCACTTCACAGCAATGGAAATAGGATTTCTATGGTGGAAACCTGGAAGTTTGTATATAAACTAGCACCCCTCTGGAAGAAACAATTCTAATGTAGGAATAAAACCTTGGGAAATGGTATCTAATTGACAATAGCATCCAGTTTTAAGGTGTTTACTCCATTATGAAAACACTCAGAGATACTGGAAGAGTTTTCATTTCAGTTCTTGATTTGGGGAATGACCACTATTTCATTTTCTGGAGTCACTGCATAGAATCAACTTGAACTGATAACAGCTGGTTTTTCCATAAGAAAGAGAGACAAAGCTGGGCACTGTGGGCTGAGGGAGGGAGGCACTAAGCAACTCAGTGAGCTCTGTCTCTAAATAAAATACAAAATAGGGCTGGGGATGTGGCTCAGTGGTTGACTGCCCCTGAGTTCAATCCCCCTGTACTGAGAGAGAAAGGGGGGTGGGGAAGGAGAGAGAGAGAACTATTCTTGGGAAATTTCATCATAAATCATAAAAAGTTGAAATTAAAAGATTAGCACAGTTAATTTTTTGTGGTATGTCTTTTGATATGAGAAAAGCATCAAAATTATTTCACAAATAGAATGCAAATTTAGATTTTCCAGGGTTTATAACACAATTCTAAAAATGCTTAACACTACATATTCAAAGATAACATTCTATTTTGATAAATGTAACAAGGACATAACTCACTGTTATTGTATAAGAAAATAAGATAAAGGCCATTATAGGTACCATCTCAAATAAATTAAAAATCAAGATTGAGCCTCAACCAACTCAGTATTGGTAAATGTCACAGGTGATTTTATACAAGTTTTATTATAAATAAATCCCTGCTCAGAGTTGAATGCTTTACATTGACATCTCCAGGCTTTACAGTGCTTGCTAATTATAGTGTTCTGAATTGATTTTCCATAAATACCCACTTAATGTGTTATAGCATTGATTGGAGTAATTATAGAAAGACTTGAAAATCAGAGATAGGCCAGTGTAGGGTGGAATAGATCGAGATATATGATCTTTCCCTGACCTAAATATGAAACAATCACGTGGCAGCTGGAGAATAACTGGAATTATTGAACAGCAACCCATTCTTGGCGCAGGTGTTTGGAATCCAAAATAATCACCTAAATATGCATAACTGAGTTTGTCATTACCACTTACTATCTCTGCTACCCAGTGGAGGAATACTAAACAAACACAGAGAATTTAGGACCAAATTTATAAATTTGCAAGCAAAATCAATTTTTTTCAGGATATTTGCTTGGAACTGTCTAGCACAGATGACCAGATGGGCTCAGAAATCACATTCTTTTCCTTCCATTATGCTTGAGAGTCTGTATATTCCCAATTGGCAGCTGTTTAAATCTAATAAGATTTCTAAATTCTGAGGACAAGCTTTGAATATTAAGAGATCTTAATGGCAAAGTTGAACTAAAAGTTTGGCTCAAGAATTTGTAAGGTTGTTGGTTCTAAATTTTGAGGTGCAAGCTGAGACACCCGACCATCTTCTATTTCGCTGCAGGTTTCTCTTCTACACAGAGAAATGAACATTTTTGAGAAATATTTCAAAAAGAGTTAACTTGTAATATCCAGAGGTACCTTACAAATTATACTTCTTGTAAATCAACTGTATAAACCAGGTGATGGGAGATGATAAAATCATTAATAGGTCCTATAATTCACTTGGCAATTTCTATACGATTCAAAATCATGTTAGTTATCTTTCTTCATAATTACTAGTCCAAGTACTTTTAATTGTATCATCTCATCTGCTCTAAATTAGTAAATTGATTTTTTTATCAATAATTTAACTTATATAGACTGTTTAGCTCTGAGTAAAGTCCTCATGGGCAGAACAAAATGCCTTTTGTCTCTTTTGATAGATTATAGCAAATGCTATTAACCTGTGTATATCTTAAATTATAATATTAAACAGTTATATAGCATTTGTCATGTAATGGAAATAATTTTAAACATTATATATATATAACTCATTCGATAATGACAATAATGCAGTGTCATAAATACAGATATTACCAGTTTTTCAGATGTAAAAATTAAATAACAAAGTAGTTGTTCAACTTGCCCTACTTCAGAACTATGAAATGGCAAGAGTGGGATTTTAAACCTAGGAAGTCTGGTGTCACAGTCTGTGTATTTTAAATCTAAAAAAATGACTAGAAGTTAGAGAAGTTTTGTGATTTTTTGAATAGCTTTCCTAATTTACAGAATGTAAAAGGAACAATCATTATTTATTTATTGGGGACCTATGAAATATTGAGATGATTGATATAAGCAATAGATGTGTGGGACAAATATCTTGTCCTAGGAGATTACATCTGAAAGAAGGAAGCAAAAAATAACCAAGCTAAGTAAGTGCTCAGCTAAGTGGTGATGGGGGAACAGTCCGGTGAACTTGGTGCTTTGGATTGGTTGGCCAAGAAGAGCTGGCAATGAGTATGAAAAAGAGAAAAATTCAGACCTATGAAGGGCACCAAAAAACTGTAGACAAAGTAAAAGCAAGTGGAATCACTGGGAGAGGAGAAACTTAGTGTTTTAGGAACAAATAGGAAGTCATATTGTTCATATATAATCAGTGAGAAGGATGGTCATGATCTAATTTCATCACCTAAAAATCCATCGTTTGAAGCCCTTGCCACTGGTACATCAGAAGGTGACTATATTTGGAGGTAAGACCTTTAAAGAGGTAATTAAAAATAAAATGAAGGTCATATGGGGGACCTTAATCCCATATGGCATTTATGCTTATAAGAAAAGAAAATCAGGTACAGAGAGAAGACCATATGAAGGTACATTGAAAAGATGGCCAGCTGTATGCTCAGGGGAGAGGCCTCAAAAGAGGTCAACCCAAATTTCTCTGAATCAAATTTGGATGAAGAGACAGACATGCTCAGAGACAAGATGATAGGAAGACAGATAGGGTGAAATTCATGTGAAATGGAGCAGAGGGTAGGGTTATGCTGTCACAAGTCAAGGAACATCTGGGGCTAGCACAAGCTGGAAGAGGCAAGAAGAAAACACTTCCTCTGCAGTTTTCAAAAGGAGCATGGGCTTGCTGACACCTCCATCTTGGACTCATAGCACTAGCAACGTGCAAAAGTAAATTTCTGGTGCTTGTTAGGGAAGCCATTCATATAAGGAAGAGGGTATGAGATTCAGTTGTAGTTGGAGATGGGATCAGATCATGACTCTGATGATAAAGAAGTTTGAATTTCCTCTTAAGGACATTGAGAAGCCAAAAAAAATGGATATTAAACAGGATTATAGTATTGTATGGTTTGTTCTTTAAGAGGTCCAGTGGTTCCTTTGTAAAGAACAGTCTTTAGCTATGCAAGGTGACAGGAGGACTGTGAGATATATCAGGCCATATGAATGTCTAAATATTGTCTAAAAAGTAAGACATATAAGAGATGTAGATATTTGAAATATGTTTTAAGAATAAAAGTGACAGAACTTAGAATGTTATCTGAGAAAGGGTTTGGTGGCAAGATAGACTGTATTTTAAGAGTGAAGTAAAGGAATAAACTCTGACTTCTAAACTTTCTGGTTTAGTATGTTCACACCAAAATTACACTGATATTATTTTTATGAGCTTCGAAATTATGCTTCTCCACAAATAATGAGAATGCCGACACACATTCAAAGGAACTACTTACTAAGCATCTTTTCTTACACAGTCAGTAGGCTTGACCAAATGTGTTGACATATATTTTGTAATCAGTGATTAAATGTTTTGATATATGGATCTATAGTTGTGGATAGAAAAAAAAATAAGGTTGTCTCTTTGGGATTGTTCTACATAACCATAACCAAAAGCTACGTGTACAATTTTACTAATGTTTTTAGATGGAATCAGGAATTGGTAAACTGTAACCCACCATCTGTTTTTGTAAATAAAGTTTCCTCAGAAAACAGCTATGCACATTCATTCACATGTGGTCTGCAACTGCTTTTACCTTAAAATGGCAGAGTGGCCCACAGTATCAAAAACATCCACTCTCAGGTCCTTTACTTAAAGAATTGTAGACTCATGTGTCTAAATAATATTAGAAATATAATTAATGTCTCCAAGTTATTCCTGGAGAAGTCTCCATATGGAAGTATGTTCACCAATAATCTGGGTTCACTTCAGCCACTGCTCATGTAAAGACTAATGTTTTTAAAACTTCTGAGGCACCAGAGGAAAAAAAATCAGTAGAAAATAAAGTGATTAAATCCAGAGGCAATGTGTTAGTCTCTAAGGGCTGTTGTAACAATATACCACATATAAGATGCCTTAGAACAATATAGATTTGTTGTTTTACAGTTCTCAAGATAAAACCTCAAAATTAGGGTTAACAGGGTCATGCTCCCTCTGAAACCTAAAGAAGAAGGATGCTTTCTTGCCTCTTACAGCTTTTGTGGGTCCAAGGTATTCCTTGGCTTGTGGCAGCATAAACTCTCCTCTCTGCTCCACGTTCACATGACCTTCTCTCTGCATATTGTTACATATCTTCCCCTATGCACATCCCTGTCTTTGTCTAGATTCCTGCTTTTTATAATGACAACAGTCGTATTGCATTAGGTCCAAATCTGAAAACTTCATTTTTATTTTATTATTACTGTAAAAGACCCTATTTCCAAATAAGTTTACATTCTCAGGTCTTAGTGGTTAACACTTCATTATATCTTTTTGGAAAAAAAATCATATAATCAAAAATAGTTAGAGAAGTCAGTAATCATATATATTCTAAGGTTATCATGTTTTTGCAGCAAGAACCATTTATGAATCTCAAGTAAACTTCAAGAATATTTCTCTTAGGAAATATTCACTGAGTTCATTTCCTTCTCCATCCAAATAGTAACCTTAGTAGTGTAAAAGTTGGAAAAATTTTGGATTCTTTACTCATAAAAATCATTAACTGCATAACAAATTCAAAATGAAATCCAGCATTACCACAAAGGATGTAAAGGATATTGTTGCAAAAATAAGTTGAATAAAATAATATTGTCTAAAAAGTAAAAAGAGAAATAAAAAAATTATACATACTTAATAGACTTTGTGAGAACATAATAACCGATACCAAAAAAAAAAAAAAAAAAAGGTTACAAAGGTTGAAGGGGGACAGAGCTTATCTAATTAAGATAGTACGGAAACATGGCATTAAAGTGATTTGGTAGAGAGTGCCAAATGCCCACCACTAGTAATGTAGAGTTGTTGTCTGGGGGTGGTGGTTCAGTGATGGCCACATTTCTCTTGCCCCCTTGAAATTATAGGGAGCTGCATGACTAATTCTCATCAATGGAATATAGACAGAAGCAATGTTTGTGATTTCTTTGGCTAAAGGGGTTAAGAAGCCAAATCCTATTTTTGCTGCCTCTCCCTCATCTGCTGGCTAGATGTGGATGTCCAGGTTGACTTTGGCAGAAAATTCAAAGTTAGATAGTAGTCTCGAAGGACTTTGTGAAGCAGACCACCACACTCACCACCTCACCACCCACTGCAGATCAAGAACACATGCATTGAGCTATCATGTGGACAAGACATAAAGTTTCAGGTTATTAAGACATTGAAACTTTAATGTTTGCATATTTTATAGGTTAATGTTATCCTAGCAAGCACAGGTGAACATCATGAAAACTTCAAGGCCAGTGGCAGAATAAGGAACTTCCTGGTAAAGACTGAAAATAGGAATAAGCCACAGAAGTGACAAAAGATGTAAGGGGATAAATTTGCTGGAGCACCTCTACTGACGTATAGTTAGAAATAAGCCTAAAGAACTAATTAGGGCTTGGTCATAATGAAAGCTTTTGAATGGTGGAATAGGTATTCATATTTAATTCATAATATACTAAAGAACTGTTAAAGAACTATGAGCATGGTGTTATAAATTCAAAAGCACATGTAGAATGATTTTTTCATATTCACTTACGTATACAATGCCTTTTTAAATTATTGTTTTTTTAGTTATAGGTAGACAGTATATTTTACTTTATATATTTTTATGTGGTGCTGAGGATTGAACCCAGTGCCTCATATGTGCTAGGTGTGTGCTCTACCACTGATCTACAACCCCAGCCCTAGAAGGCATTTTTGAATAAAAGATTATAGCAACTTCAAGTAATTAATATAGCAGTAGCATATAGGAAGCATTGGATTGAGGACAGAAAGGAAGCATGACACTCACAAAATAGGATATCGGAATATTTTAGTCAATCGGGACCCTAAAAACTATAATAATGAATATTTCAGACTTACAAGCCATAGTCTGAGTTGCAGCTATTAAAATCTGACAGTGTAGCATAAAAGCAGTCATAGAGCACAGTGCTGTGTTTTAGTAAAACTCTATTTATAAAAATAGTTGTATAGCCAATGAGTTGGCCAGGATGGGCCAGATCATTGGAGCTCAGAAGGAAGAGTAACAAAAATAAAACTATGGAGACGAGGGGTTTGAAGGACAAAGAAGGAAAGTAATGTGACACATATTTCAAAGTCATTCTAATAGAACTCAATGCACTAGGATAGCACTTCCCACGTTGTCTAATAATCCGTACAACATTTTCTTTTTCCACTGCAGTAGGAGAGTTCTGTGAAGTAAAGGCTGAAATTCATTCACCTTTTTATTACGAACGTTTTGCTGATATGTGGAAGCTAAACCACAGTAAGAGGGAGGGAGAGAAGTTCAGAAGGTTATTCAAAGGGTAATGAAAGGAAAGGAGAGTGATAGAAATAGGAAAGACAGTAGAATAAACTTAACATAATTTTCCTATGTACACATAAGAAAATACCAAAGTGAATCCCACCATCATGCCCACCTAGAAGAATGGGGTCCTAATTAGAATAAGATATATTCCATGCTTGTATAATTTATCAAAATTGATTCTGCTGTCATGTACAACTAATAAGAATCCCCCCAAAAAAATAATATATCAAGTTCTCAGTGAAATGTTTTTAAGTTAATTGGATCAATTTTGACAGAATATGAAAAGTACATTAATCAGTTTTCTGTTACTGTGACAAACTACTTGAAAAAAATCAACTTACAAAGAGGAAGTTTATTTTAGCTCATGGAGGTATCAGTCTGTTGTTGCTTGCTCTCATTGCTTTGGGACTGTGGCAAGGAAACACATCATGACTGAGATCATGCAGTGGAGCCTAGCTTTACATGTTTTGGAAAACAGAAATTAAATAGAGAAGAAAGGAATTGGGGTCCCAATATTTCCTTCCAAGGCATGACCTCAATGACCTAATTTCCTGCCACCAGGCCCTACTTCTTAAAGTTCCACCAGCTCTCAACAGTGCCAGAGGTAGGGGACCAAACTTTATTTTTTCCCAAATACATGGCCTTTGGTGGATTGTTTCAAATTTAGACCTTATGATAAACTGGGAAAAAGCAAAGATCCAAGGAGCTTCAAAGTGTTTATTAGTCATGGGTGACTGATAAATAGCCATGCCATTATAAGAAATGTTCATGGATTTGAACAACTTATTTAAGTCTTCTGTACCTGAATGTCCCAAAGTGATGTTAAAAACAGGAGGCATAAAATGAGACATTTGTTTTCCCTTTACCTCCACCCCAAATCTGATCTTCTAATGATCTCCATCTTTCTCTAATTTTTTTTTAACATTTATCTGATCACTAGAAACAGAAATCCTATGAGCCATTCTTTTCTCTAAAAATACAATTTAGAGACATTCAGACATTCCTGTGGGTCCCACTTTCAAATTTTAGTTTCAGATCAATTTATTTATTTCCACCATAATTTTTCATTTGGAGTATTGAAAAATACCCCTGATTCCAATATCAATACCCACCTTATGTTCTCTATCTCATTAATTCAGTTTTTTTTTCTGGACAAAAATATTCTATTATGTTCTTTTGAATTTAGAATAAATCTCTGTCCCATATCATAACCCACAAGGACTTTCATAATTTGTTTTTAACCCACATCTCTAACCCAGTATAAAGACGACTCTTAAGGTTATCCCAAATTAGCAAGTTATTGTTGCTGTCATTTCCTAAAAATTCTCAAGATGTTTTGAATGCAGGTATTTAAGTTTGTCCCTCTTTCTGCCTGGCTCTCTCCCACTCTTTTTGATTGTTCTGTAGGAGTAGTACCTGTGTGCTAGATCTGATGAACAGGCAGAGGGGCTGCCGATGCTCTCCCATCAGCTCCCACACTTACATATGTACTCATCCCTGCAATATATTCCTTATTCTCTGATCTCATAGTAATCTTGCTTCTCTTAGTGAATCCTCACATAGGTTTTAGTGAAAATACCAGTTCATAAAGAAATTTCTCCACTGACCCTTATCCTAAATTGATCCTTTCCATTACATGTATCCCTTATTGTACCTATCACAGACATGGCTATTGTTAAATAATTTTCTTGCCCTTTGCTTCACGCTAAAAGGCAGTAACTTATCTGTGAGACAGACAGACAGACAGACAGACAGACAGACAGACACACACACACACACACACACACACACACACACACACACACACACCATGTGGGAAGAGCAAGAAAACGCAAATAGAGCACTGGAGAAGAAAAGACATCTTTCCACCTCTTCTGCAATGATCCAGCTCCACCCTTCACTGCCAAAGCTTAACACAGTACTCACTGAATAGGAAACAGCATCCAGACAGATTCCAGTCTACTGTAGCAAGGAAGGTAGTGAAGGGTGAATTTGCAGCTTAGAGACTTTAAATAAACTAATGACTTTTGGATTTTAGCTGCATTATAAGGACATTCTGGTTCCTGCTGATTGAATGTCCTGTCTTTGTACTGTCTAACCCTTGAAATTCAGCAGTGGTGATGATATACATTGTTAGCTCATGTTGGATCAGGAATTTATTCTGATGTGAGTATTGCTGGTTAGGCCTACAATCAATCATATGGCTCCCAAAATATACCAAGTGAAAATCCAGGACCTTTGGGGCCCAAGATGATAATGGCACCATGGTTAAAGGAAAACAAACCCTTCAATTGGAAGTTCTTAGACACTGTGGAGACAGATGCAGAACTTACCTTAAATATTCTCTGTTCATCTTTAGTTTATTTTCTTCAGAGTCCAGAACAATGGACCTTTCACTCCCAGTACACCTAAACCTTACACCTTTAGCCCCAGCTTCACAAAACTGCTGTTCTTCTCCTCAGACAGAATTTACTCCTTTTCAAAATTAAGAAACCCAAAAGAACTTAGTGTGACAAGGTACATCCCTTTTTGAAGGATAAATATAGAGAGGTCAAAAGGAAAAATACTCCTATGTGGGAAGCAAAAGCAAGATATCTACTACTTCATTTGGATGCCCACATCTTTTATTAAAGCAGTATGGACTAGGGCAGTGAATGAACCTTGGGGCAGGACTGAGAGAGAGCACAGTGTTAGTTTCAACACACCCTTCCCTAGTCCAACCTGGATGAACCCTTTTCAACACTTCCTGTGGGTCTCTCCTCTTGAAGAGTCATCAACCCTGTTTCATTGCTACTACATCCTAGTTGTCAGATAATATTAAATGTGTTAGTCACCTGCCCTGTTATAGAAAAAAAATAAATTAAATTTCATTTTGACTCTGAAAATCTGCACTCTATTAGGGAATATCTACCTCTCTATCCCCATCTCCAAAGAAACCCCAAACAACTCTTTTTTTCTGTTGACCCCTGCATGGTATTAACTCTTTGAAAGACTACTACCTCTTTGGGATTAAGTGACATGAAGGAGGGCCTCTGCCTGCCCTTCAAATTCCTTTAACTTCTCTGGCCTTATCCAGATCACCACCACCACTCCTATATGAAATGCCAAGCTGGTTTTTTAATCTTGTCATGGATACCATTGACTGAATTTATGAGAGCATTCAATTTCTTAATACCAGTCTTGCTACGATGGCAAATTGTTTAGATTCATCATACTGATGTCTCTGTCTCTTTCTCCACCAGCAGTTCATATGCAGGCATTCTCCTGAACGGTGTAATATTTGGTGTGGACTCTATTATATTTACCAAACCTTATGGGGACTATCCAATCTCACAAGAAAAACCATTGTTCTGCTCAGAGTATCAGATACAATAGACAACTGGCATTTTCTTTTCCTCTCCCTTTCGGCATTCTAAAATTGCCATGTAATAAGTTATTTAGGATTTCTCCTTTTAGCTCAGATACATATTGGATAAATTTCTAACCTTATTTTCAACTCAAAAGTAATGTCTGAGGTACAACATCAAAATAGGCAGTAAAATCAATAAAGTCATTCATGGTAAAGTTTTGTATATCAGACATTGTAATGTTTGGATCCACATGTGTGAAAATCTTATTCTTCCTTTTAACATGAGTGCAGAAACCAGATGCTATGACTTTTTATACTTCTGATATCATGTTGTACTGGTAAGTTTGCATAAACACTCAAGTACGGCTTTTCACTTACTGAAATTAAGAACATCATATTTTTATATTAATAAATTTTGCATTGTTGTGGTCTGGAATCAAGGCACCATGCTGCTTCTGACTCTAGGTAGACATCTTCCTTGTTTCTTCTTCAGTTCTAGTGGAGACCATCAGTCCTTGGAATTTTTTGACTTACATCTTTATGACCTGAGTCTTTGCCTCTGTCTTCATGTGGCATATATCCTTCTAGGTATATGCCCAAATTTCCCTCATCCTATAAGGAGAGTGCTCATTGGGTTAGGAGTCACCCCAATTTGATACAATTATATCTTTACTTGTTCACACTGGCAAGGATCCTATTCCCAAATAAGATCATATTCACAGGAATAGGAGATTAGGACTTGAACATATTTGAGGGAAGGGGCAATTATACTATTTAACCCACACTATTGAGCAATCAAGAATCCGAATTTGTTAATTTGTTCTTTGCCTCTAAAATATAGTCATCTCTATTTGTTTAAAATGATAAAAATTATATTTGCAACATTTAAAATTTTTCTAGATAAATTAATTTCTAGAACCATGGATTGGCTTAAAAATCAGAAATAAATTTGAAGTAATAATAGTCTAGTATTATTGTTCAAGGGTATTTTAAGATTTGGTTCCTTTTTAATACGTTTTGTAGTAACAAAAGGGACCATGATTTAGGATCTCAGGAAAGGTATGGTGCGTGGGGCCAGGTTCTACAAGGTGAGACATGTATACCACAGGGTTTTGAGCAGAAAGGGAATGGCTTCTTTACGAACACTTTGGAAATCACAAATCCAGTGATAAGAGTTATGGCCATAGAAATCTGATTATAATTTCATGAAGTTGAGAAAGATTTTGGAGTCACCTTTTAGCTCAGAATCTCACTTTATGCTGCTTCTTACGTTTGTATCACTGGGTTGTCCTGACCAAGAAAGAGTACGGTGTAAGGATTAAGGAAGGCAAGCTGGGAAAGCCTCTTGGCAACACCAATCACATGCAAATATTATACTCCTCATTTATTTTATCTTATTTTATTTACTTTCTGACTTCTATGTGAGGTGCTAGTATTTCTTTGTTTCTTCCATAAATTTTCCTCTTCTACCCAGTGAAGTTTTCCACAGACCCATTTTACAATTCCTACTCTTGCCTGGTGAAATCCCTATCTTGGGATCAGGAATTCTTATTTTTGTGGTCTGTCATTCCAATAGACTTTCTTTGTCTCCCATGAGTTTTAGTTCAACAAATGAAAGCCTTGGTGAGAGGTATTTGTTTCATTCTGTGTCTAAGGATCACTCTTGACTCTACCTTCAGTTATTAAATCCTCTCTCACTGATACAGATCTAAAGGTCAGTTTCAATATATATATGAATATATTTTATATATTTTACATATTTCATATGGAGATACATATATATATAAATCTTAATTGACAGTGCTTTTACTTATCTATGAGATGCAGTGGAACATGTCAATGCATGTATTACATGGCACAATGCTCAGGGTGATGGCCATATCCATCCTCTCAGACATTATTATTTTTTTGGTGTTAGAAACACTCAGAATTTTCCTCCTATGGTTCTTTGGGAATATTCAATTAATTGTTGTCAACCTCAGTTGTCCTCACGTGCTATAGAGCATTAGAAGTTATTCCTCCTACTCAGCTGCACCTCTGTGTCTGTTAAACATCCTCTCTCCCCCACATCCTTCCTGGACTCTGATAACTACTATTCTACTCTCTACTTCTATAAGATCAACATTTGATTTTTTAATTTCAAAATTATATGTGTGCATTTGTGTGTGTGAGATAGATAGCATGATAAAGAGCAATATATACAAGTAAATGTTTCCCACTTTTAAAAACATGCATTATTTGCCATTTTGTACCTAACTCATTTCATTTAATATAATTTCCTTTAGCTTTTTTAAAAATTAATTGCCTGCCATGCTGAAGAGAGACATATGTGCCTTTTTGCTCACTTTAGTGCATTGAAAGGAACAAGGAGCATTTGTTTCTAGATGACTAGAAAGATCCTTTGGGCTTCAGATCACAAAAGGTGACTCTCCATTGACAGAAAGATGTTAATAGCTTCCACAATTTGTCAAGCCACTTGTGTATATTGTTATTTATCATGCTGTCTTTCTCCCTCACACACATAAATGCACAGATACTCGCAATTTTGAAACAAAGAAAAAGAGCTGGGACAAAATGAGGTTGTTTCTTTGGCAGAAGCCAGTGGTAATTTCAGTGTGTGCTGGTCTTGTAGCACACAGATTTTGTTTCCTAATAGAGGACTAGGATTTCACCCGCTCTCATTTTGAAGTGAAAAAAATCACAATTTCTGTGTGTATGGTTTTCATATTCCCACATCCCTATCCACCACCTGTTATCTCACCTTCTGTTCATTTATAAATATGAGACTATGTCCATTAATTGTGATAACAAGAACTTCCACTGTATATGTTAAAGTATTGGATTATTAGTGCCTCCTACTTTATCAAATCAGAAAAAAATTAAAGCTTAATTGATCTTATTTCTGTCATTGTTTCTTTTTTTTAATCCCAGCAAAGCCTTATAATAATGTCACCAAGATTTAACATATTTACTTACTATATGAAGTGGTAAGAGATGAGAAACAAACATTGAGACATATGTATTTGTGTCTAATTTTGACAAAACACATGACAGCAATCAACATAAAGGAGGAAAGATTTATTTAGGCTCACAGTTTCAGTAGGTTCAGGTCACTTGGCTCATTGTTTTGGGGTCTGGGGTGAGGTAGAACGTCATATTGTGGAGCAGGTGGTGGAGCAGAGCTCCTATCCAGGAAGCAGGGGGATGGGTGCTGAACAAAATATAACCTTCACAATTTTGCCCCAGTCATCTCTTTCCTCCAAGTAGGCCACAACTCCTAATGTTTCCACCAGTTTCCAATACAACAGCCTATGAAGGTATGACTTCATCAATGAATTAATGCATTGATATAGTTAGAGCCCTCATGATCCAATCACCTCTCTAAAACCCTACTTCTGAGTATTACTGCATTGGAGACCAATCCTTCAACACATGAGGTTTTGAGGGACAGATCACATTCAAAACATACCACCACTATGGCTATGAATTTAAAAGGCACCTTAGCTAATAGGAATGAGAAAACTAATTTGAGAAATTATAAAAGGTATATACTGATTATCTCTACAACATAGCGAACTCTGTATCATCATAAGCTTTAGTTTGGAATTGTCACTCAGAAAAATTTAGTAGCAGATATCCTTTTCACAGATACTGATTTCCTGTTCTGAACTATTTTCTTTCATATGGAGTCTTTGTATGAAAATTGAAAGTTGTTTGGCTTCAGTGAAGGTTGGCAGTTTCCTCTTTGTGCACTTCACCATATTATTAGCCTTTAGGTATTTTTTTAAGCTTCTAATAAGACACAACACCACACAGGAGACCTGTTTTCTGGTCTTATAATTTAAGATGTGTCAGTTAGGGCAGACCCTGCTCTTTTCTCCTGTGTAGATTCTTTCCTTTCAGGAGAACTAGGCAGGTTAATACTGCTCCACCAGTTTCCAAAAGCCCTATTGTATTGTATGATTTGAGTTCATTAAGTCTCTCTAAAAGGTTATTGAGGTGTTACATATTACACAGATAACCGGATCTCCAAACAGACCTTAGCTAAAATTCAGGATCAATGAACATCGCTTTCTCTGTGGTATCTCTAAAGAGTTCTGAATTAAGGATTTACCTAAGTGACGGACTGCATAATTAAATATTATAATTATAATATAGGAATGTGAAATATATAAGCCCTCTGATAAAATATGATAGATGCGTTTCCCTATCAAAAATTATAAACCATTTCAAAGAATGTTATTAGAATAAATTAAGAATTTATCACCTTATATGCATCTTATTTAAAACTGTCTCCTTAACTATAATTTTTTTTAATTAAAACATTCTTCAAGTAAGAAGTATTTTTCCCTGGGCGTTATGCTATTATTCGACCAAAATTCTAGAGAACAAGGGATCTCTGAAATAAAAGGGTTTATTGAGCTATGATATTTGATAGCTAAGAAAAAAGAAAGGACCAGATCCTGAGATAATTTCCCACCACTATCAGCATCACATCTGGGTGACACTCAGGAAACATCCTCCAGACCAAAGCTAAGAGAATTGTTATAAACTGTTACAGGAAAGCATCACAGCCTTCATTGGCTATAGATAAGAGGAGAAGAACCAGATGGGGGCCCGGAGGGCAGGGTTGGAGCTGGTGGAGAGCAGGGCTTTCCAGAAGAAGGAACAACTGTTGTTTCTGGATTGGTTGTTGGTTATGAGTCCAAAAGATTACTTTTAATTGTTAGAGTAGGTAACTTGAGACTAGAGGGGGATGGAGGGAGGGAAAATAGGGCCTGCTCCATCTTGAATGACAAAAGGTCATCCCAACTTCAGGATAAAGGTCCTTGTTCAGAAACCTGCTTCCTTCAGAGTCAGATTTGACATTTTTAATCTGCTTAACAGACTTCCAGCTTCCAATGAGCAGAGCACTGAGGCTGTCATTTGTGGAACCCCATTCATTGTCATTTCCATTACAACTTTAAACCCCAGTGGGTTTGCTTTAGACATTAATGTAAACTTTCAACACAGGGAAACCATCGTGGGCACAATAAGCCAGGCACAAAAACCACAGTAACTACCCCAAATACATAATATATGAAGAGAGAGATTTCCAGATCAAATACAAAATGTCTACCACATGGGAAACCCCAGGCCTTTCCACTCTTGGAGCCACCCTTCTGCATCCGATTCTATTACTTCCATCTCTCTAAATAAACACATTGTTTATTTTTTTTCTAATTGTGTTTCTCCACTGAAATATTTCTTTTCCAGAGGTAACATAAATAGGGCACATTGTCCCTGGGGTTACAATGGGCAGATTTCAACATAAACAGTCTTTGGATTGGTCTTGCCTATAACTGTTAAATATTTTTCCTTATTACCCCCCTCTTCATCCTCTGGCCTGTCATTAAATTTGTCACATAGAATTTTATTCTTATACCAAGGCTTTGTTATTTTGTAATAAATAAAATTGTTTGCTGTAGGTTTAGATTTATACTGGTAAAACACAAAGCTATATATCATTGCTCTTATTGCTATATACAAATTATTTGTATGTATGGTCTCCTTTTCAAGAAGAATGAAGAAGACTTTTGATATAGAGAAGACTACATTTTTTTTGTATTCTCAAGACATTAACTGAAGCAGAAAGAGAGGAGAGACAAAGGAAAAGAAACAGGAGACAAGGAATTTGCTGGTGTATGGAGGGAGAGTACAATGGCTTCCTCTGTACTTTCTGCTTCTTTGGCTAGGCTATGAATTAAATTGACATGAAACAGATTAACTGGAAAAACTCAATTTTACTTACACATACTCAGGAGTCCCATAAAATATGAGACCTAGCACAGGACCTGATGATCAAAGCTTATGTAATATCCTTACCTACAAAAAGGAATAGAAGTTTGGGGCTTTGGGGCATTGACGAATCCAAACTTCTGGAGGTCTAGGAGACAACAAATGATAACACTTGTCTGATGGTAGTTCTTTTCCTGGTAAAAACACCTTGGCTAATGAAAATTTCCTGTAAAGATATAAATTTTCTTTACAAAACAAAAGTTTCTTGCTGCAGTCTGGCTGGGCACAAAATTACGAGCCACTCAAACAGGAATAAACTTTATTTTTGAAACTCCCGCCAATGCCCTGTATGCTCCCGGGAAATATGCTGATTCACACACGAGGCATTCTCCCGGACACACACACCAACAGAAAATCCCTCCTCCAGAATTCCCTCCTACTGCACTTCCCCAACCAATGGGAACTCTCCAGGAGTCCCATAGCAGGCCAAGGTGGACAGCAGGGGTCTAATATCCATTTGAATGCAGATCTTAACATAAATATCATCTCAATGGCTTGCTAGCATCACCTTTCAAACAAAAATGCCATGCATCATTACTACTTGGCTATGGCTCTTAGCATCTCCCCCCTTCAGTTTAATTAAGCAACAAGCAATATGGCTTAGAGACCATGCCTGTTAGGTTGTCCAATTTAACATATGGTCCTTACCAGTCATTGGATGAGCTGACCTCTAGGCATCAGCCTCCTGTCTTAGGTTGGTACCACTGCAATTGGATCATACCTGTCACTGACTACCGGTCCAGCATACAGCCATACTTGTGGAGAGGCCTATGCACCAGTGGGGGGGTTAGGTTCATTGCCTCACCTCTGTTGGCCCCCAATTTTGGCCTTGGTGCCAGTGGGCGGGTGAAGTTCTTTGCCTCACCTCTGTTGGACCCCAAATTTTAGACCATCACTAGCAGAAGGGAGGAGGATACAGAAATGCCACAACACCAAGCCAATTGACGGCTCCTTTGGGAAAATTGTATCACGGGTGACACCATCAGCGAAGATATGCCAGCACTACCACAATTCGCTGCACCAACAGATAGTTCACAATGCATACAAGTGATACATAGTCCAGGCAAGTTGTGCAATTAGTTCAAAGCAGAGGAATCTATCAATATGTCCATTTCCTCCCAAAGTAAATCGACTCCTTGATTGAGCATTACTTGTTGAGTTATTATTCATTGATGCATCAGTTTATACAGTTTGTTGTGATAACTATTGAAGAAGCTGTAGTTTGGTTTCATATTTGTCTTCACTGGCACTGGGATGAAGATAGGAATTCTGACAACGATGCTAAAAAAAATTATGTAACATTCCAACAGGTACTAAGAAAACAATTTTCTGAACAATTTACATTATCCTGAACAGAATTATTAAATATAATGAAAAGGAAAGGTGAAAGTAAACAAACAGATCTGTTAACCTCCTATTTGTTCACATATTAAAACAATCCTCAACAGTTGTTTACCCAATTTAAATTAAACCATTAAAATCACGTGAATAATAATAAAAAAATTTAGATCTATTTTTTCATGAGCGCTCCTAATCTATGATATATGGACATACGCACATACAGACATACAACACAAAACAGAAGTGTGCACACAAACAAACAACACATAAGACAATGGTAAAGGCCTTGTAGCTTTACACACGTGAAATCTCCATTGCAATGTTTAAAAACTCCACAGTCAAAAAATAAAACTGATCAGAAAACCATTAACCTAGGTCTGTATGAGCTCAAAAAATAAAATGGAACTTTATGATGTGGGAAAAAGCAATAATAAAATAGATATTGAAAAAAGCATCCTGGTTAATCACTGTTGCAGATATAAGAATAGCCAAGCTCTGGATATCAGCTCTGGATATCAGCTGTTATGGATTTGAGTCAAATCATCTTCTTTTTGGTCTGTAGAAATCACTTTGGTTAGTCTCTCTGGAATTCAAATCGGCTGCTGTTCTCCCTGTGGAAACACACAAACAGAACCCCAACTCCAGACAATCACTGGGTCAGAACCTTTACATTATCCTGTTAGAATATCCTTCCAAAGTATCTTAGGCTTATGTACATTTTTTGGATACATATGTCTTTCCACAGCACTAAGTCCTGATGAATCCAAATTTAAAAAGTTTAGAGTAAAAAGGGTTATTTTAAGTTTATCTTTGGGGGATATATACCCCTTTCCAATTCCCTCTTTTTGCTTTAATAAGTACATTTTAATAGTTTGATGAGCTCTTTCAACTATGCCTTGTCCCTGTGGATTATATGGAATTCCTGTTATGTGAGTAATGCCAAATGATGAGCAAAATTGTTTAAAAGAGGTGGAAGTATAACCAGGACCATTATCTGTTTTTAACTGTTTTGGAACACCCACAGTGGCAAAATTTTGTAAGCAATGAGCTATAATATCTTTAGTTTTCTCTCCGGCATGAAGGGAGCCCATCAAAAATCCGAAAGAAGTATCAACTGTAACATGCAAATATTTTAATTTTCCAAATTCTGGCAAGTGTGTGACGTCCATCTGCCAAATATGGTTAGGTATCAATCCTCTAGGATTGACTCCAAGATTAACTTGTGGTAAAAAGGTCACACAATTTTGACATTGTTTTATTATATGTCTGGCTTGTTCCTTAGTTATTTTTAAACATTTTTGTAAAGTATTAGCATTGACATGGAACCTTTTATGAAAATTTATAGTTTCTTCTATTGTTGAAAAAATATGTATGTCATGTGTAGATTTATCTGCTAATTCATTGCCCAAACTAAGGGCTCCAGGCAATCCTGTATGTGCCCTGATATGTCCTATAAAAAATGGATCTTTTCTGTCCCAGATTAGACTTTGTATAGTGGAAAACAAAGAGAAAACAGTAGAGGAAGGGGAAATTCTACCAGTATCTTCAAGGGATACTATAGCATTAACTACATACTATCAGAAAATAAATTAAATACAGAATCTTTAAACATCATAAAAGCTTGTAATACTGCATTAAGCTCTACCTTTTCAACTGATTGTTTGGGTACTAAAAATGTAAAAGTTTGATCAGAGGTAACTAGTGCTGCTATACCATTATTTGACCCATCAGTGAATATATTTGGAGCATTCATGATAGGTTTTTTTATTGTCATTTTTGGAAAAACTACAGGATGCGAAGACCAAAAAGACAACAAAGGATTAGATGGTAAGTGATTATCAATTGAAACATTAGATTTACACATGATTATTGCCCAAGTATTTAACTCATTAGCTAACTCATCAATTTGATCCATAATATATGGAGTAATAATTTTATTGGGAGAAATCCCAAACACTTCCTTTGCTGCTCTTATTCCTTTGAGTATTAATTGTCCTACAGCCTCAGGATACCTAGTAAGAATAGTGTTAGGAGAATAAGATAAATGTATCCACAATAATGGACCTTCTTGTCAAAATACCCCTGTAGGAATATTTTTTGTTGGTAGTACAATAAATAATAAAGGCAAACTTATATCAATTCTATCCAAATGCATATTTTCCCTATGTATTTCAATGATTTTTAATGCCTTTCTTGCTTCAGGTGTTAACATGCGGGGTGAATTTGGATTTGATGGATCCTTTAGGATATCAAATCAAGGTCCCAACTCTCCTGTTGGTATGCCTATATAAGGCCATATTCAATTTATATCTCCCAATAACTTTTGAAAGTCGTTAAGTTATTTGAGTTGATCTACTCATATTTGAATTTTTGGTAGATGGACCATGGTTGAGGATAATAAAACTCCTAAATAATTAATTAGAAAATTTAATTGTACTTTATCTATTGCTATCTCTAGATTATAATTTTTTAATAAGTTTGTAAGTGTGGCATAACATTCCAGCAATGTGTTTTTAACTTTATGTGCCAATAATACATCATCCATATAGTGAAATATTTGTAGTTCAGGATTTTGATTTCTAAGTGGCTGGATTGCTTTGTTAACATAAATTTGACACATAGTTGGACTATTAGCCATCCCTTGAGGGAGTACTTTCCATTCATATCTTGATCCGGACCTTCATGATTTAGTGCAGGGATAGTAAATGCAAAACGTGGACTATCCTCAGGATGAATTGGAATTGAAAAAAAAAACAATTTTTAATATCTATAGCTAAAACATACCAGGTTTTTGGCAAAGCATACAATTGGGGAATCCCTGATTGAGCAGGTCCCATAATAACCATCTCATTATTAATGGCTCTTAAATCTTGCAATAATCTCCATTTACCAGATTTCTTTTTAATGACAAAAATGGGAGTATTATGTGGAGATACGGAAGGTTGTATATGTCCCTCCGCTAATTGTTGTTTGACCAGGTCATGGGCTATTTGTATCTTTTCTTTAGTCAGGGGCCACTGAGGAACCCATACTGGTCTTTCTGATTTCCAAGTAATTTTTATTGTTCAGTGGCCCTTAAACCCAATCCATGTCTATTTATTCCTTGATCTATTTGAATTGATGCTGTTATACCTTTTTCTTGTTCTCTTAATCTTTTTTCTTTCCTAAAGACTTTTCTAAACATAGTAGTGGGCACGTTAGGATTGATGTTATTTGTTAATGTCAAACCTAATTGATCTAGGACATCTTGTCCCCATAAATTTATAGGAAGATGATACAATACATATGGGTTATATAGTTCCTTCACATCCTTCAGGATCCTTCCAATCTAATACCATTGCACTTCTATGGGGATTAGTTTACACTCCTAGGCCTTGAAGCATTTGAGTGGCTTGTTTTAATGGCCAATGTTTTGGCCATTCTTGATGAGATATGATGCTAAGGTCAGCTCCTGTGTCCAGTAGCCCATTAAATTCATGTCCTTGAATATTTAGTTTTAGCATTGGGCGAGAATCTAAATTTAAAGACAGCATAGCCCAATCCACACCTGTGGAGCCTAATCCCCTGGAACCTCTTTCTACAGTACGACTGGAAAATTCATCATGCAGGCTGGGTATTATTAATAACTGTGCTATTCTATCTCCTGGTGAAATTACTGATATACCTCTTAGAGAACTAGCTATAATTTTTAATTCACCTTCATAATCGGGATCAATTACCCCAGAACTTATCATAAGTCATTTTAGTGTAGAAGAACTGCGTCCCAATAATAAGCCTACTGTTCCTTGGGGAAGAGGTCCTTTTACTCCTGTGGGAATGATTTGAACTCCCATCTCTGGAGTTAGTACTGCTCTGGCGGAGGCACAGATGTCCAATCCTGCGCTCCCTCTAGTTTGTCTGATGAGGGATTTAATGTACAATGTGTCCTGGGCACTACCCTGATGGTGTTGCTGGGTTCCTCCATTGCCCCGTATATTTGAGGTTGAGGGCCCTGGAGCATTGGGCCCCCCAGTCCATTTTTTGGCAATGGAGCCTGATGCCTTTCTCCAGGATATTGTGGGTAAACACTTGGTCCTTGTCCGTTTTTTGATAATGGAATACCCTCTATGGTGGTTTGAGAATGGCATTCATTAGCCCAGTGTCTCCCTCTATGAAACCGTGGGCAAATACCTGGTATTCTATTCCTTTGATACCTGGCTTTGTTAAACCCTCCTCCTATGGGGCAGCTCCTTTTAAAATGTCCTGTTTGTTCACAATTGTAGCATGTTTTTGGCCTGGCATCTAAAGCCTGCTGTACTGTAGCTGCCAAGACTTGCCCTTGTTCATTAATGTCTCTACATAATTTAATATATGTGTTTAAATCTTCATGTCTCCATGGTCTAATGACCTCTCTGCAGTAACGATTTGCTTGGTCATAAGTCAGTTGTTTTATTAATGGCATTGCTTGTTTTGTATCCCCAAAAATTCTGACAGATGTTTGAATAAGCCTATCTACAAATTCAGCGTAAGGTTCATTAGTTCCTTATATTATCTTAGATAATTGTCCTTATAAATTTCCATGCCCCTGTAAAGTTTTCCATGCCCTAACCGCTTCTACTGCTGTATAAGCCAGGATCATATTCAATTTGTTGCCGTTGACCCTCATAAGATCCTTTTCCTAACAACATATCTAGATTTCTTTGAGGGTAACCGGCTGCTGCATTTCGCCTAGCTGTCTCCTTGCAAAATTCCTCATTGACAACCTTCCATAACAAATATTGTCCTCCATTTAGCACAGATAGACACATACTAGCCCAATCTGCTGGCATCATGTCCAAGTTGGTAATGGATTCGACCATGCTTACTGTGAAGGGTGCTTGTGGACCATAGGTTGTTACAGCCTCCTTTAACTGCTTCACTGTTTTGAAATCTAAAGCACGGTGAATTTGTTGCCCTCCTGCCTGCTCAAGTACAGGGCATGCAAATCTTTGAGGTCCTGCCTCAGGATTCCGTCTATCAACTATGGGGGTTGAGGGCCACTCAGCTGTCTCTATAGATGGAGCTGTTGGTTGAATTATGTCCTCTAGTGATAGAACAGAATTAGTAGCAGCCTCCTGTTGTAGTTTCCTGCCTGATAGCTGTTTGTCCTTTAAGCTTTCTTCCTTTAAATTTTCTTCCTCTATCAGACTAGGTCAAGAGACCTTCCCTTTTGCTTGACCTAACATGTTTTCTAGCATAGTCTGGACCTCTAACAATTTACTTAACAGTTTTTCAGATTGTTTTTTATTAATTTTTAATCTAATATAAAGATAACACAACCCAACAAGATAACATAAAACAAAACTGAAACAGAATGAAACAAAAACGGAACGAAAAATCGTTGTATCAATTTTCTCTTTCTCAGGGCCGAACAACTTCAAACCTTGAGCCACCCATTTTTCCCAGTTTGCCTGAGAAAGTTCTAGGGATAGGCAGCTTGAAACAAAAACAAAATAAATCAAAACAAGAACACATTGTTTTTTGAAATGGTCACCCATTCTCTCGCCTTCCCTCAGGGGCGAGCAATTTTACTTACCTCAGAGCTTCAGGCATTCCCAGCACGGGGCACCAATTGCCGCAGTCTGGCTGGGCATAAAATCACGAGCCACTCAAACAGGAATAAACTTTATTTTTGAAACTCCCGCCAATGCCCTGTATGCTCCCGGGAAATATGTCAACCCACACATGAGGCGTTCTCCCGGACACACACACCAACAGGAAATCCCTCCTCCAGAATTCCCTCCTACTGCACTTCCCCAACCAATGGGAACTCTCCAGGAGTCCCATAGCAGGCTGAGATGGACAGCAGGGGTCTAATATCCATTTGAATGCAGAACTTAACATAATCATATCATCTCAATGGCTTGCTGACATCACCTTTCAACCAAAAATGCCATGCATCATTAGTACTTGGCTGTGGCTCTTAGCAGTTTCTCAAAGCAACTACTATGTCTCAGACTTTTCATAATAACCCACTTTAATACTCCATACACCAAAGAGGGACATTTGGGGGTGACATATTTTCACATATGTTTGGGGGTGGTATGTCCTGAGCCCCAACACAAAGATTAAATTTATTCATAAACAATCAGGAAATGAGCATTGGTGCTCAGAGTTCACTTAGAAATTTGAGGTATAAAGAGATAAAAGACAATTCCACAAATGACAGTTTCCTGAGAGGATTTCTAGTCTCAATATGGAGATAAAATTAATATGGAGATAAAACTGATACACATTTAAAATAAATGAACTGTACAAATTTTGTAAAAAATAATCATGATGAATTGGGTAGTTCATATTATACTGCACAATGAGTTTAAAGGAATAGAAAATAATGAACTTCCTTTATGAAAAACAGATGTATATGGTAACCAGTGGAAAACACACTGAAATTGGAATTAGAAATTATTATGAGTTCTAGTGCTAATTCTGCTACTTACATCCTATAAGAAAAATTGCCTTATCATTCTTTTAGTTTCTGGACCTATAAGATGGGCTAGTTAGAGGACTTTGGTTTTACAGAAGTAAAACCTACTACATATTCTAAAGTATAAATCTTGCTACTAGTATATCACTGACATAGTACTGTAGATAATATTTAAGGATCCCTGGCTTTCAGGAAACTAAGGGAATTCCCCAGGGTCAAAAAAAGAGGGAAGCCAGGCACAGTGGCACACGCCTATACTCCCTGTGGCTTGTGAGGCTGAGACAGGAGGATTTTGAGTTTAAAGCTAGCCTCAGCAAATAGCGAGGCACAAAGCAACTCAGTGAGACCCTGTCTCTAAATAAAATAAAAATTAGTGCTGAGGATGTGGCTCAGTGGTAGAGTGTCTCTGAGTTCAATCCTGGGTATTACCCCCACCAAAAAAAAAAAAAAAAGGGAAGAAGAGGACACTGGGAAATGGGAAAGAGAATTTGAATAGTGCTTACCAGCAGGTGTGTAACCACAGCCTGTAGGGAGCAAACACTAATAAAGAGTTAAGACAGGATCAGGTAAGAAGCTAAATCTATACTACCATAAGAAGGATCAATTTGAGATTTTGCACTCCTCTAAGTCTATGAATTTGATGGCAACCTCTTTATAAGGAAGAAGTCTATGTTTAAGTGCTAAATATCACACATATTAATCTACACCAAATATGGGCTCACAATACTATTAATAATTTTAAAAACCAACTTATGGGCTGGGGATGTGGCTCAAGCGGTAGTGCCTTCGCCTGGCATGTGTGTGGCCCGGGTTCGATCCTCAGCACCACATACAAACAAAGATGTTGTATCAGCTGAGAACTGAAAAATAAATATTAAAATTCTCTCTCTCTCTCTCTCTCTCTCTCTCTCTCTCTCTCTCTCTCTCTTTAAAAAAAACCAATTTATAAGTAAATGAGACATCAATAAGATTAATAATAAAATCCAACATATTTAATACAAAAATACTTCATATTTATAAGTTATGGAATTTAGAACATTATTATGTAAAAGACTTGGTTGGCTCACTGGTTGGCAGGAGAGACAAGGCAGGAAAAAAGGGAGAACTATATTAGGATGAACTGGCTCATTGGGAAATGGCCAAATTACCATCCTCATGACCATCAGAGTTATAATCACAGGCAAAAAGCACCTACAGGAAATTTAAAGTGGTGTAGTTTTAGCCACAGACAGGTGGACAATGAAGTTATCATTAATCCTGCAATGGTCCATTTTCTTTGATATACATTCTGATGTTATTTGGAGTACATGAGAAAGACAAAAGATGTAAATTGTCAATAGCTATTTCAGATACAAATGAAATGAGAGCTCAAGAAAGTGAAGATGGAGCCAGGAAATTGAGCGATAGTGCAGTTTTAGGAAATAAAGAGGTAGAAAATATGAAAGAGTTTAAGAGACATTGAATAGAACAAGAAGTTCAATGAATAGGGAGGTTATTATGTTAAATGAGATAAGCCAAGCACAGAAAAAAAGAAACACTACATGATCTCACCCATATGTGTGATCTAAAAAAATTGATGGTGGTTACAAGAGGCTGGGATAGTAATAGGGAGAGGATTGGGTGTTTCAGTAAACTATTTTGCATCTATGACCAAAATGACCTGACCAGAACAATTTTAGAAGAGGACAAATTTATTTGAGTCTCACAGTTCATTTACAGCCAACTCCATTGCTCTGAGCCCAAGGTGTGGTAGAACATCATGGCAGAAGAGTGAGGTAGAGGAAAGAGGCTCAGGACGTGGTCACCAAGAAGTAAAGAGAAAGACAGAGTTCCCCTCACCAAGGACAAAATGTATACCCTAAGGACACGCTCCCAGTGACCCATCTCTTCAGTCACACCCTACCTGTCTACAGTCTCTACTCAGTTAATCCCTATTAGGGGTTAATGCACTGATTAAGTCTCTCATATCCAAATCATTTCACCTCTACACATTTTTTCTCTGTCTCACACAAGAGCCTTTGGAGGACCCTCAAATCTAAACTATAACAATGGGTAAAAGTTGATCAATGCATATTAAGCTGTATCTATATATAAGAAATAAGTTCTGTTGTTCTATTTCCTATCAAGTGACCAATAATAAACATTCTATGAATTTCAAAAAAGCTAAAAGAGAGGATTTTGAATATTATCACCACAAAGGAATGATAAATGTTTGAGAAGACAAATACGTTTGCTCTTCTTTGAATGTTATACAATGTATACATCCTTGAAACAGATAACACCCAATAAATATTGCAATTTTTATTTTTTCATAAATAGTGGCTTGTTTGTTAAGATGAGGTCTCATTATGTTAACATGAATATATAAATAAAAATTAAATTGGAAGTAAGATCTTCAAAAAATGTTCTATCTGTGGAAAAGTAGAAGAAAGACCATATTTTAAAGAATTAATGAAAATTATTTTTAAGTAGGCCAAATTGATTAAATTCACCAACCCAAAGTTTAAAAATTATATAATGTATAAATTATGTAATATTATTATACAATAATAAAGCATAATGAATAAAAAATAAATGGGAAGCAAATATACTGTAAAAAATAAGAAATTAAAAAACAAAAAGAGAAACAAAGGAGAAGCAAAGAGGAAGAGAATATACCTGTGTGCATGTGCACATGCTCATGAGAGAAAGTGGGCGGGGAAGGAAAATGAAAGTACCCTTAACACAGACATATAAGAGATAAGGTCCAGCAAACTGAACAATCCAGGATAAGTGTTTGAGGCATTGTGTGTCATGCAGAATTGCTCTCTCATTCTTATTTAAAACTGTAAAATATAAAAAGCATTCCTAGCTCAAGTGTCATGGGAAACAAAAGCAAGATCACTTAAATGACAACAGACTGTAGTATAACAGCTAGATGTCAGAAATCATTAAACAAATACCTTTTGTGAGGGGAATGGGAAAATAAACAAGGAGAGAAATGAATTACAGTAGAAGGGGTAGAGAGAGAAGATGGGAGGGAAGGGGAGGGGGGATAGTAGGGGATAGGAAAGGTAGCAGAATACAACAATTACTAATAGGGCATTATGTAAAATTGTGGATGTGTAACCGATGAGATTCTGCAATCTGCATTTGGGGTAAAATTGGGAGTTCATAACCCTCTTCAATCTAATGTATGAAATATGATATGTCAAGAGTTTTGTAATGTTGTGAACAACCAATAAAAAATAAATAAAAATAAAAAAATTAAACAAATACCTTTAAATTACAATGAAAAAGTTTAATCCACTTGCAATTATGTTCTCAGAAAAATTATCTTTTAAGAGGAAGAAAAACTAAAAAATTGATAAGCAGATACAAAATTGCCTATGAAAACATCCTTGAAAATCATCTACAAAAAATTGTTTTACAAGGAAACACTATTACTCTAGAAAAGCCCCAAAGCATAGAAAAAAAATGTATATATAAATTGACATATTGTTCATATGTAATAATAGTTATAATATCTAAATTGTAGAATTAGAAAGCAAATAAACAAAACAGAAGTTGATACTGAGCAACAACAGCATTTAAGTAGAGAGAGTGGTGGCCAGAGTTCCAATATTCTTAGTGCCTTGTATTGTTTAAGAGGTTGTCCAAAACGCTAATTAACTTTAGTCTTGGCATCTAAAGATGTTAATATCCATTGTATTTTTTCTTAACCATTATAAGAATGAAAGGAGAATTTATCATCTCAAATTAAAGGAAATATAGGACACAAGAATAAAAATTTAATTGAAATATTTAATCAATTAGAAAAGCAAAAGAAAGGTGACAAAAGGAAAAATAAAAAAAACAAAATGCTATTAACCCACTTATTTCAGTAATCACAATAAATGTAAAGGACAGAAATTCACAGCTAAAAATCACAGATTTTCAGATGAGATTTAAATCACTGAAAATGTAACTAAACACTTAACATTTTAAAACTGATAACCAAATAGTTTTTAAATAGACATGTCTAAAACCTAAGGGAATACAAGTTGTGGGCTTTTATTATTGTTTGTTATTGTTCATTTGTTGAGATGAAGTCTCAATATGTTGACCAGATTGGTCTCAAACTCTTGGGCTCAAGCAATTCTTTCACCTGTTGGCACTATAGAAATAAGCCACTGTGCTTAGTTGGAAATATATATTTTGGAAGTAAAACAATGGAAAACAAGTTACTAGGCTGTGTCTAGTAAAAACAATTAAAATTATCTATTTTACTTTTAAATAATCATACATTCACATTTGTTTGTACAAAAGTATGGTGAGGTCCTATATACTATATTTTTAGTCCTGTTTCTTCAACTCTTGTTTAATTAAACTACAAAATCACAACAGGGAAATTAACATTGGTACAACCTACTTACCTTATTCAGATTTCACCAGTTTTATATATCCTCACTTTTGTGTATTTATTTCAGTCTACTTTTATCATGTCTAATTTGTATAACCACTACTACTACCAAGATAGAGAATTGTTCTATTACCAAAGATATTTCTTGTGCTATATTTTAATAGTCACACTCCACTCCTTATCCCTGTCTCCTGGCAACAACATGTCTATTCTTCGTGCATAAAATTGCCATTTCAAAAAAATTATATCAACAGAATGACAAATGAATTTTTAAGGTAAGAAATTTATAAAAAGTGGTACATTATACAACTATAAAGTTTGTATTTTCTGGGAAGAAATAAATATTATAAACTACATAGTAATAAAGAACAAGAAAAATACAAAAAATAATAATAAAAAATAGTACAAAATACATAAATATATATGGGAAATTTTATAGATTAATAATGTTGGGATATTTTTATTTCCTTATTTATTATTTAAAAGGCAAAAGGCCAAAAAAAGTGTAAATAAAGATAAACCATGTAAAGATAACCCAAGAAAATGATAGGTATTTTCTTATAAAATTGAATTATCTCTACCCATGATATACTCTAAAAAATTCTTGCACGTGTGTATGGGAACTTTAGTCAGAATGTTCACAGTAGCACTGTTAATAATAGTTAAAAACTAGATATTGTTCCAGTGCCCACCAACAGGAGAGTAGTTAAGGTATTTTCATACAATGGCACAAGTAAGAAGCTCTGAAAATGAGTGAATTACACCTAATAACTGGATGAATCTTAGAAATACTTACACTGAATAGAAAAAAAATAAAATGTATAATGGCATTTTCATAAAACTCAAATAGGAAGACCCATGCCAGATATTATATATGTGTATGTGTGTTCATGAATACTAAAACAATTTTAATGCAAGGAAATTACTTGAAAAATTAAGGGTAATAGCTAACTTTCTGGATACACAGAGGTATGACAGCAGAGAGAAGCCACAGATGTTTGAAAGGTACTGGTAAAGTTTTGCTTCTTAAGATTTATGGTGTGATCATCAATATTTGCTATATCATGTTTTGTTGAATAGCATGTTACAATTGGTAACATTGTGTGAAATAGTATATAATAAAAATTTTAAAAATCAGTAAAATGAGCCTAGTAAAATTTGCTTCATTTTAATAGTATTGTAAGGATGTTTTACGAATAAACAGAGCTAGTGAAAGGGGAATTGCACTGTCAAATACAGTGCTATATACAAATGTTAGACAGTTGTGATAAGCACATTGTAGCCTCTGGAAGACTGATGAACTTCATCTCTGTGGGAATTCTCTTAGTCAAATTTTGTCTTATCTGATCATTAAGATGCACAGTAGATAAATATTTTCAAGGCACACAAAAATAATGAAATAATAATAAGATAACCACTTGTTTTTTTTAATAACAAAACTGTATTTTTTTCTTATTTTCTAATCCCTTACATTTTAGCCATTGATAAAACTTTTCCTTGGTTATTGTATTAAAATAAAATTTCCAGATTGTCTTATCACTGCTTTAAAAATGCTGTGGCTGATAGAAGGTAAATATGTAAGAAAAAGGAAAATACTTTAGCTTTGTTTTTTTTTTCTTTTCATTGCCACAGATACAGTCCAAATTTTAGATAATTGGGAAGTTTCATTTGAATAATTAGCTAATTTCTCAAACTCTCAAAAGATTCGAGTTCACTGGGGACGTTTTTAAGTTTCATAGACAGGAAGAAAACATTTCTGGGAAAGAAAATAATGAAAAGCTCAGATGATGATTTGATAAACTGTTGAAATATTTACACAATCCCCAGAAAAAGTAAATATCACACATTCTAATAGGGAGATCTCAAGCTGAGTTCAGAGAGGTTAATTTGCCTTCTGGTGACTCTGTTATAGCTCTGCTTTTTATATACCAATCCTCAACTCTAGATCATTCAGTGGCTTCCAACTCATGGAGTCATTTAGTCAGAAGTATGTAATCACCGTTAGTTTTCATAATGTAGCTTTTCTTTAGCCATCCAATATTCAACTCTAAGTCTAACACACAATGAATTGAGTAATCACAGGTGAAACAAGAAACCCAGGGCAATGCCTAGCAAACAAGCAGCTTCAACAAGTGCTGATGTATGTACATGTATGTGCCTGTGCCTTTATCTATCAATATCTACATCTGCATATCCATGTCTATGGTGAATCTGTTTTCATCTATATCTATGAAGAGAGGAACAAAGAACCTAAATTATACATGTAGAAGAAGTGGGAGAAAGGAAACCTTTTTTTTAAGTCTATAAAATAAAGCATTTACTTAGCTTGGAGAGTGAACTCAAAGAGAAGGAAATCATATTTGAGCTTGGCATTCCCTAGTGGGTATCTTGCCTTTGAACAGAAATACTGAATCTCATATTCTTTTATTAAGTGTGCAAGCCCATCACATCTCTTTTCTCTATTCCTCTTTGCAAGAGAAGCCATTCTAAAGCAAACCCTGCTGTGTATGCATAATAAAAACCTTTCAGAAAACACCATTTTAACAGATCATTAAATATTATTGCTTGTGAGGAGGTAAAAATCTGAGATTCCAGATCAAGCACATTTTTAATCTTTTTGTTTTAATTTTTCTATTAGGATACTTAAAGGAAGTGCATGCCATGTATAAAATAACAAACCCTCAAATAAAATCCACATGCAAATTAAATGTTTCTTAATAAACAAGCAAATGAATAAAATCTTTGCATCTTGTCCTAGGCATTTATATCATGTTTTCAAGATGTACCTTAAACTGGTGTGTAATCTGTCCTGCCTTGACTTCAGTCACCAAATCAGAGCAATAAGCACTGTAAAATAAACACATCCTCCCTTGTTTCTAACTTGTCATCTGAGGATGCAGCCTTTGATTTACTCAGTTGTTGCAGTTTTTATAAGTAAGAATAGATTCCAATTGAGTTTCATGAGGACAAATGAATTAAAGGGCAGGGCAATATATCTGCCAGAAGTTGAGAGGCACAGGACAAGTTCATTTGCTTTTCAGACGGAATATTTGCATACGGTATACTTAGCTGCTTCTTTGGTGTTATTTTGCAGTTTTTGATAAAATTTGCATTCTATCTTGTGGCTTGATAGGATGATCCTAATTAGGGAAGTTTTCATTTCATAGAAGTAGTGATAAGAGGTAGAGGTAAAGCTTCAAAAGCCACTCATTAAGATGCATTCTGGTGGTGCTGCAGTTCTGTGAAGGTCCCCGTGGCCATGCTGCCAGATAATTACTTCCTCTGTTATTTGGTCCTTCACAGTGCCAGGATACTCAGGGGCAAATATGAGAGATGACACCAATTGGTATTGACTCAGTAAAACTGTTGTAAAAATAATTACTAATGGTGCCTTTGGTTAAACACTGAATGCAATTACTATATTACAATTATGATAATGATCAGAGATGATGTTTCAACAGATGAAAGAAAAGTAGAGAATTCCTGGGGAAATTTCTAAGAAAGCTAAGGAGCATCTCTTCTTAAAGGCTGTGTTCACCTTTTATATCAAAAAAAAAAAAAAAAAAAAAAAAAGGAAAACTCTGTGCTGGACACAGGACTTCTTAGACTCTCACAATCTCTTGGGATTCCTTCAGAATTTGTCTCAAGTTCCAGAATTTTTTTAGTCCCCAAATGGGTCACATGTCATCTTCTCAACCTGGTTTCTGGACTTCTGATTATTGTCCCTGCTTACTCTGCTGGGTTTATACTGCTAGCAACTCTGTGGCAAGCCATCCCCCGTGCTTGTAACACCTAATAAAACTCCTCAGGCAGAGCAATTCCATCTTTCAGCATTATCCCAGGCTTCCTGTAGGGAAAACGGTAGTGCCTTTCTGTTACAAAGGAGGCTTGTCATATTGTGTTTAGTGTTTATGTGGCAGTTGAATAAGGCGTCATATGCTAGCAGGGTTCTTAAGAAGTTACTATGTCTAAACATATTAACTTGATTTGTTGACAGACACACACACTTGGTTAAAAAAAAAAAAACAATTTTATATTCCAGAGATAGAGGAAAAATGTGAAGGATGTTGGGGAGATATTTTTTCAATAATTCATTCATTCATTTCTTTATTCAATAAATATTATTAAATACCTATAATATGTCAGGTACACAGGATATAGCAGGTACTGACATTTACATTCTAATGGGGTAAATGCTGAAATACACCAGAAACATAAAAAGTAAATTCCATCATACATTAGAGGAACCAGAAAAAGAAGAAGCAGGAGGAAAGAAAAAGAGGTGGGTTTTGATTTAAAATAGAGCATCAGGGTAGAACTCATAGAGAAGATGATATTTATCAAACACAGGAAAAAATGATATATCATTCATATCATCCTTGGCCATTTGAAGTTCCCTTGAAGATTTATATTGTTATTTAATTTTAGATACATATTGAATATATAATGTAAGGCACAATACTTTGGAAAACACAACGTTTTAATCTCCATTTTACAGATTCAGGAGTACAAAATACAAAGAATTCAAATCACTTGTGCCAGGTCACACAGCTAGGGAGCCACAGCACAAATGTCAGGATTAGGCCATTGACATATCCATTTTTCAGGTTTCTCATTTGATCCTTGAGCACAAATATACTCTCTCACAAATTTGTAAGGTTCTTAAAAGAACCTGATGCACAGTAGAAAGTAATTTGAAGTATTATTACTGTTATTGTTATTATCTAAATTTTAAAATAATACCACAAGCTTACCACTTACCTTACCTGCCTAGAATGTTTCATGCAATCCTCAGAAAAACCCTTCACAGAGGAGAACACCCTGATTTGAGGGATATATTTTAATATTTCATATAGATGTTTTATATAAATATTTTAATTTATAGATATTTTAATTTATATATGATCTCCTCCAGCCAAGAAGTGTCTCAGACCTGAGCCTGAACTCAGACCTCTGTGTCTCTCAGCAATATCCCAGATGGGATTTCTTCTCAATTAGCAGAGACTCATAGGAATTGAAATGAGATGATCTGGGTGAGGCCTTTGGATCCCATCATGTGTAATAGTCACGAGGTCTAACCTAGACTACCTGTTGCAGCATTCCAGGTGGTGGAAGGAAAGCTCTTCTTCCCACTCTGCAATCCATAGGTGTTTCTAGACAGAGGCAGTGATAACCTGGACATGCAATGCCCAATAGTTTCATCTTTATTGACAGCAGCAGTGAACATTGGGTTCACATGCTGCAGAGGTTTAAGTCAAGGGGATAGTGTCCAAGCCTTGCTTGTAGAAAATGCTGGCCCAAATCCTCTAAATCTTTCTGATGGGATATTTGCATTTTTCAGAATTCAAAGGAATCATTTGGTTCCCTTGGTAATTGTTTCCCCTGTTATAAGACAAGTGAATTAGGACACAAATTTGTGGTGTTCCTTTGCAAAGTCACTCGTTAGACTGAAGGCAGATTTGTTGTAATGTCTCTCTACCTGTATTTTTAATCACCATATATTGTAAACGCATTGATTGCAATTATTTGTTTAAACGAAGTAATGTAAGGAAAGCTCCCCATCATGCTTCCTGTACCAGACTCTTTTCCCTGTGAAACATGATTATCAGATTGGTATATGTTCTTGTGTTCTTCTAGCTTTTCATGATCTATTCCTTGGGAATCTGCTTGTCTATAGAAAAGATGAATTTTGCTTTGCTCTTTTATTACATGAGCTTTAGAGGGATTAGGCCCCTACAGAAAGAGATCTATAATTGTACAAGTCTACCTGTGATATGGTATGTTTAATTGTAGGGTGCTGTAAGAGCAAAATCATTTCTCCCTCATAGAAAATCTCAGGTCTTCTAATGCTTTTACCACTAGCAAATGTGACATTTTGAATTCCATCAGACTGACTGCTTTGTTTGTCTCTCAATTGGGTCAGAATACATTATATTCCTGGAGTTATTTCCTTAGTTTGTTGCAAGTTTTTAATGTTGCAATGATATCTTTTCCAATAGAAATTTTCTACTTTTATAAATAGAAATGATTCATCTTTATAACTGCTATATTTTTGACTCCAACTAAATAACATAAAATTATTTTCAAATAACTATCTTTTCTTTTGTTTATGTTTATATTTGACTCTCTAATTGACCTACAATATATTTTATGTATTTTTATATGTGGGATGAAGTGAAAATGAATGTACAAATTTCCCAAATGCATAGCAAGTTGCTTAACACAGCTCAATGAATAGTGTGTTTTCCTAGCAAACTGAAACCTCCCTAGGTACATGGTTTGGTCTTTGCACTCTTCACTCCATTCCACCATAATTTTTCACATTGCTGCAATCATATTAAAGTTTTAACACATGATTTTGTAGCTAAGAAGGCAAATCTCACATAATTATTTACTGTTTTGAAATATTGTAGCTCAATTTTAATATGTTTCCTTTCCCAGTTTATTTAGGACTAGTCTGTCAAGATCATTTTGTTAGGTTAGTGGATAGAATCAGTTTGTTGAGATTTGTATTAGTCTTGCATTGTGTTCATACATTTATCTGGGATAAAACCACTTCCTTTCAATGTTATTCTAGAAGGTAACATACTACGTCTCACTATTTATTTAGTACCTCCAGGGGTATCAGTAAAGTCCAGCAGTCCCCAAATTTCAATTTTTTTTGTCTACCTCTTGTTAAGTTTATACAAAGTTATTTTGAAATTTGTTTTGTTTCTCTGTGCATGATGAATTTGCTATGCTTTAAAAAACTCAGTTTTGTTAAAGTATAGGAAACATGTTGATTTATATATTAATCATGTGTGCAGTCTTCTTAGAAAACTCTCTGGATTTTTAGTTTTTCTATGTAGATCATCATATTACTTGAAAATTATGATGCTTTTCTTTGTTTTTAACCAATATTCTTGCTTATTTTTCTTTACGTTTTGTTATTTTATTGATTATATCGTTCTATACAACATTGAAGAATGACAAAAATAGCTGTTGTTTTGGGTTTGTTTCTAACTTCAATTAAAATACTTTTGATACTTTACAATCAAATTAAAAATGTTTTTCTTCCTCTTAATATTAGTTTGCTGTTTTTTAGATTTAAAACAAGTATGAGAATTGAAGTCTACAGAATTTTCTTACAAATTAAGAATATAATAATAAAATACAATAAAGCTTTTAAAATAAATTAACTATAACAAATAGCACAAAATATAAAAATACACGTGGGGAACTTTAAAGATTAATAACATGATGGAGTATTTTTATTTCCTCCTTTAATTATGCACAAATCAAATAGGAAAAAATAGTAGAAAATTAGAAAAATAGTAGAAAACTAGGAAAATGACATGATATTTTCTTATAAAATTAATTTTTTTTTTTACTCTTGATGTATGCCACAAAATTCTCACATGTGCGTACAGGAACTTCAGCCAGAATGTTCATAGCAGCACTGTTCATGGTAGAGAAAACTAAGCTGTCTTTTGTGCCCAACAATGAGTCATACCTCCAACCCAAATATCATATATTTAATGGTGGTGAAACATCTTTCATTTTAGAATATAAATATTATTGACTCATATATGATACATTATTCTTTTGACACATTGTTGAATTCAAATTGTGTATTTTTATATAAGATTTTTACACCTAGGCTCAGAAAGTAGATGGACCCACAGAATTATTTTTGTATGTGTATTTTGGCTTCGTAATATCAGAGTTAGGGTTTTTCACACTTAAAGAACTGTTTAGGACAGTTTCCTTTATTTTCTACTTTTTTGGAGATGCTTGTGTAGCACAGATTTTATATTTTCTTTCTAAATTTGTTTCTATAAAGCTGTTTACATATATTTACTTTTTAGGATTAGATCTCAGAATTATTTCTTATTTCTTGTAGCTATAATAATTTCTTCATGTTTCATATTTTCAGTGAGCCAAATTTGATAATTTTTACACTCTAGAAAGTTACTAATTTGAAGTTTATTTGGTGTTAAATTACTAACATTTTATTTATTCACTTTTCTCAGTCTCAATGATCTTTTCTCTCTTTTTATCAGATATATTGCCAAATTGCCTATTGTTTTCAATAGTCAATTTTTCATTTCATTTATTTTCTCCATAACTTTCCCATCTCTGTTATTCTCTGCTTTTTTTTCTATATTAAACTACTATTTTATATTATTTTGCTCTAATTCAGTTCATTGAGTTGAAGACTTGGTTCATTTATTTTATTCCTTTTCACTTTTGATTAAATATATTTAAGACTACAAATTTTCTTTCTTTAAGACTATAATTTCTTTCACTTCGTGTATGTACTAAGAGTTTGGAATGCAGTGGCCTCATTTATCTCCATTATTTTTAATAAATTGGTTGGATTCTTTGGTTGACACAATTTGCATGGCCCAGTGCCAAATGAAAACACAGGATCCCTTGATCAAAAGGCAGGAAAAAAGAGCTGCTGATAGTATTAAGAAATAAAGCTTTTCCCTTTTTTCTGTGGTCTATCTCCACTTGTCCAAGTGGTTTTCTGTTTCTGTGTATGCATGTATGTGTGATTGTGTTAAATAGTATTTTCTTATTTGTCCATTTATTATTGCTCTAAATAAAGAAAAACATTAATTTTAAATGGTTAGTATGAGTTTTAATGTTTATCTTTATATTTTGTGATGTCAATTTTGAATGCAAATATAAGAGCATTAAACTCATATATAGAATCCCCAAATTTACATAATCGCTATTCCATTGCATATTTCTTGCCAGAAGAGTGAAACACTACGCAAAACAAGCAATATGTTTATTCCACTTATTAATATGTGTGCATTCTACTGTCTCCCTTAGGTTTACTGATGAGTACAGAAAGACTGAAAGAAAAAGTACTATGTGTTTCTCTTTTTCTTTCTATATCATCATTTTCAGCATAGTGATGAATAAAAAGGTATATGGCAATATTCTTTGGTCATTTGTGTTCTTAGTATTTTGCTGCTCTCTTTCTGCATCCAAGTCAGTTCCTGTTAGAAGAGACAATGTAGCCTCTGGGGCTGTCAGTGCCCCAACCTTCCTTTCTGCTTATTTGGTGTTAATGTAACCTGCTTACTTTATCCAAGTTCTGAGTGTGTGTTTTACTGTTCACTTGCTTTGTTCTATTTTCCCCCTTGGTTCTAACCAGGATCTGTATTCTCTTTCTGAACAAGAAAGCATCTTTAGTATGCTATTTCTTTCTCTTAGCCCTCTCTCTCACTTGCTATATTGTAACCATCTGGGTTCTAGGTTCCAGATTGCTAGTAATCTTTTAATATCATGACTTCATGATTTCTTTTTTTTCCAGTTTTCCCCTTATGTTCTCTGTCTTCTTTCTTAAATTTAAGGATCAATTTATTTTCTGAGATTCTGACAATTGTATGTCCAAATGTATGTCTGAGATTTGGACAAGTGTATGTACCTGAATCTGCACTTGATGTGCTGAACTCTCCAAATACAATAGGTTTACTGCAGATGAACTCATCCTTTTTGTCCCCTTTCTTTCTTTCTCATTAACCTAGTTTTCTTCCAATATCTACAATTTCAATATATCATTGTCTCCCAGTTTACTATGAAGGCCAGAGATGAGCATTATCACTGATTTCTTCCTCTCCCTGCAGGTTCCTCCTCTGTCCTCACAATGAGACATCACTAAATCCTGTTGGCTTTTACACTAAAGTTATCTCAAATTTTTTACTCTGCTCCATTAACACCACAGTGACACCTACATTTACTTTAAGGTGGCATCATCTGGCACCTAGAAAGCAATGAGGCAGCTGTTCCTTTCCTACCCAAGTCGGATGATCACTAGAGAATGCAAATCTAATCCAATTTCCTACTCCTTCCTGCTTAAATTGGATGTTTTCTCCCTTTGCTTTCTTCTTCTCCCTTTGCTATTTATCTCCTCCCTGTCTCATTTTTTTTTCTTTTTGTTAAGAAGGGGCACTGGGAACTGAACCCAAGACACTTACCACTCAGCTATATCTCCAGCCTTTTTTATTTTTCATTTCAAGACAGGGTATCACTAAGTTGCTTAGGGGCTCACCAAGTTGCTGAGGCTGGCTTTGAACTTGAGATCCTCCTGCCTCAGCCTCCTGAGTCACTGGGCTCCGATAACATTTATAAAAGGTTTTGCAACAGACTTAAAAATACAAAAGAAATTGCCCACCATCTTGTTTCAATCTCCTTCTTTTTTTCTTATGCCGTCCATACCATATCATGCCAAAGAAATGCATATTTTGCAGTTTCTATAAAGTTGAAAGCTTGAAACCATATTCCCTGGTGATATTCTATAAATACATACTACCAATAAAAGTGGAATGGATTTAATTAATTTTTCCTTAATTACTTTGAGTTATCTATAGAAAGCACTGTGTGCCAACAGGTAATATTTTTAATGAAACTTGTATTACCACAAATTGGATTATAAAATAATCTTTTTATAATTAATAAGATAAAGAGTAGAGCAATTGGACACATAGTATTAAAGATTTTAATTATAAATTTTTAGTTGCATCTTTTGTAATCAGAAAGGACCAACTGACAGAAAACAAATTAAAAGCAAACATGGACTATTTTCACTGCTCTTTGATCTATAAAATCAGAATCTTTTCTGTCTTTCCTTTGACCATTAGCCTTGACCTTGAAGTTTTGTTGGGGAAGAGTTCATAGCACTTTAAAGGCAGACACTGTTGCTGACCATATAAATAAAGGAGTGTGAGCCCCTTAATCATTAATTTGACAGATATTTTTGATTCCTCTGTAATACCAATATACTGATATAATTACATTTAAATCAATTATATTGTAAATCACAATTCCCAATTAGTTAATAATCTGTATATTTAGTTTTTGTAATTGAATAATTATACAATTCTCGTTTATTATTATGAGAATTTTCTTCTAAAAGAAATGAATATATTTCATTTTTTTCCTTCAAATAGCTCATAATTTTGTTAAGTAGTTTTTGGAAAGTTAACTGTAAGTGGACATCTCTGATCACTTTCACTGAACTATATGAAGTCAAAGCAAACTATGCATTTCTGTGGTTTTTGTGCTGTCAGCAATTCATGGAAAGTTATTCAATACATGTCATGTCAAGAACATACTCTGTTACTAATGCTTCTTGTATTTTTAAAGAAATCTATCTCTAAGCTTTTAATGAATAATTACTCACACAACTATTAATTAAATACATTTTTCCAAAAGTATCATCCATGCAAATTCTTCCCTGACATAATATTTTGGTTGATCCACTAAGAGGTTGTACCAATACATCTTTTTAGCTTGTAATAGTTTCATAGGCAGCATTTCAGAATCTTCTACTTTTAATTTATAAGGCTTTAATATCAAAAAAGAAAAATAATGTTCTGTCTGCTGTTGAAATTCTGGGTTTAGACTAAAGCATGCTCTGAGGTGACATGGAAAGTTCAGGTAGCTCTGCAGTGGCAGGATCTACTCATTATTTAATTAAGCCCTGAAAGAACTTGGCAGAAACTTGTGGCCTATGTCAGAACCTTTTCTAATCAAGAGGAACACATCAAGGAAAGATTAAGTCTTACAGGTGTTTTACTGTACAAATATAACTTTGATAGTTTTTAAAATATAGTGTCTGACATGCCCCAAATCCTAAGATACTTCCTTTCTCCTTGCTGTTCCTTCTCTGCTCTATGATGTCCCTTCAACATCTTGTCTATTGTATTAATTTCACTCTATAAAATTATAGTAAGATACACTTTACAAATATACACTATTCCTTTGAACCATAGTTTTCACTTACGTTGAGTCCATTTAATTAATATCAAATAGGCTTTTATTATTGGTCTGAATTTACAAAAATGTGTATATCAATGGATATCCAACTTAAGCAATTATTTTGAAATGGGAAAACCTTAAATTTGATAAATAGAAATTGCTTGGTTAAATAGCACGGTCCCAGTTAGTAAGGTTCACAACAAACAGAGAAACTGTAGTCCACATCTTCATATGTACGTTTTAAATTTATTTTTTGTCACAATGGCTAGTCATGATATCAAATAATATTATGTCAAAATGACCTAAATAAATACTAATACTCAGGTATAGTTCCACACTTTTATTTCAAAATTTTTACAGATCTGCATCTTGATTTCATCTTCTCAGAGCATGAAATTTATAAGAAACAATAGCTCTAATTTAAGATTTCAAAGAAACTGGTTTCAACACCAATTTCAGGAGTTTTGAGGCAGTTTATCTCCAGAACTTATTCAGTATAAGCTCTGGAGTCAAACAGATTTATGGCTGGATATTGCCTCTTCCACTTCCAAATATGACCTGTCAAGTTTCATAATCTAAGTCTCAATTCCCTTATGTGGAAAATAGGCATAATAAGCATCTACTTTATTAGGTGATTGTGAGGTGTAAATGAGATGCCTCATGTAGTGCATGAGGCAGGTGCCTGGTTGATAGTGAGTGGTCTAGAAGATGCAAGGCCCTGGTACAGTCCCCAGCCTCAGAGAATGTATGTGTACACATGCTGTCTCCTGACTCCATCAGTAAGTTTCTATCTCTCAGCTCATTTTGTTCTACATAAAGTGGCTATTCAGAAAAAGGTGACAATAGATGTTGCTATGGAATTGTGTGAGACACTTATTTCACTACAAAGAATATTGATTTCTATATTTAACCCCACTTTTCATATTGAAATAAAATATAGATAGATAGATACATAGATAGATTGTGTGTGTGTATGTGTGTGTGTGTGTGTGTGTGTGTGCATATGTGTGTGTTTGTGTTTAACTTGATTGAATTGAAATAGATCTTTTTCCCAGGACACAGAATGGATTAGGAGCTCAGTTGAGGACAATAATTGTAATAATAGTAATAATAATGATAGAGCCAATAATACCCATCTTGGCCACAATAGATGAGGTACGTGACTTCAGTAGTAGTACAACAGTTTGGATTCTTTGAATTGTAGGTTTATTCTCATAATAACTTTCTCAGAAATACACGTTGATTTATTATTTTTCTCTGCCTTACTCCAAATTTCCCCAAATTTTCTGAGATATATCTTAAAATGTGTATAAAAAGTTAAGTTTACACATTAGAAGTGTTACAAGTTTTCCAATAACACATACAGCCAATACTTCCATCAACCTGCTTTAGGAAGAGAAGTTTCAGCTGTGTTTCAAAGTTAATTGCATCTAATGAAATACTTAGTTAAGTTTTTTAAAGAAATTTTCCTCATAAGATTTATATATATTTTTGGTTTAACACTACTTGTCAAAACAGCACAGAGGAATTAGTGATCTAGACACCCATTTGCTGCTAGGGTATCTTCTCTTTCTCCTCTCCTGTCTTTGAGACTGGGGGACTCAGTCACATGCAGGCTCATCTTTTTTGGAAAGGGTAAAACAATCTTCTCTTTCTTCCCCCCTCAAAGAGAATTCAGTGTATCCCAGATATTTGCTTAGTGCACCATCCAGATTATTTGCCTGCCAAGCCCTGTTCTTGCCATAGATTATGGGGCTGGCTTGGTAAGTTATTATAATGGCCAGTCTAGGTTATAAATCTGGAGTCTGCTGAATACATTAAGTACATAGTGGCATTGAGTAAGTCCTTAGACACACATACACACAGAACCAATAACAGTTTGCTCCATGTATGCAAGTATAGTTAAAAACTGAAACCAAACTATCATTCACATAGTGAATACAAATACTTATGGTATTTAGGATAATATTAATTCCTCCAGTTAGGTTTGGACAGAGGATGGAAGCAATACAAAATGAGTTTTGGAGTTAAAGCTGAGTCTAGGCCATGGGAAGTGTTGTCTGTGGAACTAAGAGATTTGGATGCTTGTGAAAGGTGTTAACATCTTAGAACAGGTATTATATTAAGAGCTATATTTCATTGGTGTGGAGCTGGGATCTTGATCTGAGCATTGATAATAAGACATAGAGTCTAGAAAAGAAAGCATTTCTTTGGAATTCTTGCCCTAGATTCAGTTAATAAAGGCTCATAAGCATGAGGATGAAGTGATAGGGGCACATCAAAGTTTACTCAGTAGGATCAGGTGGCTGATCACCTAGGAAGGGAAACAGTCCAGGGGTAGGAGTTGGAAGAGTGAAGATGAGTCACAAATTGTAAATTTGGGTGATTAAGAAGAATTGGATGCCTTTATTTAAAAAAAAAAAAGAAAAACAGAAATCACAGGAAGGATAATAAGTTCAGAGGGAAAAGAAATAATGAGATTATGTTTTGACATAGTTTTTGAAGGTTAGAAGGCAATGAAGTCAGGGGCCTGGAACCTCAAGGAGTGATCAGGTGCTAGTGATGTGTGTGTGTGAATCAGCTAAAGACAAGGGCCTCATGTTTAATGATTGTGTGTGTGTGTGTGTGTGTAAGAATGAGGAAGTAGGTGGTAATGTTTGTATTTTCAGAAAGAGGAAGAAAATAATGTATTGTGGGAACAGAGATGGTATAAGGAGACTGTAAACCTCATTCAAATGTGGCTCATCTGTGTAACTGGGAGGAACTTAGAATATGTGATAATCTTTTTCAAAATAATAAGGACTATTAGTTAAAAGAGGGGAAAATTCATTCTATGTTGCTCCAAAAGATAGAAACAGGACCCATGGCTGGCATTATTTGAGGAGAAAAATTATAACTAGAGAAATGTTCTAAAATTAGGGATACTCCCAAAGAAAAGTGATTTGCAATACACTATTCTGAGCTTATCATTACTAAGGAGCTTGCACAGAAACAGGATGACAGCCTGACAGAATCTGCAAGACATTTTATTTTAATAAAGAAATTAAAATCCTGTATTCAGATTCAGTATAATCCTGTCATTAAGGATTGTATCATCTTCACTTATATAAGAGAACTTAGCATCTCAAAGAGCCAGATGTTAGACTAAATGGACTTATATTAATTTTTAGTGGCTTCTATAACTAACAAAAACTTAGTGGCTTAAGAAAAACAGAAATTGCTGGGTATGGTGGCACATGTCTATAGTTCTAGTAACTCGGGAGGCCAAGGCAGGAGGATCACAATTTTAAAGCCAGCTTTTGCAACTTAACAAGGCCCAAAGCAACTTAGCAAGACCCTGTCTCAAAATTAAAAAAAATAAAAAAAATAAATAAAAAAGGCCTGGGGAATTATCTCAGTGGTCAAGTACCCTAGTTTCAATCCCTAGTACCAAAAGGAAAAAGAGAGAGAGAGAGAGAGAGAGAGAGAGAGAGAGAGAGAGAGAGAGAGAGAGAGAGAGAGCAGAAATTTATTCTCTCATAGCATTAGAGACTTGAAGCCTGAAATCAGTTTCACTAGGCTGAAATCAAGAAGTCAGCAAGGTTGTGCTACCTCCCGTTGTTCCTAGGCAACATTTCATATAGTGTTTGCTTGTTCCAAGTTCTGGTGTCTGCCTTGATCTTACTTTGTAGCCACATTCCTCCAACCTCTGCCTTTGTGGTCACATCACTTTTCTTTTTCTCCACCTTTTCTGTGTCTCTCAGGTTCCCCTCTATTTTTATCTTATAAAGGTACCTGCAATTAAACTTAAGACCCAACCAGATAATCCACAATAATACATTTACAATCTTAAAATCCTTACTTATACCTGCAAAGATGTTTGCCAGGTAAAGTGACATTTATGGGTTTTAGGACCTACTGTCTTTTCTAGGGCCTCTTATAACCTTACTAGAAAGTTCTTCACATATCCTGACATGAAACCCCACTCTAGGAGGAAGATGCCCATATTTTTATTCATTCTTAAGCAAAATAAGAAAATAAGTTTCAAACAATTATTTTGACATTTGGCATTACATGTTAGAACCTCACCTCTAGTTCAGGTTTACTATTTTCAAAGATAGGGCAACATTTTTTTTTTCCTTTTTTTTTTTTCAGTATACCACAAAGTGAAATTAAGCTCTGCTATGCACATATATGCTTCCATTTTCCATTCATTGTAGTGATTCTGCACCCTGCCTCCTCTGTAACAGGCACTTTATACATCTCGAAGTGAAAAGAGGCGGTACTCACATTAAATAGTACGGCAGCTCACAAAAAGTCACATCCCACAGAACATTATGGGAAATACTTGAAAATGTTTATTGGCAGGCAGACAGTCCAGAGTTGAAAAGATCTGACAAAATTCCTGGGAACTATGGCTTTCTGCCGGTGATTGCTTCTGCTCTTGGTACACAAGCGTTAGCTTGTTTTGTTGTTGTTGTTTTATTTTTATCCTTGTCTCCTCACAAACTCTGCTTCCACTGTTAAAACCAACAAAGTTTTGTCTGGAGCTTCAGGCAGCTGTTTAGTACTGTATAACAAACAACCATGATTTACGACCAGCATATGTTTTATGTTCACATAAATTTGTTACGCACAGCACATCATAAGTGCACCCCCAGCCTATATTTATAGAGCGCCTTTCCCCCCTCCCAGTGCCATCAAATGTGGTATAAAAACAACATCTCATTAATCCTTGCCAAGCACCTTGTAGAGGTGATGATCCAAGTTTTATAGATGTGGAACAAGAGGCATACACAGGTTTCTATTCACAAATTTGGAAAACAGATAAATCATTCTCTTATATACTCTGTGCCTGTGAAAAGGAGGTCATGAGAAGGTGGCATCCTGGGCATGAGAAGAAAGCTGTGACATCAGTAACAAGGACTGGTGGATTCAGACTTGGGAACCTAGAAAAAGCAGGGGGGTTGTTTCTTAATTGCAGGATCCCAAAAGGGCCTTCATTTATGTGTTTGTTTGAAGCATAAGAAGGGTGACTATAGCATAGACTCCTAGCTCTATGCAACATGGAGATGGATTTTAAATGAAGAACTCTTGCAGGATGGCTATAACAGTCTTCCAAGAGGACCCCTGATATCTTTTGTACTGGTCATGTTTAGGCGCAAGTATCAGGTAAAACCATGTAAATAATGTAGAATCCACTTTCAGAGCAAAGGAAATCGTTTTTCTCCATTATAGAGGGTTCTGGAGTACTGTGTGTTTCTCCTTAATAAGTAGAAGGGATAATGCAGGGACCTTCCCAAGGGATTGGCATTTTTAATAACTAAAGAGCCTATGAAGTCTGTCTTGTGTTTCACTGCTGAAGGTTTGTCTTATTCTACTTCCTGGCTTTTTGTTTGTTTTTGTTATACCACTTAAGCTTAGTTATACTTGAGTTTATTTAGAATACAACAATTTCCTATGTGATTAGATATGGTTGTATAAATATTACTAATTTTATTTAATTCAGTTTGATAGTCACTGAATTTTCATGGGTCATGGGTGGTAGGTACTTCAGGAAATACAAAAATAAAAGAGAAAGAACCTCTGCCTCATGAGGTACTGTAGTACATGTGTGTGTGTGTATCTCTGTGTGTGTGTGTGTGTGTGTGTTATTTTGTGAGGCAAAACAAGGATGGCAGTTAAAATGTACAGAAATAGCTATTATTTAAGACAAAATTTGTGCATTACTTGGAAATAGATTCAAACAAACTACTATGGATTGTTAAGGGAATAAAAAAAAAATCACAAGAAATCACATCCATATGGGAGAATGGAAGGTTTTATGCTGAAAGCAACATTTAGAACAGGCTATGAATCTTTGGGAGAAAGACAACAAGATTACTTTTAGAATTTCCTGGAATATATGTTCCAATAAGCAAATATATTTACTCTCACATTTTTTCCCTAATGCTATGTTACATTTGCTTACTCACGTTGTTAGTATTATTTATTCAGTGATAAAACACACCAGCCTTCTGAACGCCCTTGGTGAAACAAACAGGAAATTCAGTCTCTGCTCTCACGGAAATTATAACATTTGGAGGGAAATAGTACAACAAAAATGTGACCTTAGAACCCATTTTTGTGTGGGGAAGTGGGCGCATTCTTACTATCTGTTATTGTTGAGTTCTTGAATGTTTCCAAAGGTTCCGGTACTAAAGATCTGCTTTCAGCCTGTGGCACTACTAGAAGGTGGTGGAGCTTGTAAGAATCGAGGTCTTTTGGAGGAAGTTAGGTCTTTAGGGACCCTGTTCTTAAGGAGATATTGGGGTCCCAGTCTCTTCTTGTCTTTCTCTTTTGCTTTATGGCTGCCTTGAGGTGAGCAGCTTTGCTTCACCATACTCTCCCCACCATGATGTTCTACCTCAACAAAAGCCCAAAAGCAGTGGGGGAAACTAACATGGACAGAAACCTCTGGATCCATGAGGCAAACAAATTTTTTCTTCTTATAGTGTTCATTTCAGGTATTTTGTCAGAGCAATAAAAAACCCACCTAAAACACTACTCTATGGTCAGTTTCAAGAATATTAAGTAACACAAAACATGGTGAATACAAAATACCAAATGGATAATATAGTTAAATCCATTACTATAGAAATTCAGGAGTAATTTTTTAATAATATTAATTTAATAAAAACATGAATATTTAATTAATTTAATTACCACAGTAAGCTGGGTATGGAAGCACACACCTGTAATCCCAGTGGCCCAAGAAGCTGAGACAAGAGGTTTGCAAGTCCAAAGCCAGCTTCAGCAACTTAGCAAGACTCTGTCTCAAAATAAAAAATAAAAAGGGCTGATGGGCTGGGTTGTGGCTCAGTAGTAGAGTGCTTACCTAGTGTGGGTGGGGCACTGGGTTGAATCCTTGACACCACATAAAAATAAAAATAAAGGTACTTTGTCTACCTACAACTAAATATATATATTTAGTTGTAGGTACTAAATATATATATATATATATATATATTTATATATATATATAAATATATATATATATATATTTAGTTGTAGGTACTATATATATATATATATACTTAATATATATATATATTATATATATATATATATATATTAATATTAAAGGGCTGGGGATGTGGTCAATGGTTAAGCGCCCCTGGGTTTAATCCCCAGTACCAAAATAAAAAAAAAAATTTAAAAATAAAGACAATACAATAAAAAGGCAGTTTCAGCCTTCTTTGGGGAGTTTATAATTTAGGACTAGGAAACATACTATAAATAAATAAATTCTCAGAAAAATTAACAAGTATAGGGATAATTAGAAGAACAGGCTGATAAGGGTCACATTCTGATAAAAAGAGGAGTACCATAACATGTTTTCCTTTTAATTTCACTTTTTTTTATTACCCTCAACTCCTAAAAGTGGCTAAGTAATGCTAGTGAAGATAATAGAATTCATAAATATATGAATTCATTTTTTTCTCTCATAGAAATTAATTTTTATTCATTTGAATAGCTTTTTTTTCCCAAGATAAACACACCTCCTGTATGGCCTCTAAGTTTCAATTTTCTGTAGAAATTCTACTGATGAATTAAGAATGACTCCATTCCTTAGCTCATGCCAGTCACATTCTACACCTTCCTACCTCCTGCCTGTCTATTGATTTATGTTTTTGTTTCATCTGCACTTCTGCAGCGGACCAGCATTAACCACTGGATATCAGGGACTGTGGTTGTTGTGGGGATATGCACACGTGTGTCCCCCTTCTTGTAACTAACATGAAACTTTGTATATCACAGGTGCTCAATAAATGTTTGTGAAAAAAATGGAGTTTTTTTCTTTTTGATTCAACTGCTTAATACTTAGAAGCATGTGGTGCTAATATTTAAGATGGATTGGTTCATTCTATTCAAGTACCACATAACCATTCACACACCATTGAGTTTAGTACTATTAAAGGGCAATTTCCCTTCTGGGAATTATGCCCATTGCAGACAAATTTTACATACCGAGTCTTTTTTATCATCACTAGGCAGGTAAAGAGATTAAAATAAAGGGTTTTTTCAAGTGTGCAGTTGTATACAAACTTCATTTGGAAATGCTTCTGTATTCTAAGGAAAAATATAGAGCTACTCTTATTGCACATGCCCACATCCAGAACTACCCAGGAATCATGTGGCGATTTAAAGACAAAAATATTGACGTTCAATTTCTATACCAAATTATCTACCTGAATGAGTGGGCAAAACTACCTCTTTCTTCCTTTTTGTTTCAGTATAACTGAGTTTGATTCTGGCTCAGGCAATCCAACTAATGTTAACTGGTCATTTAACATTCATAGCACTTGGTCCTTGTTTAATATTGTGATATTAGCCCCAAGTTCTCATCTGTTATAAATTTCTACAATTCTAAATGTTAAAATGAATAGGAAGGGATTTTTCAAACTATAAAATTTTAATTAAATATTAAACATTAAAGATTTTAAAACTTGCCATGGATAGAAATTAGATATTAGAACAGGGAAATAAATTTTATTTCCACAAAAGTGTTCCACAGAGTTTTAGGGTTCAAAGACAACTTTCTGTAACTTCATCAAGATGTAGTTCTAGGAGATACTATCAACTTACATCTGTTTAATGCATCTATTCTTAGTGTTTAAATCATCAACAGCCAGAATGAAGCCTAAAGATACATAGTGCATTCTGTCTGATTCACACCCCAATTCAACAATTTACTAGATTAGTTTTCTGTAGCAAGTGACTTGTATTCCTTCAGACTCAGTTTCCTTACCTTTAAGCTTCAAAGAATCATGGCAAGGATGAAATTAGTTAATACACATAAAGTATTTTGATTCAGGCTGGCATGTGTAAATAGTCAGAAATGTTAATTTTATTATTCAACATAAATATCTTCCAAGGTATTCCCACACCGTTAAAAATACCATAAAATTAGTATTAGGTATGTCGGGTGTGCACATACATAATTCTTTAATAAGTTTTTTTTAACAATTAATCAAGGAGCAGCATAACCTAGGTTGGTGGCCTGCTGGTCTGTTGGGTCAGTAAGCCTGTGCTTCCCAATGGAAAATGATCTGTGGTTTTGCAGTAGAGCTGTCCAATATGCTTTCACAGTAAATGAAAAAATGAAAGGTTGAGTAATGGCCCCAATGTTTGAAAGTGTCTAAAGGGTAACTATGTATGGAATTAAATGCTTTTAAAAATTCACTCCTTTTCAAACAAATCTCAGGTACAGATTTGCTTATTTGCTGATTTCTTGTTGCATTAATACTTAGTAATGAGTTGTTATGTGATGGAAGAAAGCCCAGCTGACAAGACCTCCAGAGCACATTTACCTTTTCCCTTTTATGCCAAGTCTGATTAATGCTCTATCTCACTGGACTAAATGCTTTGAGGGAAGATCATTCAAATATATACTCAATTCTCTTATTAGTTTAAGAGATGCAGGATTTATAATAGTCATGCTGTTCCCACATAGTGATATTTAAATTATCGTTTGTGTGCTGCTTAAGGCATTTCAATTGGTTTTGGACTACTGAATGGAATGATATAAAATTAAAGTTTGAAATTACCCCTAGAAGCCTACAATTAGCAGGCATCCACAAGAAAACTAGGCAACAAGAGTAAATCATTATTTTCCATGAATAAATTTACTTTTCTTAATTTCATGCCATTAAAGCACATAAATAAGTTAAATACATTAGTCCCAATTTGTATCTACCATCTTATCAATGATGATTTAGAACATGCTTAACCAACTTGAATTTTTTAAAAGTGCTGGCATAAATCAAAAGAAGACTGTTGGTCATCCTTAATGATTTTTACAGAGAATTGCCCATATTATTCTATATAATGAAAATGTGGACAAAATCAAAATAACATTTTCCCTTAGATCATATAATACAAACTTCTTTATCTATTTGATATAATTGGTAATCCTTCTTGCCTAAAGCTTGCTTATAAATTTATGATAATTTTAGGTTCCCACCATCTTTTCCTTATAGATCTTAAAGTCTCCAGAGAGAAGTATAATATTCTAAAATATCCTATACAGTTAAGTTGTTATCATAAAATATTATGAAGTCCACTCTATGTTTGAGCATGCTCTGATCCATCTTATTTGTGGAAGGAATAAAGAGACAGAGGTGATAAAGAGGGGTAAAGAAAACAGAAAGAATTGGAATAAATAAATAAAAAGCTTCATGTGAGAAATTCAATTAGGACTCATTTGATGGGAAATGCATCTTAGCTTGTCTTTACTGAAAATTCCAGGGATCCTTGGCCACATATATCCAGTCTTTTTCTCTGTATCCAATTGTCCTCACCTACATAGAGTTAGAATAAGCCTGTGAGCTTCATCAAAACAGAGAGCTCATCTTATCTATCTTTGTGTCCTTTGATCTTAGCACAATGCCTGGCACATAGTGGGTACTCAGCCTCAAACAGTTGGCTGATCTTGTGATGTCTTCTTCAAGGAAGTCTTCTTTGGTCTTCCATCTTGCAGTACAAGAGCAAGTATCTATATTTGTATGTGTTGAGGGGTGTTTATTTTCATTAATAAATTATAATACCATCAGCATAATAGTAACACATTTAGCTAGCACAGAGATTTTATGTAACTCTGTATCCTCACTGGTATAAGTTGTTAACAATTATTTCTCCCAGTGAACAGAAACAGAATGAAGCATTCACTTTGGCAGTATCTGACATCCTCTCTCTGTACTGTCTTCCATTTCCATGTTATTACTTTTCTGCCTGAGTGTCTCTATCTAATGCTCTATCCCCCTGCTTATTAAGAGGAAATTATTTTTCTCCTCATTAATTGATCCTTAAATGTAAATTGGCTTGCACAGGTATTTGCAGTTTAATCCTTTAGTCTTTATAAGGAATGAAAATCTTATATTCCTCTAATAGAGATTTTTGGTTAAGGAAATGCAAAAGATTGACAGAAAGACTAAAAAAATACTTTATATTTGGTGTTGTTTAGGGTGATGAGTTTTGTGCTTGCATGAATCTCATTTATCATAAAGATAATTAAGCAAATACTGTGTCTTCCCTAAATCTCAATCTCCATAAACACTATCTAGAACCCCTTCAGCACACTGAAATAAAGTCTCCAGGCATGGGCATGAACATTGAGTAGGTTCCGTTGCTATACCTATTTGTACTCTCTCTGTTGAGAATAATTGTACAAGATTCTGTTTTTATGGAATATTATATAGTCTCAAAATTGTCTTGAGGAAAATAGTACTAATGTGCAGAGGAGGGAAAAGTATTTTAATCGAGGTCATAAGGCTAGTATTTGCGAAACAACCAGAAATTGAATCCAGCTCAGTGGGATTTCAAACTCATTTTTCCCCCCAGTACAACTGTCATCAAAATACAGTATCAGTAAAAATCAGAGCCTTACAGTAACACCCTTCTAATCAATGGAGATGATGGCTGACGGCAGGTGTGGCTTTATCAGTCAGGGACCCAGGAAGAAAAAAGGAAATACCTAACAGGGTAATAATTTAAGAGAACTTAATAGCAGTGGTTTACCAGAGTGTGAACAATACCCTGGTCTTAATAATGACCTACAGGCCTGAAGTGTGAGCCTTAATGGAATTTGAAAAGAAGGATGAAGAGGAGGAAAGGGGAGGAAGAGAAAGCAGAGGATAATTGAGAGCTACTTGATAGATCTGGGCTTCTTGTACTAGCAACACAAGTATAATACAGCAATCCCAGGAGTGGGGTGGGGTGAGGGCATTGTCTGGCTAATCTTGCCATTGGACAAATCCACCTAGAAACCAGAAGGCCAGAAGCCTAACAAATACCATGTCCATCAGGCCCTCAGGACACAGGAGGGTGGATAGGGACCTTGGTCAGTCCAGAATTGTTAACAATGTACCTTTCTACTCCTTTCCTCAGCTTCAATGTCCCATTCTCCCTGACAGAAGAAATGAAATAAAAATTGTTGAGATTCAAGAAACAACAAAAATCCAACAATAAATTTAAAAAATCCATAGCTCCAAATCTATAAAAAATGTCTTAGTGTACTTTCTTTCTAAGAAGTCTTAAAAATTAGCATTTATTCTAGTTTTACTGGTTGGCAGATGAAGTAAGTTTGAAATATTGGTTAAGACCTTTCTTCATGTACGTACATTTGCTTTGAGGTGGTTTCAGAAAGTCTTTTGGTAGGGTGTCCAGTTAATTTAGATACAGCTTACACATAGAAAACTCCCATTTTAAAAAAATATGGAATTCCATCATTGTTGACAAGCAAATACAGTCTTCTAACCAGCTCCACAATCAAGATATGGAATCTCACTGCGAGAAGTTCTCAAGCTTTTTTGAAAACTTTAGTCCCACTTAACTCTTGTTGGTTCTCCTTTTACTCTTATTTATTTATGTATTTATTTATCTTTAAATGTGGGTCTGACTACATTTCCCAGGTTGATTTTGAACATCTTGAGTTCAAGCAATCCTTCTGCCTCACCCTCCCCAGGAGTTGGGACTGCAGGCATATGCTGCTGCAACTGGCTTTGTTTCTTCTGTTTTGAATAAGAAAATTTGTGATGGCAACCAGCCGCATGATGTACATACTACAAGTTTTCATGAAATATATTTGTTCATTTGTCTCATCGATCTTATGAGTAAACTACCAATGTTGCTTGTTAACTCATGTGATATGTATTGGATTGAACAATGGTCCATAACTAGCTGCACACTGAAATCACCTGTAGCCACCAAATGACCCAATGTCCAGGTGGCTCCTCATGACATCAGGCATTCTGGATTGATTCCAGAGAATGATAAGCTAAGGCTTTCTAAATTATTATACTTTTCAGTCAAGGTTGAGACCCCATGAATTAGAAGAAATTTTCTCAATTCTGGATGCAAAGTAAAATCCCTCGAATAATGTTTAAAGAACATTGATGTCTTCCCCCAGGCCGACTTACATAGCATGTTCATAAAAGTTGACTTAGAAAAAGGATAATCTGGACCCCTAAGATCTCTGAATGGTTAGGCTCCATTTAATCAAGGTTTTATTATTGTTTGGGGTATATGATAGTGCTCAATAAATGCTAGATGGATGTCCTAATCCCACAGTGGAGTCAAGGAAAATAAAATATGCTCCCTCTTGGAAATAAACTCTTGGTATATTTGAAATAATTATTTTGGCAAGCTAACACTTTCTGAAAACTGTCCTCTAGGTAATTTATTTCAAATGCTAAGTCTCGTATTTTGGGAAAATACTATATTTCAACTATATACTTTCACCATAATATTAGGCCCATATATATATTATAGCACTTTCATAATTCTTTCTGAGAAAATAGACAGGAAACAAGATTAAGAGACTGAGGGTAAGATTTAAATCAGCCTACCACCTGAAGTATAAATGATGCTATTACACCTCTGAGCTGAGAGAATACCTCTACTTTGTAAAGCAGAGCAATGGTACTTTCCTGTTTTATAATGGCAAACTGTATGCACCAAGGACACCACCTTGTACAGTGTCCTGATCAGAAACGAACCAAGTGTCTAATGAAACAAATATAAAACTAGCATGATACTTACATATGATATTTTTTTTTCAGATCTCAGGATCTTCTAACTAAAATAACAAAAGTCTTTTTTTACAGCATAAAGCTACTGATGATCTATCATGGCACAAAGGCTTATTAAGCAAACCTCACAAATTTTATTATTATGAAATATTAACAAACATGATGCATGTTTCAATGTATACTTAAAGCTGCAAGGTTTGGGGTATAATATCTCAAAGGCTGGCTACTACAACAAATAGCATTCTTTATATGATCCGTGTTCTTCATTTAAAATAGAAAATACAGTGCTTATTTAATTTGACCTTCCAATTTATTCAGTTTTTCTGATCCACTTTTTTTTTCCTCTTTAGGACCACCTCAGAAAATAGTGTCACCTAAACAAGAACACGAAGACAGAAAACACGACAAAGTGACAGATAAAGGAAGTGAAAGTGGGACTTCCTGTAATGAGCTCTCTACTTCCAGCTGTGACAGCCACTCAGAGGCCAGCACTCCCCAGGACAACCCGCCCAATGCCCAGCAGGCTACAGCTCACCAACCTAACACCTTAACATTGGATCGTCCCTCCAAAAAAGCCCCTGTGCAATGGATGCCCCCACCAGATAAACGCAGAAACAGTGAACTCTTTCAGACACTCATCAGCAAGTCCCGAGAAACAAATCTTTCCAAAAAGAAAGTCTGTGAGAAGCTAAGTGTGGAAGAAGAAATGAAAAAGTGTATTCAAGATTTTAAAAAAATCCACATTCCAGATTATTTCCCAGAGCGCAAACGCCAATGGCAATCTGAACTCTTGCAGAAGTATGGGTTATAGTGATGATCACATCCCTTGGGTATTTTGATGACATTTGATGTTTACTAGTGTCGCCACCTGACTGATGGTCAGTGTGATTCTTGCTGCTCTTCCTTATTGTGAACAGTGGATGTGGGACAGTATTTTTTTTCCTTTTTTTCTTTTTTTTTTTTTTTGGTGGTTGTTATTATTAGAAACCATTCAAAAAATGAATCCAATAAAAGTTGCGTCAAAATGGTGTATCTATCAGATTCAAATCGTGTTGCAAGAATGAAAGTAAAATGTGCATGATCAAGAAGCTTAGAATCTTGATTTTTGAACTGTGGTCAACTGGACATGCTTGTCATTTTGTAACTTACCAAAAACAAATCATCATATCACACCAACTGAAATGACAATATGGACGAAGCAACATCAATTAAAATTTCAGAGATGGTTTTAATATCCAAATCTAAAACTGTTTAAATGTCAGTGCAATAAAACAAGTATTATTTTTTTGCATGAGCATAATGTTACAAATACATTACAAGAAATAGGGAAGATCTGTTTGTTGCTTGGAAAGAAAAAAAATTATAAAAAATTAAGCAAAAAAAAAAAGTTTCAGGCAAAGCCTATAAATGTAAGCTGTCTAGGAGATTGAGTTTTCTTTGTTCTGGATATGTGTTTTTGTTTTTGTTTTTGTTTTTTAATGTGTATGTGTATGGTATTTCTGTATGTTAAGATGGTGTAAATATGCCTTATACTATTGTGTTACTACATTGACATTCATCTATTAATGCTAGTCATGATGATTTCTGTGAAATGAGTATTTTACATCAGGATGTAAAAATCGGTATAATGATGGTCTGAAAGATCCTATTATCATGTTATTCAAAATAATTTAGGGAAATGGTAAAGAGCTTTATGTATTTATTAAAAAAAGGAAAATGTATTAGAATTCCTTGATTTCTATTGTCTCTTCTTTTAAAAATATTCAATTGTTTTATTGTCTTCAACTTTTCTTTAAAACTCCATGTTGAATGGTCTGCTCAGACTTAATGTTGACAATTGTTTTATTGTCTTCAACTTTTCTTTAAAACTCCATGTTGAATGGTCTGCTCAGACTTAATGTTGACAATTGTAAACATAATTCAAAATGAAGCTAGAGTTTAGATTCAGATAGGTTTGGTATTGATTAATAAATCCTTAGCCATGACAGAAAAAGACCTCATCTGAGAATACACTAAAATTTTATTTTAGCTGACAACCAGATTGGAAAACTCTCCAAAAAAATTGGGATGTTACCTCCTACAAATCAGAAGACAAAATGTCAATAGTATAGTAAAAGGTCAGCCTTTTATGAAAAGTGATTTCTTCCTCATTGATACAAGCTTTCTTATCATAAGCCACACAACTTTGCCCCACTGTGTCTTAGAAATGTATAATATCATGAAATTTTGCTAAAGAATAAGTTGAGAGAGGTAAGAATACTTTCAAGAATTGTAGAACTCAATCTCTTCTGTGGTTAGCTAAAATGAAAATTTGAGCAATACATGTGGTATCATTACTTTTAGCATGATAGAATGAGATAAGCATTATCAACTCAAAGTTTTAAAAATATCTACATTCATTTTTGGTTGTATCTGAGATTTCTCATAGTGCCATTATATAATATCACCTACAATGGGCTATTGAAAAAAACTAAGAGATATGATTTATTGTGAATTATCTATCAGGCTTTAAAAAATACGCACTCAAGTTCATGTGATCTGGGGAGGTTATGAGGCCCAGCATGGTTTGATACAGCTACAACACAGGTGAGTAGATAGAGCCAAATTTTAAATCCCATGTCTATCACTAATTATCTATGTGATTTTGGTGATAAGGGAATAATAAAGGAATAATAACATCATAAAGAAGATTTAAATGATGTAATTGAAATAAAGCATAACTACCCTTCATGGATCTGGGAAGAAACTGGGAGCTAGTGGTTTTACAGAATCCAGGAACTAGCATCTTCCAATGGGGAATTTAGAATACAGAGGGACAAGCAGTCTAGTAAGAACTATAGCCCCTAAGGAGTCACAGTTACTTGCAAAGCAAAAGAAAAAGGGGAAATTACCCTAGCTTACCCTATATTTAATTTCCCATGGGTACCTTTCATATTCCCAAGTAAAAAGAAAGTGTTGGCAAAGAAGCAATGTAATTGTACACGTGATCCCTTTGTGATACAAAGCCCCACAGCTAAGGGCAGAGAATCAATCTGAAAGGTACTCTTGCACTTTGGTCTTTTTTTTTTTTTCCTATACAAATGTTCAAGTAGAATAGCAATGCAAAGAATTATGTAACTCATCACTATTTCAGATCTTCTAAAAGAAGTGATGCCTGTGAGTTTGTCTTTATAGTCCTTGATAGATTTGAATAAAGGTTCTGATCCGTGGGATGGAGATGTAATCATATTAGTTCTAATTTGTTAAGCACTTATTATACTCCAAATATTTGATGTAGAGGTCAACAACCTATTCAAGAAATACAAATTACTAGCTATTGCCCTTCAGAAAAAAACTTTCAGTGTGAATCTTTTAAAACATTTTATTATCACCAGGCTAGAACCTGGCTTGCCTCAAAGGGATAAAAGGGAATAAAAAGAAGCATCTAGAACAGGGACTCTTTCTTGAAGGAAAAAGTAACACAAAAAAATTAAAGGTAAGTTTGGCTGTAGTTGCTATGTAACACTTTCTTCCCAAAGAGGTGAGCTGTAATAATCACTAAAAGTCAGAAGCCTGGAAACAGGCTCCGAAGTTCAGTATTTAGTCTCCTCTACATGGTTTACCTTCTGTTAGGTACACAGTAGGCACTCAACTTATGACCTAATATATTTCTCTTACTAGTAATTATCTCCATTTCCCTTTACATGACATAGCAGAGCAGGTATTATCTAAACATAATACTCACTCTATTTTGGAGAAGAAAATCCAAGTACTGTATACCAAATTATGGATGCTCAATAAAATAGCACCATATCAGTTGACCTTTGTATTCACAAAATTTAGTAACTTTGGATAGCAGTCATTTATCAACTTACAGTTCTATGGACTGTCAAGCTGGCCTAAGATCAGCTGGGCTGTTCTCCCAATGATCTTTGTATAAACTGACTTGGACAATGAACTTGTATTTGTCAGTGACTGAACAATCTGTACTGGCCTCACTTTATGTTGGCCACTGATGGCCTTTGTTGATTCAGTGTGCCTGAGTCCTCCACATGTCCTCTTTAGTAGTCCAGCTCAGGTTTAGACATATGCTACCACCTGGACCAAGAGTGTGAGTCCAGAAGTTGTGTGGCCTGAGGGGACAAGGCTTCAGCCACATGCAATATTACTTCCCCTATATTCTTTTGGGCAAAGCAAGTCATCTCAAGTTTAAGGGGTTGGGACATATGCTCTTTCTCTTAATGGGAAAAGCACCAAAGAACTTGAAACAAATTGTACTCTACCATACATTCAACTCATCATTTCCAGGTTCACATCTAGAATTGAGTTCTCTGCACACCAGTTACTAAGGATATGTAGTCATACCCTTAAATCATCACCAGCCACTACACCCCATAAACCAAAAACATAAATTTTTCAATCCAAAAATTTATGAGTTTACTCATACTTCAACTGAAATGAAACCTATTCTTAGAAGCTTTCCTTGATCCCTCAGGATAAAACTATTAATTATTCCACTCTTAGATATCTCAAATTACTTTAAAAATATCCTTGCTGTACCTGTCATTTATATTTTGTAATGAATGAGCATAATAATTACATTTTTTTCCATTAGATTTAAACATGTCTCATAGACATGTAGACCTTACTTTTATTCAAACAGGAAGAAACAATGAGTAAACAGTTTATGGCACACAGCAGGTATCAGTCACCTTGGCAAATGAATAAATACCATTTTTAGTGCAAAAATCTCATCATTAGTCCTTGATAAATTCCTATCTCCTATCCTGGCTAAAAGCCATTTTACTATGTTTTCAGTCCAAATCCCACTTATAGATTTTTGCATTGCTAATATCTCCTGGAGAGATTATTTAAAGGACTATTTTTAAAAATATTTCATAGTTTATTTCAATTTTGATGAATGTGATTTTGGCTTCTAGAGATACAGTGACCAAGCCTGGACATTATTTCTTTTCTCCCACAGTGTGAACCTTTTTTGATGGTATATAGTAAACATAACTTGTGATGTGGTGTACTAGTGTTTTTTAGTTTAGACTAGCTTTCTAGTTTGGATCAAACAAATATCACCAAAGAATTGTTATGTTCACTTAGAAAAAGAATGTGAGTTGGAAAATTTTCTTATAAAACTCTTAAATATCAAATCTTTTTTTCTTCAAATGTATACTTTCCATTTCATAGTCCTAAAAAGAGTCAACTTGAAGCATAACATAGAACACTAAAAGAATCTCACAACTGCAGGATTGAAAGATTCTTAAAACTCATATACATTTTTATAGAAATTAATTCAAAATGATCTATAACTATCCCTAGGGTACCTACTGTGATTGAGGGTTATTAAATATATCAAAGATACAAAAATAATAAAATGCCCAAGAACTTATAGAGTGCATTTTGATAAGATATATACACAATGCTTAAAGTACAGCGATGTTTGGGTATCATAAAAGCATAAATGTTGTTACACAGATTTAGAAGAAATGAAAGCTTTATGGTGGAAGTGAAATGTGAGCTGGGTCTTGACAGAAAGGGGATGAGGATTTTAAAAAGGGGTACAAAGAAAGGGATAAATCTGTAAGTTAAAAAATGTAAGAAAACAAAGTTATTCTAGAAAATTTTTCACAAAAATATTACTGAGTGTTTTCATATACCAAATATACATATATCATCCTTATGTTGAAGAATATATTAATGAAGACTATTTTAGTAATAGTCTTCATATTCAAGATTATATCTTATGAGTAAATTCTTTTTATACCTACCCAGTGTCTTTTGTCCAGGCTCCAAATGCAGCAGCAGTGTGCCAAAGTAGAAGCAAATTGAGTATTCTTTAGAATGTTTTTAAAAAGACTAAATGGAAGCTGATTAGTTCAAAATGATGACTAGATGCAAGTGAATTGGAACTTAGACTTGGAAATATTTTGGGAGACAGGACTATTTTAACACTGATATTGTTTTGAGATTTCAATGCAAGGTGATAATAAAAGCAGATTAACTGGTAGTTTTATTGGCATTTTAGTATAATCTACATTTGTTACCTGCATGTAGGGCCAATTGGTCCCATCCCCCGTTCCTTATACACATAGTTTAATGCAGAAGACAGATAAGAAAACTGGTGATTTCAGAGAGTTGAACAAGTACCAATGAGCAGCACATGAGAGAACTACCCTGAATGTTACTGAAAGTTCAGATCTTGTCATTTTCCACTGCAGCTACAATAATAAAGAGTATACTGGTCTCTATAACTAATCTTTTCCTTCTGGCCCATTCTTCCTGCTGCTAGAGAGGTGATCTTCCTTCAATACACATTTTTCATATTACTTTCTTGTTGATTAAAACTTTTCATCTCATTGCCTACTAGAGAAAAAGTTTACAAACTACTTCATGTAACTCATAAAGCCCTCCACTTCTGTCTCCTCTCTTTAATCTTACCACTGTTTACTCAAACACAAGCACACACACCACATATAAAAACACACTTCACATATGCCGTTATTCCTCCCCCCCACTCCCAGCTATTTATAACTTCTTGTCATCCCCAAGTAGAATTCAATAATTCTTTCTTTAGTTTATCAATATGTTTACTATGACAAGTACATAATTTGTTATCTTGTCTTTATGTCCTTCCTCTACCTTTTTTTTCCTAAAAATGAGGACGGTCAGCATAGTCCTCCTGTTCTATTTAGTGACAAAAACAAAGAGAATGGGGGTGAAAGGAAGAGCACACATTTCCTTTCTACCATATCTTTTCTCTTTCTCACCTGTACCTGCAAGGCAGAATGTGTAATAGAAACAGAATATTGCCATTTTGCAAACTCTAATGAAGTAATAGTTCTAAACAAATGCTGTTCATAACAGCTTAAATTATTACATGAAGGGAAAATGGAAAACTTCATAATGAATATGTCAGGCTTATAGTAACTGATCCTGCCATTGAACTTAACATCATGCATGGGAAGGCAATCAGACATTAGTGATTACTGATGCAAAGCTATAGCCAGCACAGTACCACCTGTGATGTATTCTTGTCAAAAACAGTAGAGCTAAAACTTACAAGTCTCTAGGTATTGCTGAAAATTTTCTGGAAAAACAAGGACAAAGAAACCTTTGTAAGATCCCACTAGACCTTACTTCCTACAGTTTTCACCACCTCCCCAAAACCCAATGAGCAATAAATACATCAATGGATTAATTTACTGATGAGATTAGGACCTTCATGATTCTATCACATCCAAAGGCCCCACTGTGAATATTGGCTGCATTGGAGGCCAAGCATTCAACCTGTGAGCTTGTGGGGGATATTCAGAATCTAAACCATAACAAGGACCTATATTCAAAAGATATATTCTACACATGCTAAATGGGAAACTATCTGGATGCCAAATCCTGCCAAACCAACTGTAAATTCCTCATCAGCAGCACCAACATCATTGCCATTAGCATCACCATTGAGGAATTCATCCATCTTAGGATGAAAGTTTAATGAAAACAACTTATTTTTATAATGTTATTATGGATATTTTGGAAAAAAACATGTCTCTATGTTTTAGAGGTTGTTTTAGTCAGATTTTGTGCTGCTGTGACTAAAAGACCTGACAAGAATAGTTTTAGAGAGGAAAAGTTTATTTAAGAGCTGACGGTTTCAATGGAGTCAGTCCATAGACAGCAGGCGCCATTCTTCAGGATTTCAGGTAAAGTAGAACATCTTGGCAGAAGAGTGTGTTGGAGGAAAGTGGCTCAGGGCATTGCAATCAGGAAGCAGAGAGACACCCCACTTTCCAGGTACAAAATATATACCCCCAGGGCATACCCCCAATGACCCACCACCTCTAGCTACATTCTACCATCTTCAGTTACCACTCAGTTAATCCTTCTCAGGGGATTATTAATTCATTAATTGGGTTAAGGCTGCCATACCCCAATCATTTCACCTCTAAGCCTTCTTGCGTTGTCTCACACATGAGCTTTTGGGGAACATCTCACCATAACATAGGTATTCTTCAAATTACTAACTAAGCCATAACAGAGGTATTCTTCAAAGTACTAACAGATAAAGCATAAATATATCAAAATTTACCCTTAAAATAACATGAGGAAAGAGTAGTATATTTAATCAGATGAAGCAAGGGTTGGCCATGTTGATAATTATTACAGAAAGTGGCTACTCATAGTTTCTTTCTACTATTGCACATATTTGAAGATACCCATGATTTTAGAATATTTTTTAAAGGACGTTGAGGAGTAGGAGAATGTTGAGTCAAAAACATCATAGGAGTTTTGGACAAAGTTGAGTAACTAAACATAATATTTATGAGATTGGTAAAGAAGAATTCTATTAATAACACTAAAGTATCTCATTATGTGACTTTCTGAAGCAGTACTAGATTCATGGGGTAGGGGGTTAGGGCAGAATGGGGGAACTTAAAAGGCTCATAAATAATTTTCACTGTGTTAATTTTTTATCCATCAGAGAAATGTAATGAAATTCAAAGAGGCAAAAAAATTAAGAAATTTTGTGATGGCATTAGTTAAATGATGACCTTGAAAAACATAACCCAGTTTTGTAAAGTAAAGTGAAGACAGAAGGTAATAGACTAGAGGTTAGAGGAATGGAGTGGATACTATCCTGAAAATCTCATAAAATCAAAATGGGTTCTCAAATGCAGGGTCTGGACATGAAATCTGGATGAAATGTTGTTGTGGTCAGATAAAGAGCTTTTTTAATTGGGGATTTTACTAAAGGAATCCAGAAAAGCTAACGTCACATGACTCTACTTATTGCTGTTTTCTTGGCTAAGTTTTGACCACTATCACTGAAACATGGAAAGATAAATTACTCCAATGGTTCCCTGACAGCTATTGCTATATTCTCTCAAACAAATCAGCCTGTATCAGACAGGTGACTCTTCAAAAACTCTGTTTTCACAGTAGTCTGTCTCAAGGCTCTCTGGTAGCTTTGTCCCTACTTCCAGATCTTATCCAACAGATATAAAAAGATTCTCAGTCCATCATTCATTGTCCTCTCCCAACAGTCCAAAGCCTGTCCATTTTACCTTTCCAGTTCCAATCCCCATCAGCCTCAGTTCCAGTCAGACATATTCTCCTCTCATTTCTTCTGCTATGTTATTTTCTTCCCCCCAAATTTGGAAATCCATTTCCCACCTCATGCTATTGTATAGGAAATCAACAATCCCATGAAAACTTAGATAAATTCAGCATAGCATGAATGTTATACATGGGTACTGCATAGTGGATCTAGGTCTCCTCTACAGTAGCTTCATGCAGCACAGACAATAATAGTACCTGTCCTCAGGATTACTGGGAGCATTAAAACATGTAAGACATGTTAAGTAAAAATGGTTTGGAATATACTCTCATACCAGGCTGCAGCAGACCAGAATAAAAGGTCACATGCAATCATACATACTAAAGGTCAAATCGAACCTAAATTGTTATCTAATCTGAGAAATCATGATTAGAGAGGAAAAATGTCAAATTTCTGGGACAGATCAGTTTCTATTGTCATAATAATGAAGCTTCCTCCTCTTTAATCCTTGTACAAAGGAAATGATCTGGAATAACCTGATGCTAATTTGTCAGCTATTTTCCTATTATTTTGTTTCCCTATACCTGCCTTATAAGGAAAATGTAATGACCAATGTACTTTTTATTTTTATTTCTGCTTTTGTCAAATATTCTCTGTTTATAAAAACAATACCTTCTGCTTGGCTCTTTAAAACACTCATTTGGTTTATGGAATGGAGTGTTACCAAATTTTAAAATAAAAAGTAAGGCCAATTAAGATATTTAAACTAAATTGTTGTTTGTCTTTCAACAGGCACTTGCAACAAACTGTCATTACCCTCAGATATTTTCAACTACATATGAAAAGTCCTCCTTGCCATGATATTTCTTCATTTGATTTCCTTTAGCAGAGATACAGAATTTTTCTATCTCAAAATGTTTTCAAATGGTGCCTGGGTTTTTTTCTTATTAAAAAATAGATATGACATGAACTGTCCTTGCAATTTATTATGTTTAAGTAGCATTTTGATTCGTTTCTTAATAAGTACCTATGATTAATCAGATAGCTAATATTTACATTAAATAAAATTAACAGATATGTAGATGAAAGAATGGATGAATGATTAAGCAAAATAGCATAAATTTGTAAAGCAAAATTTCAGGAGAAATGAATTGTCTCAAATCCCCAGGTTATTTTACAGCAGAATGCAAATTTTTCATTCAAATCTCAACCCTGGAACTTCTGAGTTATGGCCTTCAATTAACTATCATCACCTTTCAGCTTCAGAAAACCAAAGTATGTATTTCTCCTCATTATACCTGACCCTTGTTTGTTAGTAAGGTTAGTCTACTCTACAAAAGTTGAAGAAAATATGCAGTCTTAGGAAGTTTTCAAAAATGTAACTGAGCTTTATAAAGTTCTTCTATGGAAATTTTGAAAAGTAAAATATGCTAGATTTTTGTCACTAAGAAAAATAATTTAAAGGACCAAAAGTTTATTTTGGTGTTCATTTCCAAGATTTCTGGCAATGGTCACTTTGTCCCATTGATAAGGGCATGTGATGAGGCAGAACATTATGAGATGGAGACCCTATGGAACAATGCTGCTCACTTCATGGCAGCCTGGAAGTGCAGAGAGGGAATATGTAAGGAAGAGGCCAAAGATATATATCCTCAAGGACATGACCAACTTTCTCCAATTAGACCCCACTCCTGTAGCTTCCATCATCTCCCAATATTTAATTCTATCAACTTCCAATTGTCTGTTCAGCTATGAAGCCAGCAAAGGATTAATCCATCTGTTATGACGAAGCCCTCATGATCCAATCACTTTCCCAAATTCCCACCTTTGAACATCAATGCATTGGAGAAGGAGTCTTTGGCCCATGAGCTTTATGGGAACAGTCCAGATTGAAACCATCACACTAATACAAATCAATGTTAACACTTTAGATACTTACTTATGTAGATATTCCATCTGACAATCTAACATTCTAACTTATCCATACAATGTAGTACAAGTTGAATTACAAGAAAACAAATATATTTAGAAATTCTGCTAAATATTTTCCTGGGGGTATTGCTGCTCATAATGTAATATTTTCCCTCAATGTTTGTTTAATATTCATATGTCATTGATTACTATTTTGAATGTACATAAAATTGGCATCCAATGTGAATCTCTTTTCTCTGTCTTACTTATTGAATAAATATTACCACTGTTTTTGAGACATGATACACTATTTGCAATGGTACCATTCATCCGTCATTAATGTATTAACAAAAGTCACAAGTATATACAGACCAGCTGGACGTGGTGGTACATACCTGTGATCCCAGCGGCTCCAGAGGCTAAGGCAGGAGAGTTTAAAGCCAGCCTCAGCAACAGTGAGGTGCTAAGCAACTCAATAAGACCCTGTCTCTAAATAAAATACGAAATAGGGCTGGGGTACCATGTAGTTCAGTGGTTGAGTGCCCCTGAGTTCAATCCCCAGTACCCAAAACAAAATAAAACAACAACAAAAAGCAAGTACACAACCATCCCCAGTTATTAAGAACATTTTTTCTCATTCTGAAAAGAGAATAAGTACCTTTAACAATCATGCCTACTAATCTGTTTTATCTCTGGCCAGCCCCTGGCTGTCAATAATCTACTTTTGTTCGCCATGTATTTCTTATTGTTGACATTTCATACATACACAATCATGAAATACGTGGCCTTCTGTGTGGAGCTTCCTTCATCTAGCACAATGTTTGCAAGGCATATCCATGTTGTATTAAGACTCAGTACCTCCGTTTTCAATTTTAATTCTTATTTTTGCCATCAATAAGGAATTTACTTATTTTTAAAAATATCCAAATCCTGGTGTTGTCTAGAAAAATTGAACGGGTTTATTTTTGTTGCAACATGAAACTGCCAGAACCTGATCACTAACATTTGGACAATGTTTCAAATGTTTGGACATTGTTAATGTTTTACATCTCCACATTTATGTTAAAAAATCACAATAAGTTAAAATAGAAAAATTGCCAAGGTATATCTTCTTTCTAACTACTATTTTTCTGCTCAAAGTCACATATCTAAATATTTAGATACTTTGTAACCCACAGAGAAGAAAAATATCTAATGTTTAGAACTACCAGTAACAGAAATATTGTTTGTTTGCAAAATGAAAGGGAGCTAACCGGGAGAGCTTAGGATTTTCTTGGTCCTTCCTGGAAATGTTTATGGCTCTCCATAAACATTCCAGGTGCTTAAGCATAAGTCTTCTGGATAGACTGCCAGAAACATTTGAATTTCTTAAAGTCCTCTATGAGGATTTCATTCCCCAATTTTTATGTGTTGGCAGATGAGACTTCAGAAAACATCTTAAATGCTGACAGAACACAGCCCTGTCATAGCCTAAGCTCTCAATGTATCTTTCAAACTTTTGGGTTTATATCATCATCCTTTCTTATCTGCAGTTCCACTTCCAATAGCTTTAGTTACCCTCAGTCAACCACAGGCAGAAAATGTTAAATGGAACATCTCAGAATCAAACAATTCAAAGGTTTTAAATTGCATGCCATTCTGAGTGGCTTGATGAAATCTCCCATTATCCCACTCCATCCCACCCACATTATGAATTAGTCCCTTGTCTAGTGAATCCGCACTGAATACACCACAGCCATCTTGATTATCAGATTAACTGCCACAGTTTTGAAATGCTTGTGTTCAAGTTACCTTCATTTTACTCATACAGTTATATTTGTAGGGTTTGGTTCCAGAATCTCCCCCATCAGATACACAAATCTGTGAGTGCTCAAATTCCTTATATGAAATTGTGTGTACTTGCATATAACCTAAGCACATGTGCTTGTATAGTTTGTTATCTCTAAATTACTTATAATACCTAATACAATAAAGTTTATGTAAATCATTATTACTGGGTATTTTTAAGGGAATAATGTTAAGAAAATGAAGTTTGCACATATTCAACACAGACATAATCACCATAAGTCGAACTACAGTTTCAATCACTGCTAAGTTGAATTCATGTTTATAGAATTTGCAGATATAAAAGGCTGACTGTAATGACCCCAAAGTGCAAGAGTAATGATGCTGGCAGTTTAAGAAAAGCCACACGGTTAGTCATTTAAGAGAAAAAATAAAATTTCTCGACTTAAAGAAAGAAAAAGTTCTATGTGTGTCTTTTCCTATCAAATGTGTCTCCTGTAGGCAGCATATTGTTGGGTCATGTTTTGTGATCCATTGTTGGGAGCCGGCGACCGCACCCTGAAAATGGCACTGGCTTCCTGCTTCTGATGACTCAGCAGTTAGAGTTGTTAGAAGTAAACAACTCCTTGTAAGGCTGTGGGGCTGGGCTCTAGCCTGCTTCTGCTGCACTGTACCTATTAGACTCTTCCACGTAGTGCTGGTTCATTGGCAAGGCTGGGTACTTAAGCTAGGGCAGACCGACCGCTGGTGTGCGCGCTTTCTTCTCTTGTTCCTGTTTTCTCATCATGATTCAAAGGTCCTGAGTAAACTGCTGAAAGAAGAATCCTGTGTCGTGTTTCCTTTGCCGGCGAGGGGTCACGACAATCTATTCTACTAGCCTGTGTCTCTTAATTGGTGAGTTTAAGCCATTAACATTTAGGGTTATTATTGAGATATGGGTTGTTCTTCCAGCCATATTTGTTTATTTATGTTACTAAACATGGTTTGTTTTCCTCTTTGATTATTTTCCCCCCTTTACTGTCCTACCTACCACTGTTGGTTTTCATTGTTATTTTCCATTTCCTCTTCCTGTAATGTTTTGCTGAGGATTTTTTGGAGAGATGGTTTTCTAGCTTCAAATTCTTTTAACTTTTGTTTATCGTGGAAGGTTTTAATTTCATCTTCCATCCTGAAGCTTAATTTTGCTGGATACACAATTCTTGGTTGGAACCCATTTTCTTTCAGTATTTGAAATATGTTATTCCAGGATCTTCTAGCTTTCAGAGTCTGTGTTGAGAGATCAGCTGTTATCCTGATCGGTTTACTCCTAAATGTAATCTGCTTCCTTTCTCTTGTAGCTTTTAAAATTGTCTCCTTATTCTGTATGTTGGGCATCTTCATTATAATGTGTCTAGGTGTGGATCTCTTATGATTTTGCACATTCGGTGTCCTGTAGGCTTCTAGGATTTGGGATTCTGTCTCATTCTTCAAGCCTAGGAATTTTTCTCTTATTATTTCATTGAATAGATTGCTCATTCCTTTGGTTTGGACCTCTATACCTTCCTGTATCCCAATGACTCTTAAGTTTGGTCTCTTAATGTTATCCCATATTTCTTGGATGTTCAGCATATCACTCATATGGACTTCGGAAACAAGCAGGAGTGTCCATATTCATATCAAATAAAATAGATTTCAAGCCAAAGTTAATCAAAAGGGATAAAGAGGGACACTACATACTGCTCAAGGGAACCATACACCAACAAGACATAACAATCATATGTTATGTCTTGCCCCAAACAATGGTGCAGCTAGGTTCATCAAACAAACTCTTCTCAAGTTCAAGAGCCTAATAGACCACCATACAATAATCATGGGAGACTTCAACACACCTCTCTCACCACTGGACAGATCTTCCAAACAAAAGTTGAATATGGAAACTATAGAACTCAATAACACAATTAATGACCTAGACTTAATTGACATATATAGAATATACCACCCAACATCAAGCAGTTACACTTTTTTCCCAGCAGCACATGGATCCTTCTCAAAAATAGATCATATATTATGTCACAGGGCAACTCTTAGACAATATAAAGGAGTAGAAATAATACCATGCATCTTATCTGATCATAATGGAATGAAACTGAAAATCAATGATAAAAGAAGGAAGGAAAAATCATGCATCACTTGGAGAATTAACAATAGGTTACTGAATGATAAATGGGTTATAGAAGACATCAAGGAGGAAATTAAAAAATTCTTAGAGATAAATGAAAACACAGACACAACATATCGGAATCTATGGGACACATTGAAAGCAATTCTAAGAGGAAAATTCATTGCTAGGAGTTCATTCCTTAAAAAAAGAAAAAACCAACAAATAAATGATCTCATACTTCATCTCAAAATCCTAGAAAAAGAAGAGCAAAACAACAGCAAAAGAAGTAGAAGGGAAGAAATAATTAAAATCAGAGCTGAAATTAATGAAATTGAAACAAAAGAAACAATTGAAAAAATTGATAAAACTAAAACTTGGTTCTTTGAAAAAATAAATAAGATCGACAGACCCTTAGCCATGCTAATGAAGAGAAGAAGAGAGAGAACTCAAATTACTAGCATATAGGATGAAAAAAGCAATATCACAACAGACACTTCAGAAATACAGAAGATAATCAGAAATTATTTTGAATATCCTTATACTCCAATAAAATAGAAGATAGTGAAGGCATTGATAAATTTCTTAAGTCATATGATCTGCCCAGATTAAGTCAGGGAGATATAGACAACCTAAACAGACCAATATCAATGGAGGAAATAGAAGAAACCATCAAAAGACTACCAACTAAAAGAAGCCCAGGACTGGATTGGTATACAGCAGAGTTTTTCAAAACCTTTAAAGAGGAACTAATACCAATACTTTTCAATCTATTTCAGGAAATAGAAAAAGAGGGAGAACTTCCAAATTCTTTCTAGGAGGTCACCATCACCCTGATTCCTAAACCAGACAAAGACATTTCAAAGAAAGAAAACTACAGACCAATATCTCTAATGAATCTAGATGCAAAAATCCTCAACAAAATTCTGGCGAATCGAATACAAAAACATATCAAAAAAATTGTGCACCATGATCAAGTAGGATTCATCCCTGGTATGCAAGGCTGTTTCAATATACGGAAATCAATAAATGTTATTCACCACATCAATAGACTTAAAAATAAGAACCATATGATCATCTCAATAGATGCAGAAAAAGCATTCAACAAAGTATAGCATCCCTTTATGTTCAAAACTCTAGAGAAACTAGGGATAACAGGAACATACCTCAATATTGTAAAATCAATCTATGCTAAGCCTCAGGCTAGCATCATTCTGAATGGAGAAAAATTAAAGGCATTCCCTCTAAAATCTGGAACAATACAGGGATGCCCTCTCTCACCACTTCTGTTCAACATAGTTCTTGAAACACTGGCCAGAGTAACTAGACAGATGAAAGAAATCAAAGGCATAAAAATAGGAAAAGAAGAACTTAAATTATCACTATTTGCAGATGACATGATTCTATACCTAGCAGAACCAAAAGGGTCTACAAAGAAACTATTAGAGCTAATAAATGAATTTAGCAAAGTGGCAGGATATAAAATCAACATGCATAAATCAAAGGCATTCCTGTATATCAGGGACAAATCCTCTGAAATGGAAATGAGGACAACCACTCCATTCACAATATCCTCAAAAAAAAAATAAATAAAATACTTGGGAATCAACCTAACAAAAGAGGTGAAAGACTTATACAATGAAAACTACAGAAACCTAAAGAAATAGAAGAAGATCTTAGAAGATGGAAAAATATAGCCTGTTCATGGATAGGCAGAACTAACATCATCAAAATGGCGATATTACCAAAAGTTCTCTATAGGTTTAATGCAATGCCAATCAAAATCCCAACGGCATTTCTTGTAGAAATAGATAAAGCAATTATGAAATTCATATGGAAAAATAAAAGACCCAGAATAGCAAAAACAACTCTAAGCAGGAAGTGTGAATCAGGCGGTATAGTGATACCGACCTCAAACTATACTACAGAGCAATAGTAACAAAAACAGCATGGTACTGGTACCAAAACAGGCGGGTGGACCAATGGTACAGAATAGAGGACACAGAAACCAATCCACAAAACTACAACTATCTTATATTTGATAAAGGGGCTAAAAGCATGAATTGGAGGAAGGATAGAATCTTCAACAAATAGTGTTGGGAAAATTGGAAATCCATATGCAACAAAATGAAAGTGAATCCCTTTCTCTCGCCATGCACAAAAGTTAACTCAAAATGGATCAAGGAGCTTGATATCAAATCAGTGACACAGTGTCTGATACAAGAAAAAGTTGGCTATGGGCTACATACTGTGGGGTCGGGCTCCAAATTCCTCAATAGGACACCCATAGCACAAGAGTTAATAACTAGAATCAACAAATGGGACTTACTCAAACTAAAAAGTTTTTTCTCAACAAAAGAAACAATAAGAGAGGTAAATAGGGAGCCTACATCCTGGGAACAAATCTTTAGTCCTCACACTTCAGATAGAGCCCTAATATCCAGAGTATATAAAGACTCAAAAAATTAAACAATAAGAAAATGATTAACCCAATCAACAAATGGGCCAAGAACCTGAACAGACACTTCTCAGAGGAGGACATACAATCAATCAATAAGTACATGAAAAAATGCTCACCATCTCTAGCAGTCAGAGAAATGCAAATCAAAACTATCCTAAGATACCATCTCACTCCAGTAAGATTGGCAGCCATTAGGAAGTCAAACAACAACAAGTGCTAGAGAGGATGTGGGGAAAAGGGTACACTTGTACATTGTTGGTGGGACTGCAAATTGGTGTGGCCAATTTGGAAAGCAGTATGGAGATTTCTTGGAAAGCTGGGAATGGAACCACCATTTGACCCAGCTATTCCCCTTCTTGGTCTATTCCCTAAAGACCTAAAAAGAGCATGCTACAGGGACACTGCTACATCGATGTTCATAGCAGCACAATTCACAATAGCAAGACTGTGGAACCAACCTAGATGCCCTTCAATAGATGAATGGATAAAAAAATGTGGCAGTTATACACAATGGAGTATTACTCTGCATTAAAAAATGACAAAATCATAGAATTTGCAGGGAAATGGATGGCATTAGAACAGATTATGCTAAGTGAAGCTAGCCAATCCCTAAAAAACAAATGCCAAATGTTTTCTTTGATATAAGGAGAGTAACTAAGAACAGAGTTGGGAGGAAGAGCATGAGAAGAAGACTAACATTAAACAGGGGTGAGAGGTGGGAGGGAAAAGGAAAGAGAAGGGAAATTGCATGGAAATAGAAGGAGACCCTCATGGTTATACAAAATTACATACAAGAGGAAGTGAGGGGAAAGGGGGAGAAAAAACAAGGGGTAAAAATGAATTACAGTAGATGGGGTAGAGAGAGACGATAGGAGGGGAGGGGATGGGGGATAGTAGAGGATAGGAAAGGCAGCAGAATACAACAGACACTAGTATGGCAATATGTAAAACAGTGGATGTGCAACCGATGTGATGCTGCAGTCTGTATACGGGGTAAAAATGGGAGTTCATAACCCACTTGAATCAAAGTGTGAAATATGATTTGTCAAGAACTATTTAATGTTTTTAACAACCAACAATAAAAATTTAAAAAAAAATTATAAAAAAAAGAAAGAAAAAAATTCAATACTGTTTGCTGAGTTCTACTGTAAGAACAAATTGTTTACCTATGAAATTTTAAACAAGGAAAAAGTAATTCATTCTAGTGAATTTACATCTCAAACTGAAAAAGTTACATCAACAGTGAGTGATAAAGTGCTTAGTTAAAATGAAAAAGGCATTACATTTATGGATGGAAAACAACTGGAATATGTGTTCTGATTGATAGCAATGTATAAAAGACTTTATATAGGGTTCAGAATATCCATGGTTTCCTGCATCCACTAGAAGCCTTGGACTACATCCTCTGCAGATAATGGAGCCTACAATATGTGTTTTAGAGTTCAGTAGTTGAGGCCAATGATGCACATGACATGGTCTGATAAGTGTCATATAATATTCCCAAGGAGAATGGGAGTATACTCTACTCCATGTGCTTACCTCAGCATAACATATGTCACTCACATAACTAAAAGTTGTTTTCATTTTTGGAATCATTTTAAAAGTGCATATGAGGAAGAGAGAATTTTATTTATTTCTGCCCAATCAATGTTTTTGAAATTGGTATAATTTCCATTTTTGTCCTCACAAAACCCCGCCCCCAGCCCCTGACCAGGGATTGAAATTAGGGGCACTCAACCACTGAGTCACATTCCCAGTCCAATTTTGTATTTTTATTTAGAGACACGGTCTCACTGAGTTGTTCAGAGCCTTGCTGTTGCTGAGGGTGGCTTTGACTTGAGATTCTCCTGCCTCAGCCTCCCAACCCTCTGGGATTACAGGTGTGAGCCCCCATGCCCAGCTGTTTGTCCTTTTCTGAGGAATAGTTTTCATACAAATCAAATCACATATTTCTAGGCACAGAAAATCTGTGCTTGTATGACAGAGTCATATAAAATTTCCCAGGGTCAAGTCATTCCCTTCATTGCCTCAGAAGCCCCAATTCAAACTTAATATAGTTTGACGTCCTTGGAAAAGAGACCACATAATAATCATTTTCCTCTTGAGTTATCTATTTGCTCTTTGATTTTATCCAATCTGTGATCATATTGAAATCGTTTGATGGATTTATGTACCATGCAAAATCAGACCACAATGGAATAACACAAATCAAAGAATATGTGATAGCTTGAAAGGTGCATTTCACATAACTGAAAATGTTAGCAGATTTGATCTAATGTTAAGAAAAACACTGATTGCTGTATGTAGAATTTCTTTCTTGGACAAATATTGGTAGTAATCAGCAAAATAAAGGGAAAAAAAGTATAGTTTTCATAGGTGCCTTCATTGTTCTAGAATTTTCTGCTTTCAACACATCAGAATAATCACTTCTCTCAAGGCCTAGAAATCAGAAGCCTATGTGATAAAGGCCAAGCCAAGAGCTGCTACACTAAGTAATAAAGCCAATCACTTCAAAACAGTAGATAGCTTGGTCTTGATTCAATCTGGCTGCAGCAAAAATTTTGCTATTTACAATAGTCACCTTTTTCAAAACCCTTGTCAGTAGAGGAGTTTTCTTTAGCTTTGAAATTTCTATTAAGAGAAACAAAATCACTAGTGACCAGTGGAAGTGCATTTTCAAAGTGGGTAAGTGACAGCTTGGCTCACCTTAAACAGGACATGCTCACTTCTGCACAGACTGACTTGCTGCCAGACAGAGCAAGATCTTTCTAGAACTTTTCTTGAAAACAGTCTTTTTCACTTTGACACCACAGTAATAATCCTAAATCCAAAAAAAATCATTAATATATTTGAAAGCTGCCTTCTCACTTCCTGCTCATTATTTCAACAACCTCAGACTTTTTCCTATTGAACTAGAGGGAGTACAAATGCAGGATAAAACAGCTTTCTTGGACACGTGAATTACTCATAAATAGCTTTACCAATGTCTTAGCACAAAATTCAGAATCTACCTGTACACAAACCGCACTTAATTAAATTGATTCAATCTCAGGCCAGACTCTTCCAAATAATAAATAATCTTCACTGAAAATTTTATTTCTTGTCACCTGGGGACATGAAGAAAATGAAGTGTGCCATAAATGCGTTATTTGGTACTCAGCAAACTTGCTTTTAACAATCATCACTATAGTCCTGAGTAACTAATATTTATCATCTCAAAGAAATGTGTAGGCCATTGTTCCTAGAATTGCAAAGAATTAGCTAAAGTACTATTAAATCATTTAATACTAAATGTTTAGCTGGAACCCTTAAAAATGTTGGTTTGCTTTAAAGCCGAACTTCCAAGATTCCTCTATTTGTGAGTGGAAACATGTAGTAGGAGAGCAGACAGGAACTACTTCAAATTAGGATGAAATTTGTATTTCACAGGTGTTATTGTCAATGTCTGGACACTGAAACAGTTACTGAGTATAGCCCAGTAAGGACATGTCTGAAATTTTTATTGAAAATGTTTAGTTTCCTGTGCTGCTACCATGTCCTCTTTCACTATATCCATCACCATGTCTATATTTTTTTATCTGCAAAATAGTATGTTTTGTATGTTAAATAGTTAATCTATAGAGTACATGAATATGGAAAATACCCCATAGGTTGGTATGATGTGCTTGTCCTATTGTTTTTCAATGTATTTGCTTTTTTACTTATGCAAACAAAAAAGGTAGATGAAACCCTAGCTAGAAAATAATTATTTTTTATTCATATTTTTATCAACTATTTTATTAGTAAATCTCTCCATTCATTGATGGGTTTTGTTAGTTAACTTTGTTTGTTTGTGTCTACCAAATTAGACATTGATATTATAGTCATGGATAAGAAAGACACAGCAGACTCACACAGTTTATCGTTAGTAAATTCTTCTGGGCAGAAATGAAGGTAATAAAATAGAAGCACATATGCCTCAGGAGCCTGGTGGACCTCAAATACTCAGGGATAAAATGGGAAGGTCTCGCAGAAGACAACTGGCCCCACATCAAAAGAATTACTAGGAATATTTTAGATAAGGTATGACTTAATGCTGTTGTTGAGGAATTGATATTTTTGAAGTTGAGAGGCTTGTATGAATGAAACACTGAAAGAAATCCAGAAGACAGAATGCAGAGTGATGGGGCTAAAGTCGTCAGTGGAGACCAGAACATGGAGGATCTTTTGTCATGTCAAAGACCATAGATTTTTTTTTTTTTTTTAGAAACATTGGGAAGCAGTGAAAATTGAGAAACTTGAGAGTGTATGAACCAAAAGTTCTTAGACTATCAATTTGGTAGCAGAAGAATGTACGAGTTTATGTCTGACCAGTAGGAATTCTGTCATAGAAACCCCGGGGAGCAATTATGTACTTGAACAGGGCCATAAATTCCGAGTATGGAAGGATGTGATATAATTGAAAAGATCTAGAGCTATTAAGAACATATCCTTTTATTAGAATATTGTCACATATCTGATACAAATGGCTCTGGTGGCAGAACCATCATAAGTAACTTTGTATTGCAAATTAGAATGTAAGTACAGACAGCAGTGGATGTGATTGGAATCCCCCAGCAAGCCATTTACACTCTCGAATTAGTTCTTTCTATAGGCTTGGTAAATAATACATACATAGAATATTTTATAAATGAAGATGTCATTGGTATTAGCAGAAAGTAAATCCAAGTTGATTAGTAGCAATAATTACGCACTTGAAGGAAGACAAAAAAAGTGAAGTGTGTAGAAGAGGAATAAACTATTATTTAAGAGATGTTTGTGAAAAGGAAGTTCAATGCTCCATTGCACATAATAAACAAGATTGTGTTGACAATTTCACCTGTTTAGCACATAAAACATTTGTAGGAGTCCCATTATCCTGCACAAAACCAGTATGGAGTATGGCTTTGCAAACTTTAATACCAATTTCTCTATCTGGTATTATGAGAGTGACAGCATTTCTTTCCCATTCTGTGCATACCACTAAAAAGCTGATTCAATATTGACCAGTTACTATATCTGTAACATATACATCATTTATAATGCATATCTTCAAAACCAGAATAGTACATACCCATGGTTCAAGTGTCCTAAAGTTAGTGTCTATATTTATCATGCCTTTATTTATTGGAATATATTTGATAACAGCAAAAAATATTACAAAAACTTGTGAATTATGACTACAATATCCTGGTTTGAGTCCATGTTTTCTTAGTTTCTAATTAAAAATAATCTAAATTATTAAGAATTGATTTTTGAGTCATTTTAGTTCAATCACTCTTTGCTGGGAAGAGTAATTACAAAAGGCCACATACAAATATTTGTCCTATTATTTTGAAAAGATGTGGTCACTGTCTTGTTTCCCTCAATTCCACTAACTAATCTATTGCATGGATTTCAAATGTAGCAATGTTTAGAAATCAGACACTGGCTTGCTCATAGAAAGTACTTTCTCATTTTACTTGCAGAAAAACAGCCTTCTTTCTTGAGGGAGCCTGTGTGTGTGTTTGGCTCATACCGCACACCCTAAAGGCAGATATGACTTTGATCCTGAAAACATGCCAGTCGGTGTCACTAGAGGGAGTTGTAATGGGGTTTCTCTGAGTTTGCTTTTCTTTCCCTGATTTTGCTGTGTTATTCATGGTCACCTTTTGTCCATCTGGCAATACTTATTTTTTCTTCCTTTTTATTCTTAGTGTCGTATACATGGGATCTCAACCAAGTCTGGCAATGTTTGTCTCACATCCTCAAGTGCAAAAATTAACAAATGGAAGCTATTTGGGAGAATCTTACTTGTTTCCTGATGACGTTGATATCACTGACAAGCTGCTGGGATAGCAGTGTCTTGGAACCTGCTCTCTTTTGTGCTAATTTGGCTTGTACTTTAGTGTGATTTCTGGTGTGACTCGCAGATAACTGTAGCTATCAAATTCCCATAGAACTTCAAATAACCATAATTGTTTACATACCTTAGATAAACTAAATCTTGCTACTTAAATGATAGTACTCAGACAAATGGGAAGAATTATGTGATATATGTCAAGTAATTATTTCCTTATCCTATATCCTTCCAGAATTTGAGGTATTGGCTAGCTGAGCTAAAGAAATGATTAATTTGATATAATTCTGTCTTTGTTAATCAAATAGTTACCATAAAATCATTATGGACTTATTATATATTTATTTGTCTCTTTGCAATCAGCACACAACAAAACGGGCCTCTTCAAGCTGAGAAGAATAAATGTACTTTTTTGGTTTTGTGTAGCATAATTTGAGGGGCATATGAAAGACTTCATTTCTATCATAGTCAGTTATCACCTATTCTGGTAAGTGCCTGGAACTCAACCACTGGAAATTAATTTCCATTCCCATTAACTATATTAGTTCTTCTTTCTCTTTAAACATGTAAATAATCTCAAGTTAATAAAGAAAATTCAATTGTTTCGCAGTGAGGTGTGAGTGGCCTGGGTCAATTTTCCTTCTCTGAAGAAGGGGGCAGGTGGAGTGTTGGAAACTTGTGTTTGGGTGGTTGAGGGCTGAAAGAGGAGTTGTCCTTATCACACACTTCATCCATTCCCCAGTGTTTCCTAGGGCCAGTCTGATTTCAACTCTCTGTCACCTTTCCATAAAACAAGTGACTATCTCTTGGACCCAGTGACAGTCATTTAGGTCTGCACTCAAGTTAAAAAAAAGAAAATCCCAGTAAAGAAGGTTGCCCTCAGCCATTTTTCAGTTTTTTTCAGTCTTCTTGTATTATCTCCAGTCCACCCAGTGAAGATTTAATGACTTCTTTCGTTAACCTATCATCTAAAAATTGAGTACCATCATGTTCTGTATTGTCCTTGTTTCACTTCAGAGCATATTTATAGGTTGGATCACTGTGCCAGAGGGTCCTCAAATAATCTACTGGTCAGGCTAAGAAGGCTTCTTGGACATTTGTCATGAGACAGTGTTGCCTTCAACTAGGAATACATGAACTCAGCAAACTGATCCTAGGAGTCCAAGGGACTATAAAGCCTAAGCTATCCCATTGCCAGGAAACATTTATAACAGAGGGGAAAAGAACTGAAGAAAGCATAACATTTCTCCAATGTTTCCATCCCTCACCGACAAGAACAAATCTTGTTGACTTGCAACTCTGCAATATCTCTGTTAACTAACAGAAGTTTCCCACTTCTTCATGCACCATGTGATAAAGGAAAAATATAACTAGACATTACATTCTTATTTTTGGAAATAAGAGAAGGAAGCAAGTTACTGCCAAAGAAAGAACAGTGATTAGGGCACAGACCTTTGACATTGCATGTGGTAGGTCTGCTTGGAACTACTTCAAAGCAAACTCCCTGGTGTAGATGTGAAAAGCTAGCAGGTAATAGTTAATCATTACTTATCATTATCACAAATAGACAGCCAAAGTGTCTGTTAAAACTGTTGTCTGTGGCTTGGATAATTGAATTTTCCTTTCAGGCAATCATTGCCTTCTTAGGATAAGTTTTCCCTGATGGGAGGGGATTCCTAAAATAATTATTGTGCACTAAGTATATTTATCACTCATTTCATTTAATACTGCTATTGGTTTTCCATTCAATATTATCTCCCAAAGAAATTACTTGTTACTCTGTTTCAGAAATTCACATGATTTCTTTGTGTCTCTACAGTGTCAACAGTTTCATTTCCATGGAGTTAAGCATTAATACTTTTGTCCCAAAATGTATTACTGAGGACATTTATCATCACATATAAGGTAAGCCACTTGCCCTTATTTTGAAAATGAATAAAGTGATCTTCCAGTTTTGTACATTGTGGAAAAATTTAAGTCCAAATGATCACAGATGTAGCATTACCACTAACTATCAGAAATTAGCTTGAGTTTAGAAGATGCCTGTGGATAAGTGAATTTAAGTAGGAAGTCCAAGAAGCATTGATTGAGTGCTACTCTGCATATGTGTTTTTGGAGTTTTCATAAATCTACTTAAACATTTCATAATTCATAATATATACACTTATGCTTTTTAAAAACTTTTTTCTTTTTAGTTGTAAATGGACAAAATACCTTTATTTTATTTGTTTGCTTGTTTTTTTTTTTCTATTTTTATGTGGTGCTGGGGATCAAACTCAGTGCCTCATGCATGCTGTGCAAGCACTCTACCACTGAGCCACAACCCTGGCCCTAGGCTTTATTCTTATTAAATTGAAAATGCACATATACATTTGTTTTCGTTTAGCATTTTAAAAGAAAACGGTTTCATATCAATAAAATTGTTCTTTTTTAATTTTTAAAATTTGTTCTAATTAGTTATACATGACAATAGAATGCATTTTGATATTGTACACAAATGGAGCACAACTTTTCATTCCTCTGGCTGTACATGGTGCAGAGTCCCACCAGTAGTGTAATCATAAATGTTTATAGGGTAATAATGTTTGTCTCATTCTATTGTCCTTCCCATCCCCACAGACCCACCCCTCTCCTCACTCCCCTCTGCACAATCCAATATTTCTTCATTCTTCCCTACCTCTGTCCCTGCTATGGATCAGCATCCACTTATCAGAGATACCATTGACCTTTGTTTTTTTGGGATTGGCTTATTTCACTTAGCATAATATTCTCTACTTCCATCCATTTACCTGCAATACCATAATTTCATTCTTCTTCTAAGGCTGAATAATATTTCATTGTGTATATGTACCACATTTTCTTCATCCATTTATCTGTTGAAGGGCATCTAGGTTGGTTCCATAGTTTAGCTATTGTGAATTGAGGTGCTATAAACATGATAGCTACGATGTGGCTATGTCACTATAGTATGCTGATTTTAAGTTATTTGGGTATAGGCCAAGGAGTAGGATAGCTGGGTCAAATGATGATCCCATTCCCTGTTTTCTAAGGAATCTCCATACTGCTTTCCGGAGTAGTTTCACAAACTTGAAGTCCCACCAGAAATGTATGAGTGTTCTGTTTCCCACATATCCTTGCCAACACTTACTATTGCTTGTATTCTTAATAATTGCCATTCTGACTGGGGTGAGATGAAATCTTAGAGTAGTTTTGATTTGCATTTCTCTAATTGCTAGTGATGATTAACAGTTTTTCATATGTTTGTTTATCAATTATATTTCTTCTTCTGTGAAGTATCTTTATCTGGTTTTCTTAATGACTGAATCATACTTTATTGATGAACATTAAGCTTGATTTCAGTTTTGCTGTTACATGAAATATCCTTGAATGTATATAGTGATAGTCTCAAATTTTATTTCTTTGGGAAAATTTCTGGGGGGTGGGATTCTTTGCCAAAGAGTACATGTGATTGCAACTTTAAAATACCAGTAATGTAAAATATCGTAATAAATTAATTCCCATAGAAGTTACTATTGTGTTTAATAGTGCCTGTTTCTAACCGCTCATCAATATATGATGTTGCTAATCTTTTAAGTCTTGTTTCTAATCGGATGGTAAATATATCCAATCACATTTTAATTTGCATGCTTTTTATTAATTTAAAATTATCCTTAAGATAGCACGTCTCAGCACAAATATTTCCATTTTCCTGCTTCTCCCCACCCCCAGGCCATCAGAGATGTTCTCTCTGGCTCAACATCGTTTCTTCAATATTTTAGTAGTGTGTACCTGAGTAAGCCTTTATGATCCTTGACCTGATATGCAAAGGAAGGAATAATGCATTTACATAGTGACATGTTAATTTTATTCTGCTCCTCATATATACAAAGAGGTGGTAGGGTCAGGGAAGGTGTTTACCTTGTTTTGTTCTCATAAATCCCAGAGTCTAAAGCATAATTCTATGCACATTATTTCTATAAAACAAAATGCCTGTTTACCTCACTAACTTAGGCATCATTATTTTTATCCAAACCATTCTGCTGTTCCTATTTAAGGGACATAGGGCCCTAAATGATTAATAAAATATAATTTCCAAGGTGTATTTGTTATGTAGATGTGTCTGAAGAACACATACACATGATAATATTAATATATATGTTCAGCATGATTTGTATTATGTAAAATTACATGCAAATTTTTCAATTTTGTTGCAATTATTCATATATTGAATATTTATGTATGTGTGTATATGTTCAGTGATATATTCATTGTTGTTTTAATAGCATTACTCATTTTAGATAGTAATTTTATTTCACCTCCAGTATTTATATGCAAATATATTAAATGTAGACAACCACATTATATATTACTAATACTCTCTACTTAATTTTATTTTAATCTTTCTTCCATGCTCTGCATCTCAGAGTCAATAACTCTTTCCTTCCACATCACGTACCTTGTCAACTTTTTCATGTCTGAATAATTTTAAATAAAATTCTATTTATGATCACATGCTTGGTTTCATAACCCTTATTGACACAAGGATTATTCAAGTTTATTTTGTATACACAAACTTTAAAAAATCTTTTGAACGACTGCTCATGAAAATCAGCATTATGCCTGTATTTTAATATTTTTAAAAAATTGTTTAACTAAGAGCTGGGGTTGTGACTCAGTGGTAGAGCACTTGCCTAGCACATGTGAGACACTGGGTTTAATCCTCAGCACCACATATAAATAAAAAAGAAAGAAAGAGGAAGGAAGGAAGGAAGGAAGGAGGGAAGGAAGGAATGAATGCAGGCATTGCACCCATATACAACTTAAAAATAGAAAAATATACTTAAAAAATTTGCTTAAGTAAATATCCTAAGATTGTTGGTACTCTTTCCTCTTTTGTCCACACCTGATACATTTTAATTTTTAGTGATGTCTTTTTAGACTGGGAATTTAGAAAAGGTAAATTTCTTGAGACGAACCAAAGTTGTGCCCATGAATGACAGCAAGCCACCACCAGGATCCATCAGGATTTGGAATGAAGGCTGATGCTGGTGTTGGCTAATGACATAGCACCCCTGGTTGCCTATATGCAAATGTACAGTTACAGCCTTGTCTAAAATGTGAAAAAAAAATCTAGTCAAAACAGTGAGCTTTTTACACACACAATGCTAAATGTCCTCCTTAATAACAAGTTATCCCTAAACTGTTTCCATTCTATTTTCCCTCCATTGGAAGTGCACATATTCTAAGTTACCAAGATTCATCAAGCAGAGCTAAATTATCCTTACTACTAAAAGATTTACCCATTAGTGACTAATGCCAAAATTGTGTATTCAAAAATATAAAAATTTTGGGAAAGGATTCCTACTGGGAGCTGTTATCCTTGAAGTCTTTCTAGAAAATCTGAATTATGTAGTATGAAACCCAGGGCCTTGTGCATGCTAGGCAACCTTCTTACTGCTGAGCTATAGCCCCTGCATTCCCAGCCCATCATATGTGAGTTTTAAAAGAAAAAAAGTATATAATTCATCTTTGAGAAGAATATCTTTAATTACTTAAAACAGATAAACACAGCTTTTCTCTACCCTTGGTCTTAGATTTCTTATTCCGATTTTCCATTCTATACTGACTTTCCTTTTTTTATGTTAAGGAAGTTTCATTTTACATGCAAATGTGCCTAAAGCTTTGCTTTTATATCATGTGTGAGATAGAAATAAAAAGTTTCACTTTAATCAAGCAGAATTTGAATTTATTTTTTAAAAAGATCTAGAGGTTTTTCATCTTTTGTAAGTTCCGTTGTTGAAATTTCTGATGTCTATTTTGCTATCACCATGTAATTTTGTGTCATTTCAAGATAGTTTATTTTTTTCAGGGGATGCTCTTTTCTTTTTAATTGTATATCTAGTCTTTAACTTTGTATGGACAAGTTCAATGTTTTTCCATTTTTTGTAAGCATCAAAGTTGGTCCTGCACTCAGTGGTGGAATGTTACATCAGAGAACTGTATGATCCAAATCCAGATTCTGGAACATGTTTCAAAAACAAATTATAATAAGTAATTTGCAAACATTGATCCAGTACTTATATTATCAACCACACAAATCAGTTCTTTTCAGTTCCTCTTTGTTCACTCACTACCTAAATCGCAGCTTTCCACGTTTCCTTAGCACTCTGTTCTGCACAATGGTTTCTCTGTTCTCTAAATGGACATGACTCTCATCATTCAGCTAACACGTGTCCCATTATGTGTATCTGCCTACTACCAGTACCTTGGTATGCATTGCACAAATGGTTATCTATTGCATGGTCTGAGATTGCTCCCTTATACCTTGCAGGCTGCTGCCACCAGACCCCTTGTTTGCTCTGCTACTATGGGCAACTCCAACAGGATGCAGCAGCCTTTCTATCTTTACCAATCTTGATAAGAATTTCCATATGTCTCTACATTTAAGCATGCCACCAAAACTCTTCCCCAATCCTTCACATCACTTTTCCAAGAGTTCTCTCCTTGTCTTCTACTTTAATGAGGGCAAAAAGGGAGTGTGGCTTCTACAGCTTAATATTCAGGCAAAGAAAGTAGTCTTGATCTCTTCTTCTTTTGAGCATCCCAAATATTTATGAGTGATTCTCTTCAGGCTCTCTCATACACTTTTGGAACTAAAGGATAGAGAATTAGCTGTTTCACAAGATTCTTCATGACCTAAATTTCTTATAGTCCTGTGTTTAGGTTAACTTTTCAACAGGGCTAAAGAGGAGGTGATTGTCCTATCCCACAGCATCTCAGAAAGCTCTGTAGTGGTCTGAATGTAGGAATATTTGGATCCCTTTATCATCCAGTTTCAGCCTTCACTGAAATTTTGGTATTAAAGGGAATTTCCACTTAAATCCTCGTACACAAAGAACAATAATTTCCATTTACTTTCATAAACCTTAGTTGCATAAGCATAAAACTCCTCATAACTTTATAAATTAAGCCTCACTGTGATGGCTATATTTCCAAGGTATGCATTCAAAGAGCATTTATATTTTAATATTGATAAGGCAGGTGTTTTGGATTGACTTCTGTTCCCTCCAATTGAGAATGAATATAGACACCCAAGGGTTCTAAGAAGACTAATATTCTACCATGAATGATGCTGGGAATATAGGCTTAGTCTTCTTACAGGTTAGATTTTTTTTGAACTCATCTGGTTCCTATTGAGCACAACAGAGCTAGCAATAACACTTAGTAACCATGAATATTCATAAGAGATTGATATTTTTTTAATTTAAAAATTTATTTTCTTTCTTTCTATTTTTTTTCTAGTCATAGGGATTGTACGCAGGGACACTTAACCACTGAGCCACATCCCCAACTCCTTTTATTTTCTATTTTGAGACAAGGTCTTGCTAAATTGCTTATGGCTTTACTAAGTCACTGTGACTGGCTTTTTGAACCTGCCAACATCCTGCCTCAGCCTCTTAAGATGCTGGGATTACAAGCATACACCAGGGTGCTTGGCTAGGTATTTCTTGATATAAACAACATTTCATTCTTAGCAAAGGGTTTCATTCTTTATTACTTCATAGACACTGATTTCTCTTTTATTTCTTCCTTTTTTCCTTCCTTCTTTCCTTCTTCCTTCCTTTGTATAAAACTAGCTCCCTTGCTTTGCAGAAAAACTGGTACCAGAGATGTAAGGAGCCCTTCTGTGGTTTTCATTTTGTTATTACATGGTTCATGGAACAGAGAAAAGAGAAATTTAAAAGTAAAAAAAATTTAGAAGATTTTTCTCCCAAGGTGCTTAACTGAAGGATGGATTCTAAAAGAAAGCTGAGAGAAAAATATTCCCGGTAAATTTATTTGTTACTCATATTAGTAGCTGGGGAATCTACTTGATATATTTTCCAAAATGTGTTCTCCACTCATGACAGTCTGAACACTGCAGATTTAGTAACATTTCTATCTACCCATTACAATTTTGCATTCTGAGGAAATGAATTATAAAATCCAGCACACACAAAAAAATCACCATTTAAGGTCCAAGAGGGGCAGCAACACAGCATTGCAATCAGACTACAGCAAACATAAAAAGGGCATGTTATCATTTTATATTATAGGGTGGCAGGCAGAAACAAAATAGTGAAAGGGAAAGTTAGACTATGTACACACAGATATAAACAGACAAAAGCAGTTGAGAAAAAGAAGAACAATGGAGAAATTGCATCAGGGAAAACACAAAGAAAAGGATAAATTCAGGAGAATAAAGGTCAACTCTCTGCATAAAGAATGACTTTTCAAAAAGACAAAAGATGGCCAATGTTGGCAAGGATGTGAAGAAAAGGAACCCTTGTACACTGTTGCTGGGAATGTCAATTGGTACAGTCATTGTGGAAAGAAGTAGAGATTTTTCCAAACATAATCATAGAAGTATCTTTTGAGAAAGAAATCTTGCTCTTGGTACATAACCAAAGAAGATGAAATTGGAATGTCAAAGGGCATCTGCACTCTTATGGTTATTGAGGTCCTAAAACCAATTAGTTTCTGGACACTTGGAAACTAATGCTTCTTAGCTACTAATAGTACTATAATAACCATAGGAGTGCAGATGTCTCTATACACAATATACCTGTATACACATACACACATATATGATATATGTATGTTTGTGTGTACACACACTTATATATTATTTTTGAGTCAGTTCTCCCTGTGTAAACTCTACAGTCTGACCTCAAACTCACAATTCTGCCTCAGCCTTCAGAGTAGCTAGGATTACAGATGTACAACATTAGGACCAGCTTTCAAATAGTACAGTTTATGAAGAAAATAATTTTGTCATTAATAATTTTCCCAGTATTTCCTTTATGTATATATTTGTGTGTAGTCATATAAATGCATATGTAGATGTATATCTATATGTATATGTAGCATGTATATCTATAGGTTCAAAGCTACTGCCACTAGCAATGTTGTATATCTTTATATTTGAAGAAAATGATTGTTAGATTGGCATGCTCACAGGAAGTTAGCATGAAAAAAGTTTGAGAATTTATTATTTATTTTAATTCCACAATTCAGCTTTGAAAAGAGAGACATGCCTGACTTTAAAAGATTAATCAAGTTTTTCCAATAGAGTGAAACCTCTGCTATTAAAATTAAAACTTGTTCTATCAAGGAATTGCTGTCTGTAACATCTGAGATATTAATAGCCAAATGCAAAAGGAAATCAGGAAAGCAAATATCCCACAGGAGAAATAGAAACAATTTTTTTCTGTGAATGTAGCTTTGATCTAGAGCTTAAATTATTTCACAAATATAATATAAAACATCTAGGTAATGATGGAAACAAAGTAAGTTTCAATGGTCAGAGAAAGTCTTGCAAAGGTTTTGTCACTAGTTGTAGAATGCATTTAAGGATTTAAGGCTTTTTTTTGGTTGTTATGTAATTAACACATGATAATGACTTAAGATCAATGTGATTAATGGGCCATTCTGTCTGCAAATTTGCTTTCTGAACAGCAGGAGGAAATACTAAGCTCAGTAATATAATAATAATTAGAGCAAGAACAATCACTGTATAAAGCATGAAAGAAAAATCTGTCAAAATAGCTCTAGAGCAAGTCCACAGCAGCCAATTCTCTTTCTGGCTGTTTCCTCTGACAAGATACAAGGGAGAAGAGTTTTGCCTACACTCACTGGATATTTTTTTTTTTTTAACAAAAGTGCTTCCAAAATCACTGATTTGTAACATGTGCCTAGAGCTGAGCCCCTAGGAGCACTTCTAAAGAACAACATATCATTTTCGTTTTTGTATAATCTGTTTATTTATTATGGGATTTACATAATGTACCCATCCCTTATTCTCAAGGCAGATTTAAAAAGCAAACAAGCAAAAGCCACTATAAAGAATTGCTGTAATTCTACCTAAGTAGTGAAAATTGTAAGGAAGCTAAATACACAAATACAAAATCCTGTGCTCTGCAGGAAAAACAGCCCTAGTAAAACCAGATGAGCTCCTTCTGGAGATCTAGTGCCAGGAGATGATACCTGTGGAATTGGGTTGTGTCTGCAGTCAGGGTTGGTGAACAAAAGGAATCTGAATTTAAATTCTCTTGCCAGACATCTTTGAATTATGCTAAGATAAAAAGGACTGCTTGTCCTGAGGGGTTGTCTTTTCTCTGTCTGCCACAAGAACCTGCTGTCACAACCTGGCTACAGAGCAGCCTGTTCTCAGAGGTCCAGGGGACATAGCTTTCATGGCTCCCCGTGGTACAAAGCACCATGAAAGCAGGTGTGCTTTCTTCATTGTTCTGTCTTCCCTCAGATAGTTCTGGAAGGAATGTATGCCCATAGGTTCAGCTTTAGATCACAGAGGCCCACACTAAATTCTCCAGATTGCTCCTGTCTGCAAGTGTTTGTGTCAATAAGGACTTTCAAAATATTATAGATGCAAAGAAAATGAAGGGCATAAAATACTAATTTAAGTTACTTATACTATTCTTTCATAAACTCTTGAAAAAACGAGGCACTCCTAAGTAAAGAAAGCAGCTCAGAAGAGCAGCCTTCTGGGTTTCTCCATTAGTGTGCTACCTCCTTATGGACCTCTGGAAGGCTGGCCTTTATCCTAGATCAAAGAGGATCAAGAAAGGAGAGAGAACAGGAGTCCCTAGGTCCAAGTCCCTGGACTGGTTCTGAAATCAGGGCCTAGATGCAGCCTACCAATGCCTGCAGATCGGATCATGTCCCTTTACTGTCAAATTCATGTGCTGAAGTCCTCAGTCCTACTTCTTCAGGAGGTGATGTATTTGGACCCATGGCCTATTATATAGAGAACCCATGGCCTATATAGAGGTAATTAAGTTAACAGGAGGTCATTAGTGTGGGTCCTAATCCATACAACTGGTGTCCATATAAGAAGAGGAAATTAGGAGAGAAAGACGGAGGGAAGCACCAGTGAAATTACATAGAAAGAAAGGCCTTCCACAAAACAGGAAAGAGGCTTCAGAGGAGATCAGTTCTGCCAAAACTTCCATCTTGGACTTCCAGCCTACAGAAGGGCGAGATAATAAATCCCTATTGTTGAAAGCACCCAGTCTGTGGCAATTTGTTATGGTAGCCCTAATGGATGACAAATGCATCTTGTAATGCCGGGTTCCATGTGCAAACCATACATCTGCCATAGTTCACAACTATGCTTAACATACCTCATCAGGATGAATCTTCATTCATCTGGGCTCTAAATGGGAAAATATTTGTAAAAGGGCTGAATGTTCCACTAAGTGTGTTAAGAAAAAAAAAGTCATGCTGAAAGAGGAAACTTTGATTTTGGAGCACAGGAACACAGGGATTTGGGCTTTAAGTATGACTGCATGCTTGCCTATGTGTTTGGGTCTATATCTTGGGCAAAACGGGCTAGGTTTTAGTATTGCCAAAATGAAACACAGACAAGCCGAGTGAAGGAAAATACAGTGGGAAGCCATGTGTTATTTGCTACAGATTCATGGTGAGTTCATGCTTCCTGAGAGTTCCATTCTATTCTATGACCAGAAAAATAACCTTCAGGTTGGGAAGTAGTTTAGTGCTCTTTCCCCTCTTACTGTTGCCTGACTCTGCCAGTGCTGTGTTGTACTTAGCCAGTACTTTTCTTTGATGACATCTATTTCTTCTCTCCTCTATACATGCTTATTAGTTGTTTTGGGGAGTTCTCTGTCCTAAAACTATTTGGCAGTGACTCATAGTATGAATCACTAATGAAGATGGAGGAGGCACCAATTATGAGCACTTCTTCCTCTTCCGTTCTTTATCCTGCCACCTCCACAAAATTCTGAGTTGAAGAACTTGCATTGGGACCATCTGGCATAGCACTTGCTTTATGACATTGACTGGGTCACAAAGTTTGAAAGCATTCTTTTCTTGTTTCCTAGAACATAGATGAGTGGACAGATTTTGAATTCAGATACACCCAGCTCTCATTTCAGTTTTGCATCTTTCTAGCTGACTTTGAGCACATGACATAACCTTTCTGAACTTCATTTTCCCTATCTAAAAAAACATACTTCATGATTTTGCTCTAAGGGTAAATAGGATGATAAACATAAAAGGTGTAGTACAGTTGTGAGCACATAGGTAGGAAGGCAAAGCTCAAGATTTTAGTTGTTATAATGCATATGATGAAGATAATTAAAAGTTGTTGTTACTCCGAACTTATGAATATAAATTGAAGCACAGGTAGGCGACATAGTTTTTTCCCCATTCCCCCTCCTTTTTTTCCCCCTCTTCGTTCCCTCTTTTCTCTATGGTCTGTAATGATCTTCCTTTTGCTCCTTTGTTTATTTATTTTTGATTGGTACTTTCTATAGATCTATAAAGGAGATATTCTCTTTTGTGCATTTATGTATGTATAACATGACTCTGTGAGATTCATTCTGCATTTCTTTCCCTTTTCCATCTTTCCTCCCTCCCTCTCATTCGTTTCCCACTCCACTGAACTTCCCTATATCTTTATGATATCTAACCCCCTCTTCCACGACCTTCTTTCCTTATTTCCTTACGTTGCTTTAGCAAATATTCGACCCTTGATTTTATGTCTAGCTTATTTCACTTAACATGATATTCTCTCTTTCCATCCATTTATAAGCTAAGGCCAATATTTTGTTCTTTATTATGGCTGAGTAAAAGTCCATTGTGTATATATACCACATTTTCTTAAATTTTAGGGGAGTCTTTTAGATATAGTATCATGTCATCAGTAAACAATAATAGTGTGTCTTCTTTTTTTCTTATTTGTATTTATTTAATGTCTTTCTCTTACCTGATTGCTCTTCCTACAGTTTCACAAACTATATTGAATAGAAATAGTGTGAGTGAACAAACTTGACTTCTTCCTGATTTTAGAGGAAAAGCTTTTAGCTTTTTTCCCCACTCAGTATGTTTTTGGCTTTGGGTTTGTCATATAATATTGTAATATTATAATGTTACCTTTATAATGTTGAAGTAAGTTCCTTCTATCACTAATTTCTCTGAATTTTTTTTAACATGAATGGTTGCTATATTTATCAAAGGCCTTTTTCTGTATTGCTTGAGATTATCATATGGTTCTTGTTCTTAATTCTGTTTACCTGGTGAATTACAATTATTGATTTGTGTGTCTTGATCCAACCTTTCATCCCTGGGATGCTGTGTACTTGATCATGGTTATTATCTTCTTAATGTTTTCCAATGTGATTTGTTAACATTTTATTCAGGATTTTTGCATCTATGTTTATTAGGGAAATTGGACTGTAATTTTCTTTCCTTGGTGTGTCTTTGGTTTTGGCATAAGAGTTATAATGGCTTCATAGAATATATTTGGGACTAATCTCTCCTTTCCAAATGTACGGAATAATTTGAGAAAGATTAGTGTTAGTTTGTTGTTTTTAATGGTCTGGTATGTCCTGGGCTTTTATTGCAAGTGACTTTTGATAGCTGTTTCCATTTCACTATATGATATTTTGGTCTGTTTGTTTATCTGTCTATATCTTCCTGGTTCAATTTTAACATGTCATATATGTATAGAAATTTATAAGTGTCTTCTAGAGTTTTGTACTTTATTGGACTATAATTTTCAAAATAGTTTCCAGTGATCCTCTATAACTCAGAAGTATTTGTGGTAATACATTATTTTTCTTCTATATTTTATTTTATTTGGATCTTCTCTCTTTTTCTTTTGGTTAGTTTGGCAAAGGGTTTATCAATCTTATTTACCTTTTCTGAAGAATCAACTCTTTGTTGCATTGATCCTGTGTATTTTTTATTATCAATTCGTTAATTCTGGTTTTTATTTTTATGATTTACTGTCTCCTGCTGATTTTTAGTTTGTTCTTATTTTTCTAAGGCCAGGAGATGAAATACAAGCATTTAAACTTGGACTCTTTCTATCTTTTTAATGTTGGCATTCAATGCAATAACTTTTCCTCTTAGCACTACTTTTATACTGTCCCAGTGATTTTGATATGTTGTATCTCTGGTCTCATTTGTTTCTAAGAAATTCTTTATTTCTTCTTTCATCTCTTCTTTGGTCTATTCTTCACTTAAAAGAGCATTGTTTAATCTTCATGTATTTGTGGGATTCTATTATTTTTCTTGCTGTTGGTTTGTAGTTTTATTCCATTATGATCTGATAGGATGCATAGGAGAATCTCTTTTTATGTTTTCTAAGACTTACACTGTGACTTAGAATATAGTTTATTTTGAAAAAGATTCCATGATATGCTGCAAAGCAGGTAAATTCATCTGTTTTATGGTGAAATATTTTGGAGATGTCTATTAGGTGCATTTGATTTATAGTATTATTTAGGTTGGATATATCTTTATTGATTTCATGCTTTGATGACTTGTCTATTGGTGATAGGGGTATGTTGAAGTCACACAGTATTATTATATTGGAGTTTATCTGAGATTTAATGTCAAGGAGTACTTTTTTAAAAGTGTAATTGGGTGTGATGATATTTGGGGCATATACACTTATTATCATTATTGGATTATTCCCCTTACCAGCATATAATGGCCTTCTTGTGACATAATGTTCTGAAGGTCATACAAACTAAATCTGAATTATTAGGACCTTTGCTATACTGCATCTTCTCTGATGGTATTCAGAACCTCCACTCTGTAGTAGGATGATGCTACGTCTGGAATTTCAAGATAAATAATGATATGAACCTATAAACTAAAGGAATATGTAACTCCTGCTTAACCCATTAATCCTTTGGCCACTTTGGACACATATTATGCTTTCATTACTGCTACAAATGTTAGCATTTTAAGAAGTATATAGAATCATATTTTATTGTATATTATTTATTTATTTTTGCTTTTACAAGATGGTATGTCCTAAGACATCACATGAATTTGCTCTAGGCTAACAATATATTAAATTGTGTTAGAATTTCTTTTGAGCTTTCACAGTCTCATAGCAATATTTCTTTTATTTTTACAAAATGTCTTACTTATCTGATTTCTTCATGGATGAATTTGGTTGTACAAGCCAACACTATGTAGAATTATTAAATATTCTCTTTAGAAAAGTCAAATAGCTACATGAATAGGAAAAAATGAATATTTTCTATTTTAAATATCAAAAAACAAAATATCTAACAATATTATAACTAATGAATTAAAGGAAGGCAGCTGAGAGTTAATACCACAATTCTGCCATTGTCTCCCCACAAAAGAAATTGAAGTGGTCTCAGCACATGGAATAATGAAAAATAAAGCAATTGCTTCACTCTCAAGGCACAGTGAGTTAAGAGGAGCCTTGACCCAAAGTTAGAAAAATGTTTTCTTTATTGTTTTATTTTTTCTTCTTTAACAAGATATATAAGAAATATAACTTTGTACACAATCATATTAATTTTACAATCTGGAATTTAAGGAGAATTATTTTGTGTGGAATAACACCTCTAGTACCATTTTGATACTGCACAATACTGTTCAGTAGCAAATTTGGGGACATATAAATAGAAAAATGTTAAGTTCAGAACTACATATAACTAGATAAGTTAGCAAAAATTACTTTTCTTTAGTTATATTAATGATAAAGGAAAACCTTTGGGAAAATATTACTCATAAATAATTTAGACAGCGTGTCTTCATGAATAAGGTAATCCTCCCTTGCCCATGGTTGCCTCCTACTCTTTTAGTTGTCTGCACCCAATTATGGTCCAAAAACATTAAAGGAAAAATTCCAGAAATAAATCACTCTTCAGTGCCAAATTGTCCATCAATCTGAGCAGTATGATGAAATCTCAAGTCATTCCACTCCATCCCAGCCAAAACATGAATCATCCCTTTGTCCAGAGTACCCACACTGTGTCCACTACTTATCTGTCATTTAGTATGATTATCAAATTGACGATCATATTATCAAATTGCAATCCTGTTTTACTTAGTAACACCTCCAAAGCACAAAAGTTGCAATGCTGAAAATTTGTTACTGTACATTGTTATAAGCATTCTAGTTTGTGAGTAGTTACTATATATATCAGTCTAATGTATAAATTGAAGTTTATCATAGGTGCTAATGTATGGGGAAAAACATAATATATACAGGTTTTAATACTATTCATAGTTTTAGGCACTCTCTGAAGGTTTGGGAACATATCCCCACAGATAAAGGGAGGCTGATCTATTACTCCTCTGGATTTTGGTTTATTTGTTTGTCTTTTCTCATTTAAGAAAGCATTTTGAAGTGAGGCACTGTGGAGCATTCCTATAATCCCAGAAACTCCAGAGACTACTGCAGGAGGATCATAAGTTCAAGGCCAGTCTCAGCAATTTAGCAAGGCCCTAAGCAACTTAGTGAGACATTGTCTCAAAATAAAAATTGTAAAAAGTGGCTGGGGATGTGCTCAGAGATAAAGTATCACTTAATTAAATCTCCATTGTGAAAAGAAACAAAGAATATTGAAATGAAAGTATATGAATATAACATTTTAAAATAAAGATGATAACAAAAGTATTGAGACTTACTTAAATGTCAATGCAGAGTCAAATTCTAGTGCTTTATTATTGGTAATAATGAATTTGCAAGTCTCCATGATAGAACATGCCTTACCAGTATGTACAGGCCCACTGGAAAATACAAAGCATTTGAATGTAAAAATATATAACCTCTTGGTGCTCTGAAATATATCTGAATGGGAAACAGTGCAGAAACTAAGGTGGGTGATCTTTAGTCCTAAGGTACTCAGAGAAGAAAACGAAACAAAACAAACAAACAAAAACACAAAGCATCAATTAGAAATGTGGGATACCAGGTAGAATGGGGTATCAGAACATCTTCCAGGAAAAGAAAGATAAGACAGAGCATCATGATACACTTTGGGCTCTCCAAATAGTTCATAATGCGAGATACCTCTTCTGAGGTATCTTTCCTACATGAGTAGGAAAATAACATAAGAGATAAAATTGAGTTAGTTCATTACAGCTGGGAGAAAAATCTTCATGAATTTCTAATGTTTCTTCACCTTGTGCAATGTCATTGACACATATCATTGCAGATTATCATTTCAAGAATGATATTAATAGACCAGGAACAGAGATAAGTTTTATTTAGTGCCTAATATAATAAACGTAATATCTCTCCCTCCTTGGCAAAGATCCTGTGGATACGCTTGCAGTTCATTATAAAAGACTGAATTTCTCTACTCTTGAAGTTCCCACAAGCTCAATGTATGTGCAACAAACACTGGGGCCCATCACAATATTGGTTCCCTAGGTCCTGGGGAATAAGGTGAATCATTATAACCATGAAACTTATACTATTTGCTGTGCCACATCAAATAAAATCTTTTGTCTCGTGTTTTCTCTAACATCAGTGAAACTACAGCATCAAACTTTTAACTTGTAAGTAGGATAAAATCTCAGATGCTTTTAAGTCCTATTTTGATTTTTTTAATTGATCCATATCAATTATACATAATAGTGGGATTGATTGTGACATATCTGTGACATATCTTGCACATAATAAAACTTACTCAATTTCATTCCTCCATACTGCCCCTTTCCCTCCTCTCCTCCCTCCTCTGTCCCTCTCTACGCCACTGTTCTTCTCTCTATATTTATGAGATCCATTTTTTCTCTAGCTTCCACATACCTTCACTGTTCTTGATAAATACTTGACCTTGAATTTATTCGTCTGTTCAACTACAATTTTTAAATGGTCTTTATATTTTCAACCTTGTGGATAAAACATTGAAAGGAAAAAAAAAACAAGGAAAAATGACATCACTCTCAGGAAAATTACACTCTTGCATCATCAGATTATATATAGTATGCAATCAGACTTACAGTTTGAGCCCCAACATAGCTGGGACATTACCTTATATATGCTTTGTTAGTTTCTTTTACACATTAGCCCCCATGTCTCCCATGTATGGTAACATACAATTTGATTAGGTATCCTAGGCTATACAGAGTTGTAGAAAAGTTGTGACAATTATGCTTGCCCATATAGATACTGACTATGTCACATTGTATTGTCCTTTTTCTTGGGAGATTCCTTTATTCTAGGAGGGCTATTACCACATGTTAAGAGTATCAAGGTTATGGTATGGAGGCAGTGGTTTGCAATTGGAAATAGAAGCCTTAGAGAAGACATGAAAGAAAAACTTTAGAAAGTCATTTCATAGTTTCTTATAAAACTAAACATATGATTTGTCATATAGTAAAAAATTAGACTCCCGATGAGTCGAGAACGTATGTCTGTACAAAAGTCTACAAGTTAATATTTACAATAGTTTTATTTGTATTTACCAAAACTTAGAAGCAAACAAGATGTCCTCAAATAGGTGAATGAATGAACTCTAGTACACCTATGCAATGGATTTTCAGACATTAAAAAAGAAATGAGCTATCAAGCCATGAAAAGATAGGAAGGAAAGAAGTAGAGTACAGGTTATTTTTAAGGCATTTAACTATTCTGCATGATAATGCAATGATGGTTATGTATCATTATGTGTTTTTCAAAACCCATAATCTTACAGCATAAAGAGTGAATCCTCATGTAAATACGTAAGCAAAGGACTTTAGTTAATAATATGATATCAATGTTGATTTATCAATAGTAAAAAACACACTGTACTAATGTAAAATGTTAATCACAGGGGCAAGTTGAGATCAGAGTGATTGAGGAGGTACACAGAGAAATCTATGTACATTCCACTCTATTTTTATGTAAACCTAAAGCTTCTCTAAAATTATAAAGCTTATTAAAGTCTTTTTAATTTTCAAGGAAAAATCCATTTGGATAATAGATTTCTAGTCAGTGAGAAAAGTAAGGACCAAGAGCTGGAAGCAGGAACATGTTAATAGGACTAGAGTGAGGAGAACAATGTGACTGGATCAAGAACAGGAGGGAAAGACTGGAAGCAAATGAGAGAAGAGCAATAACACTGTTGCCCTGTACCGATTGGTATAGAGAACATGGCTTTTTTGAGTTGGTGTCAGTTAAAACCAGGGTCTGAATATTTGTGTCCCACTAAATTCACATGAAATTTGTCAAAACCCAATCTTTAATGTGATAGTATTTACAGGTGGGCTTCTGGGAGGTGAATCAGTCATGAGGAATTAATGAGCTTATGAAAGAGGCCACAGAGAGCTAGCTAGTCCCCTCTACTATGTGAGAATACAGGGAGCAGGTGCCACCATGAGGGAGTTTCTTGCCAGATACTAAATGTACCAGCCCCTTGGTTTTGCACTACCCAGACTCTAGAACTGTGAGAATAAATTTCTGTAATTGATAAGCCACAGAGTTTACGGTATTTTCATAGAGCATTCTGAAGAGACCAAGACAGGTGGGGAATCATTTAAGGGTTTTAGCCAAAGAGTGACATGATCTGGGTTAAATGTCAGGTGGACCGCTTTGGCTTCAGTGCTGAACATATCATAGGACAGGACAATGGTAGATGTAGGAAGGCTAGTTAAACATCTACTGACATGATCCTAGAAATTATGGTTATATATACATTTGGACTAAAATTTTCTAGTTGAGTAACTGTAATGATAGATTGAAACTTCACAGAGCTAGTGATGGCAAGAGGAGGAATTGTGTTTTGATTATGCTGACCTTGAGATATCTAGCGGCCATCAGGGAAGAATATGGAATTGACACTGGCATATTCAATTCTAGGTAGAATTCTGGCAATAGATAAAAATCTGGTCGCTCTCAGAATAGTAAAGTCCTGACACTAAAAGAATATAAGTAGGGAAGAGATTTGTGGACTGAATTCTGGCATATTGAGGTCAAGTAGAAGAAAAGAAAGCAACAAAAGCCACTGAAAGAAGGAACTACTGAGTTAGTAAAATCATAAGTACCTTAAAATCAAACAAATAAAGAATTTCAAAGAGGATAAATAATTGGATATTCACTGAAATGCTGCTTATGGGACAAGATGATAGAGTATTAGTTATTGATTTTAATTTTTCATAGAAATCATCAATGACCTCACAGATTGATGGTTTTTTAGATGTCTTAGAAAATCTAAATTGTATTTAAGGAAGAATTACAGTTGAGAAAAATAAAGATAACAACATATATCATATTCAAAAGGAATATTGCTAAGATGCAGTAGATAGAGATGGAATTTAGATGTAATATAATTTGGGGTTAAAATAAAGTTTTGTCTTCATGTGTGTGTGTGTGTTTGTGTGTGTGTGTGTGTGTGTGTATGTACATGAATGTGTATGTTTGTTTTAGTTTGGAGAAAAGAAAAAAGACTAAAGTGAATTTGTTGAATAGATTGATGAGAAAAGTTAGCATGGATGATGTCTTCTTCAAAAACATTCAACTGATTATAGGAATATAGAATGCAAAGAATTTGATTTACTTGCTTGTAGTTTTTTTTTTAGATACCTTGAAGATAGGAGAGAATGACATAGATATTGAATGAAGATGCAAGAGACTGATTATAGGAATGATCCATATATTAAGCAGTAAATAAGAAATTAAGCATATTTCAGTGAGGAAAGAAAGAGAAATGTAGAAATAACTTTTCAGTCTTGGTGAAGTTAAGACATTTTAGTGTGCCAAAGATAAAATTCTAAAAAAAAAAGGATTGATATAAATTTTAATGACACATTTTATAAAATAAAATATGTTTAGGGGAAGACTTACAGTCTTTGGTGCTGCCAAAGTCTAAGATAAGCTGTGTGGCAACTGACTGAAGTGGGATGAAGGACAGGTATTTTTGATCTGGCACATAAAGAGTTTGGAAGTCACCACTGTGCCATAGCAACAAGTGAGAAGAGGAATGAATTAAAATCCACAACTCTTTCATCGTTCAGAGAATTGAATTCCCAGGGGAAACCACCGCCCCCAAAACTGGAAAGACAGCACATACAGAGAATCACAATTTGCTGAGTTGGAGATATGCTAGCAGAAACCTCTGTGGGAGCCAATACAGGGAGGAAAACCTGAACTGCAATTCATAAATTGTTGGAAGCTTTGTGAGGACCAGTTTGAGAGTTAAAAACTCCAGAGTGAGGGGCTTTCTTCAGTGGTATAATGTGAATTTTACCTCTATTATCTTCCATCAGTGAGGGAAGTAAACTAACCAGAGCTTCCTGTTCTCCAGTAGGCCTGCCCTCAAGAGGAGCTGTTTTACCAGTGCCTAATCTATTGGGGTTATATCATAGCTAAATTGATCTTGGGGAATGGAAATACAAAATTCTGTCCCCCTCTAGCCCTTTCTCCTGCCAAAAAGGCAGTGGACTGAGACACATTTGCAAGGCTCCCAGTCCAGGGTCAATAGTTCTCCAAAAACTGATACTAATTTTGGGATTATACATTGCTACTTTTTTCACTATGCCTTACCATTACAATGCTAAAGGTCTATTTATTGCAGTTTCTTTGGTCAGTTTGTCAGTCAGCTTTTTGTCACTGTAAAAAATACCTGAGAAAATTAACTTAGAGGAAACAAGACTTATTTTGCTTTACAGTTTCAGAGGTTCCAGTTCATGGTCAGCATTCCATTGCTTTGAACCTCAGGTAGGAGATAGCGTCATGACAGAAGGTATTATGGAGCAATGGAGCAATGGCGCTCACCTCTCCACAGCCAGGAAGCACAGTAAGAGAAAAAGTTGAAAACCAGGGACAAAATATGGACTTCTAAAGCACAATTCTGTTTACCCATGGTTCCAACTAGGTCTCACTTCAACCTTTCCACTTCTTTCCAATAGTGTCACCAGCTGGGCATGACCTCTCTACAAATGAACTTTTGAGGGACCTTCTAGATCCAAATTCTAACATCAATAGATCGTGTCCAACTTTCAACAAAAATACAAAATACTGAGAAGCACAAAACACAATTTGAGGAGAAAGAGAAAGCATGAAAAACAGATTGAAATATCGCAAGGATGTTGGAATGATCATAAAAGAAACCTAAAGCAACCATGATTATCATGCTAAGCGCTCCAATGGATAATACAACATGCAAGAAGAGGGAGCAAAATAAACCAAGAGATGGAAATCCAGAGAAAGAATAAAAAGAGATGCTATAAATAAATAAATAAATACTGTAACAGGGTATCTTTGATGGACTCAAACTGAGAGAAGAATCTCTGACCTTGAGAATATGTCAATAGAAACTTCCAAAATTGAAAAAAAGAGAATATGTAAAAAATGGATTAAAACATTCAACAACTGTGGGACAACTACAAAAGGCAGAACCTCATGTGTAATGTAAATATCAGAAAGAAAGTAGATAAGGGAGCAGAAGAAATTTTTGATTGAGACTTTCCCCAACTGTATGGTGGACACCAAGCCACAGATCCAGGAAGTGCAGAGAACATAAAGAATATCATCCAAAAACAAACAAATATCCACAAACAACTTCACCTGGGCATACCACGTATTCCAAGTGCAGAGAATATAAGCCGGAGAACACAGTTTGAAGTAAGCCAGAGAAAAATGTTTCTTTACTTACAGTGGAATAAGATAAGAAAATTATAACTGATTTCTCTCCATGAACCACGCAAATAAGAAAAGAATGGAATATAATATTTAAGGAGAGAGAGAAAAACACCCAACTTACTATTCTGTATCTTATAAAATTGCCCTTCAAAAGTGAAAAAAAGATAAAAACGTTCTCAGAGAAACAAAAATGAGGTTATTTGTTACCTGTAGACCTGTCTTGCAAGATACACCAAGAAGTTCTTATGAGAAAGAAAATGATACAGGTCTGAAGCTCAGAAACATAAATAAAGCAAAAGGGTTAGAGAAGGCATAAGTGAAACCAAAGTTACAACTTTTCTTTTTATTTTTCTTAATTGAACTAACAGATACCAATTCATTCAAAATACCAGTTTTGAGCTATTTTATTCAAACACATCTTTTCAACAACAGATTATCTCAGGATAAGAATTTGTTCACAATAATATCTTTGGTTAATATAGTTCACGTGCAAATAAAATAAATTATGGAATGATAAAAGGGAAGACGGGTGATTAGGGATATTTCATTGCTCTAAAGTACTTGCACTGCCCATGAAAATGAGCTATCATTACATGAAGGTAGATTTGGATTAATTTTAATTTTTTTTTCAGACTCTAGAGAAATCACTGAAAAAAACAGAAGTGAACAATAATTTATATGCTAAGAACTGATGGGCCTGGATAATAGAAGTGTCATCCACATGAATATTGAAATTGTCAAGAGCAAAGAGAAACATTATGCTGGGAAAATAGCCTTGAGCCTAAAGTTTAAATATTCAACAAATGAGAGAAAATAATCTTAAATCTCTTAAGAATTACAAGAAAAAAGTGTAGTAGGTGGTATGGCATGATAACAGGATTCAAATCTATGAAATTTAAGGAAGGATGGAGAAATTATAAACTCCAGGCAGCTTGTAAAGATGCATATAGTTTATCTTGAAGGTAATAAAAAGCGATTCAGCATATTATGTACATGTGTGTATAAATTTCTTACATAATATGCACAATTACATTATTTTTATTAATTTTGAAGACAACATATATATTTATAACTTTCAGCAGAATTTTTTTCTCTTATAACAGACAATGGCTAAGAGAATCATTGACAACAGTGAAGACTGGGTTGGTGGTTATGCTGGAAGAGCCCTGTTTAAAGGGTTTGGGAAAGTTTGGAACAGCAAGGCAAGATTGGATGTCCATTAGGGAGGCTGAGGAAGGAAAAACAGTGAGGGATAAAAAATAGGGTAAGTCTGAGGGGTCTCCTCCTCAGCAACCACAACCACACTCCTCAAACACCTTCTTCCATCAAGCATTTTTTTCTCCCTTGAAACCCAATGGTGGAAAAAGATGGCGGATTAGATTAAGGAAGCATGTCCCAGCATCTCTTCAGCACCAGACTTACAAAGAGGGAAGATGCCCCTCACTGAAACTTAATAGTAAACTGCAACAAACAAACAAACAAACAAAAAACACATAGCTATAGAAAGTCAGTAACTTAAGCACAAAAAATTATACCTTAAAGATGCGCTGGCTTTGACCACCTATTGGTAGTCAGCAGAGGATCCAGGAACCAGACAAAATAGACACTTGGCCAACAGATAAAGAAATTTAAAAAGTAAAGAAAAGTTGACCTGGGAAAATCTGTGGTCTACAAAGAAAGTCATATTTTAGTGGATACAGAGTTGGGGTAGGGCAAGCATCTCAGTGAAAACAAATCCAAAGCAGTCTGCAGGCATTAAAGCTTTCCACAAGTTCAGTGCAGAAAGCTCTCTGTGGGCAGTTTGTAAAGCCTTCTGTGAGTGCAGAGCATGCTGGTAGGTGAAGAAAATGCTCCTGGACACTGAAATCCTCCCTGCACAGCTTGTGCAGCTGAGAACAGAGACAAGGGGTTGGGGACTCCTAAAGGAAGTTACTAGCAGATGATGCAAAAATTCCCAGAGATTGCCTGAACCTAAGAAAATTGTACCTGGACCATTCAGTCTGTGGATCCCAAGGGTGAAACTCACAAGAGCTAATGTGAGGGTGCTCACTGTGGCCACACTAGTCCATCTGGACTCCAGGGAAGACAGCCAGTAATTCACATCCATAGTGCTGAAGGTGAAGCCTGTGGAGGCGTATACCCTAAAAGTGGATTTTTTCCAGAAGTCCCAGAGATTGAGAAGTCCAGCAGAGAACAGCAGCTTCACATCAATGTGGGGCATGATCCACATATCAAATACATGTGTCCTACTGTGTGTAATTATCTTATTTGCTCTGGGACTTCTGTTTTTGATATCTGGGTAGATACCAAGGGGTGGGAGTTGAGGTACCTCCTTGAGTTCCGGTTGTTGGTTTGGAGTTTTTGCCTCCTCAATTCTTTGAGCTGGAGTGATGTCAAGGCTTGAGCGGGGCTGGACATGTATGAGGCAAAATTCACTGTTGGTTGGTTGAGTTGTGAGTATTTCTCAGCCGGAAGATCTCTACTCTGATGTTGAAACGTTCCAGACCCTTTCCATCTGCTCTTAGAGAAAGGGGGGTGGGGGAGCAGGAATAGCACTAATATCAGCAACAGATATAAAGCCTTAATAAAAATGTCCACTGTCTACTTCAATATCTGTAATGCCAATTGCTAATTGCCACCTATATAAATGATATGGTTAGCTTTTAACAACAGTACCAACAATTTAAAAAGTGAACTAGATCAGGCATTTGACAGCTAATTTCTACTGTGTTGTCTACTGTATTAATAATTACAACAACGTAAATGGTATACGAACTACACAAAACATAGTTTTTATTATTTAGTGGGATTATAGTTTCTTAAACAACAGAATATAGGGAAAAATAAGGTAAGAGAAAGTTTGAAGTATTTGAAAAAGTGTTCAGATGATAAGAAGGAGATAGGTAGCAGATATCAGCTATAAAAAATATTAACTGAAGATATTTTTTAAAAGGAAGAAAGGAGGAGTAAATAGGAAGTTTTGGCGGTTACTATGGGAAGAGAGTGAATAAGGGGAGATAGGAGGGTTCAGAATATAGGTATGAGTGAACCAGCAAATTTAAGATTAAAACAACTCAAACTCTCATATAATTGTACCCCATCTAGTCTGATGAAGGTTCAATAATAAACACATGCAGGAGAGACCTATTAATGTGTAAATGAAGTTATAAGAACAAATATATACACACGTACACACGTGTGTGTATAATACATATATGCACATACTTTTTTTCAAATCTATTCACAAAGTGAGAGCATATACAACCACACACACACATACACATACACACACACTCTCACATACACACCAAATCATTCATAATGAGAAAAAAGTAAAGAATAATACAATTAAATGTTTGAAAAATGGAAACAAAGTTAAAATTTAAAGAGTAAAATAAATGGAAGTAGAAAAGAAAAAAGAAGAAAAAAATGGAAAAAAGAAAAAGAAAAAAAAATCTTAATGAGAGATAGAGGGCTTTTTTTCCCACTGTGGTGGTCAAATCTGTGGCAGGGATTGATTTTCAGTCTTTATATTTATTTTGGCTCTGTATTTTTGGATATTTTCCTTATGTTCCTTCACTTAGCTGCCAACCAGGTACATAGCAGCTCTCAGCTTCCAATTTCCCACTATTGGGTGGGGTAGACTGGGGAGTGCTTTGTCTAATACGGTAGCAGAAGTAATGCAGAGTTCTAAACTGGAATTTCCAGTGGGCTTTGGAGTTCTGTTCGTGAGTATTTGAGATTTGGATCATATCCCCTAGTGTGGAGCTGCTAGACAAGAACCACATGATCATCCGAATAGATGCAGAAAAGACTTTTGATAAAGTTCATGTTAAAATAGCTGGAGAAGTTAGGGGTAAAAGGTACTTATTTCAAAATCTTAAAGGCTATTTATGGCAAACCCAAAGTCAACGTCATACTAAATGGAGAAAACCTGAAAGCTTTTACGCTAAAATTAGGACCAAGACAAGAATGTTCATTCTCACCACTCTTATTCCATACAGTCCTCAAAAAACTAGCCAAAGTAATCTGGCAAAAGAAGGAAATTAAAGGGATACAAATAGGGAAAAAAGATGTCAAACGAGCTCTGTGTGCTGATGACATGATTTTATACCTAGAAGACACAAAAACACCTCCAGAAGACTACGTGGAGCTGAAACTGAGTTCAGCAAAGTAGCAGGACACAAGATCAACACTCATAAATCAATATCATTCTTACAGTCCAACAGTGATTCAGTCGAAGAAGAAGTTAGGAAAACCATTCCGTTAACAATATCTTCAAAAAACAAAATAAAATAAAATACTTGGAAACTAATCTAATCAAGGAGATTAAAGGGCTTTAAAATGAAAATTATAAAACTCTGAAGAAAGAAATTGAAGAAGACCTCAGAAGATGGAAAGACATCCTATCTTTTTGGATAGTCAGAATTAACATTGTCAAAATGACCATACTTCCAAAGGCAACATACAGTTTCACTGCAATGCCCACTCAAATACAATAACATTATTCATAGAATTGGAAAATACAATTCTTAAGTTCATTTGGAAAAATAAAAAAAAACAAGAATAGCTAAAGGAATACTGAGCAAGAAAATTTATATAGTATATAATATATATATAGTATAATTTCAGATCAGGTATTTTGATGCCTCCTACGTTCAGGAGCTATAGTAACAAAAACAGTATTGGTATTGGCATCAAAATAAACAAGAAGACTAATGGAACAGAGTAGAAGACACAGAGACAAATCTTCCAGTCATCTGATACTTGACAAAGGTGCCAAAATATGTATGTTGGACAAAAGACAGCCTTCTAACAAAAGGTTCTGGGAAAATTGGAGCTATATGTAGCAAAATGAAACCAGATCCCTATCTTTTACAATGCACAAAAGTCATGTAAAAATGGATCAATGTACTAGGAATTAGACCAGAAACTTTGCAACTGCTAGAAGAAAACATTGGGTCAACATCCATCAATCATATTGGTGTTGGCACCAACTTCCTTAATGAGATCTCCAAAGCACAAGAAATAAAACCAAAAATAAATAAACAGAATATCCTCAAATTAAAAGACTCCTGTCTCAATACAAAAGAATAAAATAGTAAAGTGAGTTCAATCCTGAATACCAAAAAACAAACATACAAACAACAAATAAATAATAAATAAAAAATAGAGGAAACAGGAGGTATGGTATTTATTGTTTATATGATGGAGGTAATCTATAAGGGATTTTCTTTTAAATGAAGCTGCATTGCATTTTAGTGTGTGCTCTAAAGCAATTAAAGAGAGATAAAGTTTATATTGCCAAAGCAAATGTGTTTGTGTCTATAAATTTCTTAAACTGATAATGTTTAACTTCTACAGATTTTCTGTTAAACCCAAAGACTAAGCCTATGTATTTTCACAATTTTCATAGAAATTGTTTTTCTTATAACAGATAATGCATAATAATTCTCCACTGACTAGACAATAACTCTTTCTCTACTTTTTTCATGCATCCAGAAAGTTGCATTTTCTCATGCAACCAGAAAGACATGATTTGAAACTCTAAAGTATTGATAGAAAACTTATTACATTATCTTTATTCTGTCAAAACAACATATACTCACCAAACTTATGGATCAATCTATTGAAAATTGTAATATTTTTCAATTATAATCACACTTCTAGAAAAAAATGTTGGCATATGTCATGCTTCATGAAATGGCCATGTTTTAATAATACCTATCTTTAAAGTTATGCACTATCTATTATGAGAAAGGAATGTTTATCTACTAAAGTTTTCAATACATATAGACTAAACTTTAAAGTTAACAGAAAAATCTTTGTTAATTAAAAATTTTCTGTGTAATTGTAATATCTGTATTAATGACATCAACATAATTTTAAAAGTTGTCACTTAGAAATTGTCTAAAAGAAGTTACTTGTTTCATGGTAATTGAAAATATTTGAGGGAAAACTACTAACTCATTTAGAATTTGTGAGAAAACAACAAGAAAACTAGTTTATTTTGAAGCAAAGGCATTAATTTATCCCTTCATTAAATAATTAATTTATCCATTTTTTTGAGAGCAGGGAACCAGGGCTTGAACTCAGGGGCACTCAACTACCAAGCCACATCCTTAGCCTTATTTTGTGTTTTATTTAGAGACAGGGTCTCACTGACTTGATTAGCTCTTTGCTTTGACTGAGACTCACTTCAAATTCACAATCCTCTTGCCTCAGCCTCCTGACCTGATGGGTGTGCACCACTGTGCCAGGCTTCATTTATCCATCCTTTAATTTATTCATCACATATTTGGGTGACATCTTCATACCACACATTTGTTTTGTGAACACTATCTTTTGAAAATTGGACTTGGAGTCTGACAAACATTTATTGAGTTGGGGCCATAAATGTGAAATATTTTACAATACCAAGAAACACTTCAGATAAGGAAGAATTATCCCAGTGAAAATGTAAATCATTCCTACACCAAGAAACCTATGTGTACACTAAAAATAAAAACACATGGTGCACAGTGGTGCGTGCCTGAAATTCCAGAAACTCTGGAGCCTAAGGCAAGAGAATCACAGGTTCCAGGGTGGCCTTGACAACCTAGCAAGACTTTCAGCAACTGGATGAGACGCTGTCTCAAAATTTAAAAAAAAAAAAAAAAAAAAAAAGATTTAAGCGGCTATGGTTCCTTTGTATCCTGACTCAGCTCTGCCTTCAGGGTCCTCTCCTTGAAACCACTAGTTTTGGATTCTTTCTTCTCTTCTCAGTTGGCCAATGGCTGAGGAGCAGCAGGTCAGCAACCCTTCAGGAAAGATGGCAGGCAAGGAGAGATCAGTAAGTGTCAGGGAAGAGAAATGAAAGGAAGTAAGCATGAACAAAGGATTTAGAGATGGACGACATGCAGAGTTGGAGGAAAAACTGAGATTATGGCAGTAATCCAGTTGACAAATGATGAGGCCTTATCTAAAGCAACTGCAAGGAAGAAAGAGTGAAAGTAAAATCAGGATATATTTTTCTTGCCTTTAGCTATGTGCCAATGTAAGATGAATCCTGGTGGGAAAGCAATGCTTTTTCAAGGGCAGTAGCCACCCCCACCCTCCAGAATTTATGCCTTACTGTTCGTCATCTGAAATACCTCTAACACCAGATGAGTAAACTCATTACATCAGAACAGACTAGAATAGAAATCTATTGACTTGGATGAAGACAGTATATAGATGAACCTAGTTGAAATAGGAAATATTGTGTCAATGAAGATAGGGAAGCATCCCCTGATCATAGTCTGATGCAAAATCAGGACAGGATCAAAGTGGGAGGAATGGACAATGTTTGCACTTCTGTGATTTTAAGGGTGAGATCAGCAAAGGACAAACTACTAGTTTGAACAAATAAAAGAGCCAATCTCACTCAGTGAGCCTTAACTGCCTATTATGCACTTGCAGTGACTCCAATCAAGGTGTAAGTATTTTGGTGTCCCCCCCCCTCTCAGAATCAATTTCACATAAAGCAAAATAAAATCCACAGTGAAGGATTTTTGTTTTCACTGAATAAAGAATAAGATAGTTTGGGGATGATATTTAGCTGAATCACTGGAATTGTATGGGATCTAAATTTTTGAGAACTTCTTGATATATGCAAACCTATTGAATGCATATTTGACATGATAATCAGAAAAGTAAATAAATGAACAATAATCATATGAGTAAATAAATTAAGGATCCATATTGCAACACCTAACCTGCTCCCATGTTGTAGGGAATGGAATAAAAACCTGAAGGGCACATTGCAGGTGAATTAGCTGTATAAATGTAATTACATTTAGATGTGTCAAATACATAATTAAATAAAAGTTATTAATATCAGAATATTTCTGGAGAGTATATTTTGATAACGGAAGAGAAAAGACCAGGGATTAGTTGGCCAATTTGTTTTCTGAGATGGTAGAATAAAAAGCAAGAAAGAATGGAATTCTGAAATCAGCTTTCACCTTACACCTAGTATATTACTTATGAGAGAAAAAATGCTAAATTATTGAATAAGTCATTGATAGTTAGCTCTGTCTTAAATTTACTTGAGACATAAAATGTGGTAGTAACATGAAGATGATTGCAAATATTTGGATATGGCTTCTCTTTTATTACCTGTAAAACCAGTAAAATATTACTTGATATCTATTTTTAGATACCTAATAATATTTTATAATGATAATTTTAAATTTTAACACATAAAGAAATGTGTAATCCATTCCCGATAAATCATAGATTATATAATTGTGTATTATTTATTTCATGCACATTTCAAAATAAATGAATTTCTCCAAGAGGAGAAGTCAAACAATATCTGTACCTCATCTCTGTCCTTTCAAAACAGGCTTATATTTGACACCACTGTAAATCTTAAATACAAAACAAAAGAAAGAAAAAGAACAAAAGATGCTGATTCTTTTTGTACATGGGTAACCACCAGTCATTTCAGCTATCAACTGAAATAAATATCAAGGGTGGAGCTAAAACTTACACAAAAAGATGCACTTGGTTCACAAGATTTGAAATAAAGTTTTTCCTTATATACCTTTTAAATTATTATTTTTTAATGTACTCATTGTTTCATACCATTTCTCAAAGATTTTAGCCTAGTTTTTGCAATCTGCAAGTTTTCCAATCCTGGATGTACTGAGCAGTTGAGCTTTAGGATGATTTCTGGAAACTGGATCTGGGGTCTGAAACATACTCTAAATAATTGAGTAAACTTATGATAGTCTTCTTTATTGAGGCCTACTTTCTTTTCAGTGGTGTTTGGGTTAGCATTTCCTGTTTTGTTTCTTTTGGGGGGTGGGATGGGGGGTGGTACCAGGGATTGAATTCAGGGCCACTCTACCACTGAGCCACATCTTCAGCCCTATTTTGTATTTTATTTAGAGACAGGGTCTCACTGAATTGCTTAGCACCTCACTTTTGCTGAGGATGACTTTGAACTCCTGATCCTTCTGTCTCAGCCTCCGGAGCCATTGGGATTACAGGGATGTGCTATCTATCCTGGCCAGCTTTTCCTGTTTTAAAATTCATCTCTTCAGTGAAGATTTCTGAGGTAAGATGAACCGTCCTTCTTCATACTAATAGTACAATATCAAACAGTTGTCTCCCTGCTTTCTTTCATATAAATAAACCATAATAAACAATTTTAATAATTTATTTTGGGTTTTCTTCTCACTGTAATAAAATAGGTAACCAAAAACGTTTGTACTGGGTCAAGGCTCTCTGGATTTGGGGCACATTTTCGCTTTTCATACTCTGACCTTTTTTCATGATATTATCCTTTAATGTTCACTCTTGGCTGTCTGTCTTTTGTTTTCTTCACATATTTGTTCTTTCTAAACCTTTCAGAAAAGCTCACTGAGCAGCCATATTTACCCTCTAGCAAGCTCCTTCTTATGCTTAATTTGGACCATTAGCATTGGATTAATCAGATTTTTCAAGTGTTTGCTCTCCTCTGAAATTCTTATTTATAAGATTGACCAAGATGGACCTTAACATTCCCCTCAAATTGATTAAACTCTAGACAGTCTATCTCCTGACATTCGGCCTCTGACCTCCCCAAAGCACTTACTTTAGAAAACTGTAATTACAAACCTTATCTCTGCCTTGTTGAGATGTAAATCTTTTAAAAAATCGTTTCATAGTTTTTCGGCCTTTTGAATTGTCAATTTAAAATAGAATTCCCGAGTAAGAGAGTGCCCCTATCTCCTGGTTTCTGTATGGGAGATTGAAGTAGTAGTGATTAGCTTTTTTTTTTTTTTAAATTAGCACATTTGATATGTATAATATTAATGAGATTGAGGATGATATTTCAATACACGTAAACAGCGGGCACGGATTATATCCATCCACCCTTCCTCCTCCCTCTTTCTCTCCACCACCCCTCCACACACCCTTCCTGGTTGTTAGTATCACTATTCTACTTTCATGTTGATTTTTCTTTTAAGATTTCAAATACGAGAGAACATGTGCTACTTGTCTTTCTGTGTCCAGCTTATTTTACTTAACCTGATATCATCCAGTTCCATTCATCTCACTGAAAATAACAGGAGTTTTAATTTTACTCATGATTGAGTAATATTTCATTATGCATATAAATGTACCAGCCTATACGCCCATCAAGCATGTATATAATGTCTATATGTGTGTATGTATATATATGTATACTGCATTTTCTAAATATCTACTATATTGTCTTTATTCATTAATATATATACAGTGTATATATATTGTGGGAGGCCATCCTCGCATGTGATTTGAGTTACCTCCTTGGCTGGGTGAGAGGTGCTTAAACACAGCTGTGTCAGAGTTTTCCCCACCCTTTTCTTGGTCCCAGGGCTTGTCTGTGCTGAGGCGTGTCTGACCACTGCCCTGAAGACCCAATCGTCGCCCCTGACCTTGGGATGCTGCCCCCCTTAATCTTCATTGGATGGGATTTTCCCCAGAATTTTTTGTTCCTCAATAAAAGTCTACTCCCTGGCGTGTTCTGTCTCTCTAGCCTCTTCAGTAAACCTTGCTACCACATTAGGTGGCTGGAGGCTGGAGCTAGGAGGAGCCATCCTGGAGCTGTTTTTAAAGATAATTAGAGTCTTGTCTCTTTTATTTAAAACTCCCTAGCGTTTTGCTCATGGTTCGAACCTTCTTTCATGAAGCTGGCACTGGTCGCTGGCCAGAATATACTGTATTTTCTCTATCAACAGATTAATAAACTGTAATATATATGTAATTTATTTATTCAATAATATTATATATACATAAACATAAATATATATGCATACATATATGTATATGTGTGTATATATATATATATACATAAATATATACTGTAGTTTATTTATTCATTTATCTGTTGATGAGCTTCTAGGCTGATTCCATATCTTAGCTACTGTGACTAATGCAGCAATAATAACAGGTATGCAGAAATTCATTTTGTATGCTGATTTTATTTCCTTTTGATTTATACCTAGGAGTGGACTTGCTGGGATCATATGGTAGTTTTTTGAGGAACCTCATATGGTAGTTTTTTAAGTGGATCTTTAAGGCAGCTTATGCATTGCTGTGAAAAAAAAAAATGCCTGACAAGAAAAACTTAGAGGAGGAGAAGTTTATTTGGTGCTCATGTTTTCAGAAGTTTCAGTCTATAGATGGCAGACTCCTTTGCTCTGGAAAAGGCATCATAGGGGAAAGAGCTGAGGGAAAGAAAGCTGATCCCCACATAGCAATAAGGACAGAGAGAGAGCCAGGGAAAGAGCAAGGGTCTCAGGGAAAATGTTCCCTTTCAGCGCATGCTCCCAGGGACACACCTTCTCCAGTCATGCCCCACCTGCCTGTCTGTCTATGGTTACCACCCAGTCAGTCCAATCCAACTAGGATGGACTGATAGAGCTCTCATAATTTGATCATTTTATCTCAGAACAGTCTCATATTAACACAGGAGCTTTGGGGCAACTCCTCACATCCAAAGCTTAACAATGGCTATTCTTATTTCCATTTCCACCAACAGAGTATGAATTCCTTTTCCTATACATCCTTATCAGCCTTTGTTATTTATTTATTTATTTTTCATGACAGCAATTTTGGCTTGAGATGGTATCTCATTGTAGTCTTGATTTTATTTATCTGATATCTACATATTGAACATTTTTTTCATACTATTTTCCATTTGTATTTCTTCTTTTGTTCATATAATTGTATTCAAATAATTTTTGCATTTTTAATTGGATCACTCGTTGTTTTCTGATTGTTCAAATTTTTAAGTTGCATATATACTCTGAATATTAACTCTTTGTCAGATCAAATATTTTCCCCTATTCTGTAGGTTTTATTTGCTATGCAGAAACTCTTTAGTTGGATGTGATTCCATTTATCAATTTGTGCTTTTAATTTATTTTTTTTTAATATTTTTAGTTGTAGATTGACTCAGTGCCTTTGTTTCTTTTTATGTGGTGCCAGAAATGAACTCAGTTCCTCACACATGCAAGGCAGGTGCTCTACCACTGAGCTACACAACTCCAGCCCCAATTTTTACTTTTTATTTCCTTTGCTTTTGTGGTCTTATCTAGAAAATCATCACCTGAACCAATGTCTTGAATTGTTTTCTTCTAAAAATTTCAGAGTTTGGCTTTACATTTATGTCTTCAGTCCATTTTGAGTAGATTTTTTTATGGGATAAGAGAGAGGGGTCAAGATTTGATGCAGAAGTTATGTATCCATTTTTCCTAGCACCTTTTGTTGACCAGACCATCCTTTCTCCAATGTACGTTTTTTGGCATCTATGTCAAGAATCAGTTTGCTTTAGATCTGTGGGTTCATTTCTAGTTCCTCTATTCTGTTCCAATGTTCTGTGTGTCTGTTTTTACATCTATATCATGCTGTGTAGTTACTATGGCTCTGGAGCATATCTTGAGATCAGGTATTTTCATGCCTCCAAAATTGTTCCCTTTTCTCAATATTGCTGGGTATTTGCTGTCTTTTATGCTTCTAGATGATTTTTTTTTCCTCAGGGGACGGGGTACTGGGAATTGGATTCAGAGGCACTTGACCATTGAGCCCCAGCCCTTTTTTGTATTTTATTTAGAGACAGGGTTTCACAGAGTTGCTTAGCTCCTTGCTTTTGCTGAGGCTGGCCTTGAACTTGAGATCTTTCTGCCTCTCAGCCTCTGAGCCACTGGGATTATAGGCATGCTCCATCATACCTAGCTTCCAGATGAATTTTAAGTTTGCTTTTTCTAGTTCTGTGAAGAACTTCATTGATATGTTGATGGGATTGGTACTTAACTTTTGATAAGGATTTTATCCAAGTTGTAAAACTACATGACTTGAAGAAGAAGAAAATTTTAATATCTCTTACCCCTTTCATCTCTTGAGGCTGTCAACAGCCCTGTTTCAGGGGAGATGAATTAAGACTGAGTCTGGTCTACCTTCTCTATTGCAATGGACTTGAAGAAAGTATTCCTTAACCATTTGGCTTTGGTAAAATTTTTGTTTTGACGATATCTTACTGATTTAAAAAAATATATTAAATTGTCTCCTTTAATTCTTCAGTGGATGGGATAGATCTCTATATACTCTCTCAACTTCCTGATTTTCTGTTATGAAATCATAGCAACTTTTTATGACTTCTCTCTGTTCCTCCCACCATTCCTTCCTATCTACCTTCCCACTTGTTTGTTTGCTTCCTTCATTCCTCCTTTCCAATTTCGTATACTGACAACACAAAATCCTAATAACTGTGTTATTAAGGCAATCAATTATGGGCTGGAATAGAAAATCCAAGTCTTCTATGAACTTGGGTTGGTCATTTTTCTTAGTCAACTTTGAGTTGAAGATGGAAATTCCTATAACTTCTTTATTAGAATTAGGAGGGGCTTTTACAGCCCCATATTCATATTTGCTAAGAACTTCCATTCCATTCCAGAGAGGAAAGTATAAAAAGGATTTGGAGCCCCTTCTGAATTCCTCACACTCATTTCTTCTCAGCAGAAGAGCTGTCTCTCACCCTATTGATGCCATGGAACTCAATAAGATGAATAACTGATTTAAAAAGCAGTACTGGTTTGTCTTTTAGCCTTCTTCTCATGCTCTTCAACAAGCTGGCTGCATATATGTTCAGAGTTTATATTAAAACCTCAGTCCTCCCAGGTGAATTCCTTAGTCTAAATTAGGTGCAATTTTTTTTTTTTTTTTTTTTACAGGAATGAGTAAGGAATACAGGTGGTTCTACTTTGGATCTAGGCTTAAAGCATGTCTTTTTCATATTTTGGAAAAATGAAGCCTATATTGTTCTTTAGTTCTCATATTCATTTTGATGCTATTTCTTAAATTAGTTAAATACCACAGGAGAAAATATATAGATGAGATCCCTGAAATTTGAATCGAATTCCTCTATCTTCTTAGTAGTAAAACTATTTTCAAGGGAGGACATTAGAAAACAAACTATATTTAGTTGCATTAGCAGTAGTAATTTAGATTCAGATCATTTCATACTTATAGTTGAATATACAGTAATATGTGCATTATTTTTACTTGGTGAAACATCAGTGAATCTATTATATTTTAAGTCCAGATCCTAGAATTTTGTTTTGTACCAAGAGAAAAGATAAAGACAGGAAAGAAATAATAAAAAGTGCAGACCTTATTCTTTATCTTCTTGAATCCATTGATTCCAACTTCCATAATAATATACTGTCTAGTTCTCTCTTGTTCTTATCTTCTTGCTTCTGCCCTTAGGTTTCTCAGTTTCTTGAAAGTGACCATAATAAAAATTAACACATAGTCTAATGTATCCCTCAACATATAAAATTAAGTTTGACCCAGAGTGGCAAATGTTCTGTCTGGAATATGAAAACTTTGTGCATTAAAAATATTTTAAGCTACTATTATTTTGTTTTCTACTTTTGCTCAAGTTTGACAGTGAACTCATTTTGCTAAACTGACAGGCTTCTTTCTTTCCTCAAATATCCCAAAAGACACAGCTGTCGGAGGAGAGGGGAGAGGTAGGAAGAATAGCACATTTATATTTATATTTTCCATTGGGCACATCCTCTCTACTTAAATAGATCTCGCCTTCCTGGTGTTTGCATTGGTTCTTAAAGTTCAGCCACCCGGGGCTGGCATTCATGATTCTCCCATAAGCTCTATTTTCCTAAGGCAATGGACAGAAACTTCAATGAGACATTAGCATCTGAATAGGTCAGGAGTCCTGATATTTAGTGTGCTAGGGATTTGTGATATTTATTCATTTAATTATAAATCAAAGTGTCTGGACTCTTTATCAGCACTTGAGGTTCACAAATCATCCAAAGTTTCCTGTTGGAAATGAAATTAAATAACTACCATATGTCTCATTCAAGCAATAGAGATATGTCTGTGTATTCATGTACATGAATATACATATATATATATATATATACATACATATATGCATATAATTTATGTATATAATATATACATGAATACTTATGAATTAGTGTAATGCAGAATTTCTAACTTATTTCTGTGGAGGTCAAAAATATAATTTTACAGTGCTTATCTACTATATAATCTTCCTTTTCCTGTCATATACTTGTGTTAAAAACCTTTAACCCTAAATCTATGGCCTTTCTTTTTGTCTCTGTGCCTTTTTACCAGATTATCTTCTCCTTTCACAAGCTGTCACATTTTAAGGTGGTTGTCACCAAAATCCTTAGATACTGAATAAAATATAAAGGAGAAGGCAAACATAGAAATTCATTTCCGTTTAGTATTTCATCTTTATTATCACTACTAGGGATGGCTATGAAAGTGTCTGCTGTTACATTTTGTAACATGAAATGGGTAATGAAGAAATATAAATAAGAAGCATGAATGATTTCATTTGCAAAGAATGGGGATGAAAGGTTAAACAAAGACGGAGTGATATGTCCTCAAGGATTTATTTGTGATAAATATTTATTGAATATTACCACTCAGACATTCTACTGGTGCATGTATCATTTTCATCTTAAAATATACCTTGAAAAGCTTATGTTTTGAGTGCATCATCCCCAGTGCAGAAAGGATGAGGGGTGGGGCTTTTAGGGAATGATTACAGCTGTAACCTCATTCGTGAATTAACCTAGTTGGTTAATAATTGAATAGCCTAATAGTGCTAACCATGGGCAAGTAGGGCATGACTAGAGGAAGTAGGTCACTGCTGGTGTGCCCTTGGACTATATCTTGTTCTTGGCTCTTTTCTTACTCTCTGTCTTTGTTCCCCAATGGCCATAGCAGAGCAGCATTCCTCTACCATGCCTTTCCACCATGATGTTTTAGCTCACCTCAGGCCCAGAGTAATGATGTAGCCATCCATGGATTGGAATTCTGAAACCATGGTCCTAAAATAAATTTTTCCTCTTATAAGTTGTTCTTGTCAGGTTGGTCACAATGCACACCATTGTTGTACCATGGCTGGTCACAATGGTGCAAAATTGATTAAAACAGTGCACCTTGAAATAAAATGTCCTTGTGCATTAGGTCATGTAGGTACAGAGATTTCATGTTAAGACTCTTCATTTTTACTGCTTGAATATCACTGGGAACATTCAATTTTAAGATGGGAATTGTGTTAGAGCTAGTTCATATTAGTATTATCGAGAACATGTGGTTTAGACTTTTCTACAAATAGAAGTCCCCAACTTAGTGGCTCCATCAGTTATGTGATCCTTCTGCTGCTCTTGCTTAGATGTCTCATGCAGCTAAAGTCATCTGGTGATTTTCCTGAGCATATAAATAATCTCAGAGTTTCACTCACATTTCTGGTAGGTGGTGGTAATTTGGGGCTGGCCTGTCTGTCCCTGTGGTCATTTTTCTTCAAGAAGGCTGGCTTAGGTCCCTTTATGTGACAATCTCAGGGTAGCAAGAGAATGAGGGAAGCTGCAAAACTTCTTGCAAGCTCAACTCTCAACACTCAAAATGTCACTTCTGTTGCATTCTATATGGAAAGAGATTACAGGAGCAATAAGAATTCAAGGGAGCGTACAAATACACTTGGGAGGCATGGCAAAGTCACATTACAAACAGGTGTGCAAACACGGATGGAAGGAATTATGACTGGAAAGTGCAGTCTTGCATAAGAATTAAATGAAGTGATATTCACAAAGTGCTTAGAAATTTGAACATGGTATAAACCACAAAATATTTAGTAAATAATTACTGCATATTTTACTCAAGAATGTATTTTTACACTTTCTGTGAAACACGATTCTATGAAAAGTGTCATATGTGCTAACACAAAGGACAACTTGAGACAAAATGAGGCTACTATTTTTGATGAATAGAAAAATTTTACATAGAAAAGGACATTTGAGTGCAGCCTTTAAGGAAAGGTAAAGAATTGAAATGCAAACAAAGTTATGTGCAGAACCCTTCTTAGTCCCAACTAGAATTTTAGAGTAATTTTATGATTTTCAGCAATATGCCCACTTAATTCTTCTTCTAACTTTTCTAAAGGTAAAAAGCCAGGTTTTAGAGGGGAAGCAATCATGCAAGTTAATAAGGTGGCTTTAACTGAAATTTGAGATGTCCCTATTCGTCTTTTTCTAATGCAAGATAAATTGCTTCAATCCCCAGGGCTACATTTTTCATTTGACTCATTTTATCCTTCCCACTTAAGCAAGTAAGGAAAATAATAATAGCTAATATTTATTGAATATATGCCAGACATTCTTTTAAGTGCTCGTCATGTCTTCATTAATTTAATTTTCACCCCAACTCTTTGAGTTTAGCACTTAGTATTCTCATGCCTAGATGAGAAACTGAAGCATAGAGAGGTTAAGTATCCTGCCCCAAGTCACACACCTAATAAATGACAGTGACATGATTCAACCACAGGTGATCTGGATCCAGTCCATGGAACTCTCAATGCCATTCTGGACTGTCTTTCTCTGATTTCATCCTAACTCTTTCATGATATAAAATAGATTCTAAGACTGCATGTTTTGAATTTGTATTTTTTTAAACAAAATAAAATTTTTAACCAGCATAAAATCTGAAATCTGCAAGAACTTTATACCAGTGAATCACAAAACATTATAGTTGGGAGAGATCATAAAGCTCATCTGATTTGGCCACCACTTTTTATAGCTAAAGAGACTGAGTAATGTTTCATTTATGATTCATTGTGAAAGATGGGCTTTGGCTAAATGCCAAAGAACATCTGTCTTTGCACATGTCCCGGTGTGAACTTAGAATCAGGGCATCTGGGGACTGGAAAGGATTCAATGATTGCATTTTGTTTATTTTATACAGACCTCTTAGGTCATTTTAAATTCTAATATTCTGCTACAAAGATCAATTTCTCCAGCTTTATATTTTCCTGATTCTAAAGCTAACAAAATTCACTTAAATTTGCATGTTATTGAAAAATAAGGACACATAAATCAATTGATGCAAAAATACATAAAAATTAAAACCATACATGACCCCACTACCCCAAAATACTAACTACTAACATGTTGGTCTAAATTTTTTTCATGTATTTTGTCTAAATATTTTTAAACAAAATAAATCTCGGACTGAGATACCTCTTTTCCATTTAACTTATGAGTAAAGTTTGCTGAAGTCATTAAGCATTTTGAGGTCAAAATTTGAAACGGCCATATAGTATTTCATTTCATGCAAAGTAACATCTTCATGTGATTTCTTCATTTAATAAATCTGCTTGCTGCATATTTTCCATGACCCTAGCTTGGGTGCGATATCCTATTTTCCTTTACAATTTAATGTCAATGTAGATGTCACAGTCTCTATTAGATTTTGTTGTGATGTGGCTCAGGGCACCTTCATTGAGTCTTCAGAATCAGAAAAGGAGAGACTGTGAGGATCCAGTAACACATGGAAGACAGGCAGGAGGTGCTATTTTTACTTTTTTAGCCCAGAAGAGAAATAGCCTTTTAAGATGTAGATTTTTGGTCACAAAGAGGTATTATTTTCTATATGAAAGCCTCATCAAGGTGTCAGTACATCTGTCACATCAAATAAAGTAAAAGTGACAAATTATTTAACATAGCTAGACTTAGATTTCAAACCACCTTCCTCATATATTCACTCTAAATTCTGCTCAGGCTTTCTAGAGGAATGCTTTATTCCTGTATATACAAGTCAATATTTTCTTACTGGCTAATTAAGCTTACTCTTCCCTTCTTTTTTCAAAGCTATTCTGAAATTTTTATCATTTCAACACTCTATTGAGAGTATCACTGACGAGGCAATATTTTGTACATGCCAACTTATAAATTGCCATATGTTTATCATATTTCAGAGCACTATGTGATGTTGATTTCTGAATTCCTCCTCCTAAACAATTCTCCCTGAATGAGTGAAAATATTGCTGTGTTATATTTTCTCACTAGTGTGCAGGCAGGGACCCCACTCATTCTTAGAGGCAGTCCTCAGGTCTTTCCCATGTGGTCCCTTCTACATTCTCAATCTGTCAGTTGACTTCTGTGGGACCACAGGTATAGGGGATGACAACCACTTGACTTTCTCATTGACCAAACTTTATTCCAGGTTCTTGAAGCCCTTTTCTTGACTAGGCCTTGGCAGGTGGGATGACAGGTCCATCCTTTCCAATTCCAGGTTTAACAAGAATTCTGTTATCTATTTAAAGAGTCTCCTTCAACCTTGGCATATGATAGAGATCTTCATCTTTCATCTCTGATGGCTCAATCTTTAGCTTCTGTTTAGAAAAAATACTGATATACAATTTTAGCAAAAATTTTCCCTCGTTGATTCATCCATTGATCCTGTCTGTCTGTTCATTGGCATAAACCCCCACTTGTCCTTGTATTCATAGTTCAGTTCTCTCTTTCTCTCTCTCTCTCTCTCTCTCTCTCTCTCTCTCTCTCTCGTCTTCCTGAATGAGCTTTTCATTAACATTTTCCTAAGAATGAAAATGATTACTTTCCTTAATATCCATTGGTGTTCAGGAAATGAAACCCCAATGTGAGGTGTTTTGTAATGCACAGCTAGAAAAACAACCTCAGAACTCAATTTTCTCTGATCTTTCCCCTATCTTTGGTCTCTTTGTCTTATTTATTTTGGTGCTGGGGATTGAAGGCAGGGGTGATTTACCATTGAGCTACATTCCTAACCCCCTACCTTTTAAAAAAATAATAAAGTTGTTGAGTCTGTCCTCTAATTTGCAATCCACCTGCCTTAGCCTCCAGAGGCACTGGAATTGCACACATATGCCACTACATGACTTTCAGTCCACTTAGATCTCTTTCTCTCAGTACCAGAAGAGGCTTTCTCTGAACTTCCCTTATCTGACTAATGGAAATTCCCTTCCCAGAAGGAAAGCAATTATGAAATATTATTAATCAGTAAGTATTAACCATTAGAGGAAAAGACAAAAAACCAAACTTCATGCATAAAGCATAGAAGACTTTTGCCTTAGGCCATTGTCTCTTCTTTGGGCCCATTCATTTCTCCTGAAAAGAATTAGATACCCATCTGGAATTGCCTGTAGCCCACTATTTCCCTCTCTCTTATGTAGAAGATATCGATACCTAAACCATCAGGCTCTTGTAGAGTTTCATGTTTTGTACAGGTCTTATTCACAAATGCACATCAATTAGCATGTGTGTTTCTGTCTCTTGCTTATCTATCTATTCAACAGATTTAGAGAATTGAAACTTCAGAAAAGGAAGGGAAAAACATCCTTTACCCCTTCCTCCCCACTAGAAGCCTTCTTTACAAAGACTCACCTTCAAAACCCAGGAGACTCTATTTTTGATTAACCTTAAGTCAAATGTCTATAGAGTGAGATGTTCTGTGTATTCACAGATCCTATCCATACTCAAGAGGAGGGGATTATATGAGGAAATGGGCTATGAAGAATCATAATAGCATCCTAACTGCCACAGGCCCGTACTCAACCCTTTCAAATTTCTTTGCCTCCATTTTATTGTCTTTGCCCTTCATTAAAAATTAGATATAAATTTGATTTGTAAATTGTGTGGACACATTTCAGTGGCATATGAGAAAAACATATACACATGATTTAGAGTAAGCCCTGGCTTTAACTGCCATCATTATTGACTACTGAGCCATATTATTTATCTACTCTGAGCAAATTTAACACTCTACAATATGTGTTAAATAGCAAAATATTCAGGAATTAAAATTATTAATAACAGTGATATTATGATTATACTTGCTCTATCATCCATGAATGCATTACTTATTAGTCCATGATAGCATTGCTTGCTCTACAACATAAATCTCAGAGGACAGAAATTTGGTTTTTTTTGTTGTTGTTGTTCTATATGTATACACTTTTGATGATGAGAATTGACAGTTTCTTCAAGTCAGACATACTATGTAAAGTAACTCAGTCAGGGGTAATCAATGTGTTATAGTTTTGGAAACACATAACTGATGATATTCACAAATGAGAAATATTCTTCTGGATATACATATTACTATAGCAATTCTGGGTGTTGTGGCTGTAAGTTCGACCTTTTTTTCTCCTACTCAGAATTTGTATTTCAGAAAGCAAATGCATGAGAGTGAGGTTATTGTAATACTACCAGAAATCTATGAGAATTAATAAAAAATACATTATCAAATACCAGTGACCTTCCTCACAAACCATATAGAAACCTTTTTCTGGTGGAGGTCCTTTGATCTAGAGGTTAAATTTCAGTGAATAAATGTTTTATTGGTGATCTCCTTTAGCTTCAAATTAATGAGGATTTACTTTCTGTACAGTTTAGAGCTCAAGGCTACCCAAAGACTAAATGCCCCAGCAGGGAAGAATACTTAGTGAATTCATTCATTATCTGTTTAGATTTTAATAAGGCTTTGTGCTTTTTTCATAAATGTAAGTTAAGGATGGATGGATTGTTCATATAGGTTGAGTTTGGCTTCTTAGTGTGAAATTCCAAAAGAGTTTCCTGTATTATTAAGCCAATGAGCCAAGGAACGTCTATTCCCTAAACAATTAGCTTTCTTAAATGAAGTGTAGAAAGAAAGGCAATCCATGAATTCATTATTGCTCTTCCTGGGTACAGACATTAGCTGGCATTAAGGCTCTTTGAGTTGTGACATATGAGGTGTAATTCAAATGGAAGAGACTGATTGCTACCAGTCACCCAGGAAATCAATCACATCCCTTTATTGTTATGCCCTTATGCTCATTTCTCTTTATGGGGGAACATGTTTTTGCCCTGGAAGTAGAAAACTGTGGACTCGGTGGGTTTTATATTTTTCCCCTGCCAGGCTTGACAATTTATACCTTCCATTTGGAATTCCTAGTTATCAATATTTTTTATTAGCCATTGTTTGACTTAGATATTATACAGAAATATACAGATGCCAGACAAATGGAAACCAGCAATCTCTGAAATAGTGCAATTCTATTCCAGTGACTATAAATCAGAACCTACAGCTGCAATCAGGGCTCATTCTGTTGTTTTACATTGCTTCTGGTGGTATAGCTAACTGAGCTGCTTTCAGGTTACATTAGCAGTTGCAGCCAGGCAAATGAAAATGAGTCAGGAAAATGGAATATTTTCACCAGTTTAATTAAACAGTGACTGTTAATTTTTTTAATAAAAAATGAAATTTTCAACACAATATAATTCTGGAAACCATTTCATAGAGCACCCTCCTTGGAATCTTAAGTAAAAATTCTGTATCTCTCATTCCTTTGGAACTTGGATTTACATCATTCATAATTGTCTAGTCTTTCTTTACTCACTCTCAAAATTTAAATACAGACTCTACTCAAACATTAATGTTATAAGATAAATGCAAGAATTTGTTCAAGTTTCTGACAAGTAGAAATACTTAAGGAGAAAGTAGGAAAGTTGTCAGGCAAATAGACTTCAGAATCTGACTACCTGGGTTCTAGACCAGTTTTAGAATTTATAGGAAATATCATCTTAGCCACAATGTCTTAACTTTTGTTCTTAAATTTCCTCATCTATGAAATGTAAACAATGATGATAATTAAGTCAATCAAACATAAGGAAATCTCTTAAAACTGTTACAGGAACATTGTAATCACTACTAGGTATTTGCTATCAACATCTTCATCATCACCATCATCATCGTTAAACAAAGGTTTGCAGAATATTTATTCATTAAGTCAATCAAACAGAAAGATATAGTAATGAAACTCTTCGTTTAAGTTTTATTTCTCATAGATACCTCATAGACCCTAGTTCTATTTAAGCAATCAATAGCATCTGGAAAATTTATCTGAAGAAGAAAAAAATCAACATCTTCACAATATTTAGAATTATCTATTCTCTTATTTTTAGTCACTCCAAGTATATATATATTTTTTTGCAATAATTAACACCAATTCAAACAAAAAAGAATTTGGAAAACTTCTTATGTAAACATTTGCAAACAGGTATGTTCACTTATGTGAGCATATATGTTGTGTGTTTGGAAAGATTATCTTGTTTAATTATCTACTTATATTCTTATCATGCAACAATCCCATGGATATAGGACACAGAAATAAAACAAACAATTATTTAAACAGTTTAATGACTTTCTCAAAGTCACACAGCAGGACGAATATTTGAAGCTACATCTGCCAGAATTCTAAAGAGGCTTGATAGTCAGCTGGCATGCACCAGGAAGGTTGTCTTGTTTACTGCTACATCCAGCTGTTACTGGTTCCTAGGGGCCAAGGCTTGATTGGCTTGTCTCCTTCTTCTGGACACATAGTTCAATGACATCATATTCACCCTGAACTTGGTAAATGGAAAATGTTACTAAATTTTATCTGATGTTGCCCCTTGAGGAGTTTATCAATAATGACCTGCCCATTTTTTTCTACAAATTTTGAAAGGAGATTTCTGTATATTTTAGGATTTTGAGGGTATCAGTTCTATCATATTTTTCAGGAGTCAGAATGATGGATCCCACAAATTTGGTGCTTGAATCATTTGAACAGGTCATTGCAATATGTAGGGAAGTGTTTTTTTTTAAATGATAAACATAATAGATAAAATTTTTGCCTCTGTTTATGTGTGTGGGGTGTGTGTGTGTGTGTGTGTGTGTGTGCGCACAGGCACACAGGCTCTCAGGTATATATGATTTTCTTCTTCCAGTGCTCAGGAAAATAAAAAAATCTAAGGCCCAAAGGATGAATAATCAGGATAGCATTTTAAATTCAGAATCCTTGCAGCTAATTTCCTTTGCAAAAGAGTAAGAATAAGACAGCAAATCTAAAACTTAGCTAAAACTTACATTTTTATATCTTAAAATTAATTAGGAAATTCATAGAGCTGTAATCAATAGCTACTTAATCCTTTCTGTAATAAATTATTTGCTAATGTAATCAGGATAGGCACAATTACCTAAAGCAATTAAGAATCAACTTTTTCCAAATTGCTAAATAGATTGCAATAAAAATGAAATCCATATAACACTATTAGCAATTTGTTTTTATGCATTTCAGTGGAATTCCTTTAATTTAAAGTGAAATTAAAATAAATGCATTTATTTTATGCAGAAATAGAACCTATTTAACTGTAGCACATAATTACTCTTTAGATGATTTAGAATGGCAGCTAATATATGTTTTTAAAAGTCCTACAAAGAAAAAAATAAACTTTTATGAATCATGAAATTATTAGGGAATCTCATTCTTGATTCTCCTTCACAGTGGATTTTATACCCTTGCTTTTTAATAAAAAGTGGTTGCATTTCTTCAAAAGTTTCTTAAGCACCATTTTGAGCTTTTGACATTTTGTGAACTGAGCTATAAGACACCTGCTCAGATGCTATCATTACTAACCTCTGAACAATGGATATTTTCTACTTGGGTGGCCAGGAAAAGTGCTCAGCCTTCTCATTATCTGCTACTACTTCCAATAAAAGTTTTGGTATTACCAATAAATTTTTCTTAATATTGCTCTTTATGTTTTTCTTTCTCAAGTTTTACCACACTCTGTATTTCATCAATGGAAGATATAAATAAAATGCATCAATTCATGATCTTCTGCTCAAAAATCTCACTTCTCAGACCCCTGAACTCAGTGGCATCCACTTCTGCTGTATTTCAGCAATCTAATCATGAAATCAATTGTCATTGTATTCTAGTGTACATTAAGATCACATCAGTTCCATTGATTACTCCTCAGATGATATTAGAAACTGCCATTTCATCCCAACAATAATTGAATATCAACAATTATTCTAGAATCCACAAAAGAAATGAGGACCTAGAACAGACCATTGTCCTTAAGATTGGAGAGACAGACCAGTACACGAGTGAAGGACGTCAGTGCTTACTGGAGCAGAGGCTCATTAGTAGAAACTAGCCTGGGAACTAGTGTTAGGAGAGATTTCTCTGAACTGTAATGAACAAAGTTCTGAGGCTCAATGCTGACAATTGTGAGCTAAAATCTTGAGGGATAATCAGCTTTTTTTGCTGCTGTGATCAAAAGACCTGACAAGAATATTTTTAAAAGAGCACAAGTTTATTTTGGTGCTCACAGTTTCAGAGGTCTCTGTCCATGGACACCTGGCGTCATTGCTTTGGGACCAAACTGAGGCAAACATGATGATGGATGAGTGTAGCAGAGGAAAGTGGCTTAGGACTTGGCTTCAGTAAGCAGAGAGAGTGAGTTCTCTTCACCAGAACAAATATAAACCCCATTGACTCCCATTGACCCACCACCTCCAGTTACATCCTAATACCTTATGTTAATACCCAGTTAATCCCTATTAGGGTATCAATGCACTGATTAGACAAATTGAACATCAAACCATGCGTGCCAGCTGACTCTCAAGCCTCTTTAGAATTCTGGCAGATGGAGATCATTTCAACTCTAAATTTTCTTGCATTGTGTCACACATGACTTTTGGAGGATACCTCATATCTAAACCATAACAGAGACCCCCACAATTTTGAGATTTACTCCTAGGATGTTGATCACAGTAAATATCAGAGAAAAATCTTCTGTTTCCATCATTGGTATGGAATTTCTTTTATTTTCCTTTTAAAAAGGCTACAAAATGCTATTTGTCTTAACAATGACTGCTCAGGAGACATTATTTATCCAGTGCTGAAAATGCTGCACTATTGTCAGAGGCTAACAGACTGGTAGAGGTTGAAGTACCCATTTCCAGCCCACTCTGGTCTTCCTCTTCCACCTAAGGGGAGGAGTACTAAGAGACATTTGTGAAGGTCACAGCCCAGAAGCACATGCTTATTAAAAACCTAAGACAACCACAAGACTGTGGAACACCCTCCATCCCCTCACTCTGCACCACCATTACTGAAATCTGATTTATAGGAGTTTCTGTTACTAACCAGGTATCAAGAATCAGTTTCAGGACATAATAAAAGGCAAAAGCACACTATGGAAAGACAAAGTGAACCTCAAACAAGAGTTTGATAAGGTGAGGATGTTGGAATTATCAGACTGGGAATTTAAAGCAACTATGACTTAATGTGCTAAGGTCTGTAATAAAGTATACAGCATGTAAGAACAGAAGGGAAATGTAAACAGAGAGATGGAAATCCCAAGCAAGAGGATGAAAAGAGGTGGGAGAGCGAAAAACACTTAAACAGAAATGAAGAATGCTTTTGATAGGCTGATTAATAAACTAAACATGGCTGAATTTGAGAATATATCAGTAGAAACTTGAAAATGAGAAAGCACAAGACCAAACAACTGAATATCCAAGTGTGGGAAGCCATTCTCGCACGTGATTGGGCACCTCCCTGATTGGGTGTGAGGCGTTCTGGCCAAACTGTGTCAGAGGTATCCCCACCTTCTCCAGGTGCAAGAGCCTGTCCATGTGGGGGTGTAACTGACCATTGACCTCCCCCCGCCCCCCGCCCGTGGTTCAAGGTGAGAGCCAGAGGGGAGAGCCATCTCTGACCTGGGCATAGAAAAAGGTAATTGAGTCTGTGTGTTTATTTCGATCTCACTAGTTAACTTCTATACTACGAACCTCTTTGATGAAACCAGCGTGCTGGTCGCGTGGTGGAATCCAAGGTTAGATAAAAGGTCTAACATATATGTAATGTTAAATAACAGAAAGAGAAGACAGAAAAGAATTTAATAAATATTTGAAACAATAGCTAGTGAGAATTTCTTCACATCAATGCCAAATATCTAACCACAGACCCATAAAGCTCAGAAAAACAAAGCAGGAGAAATCAGAAGCAAAACAAAAATCACATTTAGGTATATCATTTCAAAGTACAGAAAAATTAAAATTAAAGAAAATATATCCTGAAAGATCACATAGGGAAAAAAAAAAACACTATCTATAGAGGAACAAGGATGAGAATCACATCTGACTTCTCCCTAGAAACCATGCAAAAAACCAAAGAAGAATGAAATAATTAAAGTGTTGAAAGAAAGACACTACCAACCTCAGATTTTGTATCTTATAAAGTCATCCTTCAAAAATTAAAGGGAAATAAAGACTCTCTAAGAAAAACAAAGGTTGAAGAAATTTATCACCATTATACCTGCTTTGTAAGAAATGTTTAAAAAAATCTTTAGAGATAAGAAACATGATAGAGGTCAGAAAAAATAGGATTTATATAAATAAAGAAGCTGATAATCCCAGGATTTAAGAGGCTGAGCCAATGGGATACAAGTCCAGGATCAGCCTGGGCAGATTAGTGATACCCTGTGTCAAAAAAAAAAAAAAAAAAAAAGAAAAAAGAAAAAAAAAAGAAAGAAAGAAAGAAAGGAAGGAAGGAAGAAAGAAAAGAAAAAAGTAACTAGTGATTGTAGCTCAGTGATAGAGCAACTCTGGATTTAATTCCAATCAATGGAAAAAAATAGGAATAGCATTAGAAAAAGGAAAAGTAAAGGTAAATTAAACTTTATTGTTATTCCTTATAATTATTCTCAGAGAATGATTTCCTCAAAATAGTAATAGCAACAATGTTTTCAACTATATATACTTGTATATGTAATAAATGTTTGTGTATATATACATGTGTGTATTTTATTATTGATGCTTAAATATAAGTGAAATGAATGACAATAATGATATAATAGAAAGGACAGAGCAATTAAATTTATAATTATTTTGTTATAGGGTACTTGTATCTCAGAAGTAGGATAGTGTTATTTATATGGAATTGGATTAGTTATAAATGTGATTTTTCAGCCTCTAGGGCAACAAAAACAAACAAAACAACCTGCAACTTGTATACTAATAAAAATGAAATTATATAAAATGTTCAGTTAAAGACTGCACAGAAACTTGATAGAAATGATTCAAAAAGTGTAGGTTGGTACCCAGATATCTGACTTTCTTTAAAATATTCATGGTGATGTTTTATGTTCATGCTATCTCTACAAACCATTATTTGTCAAAGATCTCAGGATTTGAATCTGTTGTCTCATATAAATTCCTGATTTTCTTTGCTGCTTCTACTCCTTCTTTTTCTTCTCATCCTGTTTTCCAATATCATCATGACTTCAAGCCATCTCCTCATTCTCTTTGCTTCCATTTCTTATCTACTCTCTTATGTGTTCCTTTTGAATTCATCTCTTTCCATGGACCTACTAGTCCATCACCTGGGCTCCATGGTTAATCATCTAATGATGGATGATGGAACACTGTCTTAGAAACTTTCACTTACCTAAATGTCTTTCTTATTTTTACTTGTCAAATTACACTTTTAAGTTCTTGTCTTATCTTTAAAGAAAAATTATATTATTTATCATCATAATATTTTAAATGTTCATAATAAAAATTGTGAAAATATAAAACATCAAATAAAGAATAACTTAATATTTTTTTCATAGTTTCAACATTAAATATCAAATAAAGAATAATTTAGTATTTTTTTCAAAGTTTCAGCAATAATGTCTTTAATCATTTTAGTTTTCCTTGTAGAATATAGCCTTTGAGTACCCCAATTGACAGTTGATATGCAAATTTGGTAATATGTATAACATCTTAAAAACATATATGCAATGCAGTCTGACTCAGCAATTTCATATTTAAGAATTTACCCTACCAACCACTAATGGTCAAAGTCTTATGGCTCTGATGCCTGGTTCCAGTAAATGATTATTTTATATTCTCTTCTCTGGGCCTCTGAAGTATAATAGCAGTCTTTCCATACATCTGTTCAGACTTCTGGATTTATGCCCTAAACAATCTTCAAATCATTTGCAGTCCACCAATCTGTAGTCTCAATCACATTTCTGCATTCTCCCCTCTAACATAATTGTGAAAAATTAAACAATCCAATAGAAACAATGGCAGGTTCTCTAAAATCACTTAAGTGGGACCTTGATCTATTGACTCTAAATATTCTTGTTTTCCTATGTATTCTCTTCCTTTCCATTGATGTTCATACCTTCTTTCCACCATAAACTTACATCTCTCAGTGAGTACATAAATTGCATCATTGTGTTGTTGCAAGAGGGCAGACCTTGGGCCACAGAGTGTATTTTAATCCTTACTCAGTCTCTTTCTGGATGTGTGACTGGAGGAATATAAGATTCCTAAAACACACTTTCTTCTTCTGTAAAATGAGGATACCAATGATTGCTTTGAGGAGTTTCTGTGACACAAAGTCCATTAAGTCTTCACCATAGGACCTATTTGTTGTAGATGTTCAAGAAATGTCCAGCTACATTACTGAATGACTAAAGAATAGTTTACATTCTGTTAGCAATCAGAACGTCTGCATTTGCATTTGTTTTCTTGCTTACTTATTACATTCTTATCCCTTAATCCATTTTTAAATGTCAGGTCCTAGCAATATACTCCCTCTTCAATTATAGAAAATCAACTAAGGACACTGGAATTGTAGAAATTGAAGTGCTTGAGAACATATCCTTTTTGACATGTTTGAATACTTTGGTGTAATTTCTGCATTCTTTTCATTGAAACACATGTGTATCTTAGTTTCTCGAACTTGAAATCCTGTGGTTCTCCTTCTGACTCAAAGATAGTTCATAAAATAATATTCTTTACTCCCTAAGTGTTTTGTCATTTTTTAAGTGTGATGTTTTGAAAATCTTATTAAACACAATATTTTTTCATGCTATAATCATTCCTTTATCACTTGTAGCTAATATATTTGTCCATGATATATCTATGCTAATAATTTCTAAGTCTAAATTTCTCTATTATTTTCATCATGCTAAATCACTGTATCACGTCAACAAAGTAAACATATTCAGATTGATATTTTTGTCAGTATAATCTAGGGACTTTATAATTTAGTTTCTTCAAATTAATTTTATTAATTTTTCTGATTTTAGGAGAAAATTATTTCTACTGGTAAGAATCAGGTAATTCAAGCCAGCTTTTCCAAGGATAAAGATTTTTAAAGGTTGACAAAGATTAGCAGAAGACATTAGAGCCACAATAAATTAGAAAACTATTAACATACTTGATCTATAAAAATAACTAAGAACTAGAAGTAAATGGACTGGCTTCTTCAATGTACTAGAGGAAAAACTTATATAGCTGGACTCAACCAACAACAACTTTCGGAGTCAAGATAAACTAAAAGTATTTCAAAAAATAAGAATTCATTTTTTTTCACTCCTATCCATTAGCACTATGTGACATCCGCATTTATTTCAAGGTGTCATTATCTGGCACCTGGAAAGAAGTGATGCATCTATGGCACTGCATTGCTGTGTTCCTCCCCTACCCAAGTCCGGGTGATCCTTATGAAATGCAAATCAGATCCTATTTCCTATCTCCTCCCTGGATTTAGTTGGATGTGTTTTCTTCCTTTACTTCCACCCCTACCCCTTTGCTTTCTTCTACTTTTCTTTTTTTACCTATCTCCTCCCTTACCCAATAATTTTTTGGGGGAGTGGGAGTAACCAAGGATTGAAATCTAGGATTCTTTACTACTGAGCCACATTCCCAGTCCTTTGAGTTTTCATTTGGAGACAGGTCTTGCCAAGTTGGTTAGAGCCTCACCAAGTTGCTAGGCTGGCTTTGAATTCGAGATCCTCCTGTTTTAGTTCCAGGGTCTCTGGGATCACAGGTGTACACCACCATGACTGGCTCCACTTGGCTAATTTTCTTCTTTAAGTTTCAAACATGGTTATCAGGATGAGACCCATCTCTATACCCTCTTTAATTATGAATCTATCTCCTACCATCTTCTTGCACTTCTGATTTCTTCTGCTTTCTTTTAAAGTTTTCTCCTTATTTTCCAGTGTATTTTTAATATTGTTAATGATTATATTATTATTAGAATTTTCTTACTAGAATGTAAGCTAACAAACACTATTTCATTCACTGATATCATATTAAGTACTATAGTCTTAAGTACATGAGTGAATGCTCACTTAAAAAAATAGAGGTCATATTATATAAAGCCAAACTTTTACTTCTACAATATTTTTAAAAATTTTGTCACAGACAGCCTTAAATTTTGACCAGATGTGGGCTTTTCAGGTTTTCAAGAGTGTTATATAGATACAAAGTTAGTTATTTGATTATATCTCCACTTGGAGCATTTTTCTTATTTCTTACTTCAAAACCACATTGTAATTAATGTCCTTATATTCACATCTTTTAATCCTAAAATTTTTATCCTCTAACAGTGAAGTATATAGATCCAAAGTGCAAATCACTTAAATTTGAATATATATTAGAAAGCTTCTTTGAAGAAGTTTATATTTTTACTATTATTAATTTTCTGGGTGCTCAATAGCCTAAACTATAAGTTGATTCCTAACTCTGAATTCAGAAAAGTGTCTTCACTATGTTGTTTACTGCTCCAAATATTCTCTTTGAAAATGCTGCTTTTGTAAAATCAAGAAGGAACAGTGCAGTGTGGTGGAAAGAGAGCACAAGATTTAGGGCTAAACACAAGTGGATTTGAATTATCGGCCTGTAGTTTGATAGGTTATTTTGCTGGACCTAAAATCTGTTCAGAGAGCAAGTCTCAAGTTCCCTAGCCAACATTCTGTGATCCATAAAATGAGGAAATTTAAACCTTACTGCCACACCAAAGATATCTCAAGACTTCCATAAGATATTTTGAACATGACTGGTAATAGAACACATGACACACTCAATATATGTAAATGTATTCTTTCCATATTTGCTCTTTGTGCAAGAAAAGAGATAGTATTATATCAGCTACACAAAAAGTGACTTTTTGATTAGATTTTAAGTAATCATTGGTTAGTTGTTGTCAACTCAGACATTATTTCCTTCACTTTATCCTTTTTTAGCAAAACCTAGATTTGTCCTTAGGGAATTCAATTTTTTTTTCTTTCTGTGTGGCAGTTGTGTGATTTGGATGGGATAAATGTTGGCTCTACCTGTAGCTCCGCAAGTACCTGCTCATGGATGTGAGAAGCAGGCTTAATCATATCCTTACTGCCATAGTCATGGGTTCAAGGATGAGCAATGGCTCAAGACTTGGACAATGACCTTGCTCTTATCATGGTTATTGGTCTATCTTGGCCCATTCAAAGTGAAACTCAGAAATTTGATGGTTGTAGAAAACTACATTGTTGCTACAAAGAATGTAAAGTTAGAAAATTTGTAGCTGTAATCTGTCATTTTAGATAATATTCTGTGATGAAAGTCATCTTCAGGAAGCCAAAACACAAGAGAATAAAGCCAGAAGTATTACAGAAAAAAAATGATTAATCTTCTTGTTAAAATGATATTTAAAAAAACAAATTTTATAGTTCAACTCATTAGACATCTTTGCATTTTTTCTCTAAGTTATGACATTTTCCCATTCTCATGCCCCACACCAAACCTTAATAAAAAGTGTTTCATTTCTGATAGTTCAATATTGCTTTGCTTGGAAACTGAAATAGCCTCCATGTTTCACCATGCAGGCATTTGTTCCCCCCTCTGTTTGACTAAGGTAAAGTTACTGCAGCATCTTTGCTATTCCAATGGAAGAAATCTAGAGGGAGGTGACTATTTTCAGGACTGGTTTGGAATTTCAGAATACAGCATAAATGGCAGGGAAGGTCATGTATGCCGTTAATCTTCTAACCACTATAAACAAAAAAATAATATTATGAGATGAAAATATATGGATTCTGTTCAATACAATCCTGTGCTTACCATTTAAATGTTACCCTTGCAAATGCTTTAGGAGGTAGATATTGTTGTTACCCCCAATTTACATTTGGGGTAGCTAAAATTTAAAAAATTTAAGTAACTGGCCAAGGCCATCCAATTAGTAACGAGAGAGAAACATCAGAGAAATTAATAAACTACACTTGACAAAATTTCTTAATTACTTTGAATATGTGAAAACTTTCAGAACTCAAAAGATTCAGTTGAGTCTTCATTTCATTTGCAATGAGAGTAGCAACCAAGAACAATTCTTTGCTGTATAAATATTTCTGTCTTTCATTTCTCCTAGACTCCAGAGAGAGACTGTATCTTTGGAATTGATACTGTGGAAAGGATTTGAAGGAAAGCATTTTTCAAAAATAGACTTGTTAATTGTCAGAGTAAAAACAAACTTAAAAGGTTGATGGCAAGAAACTGTTGACTAAGAATTTAAAATTTAGACCATTTGAAGGCTTTTCCAGTCGCTGCAGAATCCCGTCTATCTACAGAATCTTCTAGTTTGTGTGTCTATATCTTCTACTGATTAGGTGGTATGAGGCAGATTCATGTTTTCTCAAGATTGTTCATGCAAGTTGATAAGCTTCAACATTCCTTTTCAAATGAGAACATTAAATTTTCTAAATCATTCAACTAACTACTAAGAGAACAAGTTTTGGACCTAGGTTTTTCCATGTTCAGATCAGATTTTTTTTTAAACTAGATCATCATAGTAATACATAGTAGTTTTTTTCACTTTGACAACATCATACAGGCATCAAATTTGATTTAGTCTTTCATTACCCCTTTCCCCTTTCCTTCCTAAATTCACCTTTCTCTTCTAATCTTCATTTTGCTTATTTATTTATTATTTTTGGTTTGTGCTTCTTACAGATACATAAGGAATTTACTGTGGTATATTTACATGTGCATACAATGTAATTTTCTTAAATTCATTCCTCATTTCCTTCCTATCCCATCTCTCCTCCCTCCCTTTTGATCTCCTTTTACTCCACTAATTTTCCCTATATTTTGTATTATAGGACCAGAACTCTTTTCACTATTCAAAACTTACTAAAAATTTTAAGCACTCTCAAAATGAAGTAAGAATATGGAATAGATATTCTCAAGTCAACTAAGAGCAAAAATTGGAGAATTTATAGGAAATGAGGAAGCATAGCTTAATTCTCTAGACTTCTAATATTAAGATGCAGTTTCCTAACATTATTCTTCATTTAGATCATAAGGATGTAAAAGCCTTGTGTTTTTCAAGAACCGTGCTGTAATTGCTTCAAGAAAAGATGCCAGCTGTCAGTTCCTAATGAAGAATAATCATAATCAACTAATTTCTATTCTAATAGTACAACGACTCCTGCAATAGGTGCTTAGTTGGATCTCCAGACTAGAAGTAGTAATAAGAAAACTTTGTTCTGGAATAAGTATTGCCTCGATGGTTTTCTTCTATATCAGAAACCTGTAAGTATAAAAATGATACAAAGGAATTGTGCATTGAATTGGATTTTGGAGATATATATAAATGAAACTTCTGAAAAATGCCATATATTTTTTTCTCTGGAAATAAATTACTGGCAATATTTCCTTAACAATATTTATGGATTATCTTTTATGGTTAGTGGTTCTGTTTGTTCCTGGGAGGTTTTAGATTGTAACTCTACAAAGGCATATTATATAGATTTCCCATTTTCAAAACAGTTATTAAGTGGTTGAAAATTCTGTTGCCTTCTCTTCCTGCCCATTCACAAATTATAGCAGGGGGATCATTTCCGTTATTTCTAAATAAATTATATTCATCAAACATTCAGTGAAAAATTTCTATTGAGCATCTCCTGTATGTCAGACATTATTATAGATTATGAAATATAGTGGTATAAAATAATTTAAAATTTTCCAATATTCCTAAAACTTATAATTTGAGCCATTCCTTAAATACACTCAAGGAGTTATTCCTTTCTGGACCATGAAACACAGGAGTTGGAACCAGCTAGCTCTGCCAATGACAATCTGAATGAGGATATTTTTTTGTTTTTACAAAAGAATTTACACTTAGTTTGCTACAATCATTTTCTTTTCATAGAGAGGATTGCCAGTCAAGAGTCCAGTGACATTTTACTAAATATTTTAAATATTTTTGAAGTATCAACTTTATCAATATATTTTTTTCTAATTTTTCATTCATAATTATCTTAACTAATACAAAAATATTCTTTCAAAATAAGGATTTGGGACAACTGTATTTTCACATGCTAAATAAATAAGTTGAATCCCCTAACTCATACTATATACAAAAAGCAACTCAAAATTGATCAACTAATCAAATATTAAAGCTAAAGCTATAAAACTTCTCTAGAAAATGTAGGTATAATTTTTTTTTATCTTCTAGGAAGTAGTTTCTAAAATTTGACACCAAAATTACAAATGACAAAAGAAAAAAAGTAGATCAATTGGGCTTCATTGAAACAATTATTGACAAGCATCAATGATACCATCTGGAAAGACAATCCACCAAATGAGAGAAAATGTTTCCAAAACATATATCTAATAAAGAATTTGTATACACAATACATAAGGAAACTTTGCAATTCTTCAATAAAGAGGCAGTAAGGGAAAGGGTCATGGCTCAGAGGTAGAACACTTGCCTACCTGTGTGAGGCACTGGGTTTGATCCTTAGCACCAAATAAAAATAGAAAATAAAGATTTTGTGTTTTCCTGTAACTAAACAATAAATATTAAAATAAAAAAGAGGCAGTAACCCATTTAAAAGTGGGCTAAGAATCTGAATAGACATTTTTCCAAGCATTTATACAAGTGACAAAAAAAGCACATAAAAGATTGTTCAACATAATTCACTATCAGAAATGCAAGGCTAAACCCTTAAAGGATGTACCTGCCTGGGTTATCATATTACCTTGTCATCTTACTGCAAGTATCTGATCTAATCCAATCCAAGGAAATTGAAAACTTATGTCCACTCAAAAAATAATATTCATAGCAGTGTTTTGAATAATAGTCAACCATTGAAAATAGTCATATATCCTTCAAATGATAAATGCATCAACAAATGTGGTAACTCTTTATAATGGAAATTACTCAGCAACAAGAATACATTCTTGGTTCATGTTACAACTTGCAAGAATCCTAAAAATGTTATACCAAGTAAAATAAGCTAGTCACAAAAGACTATTTATTCTTTAATCCCATTTGTATAAAATGTTCAGAATAAGCAAGTCTATAGAAAACTAATGTAGATTAATTAGTTGTTGTCTTGAACTGAGTACAGGGATGTGGAGGTGATCGGAGACAGACCACGATTAATCATTATGGGGTTTCTTTTGAGGATTATGAATATGTTCCAAAATTATACCATGGGGGATGGTTCCATGAATATGAATATAATAAATAACATGAATATAATAAATATAATATTATGAATATAATAAATAACAAATCATGAATATAATAAATAACAAATCATGTTGAGATTTCCATTTACATGGTTGTGAGTTTTATGGTATGTAACTTATATCTTAATAAACATCTCAAAATTTTTTAAAAATTGGGAACTATTTGAATTAGAGCCTATATACTCTGATAGGCAATTGTAATAAATTTTTGAGGTTTAATTCCAAATAGTTTATAAAGTCTTTAAAAACTTTATATATATATATGTGTATATATATATATATATTTATAAAAATATCTTTATATATTTACATATTTATAAGAATATTTATATTTTTGTAAAAATATTTCTATATCTATAAAATATATATTTATATATTTATCAAAATATATTATATATTTTATATATTACATATATTTTACATATAGAAATATATATTTTATATATATCTATGCATGCATACATACATATATATCCTCCTAAGAATATTATTATTGCTTAGTCCAATTGCTTTGGGGATTTGTTATTTGAAGGAAGTTAATTATCCTTCAGAAAAGCAATTAATAACATCTTTTCAAACAAGTACAAATCTTTTTCAGAACCAAGAAAAACACAAAACATAGCTTAATTTAACTTTTTACTAATTATTACTCATCAAATTCTTTCACTCATTTCCCTGAAAATGTAGACAGCTAATTAGAAACTGGGCTTTGCTGTGTTGACAACTACTCATTCCCAGTAAGGTTTGCCAAGTATAAAATAATAATAATAATAATAATAATAATAATAATAATAATAATAATAATAATTAAAAAGAGGGAGTGTGGAGGAGAAAGGCACTTTTTAAACAAGTACAAAGAACAATTTTTTCACTCTTTATGTCTCATTTCCCATTGTATTACCAATTGTATAGGTCAGTCCTTTTTCTTTTACCACCCTCAGTTCATACATCTCTGAGACTCTAATCTTAATAAAAAGCAAAATCTTTGAAGGTAAGTAATGTATTCTTCTACCAAGAGACTCAGATGCCAACCCTCATGTTTGTCCTTTGGGACTGAATACAACTATTTTTCTTATGGAAACATCAGTAGCTCATGATATACTTTTTCTAAGAATTTCATGAAGTCCGCCATCTTTGTAGAATGTGACCCTGTCTTCCTGATTATTAGTGATTGCCATGAGACAGAAATGTGATCTGACTGGGACAATTGCATTCTCCAAATGGGTTCCAAGAAAATCCCAACAATTTATGTTAAGATATATTTTAATATAGATATAAGGGTATGTGGGATCACACAGTGCTGTTCATAACTCAGTACTATTCATAGAGTATGTACACAGGTCCAAAGATCACTGGGGAAAGAAAGAAAAATAGATGTGTAGTACTGCTCTATTCCAGGGTCTTCTTTGTTCCTCCATAACTGACATTCACAGATTCCCTTAATGCCTTGTAAAGTTTCTATACTTGCTGAGGATATGGATCAGTGGTAGAGTGCTTGCCTAATGGGCACAAGGTCTTGAGTTTAATCCAGGGAATTGGGAAATAAAAAAAAGATATAAAAGTTTCTGCTCTTGAATACAGTGATACTAGAAAAAAAATAAAAAAGATGATGTTCTAGAGTCAAATGCCCTTTTCTGCTTCCTCAAAATTTTGTAATTGTCTGGGACTGGGGCTGTGGCTCAGCGGTAGCGCACTTGCCTGGCATGTGTGAGGCACGGGGTTCAATTCTCAGTACCACATATAAATAAATAAAATAAAGGTCTATCAACAACTAAAAACATATAAAAAATTGTAATTGTCTGAGGCTTTTATCTTAAGAGACTAGAATGAAGGTGAAAGAAGTCACTACTGAAACAGTATCAAGGAGGATTTTCATTTTTGTGATACAAAAAGTCTGGAAAAAGTGCAATTGCTTATTTTGGACAAATGAGAAGAAGGGCTTCAGTGGAGCACAGGTAAACATTATTTGTATGATTTATAACACATTTGTACTAACAAAGGAATACAGAAATTAAATTTGTTTTCTCTTCAAAAATATAATCACTGTTAGCTTAAAATGCAAGAAGAAATAAAACCTTTCTGAGAAATAACCTTTGGAGAATTGGAACACATTCAAATACTCAAAGTCACTCAAAATACCCTGATTCCTGTAATATAATATGCCTGCTTAATTATATACCTGCTCAGCTATTTTAGGAAGTATACTTCTTTGACAATTGAGAAAACCAAAAATTGGACATCATTAACCTTGAATACTAAAGGGCATGAGTTATTTATGCTTAGTATGAAACAAATGAATCCAAGTCTAGACACTTGGGAACAATTATAGAGCAAGCTATTTATTTTCTATATCCTATGATACCTCTTGTGAAAGCCAGGATTTCCTTCTTAAAATACAGGTGAAATCCTCCTTAGATCTCTTTTGTCACTTAGTTTCATCTTTGCTTTCACCTTTTGTTTCTCATCTCACATGCTTACCTCTATTTATGAGCCCCAAGTAAAAAATCTTTTATTTCAGACATAAACTTAATTAGTTGCTCTCAAGTATTTCATGTAGCTTTTCTTTCATTTGGTTTCTGTACAAAGAGGGAATGTGGAGGTTTTCCTAGGTTTTGTTTGTTTATGGTTTTCTGGGTTTTGTTTCTTTCCTTTTTTTTTTGATCCACTCCATATCATTTCACTTCAGTTCAATTCAGTTTACGTTCTTGAGAACTACTGCATATATGCCAAACAAGGTGCTGGATGTTGGGAACATTAAGATTGATAAATACGTCCTTCCCCTCAAAAATCTCACCATCTAATTGGAAATAGGCAATTGGCCATGAAAGGCCATAAAAGGGATGCTTCATCACAATTAGTGGGTCAGAAAAGACATTTCAGGGCAGATGATTATGATCTGTGTCCTCAAGGACAAGCAAGAGCTAACCATGTGTGGAAAAACTTTCCATCCTTATCTTTTTTTCTTCTATGGTAATGGAGTTCTACCTGGGGTATAGTTGCCCAGCTAGGGACAATAAACCTCAACTTGTTAAAAAGTGATAAAAATCATGTGATTAAGTTCCTCCAAGAGGAAACTGAGCCAAAGTCATTTGTATCAATCCACAGAGTCACTTAGACCTAGACTCTCTACATCCTCCTATCTCACATGAACAGAAATGGGAACTATGACAGCAGTCTTAGAAACTATATACTGATGGCAAAGACATTATCATTCTTGAGCTCTGAATAACTATGAGTAAGTAAGGTTCCACTCTTCTGTTTCACTGTCCTGTAACTTCCACCCTGTATTATTATATAAAAAAGAAAAACTTCTATTATATTCAAATCACTCCAATGTACTTTGGTTCTATTTATTTTAGTAGTTTAATATGCCTCCATGAATACATCATGCTATGAGATCAGGACAGACATTTCTGTCAAAGATGGCCCTCAATTGGTTCATTGTCACCTGGGCAAGGCACAAGAAGAAAAGTATGGCCAGAGATGAAGTTGAATTGAGACAGAAGCCCAAAGCACAATGGGTCACACTGACTCTGAAAAGAGAACAAAATCTCTAAATAAAGAAATATGAAGACATGGCATGATTTTAGAAAGTACATCAATATGGTTTGGTAGACATATTGTTTAAGAGGTATACATGTTTGGACACTGTCCATGCTTGAGAAAGAAGGCAGTTAAAGAAGGACTGCAGAAAATGAGGTAAGATGTAATGAAAGCTGAAAGTGTTCTATTTGAGAATAAGGCCTTGGTATTGGATTCTGGGGGTTAGAATCTTGGCCGTTAAATGCAGTGAATAAATGACATTTTATAAAATGAAGATAACTTGCAACTTATTTGATAAGATTAATATACACATTAAATGTATTCTACATAAAACTATCAGAGACACAATTGCTACAACTCATATGATGCTAGTATTGTTATTTTAGGAGGACATTTTTATGAGAGATTTACTTGATGGAATTCATGGATTTGGAAACCAATTTGAGTCCATGGATCATCTAAGAGGAAATATTTTAAGTAGGAAATTGACATATATTATTCTACCATCCAGAAAAGACACATAAGAGCTGTGAATCAATTAAAATATTTATGGTGATAAATTCTTTGGAGACTGATATATATTAACTACAGACTTTAGAAGACTTACCAGTAAAAACTAGTGATACTAGAGCTATTTATAATTCATCTTAGTTCTTATGTTCTTGATCATATTTTCTAGGCAAACCAGCTTCTACGACAACATTGTGACTTTCAATGGATCAATGGAAGTTTTTTTCTTTCAATTTTATTTTTCTTTCTCGTACAATAGTTGAGTGTTGACTTTCTAATCATGTGGCCTTCTTTCTATAAAAATGTGGATCCATTCAGAAATTTAGGCACTTTCTATATTATTGCCACACTATCTCCTAGTCCCTTGGGTTCCACAGCATCAAAGAGAAAAGGAAATGAAAGAATGGAATTGGAGAATGATATTTTAACTCCCTGGCCCAGATGTAATATCATCTACTTGTATTCCAGTGTTCATAACTACTCACTAAGCTTCAATTAGCCAAAAAGGGTTTGGAACTGACTTCCTGACTGCAAAACCATACCCTAGAAGGATCTCTATATTATAGAGGGGGGAGAGATAACACACAGTTTGGAGGATGATTTGCAAACTCTGCTACTCTCTTCCTCATTAGTCAACAAAACATCCACACAAATTTTCACTGCCCCTCATGGAACCCATTCATCCATTTCTACAAGATGATTCAGATTGCCATCAGATTACTATATCACTTTATCTTAGGGGAAGTTAAGTCTTTTCCATTAGGTCAAGATATGACTCCTAGATTGCCATCCATCATCTAAAATGCTTGTTATCTAATCCTTCACATGCACATGGTCTATACACAAATAGAGAAAAAAAATTCCTCCATTTAGGAATTTGGAAACATGGAAAAAAAACCATATAGCAATGATGTAATCTTCTAGAGCAGGAACTTTGTAGACCAAGCACCAGCCATGAGGAGACTCCTTGTTTTTACAGTCTTGTTGCTCATATCTATTCACACTGCGGATTCTACCATCTGGGGAGTACTTTATTGATTGTCTGGGAACTTACAAAGTGGACTTTGTGGAGCAACACCTTTCTTTCTTATTTATATAATGATTTCTTTCTACCAAGTTTGTGGGACAAGAATTATTTTGTAACTACTAAACTTTGAGGCCAGGTTCATGGCCTCTTCCTTAAAAGTTCTCCCAACACAAACTTAGCAGGTTCTTGATCAATTTGTTTCTGTTCCAATAATCATACTCAAAATTCCTCTCCAGACACAACTCTCTAGCCTGCTTTCTTCCTTTGCTATGCCATCCTTATGGTTTCCCCTACAACACATTTAAAGGGAATGTTTTCTTGAGGTCATCTGAAATGAGAGACTAACGTGGTATAGTAGTCAAATTAGTTTAATGACTCACCCAGTTTTTCAATAAAAGGCTAACTTTAGATGTTGCTGTGAAGAGAATTTATAGGTGTGATTTACAGTTACAATCCACTTATTTTAAGTAAATGAGATTATGCTACATAATCCAGGTGCGCCTGAGTAGACAGAACTGAGGCTTCCCTGAGGAGGAAGAAATTCTTCCTGCAAACTGCAAATTCAAACCTGGACTAAGAATTCCAACCTGCTCCTCCTGAAGTTCTGACCCATGGATTTTGGACTTGCCTTACCAGCCTCCACAAACAAGTCAGCTAAGTTCTTGCAATGCATTTCTTAATACATGCATCCTATTTGGTTTGATCTCTGAGTTATTCTTGTCTAATCTTTCCTGTGGAGTTAATATCCTCTATGAAAGTGACTTGACACTTTGAAGCATTTTTCCACCTTAATCTTACAGTTGAAGTCTACAAATAGTATACTGTTGCAATTATGCATTCTAGTGTAACAAAATACTAAAAAGTATACTTAAAACAATAATTTTATTTTGCTCAGATTTTAAGAGTCAGGAATTCCTCTCCAGTCTGTCCCTGATATATATAATGTCTGAAGAGGCACCTGAGGACTGGGAAATTCATTTCAAAGGTGGCTCTTCACTTACATAACTGGTACTCCATCATCCCTTTCTTTCCTCACATGGCATTTTGACCTGAAAGTCAACTTAGGTGGATTGGGCTTCTGATGTCTAGTGGTCTCACAGAAGTTGATATGTTTAATGGCAGCAGCTGTTAACAAGTAGACAGAGAAGCACATCAAGCCATTTAAGCCTGAGCCAGGAAATTGTATAGTCATTTCTGCCATAGTCTATTGACAAAACAGTCTCATGGTTCATTCAGTTTCAAGAGGGTTGAGAAGCAATCTGTATATCCACATCAGCAAAATGAAATTTCAGAAGAGCATATGGAATGGGAAATAATGTTAATGACATCTTTAGAAAACATAATTTTCCCCATCTGCTTTCTATGCTTACAGGTTTGATTTTAGACTTAACTTTATTTTCATTCATTTTTACTTTTCAACTAGTTCTTATAATATGCTATTATTTAGTTGTTATAACAACTGAATGACTACTTACAAAATAGTTTCCCCTGACCTCCTCCTGAGCCACTGACTCTGAACTGGCATTTATAGGATAAAACTAAAACGTTTAACAGCTCACTAACTATAATAAAATTATTGTCTATTCATAATAAAATTGATGAAATGAGACATAATGACCTCATATAACACACATATCATTCATAGAACTTTAAAATTATTAAAAATAAATATAGAAAAGTGGATATACCAGTTGAATGAAGCCAATGACTTTTAAAAAGTGCAACTTATTAAAGTAAGAGTGATAGCTAAGAATGTTAAAATTAGCAAAGTAGGAAATACATGTAAAATAATATGATACATGATTACAAAGATCTGATAAACTGCAAGAATATTTTTATAATAGACACAGCATTTGTATCCAGAATTCATTAAAATTTTTATAGATCAATGAAAAAGAGACTAAGCACTCAAAAGATAATTGGGGAAAATATTGGAATAGGAGTGTTTCAAGGAAAAACTTCTATCTATTACACCACAAGGGAAATAAAAATTTAAAACCAAAAAATCCCATACCATTGAATGGGGGGAGGGGAAAATCAGTTTGACAATATGAAATGTTTACAAAAACCTGTGATAAATATAAAATTCAAAAACCTCCTGGTATAATTTCATATATCTATATTAGAGAACAAATTAATATTCAGCCAAAAATAGGAATATGCATTCACTAAATCTAACAATGTTCTAGTATATATGTAAATATCTTTTTAAAAATATATTTACAAAATATGTAAAATATTGTTATGACAAAACAAAAAAAGCCCCTCAAAATTGTTGAAATATAATTTATGAGTATATGTATCTATATAGTAGTAGAATTGCTGGGTTTATGTTCTATTCCAGAATTTATATCTGTGACATTGCAAGAACTTTTTGCTTTGGTTTCCTTATCTATAAATTCAGTTGTTTTGATGATTGCATGAATTAATATGTGCAAATCATATTAATGATGAATCTCTGCTATATACAAAAATATCAGCAAATTTCAGAAAAATAATTCCTTTTTATATCTTTCTCCTTCTGCACCTTCCCTTCTTCCTATTTTTCTTCATTGTAGTCATTCTTCCTCTTATTATTGAAGTATAAACTAAAGAATATATACCAACTCATGATAATGCTTCTCTCTGGAGATAGAGGCATGATCAAAAATAAAGTATAAATGAAACCTTAATTTTATCAGAAATATTTTATTCAATGTATTAAAATATTTTAATATGAAAATCAATTGATAACTATTCTGGTATTGAGTGCAAGTAACTGTATATTATTAGTCTCTGAACTTTGTGCATCAAGACAACTTCAAAACATGATGAAGCATCTGAAATTTTAAAGTATTTCTTTCACGTTGGTGAATATTGAGTTAAGAAATGGACACAAACAAAAACTCACTACAAGTGTGTAAATAAGCAAATATCTATATTTCCTATCATTGTAGTGAACAGATTTAATTGTTAAGTCTATAAACTCAGTATTGCAGATGCTATTGTATATGTGTTGTTTAAAGCCAGGAGGGAGAATATCTAGCCATGTTTAAAAATGGAAATGCCCCGAAGTTAGCATTTTTAGGAGGAAAACAGTGTAACATTTTTTCTTCATTATCCTTTTCAGAATTAAAATAGCATAGAGAGAAATGCTTGCTCACATCAGCAAGAAAGGCAGGGCCCAGCCAGATGGGCCTGTCAATCCTGCCAAGAATATTTATCCACTCTACTTAGTAAGCTTTCTCTAAGGTGGGAGCCCTTCCCTTGTGGAATAAAATGTACAGCCCTGGTTTTAATGAACTTTTTCCATTCCCTGTAAATTCAATTTTTATTTGTCAGATTTGTTAGACTTGTCCCAAACTTGAGTTTCAAAACTATCAACAATGTGTCTACATTAGATAAAGTTCATGATAGCACACTGGTTAATTATGATTATATGGTAACCTGATTATTTTCTCAATCCTTAGACAACAAATTTTAATATGCTCTCTCTCTGGAAAAGTAAATGTTATCACTCAGTTGTTAAAAAATATATCCCTCACTTTCTCATTTTATACATCAGGTTGACCCTGAGGCAATCTGAGGTTTTTACACTGTTTGCCAGAATGGAAAATGATTGGATGCTATAAATATTAGCAGTGCAAATCTGATGAAGAGGGAGGTAGTTGAATTTATTATCACAAGCATTTATTACAGCATTTAGTGTAATACATTTGATCACCTATAATTATATAGTGCATTTAATCCTTCAACCAGAAAGAACTCTAGCTTGCTAAGTAGAATACAAAATTAATGACAATATCCAATATTAAACTGCATCTAAATGAGGTAAGCAGGAGGATGTGTGTTCTGGAATTGCAAAGTAAAAGAAAAATATATATATATATATATGGTTAAAAATATATATAGTTTGGAATTCCAAATCAGCCAAGGGGAAAAGAATAGGGGCAGAAATTAAATCATGTAATACAAATTAAATCTTTAAAGGAAAAAAGGTAAGTGACTTTTAAAAATTAAACTAAAAGCAAAAATTATAGCCAGGGGGATTATATAGACTAATTGGAGCTTTTATAATAATATTAAGAGAAATAATAGAAAATAAATGAGAGATATGAAAATAATATTGGCTGTAAAATTACTAAGAGCGTCTGGCTATTTATTTTTTATGTTTATTCTAAGAGACACAAAAGGAGATCTTGGTGAAAGGTAACCAAGTTAGAATAATAAAGATATATGAAAAATAGGAACTTGATTTAAAGTGAAATGCATATAGATTTTGAATCTTATCCAAATGAGATAAAAGCTTAACAGTGAAAGAACCAATGCTTTAAAAAAATGAACATTTTATGATAATTTGAAGGTCTGAGCTGTGAATTGAAGTATGTTGGAAGAATTATGATGGTGGGAAAAAATGAGAACCTCCAGAAGACAGTGAGGAAAATATATTATAATGGTAAAATGGACCAAATTCTGAAAATCAATAGAAGTATGAATGTTTCATAATGAAAATGCCAAATAAGAAAGAAAATATATAACTTAAAATTAAAAAACAAAATGAAGCCTCCAAACGTGAACTTATTAAGCGCTGGATAACTAATGGAGTAGAAATCAGGCAACATTTGGCTTTCTCTAACTTTTTGGATACAAGAAATGACATTTTATTTTTAACTTCAATGAGGACTCAAAAAGGCTATAGATTTGGTCCAATGCTGTAAATCAAAACAAAGTAATTAAAATGAGAGAAGAGTCTGGTTGTGCTTTGAGGATCCAAGTTGCTTAGAACTGGTTAATTTGCATGAAGCTATAAAGTTTTATAGTGGTAAATAAGACTTGGATTGTGAGTCTTAAATTAATATTTGGTAATAAAAAATTAAGCAGGTAAACTTTCCCTACTGTCGCTGATGAGGAAAAAATAGAGTAAGAAGAATTACTCCATGATGATATCATTTATTTCTCATTTAAGGTGAATTATATTTTAGTTTGAGAGCCACTGGCTTGATGGTGGGGAATAAAAGGAATAGTGAGGAAGAAGAGACTATATATTGCATCTAATGGGAGCAGACATGGAAATCAATGAGAGTTATTTGGTGAGTCTTCAATTCTTTACATAATTCAATTCAACCTGAATTACTTTTATTGGGGATTTGACATTGGGTACAGGGCACGAGGATTGCTTTAAAGAGATTAAAGTCGAAATTGAAGATCAAGAATAAAAATGAACCCAGGGAATAGAGTAGGTTTAGAACCAAGTGAAATGGCCAAAGATAATAGAATAGAGAACAGAGAGGATTATAGCAAATTGGGAGTAGAGATACCTCTGAGTGGATAGTACCACTCACAAGGAACTATCTGCTACCAAGAAACACTGTTGTCCAAAAAATATGAATGGTCCCCTTTCCTAGCCCTCCTTCCCCTGTCCCCCTGGCTCTCCTCCCAGCCTTATACCTTCTTCTCCACCTTCTCCTCCATTCCCTTCCTTCTACCTTCCTTTCCATTCCTTCCCCTTCTCCCACTCCTACCCTTTCCTCCATTTGTTTTCTTTCAGTAACAATCGAAAGCCAGAATTCATGCAGTCTCCCAATTTTCAGTGTTGCTAACAGACTCTAAGAAAAGAATATTGGGAAACCATATTCAAAATGCTTGGTGGGCTGGGGTAGATATATAATTTTCAAGCCCTTTTAGAAGAATTTAATTACTACTGTTGCAGTTATTTAATTAGCTCTGGACTGAGGATAATCCAAAGTGCTGCTGGTGAGTTGCCAGTTACATTAGAACAAGTGTTAAGAAATGAGGATTCAAGACAGTCTTAGGAGCTAATTCCTCTCTGTGTCCACTGATAGCAGATTTAGGGAATGGTACTTATGCTGGGTGCATCTGCTAATAATGTTATACTTCATGATTGTTAACAAAAGAATATTATCTGTTGTTAATTGATTATTCTTTTGTTATTTAATTTAGTGTGTATCCTTTAATGATAATTATCACAGATATATGATTAAGTACATTGGGAAATTGTTCAGAATGTCTTCAAAGATTTCCTAAGAGTAAGATCAATTGTGCCAAAATTGCCTTTTGCAATCTTGTGGAAACCCCACTACCAGAGGCACATGAAGTTAGACTGCACAGAATCAAACATATTAAATTGTAAAAAATGATTATACCAGTTCCCTAGGGGATGGCCTAGATTAAGCAGTAGTTAGTTTCATCTTTAAGCACTTCTAAGTCAGGGTGAAACTCATTATTAAAGTCTTCATTGTAGCTCAATCTGTTTTAGACTATGTTTAACTAAGCTGGTTACCCTAAGTGTGAAAATATAATTCTTTTCATTGTTATGGATGTCCTTTGAAAACTTCACCCTTTGACTCATCTTATATTATGGAAAATGACTAATCATATTTTCAGTTATTAAATATATGCCTCGTGTCCAGAAGTACAAAGAATTTATAATTTAGCTTAACAACTTTGTTCTTCTCAGACCTCGTTTTCATGATTTTCTTTGGTCCCTAAGTGGAGCACAGAAAAGAGAACATCTAGGGGCTTAGTGAATCTGTGTTGGATTGAATTATTTAAAACTCAGCTTGTGAAGCAGTCAAATGCTTCTAGAAGCCATGTGACTCTTAGGATGTATCTGAGAGAAAACAAGTAAAAGTACATACATTTATGTTTATAGATAATGTTTACAAAAATTACATAACGATGAGTGTTTTTGATAGTTTTTAAGAAGTTGATATTTTACATTTCCAGTTTTGACTGCTGCATTTTACTATTTATAAAAAGAAAATAAAATTATACATTCTTCTTTATACTTTTTGGTAAAGGGGCATATGTTAGTCAGCTTTTTGTCACTGTAACAAAAATACCTGACAAGACTAACTTAAACTAGGAAAGATTTATTTTGGTTCATGGTTTCAGAGGATTCAGTCCATGATTGGCCCACTCCATTGCTTTCAGCCTGAGGTGAGGCAGAACATCAAGGTAGCAAGTTTGGCTGAGGAAAGCTTTTCAGTTTATGTCAGCCAGGAAACAGAGTGAGGAGGAAACTGGGAGAAAGTAAACCCTCGGAGTGCATGTCCCCAATGACCCACTTCTTCCAACTAGGTCCCACCACCTGATAGTCCATTGATGGATTAATCAACTGATGAGGTCAGAGCACCCATGATCCAATCATTGCCTATTAGCCCCACTTCTGAACCTTGTTATATTGGGGACCATGTTTTAAACACATGAGATTTTAGGGGGACATTCAAGATGCAAACCACAACAGGGCACATCCTCAGTGGTGAGTTATTATAATTTTTTTTTGCTTATTTTGGATTTTTCATTTTATAATCTGACTTCTTAAAATGCGTAAGATTATACTAGTTGAAACATGGATTCTGGTCCTTCTAATGGTCTAGTATACTGGTTAATGTCAATCACATTCATGAGAGTTAATTCCTCACATCCTAGAAAAATAATGTTTATCATTTCCATGTCCAAAATGGCTGTGATTCTGATAAATAATAGAATTGATGCACAAGTGTTTTTGCTATATGATTGTGAATTTGTACTTTTTCTTCAAGGTCTTATGAATTTAATCAAGCAATTTTAAAGGATAGCTGCTCATCTTAATCTGAGAACAGACAGCTAGAAGTCACAAAAAATTGGGCTATGATATGTATTACACCCTCTAAACTTCTGAGACTTGAACAAGGATTTATTTGATTTATTTTGTTATACTATATGATTGACTAGTCACTAGGACTACATTCTGCATCACATTCTCTTGAGGACCAAACCTGGTAAAGTAACTACCACCTGCACACTGCCAATATTTTTGACTTCCTGGAATACTACCACGATGGTCAAGGGAAAAGCATGTTGGACAGATTAGCATGTATATGCCCATAATTAGAAGAACTGAATAATTTGCTGCCGCTGCCATAAAGAGATAAAACAGATTATTTTCTTAAACTTCTTTAGGCTAGAAATCCAACATCTAGGTGTAGGCACGGTTGTTTCTTCTGAGGCCGCTCTCCTTGTTGTGTAGATGGGTGTGTTCTCACTTGATCTTCACTTCATCTTCCCTGTATGTGTGTCTGTATCTTCATCTCCTTGTAAGGATGTCAGTCATATTGAAATAAGATCAACATTGTAAAATACCTTTTTTAGGAAATAATTACCTTTAAAGATCTTATATAGTTTAAATGCAGTCATGTGTAGAGGTACTAGGTATTATGACTTCAACACACAAAATTTAGGAGGACACAATTCAGCCAAGATGAAAGTCCTTCCAAATGACAGTGGCTATGAAGGAGGCAATCACAACTATTTTTTTCACTGTTGTATTAATGTTGACTTGTAGCTCGTATTTAATGTAAAAGCTTAGTGTTGCTAATAAAATATTAAGAAATCAGGCATCTTTTTCCCTGAAATTCCATGTGCATATTTTCATATGTAATATATAATTTTACCTGTAATATACTTGATGCCATATATTCAATACATTTGTTATATAAATATTTAAATGAAGATATGCATTCATTTTCCTACCTTTGAATCAAAAATGCTGAAAACTATCCCCTTTTGTTTCTTTCAATAGTCTTCTTCTCTCATAGTGCTAGAGTGAACTTTATGCACGCCTTTCCCTAGCATAGAAATCAAGCTCTCTATATTTTAAATAAATCAAATATCACTGTTAATAAAAATTGCATTTCTTTCCCAGAGAGCAAACACTGAAGCCTTCATAAAGTCCATCTCTCAGAGCTGTCCTCTTACCTGGCTCGTTAGAGCATGAGCTTGCTCAACTTAAAATGCAACCTTCTCAATTGGGTTAGTTCCAGAAAAAAGTAGCAAAAGATAATTCTGTAGAATGATTTATTCTCCCAGCATTTCATCTCAAACGTTATTATAATGTTACCTGACGCAGAGATTATTAGTGTACATTTCTTTTGCAGGCATGGGATATTTTGTTGATAATCTGTGCTATCCTTTAAGGAAATTAGAAGCTTTGGGGAAATTCTTTAAATATATCAGTGCAATAGGATCATTACCTTGCTTGTGGCTCATTTACGATGTAATCTCATCTTGGCTCCAACCATCAGAAAATGGAAATGGATATTGATCAGTTGTTTTAGCACTGGAATAAGAACTTCAATTTAATGGTTGTATAATAATGTTATTGGCAAAGACTGGGAACAAGACATGTTCATTATTTCACATGAAGGACAAGGAGCCATGGCATTCTTGTAGTATTAATTTCTGCATGATTTCGTTATGATAATCTCTTCAGTATGAATAAGTAACAGGGTACAGATAACTTAGTTCTTTAAAAATAGAAAAGAATGACTAATTTAAACCATCCTGTGGTCAAGGACTCTATTAGGTTATTTTACTTGAAATATTAGTCTTTTATTTTTTACTCCTGATCATATGCATTTTAAAAAATTGCAATGAAGTCTTCCAAGAAAGGTTGAATTTTTTGATTTATATAAAACTGAATGTAATTTTTATCTCATGATCATATTCTGCATGCTGGCAGAAAAAGTAATCCAGTAAATGTCATATCTCATGAGTCATTTCTGGGTTTCATAAATCACTTCTGGTTTAAACTGAGTCAAATCTGGAATTCCCAGAAGGCATGAGAAAGTCTCATTGCTCTGTGCCACTCAACCGGACTCTCCAGGGGCTTTCAGCTTTCATCAGGCCTCCTATCCCTCACTGCACCTCCCATAGCTGTCTCTCCTTCCATGCACAGGATGGGTGTCAGAGCCAGGGTGAGCTTATGACTGTAGTTACCTCCCAGAATTCCCAGAGTGTATTCTGCACAACAGACTTTTTTACGTGGCTTTACATGTCTTGGACCTAACTCAGGAAGCTTGGCAAAGTTTCTCTGTTCCCCGAGATGCATCTATAAACTGAAAGGGCTTCCAACACCTTGGTTTGGGGTGGGAGTCAGGGAGTATGGTTCTCAGTTACATTCAAATTATTTGTGATTGTCTTTCCAACTCCTTTGTCTATGTACTTCTCAAAGAATCTCATTTAGTCTGGGAATAGGGTTGGGAAGAGGAGTCTAGTAAAACCAACACATATCTCAGTGTCTCTTGCATAAATTGAGGCTTTTGAATGTAAATGTTAAGAATTATTTTGTATAAAAATTCTGTTACTGAAAATAATAGTTAGCGTGTAATGCTCAAAGGCTATGCACTGAAAGTTGTGTTAATAATTTAAGTGTAATCCTAAAGGTAAATACTTTTGAAATCTTTCAGAAGGTAAAATACTGAAAAATGTGCAGATTATTTTTGAAGTGGCAAAACCAGTTGCAAATACTCTAAAGACCATACTCTTTTCTCACAGCTCTAGCTGCCAAATGCCTCCTAGCAGAGGCCTAGGAGTGCAGTGGCATCAGTGTTTTCTGGTTATGTTATAAGGCACCTTCCTGGAAACTGTGGCTGTCTTGTAATGAATACACGGTAGAAGGAGAAAAGAGGGTTCCGGGTCAGTAAGAGATGATGAGACTTGAAAAATGTAAGCAAATTTGTAGTATTGTCCTAGCAGGTTTAGAACTGGGGAAGGGGTATTTGGCAGCTGGAGCTGTGAGAAAGGAATATGGGCTTTAGAGTGTTTGCAACTGGTTATGCCACTTTAAAAATAATCTGCACATTTTCCAGTATTTTACCTCCTGAAAGACTTCAAAAGTATTTACCTTTAGGATTTCACTCAAATTATTAACACAACTTTCAGTACATAGCCTTTGAGAATTATATGTTAACTATTATTAGCATTAACAGAATTGTTATACAAAGTAATTCTTAACCTATTGTTTCTGCTTACTTCTGCTTTGGCTTTTAAAAATATAACTTTAAAAGGCTATTTCCAATATTCTCATGTTACTGTTTTAAAGTCTGTATTTCTCTATTATCGTGAATCAGGGAGAGTTAAGCATATTTCTTTGCACTCAATTTCTTTTATGTTAGTGTTTTTCTCTTATTCCCATTTTTACTTTAAAAAGCTATGCTCATGCAGTCTAGGACACTTAAGTAGATTTCGAAAGCCCATTATTTTTTCAACATGATAGTACATTTGGATTGTATAGTAATATTACTTCACTATACAATTTTGTTTTAATTCTTTTCATTCCTATTTACTGCAAAATACTTTCCTCAAGTGACTTGAAAATAGTTTTACCTTCAGTTGAAATATTATGAAATGGGTAAAAGCTAAACTGAAATAAGCTGATATTGGATCTTATCTCTGCTCTGTCACATCATAGTATCACTTCACCTCCTTAGGCCTTAATTACCTCATTCATTAAATAATTTAGTTGGATGGGATTATGGCTGAGAGTTTTTCTGCAGATTCAAGTTGTGTCCATTTCAATCTGTATTTTAGGAAGATTGAAATTACCACCCATTACCCTAGACATTTCATGAATAATACTTCATTTGATACTCACTCTAAAATATATGGTGTTGTCCTCTGCATTTTAGATTAGGAATCTGAAGATTAGAGGTTTAGTGCTTTGCACAGGGTCAAACAACTAGTAAGTAGTGGATTTTTTTTTACATGAAACAGGTCTTTCTGACTCTAAATGTTTTGTTTTAATCCACTTTGCTATAGTGCTTCTAAAGAGAAAGAAATGAATGTTAGAAGATACAGCGTTTGGTTCAGATGAAAATTGGAGAAGTAATATTTTCTGAAAATAATTGTAGTTGGTATTATATAAATGATTAATTTTTAGTTTTGGGTGACATAAACTCATATAGTGGTATCATTGTAATTTTGATATAATTACCTATTCCTATTCTGTAATTACGTGTCCTTTATTTATTTCTAACAAATTATACTAAAAAAAAAATCTTGAAAGAAACTAATAACAAGTATAAAGCCAAACTGTGTTTGGGGTGAAGTTGAAAGGTGGATTAAGGAAAAGGGTGTGATTCCACACATCCTAACATAATTTTTAAGGTTGACAAGTGAGGTGTCCTCCAAAAGCTCCTGTGTCTATGCTGGCATGTTCAGAGAGAATTGATTGGATTATGAGTGCTGTGGCCTAATTAGTGCAGCCTACTTGGAATCGACTAACTGAGTAGTAACCGTAGGCAGGTGAGCTATGTCTAGGGAAATATGCCTTTGGGGATTAAATCTTGTCCCCCCTGGCTCCTCATGGTGCTTTCTGGCCACCATGAGGTGAGCAGTTGTCCTCTGCCATGCCCTTTTGCCATTATGCTCTGTATTACCTCATGCCCAGAACTATGGAATTAGCCCACCAAGGACTGAACCTCTGAAAACTTTGAGCTCAAAATAAAATTTTACTTTTCTAAACTGTTCCTTTTAGGTAATTTTGATCCCAGCATGAAAAACAAATGAACACAATAATCCATAAAATTGTCTTCATTAAAAATGCTTCAGTTCAGGTAGGCTGTATGTATGTGTATTGTCCTCTTCATAAGTTATGCTACTATTTTATGATGCATAGACTTTTATTCTTCAAGAGAAGAAATGGAATTTCCTACTATTAAAATTTTTGACATGCAAGAAAAGTTATCCAAAAAGCATATAAATAGAATGGGCTTATATCTGTTTGTTATTCACTAGAAAATAAAATTTCTACATATAACTTGTAGAGAAAAAGAGCTAGCTATGGTATCATAACTTGTTCATGCACAGACTTGGTTTTGTATCTAAGTTCCAGTGCTTTCCAACTAGGTACTTTCAAAGAGTTATTCATCTCTTTTCATCCTAGTATCTACGTTGTAGGTAGGTATTTATAGGTACAGTAAAGATAAAGTGAAATAATATACGTGTGGCTCTTTACATACTCCCTGGGATATAGCTTACAAAGACATAACATTTTAGTTGTTTAAATTATTGTTATTTTCATCCAAAAAAGAGAATGGGGCAATGCTAATTTTTAGAGCAAATAGAATTATAAATGATGAAAAAAATTGGAAACGATATAACATCTATTAGGTCTTTGTATTTCCCTTATCATAAAGAATAATTTCAGGACTAGAAAGAACAAAACAAGCAGTAAAGAGGATTTTTGAAGCTAGTGATGAATAAGGAGCTAAAACGAGGCTCAATGACTTTTGGGGGGTCATCTTCTCCCTTGTGGATTCATCATCTCCCTTGAGTTACTGACTGGTGGAATAGCCATCTACCCTCCAATACCTCCACTGGTTCCAACTGGTTCTAAATAAGAAACTCTCCACAAATCTTATCATACACCTTTGTGGTTAAGGTGTTTAATGCCTTTTATATCTATTATAGATTGGAATGGCTCTTAACAAACTCTAGGCTTGTTCCCCTCCACCCTACAACTGGTTATTCATGGCAATACATGAAATTGTCACTGTAACTCTAGCTGCCTGCTTTCTTTCCTTCTTAAGCCTCAGCATATATTATTTTCTTGACCCAGAGTAGTTTTTCCACTCACTACTTTATCTAATAAAACATTCATTTTCCTTCAAAATTCAGTTTAAATATTAACTTTTTGAACCCTTCCTAAAATCTCCAAGGCTTACTTAATTTAATCTCAGCCTTCTCTTCAATCCTTCTGTACACAGTTTTATAACAAAATTATAATATTTATTCAATGTTCTGTCTCCTTTACAATATTTTGAGTTCCTTAAAGACAGGGAACACTTCTTCAATGAAATATTGAAACACCAATGTCTACTATATCTGGGACACTTTATTAATATCTATTGATTGTTGAATAACTTAATACATGAGCATGTTAGGGCTTAAGACATTTCTAGAACATATTTTAAATCAATACAAAAAGTTCAGGAATCAGTAGGAGTCAGTAGGGCTTTTCTGAAAACAAATATAGGAAAGTGAAGTAGCTTATTTTTATATTTATAGGGTATTTGTATCAGAGATTCACAATGTTTCCTCAAATTCATTCTCTTTATCTCACAGTAATTAGAATACCACATTTTTAATTGGCCACATGGGCACACAGAATTTTAAAAAGTGTGTTTTTTAGCATTCTTTTCTTTTGCAGTGAGATATTGCCATATGACCAACTCTATAGCAGCTGTCAGTTTCTTCCCTTACATTTTTTTGTACATTCTTCTTTATCCTTTCTCTTTTTTTATGCCCTGAATGTTGATCAATCGTGATGGGCACCCAGTTGACCTTAAGACTGAAGACCTGACTTGATGAAGAAAAAGATACTAAAAACCTAGGACTCTGATAACTATGTAGAGCAGAGTATCCATACTAGGGTCACATTGTCTATCTTAAAACTTTTAAATAACAGATAATTTTCCATTATTTAAAAATCACTTTTATTCTGGTTCTTTGTTATATTTATAGTGAATTTGGTGACAGAAATTGAGGCAAAAATGATTATTAAGAGCTGAGTGTACATCTTAAAATATGTGTGTTGCAGAGACACATACTGGTTTATGATGCCACAAAGCTGGTGAGATGTGGAAAAGCATTGGGACTTCTGGCCTTCAAGCTTGTAATACCATGTATCTATATAACTTTCATAAACCTTGGCACATAAACCTTATGGGACATAAAATATAATCACAGAAGGTAATCATAAATAACATGATGGATTTTGAAGCCTTTTAAGGTTCAGTAAATATCTACAGATTTTCCTCCTAGGATCATCTCTGCTAGGTCTCTGAGAGTGAGTAGTATTAGTTGTATCTTCCCAGAATTCCAGTAAAGTACTTGGCAAATTCTCATGATTAGGACATGGTTGTTATTAAGATAGAGCAATGTGTGCTAAATGATAGAGTAGTTCAGTAAATGCACAGTTAGCCCTAAGTGTGCTGTTTATAAGATTGTCACCTTGGAATAAAGTATCTTGTGGCATGTCATAAGATTCTCTATTAGGCCTAAAGATTTTCTCTGTGACTTGGAATGAGGGACAATTATTTAATTTGTAAGTTACACAATACTGGCAATTAAAGATGATGTTTTAAGTGACAGAATCAAGGTTTAAGAGTTTTATTAAACAAGCTTTATCTTGTTGACCAAAATTATCAAGAATCTTAACAGATAAACTTTGAAATTCTAAATTTTCAATAAAATGATTAATTCCAGAAGTATAGGACTGGGATATGTAGCTAATGAGTAGCTCAGATTAAGTTTACATTAAAGCTTAATGGAAACCAATAATTAAAAAGAAATGTTGTGATATAATTTGTTATAAGAAGTCTGGATTATGGCTTTTCAGTGTGGTCTTTGGACAATTCAGGTAAGAATTCTTTTGAATATTTCTTAAACATTTGGATTCTGAGGTTCTAATTCAGACCTACCAATATCTAGTTAAATGCATTATAATAAATTAGCATGGGGGAAGGGATATTTAAATCTTGAAAATAGTTGGTTTGGATGAGTACAGTCCCAGTTTTCAAATATGCATTCCCATTCTGAAAGCTGCATTTTCAAAGAGACACTGTTGACAATCAGTCCTTCCAGAATCAGACCTTCAATTGACAAATAATTAAGAGATCACGCCTCACAAGGCAATAAATGAGAAAGTGAAAATATTACACTATGAGAAAGAAGACGAGAAAGGATCATAATAGCAATATTAAAATATTGAAAGGATTTTTAGAAGTACATATAACTGATAACATGAAATAAAAGTAAAGAAGGTCTTAATAAAATCAGCTCAAACATATATAGATTTGAGACTGCTATTTTTCTGAAATTATTTAGGCAGAGTATGGAACACTATCTTTTAAGAGAACTTATCATTTGGTCATGACTTTACATAATTTCTAGTATTACTCTCTTTTGGAACAATCTCCATATCTCTTTTGAATTGTTTTTCCAATCACTCATTATAGATAACCAGGATTTTTATGCTAATATTTAAAAACAACAGCCACACAATAACAAAACATCTTTACTTCTAGTTCCTCAATAAATTAAAATTAGATTTGACCTAAAGAAACAAACGTGACCACCAAAACTAACCTTGAAAGATGCACAATTATGAAAAGCTGAACATGCTGAGAATTTTTTTATCTTAGTATAACCCTACTATCAAATCTTAATTTATTAATTAAAAGGATCATTATATAGTTAAATATGCCACATTTTCATATGGAGTAATTTTATATTGCTAAAAAATGTAGAATTTTCCTGAGAGTGTGGTTCTATGTTAAGAGTATTTGCCTAGCATAAGCAAGACCCTATTGTTCAATCCCAATATCCAACATATATATATATATACACACACACACACACACACACACACACACATATATATATGCATATATATATTTAAAATACATATATATATATGATTATGCCAAGTGAACAATTACTTACTTTATTTATCCTTAAAAGTCTCCTAAAATCTCAATGACAACTTATAACACCATATATCTGGATATAGGGGTAATAGTATGTTAGTGTTATTCTTAAAGCTTGTTCATATATAGATTCAGTGATGATAAATTTGGTCAGCATTTGCCAAATAAGTCAATAGTGTGTGCATTAGCACTGAAAAGAGATATGGTATGTCCAATTGCAAGAAGGGTGGAATTGTTGATTTGTATAGGCTTGTTTCTTTTAGTATCTTCAGAGCTGACTGAGTTAGCCAGAAATGCAGAATCTATCTTACTATATCTTCATAGTGATTATATTTACTGCCCTTGGAATATGGTTAAGAATTAATTGAGCTCAAGGGTCAAATTTTATCAACATTATTTTAAAAATCAATTTAGTTTTAACATGTTATGTTTCAGTAGACCTCATAGGTCACTAGTTTTTTACAGTTTTGTGTATAAGGGAAATGATATTTGTAGATAATAAACCCCAAAGTGACTTATATTGTTTGTTTCCAATTTAAGGTATTAGACATTCAGCAGGCAACCACAGAGATATACTTAAAAGTATTGCTGCCAATTAACTTCTGCTGTGAACAGAGAATGTGCATTGTAAGAGTGACCTAAAATTACAGATACTAAGCCCCTGCACTCACGTTGCTCATGACATAATTAGGAAGGGAAAAAATAAAAGCGAAATAAATTGCATATGTATAGATCATTAAGCAAGCTTTAATGTGTTTAAAACAGGTTGCTGAGGAATAATAATGAGGAGTAAGGGTGGAAGTTTTGAATCAGGTTTTACTGCAGTTTCTAATTTTGAAGAGTTAGAGGGAAACATTCCAGGGACTTGAAATTAAGCAAATAAAATTAGAAATTTAAAGCATGAAAATCACCACCTAGGGATTAGAACACAGACTTGCAAAACTGACTTCTGTTAGAAACAGAATGACTTTCTCACCTGGAAAATCTTCTCTTCTGTGACTAATGTATTAACATGTCTAAAGAAATATTCTAGCATCTAGTTAATTAATTTTCTGAGTTTTTTATTTGTTTTATGAATCATCTTTTTAGACCTACATTTAAGAAGCAGATGCATTCTTGGTGTGCTGACAATTTAGGTTTGCACATTCCATGTTTAAGGACAGACTGTGACACAATTTTGACAAGGCAAATGTGTTCTTGTGTCTTCCTGAGAGGCAGCCTTGTGACATTCTCTGACTAGCATATTTCCTAGCTGCTTCTGGTGACTAGCATTTATTTTCTAAAATACTGTTATTAGCTAAGATTTCTTTTTTTTTTTAAAGTCAGCTACATGCTATAAACTATTAGGTGCTTTTATATATATATTGATTTTCATCTTACAAGTAAACTTTACAGACTAGAAATTGAATTCAGTCAATTATTAACTAACACTAGATTCATACTAAGTGGCAGAATGTAACACCCATGTTCTTTCTATTTGGGTTCTTAATCAAAATCATTTTCATTTATTTAAAAGCCGATAACTTATTATAATTATTCAGCATTTCAATGTTATAAAGTAACTCTTCTTATAGTTTATTTACAAATTTAATTTAGGTCTTAAAATTAGATTGCTAGATTTATGATATAAATCTGAAATGATATACATTTGAATAGATGTAGACTTGAAATTGATAAAATAATATCAGTTTCAAATTTATTCATAATAATATTTGGACGTCATTTTATTTACCTATAAGTAACATATACTCTTTGATTTTTTTTAACAAAATCTGTCATCAAGATATACGTTTACCTAGTGATCGCTGTTGCAGGCGCTTTATTTCCAATTGCTTCTCCCACTAGAAAGTGAGAAACATTCCACGTCCTTGGAGAACTGTAAGGTGGTTTCAAGTCTTGCCTGTTTAGTACAAAGAGCTGTTTCTTCCTGGGAATGTGCTCCTTCATGACACATTCCTTCACGAGGAAATTTTTGCTCTATATTACCCAATCTGTTTGGGATTTTTCCCACTTCTCAAAAACCAGCCAAAGGAGTTTAATGTTCATATCTTTTTCTCAGGGATAATCAGGATCTTTAAGCATTTGTAACCCTTGGGCTCCCTCGAACCAAAAAGTGGGTTCACTTTGGAAACGAGAGATTATTTTCTCTTCTTCAAATTCTATCACACATTTATCTAAGTTATCATTTATCTAAGTAATACATTGTTTCATTTCTTATGTGGGTCTAGACATATGAAAATAAAAGTCTGGAAAACATGCGTTTCTGTTGTATGATAATGAATATAATAGAGACTGGCTACTTTAGTGGAGATAATAAAAATAGTAGAATAAAATGCTAAATAATTTATAGTTAATATTTTTAAAATATTCCCATTATCTCAGGGAGTAAGAAGTATTAACAATTCTATTGAATTTCTGTAAGACTATATTTCTTTAAATTTTTTTCTTTTGATAATTAATACTTTAAAGTACTTCCATCAACAACAAAGATATTACTATTATGACAGAACACTGATTTTGAACTTTAGTTTTGCAGGACAATGGGAGCTGTATACTTACCATAGGAGTCTATGATAGAAGATTATTTATTTATTTTTTCTTATTTTTCTTAGAGGGGTCTTGCTATGTTTCCCAGGCTGGTTTCAAACCCTTGGACTCAATCAATCCTCTTGCCTCAGCCTTCTACGTATCAGGGACTACCGGCATGCATCACTTCTCTCTTTTTTTTTTCTGGTTGGGAGTTTTCTTTTAAGAAGAAAAGCATGTTAAAAAGAAAAACAAGTTAAGATAGATTTTCTAAGTTCCTTATATCCTTGATACATTTCTATGAAATTCATTAGAGCCAGACATTGAATGGGTCCTTCCTTCTAGCTGTTTGCAGTAATAAAGTTTCACCACTGTGTGCCTTTCAAAAAATTTATTTTCTTCAGTAGACAGATTTTTCATTTTCTTCTAAACCAATCAGTACACAGAGTAATTCTTAGATTCTCCTCATTTTCCTGACAGTTTATGGACAGTAAGCATTGGTTAGGTTTACTGGGAAGCAGAAAGTAAGAGGGAGTTAAAAATACAAAAAAAAAAAAATGCAAGAAATTTATTGGGAAGAATGCCTGTGAAAGGTGGAAGATGGAAAGGGATCAGAAGTAGAGGAATTAAATCTTCAGATCATGATATAGATCTGACACTTGTGGAACAGAAGGAAGGAAGAAAAAATGGCTAGAGCCTCAATCTTGGTGTGGCTTTCAAAGAGTCTTGGCTAGCAGTAAGCTTGAGCTCAAAACTGTCTGTAGACAAGACTCACACTGGGCAGACGTGGCCAGGGCCTCACAGCCTGGCCATACGCAGCCATTGGCTAGGGACTGCACAGCAACAGAGAGGTCTTGGTCACATCTTAGAATCTCAGCTCACTGCCTTCCTTGCAGTTGATTGCAAAGGGTTTCTCCAGAGAGGTTCCCCTAGAAGTGGCTGCCTACTGCAATTCCTTGATCTTGCTTCTTTATCAAAGTCCCTAATTCCAAGCCTCAGAAACAGACTGCAATAGGCTTTGTTTAAATAAATCTATTGGAAAGGGTTTGGGTCATCACAGACTGATTAAAGATTTGGAGAATAATATTTATAAAATAGATTAGAAGAAAAGGAATTTTGGCAGCCTCTATCTCAATACTGTATGGAAATAGAAGCCATTGATGTAAAAAGAGATCCTGGTAGTAGCTGGTCTGTCAGGAACCATTTAGCAGAGTCCATATGAGGGAATTCAATAAAAGGTTCTCCTATATGGCATTCAAGGAACTTATTAAAAAAGGTCTTGGGAGAAGCAGAAAGCCACTCAGGGCTTCAGTGAGGCAAGAGGGACTTAGTCACTACCAACCTGTGGGCAGGAGGGAAGTAGCCAGAAAGTGGCTTCAGTTGTTGCTGCCTAGTGGGAATGGAAACTGTAAAGAAGAATCTGCTACTTGGGATCCCACTGGAAGTGATGAAATATAAAAATGTACAAATCTCTCCTTTTCTCTCCTCCTGCCCTCGATCTCCCACCAGTGTCTTCCATTGTCAGACACTAACTGGAGTCCAATTGTCAGAGGATCCTAGAAAAAATGATTTTCAGGACCAAGAAAGCAAATAAGAGCAAATGCATGAAAATGCTGCACTTAGGGTACTGATGCTCTCTTCTTAGGTAATTATATATTTAAGTACAATAAATAAACCCAGGGGCAGCAGAGGTCAGCCATACTGACTTCCTGATCGAGTCATTTTGAGCCTTTGAATATTAATGCCCTCCTCTGTAGTGTGCAGTGGAGTCCTTAGTAAATGGTCATGTGAGAGAGTTATCCCTAGACTGTGAACTATTCCTGAGCTGTACATCTTTTCACATCTTGTTTAAATCTGTTAGGTCCTCCCAATTTCCAGAAAATTTCAGAAAATCTGTTAGTCATTGACCAGAACTTAGTTGTATATATCTACTTTAGATGACCTTTTTATCTTGTAAAGGAGACAGTAAGATAAACTGCTAAAATTTTATTTTAGTGGGTAAATATCAACTTTTATCTGTCCATTCCTACCCTACTGATTTGCTACAGTTACACAGCTGGAACAGCAGCTGCAATCAGAAACCCCACTTAATTAAGCTTACATAATTCAGTTTTTCTCAAAGACCCATCTGTCTTTGAAACTGGTCAATCAGGGAACTAAATGGGCTGTCATATAAATCATTATCCTGCATCTTTAGCGTCTTTTATGGTAGTATTTATCACTTTGAGTTTTCTAGTGATAGTATTGCTTTTTATTTACTATTTTCTTAGAGGTGATGGACTATAGTAGCTTAGAATCTCTTATAATAACCCTCACTCAAGATACTGCCAACAGCTTGTATTATTTCCAAAAACCATACTCTCTGTAAGTAGGGAAGCCAAACACAAATTGAGTTCATGGTATACCGGGGGTATACCATGAGGTGGACGTAGGCCAAATTTGAGTTTCTTCTCAACCCCTTGTCTATTTACTCAGGAATTAGTATTGATTCAGAGTCAGTGCCCAGTAATGAACTTGACAAGATCATTTGGAAACGGTGAGGAGGTATATTCTTAGTATTTACTTGTAACTTCATTATAGATCTTTCTTCATGAGTATCTGTCATCCTCTTAATTCAAGGGTACTAGGTGTCTCAAGGGACTTCATTCCAGTAGTTGAATGAGAAGTATGGTTCTTCACTAAAGTGACTCACTTCATAATTCTGTGCATCTCACGGGAATATTTTTTACCTGTATAAATATTATGCATAAAGCAGTCCAAATATAACATATAATGAATTGTCCTATTCCCCATTCTATATTAATCTTATGGTTAAGGAGCTTGCCAGACAGTTTACTGGGGATTAAAAGATGATAATTGTGAGGTTATCCTGCTTGAAGTAGTTACCACTACAAATCTGCTTCTGGTATTTATACCACTGTTTTGACTCACCTGCCTGTAGCTTTCTGCCCCTTGAAAATAAGGAGTCCAAAGGTTTTCTCTTGGACGATTGTAGATTGATGAGAATTTATTTACGTGGCTCTGGTGTTAACTATATGTTTCATTTTAGCTTGTAACTGTGGGGTATCATGGGTTTGAGATCAAAAGGTACAAGCAGGCTATAGTGAAAATAACCACTAAGAAGAAGTTTTAACTGTGTCAAAGGTGACTGTGTGTCAGGTAACTTCTCAAGCTCTAAAATGGATGATAAGCTAGCAATTTATGACACATGTCTGTCTCAGTTCTGGTTTCCTTTATTCCTATCTGTGCCATAGACTTCTCATGACAATCTTAAAACACCTGTGAGTTCACCTGATGTCAAAATTTGTTAAGAGACAGGATAAGATTGAGTGTGCCTTATAATGTTGAGATATCTCCCTGTGATACTGAAAATTTGCCAATTATTTTAGATTAGTTTCACTCTCAAGACTTTCATCTGTCCTTTCTGGATACTTTGGAGATTTTATCTTGTGATTCTCTTTGCAAAAGTTATTCAGTGCCATAAAGACATCCACTCTATTCCATAGTACTTGACCCCCTGATGTACTTCCTGTTTTAAAAAGTTCCAAGAGTCTTTCCTTCATTTCAAAGAGATAATTTAACTAATTATTTTGCCACTGTACACTATAAAGTGCCAAATTACCATTCCCACTATTGGATTCTCATGGTCTACAGGTCAAAATAAGTAAGATTATTGTAGTTGTTTGAACAATGTCTCCCCCCAGAAATTCACATTTTCCTGCAACCTCAGAAAGTGACCTTAATTTGGAAATAGGTTCATTGCAGAAATAATTAAAGGTAGAGAAGAGATCATATTGGTTTGGTGTAAGCTCTAAATCCAATGAGACTGTCCTTGTAAAAGGACACAGAGACATTAAGTCCACGTGAAAATGGAAGCAGAAAGTGGAATTATGTTTTCACCAACCAAGAAATACCAGGAGCCCCCAGAGACTGGACCAGGCAGAACAGGTTCTGCCCTAGAGCCTTCAGAGGGAACATGGCCTTACCAACACCTTGATTTCAGATGTCTGATTTCAGAACTATAAGAGAACACATACATTTCTGCTGCTTTGAGCTACCAAGTCTATGGTAATTTGTTACAGCAGCTCTGGGAAACTAACATAACCACAAATAATGATTGCCTCTATTGGCCAGAGCTTTGTGCACTGTTTTGATTTTATCTATTTCTGTATTCTTCAGGATTCTTAGTTGCAAGCATAAAATCCCAAATCATTTTTTTTCTTGATTTCACAAAAGGCAGGAATTTATTGAGGGATATGAATTATTTATGGAATTCCTGTGAAATTCTGGGGATGAAACCTAGAGAATGGGGAGGAATTGACAGTCCAGACTGCTGGAAACAAAGAGCAAAGAAGACTACAGATCCCAACTGGAGGGCACAGAACTGCCTCAGCCCTGGACTCCAGACTGAAAAGCAGCTCTGGACCCTTCCTAATACTACAAGCCTGCTGCTACTGCTCCCTGGGCCCTGTGTGCTGACCATGCTTTCATTACTGTCTTTATGCAGATTCCTTGATTCCTGCTTCTTGTATCATTAGATGTAAATCCTGAGGAGTTATGTTAGATTGACCTAGCCTAGATCACTTTTCCATGTCCCAGTTTGCAGGAAGTTTGCAGAGATGAACTGGTAAGTATCTACCCTCAGAGGCTTGAGGACTCTGCCTTCTACCAGATCTTGTAAATGTTGTGGGGTAAGGCAGATTTTAACAATCACAGGAAGGAGATCAAAGGGGGGCCTCAAAATAAAGTAAAATAAAACACCTTCTTCAAACTCACTCTGAACTTGTTCATCTAAGAACAGGTTCCCTGACTCTATAGACAGAAAAAAAAAAAAAAAACTACTCCCAGACTCAAATTTTGACATAATAGTCCTAGTGAGAAGGTAGGAAAAGGTGTATTGGTTTCTGTTACCCAATACCTTTTCTTCATTGTAGAAAATACAAAAAAGAATGTTAGATGTACAGTAGTTCCTTACATCCTGCTAGTCACAGATTTGTCAAATGCTGGGAGCAATAGCATATTTACCTTTCTTGTTTATTCCCCTTGTGATTCTTGTTAGATTTCTGCCTATATTATTTTGTATCTTTCTCAGTGCCATATTCATAATTAAACTCAGGCTATACCTGATAATTTTAATGAAAATAAAGATATTATTTATATACACTTAAAATACCAGACAAAGCTGTGGATATAGTTAAGTGACAGAGCACTTCCCTAGCATGCACAATGCCCTAGGTTCAATCCTGAGCACCAAAGGGGGAAAAAAAGAAAAAAAAAGTCAAATATAATCTGAGTAGAATTCAGTCTTGATACTGTAAGGTAATGATATCTAAAAAGTAAACAAAACCATTTTAAATGTCATGTGATAGTATTTCAAGGAAAATTATTTAATAGTGACATTTTAAAAACAAATGCTAAAATTGATCTTAAAAAATATTTGATATAAAGAAAAAAATTTATGATTATGACAGTATCCTATTGTCTATGAAAGTCAGAATCATTGTGGCCACTGTAGTCACATATACACACACACAGAGAAAAAAATTTACCAATTCAAAATAAAAATCAGTTTCCATGGTTTGCATTATCATCCTTACATCCCTATTGAAGTGTGAATGCATATGACTGGATGCTTGTCTTTATGTTTACTGTGAAATGTGAGAGAACAGGTCACCAATGTAGCATACATAACACTTTTTTCAAAGATGTTAGAGACTGAAAGTAACACTATTCATCATGTTTCTTCATTCCATACTCTGGAGAATGAATTTCAGGAAAATTTCAGTGAAGGATGGATTCATTTCTGGAAATGTTTGGCAATATTTTCAACATTTGACTTCGCACAATTGGCAATGAAAAACATTCTCTTATAAATACCTTTATCTAAAGTTAATTAGATGTGCTTTTCAATTACATTTGTGGGAGGTATTGCAGATAGCTTTGTTTCCCCTTCATCCATCATCCTTCTAGTAGATCTTTCTAATGCAGTTGTCAAAAAGTGAAAAATCAAATTTTTAATATTCCTTTGTAGTTATGGTTCCATATGCTAATTAACTCCCTCCATATGAATTTTGGAAAGACCAAGTAAGAATGGAGCTTTTTTTCCTGCCTTTTGACTGTTTTCTGTTGATAGGCAAGATTATGGAGATTTGAAAATTTTCTGCATCAGTATTCCTACTTATCCTCTCCAATCTCTTCACTGTGAAGGGGCAGTTATCATGTTCCAGTTTGAGCACCAGCTTTATGTACTGTTAGGCATTTTTGACAATGGTACTTCTGGACTGTGCCTTCCTAATGTTTGTAATATAAGCAAGTCAGTGTGATCACCATCTCAGTAGTTGTAGGGGTTGCTTCTGTGGTACTGGCTTCCTTGGCAGGTTCTTTCTGAGGGGTTAGGAGGTATTTCTGAAGTCTCCAATAAAACAAATTCCTCCAACCCTTACAATTATTGTTTAAAAATGCTTTGGGTGGCTTTTTTCTCTTTATCTTTTTCAAAGTTTTAGTGGATAGATGGTAAGAAAATTTCACCAATTCATTTTTCACCCCTGGATGAATTACAAAATCTAGTAAAGTGTAGGGTGATACAAGATGGGCATATCTTTGAAGGTGGCTAACCACAAACTTCCCAGCAGAATTTAGTTTCAGCTGGCCCATGACTTCCTCAGAGATATATAACATAGTACAGAAAGAACATAGAGCAAACTATGCAAGTTCCACTCAAAGGGTTAATTTTGGTAACAATCATCCTTTCTCTGTGATTTTTTAATCTCAACCCTGAAGGCTAATCTTTCACTAATGTATTCAGAATATTGTTGCTATTACACCTGGAGTTGAAATTTGCACAATAAGAAATCCAATCCATAATTTTAGGATGGTTTTAGATTTCCAGAGTGATATGAAAACAGGAGATGGAAAACACATATCCATCTGTCTGATTTTCTACTGAGACGTCATTGCATCCGTCATTAAATGTTGCATTCAGTGTGTTAGGCTCAACTCAAAATAAGTGAATATTTACTTCTCAGGTAAAACCAGACCTTCACTTAGTGAGAAAGAAACAACATTTTCATGGCTTTCCTTACATTTTTTTTTTCTATTCATTTCTACTAATTTTTATAGAGTCGGTAACTGGTGAGTTACTTACTTTACCAAAATATCCTTACAATAATCAGAAGTTCACATTTTGCAATTATTGCTATGTTCCTCAGTAACAAATGGTGATAAACATTTGGAGCCATAAAATACGTTCCATTTAATGAAATTAAAACTCTGGCTTGCCAGAATATTATACATGATGACATACTGCTTGAAGGAAGTCCATTTTACTAGGAATAAATAAACACTGGTGTGAAATAAATCTCCCTTTCAGATTTCAAGTGCCGTTGTTTATAATATTGCACCTAAGGGTGAAAAACAAACGAGGTAAATGAATTTGTATATACATTCCATGATTTTCCAGTGGTGTTATAATTAAGACTATAAAACATTGCCTTTAGCAAACAGCTATTGTGGGAATTCTTTCATGCAGCCTTAATGCACAGCAACCCCATTTTGTTTGTCTTGATTTCCTCTGACAACAATTGTAACTGTCTGCAGAGAGAAGGCACGATGTAATTTTTATATAGAATTGTTTACAAGAAAGACAAATGCTACAAGGATTAGCTCACCCTGATTTACTTCTGAGAAATAAAGAACCTTTATGGATTCAAAAATAAGTTTCTCTCGTAGACCAGAGAAAATGCACTGTTGTGTTTTGAAAGGAACCACAGAGGCCCTGGTGATTGTTTGTCAGGGTCTCAGGATATCATAAATCATATTTGGAACTGAATGAGTTCTAAGACATGTGGGTAAATCCAGTGCAATCTTCACATTGTCAGTATTTCTGTCAGTACCTTTGCACCTTATTACTGATGGGACTCTGTTTACCTCACCTCTAGCTGAAAGACAGACAGCATTATCATCTTACTCCAATAACCCCTTTCTATCCCTTAATGTGGTAGTGGAAGACAGCTTCCTAAGCTCATCTGTGCATTTCTACCAAATCTTTTTTGCCTCTTACTCTGCTGACTGCTCTGCCTCAGTCTCTTCCACTGGCTTTCCCCCTTATTTTTTTTTCTTTTATTTTTTTTAAGAGAATATTCTTGTAATTGTTCCGTCTAACATTTAACTACTGGTATTTAAATAATGCTAATTCCTCCTGAGTTTGTGCCTTCATTCACACTCATACTTTGGGTAATTATATAAAGGCGTTTGGCCATAAATATAATCTCTGTGTATGTGATCACCAAGGTTATATCAAACAACCCCATGTTCAAGATTCCCATATTTCATTATATACTCATCAAAGGCCTCCAAAATTTAGTGTGTTTGAAAAGAAACTCCTGACTTGTATCTCATTATCTTCTAGGCATTATTACATTTTACTAATTGCTCACAATAAAATTCTAGGGTTATTCATGTTTTTCTTTTTTCCTCCGTAACTCAAATATTCCCCAACAGGTTCTGCTGATCTAATGCCTTGGGATGTTTCCAGTAGTTGATCACATCTCACTGAATTCACCAATGCTGCTCCTTTCAGTTGCCTGGTCTTATATCTAGCTAGGTCACCATCTCCCAAGAGGTCTCTGCTTCCATTCCCTCTCCATCATCCCATTAAACATACCTCCAAACTTATTCCGTATATATAGTTTAAGAAATGTTGGGCTGGGGATGTGGCTCAAGCGGTAACATGCTCGCCTGGCATGTGCAGAGTGCTGGGTTCAATCCTCAGCACCACATAAAAATAAAATAAAGATGTTGTGTCCACCGAAAACTAAAAAATAAATATTAAAATATCTCTCTCTCTCTCTCTCTCTCTCTCTCTCTCTCTCTCTCTCTCTCTCTCTCTCTCTCTCTCTCTTTAAAAAAAATTTAATCAGATCCAATTGAACTCAAATCTTTCCAGTGGCTGCCAGAGCATTTAGAATAATTCCCAGTCTTTTCTACCATCTGACCCATGAGTGTCCTTGGCGGTTTTAGTGATGTGGTCTCCTCTTAATTCACTTCCAGCACCACTAAATTTTTCATCTATTTCTTGAACAGAACATTGATTTCTAGATCTGTACATTTTCTGTTCTTTGCCCATGTCATCTCCTCTAGATCATTCTTGATCTAAAATAGCATAAAAAACATATATACTCTTCTTTGTCTTTACCTCACCTGGAAATTTCTCTTAGGAGGAAATATATATATATATATAAAATAAATGGATTCACAAATTCAATATCAGCTGATATTGAATTTCTCCTTACTAGGTTTGAACATTTCTGTTTTTATTTTTTCCTATTTTGGTATAAATAGTTCTCTCTCTCCTATAGAATTTAAATCTCTCTCTCCTAATAGAATTTAAATTTCTTAAGCTTATATTATTTTTCTAGTTTACCAGTATGGTTACAGTTCCTATACCACAACTGGGCAAATAGTAGATACGCAAACATTTACTAAATGAATAAATAAAAATTTATTTCCATTTGCTGCAAGCCACCTTTCTGAGTACACTGACACCAATGCACAGTTCAGTCCTCTCTTGACATATAGTGTTCATATAGTTTAATTAAAAATTAAAAAAATATTTTTCTGTGTCCTCTAGTATTAATTTCAGCTAGGTGCTATGTCCAACATTTTTTAAAGCAAAGGATGGTGTTTCACTTCTTCTCGTTTTCAAATAGTTTAAAAAGTAGTTAATTGGGTATTACCTGGTAAGTTCCTGGGGATGGATCTCAAATTCTTTTAATAAAGTCTGAACCTTTAAACTGGTTTGCTGTGGTAACTGAAGAAGGGACCACTATGTTTCTGGAACAGCTGATATTGAATTTCTCCTTACTAGGCTTGAACATTTCTGTTTTTATTTTTTCCTATTTTGGTATAAATAGTTCAACAATCTATTCTTCTTTCCATCACCACAGACTCTATTGATACAGGACATTCTGATTACATTCTTATCTCATTGCCTATTATGATAATTGCTATTGCTTGGACTCAGACTTAATTAAGCCCCACCACCTGGTCTCTGCTATTCTGGAATCTCAATTGTCTCCACTGGAACTAACCAACTCCATGATAGCAACTCCCACTGTCAACCCCAGCCCATAAAACATAGTTGTTTCTGAATACGTTATAAATGCAGGTGTTCCCCATACCTGTGGATTACTTTTGAATTAGTGATGTTAGTGTCTTCTAATGCAGATACTCTCGGGGGATTTGTGTAAATCTACTCTAACATTTCTACCTCTATGAGACCTCTGATTCCTTGCTCAGTATTATGCCAAGTTATTTCTGGCAACCCAACCTCCTTTTCTATAAGTAATCTTTGCATCCAAGCTTTATCATATCTTATAGTCACATTTTAACTTCACTACAGATTTCCTTTGGAGATGATAAATTATAAGTCTTCAGTGACACATTACAAACTCTCACAAGCTTGGTGGCTTAAGGCAGCCCTTATTTATCAGTTTATGTTAATGGAAGTCAGAAATTTTTATATAGAGTGGCTGGGATTTTTTGCTTAGGGTTTCCTGAGACTAACAGCAAGGCATCTGTGGCTATTTTTTCCTTTTTGGCTTAGTGTCCTCTTATAAGGTCACACAGGTAATGGAAGAATTCAGTTTCCTGTTCCTGTAGGACTAACTCTGATGCAGATATTTCCCTCCTAATTCTTAGAATCTTCTCTGAGTCCACAAAAACCCTGATATTGACACAGAGAACCTCCAGATTTTGTGTTTAATCTCTTTTGCAGCTTTGCCATCCTTCCAAATATATCCTTGCCTGATTTCAGGATATTGTTCTTGTAGAAAGTAAGACTTCTTTACTGTCTTTAAAGCTGTCCTCCATTCACAGACAGTCTTAGGGTTGAAAGATCCAAAACATTTTCTTTCTTTAACACTCCAAATACAGTTAACCAATCTAGCCACCCCCACAATGCTTACAATTGCCTCGCCTCTATTTTTCTTATATGCCATCGATAACTGTGTAATCAATAGCTCACCTCTTGCCTGTGTTTAATCCCAGTGCAACATAGATGAAAGTTTTGTTAATCCTGACACTGCCACAATACCTCTTCACACCAGGAGTTACCCATGTGTATGCATTATTATTATCTAACTTGCAGGTGAATTATTTCAAAAATCCTGTTCTTAGGTTTCTTCTCTAAGATCTTCTTGGTACCAGTTGTCTTACAATGAATGTTCTTAAAAAACAACCTAAGGCAAAGTTTTGTATGCAGAAAGTTTATTTGAGAATATGACTTCAAGAAGCAAGAGAGTAAAAGAAGAAGAAACTAACATAAAAATAATCACCCAACATAAGTGCTTGAATTAATAAGATTTTCTGAGATTTATGCATCTCAGAGCTATCTATCTTGAAAGAAAAAAAATATTTATTTATTTGTTTCCATCTCCATGTGCAAGGGTAAAATCATGGGTATTAATATTCTAATTTCTGAGTTTAGTATATATGAATATAAAAGGATGTCCATTGGTGTCTCATACTATGGATCAGAGAAGTTGCTGGGCAAGAAGAGAGACATGAGACTTCACTTCAAGACAAGAATCTGTTGGGTAGTAAGGGTTAGAATCTGGACAAAGCCTTTTCATCACAGCAAGTGCATAAGAGTGGAAAATGGCCTGGGAACATTTGAAGTTATTCACAAGAGTTTAATTCTGTTTTAACCTTCACCACTTAGGAAACTGAAAAACAGAGAAGGTAAATGACTTGTCCATGTTACACAGCAAGTGGAAGGGCAGACTGCCTGTTTAATTTAACCTATTAATATGGATCTATTTAACAATCATTACTTTCTGTTCTCAATAAGTGAGGATGTAGCTATTGATCTCCCATCAATAATTCATGAGTTATCGATCCTACAGTGGTGATGAGCTTGCATGCTTTCACACTTAACCTGCTCTTTTGCTAACAAAATCTGGCACTGTGTGTCCAGTAAACAGAGAAAGGAGAATGTCACTGTACTGTCACCTACATCCTTAGCCTAATGGGTGTTCATCACGTAAGCTCCCCACTTCACAAATAGAGCTAAATTTATTATGATTTTCAAAACTCTAATGAGTTTAAGTGGAAAAAATATATTGTAGATATACTAACTGCATTATGAGAAGTTGTAGGCTGTACCAGTTTATAATCTACACAGGGGTCTCTAATGGATGATGTACATCTTAATTCACATTTTATGATTTTGATCATTAGAGTAGGACAACAGAGTCTTCATGGTCATTTTAAATGATACTTAGTTTTTCCTGCCTCCAGGATCCCTAAGAGAACTATAAGCAGGTACAGTTTACCTCTGACTTCTTTCAACCTGTGATTCCATATTCTCTTTTTCATATGCATCTTTTTCTAGTGACCTTTTATTTAGTCAAGGTCTCAAATTTGAGATTGCATATAGATTTATTTCACCTGTTGTAAGTCAGTTTCTGTAAAAGCTGACTCTCAGAAAGTTTAGCAGGTATGCTTTGACTTTTTTTTCATAATGGCCTTGGGGTCACAGTCTGTGGAAGGGAGTGAAAAGAAGCAGAATTTGGCATAACTCAAGCTGTGATAGAATCCTGAACAACAGCCTTGACTGATAATAAAGGGGTACTTGAGAGCTAAAGTGCCTGACAGTTATCCCTCAGTGGACTGGAATGGATAGACATCAATATCTCTACTTCCATCTGTGTCAAAGTAGGTGAATAATCCCTGCAAGGGTGACTCAACAGCTGGGATGGTCATGAAAGGCAGTAACTAATGATTACCTATTGTGAGTATTTCTAACATTGGGGAAACAAGTCTAGTCTTGAAGGGACCAGTCCATCACAACATCTAGTAATCCATACACCCATATCCTCCTGGTTGGTTGCTGCCTAGTACATTTAAAACATTCAAGTTACTCTTCACTCAAATCACATCATTGTGAAATGGAAGACCAGGTACAGACATTTGTAAAATCATGAGTGACACAACTCCTTGTGGCAGTACAAAACATCAGAGAAAATGAATATATTATTCTTTATCTTAATAGGAACAAATCATACATTTGTTTAGGAATAAGTTTTAGGTTATCTTTCTAAAATGTCAAGATTAACTTTTTAATTATATTCCATAATTAAAAAACAATAAGGAAATTTAGTGGGTTAGATTTGAAGAAATTATATTCTCACAGTATAGTGCCTTGGCCAACAATATTGACCTCACCTAAAAATTTATTTGAAATTCAAATTCTTAGGTGCTTTCCCAGATTGACAGTCATAAATTCTGGTGGTGGCAATACAATTCATTTTAACAAACCCTCTGTCTTTTAAATCTTGGGGACCATTGGAATACAACAATGGGTCATCATTCAATAATAGAATATTTTATTCTGTTACTGAGAAATTGATAAGAACATGTAATAACCAAGAGGAGGTGAAAGTTTACAGATATAGCAAACACAATTTTCTTTGGGAAATTTAAAAGTATTCAGCCAGGGAAGAAGAAAAAATCGTGTATGCAAAACAATTTTTCAAATTTAAGAAACAAAACTTTTAAAAATATAATTTTTATCTTTAGTTGACACCTAGTAACTATACATATTTAATGGGTAAACGTGTGATGTTTTTCAAAACATGCATAAAACATAATGATTAGATGAGAGTAATTGGCACATTTATCATCTTAGGCATTTACCATATTTTTTTGGTGTTGAACACATCCTAATATAACTATGGTTAACAACAGCTTATTGGAAATATTCAATAAGCTGTTGTTAACCATAGTTATATTGCTGTGCTATAAAATGCTTAGTTATTCTTTTCATGCAAGTATACTCCTATAGACATTAGTCATTCTCTTTCCATGCCTTTTTAGTTTTTGCAATTTTTCACATAAAAGTGGATTTTATTTGACATAAGAATAGCTTATTCCTGCTTGCTTTTGGTTCCCATTTGCATGGTAGATCTTTTTTATCCCTTGATTTTTAGTCTATCTATGTCTTTATTAGTGAAATAATTTCTTATACGCAACATATTATTGATTTTTTTCATCTATTCAGCTAGTCTATTTTTTTAATTTTAGAGAATTTAATTCATTACTTTCAAGCTTGTTATTGACAATTAAAGATGCACTCCTATCCTTTTGTTATTCTTTCTGGTAGATTTGTAGTTTTTGTTCCTTCCTTCCTTCCTTCCTGTTTTTTAATCTTTGCAGTTGGTTGTTTTCTGTATTGATAGCTTTTGATTTTCTTCTTGTATGTCTTTTTTACAACTGAGTTTTGCATTTTTGTGTGGTTTATGGTGGTAATTATTACACTTTTGCTTCTAGTGTATTACTACCTTAAGCATTTCCTATAGGACCAGACTGGTAGTAATGAATTCCCTGTTTTGCTTGTTAGTTACACATGTTAACTGTACTTTAGTTCATAGTAACACATCAGTGTACTTGTGATATTATGTGAAATACAGAAAAAAATAGATAGTACTTAAAAATTAGTTAAAACTAGAATCAACCAGAATTTGCTATGTTAACCCTGAATAAACATTTATATGTTAAAATAGTTCAATTGACCAGTGTACTAAATATTAATGGGTAGTGGGAAAGAAAGAGGGTGGTATAGAGCAAGGTTTTCAACTCATATCTTGCTTACTGTATCTAAGCCACTGTTATCCCTAAACCTAACACAGATATATCTTCTGAACTTTACTCTTCTTTTTAAGTTCTTTGCTCTATCAAATATACAACACTGAAAATTGTTATAACTCTGATAAGAAATGATTTTCTTTTAAAACTTAATTATAGTTTGTGTTTTAATTATTACTGGTATTTCCAGGAGGTAAAAAGCAGACTAATTTTAAAAAGGGTAATAATTTTACAAATACACATATAGTTTCATTTACAGAAATTTTGACCCATAAGTTTTCTCTTGTATTGCTTTATTTCCTTTTTCTATTTTGTGCCAAAGACAAGTTTATGTTTGTCTTCATTTCAGGTACAGAATGGAGTGAACAAAAAGAATATTTATTATTTTTACTATTTTTGAATCAATATGTTGTTTTTATTTTTATGTTCCTCATTTTTAATGCCTATAATTTGGTACCTGCAGGTACCATGAAGACATTCTATTTTGTTCACATTTTTAGTCTTCATTGCTGAGCAGAAATGCATTTAATATTTCTGAGTTGAATTAATTTGAATTTCTCCTAAATTGATGAAATCTTAAGTATCACTATTTAAATATTTATTACAATTCCATTATATTTATGGCACAAGCTGTTTACTTGAGGTTTATTTCTTAATTCTTGTTTTCTACTGAATGAATAATTTTCATAATGATGTCGATTAGTGCTAAGAGGACTTTAGACATTTGGTTTTCTTCAGACAGTTATACATCTTCTTGCCAGTGAGCTGTTAAATGCATGGGAAATTAGTATCTTTTCATTATAGTTGAAAGATAATATCTATCATTACTATAGTGCATTCTAGTTTATCAGAATGGCCATAAAGATTATTTAACATATTCCTGACAGTAATTTTTCAGGGTTCGTGATGTTCTCACAAAATATTCTCTAAGGAAATATACTCTGATAAAGTAAACATCCACTCTGGGGAAGGCAAAGGACAAGGAATTCAAAGTTTAAATTCAGTTCTACTGATTTCAAATCCTAAACTATCTTCATGTGCTGTTTTAGAAGAAACAATATGGTCTGCGTTTTTTCTTCATGGTGTCTCTCTTCTATGATCAGATTTTCAAAAATTATTTTTTAGATATTGATGGACCTTTATTTTATTCATTTTTTATATGTGGTGCTGAGAATCAAAGCCAGTGCCTCACACATGCTAGGAAGGTGCTCTACCATTAAGCCACAACCCAAGTTCTATGATCAGATTTTAATAGACTATTAATTTTAACATTTAGCATTCTCAACATGATTAAAATTAGGATAGCCATCAAAACTTGTCCATGAAAATATATATGTAAGAAAGAAATACATCAGTGTATTAATCTAGCTATAAGTGAAAAATCCAGTATATTTTATTTTCTGGATATTAGATTATAAACTTTCCTGATAGGTATTTGACCTTTGATACTCCTGTTCATTATAGTAGTACATCATTTTTTCCTAAGATATGTTGTTTATGGTAATTGATACCTCAATCAATTAGAAGGAAACAATAAATTTTTAAAATCCTAAAGTATTTCATAGATAGCAATGCTATTTTGAAATGGCAGAGATTAATTATAAAGCATAGCCCCTCCCATCAAACTGAAACATGTGGGATCATGTTCTTTGACATTTCTGCACTTTAATCAGAAGAACTAATTAGAAATTACTCACTGCAATAACTTATTTCTAGCAATTTAGAGCATGTCATATATCAACAGAAACAGACCAAGAGAAGGGCAATAGAGATGAATTATGTTCATAATATTAGCGAAGGAGTAATGATTCTGTAAAATAAAGATATAAAAGTAGAAATTCTAATTATGGCTTAACTATTTCATGCAAGGTGCTGAACCTCTATAGTCTCTAAATATTTTTCTAGTAAATGATTTAATACATTAATTGGATTGTCAAAGTTTTTTAAATACAAGATTCTTACATTAAAGGTTTATTCTCAAAGGCCAAAGGACACTTCTACATAAATTCATGCTCTTATTTCTTATGTTTTTCTTGAGCAATTGAGTTACCCAACTATTTTCTGTCGTTTATAATTCAAGACATGTTTCCTATGTCAATATTCTCCAATGGGCTTGTCAGTTAGCCATGTGATGGATGGACGACCTAGCCTAAACCACTCTGCATAACAAGTAAGGAAAAATTTGCAGTATACTGGGATGGGATTACAAGAAAGAAATCAGCTTGCACCTAAGTGAGATATTGTGAGAAATTTTATGTTGTGTATGGTAATACTCTGCCATGGCCTCCTGTAGAGAGCTTCAATAAAATTAAAATTGCTCTCTACTATACAGAAAGCCATAATGAGTCTTGTTGCACTGAAGATGCAGGTAGACCTCACCACTGAGTAAGAATTATGGTAAAGAACTGAGTAAGTGTGATGAGATAAGAATTTCCGTCTATTGTAATGGGATGAGTCTTTGCTGACATGTTCCAGCACTTTAGGTTAAACTGGTACTAAGTGTCCAGGCTTTTCTGCCCTGGCAACTACTCCTTCTATGCCACATGCAGAGACCATGGAAAGACTATGAGAAGGAAGCAATGCCTTATTTATTATTTATTAGACTATTATAAAGACAAAACTCAATAAGTATCTATAATATTTAACTCTGTCCCTTCTGGTAGCCACACATAGAAGTTTAAAGAGGTAGGCAAAGAAGATGAGATGGAAGAAGAAGAAGGAGTGACAGAGAAATCAGGGTTTGGATTTCTAAATTTCAATGATCCATGACAGAATTGCCATGTGCTTTAACACCTGTAAGCTTATGATGTTCACATTTCATCTTTAGCCAAAGTCTTTCTCCTGAATTCTAAACTTAGAAATCCAGCTGCCTATTTGACATTTCCTTTGGCATGTCTAGCTGACATCTCATACTTTACTATCCAATACTGAGTACTGGTGATTTTCTCTCTAGCCCTTCTGGCCCACATAGTGGATGAAGGTGGCAAATTGTAGTTTTCCCCCACTCTTTGGATGTTAAAGTAATAGGAATGGAATCACTGGGTTCACATAGACAGACAATGTATGTTTTTGTGTGCTTTTCCTTCCTTTCCTCTTTTTGTTCACTTCCTTGTTGCTGTTCTTATATTTCATTGAGCTATGAATTGACCTGTACATGTAATCTTTTAAACTAACAGTGATGCCAATTGAATGAAAATCACCTGAGGCCAGGAATTTTGTAATGTTTGTTTACTGATATATTTTTGATACCCAGAATAGTAACTGAGGTCTCTATCAGCACTTACTGAAAGTTGAATATCAGTTGAATCTATCTATCTATCTATCTATCTATCTATCTATCTATCTATCTATCTATCTATCTATCTATCTCTATAGATATTTTTTGTGGTGCTGAGGCTTGATCTTAGGGCCTTGTACATGTGAGGAAAGTATTCAACTAATTGAGTTATATTCCCAGTCCTGAATCCATATGTTTTTATAAATCTGTTAACAAATTACATTCTGTTGCCATTGAATACCTGTTGGATGAGACCTGAGTGAATGTGCAGAATTTTGTAAGACAGCCTAAGTTTGGCATATTTTCTCTGAAAAAAATTAAAATTCAAGGAAGTATTGTGAATATAATTTAAATACTTTAATTAATATGTATTTCAGATTTTCATTGTCAACTTTATTAAAATATTATTCAGTGATATCAATATGCTTTGGGGGGGATGTAGCAAAGATAATAGGTGGAAAAATGTTCCACATTTTTTTAAAGAAAAGACACTGATGACTTACCTTTTATTGATGTATTTTTTTAATATGGCTTTAATTTAAAATAGGATATAATTATGCATTGTAGAGAATTCAGTAGTATAGAAAAATTACATAGAAGGTAATTTTGTCCTTAACCTATCCCCCAGAAAGAGTCACTAACATTTTTATAACATCTTTTCATACATGTTTCAATATATATGTATATGGATAAATTAGTACACAGAATTTTATATAAAGAAGAAAAAAAAATATATATATATATATACAAACATATATATAATTTTTATTTTCAATGTTTATAGCAGCACAATTCATAGTAACCAAGCTGTGGACCAAACCTAGGTACCCTTCAACATATGTATGGATAAAGAAAATGTGATATATATATATATATATATATATATATATATATGTATGTATGTGTGTGTGTGTGTGTGTGTGTGTGTGTGTGTGTATCTGTATAATTCAGCCATAAAGAAGAATAACTTTATGGCATTTGTCATTAAATGGATGGAACTGGAAACTGTCATGCTAAGTGAAATAAGCCAGTCCCCAAAAGTCAAAAGTCAGATGTCTTTTTTGATATGCAGAACCTATTCCAAAGTAAGCTGGGGTGATAAAAAAATAAATAAAATAAAATAGATGAAAGATCAGTGGAGTAAATTAAGTGGATTGAAGGTGGGAGGAGGGACCGGAATAAGGAAAGAAAAGTGAAATGAATGTGACATAGCTTTCCCATGTACATATAAGAATATACACAGTGATTCTCATCATCATGTATATCCACAAGATACTAAGTAATGGGGACTGAATTATAACAAATTATATTCCATGCTTTTATAATTATGTCAAAATGAATCCTAATGTTATGTATAACTTCAAAAAAATAAATATTTATATAGTTTTAAGTCACTAGTGAAGTAACTATGAATAAATGTTAATGAAGATATTCACAATTTTGTTTCTATCATTTCCCAAATAATAGAAAATATAGTATTTCAAACATCATAGTCCTGAAGACTGGGAAACCATGTTCATCTAAAGTTTGAAGTTCACCAGGTAAAAGGAGAAATGGTGGGAACTAAACCCAAGATAAATGATGCCATTAAAGCAAGAATCACTGGGGATATTAGGTTTGTCTTGGGTTCCAAAAAGTCCCTAAGAATCTTTCTGTACAGAATCAAGAGAGTAGATTGGAACTCCTATGGAAAATTGGACCCAGTAAGTTCTTCTGTCATTTGTGATCATATTATTTGGGGGGATAAATTTGAGATAGAAGTGAATTCTAATTTGAGAGCATCAATCCATTCTCAATTTACACATTAAGGCGATTTTTAAAAACAATTATCTCTTAAGCTAAACATAGAAAGTATGTATATAATGGTAATAAGGGAAAGTAGAAACATTTTTAATATTTGATATTTGAACAATTGAAAATTGATGAAAAATGCCACTTTATATTAATATGGTTTAATCTTTTATGTTTCTATTTTTGTTAGCATTGATTTCTATTAAAGTTACATCTACAAATAAATGTTATAATTTTTTCATAGTTTATTATCCAAAACAACAACTTGCCCTTCCTGATCTCCATCCATTATTCCCAAAGGGAATCATTTTCAACTTGTGGTACTTAATACTCTTTACTTACTAACTTTTCGGTTTCATGGTTTATTAAATTATTTCCATGAAATATGATGGAGAGTTTAGCACTACTCATAGAAGAATTACTAAGACTGTACAGAGGGGTTCTCACATATCTCCTACCATGTTTCCCTATTTAATGTGTTACGTTCAGATTGTATGTTTGTCACAATTAAAAAGCCAATATTGATCTATTATTTACTGAATCCCATGCCTTTTACTTAGTTTCTACCTAATGCCTTTTTTCTGTCCCAGGATTATATCCCAGAAATATATTATATTTACTTGCCCTGTCTCCTTAGGCTCTTCTTGGCTTCCCAGTTTTTCAGATGTTCTTTGATTTTCATGGCCTTCAGTTTTTGAGGAACACTGGTCAAATTTTATAGATTGTTCCTTACTTTGACTTTGTCTGATGTTTTCCTCATAGTTATTCTAGAGTTATGGCTGTTAGAGAGACTGAAAAGGTAAAAGGTCATTCTCATCATGCCATATCAATGGTTCATGCCATCAGTATGACTTATCAATGTTGATGCTGACCATAGATTTCTCTAGTGTGAAGTTATCCATTCTATTATCATTGTATTTATTGGAAAGCGGCATGCACAGTCCACACTTATGGGATAGGGAGATATTCTCTACCTCCTTCAGTTATATAGCTGCAAAAATTATTAGAACTGCTTTTACAACAGGGAGATTTCATGATGCTTTTATTTACCTGAGTAATCTTTTTTCCCAATCTGTTTTGTTCTGTTTTTAGTTCTTTGTTCTTAATTGAAGCTTGACTTTTAAATATCATGATCTTTAGGTGTCTGCTTATGAGAGTTGAGAGGAAAATATAAGCTTTGTGTATGTGAATGAAACTTATTGACTATGAGTTTCACTATTTAGATTTACCTGGATGGTTGCCTCTTGGTCAGTTACATAGTTTTTTTGTTTGTTTGTTTTTTGTTTTTGTTTTTGTTTTTGCTTGTTTGTGTATGTGTCACCTTGGGATAATCAGATTTTATCATCAATGAGAGACTCACAAACTCCTGTTTTGAGGATAGAAGCAAGCTTGGCTAACATCATCCTGAGTATCTCAGGAAAGAACATAGAGACAGAGTAGGGTGGAGCAGTGGCTCAGCCTACAGCCAGGTTTTTGTGAAACCTGTGAAACTCCCACCTTCAGACCTCAAAGCTATCATCTTTAGTGCAGCAACCTTTAATTCTGCGGTGTAGAGTGGTGGATGATATCAGAAGCTTGCTGCTCCTTCTCATTTGTTTTTCTTCTTTAGAAGTTTGACCATATAAATTTAACCATTTTTTAAAAAAATACCAATCAAAGCTAGTTTTAGAACTGCTTACACCTCTGATTCTAGAAGTAACTCGCTTCTGGAACCCTAAACTTTAGCTAGTTTTTAAGTGATAAATTAGATTGCTTTTTTTTTAACTCTCTCATTTTCTCCAAAATATATTTAGACTCAACTTTCGCAATTATATCAACCAGTTTAATTTGTTTCTAGATTCTAAAATATTTGTACATTTTCTTGCTTCTTCTGTTTTAGGGGTTTATAACTTACTCTTTTAGTAGAGCTTTGGGAACTAACTTAGTGAAATGCACATGTAATATCTCTTACTTTAATTAGCTAGGATTTTATCTTCTTAACGATATAATGGGGTTGAGAATATTATTCTCCATTAATGTTTTATGATACCTTTTTATGCCATCAGAGAGAACTGAGGTGAGGGAGAAAGGAGCTTTCTGGCCATTCAGAAACTCTGGAGTGCAGTGGTGTTGATGACCCCTGCACACTTAGAATCTGAGGAGGAGGGGGCTATATTCAGTCTGGGGCAACAGAATCTTTAACACTTGGGACAGACAACAATTGTGCTGAGGGAGAACAACAGGGCAAGAGAGGGCAGCAACAAGTGAGTTGGTGAGAAAAAGTTGGGTGAGATTTTAGTACCTATGATGATTGAGGACATGGGAGAGAAGCTCAGCATTCCTGAGTAATTTCTGTGATTTTTGTAAGTATGCAGTTGTCTGTGTGATGGCCCAAGGAGTGTCTTCTTAATTAACCAACAGTAATGATTTTCTTTGTTTCAAGATTTCAATGTTTTCAGGATTCTCTGCATCACATTGTTTCTTTTTATGTGACTTTGTTAAGATGGGACCATGTATTTTCTAGTCAAAGAAATGCACACATTTTATTCTTAATATGCTTTGTCCTCCAAAAACAATTCTAGAAAACATATTAAGAAAAGATATATTTACAAACTGTACCTACAAATAAGGAAAAAAATTCAAAACATTAAACAAGTGGGAAAAGCATCTGACTAACACTCTTTTTGAGAAAACATGATATATGCCAAAGCTCTTTCTTTCCCAGTAGAGAAATCTAATGCTCTAGAAAATCATATGGTGAAGTGGGAAAAACAGACAGGTGCAGAAGGACATTAAGAGTTCATGAGTGAAGCTGCAGGGCCTACTACCCCGCCCCTTCTACCTTCCCTTCCTTTTTTTCTGGTGGGATAAAAATATATTATAAAACATTAATGGAGAACAATATTCTAAACCCCATTATATAAAGTCCTTACCTTTTACTACTGTTATCCTGGGAATTCAATTTCAACATGAATATTGGACACAAACATTCAAACTGTAACAGGATATACATAACATCTCTTATGTAGAATGGGCGATTGTTTATATTGTGCTAGAACTTGGCAAATATGTGAGTGTAGATAGTTTGCTTAGATGAGAACAATATTTAGCAGCATTTTAAAAATATATCTGGAATTTTGCTCTGACAATAAGTATAGACTGTCTTAGGTACAATGAAAGCTCAATTACTGAATCAGCTCTAAGTGGTTGCTTCCGACACTTACAAAGAAATAGAAAAGTACAGATTATTTATATTCTTTCTATTTATATAATGGCTTTATTGAGACAATATCCCTCATATTTATAGGAAAATATATATGAATATACACCCTACATATAATGTGTACAGATCTTACATATAAGGTGATAGGGCCTGATTCCCAGGCTTGCATGTTTTTAACAAGAGTATAAGAGGAGGTCACAAATCACATTTGACCTAACCATGAAAATGTATATGCAGGACATTTGGAGCATCTCATTCTTTCCCAGTCAGTTGTAATCCTTGTTTACATTGCAAGCAGCTGAATAAATGCAGACACTTTTCTTTGGACTATCTCTCCAAAATAGAGGACCTATACATTATTTATGAGTTATTATATAATGGTTTCACAACCCAAACTGATCAAACTAAAAAGTTTCTAGAGTGAGACAGATATAAAATTCATTCTGCCATAATAACCAATAATGTTATACTTCTGGCATTTACTTAGTTATTCTGATATGATACTTTATATTGCATCCAAAATTGCTGTCAGTATAAAAAGTTAATGAATCTCTATTTGGTATCCCTGGAATAGTTTTTCATAGAGTTGGTAGCAGTTGTGGGTATAAACTTTCTTCCTTCGTTACATAAACCTATTTAAAAATATTCTCTCATTTGTATCATATTCCTTTATCATATGATTTTCCTCCTTTGATATTTCTAAAGAGTTGGCTTTTTATATTCTTCTATAAATATATTTAATTAATTTCTGTTTCCATTCTGTATTTTCTTTCTTGTTTGCTTTTTGTGTCTTCTTCAATCTTTTCTCCTTGTTTTCTTTAGTTGAATAGTTCTTTTTGATGTTATTTTATTATTTTCTGATTTTAAAAAAATCTACAAATATATTTTTAATTATTACTCTACCTGTATTTCATTAATTTAGGTATGACTATTTTTATTTTAATACATTTCTGATAGTTTAAAATTTTTCTCTTTGATTTAATTATTTTATATAAAGTTGATTTATTAATTAGTTCTCAAAGCATATAGCTTTTGAGTTAGTTTAATCTGGTAAGGGCCCATTTCCTAGTTCAGAGAATGGTGTCTTGTAGATGTGTTCTTTGCCATGTCCTTTCACATCAGGAGAGGGACTTGCTAACTTTGATACTGATCCCATTTATGAGGGATTTGACTTCATGACTAAATGATAATCTAAATCACCTCCTGATGCTATTTCTGTGGGCTTAATTTCAATATAGGAATGTTAGGGTGTTACAGTTATATTATAGCAAATTCTGTGAAGGTACCAAACCAACATTTGAGGGTGGAGGTGGGGAGAGAGTAGATGGAGAGAAAGAGAGGAGAGAAATAAAGACTGTCCTACTAATACCTCCTAATATTGTAGTTGGTGAGTCTAGATATTCCTGAAGCCCAACTGTCTCTCTGACATTCTTAGAATTTGTTTTCCTTTCATATTGTTTGTGCCCCTTATTTCCTAAAGTAGATTGGATTTTGCTTCTGTCATTTGTATTCAACACTTTCCTGTCTAATATGTGCTTAATCTTTATGCAGAAAAAAAATTCAAACATGTAATTACATGACATAAGGGTAACAGATGGTCATAGTGAAAAAGAAACCAGAAATAGAGACTGTCTGTTTAATTTGAATGATAGCCCAACTAAGTGGACACACCTACTTGATACAATGTTAGATCCAAAGGACATTTCATAAAGAAGCAAGAAGTAACAAAGACACAACATGTTGTTCCAAACAGATTGACACACACTCAGACTGTCTCATGTGTTTGTATGTGTGCACACAGGGAGTGTTTAAGGAGCCAGTAATCCTCTAAACAATCATTGCTTAAAATCCAGATTCTGACCTTGAGTCATGAATACAGCCTTAGCATGTTACTTACTTTGTGTCTCATTATCCTCAACTCTTAAATGACCACAATAGAGTAGCTGTGAGGTACAAATAACAGACAGACAGATATAGATATACATGGGGAGAGTTACATGCCAGCTAGAACATTACCTGAAAAAGGAAAATGCAGCAAATTTTGCTGATTATTTTTATGAACTGCAAATGTTTACTTGTTTTTTCCTCTGTGACAAAAGCTATGTGAGTATAGAGTAATTTTCATTGTCTTCTAAAGCACATTAGAAACCAATAATTCTTTCTTGAGTGTCACTTTAGTACTATCTCCTAAGTAGAACTTCTTTAGTAAAGTAGAAAACAACAATTAAAAAGAGTCATCAAAATAATTTTTCTGTGGAAGTTATTATAGGATTACTTATTAATTGTATTTATCTAAAATCTTTGTTGTTATTACTCTTAAGTCTTTTCATTTTTAATTGACAAATTATAATTTGATAAGTGTATATATTTATGGGGTATATGAATACATTGTCTGATAATTTAATCAAGCTAATTGACATGTCCATCACCACACATAGCTTTTTGTGATGAGAATATTTGAAATTTATTTTTAGTAGTTGTGATATATATATATATATATAGTTGGTTGTTCAAAACATTACATAGTTCTTGGTATATCATATTTCACATTTTGATTCAAGTGGGTTATGAACTCCCATTTTACCCCGTATACAGCTTGCAGAATCACATCAGTTACACTTCCATTGATTTTCATATTGACATACTCATGTCTGTTGTATTCTGCTGCCTTTCCTATCCTCTACTATCCCCCCTCCCCTCCCCTCCCCTCCCCTCTTCTCTCTCTACCCCCACTACTGTAATTCATTTCTCCCCCTTGTATTATTTTTCCCTTTCCCCTCACTTCCTCTTGTATGTAATTTTGTATAACCCTGAGGGTCTCCTTCCATTTACATGCAATTTCCCTTCTCTCTCCCTTTCCCTCCCACCTCTCCTCCTTGTTTAATGTTGGTCTTCTTCTCGTGCTCTTCTTCCCTAGTCTGTTCTTAGTTACTCTCCTTATATCAAAGAAGACATTTGGCATTTGTTTTTTAGGGCTTGGCTAGCTTTGCTTAGCATAATCTACTCTAATGCCATCCATTTCCCACCAAATTCTATGATTTTGTCATTTTTTAATGCAGAGTAATACTCCATTGTGTATAAATGCCACATTTTTTTTATCCATTCGTCTATTGAAGGGCATCTAGGTTGGTTCCACAGTCTTGCTATTGTGAATTGTGCTGCTATGAACACCGATGTAGCAGTGTCCCTGTAGCATGCTCTTTTTGGGTCTTTAGGGAATAGACTGAGAAGGGGAATAGCTGGGTCAAATGGTGGTTCCATTCCCAGCTTTCCAAGAAATCTCCATACTGCTTTCCAAATTGGCCACACCAATTTGCAGTCCCACCAACAATGTACAAGTGTACCCTTTTCCCCACATCCTCCCCAGCACTTATTGTTGTTTGACTTCATAATGGCTGCCAATCTTACTGGAGTGAGATGGTATCTTAGGGTGGTTTTGATTTGCATTTCTCTGACTGCTAGAGATGGTGAGCATTTTTTCATGTACTTGTTGATTGATTGTATGTCCTCCTCTGAGAAGTGTCTGTTCAAGTCCTTGGCCCATTTGTTGATTGGGTTATTTGTTATCTTATTGTCTAATTTTCTGAGTTCTTTATATACTCTGGATATTAGGGCTCTATCTGAAGTGTGAGGAGTAAAGATTTGTTCCCATGATGTAGGCTCCCGATTTACCTCTCTTATTGTTTCTTTTGCTGAGAAAAAACTTTTTAGTTTGAGTAAGTCCCATTTGTTGATTCTAGATGTTAACTCTTGTGCTATGGGTGTCCTATTGAGGAATTTGGAGCCCGACCCCACAGCATGTAGGTCGTAGCCAACTTTCTCTTCTATCAGATGCCGTGTCTCTGATTTGATATCAAGCTCCTTGATCCATATTGAGTTAACTTTTGTGCATGGCGAGAGAAAGGGATTCAGTTTCATTTTGTTGCATATGGATTTCCAGTTTTCCCAGCACCATTTGTTGAAGATGCTATCCTTCCTCCATTGCATGCTTTTAGCCCCTTTATCAAATATAAGAAAGTTGTAGTTTTGTGGGTTGGTTTCTGTGTCCTCTATTCTGTACCATTGGTACACCCGCCTGTTTTGGTACCAGTACCATGCTGTTTTTGTTACTATTGCTCTGTAGTATAGTTTGAAATCTGGAATCGCTATACCACCTGATTCACACTTCCTGCTTAGTATTGTTTTTGCTATTCTGGGTCTTTTATTCTTCCATATGAATTTCATGATTGCTTTCTCTATTTCTACAAGAAATGCCGTTGGGATTTTGATTGGCATTGCATTAAACCTATAGAGAACTTTTGGTAATATCGCCATTTTGATGATGTTAGTTCTGCCTATCCATGAACAGGGTATATTTTTCCATCTTCTAAGGTCTTCTTCAATTTCTCTCTTTAGGGTTCTGTAGTTTTCATTGTATAAGTCTTTCACCTCTTTTGTTAGGTTGATTTCCAAGTATTTTATTCTTTTTGAGGATATTGTGAACGGTGTGGTTGTCCTTGTTTCCATTTCAGAGGATTTGTCGCTGATATACAGGAATGCCTTTGATTTATGCGTGTTGATTTTATAACCTGCCACTTTGCTGAATTCATTTATTAGCTCTAATAGTTTCTTTGTAGACCCTTTTGGGTCTGCTAGGTATAGAATCATGTCACCTGCAAATAGTGATAATTTAAGTTCTTCTTTTCCTATTTTTATGCCTTTGATTTCTTTCATCTGTCTAATTGCTCTGGCCAGTGTTTCAAGAACTATGTTGAACAGAAGTGGTGAGAGAGGGCATCCCTGTCTTGTTCCAGATTTTAGAGGGAATGCCTTCAATTTTTCTCCATTCAGAATGATGCTAGCCTGAGACTTAGCATAAATTGCTTTTACAATGTTGAGGTATGTTCCTATTATCCCTAGTTTTTCGAGAGTTTTGAACATAAAGGGATGCTGTACTTTGTCGAATGCTTTTTCCGCATCTATTGAGATGATCATATGGTTCTTATTTTTAAGTCTATTGATGTGGTGAATAACATTTATTGATTTCCGTATATTGAACCAGCCTTGCATACCAGGGATGAATCCTACTTGATCATGGTGCACAATTTTTTTGATATGTTTTTGTATCCGATTCGCCAGAATTCTATTGAGGATTTTTGCATCTAGGTTCATTAGAGATATTGGTCTGTAGTTTTCTTTCTTTGAAGTGTCTTTGTCTGGTTTCGGAATCAGGGTGATGTTGGCCTCGTAGAATGAATTTGGAAGTTCTCCTTCTTTTTCTATTTCCTGAAATAGCTTGAAAAGTATTGGTATTAGTTCCTCTTTAAAGGTTTTGTAAAACTCTGCTGTATACCCATCCGGTCTTGGGCTTTTCTTAGATGGTAATCTTTTGATGGTTTCTTCTATTTCCTCAATTGATATTGGTCTGTTTAGGTTGTCTATATCCTCCTGACTCAATCTGGGCAGATTATATGACTTAAGAAATTTATCGATGCCTTCACTATCTTCTATTTTATTGGAGTATAAGGATTCAAAATAATTTCTGATTATCTTCTGTATTTCTGAAGTGTCTGTTGTGATCTTGCCTTTTTCATCCCATATGCTAGTAATTTGAGTTCTCTCTCTTCTTCTCTTCGCTAGCATGGCTAAGGGTCTGTCAATTTTATTTATTTTTTCAAAGAACCAACTTTTCATTTTGTCAGTTTTTTCAATTGTTTCTTTTGTTTCGATTTCATTAATTTCAGCTCTGATTTTAATTATTTCTTGCCTTCTACTTCTTTTGCTGTTGTTTTGCTCTTCTTTTTCTAGGATTTTGAGATGAAGTATGAGATCATTTATTTGTTGGTTTTTTCTTTTTTTAAGGAATGAATTCCAAGCAATGAATTTTCCTCTTAGAACTGCTTTCAATGTGTCCCATAGATTCCGATATGTTGTGTCTGTGTTTTCATTTAACTCTAAGAATTTTTTAATTTCCTCCTTGATGTCTTCTAAAACCCATTGATCATTCAGTAACCTATTGTTCATTCTCCAAGTGATGCATGATTTTTCCTTCCTTCTTTTATCGTTGATTTTCAGTTTCATTCCATTATGATCAGATAAGATGCATGGTATTATCTCTGCTCCTTTATATTTTCTAAGAGTTGCCCTGTGACATAATATATGATCTATTTTTGAGAAGGATCCATGTGCTGCTGAGAAAAAAGTCTAGCTGCTTGATGTTGGGTGGTATATTCTATATATGTCAATTAAGTCTAGGTTGTTAATTGTGTTATTGAGTTCTATAGTTTCCTTATTCAACTTTTGTTTGGAAGATCTGTCCAGTGGTGAGAGAGGTGTGTTGAAGTTTCCCATGATTATTGTATGGTGGTCTATTAGACTCTTGAACTTGAGAAGAGTTTGCTTGATGAACACAGCAGCACCGTTGTTTGGGGCATATATATTTATGATTGTTATGTCTTGTTGGTGTATGGTTCCCTTGAGCAGTATGTAGTGTCCCTCTTTATCCCTTTTGATTAACTTTGGCCTGAAATCTATTTTATTTGATATGAGTATGGACACTCCTGCTTGTTTCCGCGTCCATATGAGTGATATGATTTTTCCCGACCTTTCACCTTCAGTCTATGTATATCTTTTCCTATCAAATGCGTCTCCTGTAGGCAGCATATTGTTGGGTCTTGTTTTGTGATCCATTCAACTAGCCTGTGTCTCTTAATTGGTGAGTTTAAGCCATTAACATTTAGGGTTATTATTGAGATATGGTTTGTTCTTCCAGCCATATTTGTTTATTAATGCTACTAAACCTGATTTGTTTTCCTCTTTGATTATTTTCCCCCCTTTACTGTCCTACCTCCCACTATTGGTTTTCATTGTTGTTTTCCATTTCCTTTTCCTGTAGTGTTTTACCAAGGATTTTTTGAAGAGATGGTTTTCTAGCTGCAAAATCTTTTAACTTTTGTTTATCATGGAATGTTTTAATTTCATCTTCCATCCTGAAGCTTAATTTTGCCGGATACACGATTCTTGGATGGAACCCATTTTCTTTTAGCGTTTAAAATATGTTTATTCCAGGATCTTCTAGCTTTTAGAGTCTGTGTTGAGAGATCAGCTCTTATCCTGATTGGTTTACCCCTAAATGTAATCTGCTTCCTTTCTCTTGTAGCTTTTAAAATTCTCTCCTTATTCTGTATGTTGGACATCTTCATTATAATGTGTCTAGGTGTGGATCGCTTATGATTTTGCACATTCGGCGTCCTGTAGGCTTCTAGGATTTGGGATTCTGCTCGTTCTTCAAGTCTGGGAAGTTTTCTCGTATTATTTCACTGAATAGATTGTTTATTCCTTTGGTTTGGAGCTCTATGCCTTCATGTATCCCAATGACTCTTAAGTTTAGTCTTTTGATATTATCCCATATTTCTTGGATGTTCTGCTCATGGTTTCTTAGCAGACTTGCTGAGCTGTCTATGTCCTTTTCAAGTTGAAATACTCTGTCTTCATTGTCTGATGTTCTATCTTCTAAGTGATCCACTCTGCTGGTAGTATTCTCAATTGAGTTTTTATGTTGGTTTATTGCTTCCTACATTTCTAGGATTTCTATTTGTTTGTTTTTTATTTCCTCTATCTCCCTGTGAAATTGATCTTTTACTTCCTGGATTTGTTTATGTAGTTCCTTCTCAATGTGATCTTTCATTATCTGATTTTGCTGTCTCATGTCTTCCTTGAGACTCCATATCATCTGAAGCATGTATATCCTGACCTCTCTATCTGACATTTCATCTGTTGCAGCTATTACCTCTTCTAAAGTTGAGTTGACCTGCATTGCCTGTGGTCCTTTCTTTCCTTGTCTTTTCATACTGCTGGCGTTTCTTTCTGCTTGGTGAAACTGTTGTGTTTTTGAAAATTTCCCTCTATTTATTTATATTGCTCTTGTATAGTTGAAAAATCTCCCTTGCAGGGCAGGTAGTGGCTGTGATCCTCCTCCAATTGGTGTGATCTGTCTGCCATGCTGGCGGGCCCTATGTCTGCTCTGCTGGCCGGTCGAAGGTCCGCCTACCCAGCAGGCGCCAGGGGCACCTTTGTCACTCCGCAGGTTGCTGGGCCTAACCTCCCGATGGGTCTCAGGTCCGCCTACCTTGCAGGTGCGGGGGGAGGGGGCGACTCCACCCCTCAGCAGGCCGCTGGGCCTGATCTGCCGTTTGTCACAGTCCCGCCTACCTTGCAGGCACTGGGGGAGGGGATGGGCCTGCCCCTCAGCAGGCCACTGGACCTGTCCTGCTGGTGGGTAGCAGGTCCACATTCCCTGCAGGCGCGTGTGGCAGCTCTGTCACTCAGCAGGTTGCTGGGCCTGACCTGCCCGTGGGTCACAGGTTCGCCTACCTTGCAGGCACTGGGGGAGGGGCCGGCTCCGCCCCTCAGCAGGCCGCTGGGCCTGATCTGCCAGTGGTCACAGTCCCGCCTACCTTGCAGGTACTGGGGGAGGGGACATGTGATATATTTTTAACTCTGGATTTTGTCATGAAGTTTTCTGGTCTCTGTATCATGAATTTTATACCTATAGAAAGTGATAATATATATATATATATATATATATGTATTCACTTATATATTTTTATATAGACATATAATTTCTTTTGTAAGATTACAGAAGACAGAGGATGCATGTTTATCTTGAGCTTGTATGTTGTTAAGTGCAAAAATGAAGCTATAGTTATTTAATCCATCATTATATAATTTGGTGATACATCAATGGGTGATAGATACAAAATTAAAATAAGCAAGGACTAGTGATGTGTAATAATTAAAACAGGCTACTACTAGTGATCACATTTCCTAAAACTAATTGAGAGTAAATAGACCTTTAAATTCACTTATATGATGTTTTTGAGTGCTTTAAGCTTAAGTAACTTCATAACACAGTTTTAGAAGGTCATCTGAGACTTAGGAAATTTATTTTGTAATGACATAAATCATTACATATTACATTATATTCAGTCATAATTTAGTAATAGTAAAAGATGTAAACTCTAGCACCATAGGAAATCTCATTAATTTTACAAGAGTTAAAACAGAATAAATGTGTATTTGTGCATATAAATACATACACTCCAAATAATGGTTTCATGTCATTTCATGTGCACAACTTTTTATGAGAGATGTGTGTTTCTGTGAGCTCCTTCTATGAACTTTTACCTAAATATGTCTAACTTAAAGAATTCAATGATTTTAAATGTGAGGGAGTAAAAAATCAAATAATGAAAATGGAACTAAAAAATGAAATAAGGTAAAATAGACTATGTACATGTATTTACGGAAAGGAGACAAAGTAAAATCAAGAAAAATTCAGCAAATGTATGATAAAATGTGGCAGATTAATGTAGCCATGTTTGGGGACGAGGTTATAGAGTCAAAATATTAGCGCTTTAATGATCAGCATATTAAGTGATCTTACTTATGTCATTCTCAATGTAAGATTTATAGTGAGTTTTGCAGATGGAGATGTGTGACTAGAGAAAATTTCATGAAGGAACTGAGGATATTAGATCATCTCTCATGGATTAAATCATGCAGCCTCACTGGAGAGATGAAGTCTATTTTTAGTCCAGTGAAATATGCATGTCTACTTTCTCTATTTTCTCAGAGGAAGAACTCTTAGATTCCCTCCCTATACATCAGTAGTTTCCAAGTCTTCTCTTTTTCAACCTCTCATTTTCTTTTAATTTATTTTAATGTTTCAATTTTTTTTTACTCTACATAACTTGATTATGTAGCTTGAAGTAATATTAGCAGATGAGACAAGAACTGAAACATTTTTTTCATGTTAAGATCATATACTTTCCAGTGAATATGAAAACATGTTTAACTTAGAATATTCTTATGCAGTCAGATCTGATTCTAGTTTTCCCAATGCACTTGACATATCTGTACCTCCCCATGTGATGAGAAAGAGGAATAGCATCTGCAGACCTGGATTTAAATGTTGGCTGTTAACCTAATACAGCCGAGCAAGGGAGGATAGCTAATGTTCATAGGGCAATAAGAATGAGTGCAAATACAAATTATATATTTGTTGCTGCTGTGTCGTAGAGTCCAAACTATCTGGTATGTTTATAAATTTTAAATCATCTTTACAGGAAAGATGTGCTTCTAATAAATCAGCCTGCATTGTGAAATGAAGCTTCAGAAACATGATTCCAAGTATGTACTTACTCTTGATGTCATATAAGAAGATAATATTTCCGTACCCTGGGCTAAATGTTTCCTAAGCATATAGTATTTAAAGTATTGTATTTTTCAGTAACATAGAAGGAAATAAAATTGTCTAAAATTCTGAAATATTTTTATATGAATGTTTAGTTATTTTTATGATTAAAATATAAATTTTATTTGGGCTTTAGTGCTTTTAAATCATAACTGGTGAAGATGCAGAAATGGGTAAGGAAAAACAAAGTAGAAATAACTGAAAAGGGAAAGAGAGAGAATACAGATTTAATGCTCTTTGTAGCCTGTGAGTTTTTAATTACAGTTATGGGGCAGAGGAGAACTAGAAGGGTAAAGAAGGCATTATTTAATTTTCACATCCTAACAGCCATTACTGACATCTCCTCAAAATGCATCAGGGTGAGATTGCCTCCAGCACACAAACAGGCTGGGTCCTCAAAGTTCATTTTAGTATGTTTGGGAAAACAAAATACAGTTTCCTGTGAAAATATAATAATGACATTATAACAACAAATATGACAATTATTTTTCTAGGCCGGATGACATAAACTTACTTAATATGCTTTTTACTTTAACTTTGGGTCTACAGAGTATTTTGGAACCTGGCTAAGATTTATAGAATGAATGCTACAGGAAGTGTTTTCAAGTTCTAATCTGATGTTTGAGATATGTATGTTCCTCTATGACTTGGCAGAGGGACCCTTGGAAGTGGTGGGTCCAGCCCATGATCTCTAGATTTGTGTGCTTAAAGGGATTCAGAACAAGAGTAACCGTGAATCAGTCAGCTCAAAGACAGCTCATTATGTTTCCTCCTGCTCTGGTGTCTCCTCTCAAGATAATGATATTTCAGTTGGCATCATTGTGTAGCAGAAAACAAAACCCACACTTGACAGATGAAGAAACAAACTTTGCTAGTGGGATAGATCTGGAATCAGGGCCAGCTAAGTAATTTTGTGGTCCTGTGGAAAATGAAAATGTAGGGTTCCTTGTTCAAGATTCAGGGGGAAAAAAGATTTTTTTCCACTACCTCTCTTTCTCTCCAGCTTTTATGGTGCTTTTTCTTTGATGTTTCATGGCATGCCCTTGAGGCATGGTGATGCTCCTGGAGTAAAGAAGGCCCCTTAAAGATACATAGAATCCTGTCTGGAAACTCTGCATGGGTTATGTATCCAAACCTAACCTTCCCTACACCTGTGCCTGTGTGAGTGGCAGCATCAAATGATGCACAGTGGCAGGAGGAACAAGTGGTAGGTAACTCCTCCAGGAGAGGTGGAAAGGCAGTCTGGGGATGTGAGGCAGGGCATGCTAAGCCCCCAGGCTATAAGCCCCCACTGCATCCATGCTCCTTTGGCACATTAGGCTACACTTCCAAAATTAAAATGAAAGGATAAAATGAGCAGGAATTTCAAGACAGCCACTGCAGAGCATAAAAGCCCAAGTTTGTGATCTCTGGGCCAGTATCACTGTAAAGATCATGTGCACTTGATGTTATGGTTTAGATGTGAGATGTCCCCCAAGAGTATGATAGTGCAGAAAAGTTTGGAGGCAAAATGATTGGGTTATGAGAACCTTAACCTAATCAGCAAGTTAATCCCCTGATTATGAATTGCCGTAGTCTGGCTGGGCACAAAATAACCAAGCCACCACGAGGCACTTGTAGGTTCAAACAGGAACTCCTTTATTGCCGGAACTCCACCAGCACTCCATGGGCACTCCCTGGAACTCTCCCAGCTCTCAACCGGGTTCCGTGGGAACTCAAAGGGAACTCTGGGAGAACTCAAAAGTAGAGAGCTTCCAGGCAGCAGGAGCTGCCTTATTGCCAGACAGCAAGGGTCTATATACAACTGAATACACAGCCTGTTTCAATCCAGCATCATCCAGTCACAGCAATTGTACACAGCTTACCTTGATTATCATCACCTTAATGGCTCACTGGTGTCACCTCTCAACCACTCCTTCTGGCAATGCCAGGCACCATCCTGACTTGGCTGTGACTCTCAACAATGAATTAATGAAATAGTGACTGTAGGCAGGTAGAGTGTGGCTGGAGATAGATCATTGTGGGTTGCCTTTGGGATATATAGTTTATGAGCTGAACTCAGCCTGTCTCTCTGCTTACTGGTGCCATGGTCCCAGATGCTTTCCTCCACCACACCCTTCTGTGATGATGTTCTGCCTCCCCTCCAGCCCAGGGCATGGGCTGTGTCTGGACTGAGACCTCTGAAACTGTGAGCCCCAGAATAAACTTTTCCACCTCTAAAACTGTTTTCATCAGTCTTTTGATCATAGCAGGAAAAAAACAAAAAAAACAAAAAAAAACGACTAAAACACTTGAAATCAGCTCTGTCAGGAAACTAAACCAGACAATTTCATCTAAGTATTTTATATCTTCTCTATTATTTTAGCCTTTCTCTGTTAAAGTTTATTTGAAAATGCCCTTCTTTCTTGAAGGGTAAAGTTTCCATGGCACAGGTCTGAGATTTGAGGGCCTACAACTGACAAATGGTTTATAGATTTTGGCTTTTGAATTTACTTCAAAGATGTGTCCTTCATACTAAAGTACACAAACATGGTTGCCATTAGCAACAGTTGACTCCCCTTAGCAGGGCAGCCCTTAAAACCTTGATATAAAACTCACCAGGCATAACATGTACATTCCACTTAGGACTTACTGACAGTTACTGAATGTGTCAGAACTAGAAGTTAGAGTTCAGTTTTGATCCATTTCCAACCCTTTCACCATGAAGCCCTTTCCTCAACAGGCTAAGCACTGAGATTTCACTGGTTCTTTGTAGTTTTGTAGATCCATCAAGAAAGTAGTCCATGTAGTAACTTCCACTAATATTTTTATGAGTCATAAGATTTAGGTGAAAATAGGGAGAATAAATATGAAAAGCAGATAGCATTCATATCAACCTTAACAAATACAAAAATTGATGTAATTTATATTGCTGTTTATTTGTAGGTTGGCATTCAAATCCTGAATAGAATTTCAGCGTGCTTGGTTCTATAAATGGAAGCAAGAATTTATATATTTCTAGGGATATTTGGGGGTTTTAAAATATGAAGTATCTAAATATACTGTCAATTTACGCACTGATAGTGTCTCAGCTACATAAGCAGTTTGTGCTCATCATTGTTTTTATGGTGAGGGTGACAGGTGTTTTAATGGTCCTGGCTTGATACAGAATGATAGTTATAGCTTTTTCCTTCTCTCTCAAAAGCATGCTAAATCTTTTTAAGGAACAAGATTGACTATGTTTTTTGAATTTGCTGAGATGGAATTTTCTAAATATTTTATGTGCTCAGGTACCCATGAAGAGTTGTAGGTCTGTAGTATTTGTCGTGGAATGAATGAAGGAGTCAGCTCCATCTATGATTGATTTCAGTCACCTCAACTTAATCTAGTGATGTGAAGGGTGGCACTAGTTTTATCCTTTCACGTTTTCCCCTCTAATTGCCCAATCGTTCTGCATTAGTTGTATAAGTAGCCTCTATTTTTAATCTCTCCTTGTCTTCTCTGTAGACCCACCAAAAGAGAGAAAGAGAGGGGGGGGAGGGGAAACAAATAAGGAGGGTAGAAATTAAGAATAAAGGATTCTCACATATTAAATGTCCCTTCTGTAGAGGAATGTTCCTGTTAACCTAGCTGAATTAACCAACTTTCCTCTACATCCTATCCAAGGAAATTCTGATGGAATAGGGCTGAACATTCTGATATTCATATCAGAATAGCAGAGTATCCAAAGGTAGGGAACCAAGAATCCTTATAAGTGTTTCACTCCCTTAGTGATTCCCATATAGTCAGCCCAATTCTAGCATACTGTTACTGTTTGAATATGAAGTTTCCTCTAAAGACTCCTGTTGAAGGCTTTGTCTCCAGTGCAGCAATGTATAGAGGTAAGGATTTGGGGAAATGAGTGAATCATGAAATGCTCTGACTTAACAGCGGTGGTGGAAACTGTAGGAAGTAGGACCTAATTGGAGGGAGTGAGAGTCTGGGGCTGTGCCCTTGGGACCAGAATCTTGTTCCTGGAAACTTTTTCTCTCTCTCTCTGCTTTCTGGTTGCTATGAAGTAAGCAGTTTCACTCCACCACACCCACTCTGTCATGATATCTTTTGCCTTACTACAGACCCAGAATTCATGGAGCCAAGTGACATGGACTGAAATCTCTGAAACTGAGACATTATAAATCTGTGCTCCTTTAAGTTAATTTTCTCAGGTATTTTTTCACAGCGATGAACTTCCTAATACACATACCTCCTTCATTCCAACTCCTGGAATCGTTCTCCCATTGTTCTTTTCATGATGACTACATCATTGCTTTCTTATGTCATTCAGGTTTCATATTAAATGTCCCTTCTGTACAGGAATGATTCCTGCTAACCTAGCTGAGTTAGTCAACTTTCCTCTACTTCCTATCCCTGTCAAATCTATTACCTTGAGTATTTATCAGCTTTGGGTCACTGTGAGCAGAATACATGATAAGAACAAGTTAGAGAAGAGAAAGTTTATTTTGGCTCATGGTTTCAGGGACTCAGTCCATAATGGGTTGGCTCCATTACTCTGGGTCCAAAGTGAGGTAACACACCATGGTGGAAGGGTGGGGTGGAGGGAAGCTCATCAGAATCTGGCAGCTGGGGAAGTAGAGAAAGAGAAGGGAGAAGGGGGCACAGGAAGAGTAACCCTTCTAGGGCAAACCCACAATGACCCACCTCAACCAGCCATGTCCCACCTGCCTATCGTCCATTCAAACTAGGATGAGCTGATTAGAAGACAGTTCTCATAATCCAATCCCTTCACCTCTGAACATTCAGCATCAACACAGGAGCTTTTGGGGGGACACCCCATATGGAAACCATAACACCCTGTTGCTTTGTGGTATTTATTTGAAATTGTCCAGTTTACTTATTTGTTAATGTGTTCATTGTTAAAATATCACTAGAAATTAAGCCTCATGCGGAGCTTGTTTCTATTCATAATTTCTGAATTCCTATAACTACAATGAATCTGGCTCATAATAATCTTCTTTAAACTATAGTTCTTGAAGGAATGAGCTATACATGTTGATGGTCACAAATAAATTTTTGATACTCATACAAAGCAACACTACTTTTTTGAATCTTGTCTTGAAAATTGTACTTTGGGGAGAGTAAATGGTTTTCCTGATTTCTTCTTTCTAAATTAGCATTCTTCATTTAAAACCAAAATCAGGTAGTGGTTGTAGCTCAGTAGTAAAGAACTTACCCAGTATGTGAAGCCTTTAGTTTGATCCCCTTAATAGCAAAAAGAAAACTAAATACTAAATAAATACATCAATAAATAAATAGAATTAAAATGAAGGCCAGATGAAATGGGCCGATAAGAGGGAGATTGTTAATATTAAAAGGGAAATTAGGAAAGTATTTATCATATTTCTTGATGTATTGGATGATGACATAGATAAAAAGTGAATGATTTATTTGAAGATAGAAAAATTAAATCCAGAACTGAGATTTCCCAATTTTCCAAGCCAGTAGGGTTTTCATCGATTTCTATTGTCCAATGAGAATCCCTATCATTAAAAATTCAATTCAAATAAAGGAAATTTGCTCACCAAAGAAAAACGAAGCAAGTGATTTCAGTTTCTTCTTGAGTCTGGGTTTTATCTAGGATTATCTGTATATTCTTTTTTTTCCACCTATCCTGTTTCTATTTTTGTCCATGTGATGGTCTGTTTCTCTGACTGGAGACAAACTTTTCTAATATGGCTATAGGTAAGGCCTATGCATACCCATCTACAAAATTCAAGTGGAACCTCAGGGAATGGCAGTCAGTGTTTTTCCCTAGGACCATAAAGAGGTACACCATACACAGATCTGAGGGTCCCTGCTTCAAATCCCATGCATTTCCCAACTAGTCACTGTGGGAGACAGATTGGTTGTGATTACCCCTGACTGTTGTAAATTCCTCTTTGTATTCAGGAGAACAATGTTTATTAATGTAAATAGAAGAAAAGACATTTTTATAAGGGGCAGACAAAAACCACAACTTCCACAGCAATTATTCACAGATCACTTCTTTATATCCATGTATGTTTTGCACATATAAAAAGCATTTGGCAAATGTCTTCTGATTAATTATTCATCAGATCTCAGTTCAGTCATTTCCTTTTGTCTAAAACTCTTGGCATGTCTTTTGCGATTATCTTAGATTTTCTTGGTGGTTTTCCCAAATTATATTTCAACAGAGAAACAGACTTATATTGTGTGATATACACAATAATTTAAAGAGACAAATCAAACATTTTACCTGAAGAGAAAAAAAATGTAAAAAATAATTTCACTTAAAAATAATTGATTTCTCTCTCTCTCTTTTTTTTTTTTCTGCTGAGGATCTTGGGCCTTACACATGCTAAGCAAACAGTCTTGCCATTAAGCTACATCCCCTCTCCTAAGTTTTATAAAAAATTGGGGTATCTATGAGCAGTTGTCCATATTGTTCTTAAACTATAACTTCTAAAAAAAATCACCTGGACCATCTATGTTCAGAGCATTTAAGAAAAAAAAATTTAATGAAAAATCATTTATTCTTCATTTTATTTACTTTTTACTTTCTTATTATGCCAGAACTTGGTGCTTATTCCTGTAAATATCATCCCTCTCCTAAGTAAAAGTATCTTCACAATTTCTTGGGTAAAAGAAATACTACTGAAGCAAGAACTAAAGACAGTGTAGACGGGTATATGGGGGGTTGAATCCAGAAAATGAAAGCCTATTTGGGTCTGAGAAGTTGGGCAATTGGAACATTAATGTCTCCAGAGCTCTTTGATTACCTATACTTCCCCTCCCAAAAAGTTGCAGACAAGGACTTGTTAATTAATGCCTCCAGAGCTGCTCCCTCCCTGGATCACTTCACTTGGCCCTTCCCCCTGCCCATGTGCTGTTTACCTTTTGGCCATCCCACTGGCATACCCTGGGCCTGGCCACCACTGGAAGGAGAGAGGGAAGAAGGAAGAGGACAGGAGAACCAAGAAAACCTAAAATGTATAAAAGGGACAGGACACTCCCACTTCTTGGGATACCAGGATATACCAGCTATGGCCCCCTTCTCTATCCTGGGAAAGTCTGTGTTAATATATATATATATATATATATATATATATATATATATATATATATATATATTTTTTAATGAAACCTGCTTTCTACACTTGCCTTGGGCTGCTTCTCTAATGTTCAAACTTTAGCATTTGAAGAAACAGAACTCATCACTCTTAACCAGTGCTATCACTGCTCTTCTCTTTGGACTTTATTCTCAGCAAGAAATGGGCAGTTTCCTTCATTTTCTACAGGAAAGTCACTTCCAGACATCACAGTTCACAATACTTTTCTAAATTTTCAGAATTCTGGAAAGGAAATAAAATAGAGCTTAAACTATGGCAGAATTTCTTCCTTCAGAGACTTAATTTATCATCTCCCTGCCTTGTTCTTATACCAACATGTGGTATAGATAGCATGTTAAAGCCATGGCTTACATATAGCCATGTTTCAAAATCCAGAGGAAAACATCATTCTAATACTTAGGAATAAATAGTTTCTTGAATCTTTATTTTCTGGATAATTTCTTAAATAACTTGCAGTGAGTAAATCCAGTCCTTGTAGAGAAATTCCAACTCCCATCTTTGTGGCTCCCGTTAAGGATTCCCCAAGCATATTCAGAGCCTATGTTGAATTTGAAAAGACTTCTTCTCCAGGAATATAGAAAAGGGTGCCCCCCAGAGGACCAGACCTCCAGGTGCACAGTTCAGTGAATGGATTGTGCTTTTCATGCAGAAATCAAACATACTCCTTCCTCTAGTGGGACCTAGTCTTCTGCCAGGCTAGATACTATCTTCTACCCATTCCAGACAGGTTACTTTTTCAAAAGTTTGCAAAAATTTTGCAGCTATGCAGAGCATCATGGATATGGTTTTATAGAAGTTATCAGAAAATGCTAGTTCAACATTAATATCTTTTCCCAGATCTAAAAACAATAACAGCTAAAAAAGTCATCAGAAAGAGTAGCATCACTGTTCTCTGAGTTTATTACATTATCATTCTGAGCCATATTGTGCTCTGTTAACCTGAGTCCACATTTTTGTTTGTTTGTTTGTTTGTTTGACTTCCCTGTGAAAGATGAAGAGCATATCTAGTTGGAGCTACTGTTGTCTTTATGGTCTGCATTACTGGTTCCAGGAACCAGTGAATGAAAGCAAGACCAATTCTGATGAATAAGCCATTACTTAAAGACACAGTACAATTTAATTCTTATTTAGAAAGAAACAAAAAAACCCAACATTAAACTAAAGTCTATGCAGGGATATAAATCTCCTCAATAAACAGCAAATTTATGTTGCTAAATGTAACCCTTAAATACTTGATCTATAAATTCTCCCTTCAGTTGCATCCCTGCATTTAGGTCTTGCCTAACTCACAAGGTTCTCCTGGGTGATTTATCTTTCACTGTCCATAGGGAGATGGCACAAGCATACATATAAATTTTAAGACTTAGTAGACTGAAATTCCTTCAGAAGACAGCCTTCCTAACTCAAAACAGTAGTAGTAACTACTCCTGTAACTCAACTAGGGAAATCCCTATCTTGTTAGAGAGAATCTTTATCAGAGACATAAAGGATGGAGGTTGTAATGAATTAATTATGTTGCTACAGTGATTTTAGAATAACAGAGCTCTATTTCCTCGCTTCTCATTTTCTCCTCCCCTCCAGTGCTATTAACTATGGAATACTCTCTTCTAAATTTTTCTCAGCTTTCATAAATGATCACTGAAGGAGAATCATCCATGATAACCTTGAATGCATAAAGAAATAAGAAGGTGATCCCAAGATGGGATTTGGTTAGTTCCATTCTTAAAATAGAATCAGAGCTCCATCTCTGGTGTACAGTTGACTTGCTGGGAGTTGTTTCCAAATTATTGGGCAAATATGATTTTTTTTCCTAATGTGAACTCAGCACAAATACTCTAGCAGTAGAGAAAAGTTTGCCTTGGCTCTGTTCTGATTGATCAGTGCTAGAGTATCCATGGGGGAAGAGAAGCAAGCTTCTCTAGCACTGTACTTTTCCTTTGACCTTTCCTTTCCCCTTAAGGGAAAATCTATGGAATTTGAATTTTCCATAAAGTATAAATGTTTTATTTCCTTTAGATTCATGAATCCTGCTAACTACAAAATTTCTGCAATTCTATTTAGAATTTACTATTTGTATCATATTTACCAGGCAGCATACACAAATTAGCTAGTTCTATAATATGAATATGAAAATGAGGCCAAGGTACTGTATTTCATCATTCCTTCAATTATTTTAGATTGGAGTTTCCCTTTTTTGTGTGTATCACTAAAAGGAAAAAGAAAACATGAGAAAATTAGCACTTGATTACTGAGTCAATATTGCTCCTTGGATACATTCCAAACTACTAGCCTAGTTTTGAATGGAGAAGTCACTAATTTACCGTTAGTGTTACTAACTAACTGTTACTGTTACTGTTATTCTGTTACTGTTATTCCCCTTATCCATGGTTTTGTTTTCCAGTTTCACTTACTATGAAAAACTGCAGTACGAAAATATCAAATGAAAGATTCCAGAAATAAAAATCATGTCTTGTATCACTTTTATTACATTACATAATTATTGTTTTATTTTATTATTGTTGTTAATATCTTACTGTGCCAATACATAAATCAAACTTTATCATCCATATGTAGAATAAACTCATATTTATACAGAGTATGGTATTATTTGTAGCTTTAGGCTTCTACTGGGGGTCTTGATGTTATGTTGGCTGGATTTAGGGGGAGTACTGTGTATTAACAGTACATATGTCTTAATTATACAGCAATAGTAGAAGAGTGCTATATTTATATTTAATAAGACCAATGGTCAAGGATGTACCACTATCAATTAATTCAACCTCAAGCAATTTTGATGTACTTTTATTGATTTATTCTGTTATTTATTATTCCATTTCCTTGTCTATAGAATAAGAGAGTAAAGTTATTTTTACTAAATGGAAAAATATAGAAATAGAGTACTAGCCTCAATTATTTTCTGGTATATCACCCACATTTTGTGCCTTCATAAATTATTCATAAGCTGATATTGTCCCACTTATTAATTGTGTATTTGCTAACATTTTGCTTTTACCAATGTGAATGTACACTAACAGGTAGCTTTTATGCTCTGTTTAACAGTTTTCCTAGTACCTCTTGCAATTCTGACACATATTAGATGCCTCATTAATATTTTTAGAATGAAACAATAGATAAGGAAGTATACTACACTCTAGGTATATTAAATATATTCAATATACTAAATGAGCACTTACTTTGAATTTACTAGATACAGAGTACTTTTTAAAACATGAAAAATATGTTTTTTAAAGAGTTATGAAAAATAAGATTAGATAGGCATATGCTTAGTTTTCTTCTTATTCAAGACTTAGTTTAGACCTGATCTGTTTTTTAAAGAAAACTTAAAAAAACAAACATGCAGAATGCTTTAAGAGACTTAATGAAAAAATAATTTCCATTTTAAATGGTAAAATATCACCAAAAAAGTTATGACTTTCAACCTTTAAAAAGGTACAGAAAGATTATGTGTACTTTGAAATAATAAGAACAAAACTGTTTTTATTTAATAATTTATTTGGTACTGGTGATGGAACGCAAGGGTGCTTTACCACTGAGCTTCATTACTACTTTTAAATTTTTATTCTTTATTTTTAAATATTTATTTTTTAGTTATAGTTAGACACAATACCTTTATTTTATTTGTTTATTTTTATGTGGTGCTGAGGATTGAACCCAGGGCCTCACAGGTGCTGGGTGAGTGCTCTCCCTATGAGCCACAACCCCAGCTCACATTTTTCTTCTTTTGAGACAGGATCTTACTAAGTTTAAGAGTCTGGCCTTGAACTTGCCATCCTGCTGCCTCAGCCTCCTTGGTTGTTGGGATTATGGAAATGTACTTTTGTGCTCTGCAAAACTGCCTTTAATTCAGATGTTTGGCTTAATTTCAGTTCATTTCAAAACCTGATCATTTAATAAAACCACAGTTAATTAACATCTTAATTAATTAATTGACAGACTCTCCTATCAGTAATTACTTATATTTGTCCATCAATTCACATAATAATCTCTTCACTATAATTATTGATTATTCTACTTTCGAAATCTATAGCACAGCTGAAAGCAATTTTATGAGGGCTTCATAGTGTCAAGAAAACAATGAAATAAAATGTTAATTCATGCAATAATCCTCATGTTCTCATTCATCATTTAGTCAATCTTTGTTCATACATTTATTGAGTATCCACATTGAAAAGCTTGCTATAAAAACATAATAGCTATTTCTTGCAACACAGCCCCAAACCTTGCATACTATTATTAAAACAAAGAACTATACTCTATAGCTAGTTTTTAAGTCCCCAGTGTGTTTAAATATAGATCAGCTTAATTAACATTGAATATTTTTAATGTATTTTATTGTATATATGTTAAGGTATATATGATTTGAGATGTATATATATATATATATATATATATATAATTGTAATGCATTAGTTGACACAATAAAGTCAATAAGTATATCTCTCATTTTACAGTCACCTTTTTGTGTAGGAGTACCTAAAATCTCTGGAACAAAAAACAGCATTATTAATTATGGTCCTCATTTTTGGCTTCAGGACCATATGCTAAGGAAAATAAGCCAGAATAAAGAAAACAATGACATGTTTATCCTTATAAGCCCAATCAAAAAAAAAAAAAAAAGAAAGAAAGAAAAAGTTAACATTTTGGATAAAACCAGACAGTGACATACTTTCTTTGTTAATAAAAAGACACACTATGTATGAAAACCTACTACATTTACTTTAAAATGTTAGATAGATTTTTGTCACTCACCAGCTCTCCCAGAACTAATATTTATTGGATAATTAGTAAAACATAGCTATCTGCTCAGCAGAGATTTAAATCAGCTAAATTACCTCATTGAGTGTAAATAAAAACTCATTGATATTGATTTGCAATGAGTTATTAAAAAGTAATCTAAAATTGATGTCATTGGATATCTTTATATAAAGGATTGTTAGGAGGAGGAGTTTATATGTGATACTGTAGGGGAGAGAAGCATTCATGTTATTTATCAAGGTCATGTCTATTCTCTGTATACGGCAGGTGCATTTGTAATATACCATACTCTAAAAAGTGCTGGATCAAGGTTTTACCAGGTCACAGTTTCATCATCCAAAGTCAATGGCTGCTGTCTAAAGATTTGCAACTACAGCAGAGACATTGAAATTTGTTACAAATGTCTAAGGGTTCCCATTCCAACTTCTGCCATATGAAAGGATTAATGCCATGCCATTTAAAAAAAATGTTTTATCTTGCATTAACTTTCTTGATGATTAGTAGAGCTTTAATCAAGTAGGATAGAAAGACCAGCTATTCAAACTACTGAATACTGAAAAGGTCACAGTATTGCAGCAAACTCCCATAATTTACTGTCTCCTATTACATACTCTAAAAATGATCACATTCCTTTCTCAAAGGCAAAACACTATTTGACAAAGTCACCATACTCCCTGAATCCAGATCTAATTTAGGACTAAGCTGGTAACATTATGTTACCTGTATAAAGCATTACTCCAAAGAATACAACATAATGGAATTATATCAAACCCACCAATTTCAATTTACAACCATGATTATCACTAAGGTTGTGAAATTAAAAGAAACACATGTTATAACTAATATGAAAAATGTTTTTTTGATCCCTAGATGGCACATGTTTAATAACTGAACTGTTTCACTCTCCAGGTGCAGCAGTCGGGATTCCCACATACATCCTCTTATTAAGTTAGCTCATGCCATCCTTAATATCAGAGATTCTCCCTGGATGCCATTCTTGGGGTGATGTCCTCCACTTTTTCCATTGACTTTTCTCCATAATGGTTTCTACAGCTTGGGAATAAATGTTGTTAATTTCCTAGTTCATGAGATCATAACTGGAGGGCATATCCTTGAGACTTCTTAAATTACTCTTGGATGTTTTCTCTTTTCTCTAGAGCATTTAGGCTGTTTCACCCTCCCATTCTTTGAATGTATCCATAAGTCATAGCTATTTTCTCTAATTTTTAAGAACACAAGCCTAAAAATTCAGTGTTCCTCTCAGAACTTTCTGTCAGGGAGTGAGTATGCTCAATCCATCTTTTAAACTAGAAATTCATTTAAATTTAAATTTTAAATTATAAACATATTCTCATACATTTTCATTTTAGGCTATTTTGGATTACTTAATTTATTATAAGTTATTTTGATATAGTATGTTTTTCATTTGTTTATTCACAACTGCTGCATCCTATTTTAACCAGGAATCCAGATCCACATTGTATTATTGATTTTCACCTATTTGCTAAACTTCATATTGAATTATTTCCCTTAGCATTTTAATGAAAATCATATAGAATCTCAAAATGTTTCTGTTTTGAAAATCAGTAAATAACTATCAATATTAAATGAATAAATACAACTATGGCTTTTAGAATGTGTGCCTTAAATTTTAAGCTTATAAATTCAAAATGTGTACACGCAAATTGAATAAAAAGTATAGGCTATATATAATGCCGATTCCTGTACCTAAATATTGTCTATCAACCCCAGACTTCATATTTGGATCATGTAGAGAGTTTTATAAAGGCCTGATGACCACAAAATCCAATTTAAATCAGAGTTAGTGGGCTTTGGATTTTGGCATCAATATTATTATAAGTTCCCAAATGATTCTAATTGTATTCATGGTTGAGAAATCCTGATCTAAGAGAATTGCCCATTTGGGAAAGGCCCACACTTCACACATCCTGTATACCCAGTGTTTTGCCACCATAATTACACATCTGTCATTTTAGCTCACTGAGGTCATACTGCTATTACCTTTTGCTTCCTCATAATAGTGGTATGGAAAAGCCTTTCCCTTCTAACTCCATATTCATCACAGGTCTTTCTTCTTCCCTTGAAAAAAGATCCTGTTTTAAAATCCTACATGAAATTTATTTGGCCAGTCTGAAGGACAATTCCAAATTAGTTCTGAAGCAGAACTAACAGCATATACCTGACTACAATGATTATGAGCTCTGCCTACTTCTCCTGGGTTTCATTTGAGAGCTTGCCACTCAGACTTTCACAAGGGCAAAATGGAACATTTCTGATGGTCTTTAATAGACATTATGTATCAAGATCCAAGAAAAAAAATCATTGATTTTTATACGGTTCAATGAGATAAAATTCTATACAGATTTGAATCAAAACTTAGTGTACATTTCTATTAGATACCAAGTGAATTACGAGACATTCAAAGGCTTAATAAAGACTGCTAAATTTCACAGATATAGAATTTAGTAAATAAATATGGTTGAAGTCTCAAATTTGAAATTGTAATCAATAGTCTTAAAGTAACAACAGAAATTTACATCAAAATAAATACTTTGTTAAATGTTCAGTTGGAACAAGAAATATTGAGACCTGTTTAAACTATACATATTGATTTAAAAGAAGAAATGGAGTTGCAATAACAATGCAATGAATGTCTTAGTTCTGCATTAAAATCCAAATCACTCTGGGCTTAACACATTCAAGAAATTTTGGATTAAATTGTTAGCAAGAATACAGTGAGGATAATCTATTGCATTATAAGTACCCCTAAGAGAAATACTCAAATGAACAAAGGACATTATACTACAAAAAGATTATAAAATGTGTTGTATAAAGCTATGTGGTTAAATCTATAAAACTGTCTATTGTGTAAGAACTGCTTGCAGGAATAGGTTAATTCAATATGGTGAACGTAATAGCAATTGGATTCAGTCAAGAATTCCAGATATCAAGATTATTAAAATAAAATGAACACTTCTCAAATTTGATGTCAAACAAGCAGGGGAAAAAAAAACCTTTAAGTACTATTTCTCCTCTGAAAAGTTAACTTTCAAAATGTTTACAGCCATATTTTTTAGAATTTATATAAGGAGAGAAATGTATAAAGTTATTTTGTGGCCTGACAAAAGACAATTTGAAATGACAATCCAAAAAGAATTCCACAGACATTCTAAAATCCCCAAACGACTACTCCATACAAAGTGGCCCCTGGCAATATTTGACCTCTTTTCCTACCCTCCCATTTTTTATCCCTTTCCAGCCATACTGTCTGGCTCAAACTCCAGTCACACTTGACTTTACTTATAGCCTCAAAATTCCTCTTCCCTTTGTCCACAATCTGTGGATACCAACCAACTGAGCTCCTGTGTTTAAAAAGTCTTCCATTAAGAGTACTAAAATAGCACCTTTCCCCACTCCCCATCAGTGTCTATACTCTAATCCTGCTTTAGTTTTCTTCAAAGAATTTACTTGATATTATATATTTAGGACTCGCTTTCTCCCATCTCTACTAGGATACAAGCTTTATGAAGGCAGAGATTTTTGCCTTTTGTTTTTATTAATTTAATTTACTAAATACTCTTAAGAGGTCTAATTTGTATACCATAAGGTATACACATTTTATGAATAAATTCAGTTATTTTTAGCAAATTTGAAAGTTTTGTGTATATCACCACGATCCAGTTTTAAACTGTGTTCTCCAAAATGTATTTATAGCAGTCAATGCACCTCTAGTACCAGACAAATATTAATCTGTTCTCCATCTCCACAGATTTGCTGTTTCTTTACATTTTATATAAATGGAACCATATATTCCACAACTTTCTGTTTTATTTACTGTTGTACTCTACCTAAAACAGGCCCAGGTACATAAAAATTTGCAATGAAAATACAAGGGAACATCAAGGCAGATTCTGGACTAAAATTTATAAGGCTACAATGAATAACTCACAAGTAACTTCCTTAACTACCAGCTTGAATTTAAATTTTCTTAACAAAGGGGAAAAGGAAATGGGAAGGAGGAGAGAAGGTATTATCAAATTAAAAAACTAACATATGGGGGATAAATTTGTGAATCTTGCATATCCATTAAAATATGGATTCAGAAATCTCGAAGATATCGATGCATATTTTGTACTAAGAACCTGAGGTATAGCAGCAAATTCTTTACTAAAATAATGGGAAATTTTAAAAACTGCAGGTATAAAAGTAAATTTTTTCTTATTTGCCTAGATTATTATTCTTATAATAAGATAATTCAAACATCAATACTTTATTCTAGTCATTTCACATCACTAGCCATAGATATAAAATGTAATAATAAGTTGTTTTATATGAATGCTGGGTAAAAAATTCCTTCAATCTCCATTTTGAAACTCTCATTCACTTAATTATGGCTCCTAAAAATGAACTTTTACACCCATAGTTATCTCTATGTCAAGATTTTGTTCATACATTGGAGTGATTATAGAAAGTGAAATTACGTTCAGAGTAAGACCAGTCACTGTAATGCCAGTTTCATAAATCATGAAGAATATTTCACTTATGTACAGTTAATCTGTTTTTTATTTTTCAATGTTTTGCTTTATTTTTATTTTTTATTGTGCCAGTGCAGGGTCAATTTTTTTTTTCCTTTAAACTTTTCTCATGAATTTGAGGATGAACAATAATTGGCTAATGCTTTGGAGGGCTAGAATTTGAATTGGAATGAGCAGTTCACTACTGTTTTCATTAAATCCCTGGTATCACTTGAGTGATTAACAAACAAAACTCTCTCTCTCTCTCTCTCTCTCTCTCTCTCTCTCTCTCTATATATATATATATATATATATATATATATATATATATATATAATATATATATCTATTTTTTTTCCTTTTAAGCCCCTTATCTATGAGAAAGACCATGAGGTGAGTAAAGTTCATTTACTTCTATTAAGAATTCTAGCTAAACACTTTGCTAATTTATCTTACTCAAAACATTTATGCTTACAGGAATTTGATAAGTATATTTTTGTGTGTGTATGAGGGGGGCGGGGCAAGGATGTGTTCATTTCATAGAAGGATGTTGAGTGGCAAAATGAGATAAATCATGGACAGGAAATTTGAATGCTCATGAACTGTAACTTAACTCATGTGTTCCAGTATTTGCCAGTTCACTTAAATACTTCAAATTTATTTTTTAAATTGTTTCTACCCTTCCCCTGAGTATCCTAGTCAATAAAAGAAGGTGAGCACTATGATTACAAAGAGAAGACTTGGTATAACAGTATCATTAAAGGACAAAGAATAGTACTTCTTGAGAACCTGTTAGGTTCCAAGTACTCTTTTGGCTTATAAATGTTATTTTATGCAAATAATAAATCTCATGAGATTTTTTTCTTATTAAGCTATGCACAAACACACTGATAGATAAATTTACTGACACAGATATAAAAGTAAATATCAGCTTTGTCAATATTATTTATGGTGTTGAAGAATGAGAGTTTGGTTTTGCATATTTTCTTCATGAAATCACTGGTTTAAGTGAATTGGTATCTTTTCTTACCATTATTCTTTCCTTCTTTTTATTTGCTTTGTTCTTAACTTTCCCTGTATTTTACTTTGCTAATTTTTTTTTTTAGGTTAGTAGTGTATCTTGTTGATTTAGACCAGAATTGAGAAACTATTGCCAGATCCAAATGTGAATCATAGGCTTTTATTCCATAACACTTGAGCTCAGAATGGATTTTATATTTTTAAACCACTATAAAAAATACATAACAATGAAAGAAGTAGGCAAATAATACATGACAGAATCTGTAGATGGCTCATAACAAACACCTAAAACCTATACCATCTAGTTTCTACAGGAAAGTTTGTCAACCTCTGATTTAGAGAATTTACATTTGATGTATTTATTGATATTGTTTATATTAAATCTACCACCTTAGTTTGTTTTCTATAGGTCTCATCTGCATTTATTTATTCATTTTCATCTTATTTCCTTACCACATTTGGGACTGAGTTTTTTTATACTTTGTTTTTATCTTCACTATATTATTATAGTTGTAATTCTTGTGTTTTTTAATTCTATTGATTACCCTCCGGTAAATAATACATGCATTTACTTATCACAATTCATTCTCAAATACTATTTTATATTCTTAAATACTATAAACACTTTATGAAATACCCGGTCATTTTGCTCCTCATTTTTTTATCCTATTGTGGTGATATATGGAGTTTTATAATTTTAGGAATGCATACATTATTATCAGTTTTGCTTTAAACCACTAGTTATCTGGCAAGGATATTTAAAAAATTTAAAAATCATTTTATATTTTTTTCATATTTTTACCAGTTCTCTCACTCTGCTTATTTGAGTGAATACATACATTGTCATCTGATAACAATTTTTATTATTTCCAAAGAATTTTCCTGAACATTTCCTATAATATGATTTGCTTAAATGAATTCTTTTAGCTTTTTTGTTTGTTTGTTTTCATCTAAAGAGTTTCTATGTTTTCCATGTGGGGAAAGTTTTTAGTTTCCTTGCAGCATTTTAAAGAAGTTACTCCATTGTGTCTTGTCTTGCATTAAGATAAATAATCTGTTCTAATTCTTACCTGAGTTTCTTCATGTGAAACATGTTTCCACCCTCCAATAGATAATTTAACATTTGGTAATCATAAATTTTTTTAATGATTATGTTATGATCCACCCAGATGGGACTATTTAAGTGTTACTTTTGTTTTGGCTTTTTGGACTTTCTGTGTTTGTATATTTAGTTATCCCCCTTTGTTCTCTTCTGTTTTTCTAGAGATGTTTGATACTTTTCCAGAGGTCATGGAATTGCAACTCATTTTACATTTTGTCTCTTTTCTCTCTGCACTTCATTTTGGAATGTTTCCAAAGCTATGACTTCAAGTTCACTGACTTTTTTTCTTCTTCTTTAGTTTTTAATTCTTTCAGGGTATTTTTCCTTCCTAAGTTTTTTTTTTTCATTCCTAAATGTTCCATACAATTTTTTTGAAATGTATTTATTTCTGTATCCTTGTTCTAAATTTTAAATATTTCTAAATTATGAATATATAAAATGCTGCACCCTTTAAAGTCTGATGGTTAGCTTACATGATCCTTGAGCATTATTATGAAGGGGATTTCTGGAATAATCTTCCCAGCTTCACAGCTCAAGGTGCTCTTTACCCTGTATCTGTGACAAGTTATTTGTTGCTCAGAGCTATTCTGGTTCAGGAATATCATCTACCTCCAGTCCCAAATTTTGGACGAGATAGTGCTCTGCTTTGTAGATGTTATAATTAGTGTTTGCAGACTCAGCTGGAATCTGATATTTCTCCCAACCAATTTCACCTCTAGTATTTCTGTGCTTATGGATTAAGTCTGTTTCCCAGTGATTATCTCTCTGTGTTGGATTCTTTCCTTTGGCAGAGGTTGCAATGGTCACTTTTGTTTGTCAACTTGGCTACAGGACCCAATTATTCAATCAAACCTCACTCTGCTGCTGTGATGATGTTTTGTAGCTGTGATTTACATCTATAATCAGCTTTGTTTAGAAGAATGGGATTATTCTAAGTAAATTGGGTGAGTCTGATTCAATGAGGGAAAAGTCTTTAAGAACTGAGATTTCTCTGAAGGAGTTCCCCCAGTGAACTGAAGCTTGGCTTCATGGCTGAAAAATCCTTCCTGCCCTTCCTGCCTGCTTGCCTTATGGGGTGAGATGAATATCAGAGGTAACCCAAACTCACATAAAATAGCTTTTGATATTTCTAAGGTTCTTGAGAGTCTCACATGCTTTTCAGAGACCATGAATACTTTTCCAGTTTTTCAAATTATTCTTGAAGCTATCTTCTCAAGTTAGTACTCAAAATACAGTTCTTCACTTTCATAAGTATGGTGGTCTCGGAGTGACTGTTCAGCCTCTTCTAAGGAATGTAGTGAGTGTGCATTATCTAACTTTCAGTGACTTTGGGATCAACTTCAGTGTTTACACCAAGACAGCTCTTAGTCAATAACAGGATAGTTGGGCTAATAGAACTGGGCAATTCAAGCCCATGTAGGACTTCTAATGAGCAATATTTGTTAATGTTTAAGGAGCTATTTTTTTTTTTTTTGCTAATCTCAGCCTCATTTGCTTGATTGAGACTCTCTTAGAAGTGCACTGCACCTCCAATTCTTTAATCACTACTTTGTAGTGTTTTAGGTGTTTAATTTTCATTCTTTATGTAATGTTGGCATTTTATCCCTACATATTTTTATCAAAGATCCTGGATCAACTTTATTCATTTTATCTTGAAGAATTATACATATTTTCAACCAGTTTTTGTTTCCACTGTCCTTTTTTTTTTATTTGTTCTAATTTCAACCAGTTTTCAACTGGAAAAACTTGTTCACAGTCCTGAAGCTTATTAACATGTATGACATTTGGTTAGTACCCATATTAAATACTTTTTTTTTTCTAATTTTCTTTCTTTTTCTTTCTCTTGCTCTTTTCTTCTATTATTGGTTTTAAATAATACTGTATTTGGACATAATACTTTTGAACACTATCTCAGAAATTTTCATACAAGTTTGAATAATTTCATTCTATCAAGAATATTGTTTCAAAAGTATTTTTCATTTTTTTCTAAAATTTGTGTTCCTTCTTTGTTATTTTCTTTTATTTTGCTTTAAATTTGGATATTCACATCTTACTTTACATTGTGGTATCATCATGTAACCATGTCACTTTGATTCAAAATCCTGTATTGCAATATACTACTTTTTAAAGTAAGAAAATTATTTTTAAATATGATAATTGCTTTTGAAGGCAAACTACAGGAGGCAATTCCTCTCATGTTTGATTAAAGAACTTGATGTGTAAATATCATCAAGAATTCTCAGAGGTAAAAGATAAAGATAAAACAGATATTGTAAGCCCAAATAGTTTTCAGGTATAAATTGTTACCCTTGAGTGTAATTGTAGAGGAAGAACTTGGATGAGATTTACTCCTAAGACCCAAAGCATGCGAGAGAAAACCTCTTCAGTTAGTAATATTTTGACAGGATTCACCTAGAACTTTTACATTTTTGTATATAGGGTCTTAGGATTAATTTTCCTGGCTTCTTCAAACCTGTATTCCTTTATATTTTTCCTACAACATTCACAATAAAAGAGTATATTTCATTCCTCTCCTAGATCCTTTGAGAATGAACTAAATCTAATATTTAATTATAAACAAAATATAAGAAAAAAACAACTGCATAATTATTTATCAAATGCCCCCCCACACACACACACGCACCCCCATGTTTATCTTTTATGAATTGTCCTTGTGCTAGGAATTTGATATAATTTATTTCATTTAATTTTACTTGACATAATTTATTTCATTTAATTTTCACACAAATACTTCAGCTACTAATATTTGTAATCTAAGAAGCAGAAAACTGGTTTAGGTAATTAACTAACTTGCAAAATTTTTTACATCAAATAACTACCTGGCTTTGTACTCAAAATTAAATTTACCAGGTTGCTAATATTGTGTTCTTTCAACTACATAACATTACCTTCCAAAGAGGAATAGGACATAGTCTTTGCCTTCAATGATAATTTAGTCAATTGGTATAACTCAAAAGCAATAAAAATAATTATGATATATGAAAATGTATGAATATGTCTAATTCTAACTTCAGCTGTCAGTCTGCTGACCCTTGATTCTGCACCTTGCTTTTCCATGTCTTCTCCATGGAGCTCCTAGTAAATGTTTTATAGTTATGCCTTATTTCCAATGTATTCCTCCCTTTAAAGCAACCTATTATCTCTAAAACTATACTTTATAATATGCATAAGTGATAACCTATGAATAATGCACAGTCTACACAATTGAATTGATTTGTTGAGAAGCTCACTTATTGATTAGTAAGAAACAAATAATTTTTCATAGGTTAACTGAAATATCATAAATAGTTGTCTGGTTGAAAAAAAAAAACTTAAACACCTATGGAGAAAATCACTAGGGTGTTAATAAACAAGGGGCTGAGTTGAGTGGATTTGAATTTTAGGAACTGATGAAAAGGAGGAGGGCCTGGCAGGAGGGAAGACAGTGGCAGAGGACCTAGTCTAGAAATAAAGGTGATCATCTGAAACGAGATGAAGAGCCCAGGGGAAAGCAACAGTGTGGCTTATAAGAAATAGCAAGTAAACTACATGATAATAAGGTAAAAATGGCAGCACTGAGAATAAATTAGACCAGTAGACCTTGTGTGTGAGTGTGTGTGTGTGTCTGTGTGTGTGTGTGTGTGTGTGTGTGTGTGTGTGAGAAAGAGAAAGAGAGTATGAATCGTTTATGAAGAAACAATAAGATGCCAATAAAAACTATGCATTGCACAGCCCCGAAGTCTGCTATTTTTTTTTTCATTTTCTATTTTATAGCATTAGTAACCTGGATCTGTTCATTAAATGCTAGCATACTGTCTCACAGGTTGCCTGTAGGGTAGCCAAGGGAGGGAAGTTTGAGAACAGCATGGTCCTACATGGTGAGAGATGGAAAGCCAGGTATGCAGGATGATTCCGTAAGTTTCCAACTCTATAATCTTGTAATTATTAACTTAGAAAGAATAGAGAAGTAGGTTGGGGTTAAAGATTAAATTTTTCCTTCTAGAATTAGCAAATTGAATTGTTAATGGGTTTATGAATAAAAGCCAAGATCAAATTAGTGTAGAATCTTTCCTGTTTAAATCTATGGAATGTTTGCTTCTGGTAAGCAGAATGCTCACTTTTACAAAACAGAAGCTTCTGAGGAGATGATGGTTTAAGATCTTTGTTACTCTTTTCTGAATACTTATTATCAAGTGTGAACACTTATTTTGTGATGCATTTTCCTTTGGAAATATATACTACTTCTCAACTATATTATATATGATTCTTCCACCTCATTTCTTTACCAGTCCAATATTACTTTTGTTCAATTACAATCACAAATAGCCTTATTTTCCAGATTTTTTTTAGTAGTCTTTCCTACCTCATATTGGGTGTCAAAGCGGTTCCTTTTAAGAATGTAAAATAAAAGTAGCTCTTGCCGGCTGCTGTGGCACATGCCTGTAGACCCAGAGGCTCAGGAGGCTGAGATAGGAGGATCACCAGTTTAGAGCCAGCTTCAGCAACAGTGAGGTGCTAAGCAATTCAGTGAGACCCTGCCTCTAAATAAAATACAAACTAGGGCTGGGGATGTGGTTCAGTGGTTGAGTGCCACTGAGTTCAATCCCCAGTATCCATCTCCCCCCAAAGTAGCTGTCTATTGAACTTTGGAAACGTGTACCAAGAAATATTAGCAAATAATTTCTGTTTCTCAGTAATATGTCACATCATTGTTTTTCATTGACTGAATTCTTTTTAAATAAATTTCCAGAATGCATAGTGAAAGCTAAAAATCATTTTGTGAGTTTTGGTTTTATTTATTCACTTGATTAGCTGGGATTGGCTTCCTTCCATATGAACCCCTACCTTTTTTTTTTTTTACAAAAATCAACCATCAGGATATAAAAATGAGCATTCAAACTTTAAATATGCAATAAAACTCTGTATAATTGAGTGGAAGTATAATGGGAGAATTTCCATTAGTGAAAGTAAAAATTGTATCTTCCTTGTAGAGCCACATCAACCATAGTTTTCAGACCTCATTTCCCACTTAAGATAACGATATTTAGAGAGAAAGAAATTTATGATGAAGCAATTATCTTGGCTAAAGGTGTCACTCATGGAGAGGTATGGAATACTGCCTAGAGGAAATGTACTAGAATCATATATAGGTGATGTAGAATCCACATCTGCTACTTAATTGGTCCCAAGACTAAAACACTTAGTACTCTAAATCACATGTATAATATTTTGAAATATGGTTATATCCTAAGGAGAGTGAAAAATGTACATGGAGGACATAGAGTTAGGGTAAAGTAAGACCTCGCTCATCAGAGCTAAGAATATTACTAAAATTTCTTTTTTTTTTATTCTCCAGAATTTGAGTGTTAGAAGTTTTTTTAAAAAGTGGTTTTATAATGAATAAATTAATTGGATAAAAAAGTGACACTTGTGCAGGTAAAGGAATTGCTTGCCTTTGGGTCATCTGGAAACTTTCAAGAGGCCTCACAGAAAAAGATAATATATATTATGTATATAGATTTCACCTTAAAACATTCATTTTATATTGCTTTATTCCATGACCACTTAACTATAACCTCCTTGAAGAGGACAATATCCTATTTCTCTTTAGAGGGTAATGTGCAGAGGCTATATACAAAATTTGCAAGTGGCTATCACCCCACTCCCAGTTCCTTAATAGGCTTATGTTTCCCTTTTGATAGTAACACAATCTACTATTAAAAGGATAGTGAGTTTTCATGTGCATACTTTGCAATCTTGCATTCTATTTTCCAGGTCAGTTTCTTAAAAACAAAAAAAAAAGTCATTGTGCTTTCTGACTCTCTTCATCTTATCTGTTATTTTTCCAGTGATTCAGTGGATTTTCATGATAGCCTTTATGTGCAGTATCGTGATATTCTTTAGCCACAGAGCAAAGTCATTCACTAATGCTCCCACTCACACAGGAATCAGGATGGGAGGGACTGTTGGAGAGAAGACTGCATGTCTTAGAACATCTTTCATCTAAAATAAAATCAACTATAGGAAAATTACAAGCACTCAACATTTTCGTCAGAGTGGGTTTGTATTTTTCAGAAAGTAAGAGATAGAGCAGCAGGGGTAGCTTTTAAAAATACAAGAAAAAATGGCACAGTATGGCAGAAAATCAATAGTAATAGTTTATTCATAAGGCAAACAGTATAATTAGTTGAATCTGACACTTTCTGTACATCACAAATTCCATGTTCCACTAAGGACTGGCAGATTAATTACACAGAAACTTCAGTCAGCAGATTCTCTTTCCATGAAAAATTGCTAAAGAGACAAACACTTCTTGAGTGATGCTCTCTGTTGATTACTTTAAAAATGAAATTGTTGATAAAATGTCAGTATAAAAACATTAATGATTTATTAATAATTCATTTCTTACATATTTGTATGAATTTGCTTTTCAAAATATCTTTCCTGGTTATATATGTTCAGATGTATTTTTCTATTTCTCTGGGAAATTCATTGGATTTAGGTACAGTTTTGGCCAATTTTAGGTATCTATTAGCTCTAAGACTTGCTTCATTCATTCAGTTTCTTTTTTTAATAAATCAGAAATTTATTAAAAATTTCTTTGAAATATAATTGGTATTTTTACTTTGAAAGTAAATGAAACAGGGTACATTTACAGGTCAAATGTGGAGAGTCAAAGAGATAAAAAGGTGACAATTGGAAATCAGTATGGCCACTGTCCTGCATAAGCTTCAGACTCCCATTCTAGAAATGTTGAGGAATCATGTTACTCTATGGCTCTGCTTCTATAAAAAGACTTCCCTAGTTTGATGTCATCTGCAGACATCTCATCATCATCAATGCCTGGAAGCACTTATGGCACTAAGTAACTACCTTTTAAGATCATAAAAAAAAAAAAGATGGAATCCTGCTTAGTGTCTACATGACATCTACTTAGTTTTTGAAGGTCTTACTGCAGAGTTACAGAAGGAATAAACATCTAGTTACATCTAATAAACTCCATCCCTTATTGCTGATTCTAAAGAAACCTGGCTTTATTATATTCACTTAAAACTTTGCTTTATTTTCTACTAATGTTTTTTTAATATTGGTCCCTTTGATGGCTATAGTGGTGTTTTATAAGGTACTCTCTTATTTTTGTTTACTTGAGTGAATATTTATACACATGTTCTTTAGGCTTCAGATATTTTCATTTCGTTGTCAGGAGTTTAATATGCATATGTAGAAAAATGCTGACAAGTCAGTGCACTTATCTGTGTCTCAGAGAGAGGATGATGGGTCGTAAACCCAGATATTAAAACAAGCATCCAAGAGTTCATTGCTTTCCATCTGGATTCCTGGAGATTTTTCTTTTCTTTAAATAAAACAAGCAGCAGAAGGGAGTCACGTTAATTACTCTTTTATACATCATATCTACTTGTACCAATGCAATTCCACGAAGTAATACAAAAATCAATATAATTGCTGGCATGTATTGAGGAGTCATTCTGTGCCAGGCAGTCTTCTAAATGCTGCTCGTGAATCAATGCACTTAATCCTCAACACCATCTTTTGAGGTGGACACTAGCATTATCCTGCTTATTCAGATGAGATTTCTAAAGCACACAGTGATAATACTTTTTCAATATCGCTCAGTTGGTAAGTGGTAAAGATTAAATTCACAATCAGAAAGTTTGGCTTTGAGGATCCACACAGTTAATTACCATGCTATACTCTCTTGTGACATAAGTCTGACACCTGGAAGAGCAGAATGATATGGAAGGTATCAATGCTCAGCTTAAAGAAATTGGTGAACATCATCCACCCCAAAGAATTATTCAAAATTCATCTGATTTATGAAACCTCAAGTAATACAGGGATTGGTAAATCTAAGTTCTGTTTCTAGAACAAATGAGGAGTAAATTTTAAGGAAATATTTTTAAAAAAGAAGAATATATAACTTGATAATAAATATTATAATTATATGCATCAATTGAATTCAAAATTTAAATGAGATTATTCTCTAAAATAATTAATTACCAAATTGATAAAATTGAATTATAAAATGTAGTTGGTAATGATGCCTAGGAAAATTGTCAGAAATATTAAAATACTACCAAGAAAAACCACAATGTCTTGACATGTTCACTGGTAAGATATTTTTAATATCATGAGAGAAAAAGTGTTGACATGATCTTTTTTAGACCATGAAAGAAATGTAAAACTAATATATTCATCCTATGAAGTTAACATATTAATCACAAATTAAGAAAAAACTTGGTCGAAAACATAAAATGTTATGCCTGTTTCAAACATGTACGCATATGTAATAAAAATTCACAGAGAAATACTAATGACTAGAATAAAACATGATTCGCCATTAGCAAAAGCTGTTATTCAGGAATGCAAGTTACTGTCAATAAAAAGCATACCATTAACTTAACGTGCTGAAAAGAATAACTTAAATGAGCTGTGTCAAGGATTGAAATTGAATTTAATAGTATTATGGAATGATTATTCTTCAACAAAATATTTGAAATAAAAAATTTAAAACGTCCTTTTTATCTTCAGAAAATATAGTTTCTTCTTCATTTTTATTAAGTATCCTTTGCAAAGTTTAAATTGGTCAATTACACAATCATTAAAATAAAATTTAGAATAAAAAATAGTAGAAAGTACAATTAATTATATTGTGTAGAGGTAACATTATTTTAGTCCTAACAACTCAAAAAAAATTTTTAAAGACTATTAGCTTAAAACTAACCCAAATTCAGTGATATTTTGGATAATTTTATAAAAGTCAGGTGGGTAGAGGTGTACACCTGTAATATCAGCACCTGGGGAGGCTAAAAGAGGAGGATTATAAGTTCAAAGCCAGCCTAAGCAATTTAGCAAGGACCTACACAACTTAATGAGACCCTATCTCAAAATTTAATTTTTTGAAGGGCTAGGAACATAGTTTAGTGGTAAAGTTCCCCTATATTTAATCCTTAGTACCAAAAAATAAAATGAAATGAAATTATATTAAGATTTTTTAAAAAAATCTCAAAACCCCAGCAATTCCAGACAGGGATGATAACCAGCCATGGAAGCAGAGATGTGAGAAATCCTCATCAGTACATCAGTTAGGGTCAGCTTCTTACCTGAACTCAAAGCTGAAGTGAAAAGGGAGTGAGCCAGTTGAATCAAGAAAGGAGATTCTCAGTAAATAGGATGTAAGTGAAACTTTGCATTTGCCTGGATCCCTTTTCAATTTTCTTTATTTATTTGAGTCTTTTGCAACACCACTTTTTTTTTTAATTTTCCTGTGATAGTCTTTCCTGCTTGTATCTTATATTTGAAACATTTTATCAAGTTCCAGGACCCCATTCCTATCTTAATTCTTTTGGCTTTTATAATTGATAATTTATCATTTTAAAGTCATCTGTTGCTTTGTAATAAATTAATTTGAAACACTCTTGACTTTCACTGGGGCCCCAGATGAAAGGCAGGACAATCAGACTGAATAAATGGGCAACTTTTTTAAAAAAAAAAAAAAACCTCGGAAGGATTTCAGTTGAATTCTGTAACAGCTCAGGGTTAATATGGCTCCATTGGGTTTTCTGTCTATGATGAAGTGTTAGGGGTAAATGGACTGAAGACAACTCATAATTCTTATTTCTAGTTTTCCCACTTTATATTTTTCAATCCAATGCTACACTGAGAAACCTGTTTCTCCCCTCATCTCTTTCATCAGAGAACAATTTCTAAAACTACAATAAGCTAGTTTTAAAAATAAAAAATGTGTGTATATGTGCAGAGGTCTGTGTTCCTGTGTTTTACCCAAATAAGTAAATTGCAATCCAACTCAATTCCATAAAGGATATGGTTCTGGGAACCATTAAAAAACCCAAGTACTAAGGATGGTCTGGGGCATTCTCACATACCTTTACCTTGCCTATATTCACAGGGGTCTAAATAAAGGGTTTCAGGGACTGAATTTTTGTTGGCATCCCCTTCAAAATCTTATGTCGAAACCTTTATCCTCAACATGACTGTTTTGGAGATGGGGACTGTGAGGAGGTAATAAAAGGTCCAAAGGGGGGCGGTGGCTAGAGCAATAGAGCCTGTTCTCTCATAGGAAAAGGAAGAGGCGGCACAGCTCTCCCCCTCTACCAGGTGAGGACACAAATCAGGAAGAGAGAACTTACCAAGAACCAAATCAGTCAGCACCTTGACTTCTCAGCCTCCAGAACAATAAGAAAGGGATGCTTGTCATTTCCATCATCACGTACAGTATTTTGTTATGGCATCCCAAGCAGACTAATTCAGAGGTGTATTTTGAAACTGAACATTTCAGGAAATCCTCAGCAATTAAAAAGAACAGAACAAATATGCAAAACAACATAAGTTACCCCAGTCTAAGGTTCCAAGGACACACATAACTGTGTCTTTCAAGGGAAACACTGCCTGCAAAATCACTGGATAGTAGTGGAACCACTGATGGACAGATCAAAGTTTATGGTGAACATAAGGCTTGGGCTCCAAAGAAGAGTCACAATTTCATATCCAGAAATATTTGTTTGTGGACTTCAGTCATGTCTAGATAGTTTATTGTGCTTTAATTTGACCTTTAGTTCTTACAAGTAGAGCATTTTAAAATGACATGAATAGATAGATAAACATATATGTGTGATTGAACATTTTTAGATACTATTATATCTGTCCATATACATGTATATATGTTACACATTTTGCATTATCATCGAAGAAGTATTTTGAGATGATATCCTTAGATCAATTTTTAAGATAATAAACCAAGACACACATTTATAATAAACACACCATCCCATGATTTATAAATTAAATAACAAGAATTCATGTCCATTTAGAATGTCCACTGAAGGAGATTGAAGTATATTGTGGTGTTCATAACACAAAATTCTGTATATGCCAAAATGATGAAGAACACATTTGGATAAATAGTGAACTGTTCTGAATGAAATCTCTAGTCAGACTTAATTTGAAATTTGTAATTTTTAATTATTAGTAATAGCAACATTTTTGCAAAAATGTTTTAGTTTATTTCCCCCTCTCTCCTCCTCTCCTTCCTCTCCTCCTCTGCTACTTCATCTGCCTCTTCCAAAAGGAGTCCACTGAATTAACCAGATGTCAGGAAAATTTGTTTCAATACATTGTGAATGAATACCAAAATCCTTTTGGGGTTGTATTGTGTTTTGATCTGAATTGGAAATGTTCAAAAAAAAACAAGCTGCATGTGAGCCTGTCTTCCATATGTCATGTGTGCTCAGAGTGATTTCTGCTTCTCCACGACCTTGGCCCTCCATATGACCCCACAGAGTTCCCATTATACTTCCATCATCTCAAAGCAGGTCTGCAGCTTTATCACCTCATATGACTTGCCTCATTACCTTAATACTTACTACATCAAATTTCAAAACTGTGAGGGATGTGATCAGACTATCTGAGTTATTTTTGTGTTATGTCATATTTTAGGGCTCTGTCTCATGTATTAGTCACCTCTGTATTGTATAACTCCTTGTATAATCAATGATGGTCAGAGAGAGGAGAGTTAGTGGTAAAAAGAAGACAGGGACAGTTGTGCCTTAAGGTAGTTTTGTGCCACTCATTCAGTGATTTGTCCAAGATCATTTATCAAGTGCCTGTGTTTCAGATATTGCTCCAGGCCCTGAGTTGTAGCTGTTATCAGAACACACCAAGTCCTTCTCTAATATTGGATGTACTCAAGAAGAAAGGGACATGTAAACATGACAGGAGGTAATAGGTCCTAGGGGGAGGGGGCAATCACAAAGCAGTCAGGATACATGTTTAAACGTGATAGGGCTTCTGCTATCCCTAACGTTATCAGAATCAACCTCTCAGATAGGGTGACATTTGAAAAGAGACAGCAAGGTTGAAAAAAAGGAAGCCAGACAGTGTCTGGGGAATGGTGCTGGAGATGCCCTCTGATGTGGGCATGCTTGGGAAGTTACAGAACAGCCAAGGACGACAGTGTTACTTCTGCAGGGAGTAGAAGAAACGCAATAAAAAATGAGGTCTGAAAGGAGGTGGGATTTGAGGACATAGAAAGGACTTTGGCACTTTTTTAGATGAAAATCTACATAAGCAATTGAACAAAGAATTGGCATCATTTATTTTATGGTTTTAAGAAAACACCAGTTAAGCTAGGCGCAGTGGTGCACACCTGTAATTCTAGGGACTCAGGAGGCTGAGGCAGTAGGATCATGAGTTCAAAGCCAGTCTCAGCAACAGCCAGGCACTAAGCAACTCAGTGAGACCCTGTCTGTAAATAAAATAGCAAAAAAAGGGCTAGAGATGTGGCTCAGTGGTTGAATGCCCCTGAGTTCAATAGTTCAATTCCCAGTACCTCTCAACCAAAAAGAAAATATTGGTTTAGATAGCTAGTTGTGAATATTTAGTAGAATGGTAAGTATGAGAAGGAGAAATGCCTCTTTCAAATAGCTGTGGACAGTGCAGGACACATGATAAATGTCTATTTTTAACTACACAGCAAGTTTTAATAATCAAATTTATTTTCCAAAGAGCAACAACCCAATATTTCAGAATTTAGAGTGTGAATAAAAGAATCCCTGATGTCTAGAAATGCATATTTCTAAAATGGTATTAATAATACCAAGAATGATATTAATAATATCAAGAAACATTTATATTTCAATATAAGGATATTTCTATATGCCTATGAAGCTTAAACATCACTGTTTTCAGTTAGCTTATTTTCCTAATGCATTACAAAAAATTGTGTGTGCTGTAGAAATCTGACCTATTCGTCTCATTCTCATTAAGAAATCAATGTTTTTAGAGCAAATGTTACAAATGAATATTTAATTTAGTTGCAATTAAGAATGTGTATTTGCAGAACATTTCTTGTTAATTAACACAAACCGAAATGGCTAAACATAGAAAAGTTTGACCTTCCCCTATAACTACTCATTTGGCTCTGTATTATTTCAAAAGCACCAGAACTTGATCCAAGCTGGTCATGTCTCCCTAAGTAAATGCATTTCTTCCTAATGAGGTCCAGATCCCCAAGTGGTGTGCAGCAGAGTCAGGTCCTGGCATTTGTCTGCAAAGAGTCAAGCACCTATATTGTCAGATGATTCTGAGGAAAGTGTAATATCTAGACGCCATTCTGATAAATAGCTGCAATAAAATACCTTTCTATTCCTATTCAAAATGAGCAAAACTGAATATTCTGAAAACAAGATCTTTTGAACAAATATCAACTCTATGTATTTAGATATATACTTGATCTCTAGCCCTGGAAATCACAAATTAGAGGGAAAATTGGATCTTAATTTCAGTAGTTTTTTCTCACAGTTTTCTCCATGGACATTGCTTCTCATTAGAAGTCAAGATGGACATCAATCAGATTACTGCAAACTATGTTGTAAAATTTTTACTAAACCAATGAAACAATTTCTGAATGCATGTGTTCACTGAAGCCAAGGGGATAAAGAACAGGTCACAGACTGGTCCTGGAAGTTCAAAGAAAGTAAATGTGTTCCTCTTCCTGATCATAATTCTCTAAAGAGAAGATTATGAACATATTCTGCTCATGTTACACTTAATCAAACATTAGTTGAATACAATATGTACGCCAGGAAGTCTAAACCGTAAACCAAGATGGTTTCATGGTTAACTTCTGTAATTTAGAATATACAATCTACCATCTAAACCAATAGCACTGCTTTTAAATTTGCTAAAATTTTAATCATTTTACTAAATATAGGGTCATGAGCAACTATATTAAGTACATTTGAAATATACTTGGAATTTGACATTGGTCATCTGTTACACATTAGCCATGTATAAAATGTTTACTAATGAGGTCATAATTACATTCTTCTGAATATTTTGGTTTAATATTTTGGAAAGGTTGGTACCTAAAATTTTTAGAGCCAATAAAACATTGCAGCTTTATGCTATAATGTGCTTAAGTGACAACAAGCTGTTCTCTTAAATGTTAATTAAGGATCTTCTAAATTTATGAAATACTAGGTTACTTTGTGCAGCCTTGAACAAGACTGATCATATGGCCAAATAATTTTTTTTTTTTGAGAGAGAGACAGAAAGAAAGAGAGAGGAATTTTTAATATTTATTTTTTAGTTTTCGGACACAATATCTTTGTTGGTATGTGGTGCTGAGGATCAAACCCAGGCCGCATGCATGCCAGGCAAGCGCGCTACCGCTTGAGCCACATCCCCAGCCCCAAATGAATTCTTATGAATGAATAAGGTCTCAGTAGTGATCATTTGCATTTTTGTCAGCATAGGGTGGTTTAGGGAACACCAGGGCTGAAGAGACTGGGTAGATTGAAAAGGCATAGACGTTTTCTTCAAACCTTATGATTTTGAAAGAGGTTTAGCGCTGTTATTTCTAGATGCGAGGAAATTTGTATTTCACTGGGCCACTTTTTTTTTTTAATGAGAATCAGCAAAGATTTACATCTTTAATTTACCCTAATTACCTAGGTCATATCCATTTTCAAATATATGAATGAATCATATAAAGGGAATGCATTTGGAATGTTATAGGAACATTTTATAATATATAATTCTGATGGCACTAGAGTGAATCTTTTGGGAGAAATAAAGAGTCCAATCAAATTTCCATCTTGGAAGATTCAAACAGAAAAAAAAGATTAATTAGTTTTTTTGTAGGATTTTAAAACTGTAGGAGCCAACACTTGTAAATTTATAATATACATGGCAATGTTTTTGTGTATCTGTGTGTGTGTTAGTGACAATCATTTTAACCTCCCATCACCTTTATAATATCCCTTGCTATATTCTTGTCAAAGTGACATCTTACTTGAGGGACAAAAATGACCCAATAATGTGTGTCTCTCCTAGTTTTCACCTTCATATAGGTATGATGTTTATGCAGTCTTAGGACAAACAAAACTGCAATCACATTTCTCAATTTATCTACCGATTTTGTACACTATTATGTTCTGTGATCTATCAGATTGAAGATAGTTGTATTTCTTCATATTTAAATTTTGTTAGTGAAAAATGTTGGTGCTTCATTCAATAGTTTTAAGTTCCAGGCAGTATGCTGTGTTACAGTTTTGCAGGACAGTATTGACAATTTGTGATTCTTTTAATCAGCATATAATGGAAAGCCTAGAACATGAAAATAAGACTTGGTTCTTATTGGTTCCAATTTCATCAATTTTATTTGGTGAATATTTTGATGCTATTTTCAAATTACCCTTTTAATTCTTGGAATTATTTTTAAATCACTACATATCTTTGCCACATCTTTTGTCAGGAAGTATATTTTCCCCTAAAATAATATAGCATATTTTCCACTGGTCAGTTTCAAACTCTGTTCACATTTGCTCTGCATTTTTCTGCATTGCTCATGAAGTCTTAATATATTAATATGAATTCTTAGATATTGAGACTATAAAATTTTTATCAGAAGATTTTGTACACGTTTAAGGGGCAATTTTATGGTATAGACAGGAAAAAATTAGTTACTACTATCAAATTATGAAAATTAAAGTAACTTCACATTTTCCTATTTTTAGATATATTGGAGCATTATTTTGAAATGGTGAAGGTTTTGTTTATTTATTTGACTAAGCATTTTGTATGCTATGTGAATATACAGTATAATACTTTCAAATATAACCTGGTTAAGGCAGAGATTCTATGAAGAAGATGAAAAAGGACAATTTGGCTTCAATATGTTTAAATAACAACAATGTCAACTAGCAAATATTTAGAGATAATGGTGAGCTCCTAATGGTACTAAGTACTTTTAAACATCACCATGAGTCCTCACAGCCCTTGGAGATGAAGTTACGAACTCAGTTTCCCAAAGACAGTTATTGAGACAGAGAGGTCAAACTATCTGACTCACTTAGTAAGCAGTAGAGTCAGGGTCTAAATGAGGATCCATTCTTGCGTCTCAACCTTTATAGAATAACTCTGGGATATCATTTTGTTTTATATAACAGGAACCCATAGATCTAAAATTCTTATTGCTTTTCTTTTTTTGGATCGGTACTTTTATTTTTAGAATTTTTTCTCACATTTTTTATGGGTGCATTATAGTCATACATAATAATGAGATTTGTTACTATTCATATGGGAAACCTAGAACATGAAAATAAGACTTGGTTCTTATTGGTTCCAATTTAATCAATTTTAAATTTAAACTCTAACTGTATAATTTGGCCAGTATTATTCCCCAGCACTTCCCTCCTCCCTCCCTGTGTAACACCCCATGATCCCTTTCTTTTCTTTTAAAAGAAAACAATGAATGACAAAAGATGGATATCTTAGAGTAGTTTTGATTTGCATTTCTCTAATTGCTAGAGATGATGAACTTTTTTTTCATATATTTATTGATTGATTGTGTATTCTCTTCTGAGAAGTGTATGTTCAGGTCCTTGGCCCATTTGTTGATTGGGTTATTTGGGGTTTTGGTGCTTAGCTTTTTGAGTTCTTTATATACTCTAGAGATTAATGCTCTATCTGATGTGTGAGGAGTAAAAAATTGCTCCCAGGATGTAAGCTCTCTGTTCACCTCACAGGTTGTTTCTTTTGCTGAGAAGAAACATTTTAATTTGATTTCATCCCATTTATTCATTCTTGGTTTTAATTCTTGTGCTATGGAGTCTTATTAAGGAAGTTGGGGCCTAATCCAACATGATGAAGATTAGGGCCTACTTTTTCTTCTATTAGACACAGAGTCTCTGGTTTAATTCCTAGGTCCTTGATCCACTTTGAGTTGAGTTTTGTGAGTGGTGAGAGGGGTTTAATTTCATTTTGTTGCATATGGATTTCCAGTTTTCCCAGCACCATTTGTTGAAGATATTATCTTTTCTCCAGTGCATGTTTTTGGCACCTTTGTCTAATATAAGAATTGTAGTTTTGTAGGTTAGTCTCTGTCCTCTATTCTGTGCCATTGGTCTACCAGTTGTTTTGATGCCAATATCCTGCTGTTGTTGTTACTATTGCTCTGTAGTATAGTTTAAATTCTGGTATAGTGATGCTACCTGCTTCACTCTTCCTGCTAAGGATTGCTTTAGCTATTCTGGTTCTCTTATTTTTTCAGATGAATTTTATGATTGTTTTTTCTATTTCTATGAGGAATGCCATTGGGATTTTGATCAGAATTGCATAAATCTGTATAGTGCTTTTAGAAGTATGGTCATTTTGATAATATTAATTCTGCCTATACAAGAGCAAGGTAGATCTTTCCATCTTCTAAGGTCTTCTTTGATTTCTTTCTTTAGGGTTCTATAGTTTTCATTGTATAGATCTTTCACCTCTTTTGTTAAGTTGATTCCCAAGTATCTTATTTTTTTTTTTGAGGTTATTGTAAATGGAGTAGTTTTCCTCATTTCCTTCTCAGAGGATTTGTCACTGATATACCTAAATGCTTTTGACTTATGAGTGTGATTTTATATCCTGCAACTTTGCTGAATTCATTTACTACTTCTAGAAGTTTTCTGGTGGAGATTTTTGGGTCTTCTAGGTATATAATCATATCATCAGCAAATAGTGCTAATTTAAGATCTTCTTTTCCTTTCTATCCTTTAATTTATTTTATCTGTCTAATTGTTCTGGCCAGTGTTTCAAGAACTATGTTGAATAGAAGTGGTGAAAGAGGGCATTCCTGTCTTGTTCCAGTTTTTAAAGGGAATGCCTTTAATTTGTCTCCATTTACAATGATGTTGGCCTGAGGCTTAGCATAGATAGCCTGATGCTCACTCCAGTCAGAATGTTAGCTATTACGAAGACAAACAACAATAAGTGTTGTCGAGGATGTGGGGAAAAAGGTATAATCATGCACTGCTGTGGGACTGCAAATTGGTGCAGCCAATATGGAAAGCAGTATGAGAATGGAACCACCATTTAACCCAGCTATCCCTCTTCTTGGTCTATATCTAAAAGACTTAAAATTGCATACTACAGGGACACAGCTATATCAATGTTTATAGCAGCACAATTCACAATAGCTAAACTGTGGAGCCAACTTAGATGCCCTAGTTGTCTTAGATAGGGCAGAGGGGTGGGAGGAATAGGAAGGGGGCAGGAGATTAGCAAGGGTGGTGGAATGTGATAGACATCATTATCCAAAGTACATGTATGAAGACAGGAATTGGTGTCAACATACTTTATATACAACCACAGATATAAAAAAAATGAGCTGTATACGTATAATAAGAATTGTAATGCATTCCACTGTCTTTTATTTTTTAAAAAATTATAAGAAAAGGAGAAAAAAGTAAAAAAAAAAGAGAAAAGAATAAAGATGGAAAACACTGTGTAGCAGAAACAGGTTAGCAACCAACAGCTATCAATGAAGTCTTAATTTAGTAATATGAATTTTTTAATATTCAAGCTGTATAATTATTACATCAGAAGGTTTTAGGCACTTTGTGGTCAGGGCAAAGATTCTATAAACAAGAAGATAATGGATAATTTAGCTTGAATACAAAAACAAAACAGTCTTGTTCTGCTCTAGTAACCAAATACTGTACTTAGAGTCAATAGATTTGATTTAAATTTTCACTGTGACCCTTATTATTAGACATGTTGAAATTTCTGAGAGTGTTTTTTTCTTTTTATTATAAAGAAGGGGTAATAATAACCACATTGTTGGAGATACACACACACACACACACACACACACACACACACACACACATATATATATAGATATAACCAATATATACTTTAAAGTTTTTTATAAATGTGAGAATTAATAATTTCTTTTATGAAAAGAAACCTCATTTTTTTTTTTTATCTTACCTAAGGCTGATGTTGGACAATTTACTTGACACACTTTACCTGGCCTATTGTCAAGCATTATGTTCTGCAAAAGTTGGGTCAAATGCACTGGGTAGGTAACTTTGTTAGAGTAGCTAGATGCTCTGCAGGTATATCCCTCCACTTCCCCCAAAGGTAATGATATATATTTGGAAAAACACCTGATATTTTAGTAATAATATACTTAAAATATTTTTGATATATTAAGAAACAGATGTTGAGGAAAGGAGAGTTATTTTCAGTACATTTGATTAGTGCCAGAGCTTTGAAGATTAGGATCTGACAACTAGCCCTAGGGTTCTTTCCAAATGACCCTTTCATGGAGGGACATTATACAGTTATAGACAAGGAAGACGTTAATTAACCATTACAACATAATAATAATGGCAAGTTGTCTACAGAGGAAAGTAATTATCATTTATGAATTAAAAGGTGGCTGGGAATTATGGTACATATCATACCATCCTTTCTGTGTGTCTCCTTGCTGAAACTGGTTTGGCAGAACCATTAATTTCTTAAAACAATATTAAGTGCACTCAGCAATCTAATTGTGTCAGACATTGTTCTAGATGAATGGGATTTTAAAAAAGTATAATAGTACAGGTATGCATTTTAACATGGAGTTTCAGTTTTAAAACAGACCTGGGTTTGATATTCATTTAGACAACTGAAGTTATGAAAACATGAGAATTGTAGTTAACCCTTTCAAATTGGTCCAGTTTATTACATCTGTACATAATTGACCTATTATACAGGGGACATAATTTAACCACTTTTTATGTAAAAATTGCTTTAACCCTACAATTGTCCTGTATGTTAAGCATTATTTCCTCTACATAAGTAGAAGAAACTGAAAAAGACATAGTTTATTTGTTCAAAATCACACAGTCAACACATAGAAGATTTGGGACTCTAATACATGTATAAGTCTAGGGTAAGTTCTTAATTGTTACCTTATAGTGTATTACATTGTACAACCCCAGAATTTAAGGTTTGGCTAAGTGAATACATATAAAAGACAAATGTCCCATTTTGAGGGCTATATAAGGTTATTTATATATTATTATAATATACTAATGCAATCTCATTGAATCTCATAGATCACTAAAAGCAAAATGAATAACATAGGGACAAATTCATCATTTTATTATAATAATATCAGTAATGTATTTTTTAAAGGAAAATACAGTAAAGGCAATATAATCCTTTGTCCCACTGAATTCTTTTATTCCCTGCTTCTTTACCTGTCACCATTTCACTATTTACATTAATGAATGTCAGGGTGAGCTCAATCAAGGAACCTTTGTGGAATTCAATCATTTAATTTGGCAGCATTTATAAAAGACATAGTCTTAAAAGAAAGAGAACATAGGCATGAAACATATTGCTTAAAATTAGCCTGAGGAATTTAAAGATTTGATTATTTATGCTACCTATTCCCCTTGTGGCCATTTGTAATAGAATCCCTATCTGTATTTATTCCACTGCATTATTCTCAGCCAACTTTGACTAGAACCTGTCAAAGGTATCATATTATTTTGATGGCTTCATGAATAGAACATTTAGATTTAGAAGACACAAAAATCACCAAACCCATCTCTGCATTTTAGAAACTCAGAAAATATTTATATTGTAGTCTATTTTATAGGCTTTCATCCTTTCAGTGGTAATTCTTTATACATATTGGTCATGATTGTTACAGAATATTAATTTTTCCTAGATTGTGGGTGTATTTGAAAATGTTCCATGGTGTTTAAACTATGAGCTGGAAATATATATCTTCATTTTGTGGATGGTTCCTGCCTGCTGTATTCCAGGTGGATGATGATTCCATTTTAGGATTTCAGTGTTCAATTTATTGAAGATCAAGCTGTTTGGAATAGAAAAAAAAACTCAGTAGAATTCATCTTCTTTATATTATTCCCCACTTTAAATATTTGTCAAACTGAGCTCATCTTATCAAAAGCAGAAGCATTCTCCCTATTTATATGTATTTGCAAATAAATAAATAAATAAATAAATAAATAAAGTTTTATAATGTTCTCAACAGGAATTCCCTATGATTTCTATTGAAAACTAATTAGCTGAATTTAGATTTTCAATTAATGCTATAAGAGACTATACAGGAAGCCACAAAACATTAAAGAATTGCACAATATTTGTGTGAAAGTTATTATTTCTTTTTTATGTCTTTTTAATGTTTTTAAAGCTTTTCTGGAGTATGCCTGCTATAATATTGTTCTAAGAATTATGCTACAGTTTAAAAATAAAACAAGCTACAGCATTCTGCAGGATATGGGAGAAGAGGGAAATCATGGTATCATCTTCTATTTTTTCCTCTATAGGATTCCAACCTTTGTACCATATTGATAGCAATTTGTAATGAAGCAGAGAGTAGATATTAACTTCATTCTTATAGGCAAATACCCAGCAAATACTAATTAAGGTAAAGGCTTTTACCTGAAAGCCAGACTACAGACCTTGGTTTAATGTTTGGAGAGGAACCTTTAATTTTCCACTCTTCATCTAAATGTTGGGATGTATAAATCAGATGTTTCTATTGTAATTTGCATGAGACTATACAATACTTTTTCAAACACATATAGATACACAGACAAGATTTCAAGCCTGACTTACATTCCCATTTAAAGTAAAAGAGGATAACTACATGGGCCTTGGTTTTGGTAGAAGTGAAGAAAATGAGGTCAGTTGTGCCTCCTATGGGAAAAGGGGCTTAGGAGACTTTGTTTTGCATGAGTCAGAGTTGAAAGAATTGATTTAAAAAATAAGATTTTAGATGATAATTGGGAGAACTTACATTACTTGTTCTAAGACTTAGTATAATCCTGTAGTACACAGTGTTGTATTGGCCTCAGTGTGAAAAAATAGATTAATGAAAGGATAAAAGTAGCCAATATGTAGGATGAATAAATATAGAGATCTAATAGACAACCATAAGGTCTATAATTAATAAAATTTTATTAGTCATCTGTAATCCTAGTGGCTGGGAGGCTGAGGCAGGAGGTTCTTGAGTTCAAAACCATCCTCAGCAAAGAAGCGAGGTGCTAAGCAACTCAGTGAGACCCAGTCTCTAAATAAAATACAAAATAGGGATGGGATGTGGCTCAGTGGACAGGAGGCCTGAGTTAATCCCTGGTACCTCTCAAAAAATGTATTTGGGATTTTTGTTAAAACAGTAGATTTTAGCTATTCTTCACACACATACACACACACACATAAATGTAAGTATGAGAGATTATATATTAATTTTCTTCTCTAAAGTAATATTATGCTGTCTATATGTATCCCTTAATATTATCTTGTAAACCTCAAGTATACACAATAAAATTTACTAATTAAAGGAAAAAGAAAACAGAGAGTGTAGCAACAGACCCCTTATTACATGATCAATTGACCTTGGCTAAAGCAATTAAAATGGAAATAGGAAAGTCTTTAGAACAAATGGTGAAGAAACATTGGATATCTATACAACATAAAACTTAACCAGATTTTGTGTCAAATGCAAAGATGAATTTGAGATGACTCATATACCTAAAGATGAAGGCTAAGAAGAAATAAACTTCTAAAATGTAAAAAGGGAATATCTTCATGATGTTGGAGTATATGGCTTTTTTTTTTTGGACATATGCATGGGATGCACATATCTGACAAAGGATTTGTATTCTGAAACACATGAAAACATGCTCAAGATGAGTAGTTCTCAGAGAAATGCGAACTAAAATCACAATCAGATACTCTTTCTCACCTGTAACAATGACTGAAATTTAAAGTTCTCAGGATACCAGGTGTGCTAGTCAACTTCCCACTTCTTATAAATGTACTGATTTCTTTATGGGGTCCCCACATTCATGATCTCATTTAAACCTAACTGCTTCCCAAAGGTCCCATCTCTTAATAACATTAGAATATGGTACAGACCTTCAATAAATAAATTTGAGAGGGATAAATCATTCGATTCATTAAACTCAGAAATAAAATATAGTACTAGAAAATGCAATAACGTGAATGAATCTCAGAAACAGTATGTGGAATAAAAGAAAACACACAATAACTCTGTATCTCAGGATTCAATTTATATGAGGCTCTAGGAAGTTAAACTAATCTATAGTGAAAGAAAGTAGAATGGTGGCTGCCTATTTGGTTAGGGGATCTGAGATAGGAAGGGGAACAAAGGAACATTCAAGGGTGTTGAAAATGTTCTACGTATAGATAAGAGTGTATGCATCTATTTATTTTCCAAAACTTAGCAGGCTACACTCTCCAGATGTGTATTTCATTGTTATGTAAATTATATTCTAATATTTAGAAATATTAGCCATTCAGTGCAAAAATTATATGAATAACAAAACTTTAGGTAAAAAAATAAATGTACTAACACTTTTGCTCCAATCTATCACCAAATTTTATCTTTAAAATACATTAAAATCTAGCCACTTCTTACCACTTGTGCTATTTTCCTTCTATTAATACTGTACTGTTCTTAGACTACTTCATTAGTTTCTTAGTTTGTCTATTTCAATTATTCTTTATCATAATTGTCTTTCATCTTTCAAGCAATGTCAAAGATAAATAAAGAGACAATAGTAAAAGTAGTAAGGACAGGGTATTCTGGAATAATTATTTCAATAAGGAAGTGGGTCCCATATCAACTAGAATCGACTTCCACTTGTCCAGAGGTGACTGGACCCTTTGAAAGGAGGAGGAGAAGAAAGGAATGGGAATTGGGGGAATAAAAATTGATCGGAGAAAGGGAAGTCAAATTTTGAAAGGCTGGTTAATGTAATTAGGTCATCTGAGTTACTAACTGGCTTTTACTGGTTAGGCTACAGGAGACAGGGTCCCCTGGAAGACATTTAAGAGGCTGAAATTTTAATTGTAGAAATACAATTTGAATTGTTAGAAACTGTGCTATTGTTTGTTCAAGTGTTACTCATTCTCTCTTGCTGTGTGTGTGTGTGCATGTGTGTGTAAGGATGAGGGAATGAGACATGAATGAAATAATTGGTGATAAGAATGAGGAGAGTCTGTGGTTTCCAAAGACCAGGGTTGGGGGCTGGCCAAGAAGAGCCCTCAGTGGAGCTTGACTGGAGTTTGGTCAAGTAAGAAGCCTACCTCAGCAACCAAAGGGGCAGGAGTCGGGGTAGCTAAAGTAAAATAGCTTCTGTCATATCCTCTCAAAAAACACTCTCCAATGACTTGCCATAAAACTCAGAAGAAGAATCAAAGTTCTTTGTGCGATACACAAGGATTTGAAAGATCTTTCCTAGCTTGTCTATCCAAAGCTGTCTCCAACATTCTTGCCTTGCTCATTCTGTTCCAGTCAGCTCACCTTTGTATTTGTTGGCTATCTAAATTTATTATCTTAAGGATTTTGTACTTTTACTCCCTGTTCCTCACATCTCATACTCTGTATCTTCCCAGGACCCGTACATTCACATTCCGTAGGAATACTCAAACATCACCTCTGAGAACGTTCCATGAAATCCCTATGAAACTCTAGATGTTGCACCCCACTCTAAATCACTATCCCTTTGGTTTCACATACCACACTTCTCATTTCCTGCCAATGTCTAACATGTAATTTATGTTTATTGCTTTAAACGTGTTTTCCTTATAATGGTGTATATTCCTAAGAACAGGACTCTGTCTATCTCCTTCACAGTTCAATTCCCTGGATCTAGAAGGGTGACCAGCACTTAGTGGGCACTCAGTACATGCTTGTTGGATCAAAGGAAGAATGCTTTAGTTTTATAGGGTGTGTTATACTGTTAACTAAACATATTATTATTGCTACACAAAAGTTTGATTTCCCCTTTAATTTCAAATCAGTGCCTCACCAGCCATCCAGCAAAAGGGCCTACTATTGGTGAAGTTGTCTTCAATCCATGCCCAAAGTTTATATTGGCCATTTGAGGATATTATGGATGAAACATATTGAATCTGATAAAATCTAACAATGAGCCAATACATTGTTTGAATAGTAACACATTCATCAGGAAAGCAAGCCATGAGCTCAAATGCAAGGGAAGCAATAGAGAATATTTAACTTATTCCTTTCAACAGTGTAATTAACTGAATTTAAAACTTTTTTCTTTTGAGCTAAATTTATACCAATACCTGCACAGGATTTTTTTAAATTTTATATTTCCTGCTTTAGTAAATTAACAGAGTTCTTCCATCTGCAGAATGCCTACCTTGGATCTTTCATCAACTTGAAATAAAATAGTCACTTACCTGAAAGACAAAGAATTGCCATTTGACTGTGGTGATAATGACTTTGGAACACTAAAATTCTGTAGACATTCATCTCTGGGACACGAACATCCCCTGAATGATCATTAATCTCCAGGAAACCACCTGCACCTTGATCATTACCCTGAAAGTAAAATTTAGGGGGAAAAGAGAAGATGAGGCAACTGATAATGATTCTCTCAAGTTCAGGTAACAGATTATGTTCTGATAACAAATTCTAACCTTTTAGAATCTCACAATAAATGACAGAGGCAATAAACAGATGTGTCTTTTTATAGCTCTGGGTCAAATGATTGCAAAATCTGAGTACATTTAAATATGTAGCAATACTATAGCATGTATTCAGATATTTCTAAAACTTTTGTAAAAAAAATACTGGATATGTATTTTCACCTGTACTTCACTTAATTCCAGACTTTAATGAAGGCTTGTCTCTAATGGAAAACATGTTTGAATAATGATCATTAGAGTACAGTTAAGAGGTGGAATACAATAGGAAAAAGTTATGAGAATGGAAATAACTAATGTTTCTGTCCTTCTCAGTCTAAAAGACAATACTCCACAGGAACTCAAGGTCATTTATCTCCATAACACATAGTCAAAGGCTAGCACGAAGGCACAGAGATTACACATGGAACTTTTATATTCAGACCATGGATGAGCAATGAAGAAAATAAATTCTATTAAATTCAAATTAATTATACTTACTACACTTATAGTACAGTGTCAATGCCTCCATCCATGTTAGAGAAGAAAAGTGTCTTTAGGAAACCTAAATTGGTAAATGAAAAATAACTTGCCTAGTTAAGTGAGTGTTTTTGTATCCTTACAAAACTAAAAATGCACATGATTCACAAGAAGCATTTCCTGTGTGCTGCTAATAGTAAATCTTTAAAAATAAATAAATATAAATAAATTGGTAGAAGTGCATCAATGATGATATAAATCTTGGACAACTTAAAAAGAAAACAAATGAATAATGTTTTCCAAGAGTTTGCAAGCATGCAAAAGAATTTGCTAGCATTCTCTCTCTCTCTCTCTCTCTCTCTCTCTCTCTCTCTCTCTCTCTGGTATCAGGGATTAAACCCAGGGGCACTTAATCACTGAACAATATCCCCAGCAATTTTTGATATTTTATTTAGGAACAGGGTATCGCTGAGTTGCTAAGGGCCTCGCTAATTTGCTGAGGCTGGCTTTGAACCCACGATCCTCCTGAATCAGCCTTCTGAGCCACTGGTATTACAGGGGTGTGCTACATTTTTATTTTCAATTTTTCCAAAGTTCAACAAATATGAGATAAGATGATTAACCTCATATATATTCATGGAAATTCAAATAAATTAACAAATGGGATGCCTTTTCTGCCCCTTATTATTTAGCAGAAACTAAAAGCAGACATAAATAGCTGGTACAGATGCTTATTTGTGAAGTCACTTTGAAAAACAAATCAATACTATTCTGTCTAGCACTTCCAATTCCATGCGCCACAGAGAAACTTGTGGGGGTATCAGCATATATTTTCAAGTCGCTGTATTGTTTGTAATAGAAAATAGCAAAAATTAACTGGAAGCTATTTGAAGTTATTTTTACTCTTCATTTACAATCACCTTTCTTCCTATCAAGACCCCATTCTTTTTTTTTTTTTTAAAGAGAGAGTGAGAGAGGAGAGAGAGAATTTTTTTTTAATATATATTTTTTAGTTCTCGGCAGACACAACATCTTTGTTGGTATGTGGTGCTGAGGATCGAACCCGGGCCGCACGCATGCCAGGCGAGCGCGCTACCGCTTGAGCCACATCCCCAGCCCAAGACCCCATTCTTTTGATGGGAGGAATATATTTTCAGACATCATTGATTTCTCACTTTGCCAGGTGATCTTACTTGATCAATGGAGTGTGAGCAGAAATGACCTGTTCTGTTAAGTCTTTTTATTTATACCATCTGGGGTGAATTATTCTCCTTTCTGAGTTCGGGGGTTATTCAGACGCAGTGTTTTTGAAATTCTACAATTTGCTCAATCATAATATTAAATTCCTAATATATATTTGACTAAAATATGAATGCATTATCCTTTTAAAAATATTTTTATTTGGAGTTGTAGATGGACAGAATGCCTTTATTTTATTTGTTTATTTTTATGTGGTGCTAAGGATTGAACTCAGTGCCTCACAGATGCTAGGCAAGTGCTCTGCCACTGAGTTACAGCCCCAGTCCTGAAAACATTATTCTGAACTGTACTAAACACCCTATCATGTCAGCCTTCTGGAAAAGAAGTACACAGAAAAAAACAAAGGCAAGGAAATAAATTATTTATTACCATGTACTGTTTGGGCTCCAACTCTCAGGAAGCAAGGGAACATCAGGTAGAAAGCTCAAAGGTCCCAACATCTTCACTTGGCAAGCTGGAAACCAAAGAGAGTCAATGCCTTAAGTCCAGCCTGAATCCAAATACCTAAAAACATTCTGATCCAAATCCTGAAGTTAGAATGCTGAAGTCCCAGCTCTAAGATCATTAGGCAGAGAAAATAGATTTTGTTACTCTGTGTTTTGTTCTATTCAGGCCTCCAGTGGATTGGGTAAGACCTACCCATGTTGGGGAGGTCAATATGCTGTAGTCAGTCTACAGATTCAATGCTTACCTTGTCCAGAATCAATGTGTCATGCCCTGCAGGAGTGAAGCAGTATTTGACCAAGTGTCAGGCACCCACGTTCCAACCTGGTTCACACATAAAACTGTAACTCTCATACTCAGACATTCTTAAAAACATAGATTTTTTTTTAAATTAAGCCTTTATTTTCTGTGTTTAGAAATCCCAAGTTTTGGGATCTATTTTCCTAAGTTGTTTTTTTTTTAAGAATTTTTTATGGCAACATATTTTATTTGATTTTCACTGCTTATAAAAATACAACATGTAGAACAACAAACAAACAAAAAAGGGGAATAAAAATTAAGTGCTAGGATTAGCAATACTTAAACTTATCATATATTGAATAAGTTATTACTTTACAAAGGTTTATTAATCTTTTCATGTATTGTTACTAGTTTACAAGGTTCCTTGATGGCCTAAGGAATCATGAATGGCTCATTACTGGCCTTTAAGATTTGGCTTTTAGGTGGTATTTATGAAGTTCCATAATCTGCTTCTGATGGTTGACTTCTTTATTTCCTACTGCAGTTTTTCCAGGAGCCTCTGTGTCTTTGGGTTTGGTTGTCTCACCTACTCTCTCATTTGATTTTGTTCCTTCTTCCATGGCACACTTTCGCCCCTGCATTTGGAGCTGCCTATCATACAGAAATTTAATGGCCAAAGTTCTTTGACTGGAATGGTACGACCTGTATGTGTGTTTCAGCACTGCCATTCTGGTAACATCTGTGCAACTTTGTGCATAAACATCTCTTAAGTGGGTGCAGTACTCTACAGTACATATGCTTTATTTTCCAATCAGAATATATTCAGTTGCAGTAGAAAAATTTTAATCATACATATGCAAAGCAGTTCTGAGTCTTTAGAGGTAGGAATAAAGGACCCCTCATTAGGTGTTACAGAATCGTTTCCATGTTTCCATTCTATCATGGTCTTCCTGTCAACTCTATATTTTAAAGCAGTAGGCTAGGATGAGATTTTTTGTGTCACTTTAAGTTTCCCACAAAATGTTGCTAAAATAAAATTGGTAACTTGATTAATAAGAAGCAACAGTCCTTACTGGTGACAATAATAATAAAACAAAATGAGTTTACTATGAGATTTTATCTTAAAAACTACTTGAGAAAAAGAGATTTTTTCAAACATTCAGTCTGTTTTGCTGCATTAAGAACTCAATAAAGGTTTAACAATGTAAATAAATAAAAAATGAAGAAAAATTTTAATTCCATCTGGAAAAATAAGTATGTCTATATTCATTATCCAATAAGAATTCACAGAATGGTGACAGTATCAGTGTATGTTATGTACCTACCATATGAATAGAGTTTAATAAATGTAGCAATAGAGCGCTCAGTTTATGTAAAGGTGTAAAAGAAATTTCTTGTAGCAGAAGTATGTGATTTCCCATCTTAAAAATTATAGAATACTAATTGTATTATATTTCCAAAATAGATTTTAAAAATCACAGTCACCATGGATTTCAAGATGATCTTGCATGAATTCATGCCTGAGTCCCTTAGAAAAATAAAGTTTCTTTATGAAGCATCTTATTTACAAAGCAGTTATTTCCACAAAGATAGAATAACCAGAACTGCACTACAGGAAATATATTATGGCATTAACGATGGTACAGAACTCAGGTTTATGTAGATAAAATGAATTCTGGCAAAAAAATAAATTCACAAACTCACCATAGAAAGTACAGATACATGAAAAATGTAATTCAGAATGTATATTTCTTGTACTGCTACTGAAAACCGTGATACTGCTCAGGAATTCAAGATTTAAAAGACACAGTTTTTATGTTCATAATCAATATTACACATATTTTCGTCCATATCAGCTAGACATAGAAGCAGAAAATTTTTGTTGCAAGTATTGACTTAGAGAATAGAAAAGATGACCTATTTTCAATGAAAATAGAAAAAACATCTTTTGTTTCTAATTATGTAATTGATGTAAGAACGTCAGTTATATGCAATTATGAACATAATAAATTGAACAAAATAATTTTAAAATGGTTTCAAGTTCCAATGCTTAAAAAAGCCACGTTTAGAGACATAACAAATTCATTTTATTAAAAGAAAAGATGATTTTCTAAAATTACATAGTAATATCATTTTCAAGTACATCATGTTGGTTTATGTTATAAAAGAAATACATAATATGTTTTCAGTATGACATTTCTGATTAGCCAAGCGTAGAATCTGCATAGTTATTTCAAATGAGTTTTCTGAACATTGGAAATTATATTTCAATGTACAGGAAGCAATAGTCTTTTTTTGAGAGAGGTTGATTCTCTAGAGACAGTTATTGAAATTGCCTTTAATTATTGAGCTGGAACAGTTCAGTAAAATAAGCACATTTCCTCCCTGTATTTTATGCATATTTGTTATTTCTTTTTTAAACATATGCAAATACTTTAGCTATCTTGTTGATTGTAACAGATTTCATCAAAATCGTATAAATCAATATCTGGTCTAGTGAATGCCATAAATACATATATATCAACTCATTTATGAAAAAAATATACACATTTGACTGTTTTCCTAAACCCTGCATTTAGAAAATCTCTACAGTTTTTCATGCCTCAGATAATGCTTTATTCTGTATTAAATGGCTACTACCCCTATTCTACTTCATAATATTCACCTTGAATTGTCCTGCTTCTTGGAACAGATTCATTTCTTCCTTCCCATATTACTCATATAGAAATTTCATCACATTGAAATTGTTTGACACTGCTTTGTTTTTTATTAAAATCTTTGTTATTTAGATGTGGACATCTTAAAGACAGGAACCCTGCTGATTTCATCTTTGTATCCATAATGTATAGAATAATAAAGAGAATATAACATCTTCCAATCCATAATTATACATGAATTTTTAAGCATCTTCTTTGTTAGATTTATTCATTAAAAAATGATTTGCTCTTTTTAGTTATACATGACATCAGAGTCCACTTTGATATAATTATACGAGAATGAAATATATCATCTTCTAGTTAGACTCCTATTCCTATGTGTGTACATTGGGCTGAGATTCGCTGTGTTGTTTTCATATATGTACATGGGAAATTATATCAGATTCATTCCACTATTTTTTATTTGCTGATCCTCCATTTCTTCCCTCCATTCCTTATTATCTAATCTACTGAACTTCTAGTCTTACCCTCACTCCACCCTCCCCCTTATTATGTGTTAAATTCTACATATCACATGGAACATTCAACCTATCGTTTGGGGAGCAGTGCCTTACTTCACTTAGCATTGTATACTTCAGATCCATCAATTTTCTGGCAAATATCATGAAGTCATTCTTCTTGATGGCTGAATAATACTCCGTTGTGTATATTTTCCATGTTTTCTTTATCCATTCTTCTATTGAAGGACACCAAGTGTACTTCAATAGCTTAGCTAAATTGAATTGAGCTGCTATAAACACAGATGTGCCTGTGTCACTGTAATAAGCTGTTTTTAAGTCTTTGGGACATCTACCCAGAAGTTGGATAGCTGGGTCAAATGGTGGTTTCATTCCAAGTCTTTTGAGGAATCTCCATTCTACTTTCTAGAGTGGTTCCATCAATTTGCAGTCCCATCAGCAATGTATGAGTGTACCTTTTTCCATATCCTTGCCAAAAATTTTTGTTAGTTGTATTCTTGATAATTGCCATTCCGGCTGTAGTGGGATGGAATTCAGTGTAGCTTTAATTTGCATTTCTCTAATTGTTAGAGATAGTGAACACTTCATGATGTATTTGTTGACCATTCATATTTGTTCTTATGTGAAGTGTCTGTTCAGTTTTTTAGCCTTTTTATTGATTGGGTTATTTTGTTTGTTTTGGTGTTAAGTTTTTAGTTCTTTACATATCCTGTAGATTAATGATTTATCTGATATGCAGGTGCCAAAAAGACTTTCTCCCACTCTGTAGATGCTCTGTTGACGTTCTTGATTGTTCCTTTGCTATGAAGCTTTTTAGTTTGATTCCACCTAATTTATTGATTATTGATTTTACTTCTTGAAATTTAGGGGTCTTGTTAAGAAAGTGTGTTCCTGAGATGATATGTTGGAGTGTTGGGCCTATCTTTTCTTCTTGTGTGTGCAGGGTCTCTGGTCTAATACCTAGGTCCTTGATCAACTTTGAGCTGAATTTTGTGCAGAAAGATAGGGATTAAATTTCATTATACTACTTATGAATTTCCAGAATTTCCAGTTTTCCTAGCACCATTTGTGCTAGGAAAGAGGCTGTCTTTTCTCCAATGTATGCTTATGGCGCCTTTGTCTAATATGAGATAACTATATTTACATGGGTTTGTTTTTGTGTCTTCTATTCTGTTCCATCGATTTCTGACAACATAGTGAATTAGTGATTGCCTCAAAGCAACAGCAAATACTCTATTGCATGCTATAATTCAAAATCTATGAAAAGAAAGCCAGAAACTTGGCAGGTTACTTCATTGTGACTTAATGCTTACAAAGAAATTTTAGAAAATGCAATAACAGATTTTATCACTTAAAATAATAATTGTCTCATGTAAACACCAGGAAAATAGATAAAACATTTTTTTGTTTACACTATGAGTAAAATCTTTAGAACTAGAGAGGAAAAACAAAACAATAAAAATTAATGAGACTTTGGTTACTGGCTAGGTTCAATGTAAATTTTCATAAATTAATGTTATCTCCTTAGTCTGTGGAAAAATATTTAAAATGGAAATGTGAAATAATGTTCCATTTGAATAATAAAAAAATATAGCATTCTTAAGAAATGTTAACAGTTTTAGTTTTGGATACATGACCTGGCCCAAGAACTTGCATATATATCACATATTAGGTGATTCATACATGAATATGTACACACATACATGTAAATCAATATGTGCACTGAATAATAGGAAAGCATACTAAACTCCAAATGAGAAGACTTTACCAAAAATATATGTTCTCCTCAAAATTAAGAAGAAATGTGTTGTCATTCTAGTTATGATCTTAAAAAAGCATAATATAGGGATCTGGGTGGATAAAATTATCTTAAAATTGATAAGGAAGAATAAAACCAGAAGATAACCAAGAAATATGGAAACAGAAAACTAGAATTGAGAGAGGAATTTATCTAACTATCAGAACATACCATTCTAGGCTGGGGGTGTGGCTCAAGTGGTAGCGCACTCGCCTGGCATGCGTGTGGACTGGGTTTGATCCTCAGCATCACATACAAACAAAGATGTTGTGTCCGCCGAAAACTAAAAAATAAATATTAAAATTCTCTCTCTCTCTCTTCCTCTCTCACTCTCTCTTTGAAAAAAAAAGAACATACCATTCTGGTAACTCTACTGTCATGAAATCATTTGCTTTGGATATCAAAATTAACCAATAGACCAGAGGAATAGAATGAAGGAATAGAATGAATTCATTATTTTATAATTAAAAAGAACAGAACATATGGTATTCATTGAGGAGGAAAATAAATTGGTTATTTAATAAAAAATGATAGAACAATTGCCTATGGGAAGGGAGAACCTTAGCTATAAGTTGAAAGCTCAGAATCTTAAGATAATAGAGTTTCTTTGAATCCTATAGAAATGCTAGACATATTCAATGATATTAAATTTTTAAAAATGTATTCAGGAATCCATTAGCAATAAACTAACAATAAGTCTAAGAAAAATGCTCTTCATAAGACAATGAATTTAGCTATAATCTATAAGGCACCAATGAGTTAACAAATGATAAAAACAATAGGCAAACCTATAATTAGAAATCTGTTTGGAACAACAAGTATTCTTAAAGGTATGTGAGAAAAAACATGTTTATTACATTCAAGAAAAGGCAAAATACAAGTACCTTCATAATCCTTACACTCATTATATTAGGAAAAATCAGCAAGCCTACCTCTGTACATTATGTGTAGGGCTCATATGTTACTATGGAAATGTGCAGTGTTATACACTATTCATTTTTTTATTATCGTTATTTCCTTTTTATTGGTTGTTCAAAACATTACAAAGCTCTTGACATATCATATTTCATACATTAGATTCAAGTGGGTTATGAACTCCCATTTTTACCCCAAATACAGATTGCAGAATCACATCGGTTGCACATCCACATTTTTCCATAATGCCATATTAGTGACTGTTGTATTCTGGTACCTTTCCTATCCTCTACTATCCCCCTCCCCTCCCCTCCCATCTTCTCTCTCTACCCCATCTACTATAATTCATTTCTCTCCTTGTTTTTTCCCCCATTCCCCTCACAACCTCTTATATGTAATTTTGTATAACAATGAGGGTCTCCTTCCATTTCCATGCAATTTCCCTTTTCTCTCTCTTTCCCTCCCACCTCATGTCTCTGTTTAATGTTAATCTATTCCTCCTGCTCTTCCTCCCTGCTCTGTTCTTAGTTGCTCTCATTATATCAAAGAAGACATTTGGCATTTGTTTTTTAGGGATTGGCTAGCTTCACTTAGTATAATCTCCTCTAATACCATCCAGTTCCCTGCAAATTCCATGATTTTGACATTTTTTAGTGCTGTGTAATACTCCATTGTATATAAATGCCACATTTTTTTACATTGCTGGTGGGACTGCAAATTGGTGTGGCCAATTTGGAAAGCAGTATGGAGATTCCTGGGAAAGCTGGGAATGGAACCACCATTTGACTCAGCTATTGCCTTCTCGGACTATTCCCTGAAGTCCTTAAAAGAGCGTACTATAGGGATACTTCCACATCGATGTTCAGAGCAGCACAATTCACAATAGCTAGACTGTGGAACCAACCCATATACCCTTCAATAGATGAATGGATAAAAAAAAATGTTATACACTATTCAAATGACAATCTGGAGATACCTATCAAAAAATACTTGTAGCCTCAATCACAGCAATTCAGGCCATCACAAATGTATTATGGAACAATAAAACCATATATATAGATATGTGTGTGTGTGTGTGTGTGTGTGTGTGTGTGTAGTGAAACAGTACATTTTGTGAGTTTTGAATTTATCTATTTGATTATATGGATGTATATGTTCATTGTTTTATGAAGAAGATAGTCATATTAAATATATTTTTAATTCAGTTTTCTTTTCTTGCTCCTCCAGGTCCATTGGTCTGGTTTCATTCCTTATTTTTCTAAGTACATAATATCACATAAACCTATGTGCATATCTACCTATATTATACTATCCTTGCAGGTACAGACAAATGTGCATACACACATGAACATCTGTATGGCTCTTTCATAAGCTAATGTACTTGAAGAGGAAAAGGAGAAAGAACCACATTTGAAAGCACTTAAGGGGTAAATAAATCCAGTATAGGATCATAATTATGCAGTTATATAAAATTATGCTATAAATAATAAATAATTTTAAAATGATGACTTTTGAACATCAAAAACTAAATTTAAAAAATTGGGAATGAGAGGTAAAGAAGGCAAACTATCAGGGTAGAAAATTAATTGGTGAAGGGTTAGGATGAGGAGAATGAAAGAAATGGAGGAAGAGGTAATGGAAAGAAAGTGTTTTTCACGTGGGCAAGATGCCAGTACATTTTGACATTGATGAGGTTGATTCAGTACAGAGAAAGTGAGAACACAGCAAGCACAGGTGACAATTAAAAGAGTCACATCCTCGTGGAGGTAAGACGGATGGAACACAGGCTGGAGCGAAGGCTGCAACCGGAAAGGTCTATGAATGTCACAAGGAAGGACGATTGTCCCACTTTGGTAACAGGAGGAAAGGTAGTAAAATAGGCTGTCCTGTAGACAGTCATGGGGCAGGTGGGACTTGTGCCTGGCGATTTTATTTTCTCATTGAAATACACAAATTCCCAACCTGATATCAATTTACACTCAAAAGAAAACAACATGTGGACTTAAAGTTTTTCTTTACTTAATTTTTTCAAGAAGGAGTATCATCATTTGTTTTGCTAACCTGACAGCCTGGGAATGTTAGCTCATTTCATTTCCATTTACTTGATAGTAATTTTGTGGTGCATATTGATTTTCTATTACTGCCCTAGCAAATTGTCCTATCTTTAATGCCATACGATACTAATTTGTCTAACTGTTCTGTAGGTTAGAAATGCAACATAGGCCTCATGGGGCGAAAGTGAAGGAGTTAGTAGGCCACATTCCCTTCTTTAGGCTCAGTTTAGAATCCATTAGTTTTGTTTTGTTTTGTTTGTTTGTTTTTCCAGTTTCCAATTTATAAAGGCACCCACATTTCTTTCTCATGACCCTTTTATCCATCTTGAAAGCTTAAAATGGAGGATTATGACCCCTCTTCTGCAATTCTGCTCAAATTTTAAAATCCTTGAGATTAAATTGAGCCCACACAGATTATCCTTAAAATAGTGTCTTTATTTTAAGGTAAAAGATTGGAAATCTTAATTCTGTCTGCAACCTTAATTCCTGTTTCACTGTTATTTAACATTTTCATAAGTTCCTGGAGGCATCTTTCAAGGGCCGTTATTCTGCAGACCACAAGGGATATGTTTTCATATGTGTGTGTGTATGTGTGCGTGTGTGGTATTCTGTTTAAATTCTTTATGTTGAGATTGTTATAGTTAAAGCTTCATCCCAGGGTTTCATAAACTGACTTCCAGACCACTCACGTATAATCGAATCAAACCTTTATTGAAGCACACTGGTGGCGGCTGACCAGAACATAGCTGTTCCCCTGATCAGCCCCGAACAATTGCAAGGGTACTCCTTATAAGCCTGAAAACCGCAAAAGGGATGTTGGGGGGGGGGAGTCTAGCCAATGCAAGCAAGCCAGGTTACAGAAGCAGGACAGTACAGTCAAGCGGAGGGAAGCCTAACCAATCACAGTTAGCCCAGTCACCCCAGTTACAGAAACAGAGCCCTGTTACCCTAGTTACAGAAACAATACCCCATTAGGTAGTTCTGTGTTCTTAAAGGTTTCTATAGCAAAAGGAAAAGAACATCTTGCTCCAGTCATGACTCTTCTACTTGGCATGGTTGTTTTACAGGATGAAGTCATAAAACAAAAATGGAGTCACATTTGCTCCTACTATCACAAGATGTTTCCAAATCTATATGATTTCTTCATACAAAACTATCTTAAATTTTGATATCTATTTGGCAATTATTTTCTGCCAAATATGAGTAAAACTGAACAGCTTAAATAGCATCCAGTTTTATGAAGTTATTTTCTAAACTGAACAAAATGTGTGTGTGTGTGTGTGTGAGAGAGAGAGAGAGAGAGAGAGAGAGAGAGAGAGAGAGAGAGAGAGTGTATCTTTATTTTTAACCTCCTATGCCCCCCAAAAAGCAGAACAGTAAAGTTTATAATTAACTCAGCTCTCATTTACCATGTATTTTATAGGTTAATTACTCAAGAACACAGACCAGATTATTTCTTCCTATTTAAGTTTTGTCCGTATTTAGGATAGTGTTAGTTTTTTGTTTTTCTTGATATATTTTTTCAGTTCAAAATGTTTATTGAATTATGTCACTATTACAGCCAGACAAAAAGACGGCCCCCATTCATCTGAGTCTTTTGGAATTCACACCTTTGGGTAATCTCCTCTCATACTGTTTAGGTTGGTATGTGTAATGGATAAAAAATGGTGGAAATAATGGTATATCACTTTTGAGATTAGGTTATAAAACCAATTTAGCTTCTCTCAATTTCTCTTATTTTCTCCCGCAGATTGCTCTGGGAAAAGCCAGCTAGCCCAGTTTATGGAGATTCAGGCATCCCTACTGGGGAGACTCACATGATTAGGAAATAAGGACTTGCAGTCAAAAGTCACAAGGAACTGAGGACTCCTGATAACAGCCATGTGAGGGAGACTTGTCATAAGCAAATACTCGAATCCCAACGGAGGCTTTAGTTGATTCAGGTGAATTGATAGACAGAATACAGTCAGTCTTAGGAGACCTTTTCAACAAGCTACTCAGTTGAGTAACTCCAGGGTGGCTGACCCTTGGAATCTTTGAAATAATAATGGTTGTTTTAAGTTACTAGTTAGTGTAGTAATTTGTTAAGAATCAGTGGTTTGGGCTGGGGATGTGGCTCATGCTGTAGTGCGCTCGCCTGGCATGTGTGTGGCCCGGGTTTGATCCTCAGCACCACTTACAAACAAAGATGTTGTGTCTGCCGAAAACTAGAAAATAAATATTAAAAAATTCTCTCTCTCTCTCTCTCTTTCTCTCTCTCTCTCTCTCTCCAAAAAAAAAAAAAAACAAAAAAGATTTTTTTAAAAGAATCAGTGGTTTACTAACACAGCCATGTAGTTATAAACTAAAATAAGCATGCATTTTGTATTCCCATCTTTAAAATGGGGATGATAAAAACAGAAAACAGAGCCACAGATGAAGGGTATTTTGTAAGATATATTTATTTTAACTCTAAACCACATCAATTGTTTTATTAGAGTGCAATATATTTTAAAAATATTAGAGAAGAAAATTGTACTGTTCCAACTTGTGCCAGATCAAACAGGTTTTGTCTTCCATTTACTGTTGATTTATCATTGCTAAATGTTCATGTCTTTGGGTGTATCAGAATAAAATGCAGGCTTACATTATTATTGGTCATAAAGATTGCCTTCTATGTAACAATCCTCTCTTGTGCTTTTTTTTCCCTATTAATGTATATGAGCATATATATATATATATATATATATATATATATATATATATATATATATATATATGATCCATGTATATATTAATCTTCAAAGACCAGCAAACATAGGAGGAAAAATGTCATGGCAGCAATAGCAATTGATTAGCACAGATTAATTCTAAAAAGGTTACCTAGCTAAATGCTGCGTCTCTGCCAAACCATTCACTTGACAATCTATAAATTTTGTGTTCTGCCTGTGGTAAGTAACTTTGCTATTATAGCTGTGAAGCATGTTTTTCACACCTCCAGGATTTTGATGTTATCTTTGGGGTTAATACATATTTGCAGTGATTTACTTACTGCTGTTTATCTTCATATTCAAGAAGATGAACAATACCCATGGATTTATCAACAGATTTATTTGTATAGTGCTTAATTCCATTTTAGTTATAAAAGATTTCCACCAGGGAAAGTAGGGAGACTTACAAACAAACAAACAAAAAAAGCATTCAGCATACTCCAATGGCTGTTTATAGGAATTCAAAGATAGACTACAATACACTCTTTGTTGCCTAAAAGTCCTTTGTCTATAACTTTTGTCCCTGGGAGACCTTTGATCTGAATCTCATTTCCCATCTTGCAACCTCTTTCTATGTAATGTTGATTCATTATTTTCTGACATTTTGTTTCCTAGTGAGCAGGTGGAATTCTAAAGTGGCATATAAAAGCAATTTCTAATGTTGTATTTGACACCTAAGAAGCAATCTATTTTTCAATGGCTTGTTTGAATGTAGCATTTCAGGTTTTAGACTCTGAATTGAAGATTTCATAAAAACTTAAACCTATTGTTTTTTATCCTTAGTATTCTCTGAGAATTGATGATCCAAAAAAAAAAAAAAAACAACAACAACATCTGTTCTGTGCTTTGCTGTGTAGGTATGTATTCTTTTACTATAAGAATTTTAAAATAACCATGTTGGCTTATACAAAGTCTTAGAAGTCATTACTATTGCCTTAAAGCATGTTTATTACTTTACAGTGAACAATACTGTCCAGATGTCATTAATTACAAAGAAAATGAAGTACAAGTCAAATCATCCTCAATTAAATAACAAAATTTAAAAAAAGTGTTTTCTATTTAGTATGGTTAAAAAAAAAGTACTTGGAACTCGGAAATAAGGTGAACGGAGGACAGTAGGCACTATCAATGCCACACCTGGACTTTGTTAAACAGGCCTACCTAGAGTTCATTCAGTATCTAGGAGACTTTGTTACTATTGGCCTTTGTCATTTACTGTCAACAAGAATGCTCACTTTAAAGACTTATAGGTCACTTTCTAGATTTTTTGTCTGCCAGTTATGCAAATGGCATTTTTCTCATAGAAATAAACTCTCCAAAAGTTATGATTATGATTTCATTTCCTTGTAGGCTGTTAACTAATTTATATCATTTTAACAACTTTAAGCTCATGTCTACTTTCCATTATTGTGAATTACTCATGTCCACACATGCAATTTGAATCAGTTTCACCATCTTGCTGGTTTTGTCATGAATAAGGAAATACATGTTTGACAAGTTCATGAAATAAATTCCATGTGATTCACTAAAATTCAATAGACATTCTTCAGGTTGTGCTACTTTTGTAAGTCTATCAGTATTTTGGGGTTCTGCATCAGTGGGTTCAACAAGCACAGTTAAAAAAATGTTTGGAAAAACATATTGTGTGTGTACTCAACATGCACAGTTTTCTCTACCCATTATCTCTAGACAAGTCAGTAAACTATTTACATAGCATTTTCTCTGCATTAGGTATTATCAGTAATCTAGAGGTGATTTAAAGTGCCTAAAGGAGGATGTGCACAGGTAATAGCATGTCATTTTATATAAAAGATTTGAATATCCTTATATTTTGGTGACAAGGGAGGTCCTGGAACCAATTTCCTCTGGATCCTAAGGGAGAATTATGTTAGATGTGTTTCAAAATCTTTTTGAAAATATTTGTTGTATTATTTGGCATTTTCAGTCATATTCCAGTAACTAATCTGTTTTAATCTGAGGCAGCAGCTTTTTTTAACTTACTAGCCATGAAAACTTTTCATATAATACAAATGAAGTTCCATAATATTAGTCAATTAAGATGCCTGAGATGTGGTTTAAAAAGAGGCCACGACTCAATGAGCTTTGTAGAACCACTGTCACCCGGGTGGATAAATGCCTTGGTTATCGTCCTGTGTCTCCTAATATGTTGCCTACAATACAATATCATCTTAATTACAATTTTTGTAATTATTCCCCTGCAGCAAGGATTAGCAGCATCTCATTCACCCCTTGCCCCTACCAAGAAGTTTATTTGCAAACCTGAAATATGTGAGGTTGCCAGATATTACCAGAAGTCATTGACTCTCCTTTTACTAAAATCGTTTTAGGTTCCTGGCAAGAAACAGAAATGTTCAAATGAGATAATTAAAGAGAGACTAAATGAAGGGAACATTTACATCTATATGGTCTGGATTAAAGGAAAATAATAACAAAGAGTGTAGAAGTGCTGCAGGATTAGCAGTAACAGGGAGCCATTACCAATCTTAGGTTTGAAGGGACAGTGAGAGAGAGTGCTCAATCTGGAAAGTACTAAAAAAAAAAAAAAATTGACAAAACTGTTGTCTTTGATAAAAGAACTGCCCACCCAAATCTCAGTAGCAATGAAGGCCAGGAAATGAATGCCCTCATTTTCTGTTGGTGTCTCTTATTGAAAGTCAGAAGTCCAGGGGGCCCAGCTGATGCAGGTCACAGAGGTCAGCTTCACAGAGTACAAAGCAGGGTGGAGAGCTACCAGGGCAAACTGAAAATATCTAGAACAATTCTCCATTGTCTGAAAGTTGCAAAAGATTAACTGTGAGATAACACATCCTAATTTTTTTTATCTTGGGATTTCATTAAGATATCAAATTTTGTTCTATGACCCTAGTAAATAAGAATCAAAAATCATACAGTTAGCTGGATAAGCAAGAGTCTTTTCCTTGCAAACTATCATCTTGGAAATGTCTAGAATTTTGTTGTTAGTGTATGAAATTTTATTTTCTTCCAATTGAATTGGAATTAAAAAAATATTAAGGTGAGAATGTAAGGACAACATGCTGAACTTTGTGAATAGTAGAGCAACTCAACACCTGACTTTGGAATTCTCCTCTCCTTTATGCAGACTAAATTATTCAAGATGAATAGAAAAAAGATATCTAAATGAAAGCTCTTTTGGTATTATATAAGATAAAACAAATCAAGCTATTATTTATTACCTTTTAAAAGATTCATTGAAATATTTTTTGCATACTATACTGTTTATCTCTTAATTTGACAATTTTTAGTGAATTTATAGTTACACCACCATCCCTGAAAACTAATTTTTAAACATTTCCATGATACCTGAATAATATGAGGTTTTTAAAATTTGGGCCCTATTCCAAACTAGTCTCCTGATAATTACTGATTTTATTTCTGTCTCCATCAATTTATATTTTCTGCCTAATTTGTCCTATAAGTGGGATCTTTGAATTGTCTTCTTTCATACTGTTTTTCAGGTCCATTCATGTTCAAGGATACGTTAATGTTCCTCTATGTAGTGGATTCTTGTTATAAGAATATAAACATGCTGTAATTTTTATAATCTTAAAAACAAACAAGTGAACTCCTCCACTTGATATCACATGCTGTTCAACTGTGGTTTTATTATTCATAAAAATCCTCAAAAGAGGTCTGTACTATTGTCTGCACTTTTTCCTTTAATTTTTGCTTTTAAACTCTTCCAATGAGGGATTTTTCTCCCACTTATCCAAGAAGTACCATTTACACAATTGACCAGGAGTCAAACCTCAGCTTTTATCCAAAAGTAACTCTGACCCTCTCCTTCATAAGTCCTTGCTTTCCATCTTTATTTATTTATTTTCACCATTTCACTATGAATAAACATTTAAACTCTCACAAAACCCTGTGTAGCTCATGTTATCATTTTTTCATGCCTCCTCCTCCTATACTACTAAGCCTCCAGGAGATCAAGAAGACCTCCTGGCTGTTTTTGGAAGCCACAAAGTAGGCTATTGACTTTGTGCCCTTTCCTTTTCTTGAGAAAAGTAAAGAAATCCCTAGAAGTAGTTTTAGTAGTTCACTCCTCTCTTTATTCTTTTCCATATGGATTTTTTTTTTCTGAACAGTTGTTTAAAATATTACATCATTACTTTTTTTCCTTTGCATCTAACGAACGTTTGACAGATGATATATTTTACTTACTTCTGTCCTATTTTTGCCTATTTTTTTGCCTGTCCACTAAAATGTGCCCTCTACAGGTGCATGTTATTGATACTTAAAGAAATATATGGAATGAATAAACATTGTGTTCTTTTTAATTAAACATAAATTAAATATAAATAAATAGGGTTGTTCTTTATCTCCCTGTTAAAAGGTACTGTTGAAAAAAATAAAACAAAAAAATTAAAAAAGAAGAAATATAAAAGCCATGAGATAATAATACTAACACTCTGGAAGATTATTTTAATTAATGGTATTGTTTTCACTTTTACACGTATTTTACTTCTTCAGTGGTTTCCTTCTCAAATGGATTCTGTGCTTAGCTATTCAAACAACTGAGACTGATAGGCAGTAGCTCCTTGGTAACAAACAGAAGCTAGAAGTGTTTATATGCACCCATCTTCTCCCTTGCTCCAATGCCTTCCTCCCCAGAATAACCTTTGGCTAGCCTGTTGGAGGAGGAGACTGAGAGAGCAGAACCAAATCAACTCAAAAGCCCCAACAATGACTCCAGTCATGTGTCAGCCCAAGCAAGATGACAAACCATGATTTACAACAATTTTATTAGTGAGCTCAATTAAGTCCAGTTTAGATATAAATAATTGACCATACAACCTCTAGTTTGGAAAGCAAATATAAATCTTGTTATATGCCACTAAAACTTTATGGATGTTTGTTACATAGTCATGACAATAGATAACTTACAAATAAATAATTTCACACTAGAATGGAGACATAACTACATATATGAAGAATTGTTAAAATGATGCTGAGTCACTGAATCTGAGAATTAACTAAATAAACAGGGAATTTAAAGAACCACAATAAGACATATTTTGAAATAAATTTACAAAACTTTAGGAGAGCTTGAGACGAGAAACAAAGAAGCAGCAGAAGCATTGCATCTTTAAAAATCCAAAATTAAAGACAAGTATTTATTTTTGGCACCAATATTTCTGATTTCTAAAAATTGATATTGGATATCAATATTTATGCTGGGTCATACATTATAGGCCTGAAATAGACTAGAAGACTAATGTATCAATTAACAAAGCAAATGTATATTTTTCTCTACAAGGAGGAATCTAGCATTCAATTTAAGTATCTCTCATATTGTTAGAAAACAGACAGATAAGGAGAGTGGAACAAGAGGTTTAGAGACTAATTCTATAAAACAGACCCACTGTACTGACCCCCACATGCTTTATTTTGCAAGAAACATTTTTTTTTCTGCAGCCCTGCCCCGCCTCAGTGGACAGGGATATATCTTATTCCTCAGAATAAGGATATAATATATCCTTATTCCCAAAATGAAATACCTGTTCATTTTGGGCCTGCATTGAGAAATGCAGGCCCAAAATAATGTTGATAAGAGGAGCCCAACTTGCCCTGAAGGATGAGACTTTTGTGACTAGATCCTGAAACTCTGGGAGACAAGGATATTTCCTAATAAGCATAAGGCCTATAAGAATGTATCGTAAAGAATCCAGTTAGAACCAGTGAACTTGGGCCAATGTGACCTAGAATTGCCACGACTGTGGGAACTTCAAAGTCTGATGTCACCCTGCTATTTGTCAAAACTCAAGAAGTGGACCTGAGCAGGACACTCTGGAAACTTCTCTGGGATCCTCTAAACTGGAGTGCAGGAGAGGCACATTGTCCCTCTCTTCTGAGATGACTCACTCTCTCCCTTGACAGTGTCCCCTTTCCCTTTCCTATCCCTTCAATCAACTAATGCCTATTACTCTGAGCAACTTGTTTGAAATCTTTCTAACTTTGTGGCAAGAATCAGGATTTGAGGAGTTATTCTTTGTGGTGTCTTGGTTTCTTGAAAGGCCCCAGCTCTGTAATATCATTTAATGATAAGAAGAAAAATATAAAATTTCCTTATAAAACAAAACAACAGATGATGAAGCTTTAAACTTGTATTGATGACCTGCTTTCTTAATTAGGAATGTGCTTATTCACAAATCCCAAATATCTTGCAGCAATAATACAGATAGGAATTGTGAACAAAACAGCAGTGTATGGGCAATGTCTTAACTAGATGTGTCTATCAACAGAATACTGATCTATATTTAAATGGTCCAGATAAGGAGCTATCAACCATCGGAAGAAAAATACAAACCTGTGCTTTAGTTTATTAACCTTTTTCACCTGCATACAAAAAGGATTTCAAGCTAATCAAGTTCATCCTGTTTAACAGAACAGATTGCTTGTTTCCCATGACAACATTCGGCTGATGGATGACAAGAGATGAGTTCTTGTTCCTGATCTATAAACCAACACGTAGGCTAAATTAGCAAAGGTATTATAATTAGTGGGATATGGTCTATATATGAAATTTAGGTGAGATGGGAAACAAATGATGAAGGAAAACAGAAATTCAGTTTTCTGACTCAGCTTTGAGGTATACTCTGGGTCATTTCTTTTTTCTCAATAAAGTCTTTGTTATGGTTGCATGTGAGGTGTCCCCCAAAAGCTCACATGTGAGACAATGTGGGAGGGTTAAGAGAAGAAATTATTGGGTTGTAAGAGTCTTAACTCAATAAGTGGATTAATCAACCTGATTGAGATTGACTGAAGAAGCAGTGTGTAGCTGGAGGAGGAGGGTCTTTAGGGTCATGGCTTTGGGATATATGTTTGCATCTGATGAGTGGAGTCTCTCTCTGCTGACTGATCATCATGATGTGAGCTGCTTCCCTCTGCCACACCCTTCAGCCATGATGTCCCATTTCACCTCAGCCCAGAGGAATAGTGCCCTCTTTCAACCTCTGAAACCATGATAAACTCAAATTTAACTTTTCCTCCTCTACAATTGTGCTGGATGGTTTTTTGAGTCACAGCAGAGAGAAAGTTACTGGCTAAAACAGTCTTTGAAGGGTTAGTTAGAAGATTTAGGGCACTGTATGTCAAACCAAAATCTTTAAGGCAGAAGGTCACCATAGTCTTCTATTTCAATGGTCTGGAATCTTCTATCTTTATTTGCAATTTCTATGCATAACACTTAGCATCAAATATCAGGAGAAATTAATAATGCATTAAGGGCCCACATTTTGATCAATTTACCATTCGCAGTCAAAATGGTGCTGTAGGAAAAATCTGCCAGTTGGACAAACTCAGAGTTCTCCAACTCTTCCTTTGGGCACTCATATTAAAACTTTTGTTCCTTTTTACCTCCATACTAGTTATTTCACTTATTTTTTTAAAGGCCTACATATTAAAAAATGGTCTGTTAAGAAAACAGCTAAACAAATTTGTTTAGGGTTAGCAAAAGTAAAGTATGCTGCTTTTCCTGATGATTATTTTTATTTTTAACATAATTATGTTTTAATATTGAGATATAATGTGTTAATATAAAGAATAAATAATTTGAGATTTTCATTTCTGTTTATTTTAAAAATTGATATTTAAATATAAACTAAACCTCCACAACACATGAGTTATACGGAAAGCAGTAAAGAAGAAAAAGAAAAATTACAATGAACTGATGAATAAGAATAAAAATAATTCAACTTTTGAATAACTTTTACAAGCATTTTTTAATAATTTAGAAATTTCCTCAGATTAGTCATTTCCTTCTACTTGCATAATGAAAGGCACATATTGTGGTTCTAAGATGTGTATATTAGTTTATACTATGAATTTAGATATTGTGTCTACATATGACAGCTTATTATTGGAATCAATAACCACTCCTGGATTTCTATATAATACAATAATATCACCTTTTTACAATTTGGCACAAAATGCTTACACAGATTCTTCAAATGGAAAATGTTTTACAGAAAAAACATTTTACCAGTAATAAGGAAATATTCATATTATACAAAGTTGCTTTTCTACTACCCTCTAGTAACATAATATCTTTTCTTATCATTGCATTAAATTTTCTTCCAACATTTTTCATTTTAAATAAGTAAAATAATAAGTAGTTATTTTAAGAGTAATCAAAATGTAAGCTTATGTGTGAATTTTAGTTAAAAATTAAGAAATATCTCCCCAAATTACCAACTTTTAAAAAGACCTGTAACTACTTAGGTCATGCCACTAAGTCCACACTTAATTTCATAGACTTTGTATCAGAAGAATAAATTTATGCAAATGGAACCAGGTGTATATTCTGATTGGAAGAATAAGAAAAATAATAATTCTCACATTAAAGGAATTTGTATTGCAACATGTTTTAAATCTTTTCATAGTGAAATAATATTGTATGCTATTTTTCTTATTTGTTCTCTCTTTCTACATAGTTTTTTGTTGTTGTTGTTTGTTTTGTTTTGTTTTCCCCATCAAACCATTTGTGAGTGTATTGCATGCAGCATGGCCCTTTTTCCTTAAATAATTCATTGTACATTTACTGAAACAAGAACACTTTCTTTTATAAACATAATGTAGTTAAAAACATTGGTGTATTTAATGTTGCTGCCATATGTACCTATCATCAACATTATAATTTTGTCAGTTGGACTCAATATTGTCCTTTTTATGATCCACTGTAGGTTCAAATATTTCATACAGTTGTCTTTGTGATTTCCTTTATTATGGAACATTCCCACAGCCTTTCTTCGTCTTTAATGACATAGACATTTTCGAAGAATTCAGTTCCCTTTATTTGGTTTGATTTTAATTGAAACTACTTCCTTCATTATTGGTGGTCAATCAGGATGCAACACATGCATTCCAGGACAGAATATTGCAAATTAAAGCTGAGTCATTTGCAGAAGGCACATGGTGTTCACCTAGCCCTTTTTCGTGGTGCTATTGTTAATTGGTCAGAGTTTGTTTTTTCCAATGTATAGGTATTGTTTATTCTCTTGACACTACTAAGCTTTTTATAGGAAGACACATGATATTTTTCTGAATCAATCTCTAAAATGTGATTTGTGATTACAAAAATGATATGCTAACCTTATTTCTTCTTTATTAATGAATTTACACTTGTCATTCAATAACCAAGAGGTGTTTTTTTCCTTATTATTTGTCTATCTATCTATCATCTCTGTCATCTAAACATATGGAATCCTATTTTTACATTTTTTAAAATTAATTTTTCTACTCAATGATTTCAGTGTTTAATTTGCTATCACAGATTTTAAACAGTATTCTACCAGTTTTAGCAGTTTTCTGTATATTAAATATGGTAACTCCTCACCTTATATATGTTACATTTTGTTATTATTGTGTCATGTTTAAAATTTGGTTACATAATTTTGTAGTCAAATTTATCAATCTTTCTTTTTAACTTGCATTTAGTCACTATATAATAATTAGAAAAACTTTTGCTCATCCAGATTTTCTAATTCAACATGATTTTAATTAATTTTGCTAATGTTATTTTGCAAAAGCAGATATCACCAATTTAAAGATTGAATTTCCAATGGCAAAAAAAAAGATTGATTATTAATGTTGTAAAACTGATTGGAAGAATGTACAAAAGAAAAATTTAGGTATCCTGAATTTCTCTTAGGCTGGATGAGTTCAATTATTCAAATTCTCAATATTCAGATGATCCTATCAAATTTAACTACTTCTCAGATTAAAGGGGGGAATACCATTGTAGATTGTCAATTATAGTCATGAAATTTCTCAGCTTTTGTTCTGTCCTGCATTAACAAATAAAGAAACTTTTTTTTTAAATGGTCATGAAATTGATCTTCAATCTGTTTTTTTCTCAACAGACAGTTCTCAAATTATAAACTCACTACTCAAGTAGGATCAGTTTGCATTTCCTCTTCTAACACAATACTTACTCTTGGCTAAATTTTCACTTGTGATTTTGTTTCTTCTCTTCAGGAGTTTAAACATCCTATAAGAACTAGTTTATCTCTATCTATAAAAACATCTAAAAGGTCAACTAGACTAATTCACTAAAATGTACTTAACATATTTATTTAAGTTCAAATCTTTAATGAAAGAATGACAAAATCTTATATCACTTAACATTTGTATTATTTGGAAGCAAAACAAATGTTCAAGAATATTTGTTTTTGAATTTTACTTTTTAATTTAGTGTTATTTAAAGCCATTCAAGATAGAAAGGGGTTTCCAAAAGGAAGATAACTTTGTTTTAAATTTTATCTTATGTTATTAATATTATTTGTGGTACTGGGTGTTAAATAGAGTGCTTTACTCGGCCAGTGACTTATAACACAAGCTCAGGTCTGTGTTTCATACTTCCTCTGGAGTAGCAGACCATAGGTACTTTTGATTGCCTAGCAATAATTCTTCCTACAATACTCCCTTTGCTTCATTGGACACTTGATTTTTCCATCTCAAGATGACTTCAACTAATGGATTAATGTCTCTTAGACTACAGAAACATTGAGAAGAAGTCATGGTTAATCTAATCAGCTTAAATCCCATGGCTTCAGTTGGAAATTTGGTGGCAAAACATGCTTTCTCTTAGACAAGAATGAAGAATTTACACTAGAGGTTATTGACGGCTAACTTGGGTGCACGGGTAAGAGAGGCCATATGTGTGGAACTAGTGCTAATGCAGAAAAGCCAAAATAATAGGAAGTACTGGTTGAAAGTCAGTTTTACTTTCGGAGGTTCATTCTCCACTTTTTAATATTCACTTTTAGAAAAGTAGACACTTTGCTAGTACAAAAAGTCTTATATTGAACTGAAAGTTTTACCAACCAGAATTATTAGGCATTGCTCTTGCTAGTCAATACTATGCTATATTAAAAAGTTGGATTTCTAAAACCTACATTGCAGTCAATGAATAGCATAACCTTTTTATTTTTGTTGAATAAAAATCCATTTCACAGATTTGGTAGAAACTTACTTAGGGGGAAGTAAGTTCTTGCATTACATTTTTTACTGAGGAGCATAGCATGAAAATTCTCTTCATATATATTTAGAGAACTTTGAGAGAAACAGTATATTAACATATATTTTACCAAGTTTGCATCATCTAAAAAACTTCCTCAGCTTTCTATTAACATACAAAAAACTACTGATAAATTAAGAATTTATTATTTACTTAGTCAACAACATGTATTTTTTTTTCTCAGAAATGCTTTAAACTCCACTTAAGACTCAATGACAGGACAGAAGAGTATTACCAAGAGACTTGATATCAATTACTTCTAATATGATCTGACATTTTTCAAGAGAGAATTGTGATTACCTATTTTTGCTCCAGTTAAGGACCATTTCACTTTGCAATTTCTCCTCTCTGCACAGTTTATGTAAGACACAAACCCCCAAAGAAAACCTTTCTTAAAACCAGGACTGATTTCTTCACAGAAATTAGTGTCATTCTGGATTTGAAGAATTCAAATTATTTTATCTAAGTTCCTGTAAAGTTTTAAGATGATTAACTGACAAGAGAAAATGTGTCATTGCCTTGAGGGAAACTCTTTGATCAAAACACTTTGTTTCTCTAAAATCTACATGTGTTTCAGTAGAGGAGAATTGAATTTGCTATTGATATAACTATCTCACACAATCACATGATAAAAAAAAATTCAAGTACATCACAGAATTTCAGAAGCACAAGATGGGGCTCAACAAGAACAGAAAATTCAAAAATACTCCAACAGAATCAAAAAATAATTTTCCTACACTCTCAAATATCTTTCTTTAGAATTGCGGTAAAGTAGGAGCCTGGAATAGAATCTGGCTTCCTGCCAAAAAGGTTTTCATGCTCCTGAAGTGATTAATTTTCATATACGAAAGAAAGCAGAAAACATGGTTTCCTGCCTTAGAAAGATACCATCGATGCACAGAAGTTTCCACACGTTTTAAATTGAACTTCGTGGGACGCTAACAAAAATGTATCATAATGAAGGTTGAAACTTTTTAAAGAATTTTGGATGAGATGAAAGGGAAAGCCTGGTTAAAGTGAGGCTTCACTGAAAGGGGAGTCCTAATATACTGTCAGTTTTCTGTGTCCAGAAACAAAAATTCGGTTGCTAATCAATGCTAACTTTGTGAATACAAGGAAGCAATTGGACCAGGTCTTCCTATTTCTTTCTTCTCTTTCCTTCATATCCAACTAATGCCTAAATGAATAGTAAAATAATCACTTGAACTGAAAAAAAAATACTAAAAAGCAAAACAATAAATAGGAGCTTTATCTGCATAGTGTTTCATAAGCTTTAAGTTCGGCTAAGTATTTTCTGAGAAATGACCTAAGTAGAAAAGACAAAGACCATTTGCACAACAAAAATACTTTTGTTATTGACTTTTTGAAAAGACTGAAACATACAAAACCATTGTTAGATGGGCGTGATATGTCATTGGAGTTATTATTGATTCTTTGGACCTTTATGCCCATATTATAATTTAGTCTAACCTATAAGTCTTACTAATGTTTCTTTTTTTTTGCCTCTTTATTTTATCTATAAAATAAGCCTTTTTATTCCTTTACATTCAAGTGCGGTAAATCACTGTTTTTGGTGTAGTGAATTATTTTCTTCCTTTGCTTCTCAAAGCTCTGATTCACTCCCTAGGTAAACTTCAGACATTGTAAAGAATATATACACTCATATTGTTTTTTTATACAATGCATGTTTTAATGGCTTTCTTTTTCTTCTTCTACTTTTTTCAAATGATCTAGTTATAGCTAGACTATACTATAAACTCTCCCTCTTGAAAATATAGCTATTATATCCTCAAGAGATTAATCTGAGGTTTAGGTAAAGGTGCATAAATTATCTAGTCCAATACCAAGCACAAAGTAAGTATTCTATACTAATTGTATAATATTTTTAGTATCAGATTTTAAAGAATCATTTGAGGCTTATATATTTAAACAAAATATGTTGCGATGAATATATAATATTCTAAGAAAATGAGCTTATTTTCTTAATATTTAAATTAACATTATTTGGGTCCACTAATTTTTTTTTCGAAAATTGGAATCTTTCTAAAATATTCCATACCCATTTTTGCTTTCTAAATCAAACAGAATGTAAAATAAAATAATTAAATTTGTTCTTGTCTAGATCATTTCTGAAGAGGAACAATTATGTATATCTCTCAGTAGTTGCTTACTACGAGGCATGACCTACGCTAAACATGTCACATGGATTGTTTCATTTCATCTCTCCCAACAACATATAAGGAAGGTATTCACAATTACAGCTACAGGTAATATAGTGGAAAGTTATGAATATTAAGAAACTTGCTCAAGGTCAAAGAGAGTATATAGCAAAGCCATATTTTAAATCTTCATTTGTCTAATTTGAAAACTTGATGCTTTGTTTTTTGTTATAATCTGAACTAAATAGTAAATACTTCATTAGTTTTGTGACATTTTTCATGCTCTGCTTTTACATATGCAATTTTTTGTGGACAGGAAAATAGAATTATGTACACTTCATTTGCATAATGAGGAAATTGTAGTTGAAAGACTTGCCAAGTTTGTATGGTTATTGGTAGATATACTGACACTTTATATTCAATATAACTTGTGGTCTCAATGAGAGACAGAATGTATGAGGAATTGTCGATCTAGTTTTCATTTCAGTGAACAAAGAGTATATTACCAAATTAAGCAGATTTTTATTTGGTTCCTACTGTTGATTTAAAAACTAATTGTAGGACCAGGGACATAGCTCAGTTCGTAGAGTGCTTGCCTCAAATGCACAAGTCCCTGGGTTCAATCCCCAGCATCACAACAAATGAAACAAAACAACAAAAATAACTAATTGTACAGTTGGACTGTATTACACACTCATAGTGTTTGGATCAAGGAAGTCCCTTGTTCCAATAATGTACTAGAGTGATATTTACTACCATTAGTATAATTCATTATGGGCTTTTGACAAGGAATACAAAGGAAGGGCAGTGTAAAATATATAATAACCCTTGTCAATGAAGAATATTTGAAGGTGCTGAAGAATTCAGCTTTAGGATAATTGATAGCATGATTTTGCTTTAAAGCATATGAAAATTCAGAATCTGGAGGAGGAATTCGAATTTATGTTTCAAAAAGCCATTGAAATGGGCTAGAACAATTGAATGAAGACAGGCTTCAATTTTATTGGAAGAAAGTGCTGCCTGACAGATCTGTCCAGCAATGTAAAGAGTTGCTTATATGATTGAGACAGTCGTATCCTCTAAATGTATTGTCTTTTCAATCAAGCATGTTGTAGGGGACATGAAATTTGGTAGTAAGTAAAATGTATACCTTGATAACAATTTTGAACTTTTGTTCCAAACATAAAATTTGTATTTATTTCTCTCAATTCCTGATAGAAATGAAAAGTTAGGTATATAGTACAGTAATAAAATACAGAGAAAATCTGCAAATCTCACTTGATCTCTTAAATTCTAACTTTTTTTAATATCAAAATCTCTCTGGAGTTGTTAACCAAGAAAGTTTACCAAATCGATCAGCATTTCACAGTTTTGTTTTTTTCTGGTTTATGCAACAATGAGAGGGAAAACTAAGCAACAAGAAAAGCAAACACAAAATTTGCAGATGATATTTTTGAAGTGAAAATTTATTTGAATACAGATTCTTCATTTTATAGAATTTATATTTTCACACTTTACTGTTGGTGTTTTTTCAAAGGTTCATTGAAATTATATGTTTTCTCCTATAAAATCTCCTCTCATTCTCTTGTCTTTCCCCTGCTCTGAATATTCTTCTGTACTATTCTGAATATTCTCTGCACAGGTGATCTCACTTGTAATTTTGTGAAGAAATTTATTAATCTTTCATACAGAAATAATGTCAACCCCTGTAGTTATTATCCTAACTTTTATTTATAATTTAACTTTAATATTTTTTCTTTCTCTTAATTCCAATCATCCTTTATGCCATTGCCACACAATAAAGTGGTACCATGACCAGCAGCATTAGCCACACCTGGTTCTTCTTAGGAATGCAGAACTTCAAATCCCATCCCAGGCTTACTAAATCAGAATCTACATTTTAGCAAGATTCCAAACTGATTCCACAATAAATTTTGAGATGCAATGCATAATTTGTAACTCCAGATGCCTAAATCTTTTACGCTTCAGTTTCTACATGCATGCTGATTTGTCTGCTAGATAATTCAGGGTTTTTTTTTTTTCATTAGGGACATGTTTATTAAACACCAATTATCTACAGAAAACTATTCTAGATATAGAGTAAATCATATTAAGAGAGTAAAAGTATAATTAAAACCCTGGCACTTAGGAAATTTATATTAGAACAAAGAATAGATAAGCAAATAAATGCTTTCAGATATGTGTCATACAAATACTTTTTCCATAGTCCATCGTTGTTTATCTTTTTGTTCTTATAATAGGTTTTTGAAAAGTTAACAATAATTTTAAAATTTGATGAAGTCCATTGACCAAGTTGTTTTCTAATGAATTATGCTATAGTGCTATATCTAAGAAATACTTCCCTAATCCAAGGTAACAAGATTTTTTTCTTTTGGAAATTTTATAGTTTCAAGTTTTATATTTCGGTCTATGATACATTTTGACTTAATTTTGCTTATGATGTAAAGAATGCATGGATGATCAAGTTTTGTATATAAATATCTCATTGATACCATTTGCTGAAAAGACTATCCTTTTTATATACTAAATTGTCTTTGCTTCTTTGTCAGAAACCAGTTTTCTATAAATTTTTATTTTTGAACTCTATTCATTCCTTTGATCAACTGGACTGCTTTTACACCAAAATTCCAACATAAGCTTCTGTGGATCACTGCAGCTGCATAATAACTCTTGGAATCAAGCAACATTTGTCCTCTAACATTCTACTTCATTGTAAAAGCTGTTTTTGGCTATTCCACGTCCTAAATATTTACATATGAATTTTAGAATCCATTTTAAAAATAAGCCTGAAATAATATTGACCTGTATTGTATTGAACCTGGAGATCAATTTGAAGAGAACAAATGTCTTAATAATATTGAGTCTCTTGACTTAAAAACAAGGCATGTTTATCCATTTATATAAGACTTCTTTAATTTTTCCCAGCAATTACCTGTGGTTTCCAGTCTATATCTTATCGATCTTTTGTCAGAGTTATATGTAAATATTTCATATGTTTTGATGCCACTGTAAATGATATTGTGTGTTTACTCTCAATTTCTGAGTATTTGTGGTTGGTAGATAATAATGTTTTATTTTTATATTTAATTTGTAAACTACAGTGTAACTGTATTCACTTATTAGTTCTATTAGTTTTTTCTGTAGATTCGATCAGATTTTCTACATAGATGATCATGTCTATGGCAAATAAAGATTTCCAATCTGGATGCCTTTTGTGTCTTTAGTTTTGCATGCTGACATCAACTAGAATCTCTGATACTAATAATGCTAGTGCTATGTATAAATCCATCAATTTAAAAATGCCATGCAATAAAATAGGCAAAGACTTGAATAAACATTTTTCCAAAAGCAATATATGAATACCATGTATATAAGAATATCATTTAAGAAGATGCTCAATATCATTAGGCCATAGGTAAATGAAATCAGTAGTTCTAGGAACTATCACTACACATCTACTGGAAATGCTAACATTGAAGAGCTTCCAGGTACCAGGTTTCCAACCTTCCCCCCTCCCCAGCAGCAGTAATCCAACATAGTAGCTGCCCAATACAGGTGTGCAGTGCTACCACTGGAGCCCCGAGGGGACAGTTTCCTCAATTAGGAACTGCCAGGGGAGAGGAAGATGGGCTAAAGTTTGGAGCCTAACAGAGAGACCAGGAACTGGGAAATCTTCAGGCAAGAGAGGGAGATAGTACCGGGTGCTCAAGTCAGACAAAGGGTCCCAAAAGGAGACCAGTGAGGTGCAATGTCCCTTCAGAGACTGGCAGGTGCCACTCCCTGCATCCAGGCACCCTGCTCCAGGACCAGTCTTCCTACCCTGGTTACCTCCACCATCTGGAGAAGAGAGACATCAGCTTACAACAGAGAACCCCACCTATTGGATGAGAAGAGAAGCAGGAAAGTTAAGGATCTCTAAAGCTAGCTACAACCCTTGTTTTGTTTGTTTTTTCTCTTCTACCCCTCTATCCTCCAGCCCTCACATCCCCAACATATGTGAGACAAAGAACTTTGCATGGAATAGGACTTTGAGAACTGAGTCATCTGAATAATGTAATATAGAGGTGTTGTATGTGCCCCTTTTATTCATTTCCTTTGTCTTCTTTCATTTTCCTTTCCCCCTCCAAATTTTACTGTTTTAACATCTGTATTCTTCTAAATACATATGTGTATTTGTTTTATGTACTCTACTGTCATCCCACATATTTGCCTATCCTAAATTATTTCCTGTCTATTCTCTTGCTAATTAACTCTCTTCATTAGATTTCTCCTTCACACTTTCTAAGATGTATTAACTCTAAATACTCACATCCCACCTCCTCAGCATATTGCCCTACACCCCACCCCCAGTTTATTGTCCACCATCAGAAACTGTAAACCTTTTTACAAAACTACTGATTATATTGTAGGTAATAATTTGTAAGTAATAATAGATAAAATAATCTAATAATTATTAGATAATGTTATTATCCAATAATAATTAGATAATAACATTTCTGTACATTGAGGCTAAACTTTAAACATCTTAATAACAACGAATTGTTCATAGATGGTATATTATTGATATTGGGATTTGCTAACATTATCCTTCCCAACAAAGAAAAGGTCTTGGAACCCTACAAGAGGACTACAAACCTATAGGGTAAAAACAATAACAATTTAAAACTGGAAACAATCAAAGTGATATAATAAACTAATATATATCAATTCAATGGTACACTACTCAAAAAAATAATAAACTATTTATATACAAGAAAATGAATGAATCTCAAAAGAAATAAACAATTGAAGAAACTCCAAACCAGAGTACCTACTGTCTGTGTATATATACAAAACTAATCTATAATAATAGCAGTCCATTTTACCTATAGGTATGTCATAAGGTAGAAGGCCTTATGACAAAGTAGTAGGAAGAAAATTTTGAGATTGATTGATATGCATATGACATTGATTGTGGTGGAGGTTTAAAACATCTGTATTTATAGGCAGTTTTATACATCGATGCATGATTTCATACATGTCAAATTTATCAAATTATAAACATCACATATGTGTACTCTTATTATAAAAATAATTTCATTATATGAAATAAAACAAAATAATAGTTTTGGGGGAGTCAGAGCAAGCTGTATCAAGATATGTCTTTTTCTGAATGTTTAACAATCTTGTTGAATTCCAAAGAATAAATGTCTGATTTTTAGAGTTCCATTTGGCCTCATAATCCTCAGGCCCACATATCCATTATGTATGTGCCAATCTTTATCTTTTAATGTACTACATGCATATATAACTTGCATTGAATTCTTAACTCATGAGCTTTTCAGAAAACTCTCTGTTTATTCCATATTACACTAGTTAGAATTAAGTCTATTTTTCTCTTGCCATCTTCATGTTGCTATAATACAGATGGGCAGGTAGAAAATACTACTTGAGAAGGGAGTGGGAAGAAGTATTCTTAAATTATTTTGGAATTCCTCCACTCTCCCTTTGCACTGATCAATTATTTAGTTTTGTCAATTCTGCACTGAAGTATATTTCACATTTGTACTATTCTTAATGCCCTTTTCAACTTTTTTAGTTCAGAATCTTTTCCTGCATCCTGTTTTTATTATCTCCAATCAGTGTCTCCTTGAAACCAGCGTAATCTTTTCTATACTGAAAATTTGATTATCTCAAGACCCCAAGGAGTGCTAGTACATGAAACACTCAATAAGTATTTGGTTATCTGGGTGTTATGGCACACAACTCTAATCCCAGTGACTCAGGAGGCTGAGGCAGGAGAATTTCACATTCAAGTATAGCTTTAGCAATTTAGCAAGATCCCCAGTGATTTACTGAGACACTGTCTCAAAAAGAAGGAGTGTTGATATAATTCAGTCATAGAGTGTTATTGCAAAACTCAATTATATACTAAGTACACAGAAGGCTATTTGAAATATAGACATATTTGCCAAAAACAAAAGCATAGAAAAGAAAATATTATGAAAGCATTAATGAGACAAAACAGAATTATCTATACTAATATCTCTAAATAGTTTATTTTATGAATAGATATATATACCTTTTGCTTTTCTATTAACAGATATTAACTACACAAGTTTATTGGTCACACTGTAAGATTTTTATAAATGCATACACCAGGCATTGATCATGTCCACTCTTACTTCTACTCTCTCTTACCTCCCCTTCCTACCTTTTTTCCCTGGTTCCTTTTCCATTTCCTAATAGCCCCTGTTCTCCTTTTAAATTTTTTAGTTTTCACAGGTGTAAGAGAAGACATGGGATGCTTGTCTTTTTGTGTCTTGTTTATTTTAAACAACATCATGTCTTCCAGCTTCACACATTTTCCTTGAAATGACATGAGTTCATTCTTTTTTATGGCTGAATAATGCCCCATTGTGTGTGTGTGTGTGTGTGTGTGTGTGTGTGTGTGTATGATTTAAATACGGTTTAGATATGAGCTGTCCCCCCAAAAGCTCATGTGTAAGAAAATGTAAGAAAATTTAGAGGTGAACTTATTGGATTATGGCAACCTTAACCTAATCAGTGCATTAAAATCACCTAGTATGGATTAATTTGGTGGGAGGTAACTATAGGCAGGCAGGATATGGATGAAGGAAGCAGGTCACTGGAGGAATGCCTGTGGGGTGTATATTCTGTACCTGGTGAGCAGAGTTCTCCTTCTTCTTCCTGATTGCTATGTCCTGAGCTGCTTTCCTTCTCTATGCTCTTACGCCACGATGTTGAGAAAAATAGACTTGACCATCAAGTTTTTGTCATGTCTTTTGCTCCCAGAGCAGTAAGCTCAGACAGTAAGATCCCAGTGAAGGTGGCTTCTGGTTACAGCACTGTGAGAATATCCTGGGGAGTCTGCAGAGCTCCTCCACAGCCAGCTCCTTATGCAGGTTCCAGGTTCCTTATCTGTTCAGGCTATTTGTCTGTAGGGTGCTGATTTCTGTGCTCCTAGAGCTCACTGGGGCTGTCCTTTCCTTACCTATATCCTCTCATGATGCGGGCCACAGACAAGTCAAGATGGCGCCTGGCACTTTGCCAGAAGGAGTGGTTTGAGAAGTAACACCAGCGAGCCATTAAGATGATGTTAATTAAGTTAAGCTGTGTGTTATTATTAAGATGATGAGGATTGCTGTATCTGGATGATGTTAATTGAAACAAGCTGTGTATAATCAGTTAAGTGTATATGTACCTTTGCTGTCCTGCAATAAAGTGGCTCCCACTATCAACCTTCACAAGTTTCTCGTCACCCCCTCACACCCCCCAACCCCATTACTTTGCCCAGCCACACTGCAGCACTCTCAGGGGGGACATCCCTTCCCCTACTGTACTGCCCTGTGATTGCCTTTCCATGTTCCAAAATCTCTTGAGTGTCTCCAGGTCTGTCTCTCCATTAGTACATTCTACCTGCAGCTCAACAAGCAGCCACACTCTCCTTGCTTTGATTTAACTTGTGGGGAAGCAGGTGAGTGCTGCTCTCTTGAGCTTTCTGCCAGGCAAGAATTCTTACTGAGAAAGAATCTTCCTTTGCATCCTCAGGCTGCTTAGATGCATTTTGTGTGGTCCTAGAATACCTTCAAAATGGAAAAAATCCCAGCCTTAGTGATTCAGAAGTTCCTGACTTTTCAAATTTCCTAAAGACAAAAAAATTGCTTATAAGTTGTTCTTTTAGCATTGCACAGCCATGAACTACAATAGTAGCATATTCAATTTTTTATGAATAAAGAAATTGATAATTTTTTTTAGTTCTTTTATAATTTTTTCTAATAAAATTGGCTCTAGGAAACAAGCAAGGGTTTGAGAAAACAATGCTTTTTATACTCACCTAAGGAATCATAGAATTCTTGTAGGTGTAAAGAGAAAGGAGCATCTAGTAGTCTAGGGGTCTAATTGTGAAGGCAAGTGTTCTGGAGCTCAAAACACAAATCAAATCAGATCTGGAGAATGCTCTGTCTTCTAATGTTCATGGCCACTGCCTGAAAGTATTAATGATTTAATCTTTAGCTCATTCAATTATTCATGTATTCACTCAGAATAGTACATAATCTACAAATTATGTAATTATTCACATAGCATTATGATCAAGGGCACAGATTCTGGAACCAAACTGCCTGGATTTGCTCCTGGATCTACCACTTAATACAGTGTGATTTTGAACATGCTGTTTAAACTCTCATGTTTCTAAAATTTGTAATGAGGAAGATAGCCATAGTAGTAATGCCTCAAGGCATTAACTGGATTTAATATAAGTTAACCATCTAGAGAGCCAAGGGCTACATAAGTATAAAATACTGCTGGTTATTTATTTAACACCTAGGAGCAGCCATTGCCTTTCACAGCATCAACACTATTTCTCATTGCTTTCCTTCATTTCCTATCTGGATATAAAAATTTAGGCACCTACGTGGCTTACAATATGTGCATCAGGCCTACAGGGAGGTATTTTCATCCGTTTGAATTCAAATTCTCTATGCAAGAGGTGTAGAATGATATAATCAAATGAGAAAGAATGTTAGCAGAAAAACTCATCCAGTCTCTTTCTCCATAAAAATCTATGAATATAATAAATGATGTCTTCACAGCTGAAAATCAGCAGGCATTATAAATACTTACAAAGTGGGTTAAGAAAATGTCTTTCTTCTTGTGGGAACAGCAGTTTAAAAGGCCTAATGATGCTAATTAAAATAAGTAGCTGGTAAATGTTTCATCAAAAACACTGACCCACAGTCTTAGCAGGTGTTCATTAAATGTGGTAGATTTTGCTCTTAATAACCATTTACCCCCTTGTGATATCTACATATGCAGTAAAGAAAAAGAAAGCATTAAGCATTTTGCTAGAAGACTCACAAGGTGGTGAAAAATAGCATGAATGCTATAGTGAAATGTTTTAATTTCTCAGACACAAATAATGAAAGTCTTAAATATGTATAATTTGGAACTACAAAATGATTTTAAGATAATGCCACTTTAAAGTAAGGCATCTAAAATGTTCCCTAATTTTAAAACAGTATGAATCAATATTAGACAAAGGATTTTCAGAAAATAGTAAAATCTCATTTTTATTTTCTCTTATTTATTGAGGATTCCCAAAAAAGATTGAAATCTCACTTGCAATTTATTATACATAGTGTAGGCAAACATAAAGTGATTTAAAAATCATAATTGCATTCACTTGGTTTAAAAAATAAAATAAAGTTTTATAGTGAAAATTCTCTCATGCCATCCCAACCAACTCTATCTTGCATAAGTAATCAATTTATTGATGTCTTGTTTTTACGTAAACCTGGCCATATATAATTATTATTTCCCCCCATTTCTTACACAAAAGTTGACATGACACATGCATTGTCTGAACCTTCATTTTCTGTTCACTTGCCTTGACTTAACATTCCAAATCATATAAAATTGCCCAAGTCATATTGTCATATTTGGCTTAACAATTTTATATAGCCCAACCCAATACATGGAGAATTCTCATCCGTTTCCTTCCTTTGTATTTCTTAATAGTTACAGAAAGTTCCATTATGTGGATATTTTAGAGTTGATTCAATCAGACCCATATTAATGAACACCGAGTTGGTATCAATCTTTTGGAATTAGGAAAAAGTATCAATTAACAAACTCTCACATGCATTTAACCATATACAATAATACTCATAAGACATATTCTTAAAAGTGGAGTTACTGAGTCAATGGGTAAACATATTTATACTTTTGATAGGAAGTTTCTCTGTTGATTGGTAACTAAAGAGTTTAATTTGAAGCTATAGCACACTTAGAGGTGTCCCTTGGACCTGCAGTACATCTCTGTAGTGCAAGTACATTCTGGATGAAGTGGAAATCTCATAAATTGAACTTTATTTGGGAAAGTCTTGTATTGAGAAAAGCCAAGATTTTGATATTTTATTTCTATTCATATGTCTAATTTAAAGGGAAATATTTCTAAACTGCTAAGACATTTCCATCAGGGAATAGTTCATAAGAAACAGAATATTCTTCCTATCCAGGCCACACAGGAACTCAAGCATAAACAAGCACTGACTAAATTAAGTGTTTGGGGAATGGCTTTTAGCAGATGATGGAAATTAGAAATTAGAATAACTTTGTTTACATAGAAAGTGACTCATCTAAATCTGTTGACTTTGTTTATATTGCTAACTTTAAAGCAAAGCCCTTTTCCCTAGGTAATGCCAAATTCTTTCCAAATTATCATGAGTTCTAACTACATGAGGTTCAAATTAATATCTTCTATTCAAGGAGCAGAGAAATGGTATATTACCCATATTAATTTCAAGCATACATTCTAAAAGATGTTGTCATCTTTTAAAATCTATTATATAAGATTCTAGGGAAACAATTATTCTTATTTGTAATCATTTGTAATTTTGGGAGCATAATAATTTGTAAGTAATTATTTTTATTCCCTATCATCTTCCAAGAGCAATTTACATTGTTAAAAGAATTTAAGGAATTATTGTTGATATACTTATAAAATAATCTCAAAATAATTTATGATATTAAATTATAATTCCAGAATTAAAATTCCTTAGGAAAAAAATATTGATCTTCTTCATCCTTTAAGGCCTTAAGAAATTATGGGCTGGGGATGTGGCTCAAGTGGTAGCATGCTTGCTTGGCATGCGTGCGGCCTGGGTTCAATCCTCAGCACCACATACAAACAAAGATGTTGTGTCCGCCGAAAACTAAAAAATAAATATTAAAAAATTCTCTCTCTCTCTCTCTCTCTCTCTCTTAAAAAAAAGAAAGAAAGAAATTAGTCTACTTCTCTCTATTGCTCTATGGTGCTCCCTTCTCTTAGGTCAAGAGATGATGTTTATATTCTGGGTACCCATATGGTAGGTAGCAGGATGGGCAAAGCGTTAAAGAACAAAGGAGCAAAACTTATGCCAGTTGTATCTTAAAGAAGCCTCCCAAATCTGTCAGCTGGTTTTGTCACTTAACTTTTACTCACCAGAACTTAGTCATTTGGCGATACTAACAACAAGAAAAACTTGGAAATGTAGGTTTGTTGCAGGGCAGTCAATGTCCAAGGAGAATATGGATATGGCCAAATAGAAGAGACAAACTGATATTGGGAGAAATAGCAATCTCTTCCCTATGTCCTTACTCAGTCCTGGAGAAAATGTTATGCACATCCAACAGTATATTAAAACAAGCTTCCATACCAGAAGAGGACACATAAAAATAGTCATATAATCCTAATACATATACATTTATAAGTATGTACTCCAGAAGAAAATAATATTTGGGGTCAGAAACAGTCTAAATTTTTGACAAAGCAGAGAAAAAATATGAAAATATTAAAAAGATAGAAACCCATGGCAATACCAAAAATTAACATATTTGGTCAGTCAAGTTCTAGGGATCTGGGAAGACTTTCCATTAACTGAAAAGTTTCACTAGGTGACAGATGTGACAAACTAAAGCACACTTTGTTTTGATACCTGCCAGTTTGAACTAACCAGAAAATGTTGTCACATCTAAACAAGATTTGGAACATTTGGGTTCTATTCTTATCTCCAAATGTTAAGACTACAATTTGCACAAAATCAAAAAGCTGAAGCTGCTGCTGTTGCTGCATTACGTATGGGAGGATGAAGAAATGAGACTTTCACATGAGAATCTGCAGGGTCCGTTCAAAGTCTCAGTGCATTCATGACTGGGAATTGCTAATCTTCAGTTCTTGTGTGTGTGTGTGTGTGTGTGTGTGTGTGTGTGTGTGTGTGTGTGTGTACGTATGTGAGAGGGTAGGGAATTGTGTATTTGCAGACAGGATGGCTGTTTTCATTTATGAATTTCACTTGGTCAAAAAAAAATGCAGTTGAAAAAGGAGAAAAGCCTACTTCAGATTAACACCTCTTGGAGACCACTAATGGGACTAGAATTCCTCTTAGAGACCACTAATGGGACTAGAAGTTGTGCATATCAGTTGCTTCTCCAGTGGTTCAAGAAGGGGATTTTATGATTCATGTATTCAAGCATAGATTGAGCACTTTTACTTGACACTGGTAATCAAAAATGGATGTGATCTTTACTCAAACGAAAGATGTCATCTATTTTGTTGGGCAAAAATATTTTCTGACTTCCTTTCCTTATTCTTGCAAATAAACGTTGAAAAATTCTTGTACTAGATAAAATGTTCTTAGTTTGAAGAAAATAAACCTTTATTGTGACTGTGTCAGAAACAGCATCCTATGGATAAAAACATCATAGCATATGTATGAGGATAATATTCCTTCATTTATTTTGCTAAAAACACAGCAAGAGAAATTGTAGAGCATCGTATGGTGATTTTACCAGAATAAATGAGAAAATATTGGAAGGAAACAAGCAAAAATGATTGAATATTTATTTCAAAGTAGGAAAAAGTTGCTTGGATTCAGAAAACTGTTAAAGAAAACTCAAAAATGCACAAAGTACATAAAATAAAACTTCAAACTTGCATAAAATAATCAACAATGAAGAAAATAAAATATATACATATATGTGTGAAGAAAGAACTTACGAAAATTTTACCAAATTATTGATAAAGTAAACAATGAAGAAAATGATTAGAGGTATATATAAAGAAGAGAGAAAAGTCAAAACTAACAAGATGTATATAGGCCCAAATGAATTACCACAGGAAGAAAACTTTTGGAACTAAAACAGGCCTGATGTTCATAGTACTTTGGGCAAAAATAATAAAATACATGATTATCATTAGTTTATGCAGTATAACTTGACTGATAGAAACTAGAGTAAATTAATGGAAAAAATCCTTATAATTACTAAAAGCTTTATAAAATTGCTAATATGACAAGCACAAACATATTAGCAAAGCAAAAAAAGAAAAAAGAACACTTTGTTATGATGTGCAATAATAAAATCGTGGAAGAAATAATTCCATTCATAAGAGAATAAAAATAAACATCATTAAATAACTATGAATCTGTCTGATAAAATAAGTGGGTGTTGTATGCACGATTACAAAACATTAATGAACTTCCTACAAAAATATTTCAGTAAGTGGAAAGATATTTCTGCCTACAGAGCCCTATGGCCATAAACCATTCTTTCAGATTGACTCTGTATATATCAAAGATAATTAACCCAGAGTAGTGTGCTGTGCTTTCTTTAATTTTGAATAAGTTATCTTCATAGCTAGATTAAATCTTTTAATTTTTTTTTTCACATTTGTCCTAATCTCTTTGATCTCCCATTTTCCTACTGCTGCAATTCAGGTTTTACATTGCCAAGACTATAAATGTAAAGACATTTTAAAGGAAGCAGTTGAAAACTAATCTATTATAAATAGATAGATTATATATATAATCTTGCCCCATATATATGTGTACATATATATAGAGAGAGATCTATATTTACTTAAAATGTTTTTACTTTGTATTCTGAAAACAGCTTCCTCTAAATGGGTACAAAAAATGTAGGTATCAACAGTCTAAATATTAGAATTAGATCTTTTAGAATATTGGGTCACCATTCACTAATTTCATTATATTGCACATTTTCAACAGGCTCTCTGAACCTTATCTCTTCTATAAAATAGAAATAACCATATGTATTAAAACTATTGCCTAGAATTGTTGCTACTGAATATCACAAAAATTAGCATTTGCTTTTTTGATCAAAATATGAAAATCTGGGGCAAAAAGCTTTCTATGCACTATTCTTGATTCCTTATTTCTAGTTCTTGTGATACTTTAAGACATTATATCTAAATCTCGAAAAAAATTTAGATATGGAAGGATTAAATGTAGTCTAAATTAATCCACATTGTGATACAACCCATTTTTTGGTAGGGTATTGGACTTGCCAATCTGTATGTGATGAAGCAAGAACAAAGCAGTGCTCATCAATAATTTTATGATCCTATCAAAACACAATGCATTCTGAATATTCCTGTGTTTAGAAAACACAGCCTCTGAGCAAGTGTACTGTGTTGATAAAATGACTCTCATGGAGCTTTAATTCCAAAGGCATTTAAGTCTGCTTCTAGTGGTTGGTTTAATTAGAACCAAGATTCATAGATTTAATTATGTATTTTATATACTTTTTATATACTTTGTTAAATCTAGAACTGCATGAAGTAAAGTTAGTGATAATTGAGCAGTGAAGACACTATGTTTCTCATCTCAGAAGGGCTGGGTGTAAGCTGCAAGCATTATCCTTAGACAATGGTGCATAATGGTGAAGGAGTGTGGATGGGAATTGCTTGATGATTCAGGAAGAACAGTGATTTTTTTTCAATAAGAAATGACTGTTTATGAACTGTACTTAGACCCTGGAGAGATACACATATATAGGAGTAGGAGTCCAGAAGTGGGGAGTTAAAAACAGGTAAAAAGTGTATACTGTGACTATTTTGTGGTTAAAAATGCTACATAAATTTTGAAAAAATTCATTGCTAATAAACTGAATTAATTATAGTGTGGGTCTTGATTAAGGCACCTGTAACTAATTAAAGGTTTAAATAAAGATAATCATGGTTACATAATATTGACCTAGATTAATGTAATGATTAGACAGATGGCAAACTTTAAAATATATAAACATATTTTCTTTAAAAAGGAGGGATCCACAAGAATGGGTTTTTAATTTAGAATAAGATATAAATATTTATGTATAATTTTAACAAGACACATTCTAATGTCATGTATAATAAAAAAATCAATTAAAAATAATAAAGAATAGTGCACTCATTTCTCCACACTGTCCCTCCACCTCACCCTAGAATGAAAGCTCTCTTTTGTCAGAGGCAATGCAAGTTAATTCATGTTTAAATCAGCAATATTGGACCCATCCAACATTTCCAGTGATTGTTTGATCATATAAACTTATGGATAAATAAAAAGGATCTGGAAACAGTCATTCATGCCACACCAGAGCTGAGACATTTCTGATTCAAAAGGAGTTGTCCACTCTACTTTTTGAATCCCACATATTTTTTTCTCTAGACCTCTCACTCTGCTACTGTTACTGTTTATGCAGTCCTTTTACTGATTTTTCTTTATTTCTCTGGTCACTTTCTTCCTCACTTGATCTTTCTATATCCACATTCTCTTTTGAACATTGTAAACTCCCTTAGTGTCCTTGCTGTCCTTTTTTCCACAGCTATTGAGCCAAGCTCTTGTTCAGGAACTAATCAACTGAGGTTGAACCCAGGTGTGTTTTAATCTCTTTTGTCAGGTTAAAGGGGTCAGACAGAACTTCCCCACCTATACAGATTCATGCTTAAGGTCCCCAACTAGATCCTATATGTCTGCTTATCTTCTCTGAAAGCCACTAGCCACAGGTAGATATTAAAATTTAAATTAATTAAATTGAAATGAAAATAATAGTTACTTTTTAGTTGTGCTCTCCTGATTTCCAGTAGACAATAGAATTTTTAGGGGGTTGGTTTGTTTGTTTAAACTTAGTGGTACAGATTGGACAGCACAGATAAAGAACCTTTCTATCACAATGGAAAGTTCTACAGGATGGCACTGCTGCACTCCTTCATTTTTTTTTCTATCTCATGTTTTCTGCTTTTATCTCCAGTGTTTATTTTAAATCTTCTCTAATATTTGTTTAATTTTAATTTTGAGTATGTATCTCTTTTTCCACAAACATTTTCTAGAAATACTTAAGACAGAATTCCAAATGCATAGCAAGCTTCTCTGATATTTGTTTAATTTAAATTTTGAATATGTACCTCCGTTTTCCATAAACGTTTTCTAGAAATGCTTAAGAGAGAATTCCCAAATGATCACTTACAAATGGGCAGGACTCTACTGTGATGATGGCAGAATTATCAAAAATTAAATCTCTTTGATAGGGTGTAGAGTTTGTCCACTCACTCACTCTCTCTTGCTTTGAGAAAGAGTTAATAGTAAAGCATAGGACCTTGTCTTTAATGTCATTATAGTATTCTTCTCTCTCCTTTTCTGGCAAACAAACCAAAACAAGACTTTCTTTTTCTTTAGTTAGAAATTTATCAAAAGCTAATCTGGAGTGACTTTCTTATGCTGAGCTGCATTCTAGATGATATTTTTAAGAAGTAAGAACTTTAAAGCAAGGATTTCAGAGTATAAAATGCGAAACTGCTAATGAACACACAAATATAGGTGTAACACAACAAGAATTAAAGAGTGCCATGAAGGAAATGAAATAAGGTACTGTTCACAGGGACCTTCAGAGTTGCTAGTCAGGGAAAGGTTCTTTAAGGAAAAGTTATTTGAATTGAAGCTCTGAGTTATGTGCCTTGAGTTATTGATGGTTCTTGGTGTTAAACCCACCACAGGTGTTAATCTCAGTATTGAGGGAGTTGATACATATTTGTGGATCATTAGTTAAAGACAGAGAAGAAAAGGGAAGTGGGCAGATGCTAGCCACCAGGAAAAGAAGTGATTTGGGGATTAGATTGGTGATTCCTCCACTGAATGTCCTCCACATCCTGAAATGCATGAATCTCAATTTTAACAAAGAGATGACTTTTAACACTAATATCTATTATTCTGTGTAATCTGACCATATATTTTAGCATGATATATAAAATTTCAGATAAAGAAAAATAAGTAGTGGATTCATTTTTCTTCTTTTTTTATTATGATGTAAGCAAACATGGGTTGCTCAGAATTTATATGCTGCATTCTTGATATTTTCTTGGTAAGTGGTTATTATGCAGGTATTACTATGATTTCAACTCTCACCCAAAAATCTCTCTAAAATATATAAATCTACTTCTGTATTTTAGTATGAAACCTGGAACACTAACTATATTTTTAACGGTTGAAGATATTGCAGTGTCTGTGATATTGATTCTGAGCATGAATTTATTTATATAAATATGTGTCACAGTTACACTGAATTGATATAACATCAAAATTTTTTTCTTCAAAATATATGGCCAACGGACTTAAAAAAAAAAACCAGAAAATCCAACATCTTATCATTTACATTTGGTATCATTTGAATGGGCTTGCACAAAACCCTAGATCATTGAGCACTCCTGTAATCTTTGAAATACATTGTCCTTAAAAACAGAAGCTTTAAGAAGAGTCTTTTAAAAACCTGTACAAACTATCTACATATGAAGTACATTCTACTAAAATAAACCAATCATGGCACATAAAGACGAAGAGTTATTTTCAACTCTATTCATATGACAGGTTGTTTCTAAGCATATTAAGTCATCAAAATATTATTAGTTTTTAATATAACAGCCAAAGAGCTTTAATTTCAATTCTGAAGGAAGATAGTGGTACCAGTGTGACATGTCTATTATGTGTATGAGAAATGTTTGTGTAAATAAGGCAGAAGAAAATTGGAAAATACATGAGAGACTGGCAAATTTATTTCCTATTAGAATACAGAAACCCTCCTTGGGTTGGCTGCTTCGACTGTGAGGTTGAAGAAATACAACTGCTAAATTGTTTTCAGCATGTTCAATTTTAAGGCATTTTTCTTCATTCTTTGACTTTCTCTGTCTTTAACATTCTCACTGAATTAACATCCCAGGAATGCTTATGTTATTGTAATCGCATTTCTTAGTGAGTTCCCTTTTCACTGGAACACATTCAAAATTGTGGGACATTAAAAACTTCACCTTGATTGATTTTTCTTCTCATAATATGAATTTGAACAGAATGAACCTCTGAAATCTTTTCCCTAGAGAGTTAGCTTTAACTTTGTTTACTGATCAATTTGATGTACATAAAATAAGAGCTTTTAAAAAATTTACTGTATTTTTCCGTTGAAAATAAAAATTATTTTCCCTTTTGATCAGACTTGGCTTCTTGACAAGTTCCACAAATTGATCCCTATAATATGTCAAGTACCACAACCAGCACTGAACATAGATATGTAAGTGCATTCTTTGTGGTTACTTTAAATCAGGAAAAATTTTAAAGTTACCCACTCACAGTTGACATTAATAGCTCTTTTTCATATTAGAGAGAAAATGTCATGAGTACCCATTAAAATAATATGAAAGTAAATTTTTATGAAAGACAACAGTAAGAACTAAGCATATTAGAATACTGCTGTGTTTCGAAAATTAACAATAGTTCTTAATTCAATTGATAAAAAAGCATCAGAGACAAGATAGTGTCTGCATTTAATTCCTGAATGCATAAGCAACCAAGAAAAGAAGTAAGGATGAGACCACCCTGCATAGTACATGCCTCCTAATTAACTTGGGCATAGTTCTCTTGATAATTTTTAGCTTTGAGTGTATTCAAATACAAAGCTTATTAGGGTCAAACGAAATATTTCCCCTTTCACCAATTTTAGAAAACAAATATCTCAAAAAGAAAAAAAAATAATTCAACCCAAGGGATAAGTCTCCATTACTTGAAATAAATAAATTGAGAATGAGTATACTGTTCATGGAAATTTTAGTTCAAATAGCATAAATATCTCAAAATACAAACTTACATGATTAGTGTGTACAAATGCAAAGTTAGATAAAGCATTGAGTTTTTTTTCAGGATATTTTGCTCATCTTTACCTGGGCCTACAAGGGCTGCTGCAGTTTCTTGGTGGCCACCCTGACATTTTTGGAAAACCACTTGTCTCTATCAGTTATTCCATCTCCAAAAGCAGGTGATGAATGAAGGAAACCAGAACTTTTCTCCCCACCTCTGTTTTCTTTATCCAGATCTGAGAGAGTGGGCTTAGTCTAATATCCACTGATGCCATTTCCTGATTTTTAAAATTCTCTGCATTTTAAAAACACTGTTTAGTTAATTTTTAAGATAACATTTTATATACAGTAGATCTTAATTATTGTAACAGATTCTGAATTTGAAAATATATCAAATATATCAAACCGATCCTCTGGGTGCTCATGCAGTCATTTACCAACTGACTAAAGTAGTGAGCAATCGGAGTTGCCTATGCTCTTATCCCAGCTGTGGTCCAACAAGGTAATGCTTTGCCTTCTTCTTTACTATCCTTATACTATACGGAATCAGAGAATTCAATGTTTTCATACTGTAAACAAATGTTCTTTTTGTGTTCTATGTCATGCCACATTTTCCACAATTTTGTGCTTTTGGCTGTTTATTTTATCCCCAAGTATAGTGCTGAAGTGCTTTTTAGGAGTTTAAAAGTACAAGACAAGACATTATGATATGATTTCTGGAAAAAAATCTGCATGTTGGATAGTTTCATTTAGACATGTGTTATGTATTAAATTTAAGATGTTTAGGCCAAAACACACATAAACAAGTTATAAATTGATCAGTTGATAAAAATGTTGTGAGCAGAGGCCTGCAGGAACTTAATATGATATTTTCTCTACAAGAAATCATTCAATATTTGCTAATTCAGTGCTCATGGTAAAGTTGCAAAAACACACTAGCATGAATAACAAGAATTGACTATGTATTGTTTCATATATTGATCTTCAGAACTGATACTTCAGTTTATTTTAATTTATAATTCTATAGCAGTTCTTTTATATTGTCTATTAATTCCACAAATGATTTCAAGTATTTGCTTTTTTATTGCTGAATTCACTCTCATTATTTTGAATATATTTATATTTGAATTTGTATCTCTGTAAAATGATTCATGCAATGGAAAACTGAATCTTAGGTTGTCTAGTGTGTGTGGGAAGAAACTCCAGAGGTAGCCAACTTCATCTTTTGACTTTCGTCGGGTCACCATTTCATGGAGAAACCTTTCCTCCCATCAGGTTGTAGTTATACCTAGATATGCTTAATAGAATGGAGCTGTAGGGGATAGGTCCTGAAGGAGAATAAATTATTGAACAATGAAGTCTATAACATCAAAATTGCCAAGAGTGAGGAAAGATATGATGAAGCTTTACTATCCTTATACTATAAGGGATCAGGAATTCAAGCACAGTGTGTATGTTTACCTGAATCAAACTCAATTGAAAATTTTGTCAAGGACTCTTCCTTTACTGCTTACAAAGAAGGTGTTCATAAAGAAAGTTTGAAAGAATGGTGAAATCAGAGATTCTGAAAAGTATTTTGGTGGGACTCTCCCAGTGCGATCAAATAAAACAGGAGGAACTAAATCTCTAGGTGAGTCAGTGAATCCGTCACTTGTTGTGAATAATTTTGTATACTCTTGGAGCCTCCTGTCTCCTGTTCCAGTCACCTCTGCTATAACCTACTTACTGTAGGCACTGGTCAGTGTCATAAAGGCACACCTGACAATAACTCGTCAAAACCTTTCACTTCCTACTCCAGCCTTCTTGCTGCTATTAAGGAAAAGCAAGAGCCTGACAGTAAAGTGATAAAAAACAGATTTTTTTTTTCTATGACAATGCTGGAAAAGAGAACTCAGTGTGGAACTGAGCTCAAGTCTGAAACAGCAGGACACGTGGGAATTTGTAACCAAGGACCAGGGTAGATGTCAGTGAATAGAAAATATACTAAGTGGAAACATAAGGGATGGAGGGGGATTCCTGGTTAAATCTACCTAATACAGTGCTTACTAAAGACAATCCAAGTGACCAGATGTCATCTGGATGATGTGTAGGTAAAGAAACCTGATATAATATCAAGGGTGATCACACTTGAATTAGGGGATTCTCAGTAAACTGACTTAGGAGGATTCTTGCTGTTGAGGATAAGGTCCAAGGACAGGAACTCATTAAAAAGTTTGTCTAAAGAAAGTCTTGTTCTACGTAAAGTCTTGGGATGGTGGGTCTCTGCTTAGTATCCAGGTTTTCAACCCTGAAGTATGTCGAGAATCACTGTCCATGGCCCTAATTTTTAACAAGAAGGAAACAAGAGATGCTGCATCTATTTACCATCTAGTTTCTACACACCCTCCATCACCATAGAGTGTTTGTTCTAAGATATAGTTTATGTGCTATCTTGACTTTCCAGAAAAAGATCCCAGATGACTAAGAATTAGTTACCTGTCAGTTTCTTTGTTCCTTACTCTGCTTTCTTGGATATCATGCCTAACAAGGTGGTAACAAATAAAGCATCTGCCTCAGAGTTGGCTTTATGAGAATCATGGAATAAGATACTCAAAATGTGAGTTGTTGCTTTTATAAGTTACAGAATACCCAAACCATGAGTATCTGGTGGTATGCAAGTTTTAGAAATGAATTGATCTGGGGCTCAAACACTATCATCATAACAAGATTTTTTTTTCAATTCTTTCTTCTCTTTAAAATTTCTTGTCCTTATGCTCAAGCTTTATGTGACAAATAGATGATAGTGTTTACCTGTTTCTTGAATTGTAGGTCCCAGATCAGATCATTTTCATGAATTGTCTACTTACTATTTTTTTAAAATTTAATTGTTCTGATAGAGTCATATTTCTATCACCTAATCAAACTCATTTATATCATCTCAAGTGTAAGGAACATTTTCATCCCTTGTATTAGAAGTGGTATCAGGTTAATTGAACTCCAATGGCCTGAGGGTGGGGGAAAGATTTTACATGAGGAAAATTGGAGTTCATTTGCTAGAAGAGGGCTGAGTAACTGCTGTAAAGTCAACTTTTCAGTTACATAAGACAAAAGCTATTCTGTAAGAAAATACCAGAAGAAATAGAATGGCCATTTTCCTTTATCAAACAACTTTTAAATCAGAAGCATTTAGAAACATATTGCAATTGGTGAAGCACAGGGTGGGTGACAATTCTAAGTGCATCAAAATCAAGGCAAGCTTTTGTCATCGTGTACATGATTGAACAAGAATGTTGGGAACTAACACATTGGTATGTTAAAGAAGTAAGAAAAGCAACATCTACCAATAATCAAGAGAGCAGTCAGAAGCAGCTGTTGAAACAGATATGAGGTAAGGTAAAAGCAATGTCAACAATGTGAATTATATGTTTAAATAGGTACATTGACTCTCTGAGCTTAAAAAAAAAGAAAAGATGAATTTAAATTTAGTTATTTGAAGGGTGAGGGCTCCTGATTTATGCATTTAGATATCAACTATTAAATGGCCTCATCCACAATATTAATATTACCAGATGGAATCCATCAAATCAATTTGATGTTATTTATTAAAGACTTAGCTTTCACTTATTTTTATTTTATACTTATTCTTACTGATTTTCATTTTCCATTTTCTTCAACGTTTTCCTTCTTATAGGATTTAAATCACAAGTGTTCTTATATCCATAATTATAAGAAAATCATTTTCAACCTCCACTTCACATTAATCAAACTACCCACTGGCTCTGGTGGCTGAGGTAGGAGGATTTCGAGTTCAAAGCCAGCCTCAGCAACATCGAAGCATACTAAGTAACTCAGTGAGACCCTGTCTCTAAATGAAATACAAAATAGTGCTGGGGATGTGGCTCAGTGGCCAAGTGCCCCTGAGTTCCATCTATAGCACCCCCTACCCCAACAAAATATTAATCAAACTACCCTGTTTTTAAAATAAATTAATTTTTATGTGCACCGCTTTTGTTACCAATGCTTATCTGAGCACTCTAGAGAACTCTACAGTGTTATATTTTTATCTCATTTGAAATCAAGAAAAAAGAAACTGCCATAAGAGGCTAAAATCAAGATATTACTTTGCATTATGGAATCAATATGCCTATATAACAGAAAAATCCTAGATTTGTTTTGCCTGACTACCTATGGAAGAAGTTGGTGGTGTTTGATAATTAAAAGCAGCCAAATTTCAATTCTTTACCATTGTGCTGTTTCTTTTAAAAGTGAATGTTCAGTGGTGGAATCAAACGCCTTGACAGGTGAATTTGTCCTTTCTAGATGTACATAAACATGCACTAAGACTTATGTAGCTATTATTTAAGACTTTATCAGCAATTGGGTTTAGCAACTGTTTTTTAATCCTTTCCAACCCGAATGTAACGATGTTAAACCTGTTCCCTGCAATCTTAAATAAGGTATAACTTTGGAGAAAGGAAAAAAAAAATCAAGAGTAAGGGAAATAACCATATTTAACAGAGGAGCTGAATCTAAAACTATTTCTAGTGGGTTGATGTAAAAGTAAGCTGTCTTCTGTATTTTGGAATTTTTGAGTGATCTGAACTACTGTGTAAGGTGAATGAAGCATTTAGCCCTTTTAAAAGGACAGCTGTGTCAATCAGATGCTGCTACTCAGCACTGAAGCTTTTGCCTTTATTTATTTATTTATTTTTTCTCATGCATTCCTGAATTTCTAAACATGTCTTGCATTACAGAGCTCTGGTGATTTAAACCTATCTCTCAGTAACATGCAAGTAAGGAAAACCGTTTATTTTTTCTTTAAGCAGAGCTGTTTGGAGGGTAGGAAAGCTCTCATGGTTTTAATTTTCTGTTTTTCATTTACATAAAGCCATAATCTGCCTGGAGACTTGTGAGCATCTCATGGGCTGCAGAAATAGAAAGATGATAAAAGCAGCTGTACATTGAACGGCTATCCAGATATTTTAAAGAAAAGGGATAAAAATGTCTTCTGTTGTTAATGCATTTAACTTTTTGCACTGAACTTTGTATTATTTAATTTCTAGTGATAATAGACAATTTTGAAATAAATTTCAAATGTAAAATGACTATAATGTGCTTCTCCAATGTACATCTGAAAACATTAACAATTTCAACAAGCTATTGCCCACACACACAAAAAAAAAACATTCATAACAAATTGCTAAAATGAAAACAAACAAACTAACTAACTAAAGGGCTCACCCCTGGCTAGGTTCATGGCTCAAGCTCCTATAACAAAGACAGATTAACAAGAGCAAAGCATATTCATTGATTTAACAGAAGCTTAAGATGACATGAGAGCCTTCAGAAAAGAAGGTAAAACTATGTATTGTTATGGAAAGAAATGCAGAAGTCTAATTGGAGAACAAAACATTTTGATCTAATGGTTATAAATGGGGGGAATTTAGTCAGGCCTGGCTTCCCAGATTCTTCTTGGTGTCTCTGTGTGACACTCTTTTCTTCTGGGTCTAGGCAAAACCTCTCAGGAATGAAGGTCTTAGGACCTAATTTAGAGGAAGGTGAGGGATTCTACTGGTCTGCTCCAAGGTAGAAAGGTGAGGAGAAGAAGAGAGCAACTCCTGACTCTGCTGTTTTCCTCAGACAACTTGCATCTGCATTCTGAACATCATCATTCCCCTCTTTGAAATCTGTCCAGGAATTTTCAGAGTCCAGAAACTGGGTTTTTGAATTGTCTTATAAATCACTGAGTCAGTTCTCAGTAATAGAAGTGGATCAGTACAATTAAAATATGTAATACTTGCTTCTTCACATCTGAAGGCTCCCACGCACATACAACTTCTACTACATAAGTGAATGCTTTTCTTTGTTAATCTGTGTTCTTATACAGGGTCTTAGTCATAAAATTAATCACGAGTAAGAAAAGTAGTGCTGTTTCTTCATACAGGGTCTACTCAAAAGGGATATGTGTATTAACAATAAGTGCCTACAAAATATCCCATTACTTTACACATCAATCTTCACTACAACTCTCCAGATTTATTACTTATTAAGTAAAATTTATTGAACATCATTTGTATGCTGGATGTAGATAAAGAGCAGCAAGCAAGAGAAGCAACTTCGCTGTTCTCAGGAGGCTGTAAACAATCAGTTTCAGTTGTCCTGTATTTGCACCACCATGCTAACTTTCAAACTAAGGATACTGAAGCTCAGAGGGTTGCTGCGATGCTTTCTACACACATAACTACTGAGGGGCAGAGATCGTAAGTAGAAACTTAAACTACTTGTGGGGCCATTAAGAGTCTAGCTTCTTTAATTCCCCTTAGATTTAGGCTTCCACTTCAGCATCAATATTTGGCTTATAATGTATTCTTTTTTGTCTTAAATGGAGAAATATATTTCCCATGAAATTCAAAGAGAAAAATATGTGCCTTTAATTTTCATTTTTTTTATTAGTATTTTGCCCTGGAAAGTAGCAAAAGAGAAGTGGAGTTCAGGCATGTATTGACCTGCACTGACAAATCATAAGCATAAGAAATGCTAACCTCTCAGGAATGAAGTGGGAGAAAGATCTATGTCAAGTCAGATCAGTGATCTCTCTTTAGATAAACTCTATTGAGTAAATATCTCTGACCCCTATATCGTGAGAGGTTTGCTACTTAAGTTTACAAATTTTAAATGTGCTCGAATTCAACAAATGAATTTAAAAACGCAATATAATGCCCTCAACTCATTGATTCACAAAGATTAAAAACCAAGTCAGCCAAAACCAACAAAAACTTCTAACAACTATCCTGAGGGAAATACATATGTATTTGTGTTTGTGAAACTAAAGTAATGCAAATTTAGCATTTTATTTCTATTTTGGTTAACAAAATATTTAATTTATTCAACTGAGTCAGTTTAAAATAACTGTCATCTGTTTTCAACAAACTTTCTGTGCTGTGTCAATATAACTACTGCTGTTGCCCCCAACTAGGTTGTATGCTCAATGCTCTCCTCCAACCCCAGATACTGGTTAAGGGAAAAATATTCTCAACATAAACTCTGAAAATTAAAACAGTTCTCATGAGTACCATTCTAACATTGACATAGCCTTGAGATTCTGAATAATGAAGTGAAATATTATTTACCATCTGCTACAGTCTTATTTTGTAGAGCATATTTTCATATTTTTGTGTATCCATTCATACATTCATTATTTTCTTTACTAATTCAGGAATGGGTGGAATAGAAATACATATTTAACATGATAATCAGCCCCTCTTGTTTACAAGGTACTATATTTTATCATAGATAGAAAATAACAACTAACATCAACATAACACTTATTGCATTAAATGTTTCACATATAAAGTTGATTTCCAAGCCTGAAGAGTTCCATTATTTAGATAAGAAGCTCACAGGATTTTGGGAGTCAAAGTGGCATATTGAAGTAGGTATCTGTGGGGAAAAAAAATTAGAACAAAGAAAGGAATGATCGGCTATATTTCTGAAGTGGAATTAGGGAAGATTACACAGAGAAGCTGTTTTTATTTTGCTTTTGCATTTTTTTTTGCATATAGGAAAGTAAGGATGATGCTGGACACAGGATCTATGATCTAATTATGGTAGAAAATAAAAACAAGCTAGGAAAGAATATACAGGCAAGGATTTTATTAGGGCTGCTCCTAAGAGAAGAGAGACCTAGCACCCACAGAAAAGAGTCTGGCTGACTCCACAAAGTAAGCTAGTTTTATTCATGTAAAGTGTTGTTTGCAAGTATGAGTAGGTAGCTATGGTTTAGAATGATAGTTGTCTTTAGGTACATGTCAAAGATGTGTTTTTCTTTTTACTAGTAGGGCACTGTAGCTCTGAGGAAGGTAAGGTAGCCAGTCATCTTGTAGCTAAATGTTAATTTTTGATATTGGAAATCTGTAGCTTGTATATAAACATCTCTACAATGTGATAAGGCTGGATTGCTGCATTGCTGTAGCTGTTAAGAAATCACATAGGTGAAGATGAGAGAACACAAATCATGGCAAGTAATAAGGCCCCTGTAAATTTGCCATTTTGATGACTTCTCGACAGTTTTCATCCTTTTTGCTTTTTATCTTCAGAGAGTCTGGAAAGAGCATCTGGTCCTAAAGAAGCACCTGCTCCCTGAAGGTGATAAAATTGTGGATAAGGCCCATATCAAGTTTTTAATTGTTAGCAAGCTACGAGTTAGACTGGGACAACAGAGAAAAAAATTAAACAAAACAAACAAACAAACAAAACCCTCATAACTATCTTGTAATGGTTATCAGGCCATTACAAGTTAAGTTAATGCCCAGGAGTTTAGGCCCAGGAGTGCATTTGACCTTTGTCTCTATGGTGGTGTCTGTCTCAAGGGCCTTCATAGATTTAATACAGATAATGACATGATGTGTTTGAAGACTATCATATAGTTCAGTATATTTAGTGCATATAAGGTAAGGAGGTTATTTTAGGAAGTTGGGTTTTTGCATTTCACTTAAATAATCCAAATATTTACAAAATTGAGGGGTGAGGCCATTGAATGATGGTATAGAAAGTTGAAACATCCAAATTGACACTTCAGGAAAACCACTCTTCTTACAAAATGGTGTACTCAGGCAATAATAATAATAATAATAGGTACAATAAATCAGATGTCTATCATAAACAGGCAAGAACTGAAAATGAGCTGAATAAAAAAAAATGATAATAACTACTGAAAGAAGTAGCCTACTTTAAAATGTTAAAGAATGATATGTTAAGTTATTAATTTTTTCAAAATGGGATGATGAAGGGTTGAATATTAGCTATGTAGCATGAAATATTCTTATCAAGAAAGGGAAATAAAAAAAAGAAGTGTGTGGGGGGGAAGAAAACAAAGAGATTGCAGTAGATCATCCATAGCAAAAATTACATTGAATTCAAATTTAATGAATATTATAATTTAAGGAATAATCGGGTAGAATAACAACAAACAAAATATAATACACCTTAAATACCAGGGTGTGGTCAGATACTTGTATATTTAGATTTAGGAAGTGGAGACTCATGAAGTAAAACTGATTTCCAGAGTAGACTGGACTGAAGTGGAAAATATTTAGTGAAGCAGAGATACATTTTTTAACCTGTGCACATGTGACTTTCATGTTCCTCTGCCACAGTGCTGGCTTCATTAAGAAGGTTCCATTCATGAGTAAACGCTAAGGAGTTCGAAATTAAAGAGACAAGACTCTCATTACCTTTAATACCAGTTCCGGGAAGGCTTCTCCTAGCTCCTGCCTCCAGCCACCTAATTCGAGGTTTACTAAAGAGGCTAGTGAGAGAGAGAACACGGAACACGCCAGGGAGTGGGCTTTTATTGGGCAACAAAAAATTCAAGGGAAAATTCCATTCAATGAAGGTTAAGGGGGGCAGCATCCCAAGGTCAAGGGCAACGACTGGATCTTCAGGGCAGTGGCCAGACACACCTCTGCACGAACAAGCCCTTGGACCCGGAAAAGGGTAGGGAAAGCTCTAGCACAGCTGTGTCTAAGTGCCTATCACTCAGCCAGGGAGGTAACTCAAATCATGTGCGAGGATGGCCTCCCACATGTTCCTGCTTCTACATGATTTTCTACCAAACTAAAGATCTTGCCTTGGGTATGATAGTTATTCAAAGATACAGCAAGAGAAGAAAACACAATTACTTTAGTCCAAAGTTAAGATGAAGTAAATGAATTGAAAACTGAGGAGCTAGTGGTTTTCAAGATGGCAGAATAGAGAAGGTCCCTTTCCTGGCTGCTCCCTGGCATGGAAACCAAGAAAGAAGTTGGGCAATTATCAGCAAAATAGGTGACAAAAATAAATACAAGGAACTTTGCTGGGAATTAATATTGGTAATTCAAAGCAGATCAGGGACTCAGGAGGTTGGATATAATAAGAAAGAAATTATCTGCAGTGGCACCAGCCGGAAGGGTCCCCCTGAGGACAAACTGAAGGGATAAGAAAATTAAAGGAACCAGCATTTGTGAAGGCCTGAGGTGTGTTTGGGTGCAAAGAGATCAGAGATCAAAGATGCTGCCAGACTAACTTGAAAAGCCTGCTGCACAATATCCTTGTGCATGAAAGAAGCCACATTTCTCCTGGCTGCCCACAGAAGACAGAGAAAGAAACCATTTTTGCAACCACAGTATGGGGACTGCCAGCTAGGGAAACCAATTCCTGGCAAACCAAAGCTTAGCCTGCAATACAGGGCTGGAAAAACCCTCACTGCATGACATACAGTGTGCATACCTGACTACAAGAAAATGAAATGTGGAGTAGAATTTACACAAGAAAATACATTTTGTGGAAATGAACCCTGCTATCACTGTCTCCCTCCAGTCCAGCTGAAAGAGTGGTAGAGTTTGGAGACTAAACTCAAGAGACCAGGAAACAGGATCTGCAGGTGACAGAAGGCACTAAGGAATGGCCCCTCCATTGCAGGAATGGAGCCCAGGGGAGACCCCTGGGGTATAGACTTCCAATATGAACCAGCAACTGCTGGGTGGAAGAGATGCACTGATTTAAAATCTCAGACCAATTGCCATTCAACAAAGAGCCTAGCACCTACCTAAGCCTGTACCCCACCTCAAGGAACTCTGCCCAGAAGACTTCCTCTCACAGAACACTCCAGTGACCCCACCCTGAGAGTGAAGGAGAATTTGCATTTCAGTCTACCCCAACTAACATTGTTGAGAGGGAAAGATGAGAGTCTTTTGAACTCCACTGAAATAATTCTTTAATTTTTCATTGAGAGCACTCTTTTCTTTACTTTTTTTTATTTTTACTTTTTTTCTTTCTCTCTCTAAATTGTGACCTGAATTATTCATGGATGCATTCAAATTTGTTTCCTTTTTCTCATTTTAAACACAAGTTTAAAAAAATCACAAATAGAAAGCCTGAACTACAAAATATACTCCATGAAATATATCATGAGGAGGAAATTAAAAATATAAATGAAAACCAACAAAGGGAGGAATTACACTAGATGAATAATCAATCAAATGTGAAACTCATTCAAATTAAAAACCAGAATAAACCAAATGACAGGGAATAAAAATCATTTCTCAATAATAACATTGAATATAATGGTCTAAACTCATTAATCAAAAGACATGGACTGGCTGACTGAATTTTTAAAAAAAAGACCTAACAATATGCCGTCTTCAAGAGACTCATCTCATAGGCAAAGATATCTACAGAGTGAAGTAGAAGGATGGGAAAAACATATTATTCACATGGATCTGGTAAACAAGCAGAGATTTTCTATCCTCATATTAGATGAAATGGACTTCAAGCCAAAGTTAATCAGAAGGGACAAAGAAGGACATTTCATACTGCTTAAGGGAACCATACATCAACAAGACATAACAATCATAAATATTTATGCCCCAAACAATGAAGCATCTATATACATTAAACAAACCCTTCTCAATTTCAAGAATCCAAAAGACCACAAAACAATGATACAGGGTGACTTTAACACACCTCTCATCACTGGATAAATCCTCCAAGCAAAAACTAAATAAAGAACTTGTAGAATTAATAATTTAGACTTAACAGATATACATAGACTATTTCATCCATCAATCACTGAATACACTTTCTTTGTCGCAGCATACTGATTCTTCTCTAAAACAGACCATATTCTAGGCCACATAGCAACTCTTAGCAAATACAAAAAATAGAGATAATACAAAAATCTAATTTTATCAGCTCATAAAGGAATAAAATTAGAAATCAATAATAAAATAAAAATAGAAGCTACTCTAATACCTAGAGACTGAATAATGTGCCATGGAATGACTAAGGAATAGTGGAAGAAATCAGGGATGATATAAAACATACTTAGAGGTAAATGAGAACACTGATAGAACATGTCAAAATCTCTGAGATTTTATAAAGGCAATTATATAAGAGGAACATTCAAAAGACATGGACTCATTGAGCTCATTCATTAAAGGAATAGAGGGTAATTATTTGATTTACAAATATATTCATTATGATTGTATTCCAGGGATTTCCCACAATTATTTTTATATATTTTACTTTGTCTCTGATTTATATAAATATTATCAGCAATTTCAAATGTAAAAAAAAAAGGAATAGAGGGTAAAAAATTAAGCTAATATTACATCTCAAAGCCTTAGAAAAAGAAGTAAAAAATCAATATCAAAATCAGTAGAGGAGAGGAAATAATTAAAATAAGACCTGAAATAAATGAAATTGAAACAAAAACAACTATTCAAAAATCAATAAAGCAATAATAAATAAAATAGATAAAACCTTAGCTAAGCTAACCAAGAGAAAGAGGGAAAAATCTCATATAACTAAATTTTGTGATGCAAAAGGAAATATCACCAGGGACATCACTAAATGCAGATGATAACTGAAAACTATTTTGCAAATTGGTACTCCAAAAACATAGAAAATCTTGAAGACATCTACAAATTTCTAGAGACATATGGCCTACACAAACTGAACAGGAGGACATAGAAAATTTAAACAGATAATTTCTCAGGCTAATTTCTACAAGAACTGCAATGTATAACTAACACCAATCCTCCTCAAGTTTCAACATCTCTAGCAATTAGAGTAATTCAAATTAAAACTACAATGAGATTCCATCTCACTCCATTCAGAATAGCAATTATCAAAAATACAAGTCACAATAAATGTTGGCAAGCATACATTCATACATTGCTTGTAGGACTGCAAATTAATGTAACCACTCTGGAAAGCAGTTTGGAGATTCCTCAGAAAACTTGGAATGGAACCACACTATTTGACCCAGTTATCCCACTCCTTGTTTTATACCCAAAGGACTTAAAACCAGCATACTTAGTGGTACAGCCCCATCAATGTTTATAGCGATTCATATTAGCTAAGCTAGGAACCAATCTAGGTGCCCTTCAATAAATGAATTGATAAAGAAAATCTGGTATAGGTATAGAATGGAATATTACTCAGTCATTAAAATAAGAATGATTTTATGACTTTTGCTAGTAAATGGATGAATCTGGAGACTATCATGCTAAGTGAAATAAGCCAATCCTAGAAAAACAAAGGCTGAAGGTTGTTCCTGATATACAGATGCTAATGCACTACAAAGGGTAAAAGTTCATTATATTAGACAAAAGAGAATGAAGGGAAGAGAGGAAAGATGGGACTAGGAAAGATAGTGAAATGAATCATGCATAACTTTCCTACGTTCATACATGAGAACACCACAGGCAATGTGCACATCATTTACAACAGACAGAATGAAATTTTATTAGAATAAATTATACTTCATGTATGTATAATATGTCAAAATACACTTTGCTGTCATGTATTTCTGAAAAATAATAAATAAAAAATTTTAAAAGCAAAGATAAAATGAAATAAAGCTTGAAATTTGCATATTACTCAGGAAATAGCAGAAGTGGAGAAGGGCAAATAAAGAAAATCCAACAGGGCATGACTAGCATCATCCACTTCCTTATCCTCTATCAGAGACATTATGTAATGAATTCTATTAGAAATACTGAAATTCCTTACTCATATCTGATTCTGTAACCCTTGGTCACCAGAAAAAAAAATATAATAATTAAAAGAATCAAGTATGAAATCTGAGGCCTTTAAATAAATTGATAGCTTATAGTAAATTAATAGGCAACTGACAAAGGAACAAAGGCAATGCAGTAAAGACAATCTTTCCAACAGTGCTACTGAAACAACTAGATATCCATGTGAAAACAAAAAGAATATAAACACAGACATTACCCTCTTCATAAAACTAATGCAAATTAGAGCACAGGTCTGAGTGTAAAATGCAAAACTAAAGCATCCCTATAACAGCAGAAAACTTGAATAATCTAGGGTTTGACAATTGATTTTTAAATATAATGGGAAGGTCACTATTTGTGATAGGAAAAAAGTGATAATTTCATTAAAATTAAAAACACCTGCTGTACAAAAGGCACCATCAAGTAAAAAGATATGCCAGAGCCTGGAAGAAGATATTTGCAAAATATTTTGCACTCTTTTATCTTACAGTTATCCAAAATAGCTAAGAACTTTTAAAACTCTAAGAAACAGGCACAGAAATTCAAATATCACATGTTCCTATGTGCAAAAACCAAAACAGTTGATTCCATGGAGGCAGAGAGTAGAATAATGGTCACTAGTGAGTAGCAGAAATAAAGGGAGGGAGAAGAGATAGAGGTTGGAAAATGAGTACCAAAATATAATCATAAACCGAGAATAACTTCGGATTTTCTGCAGCACAGTAGGGTATCCATAGTTTACAAAAAATATTATTTATTATCAAGGAGAGGAGATTTTAGCTTCCAATACAATGAAATGATAAATGTTTGAGGAAAATGACATAAATTTTTTAGAAAAATGATTGTATTTTTACACATTGTATATACGTGTTAAATTTTCACAGTATCCCATAAATATATATAATGATTGTGTAACTTAAAAAAATAAAAATGGGATAGTCTATTAAAGAAAACAAACAACCCAACTTAAAAAAGAAAAAAAAAAGAGAGAGAAGAAAAAGAAAAAGAACCAAGACCTTAGTAGACATCCTCCAGAGAAAGTACACAGATGGCAAATAATCAATGAAAAGATGTTCCACATCATGTGTCATTGGGGAAATGCAAATTAAGATGCAGTCACACACTTAGTAGTGTATTTCAAAACCCAGAACACTGACAATGCCAAAAGATGGCAAGTTGGTGGAGTAATTTATTGATTTTTGGTGGGAATTGAAATGATATGGTCAATTTGGAAGACATTTGAGTAGTTTCCTACAAAATTGAACAGGGTTGTACCTTGTGATGCAGTAACCACACTCCTTAGTATTTGCTCAAAGATGAAATCTTATGTCCACATAAAATCAGCTTAGAAAGGTTTATAGGAGCTTTATTCATAGCTGTCAAATGAAGCAACCAAGATTTCCTTTAATAAGCAAAAATAATAAACACTTAGACAATGGAATATTTATTTCTAAAGAACTGATCTGTTGCTGCAGTGCTACACAATTGTAATCCCAGGGCTCCAAAAACTGTGGCAAGAGGATCAGGAGTTAAAGCAAAAGCTAGGTGCTATGCAACTCAGTGAGTTCCTGTCTCTAAATAAAATACAAAATAATGCTGTGGATGTGGCTCAGTGGTTGAGCGCCCTTGAGTTAAATCCACCTGCACCCCCCACACTAAAAACAAAACAAACAAACAAACAAAAAACCACTGATCTATCAAGGCATGAAAAGATATAGATACATGGATGGAACAAATTTTAAAACATGTTACTAAGAAAAAGAAGCAAATCTGAAATGGCTACATTCTGTATGATTCCAACCATATGAGATCTTGGTAAAGGTAAAATGTGTCAACTTTAAATTGATAGGTGTTTGCCAGTGGTTAAGGAGGAGGAGGAGATGGATAGGCAGAGCACCGGGATTTTAGGGCAGTTTAACTGTTCTGTATGATATTTTAATGGTGGGCACATGTCATTATACATTTGTCAAAACAAATTGGTATACAATATCAGAAGTAAGCACTAATGTGAAATATGGACTTTGGATGATAATGTGTCCTTTTGAAAGAATTCATTCATCCTAAAAACATCCTAAAAAATCATTCTGCTCTGGGATGTTGCTAGTGAGAGAAGCTATGTGTGTGTTGGAGGTAAGGGAGTACCTGGATATATGAGAATTCTCTGTAATCTTCTGCTCAATTTTGCTGTGAACCTGAAAATGTTTTGAAAAACAAAGTCTGTTGAAATACCATGTGGTCAACATTTTTACAACATAGATATGCTAAAACACAGATATTTTCACTCATAAATTTCAAAGCCTTAAGCTGCCTGTAGTTTATATATTTTTTTGCCATATCTGACTATAATTTTTACTTATTTTGAATTGGCAAATAAGCAGCAGTCATACAGTCTTAGCATAAAATACAGTGCAATAATATATTTTTCAAATAAATGCACATTAAACTGAGAAAGTATTTTTAATTATAGGGTAGTATTTTATAGACTGGTATTATACAATGTACACATGTATAGAAACATCACAAAACACTCAGTATATATGTAAAATTTTAATATTTTTATGTTTCAGTTAAAATAAATTTAACTTTACATAGTTCTTTAAGCTGAGAGGGTTTACAAAATTCAAAACAGGAGTATCTAAAGAATGTTACAATACATCTTGTGTTTCATGTGTTTTACTTACTTGATGCCCTCTATTTTTGAATATTTTTATGTTAATTCCAAGAACTAAAAGAAAGTACAAAAACACAATGTTATTAAAGACATTGTAGTTTGTGTAGTGCCTTATAATTTCACTGTCATTTAATCATAAAAGTAATCCACTTTTGACACAATATCTGTACTATCTAAATCAAACAACATTGAAAAAGGGAACAAAATGCTTCTGATTTCCTATCGATCTGCAAAAACCATTAGTGAAATCAAATTATGAAATATTTGTATAGATCAGAAAAAGGTCTAGAAAACTCAGAATACTGCTCAGGGGAGATTTCAATTACTTGAATATTGACCATGTAACAGCTATGCAGAAAACATAGGACTGTGTTTCATTAGAGAAAATTCTGTCTGTTCATAATTCAATTTGATGAACAAACTATTCTGGAAGAATAAAAACTACCAGATTGTTGCATATTGTCAGGCTCACAGCTTACAGCCAGAAATTACTGATAAATACATATGTAACCAGGATCTTTGAACACATGATAATAATCATGGTACAACTTATCAAAAAAAATCTTTTACAAACCTGTTATTTGAAGTGCTGTTTCACTTTCTCTATCTCTTTTAGTAAACAAGATGCCCCAGGAAGGGTAACTTCAAGTAGATTCCCGAAATCAATCCTCTCTGTGTTTCCCAATTTAGTATGAGGGACCAAGTGTTATGAGTTAGAAATTTAATTGTTGCAATATTATTTGTAATAGCCAAAGAGTACTATCACCTGAATGTTCATCAAAAGGGAAGTTCTTAAATAATGACTATATGTACAAAAAAGATGAATAATAGATTAACAAAATCATGACTACCTATATGAAAATTCCGTCAAGTTATACTATAAGTAAAAATCATACCAGAACAATGCATAGAATATGATACTGTTTTGTGTAAAAATACAGAAAAATAAGAATGGGTATTTTCACTTATTTGAATATACATAAGAAAATCTGAACAGATGCATGACAACCTAATAATTTTCATGGTGCAGAGGAAGGAATGGAGAAGGTAGTATGTGCTATTTTATACTTAAGGATATATTACCTATTGGAAACTTTAGTGAATAAATGTTTTATCAAATATTATTGAAATAAAATTGGAAATATTGATAATTTAACTCTTACATCTACATGAAAAGTGAATTGATGTATAATCCCCACTAATAAAATAGCACGTTTTATTTTTATTAAAAAAATATTCAAAACATAAGATTATATTAGTTAGTAATCAGTCAGTACAGGCTAACTTATGCTGCAGTAGCAAGCAGCCCCCAAATCTTGATGTTTTATAGAATGAATTTCTTTCTCATTCTATAGGTCCTTTGAGCATGTGCTTTAGTTCTATATTGTCTGTATTGCAGGTTAAAGCTGAAGGAACTACACCTATGTGAGAGACTCATGTCAAAAAGAAAAACAGGTTGTGGTTAATTGTAAGTTATCAAAGCTTTCAAAAATATAATACATTTAGCCACATTTCATTGTTTGGCCATGGTCAGAGCCAAACTTAACAAGCAATGTATTCTTCTCATGGGATAGCATGCACCTCTAGTCCCATGGTAAAGCACAAGATCATGGCAAAAGGAACCATAAGTGTCCCCAGGGTAGGATATATCTTAAAAATTTACATCAATTATGATGCAGTGTCATTAAAAGACCTTCATATTCTGTTTCTATTCCGCCCATGCTAAACCAACCTTAACACTGTGTCTAGTGTTAATTCTAACTTAGATAATGAATATAGACTTTAAGAAATTTGTCTAGACTTCTTGCCAGTCCTATAGCTAGCCACACAGGGACAGAGTTTGAAATGATTGCAATTGCCAGGAGAAAGTTCTCTTTGATTGCAAATATGGCGCTCCTATTTGTCAATTTACTTCTCAATGTATTCTATTGTTCATATTACTTGGAAAAGTCCTTCCATTGTATCGAAGCATTTTTGGGAACATGTATCATTCAGCAAAGTGGCATCTGTGTGAAAGATTATTTTGAATTGTGAATAAGCAGACATCTTTTAGCCGATTGTGTAAACAGAAAAACCTGCATGTTAATAATTATCCTCATATAATGCAACCTTTTACTTATTCTGAAAAAGCAGTTTCAATATTATCCACCAAAAATCTTCCATTAAAATTTAAGTTTTAATTCTATTTAGTCTTTCTTTAACTATTCTTAGAGCACTCCATATCTTACTCAGGTAAGTAAAATATAACATATGATTTATTATCCTTTGAATTCTGAATTTTCCTACAAAATGATATTATTCATGAAGGTGTTAATCAGGTAACATCTATGTGGATTTTATCACTATTAAAAACCATTTTGCAGCTTTAATCTTCTTTTGAAAAAAAAATCCTAAACAAAAAGAACATTTTTATTTTAAATCATCACCTAGGAAGAACTGTTTGACCATGATTGAAAATTGTCAGAGATCTGAATTTCATCTTAATGCTACTGCTTAAATTATCTTATGCTGCTGTGATTGAAACTGAGATGTGAATGAAATTGCATGACTAAATTAGAAAAGTGGAGGGAAATGGTGTAAATTTAGGCTTATAGGTAGGATTTAAGAAGGCATATTGAATGATGAGAAAAGGAGCCTGGCTGAAATGAAGGGATTATAGTGGTAAGTATTGGAAGGCCGGTTTGGAAGAATAAGATAAATCGTGGAAGACTTGGATATCCAGCTAAGGATCCTAATGGAAATGAGCAGATCTTACAGGTTTTCAAATAAAAGCCTTCCAGAAAGAATACACAGAGAACATGGAGCAAAAGCAGGTTGGAAAGCCATGAATAGAAGCAGAAAAATCATTACCACCATGTGTAATGATTAAGGATGACAAGGAATCTAAATCAGACAATGTCAGTATGAAAAGAGACGAGAAGATATCAAAGCAATGAAAAATACACAGCAACAGAATGTAAATAACGTAAGGGAAAAAAAGGAGAAAAGAAATCAAAAGTGATTTATTTCAACGCTGGGAAAACTAGAAGCTGTGTGAGTAGAAGAATGATAATTCATAAGAAAAGGAAGTTGAAGATAGAGCTTAGAGGTTAGAATGGGAAAGGTGTGTGTGTATGTGTGTGTGTGTGTGTGTGTGTGTGTGTAGGCAGAGATTAAAATAGCTCTACTAATGTTGAAATTGTACAGAAGATTATTCAAATGAAAATATATATATTTCAAATGTCAAAATCAAGTTTAAGAGACAGGCTTAAAAAAAAAAAAACCAACTTCCTCCCTCCCTCCCTATCTCCTTCTCTCCCTGTTTCCTTCTTTTCTTCCTTTCTCAAATACTAAAATAGATACATTCAACTGAGCTCATTACAGCATGAGAAGGAATGACAATAATCTCTTGAGTTTTTTGATTGATTTCTAGAACATGTTAAGTGTAGAAGTAAGATTAAAAAAATGTATAAATGCTACTGTTGTAGAAAAGAGAATATACCTGTTTGTTCCAAAAAGAAACACTGGAAGAGTAAAGCAATAACAACTGAAAATGATTACCTATAGGAAATAGGTGGGAAAATGGTGGAGAATAACAGAGGAGAGAGAATTCTATGAGTACAACTTCTTTTTGACTTAAAAATATAAATGAACTCCTTATTTTGAAATCTAAAATTAAACCCAAAGAAACAAATCCTAAATTGAACATCAAAATAAACATATAAACTGATTCTTTTTACAAATTCATTAACACTACCATAGACATAATAATTATTACTAGTAACTTTCCAACAGGGTATATATGTAGTGTATATCCTTACTGAGAATATTCCAAGTGTGGAAATAAATGCAATTAAATCTAGAACTTCATTCAGTGTCAGTATAAAAACTGTTACTAATTTAATGTAAATGCTTAACATATTAGAAATGCACATACTTTAACATATAATGTGATAAAACTTGACAATTGTTTCACCTTCTAGCTATTGCCTTTCAGAAGAAGAGCTATTAGTTTCTAATTTTTATCATGACAGATTAGTTTTTTTTGTTGTTATTGTTGTTTTTGAGTTTATATGAATGCTAAGTAGTCTATTGTTTGTATTTTAGTGTACATTCTTGTAGAAGTCTTTTATGTGGACAAGTTTTTTTTTCCAGGCATATTTTCAGGTAGTGCAATTACTGGTGAGTTGTCTGTCATTTTAAGAAACTGACAAGTAGTTCTTCAAAGAGATGTGCTGTTTACATTCCTCAAAGAAAAGTCTGAGCATTCCAATTACTTTATATTCTTCCAAATGTTTGGTATTATTAGTTATTTTTTCCTGAGCTTAGGCAAAAAGCAAAAATGTTTGATAGTTTACCCTCAAGTGTAATGTCAAATGAAATCATTTTGACCAACTTTGTCAGGTGTATCACTTCTGTTTATTTACTGAAACATTTTTTATGACTTTGAGTCAAAAATTGTCAAATGTACTTCATGGATCTGTTGAGATGATCCTTTGACTTGAACTTTGTTCTTATAATATGGTATATTACATTTATTTCCTTCATAATGATAAACTGACCTTGAATGGCTAGAATAGACCCTCCTTTGTCCTATGTAGTCTCATTTCTATATGTTACTGAATCAATATGCTAAAATATATTTAAAAGAATTTTGAGTTCCACTTAGGTGAGAGATTAGTCTATAATGTCTGTTTTTGTTATGTCTTAATCTCTTTTTAGTGTTTGGTTTATGATGGATGCATCAAATGAGAAGAAATATATTCAGTTGAATTTACTCCCTTGATGGGTATTAATAAGATTTGTCTTATTTCATTCTTAAATATTAGATAAGATTAGAAAAATAACCCCACATGGGTTGATAGTGTTCATTGTGGAAACTATTTCATTACAAATTTAATTTCGTTTAGTACACCTGCAGAAGTCAAAACTTCTCTTTCTTCCATTGAATTGATTGGAATGAGAACTTTTGTTAATAACGTTCCCTAATGGTCCTTTAAATGTTCATTGGGTCTGTAATGATGTCTTTTATTTTATTCACACATAGCTGTTTGCATTATCTCTTTTTTTTTAGTTGTCAGTGAAAATTTTTATTTTGTTTTTATTTATATGTTGTGCTAATAATTAAATCCAGTTCCTCACACATGCTAGGCAAGTTCTGTACCATTGAGCTACAACCCCAGCCCTGCATTAAGTTTCTTGATTATTCAAGCTAGCAAGTTATCAATTATATCGCTGGTTCTAGGAATCATCCTTGGCCTTTGCTTTTCTTTACTGCCTGCCATTTTTTAGAAAAATTATTGCCACTCTGATTTTTATTTCTTCCATTGCTTTATTGTTATTTATTTACTTTGCTCTTTTTTCTTCTCTTTTATTTAGAGTCCTTTTGTGGGAGATTAGATTAATGATAAAACTTATTGCTTTGTTAATACAAACATTTAAAGTGCCAAGTTTCCCTATAAGAGTTTCCTTAGTCTCATCTTACAATTTTGATATATTTATTGTGTTTTCACTATCATTCTTTTTCCCTATTTTGATTTTTCATTTGATATATAGATTCCTTAGAAGATCATTACTTAATTGGAGTATTAAAATATTTCATTTATTCATTAATGTTGAGATTGTTTGGTCAGAGAATATACACTGCAAGATTTTGAGCTATTAAAGTTCAGAGATATTTAGCAATGGGCACAGTAGTAGAAGCCAACAATACCAGCAATTTGGGAGGCTCAGGCAGGAGGATCACAAGTTCAAGCCGGCTGCTGCAATTATCAAGACCCTGTATATATAAAAAAAAAATACTAAAGGCTGGAAATGTAGCTGGGTGGCAGAGAGCCCTTGGGTTTAATCCCCGGTGTTAAAAAAAAATCTAGAAATTTTTGGTGGCCCATCACATGGTCTGCTTTTGTTAATTGTATACACACAGTTTCTTCTCTGTGAATATTGATTGAATGTGACATTCTATAAATACCAATTTGGTCAAGTTGATAATGGTGTGTGAATTCTTTACATTTTTATACGTTTCTTTTGTTTTCTCTCTTTTTGTGCTATCAATTGTCAATAGAGAAATGCTAAAATCACCAGCTGTAGCAGTGAATTCATCTATTTCTTCTTTACTCCTGAGATTTTTTTGCTTCATAATATTTTAAGTTTTGGTGATGAAGGTATACAAATGTAAAATACTTATTTCTTTCATGATTTTACATTTTATCTTTTGTATGTACATTTATTAATAGTCTCACTTTTAAAGTCTATTGGCAATATTAATAAGACTGACAGTCCTCCTAATATTTTTCTATCCTTTTCCATTTGCATCACACTCAAAAGCATTGATGTGGCCAGACATTAAAATTTTATTTATACTTATGTAGCAGTTTTAATTTCTATTTTCCTGATGCTTAATGTTGTTGAGTATTTCTTTTTTCATTTTTTTGTACCAGAGATTGAACCAACGGGTACTTCAGCACTGAGGCACATCCCCAGTTGCTTTTTATTTATTTATTTATTTTTTAGACAGGGTCTCACTAAGTTGCTTAGTGCTTTGCTAAGTTGCTGACAGTTGCTTTGAACTTGTGATTCTCCTGCCTCAGCCTCACAAGCTGTGGTATTATGGGTGTGCACCACTTTGCTGGTGAGCATATCTTATTTGCTTCTTTAATATCTGCTTATAATCCAGGATGAAGTAGCTATTCAAATATTTTTAAAAGTTCTTTTTAGAGTGTTTTGTTATTATTTGGTTTTGAGAGCTCTTGATTCATCTACACAGTCCATTTTCAAATACAGTATTTGAAAATACATCCTCTGAGTCTGTATCTTGCTTTTCTATTCTCACAAAAGTCTTTAAAGAGGGAAACTTCTTAATTTTAATAAAGTCCAATTTACCAATTTTATTTTCTATTCTAGATTATGATTTTAATATTAAGAAATGTTGGCCTAATACATTTGTACAGAGATATTTCCATTATTCCTTTCTAGAAGTTTTATAATTTCAGGGTATACAATTATGTCTATGGTGCATTTTGACTTATTTTGCTCATGACTGATATGTGGATATAGGTTTATTTTCTTTTCTTGGATCCAAATGTTATAGCATACTTGTTGAAAAGGCTAGCTCTTCCCTACTAAATTCCCTTTGTCAAAAATTATTCATCTCCATGTTGGAGTTCATTTCTGGACTATCTATTCTACTTCACTGAACTGTTTGTCTACCTTTATATCAATAGCAGATGGTCTCCTGGTATATGCTTTATAATATAACTTGGAATCAATTATTGTTAATACTTCAAATTTTTCTATTTCAATTTTTTATTTGAGATCCCTTACATTTTCACTTTAATTCAACTGTAGAATCATGAATGAAGTGCAGCTTATGGATCATTCATTTCATGGATAATCCTTTGTTGTGACTAAAATCAGAATGAGTCCTAGATGATCCAAATTTTCTCTATGCTACTTCTGTAAGTTTTATAGTTTTCATGTGACACTTAAGTCTATGATTTATTTTAAGTTAATTTTTGGCAAACATGAGAGGTCTATATTTAGATAGATTTTTCCTTCCTTCCTTCCTTCCTTCCTTCCTTCCTTCCTTCCTTCCTTCCTTCCTTCCTTCCTTCCTTCCTTCCTTCCTTTCTTTCTTTCTTTTTTTTACATGTAGATGGCCAATGGTTTCAGCACCATTTACTGAAAAGACAACCTTTTCTTCCATGATATCATCTTTGTTCATCTCTAAAAGATCAGTTGATGATATTTAAGTGGGTTAATTTCTGGGATCCCTGTTATGTTCCACTGATCTATTTGTGCATTCTTCATTAAATACTACTTCATTGATAATTGTAGCTTTGTAAGCTTATTTGAATTTGAATTGTGTCAATTATCATTACTTGTGTTTCTCTTTCAACATTGTGCTGTTTATTCTGTGGTGAATAGTCTTTTGTAACTTCATATAAACTTGTCAATATCCTTAAAATAAATTTGTGAGGTAATCTGTACCTTTCTGTTCATAAGTTATGCATTTCACCTCTGAACATTCCTACATTCACATATGAGTCTTTTTGGAGGACACCTCATATCCAAACCCTAACAGTCTATTTCTTCTTGTGTAAGTTTTAGCAAATTATGCATTTCAAAAATTGATCCATTTTGTCTAGGTTATTGAATTTTGAACATAGAGCTGGTCATATTATTCCACTATTATTATACTTTTACTGGGATTTTATTACTGTTCATAATAGTTCTTTATTACATTTTGATGAGATTTATATTGATATCCTTGCTTTCTTTTCAGATACTAGTATATACTAATATGTATTTTCTCTCTTTTTCATAGTTAGCCTTCTAGAGGACAAACTATTTTATTTTTGCTACCATGATTTACTTTTTCCATCCCTTCTTTTAAATCTATTTGTAGCCTTATTTTGACCTGATGTATTATTGTGTGTGTAAGCAGCTTATGACTTGGTCTTATCTTTTATTTCAATCTGACAATCTCTGCCTTTTAATTGACATATTTCTTCTATGTACTTTTAAAATGTACTTTATGATACTTTGATATTATTAGATTTAAGTCTACCACCTTGATATGTTTTCTCTTTGCCTCAGCTTTCACTGTTTTCTTTTTCTTCGTTTTTATTTTTCCTTTGTAATTCCTTTTCATAATCTCTCTTTATCTCCTTTGTTGGTTTAATAGCTACAGATGTGAAAAACATCTTTATTTTACCATAATACTAATAAGGTATTTTTGCTGCACATAGCTTTAATGCTTGACATTTTGCTCATTTGCTTTATAAAAATAGTTTAGGGATGTTACTATATATTCAACTCTACACCATTTTTTAATAATAAATCTATATATTCCCTTTTCTGCAATGCTATTATTAAGAGTTCTTCTTTGATATTAGTTTTGAGGAATTTTAATAGATTGTGCCTTGGTGCATTATTTTTTTTTCATGTTTTATGTTTGTTGCCAGTTGACTTTTTAGGACCTGTAAAATTTAATAATAAATATTTGAACAAATAATATTTTCAATCCCCCTCTTCTTTGGGGACTGCATATTTATGTAAATTAAATCATTTTGTAGATATTCTACCACTCACTGATTCTGTGTTCATCTTTTTAAGGTTTTTTAAATTTCTGTATTTCATTTCTTATAGGTTCACTTGTCCAGTTATCAAGTAGTTATACTCTTATTTTTTATAATGCAACATTTTCTATTTATTCCAACAAGTGTGTTTTTATATCAGTCAAAAAAACTGAAGAGTTCTCATCACTAGCAATGAGCTTAGGTTCTATTTTTTTGTCTCTATTTAACATATTTATCGTGCATATAGCTTTTTGAATTTGTGCAGTACAGTTATAATAACTATGTTATAATGTTTGCTTCATAATTATTTCATTTGTTTCAGTTCTGAGTTGTTTTGATTGATCAATTTTTCTATGGATCATTCCTGTAATTTTATTCTCCATATTTTTTATTATATTAAATGCATTGTTGATATTGTCTTGTTGGATGCAATTTTGCTTTGTTATATGGTGGGTATTTTTACAGTCCTGTATATTTTCTGGAGCTTTTTTCTAAGACTTATTTAAATTACTCATAAGTAGATTCATCCTTTTTCTTATAGTCTTTAATATTTTCTATATGGGGCAACAGCAGAATTCAATCTAGGGCTAATTTCTCATTCCAACTGATGGAAGCTTCATCTGGTCATACATCTACTTTTGCATCTATTATAAACCTTTTCAGTGACTGGGAAACAGGAACTATCTCTGTGGGGTGTAACCTTCAGTTATCATTTTATCTTGTCCAATTTGGTGGTTCTTTCTATGACCTCTAGCAGTTTCTCATACACATGTGCCAAGCAGTATTCTGATTACTAGTTTAGGAAGATCCTCTATAGATCTCCAAAATTATTTTCTTTATTCTGCTCTAAATGCATGAGCACATTTCCCTGCAAAACATAGCTGCCTTTGTGTTTCTACCAGTGTCTGCTTAACTCAATACATCCCTTAGTCTCTGCCTAGTTTTCTTCCTGCACCACACCTTTCTTAAGGCAGTATGCCTTGGCAATTTCTGGGCTTATTTTACCAGTTTCCTCCAGTGAAGGAGAGTTGTCTTCCTTGTTTGATGCCCAGTGACCTGAATGCTGTTATTTCACACATTTTGTCTTATTATTTGCTTGTTTGGGGCAAAGGAATAAAATCTTTGTAAGACTACTCCATTTTATTCAGAAGCAGAATTCTCTTTTGGTTTCAAATTATAGAACTCTATTGAAGGATCCCATTACAAACTGACTGTGTGTAAGAACACTGGACATACCTTGAAAATGGACTTCCTGATTTAAATCCTTGTTTTGTCTATATAAGCAGATAATTTTCAAGAATCTATATGACAAACTTGCTTCACATGTAAAATTGGGACAATGATGGTAATTTTTTCATTAATTAAACCTAAAAATTAAATGAGTTTGTGCATATAAAGTTCTTAAAAAACTACTTGCTTCATGGCAAAGCTTCAATAAATGCTAACCACTATTAGTTACTACTGAAGTTTGATGTATCCTGAAATGTTCATGTGTATTAGAATTTTGGTCCCCAGTGTGGTGCTGCTAGAATGTGGGACCTAGAAGGGATGTCCCAAGGTCATTAGGAGATACAGTAAAAGACGATTGTGACACCTTGGTCCCTTCTTCTTCTCTCTTTTGCTTCCTGTATGTGTGGTGAGTAGTTTGTTCAGTTACATAGTCCTCCCATGATGTGCTGCTTCACCAGATGGCCACAGGCAAGAAGCTACCCAATCATGGCCTAGAATCTCAAAAAAAAACATGGAAGCAAAAGAAACCTTTCATTTTTTAAACCAGTTTTTAAAGCCATGGTTTGAACTCAGAGGCACTTAACCACTGAACTTTATACACAGCCCTTTTAATTTATTTTTTTTTTAATTTTGAGACAGGATCTCACTAAATTGATTAGGGCCTAAGTAAGTTGCTGATGCTGGCTTTGAAATGGAATCCTCCTGCCTCATCCTCCCAAGATGCTGAAATTATAAACTTTTCATTTTTATAAATTAATTGTCCAAGCTATTTTATTATAATGAGAGACTATCGATTAACATAGCTACTATTGTTAGTTGTAGCAATAAAAAAGATATTTTCTTCATTATTTCCTAAGAGGAGAAAGTATGATAAGGTCTAGTAAGGAGACAGAAAAGGAAGTGCATCTGTAACCACAGTTACCAGGATATCATCTTCTCCAACAATTGATGTACCTCAGCTCTACTTCTCTGTGTGGTCTTCATTCTGAGCTTTTCCTTGGTAAACCAATTTTCTCTGCTTATGTTGGTAAATATAGCTAAACTTTGCAAATGTGGAATTGCTGAATTTTAAATTTTTTTGTTTTTATATGTTTTCTAGTTGTTAATAAAGTGCCTTTATTTTATTTATTTATTTATATGTGGTGCTGAGATTCAAATCGAATTCAGTGCCTCACACATGCCAGGCAAGTGCTCTACCACGGAACAAAAACCCCAGCCCAATTGCTGAATTTCTATGTCAATAAACTAGCTAACTTTCTTAACTCTGTTGGGAAAATACATATGACTAACTGGGTAGGAACAGAATCCTAAGAACAGGATCATTGTAGACTAGAGAAGAGTTTACTGTAGGGACAAAGTTCTAGTCAAGATTGAAGACTGCACGCTAGCAGCATGCATCTGAGTCTGTGTAGGTGGCTAGATTACCTAGCTTCAGAGATCTATGTTTCTTTGAGATATAAGATGTCAGAAGTATGTGATTTGAGGGTGGTAAAAGAACAAGACTTAACAAGTGAATTGGGAATAATGTAGGAGAGAAGATACCAATGATGAAGAACTGTGCTTTCTGTCTACTTAGCAAATGCCTGCCTCCTTTTATTCTTCAGTGAATCACTGGGAATGAATAGGTGTCACTTCTGTAAAGCCCCATTTCTAACTAGCTGTCTAATTTTTCAGGGAGATGAGTGAAAGAATTTCATGAGTAATAATTAACATGTGGCAAAAGTTAGCTATGAATTTTTAGTTATGAAAAGAGATGAAACTTTTATTGCTCACTTTAAATATTTTTGATAGCTCTTTTTAAAGAGAAGAAAGTTCTCTTTGGTTAACGCCTGAAAAAGCAAGCTCAGTAATGGCTGAGACACGTAATTTAGTCTTTTCCTCGGTGATATGTATGTATATATGAAGCTCTGTGTTCTTTTCCTTAAAAAATTTTTGAAAAATTTCTCATAAGTACACATCCAAGCATTATTATGATCTTTCTGCAAGATGAAAGGGCTCTAATAGGTCAACTCAAATATTTCTCTCTTGGTAAAGATAGTAATGGAGAAAATACTGTTAGAGTGCATAGATAAAGAAAGGAATATTTAGTTTAAGATAAATATACTCCTGACTGACAGTCCTCAGCAAGTATGGGTACTCTTTTCCAAAACAAGTTTTATTCCCTTTGTCATTCATAAGAAAATATTTGTGTATCCTTGCAGAAATACATTTTGATCCCCTCCAAAATGAGGTTATGAATTTTTTCAATAAAGTAATTCATTGTCCACACCAAGTTTTAAACCATTTGCTTTTATTGACCTTAGGGAAAGAGAGACAATAGAATTTCCTTAATCAGACCTATTGCCTAATAGAAGCTGATACATTTCTTCATCGTGTTTAGGTGAGAAATGCACTCTATTCTATAATATTTAAATGGAAAATAGTTTGAAATGCAACACTAGAAGAACTTAAGTTCAAATGCAAGAAAAGAACTAGAATGAAGGGTGGATCATTTTGTAAAACCCAGAAATATGTAAGTAATTCCAATGATCACCATCAACACTGTCAAGATACGTAACAATTTTGTAGCTCAGAGGGTAGCATCCTGAGATGGCTTAAAGAAATTGATGTAGTGAATCTGAAAGTTTTTATTGCTTTTGTTGTAGTGTGTTGTTGATGTTTTTTAAACTACCACATCATAGAATTCAGTCAAGGTCATGGTCTAAGCTTGACTCACATTAATCATTGTTCACTAGGATTTTATAAAATTATACATTAAATATTTAAACAATTATACCCTTACGTATTTAAAAAATACAAAATTTGATTTATAATAAAACAATGGAAAGAAAGATATCTGAATGCTCTAAATCAATTTACTAATTAATAAAGGAAAATGATTATGCAAATGATCTGTACCCAAAGACTTTCAAGGGTTTTTTATTAAAGAAGAAAAAAATTTTAAAAAATGGAGTAAAGTGGCAGATTCAAATGGGTTTGACTCATCTGATTTCAACTCTAATTTTCAGTTAATCTTTCTTTTCTGATTGGATATCAATAAACATTTCTTATGCATCTGGTAAACTTGAGCTTCTGGTCCTTTTTTTTTCTATATTTTAAGCAAATAATTATTTCCTTTCATAAAAATACAAGTTCCATGAAGGCAGGGATTTTTAACAGTTTGGGTTGCTGTTATAACCCTGTGTGTGTGTGTGTGTGTGTGTGTGTGTGTTTTGTGTGTGTATTTATAATGTATTATTATACAATATAAACATATAAATAATAGTAGATTTCAATAAAATATTTTATGTCCAAATGCTGGATGAATAAGTTAAAAGCAATTAGACTCTTCAAATTTGCCTGCAAATGTCAAATGGTGGGGGTAAATTCAGGATTAAAAACCTGGGCATCTCTGCACCCATTTTGCTTTCGTCTCTTTTGCTCTGAGTCATGTTGGGTGCCAGAAACAACAAATATGATTGATAAACATCTTGTGATGATTGGAATCTATACCCCAGGCAAAAGCAACTTTCGTATTGCTGACAAAGTTCCACCTGACCAATCCTGAGGTAATGATAGACCAAACCATGGCCTGCCCAAGATCACCTGCCTTCAAAGCTGTGTAAATCCTACAGCTATGCAAATCCTCAAGCTTTGCTTTGATCTCACTTTCTATACAGCTTCAAAGTCATTCTCAGCCCCTACAAAGGACACATTGAATATATGAGTACCCTTCTGCCATCCTGGTGTAGCTACACTGATTAAATTTCCTCTGATGCTTTTTTCCCATTAGACTTTCTGATTTGTTTTTGAGATGAGTGGTCAGAACTGATTTGTAGTATATCCAGAATCAAGACTCTGGCCTCGGACTCTGGTAACAAGTTTATGCTATTTGGAAAATCATAGGATCGGTCTTCTTGCTACACTTTTGGGAAATGGCAGGAATAGAAAGAAAGCATTTTCAGAAATCTCATAAATATTTTCAGAATGGAAAAATCTATGTGGCGTACCTTTGTGTATTCATAACATATAAGAATCTCCAGGAAAAATAAATAATAATGTTGAACACAAAGAAAAATCAATGACTATTATTGATGGATTTTCCTCCAGTAGTCCATGTACAAAGATGAAACACATGGAGAATTTTGAGTGTTTTCAACTTTTTTTTATTCTCCTAAAGACCAGTTCAAGGGCTAACTCCCTTGTGTTACTTCTTCAATAAAAAGAAGAGATTCTGAAAGACAGTAATACAATCCAGGCACGGGTTGCTCCATAATGTGGTTTTGACCTCTTCTCTAGGGAAGGTATGGTATTTTACAACTGATTTATACTGATATGGTATTTTACAACTTTCATAGAAATAAAGAGCACTTCAAGTATATTTCATTTGGAAATAAAGCTTACTTTCTCATTTTACATCACGCTCAGCATAGATTTTGCAAAAATTAAAAGCCTGAAAAATGTTGATTGACTGATTAAATGGTAATGGTAATTGCTTATACACTGAACTCTATACTGATAATGTGGGGAAGGGGATAGAGTGTTGGACTTGTGTTATTACTATAAACAATACAAATGTCATTTTTACTCGACTTTATGTTATAGATTTGGGGTCTTCTTTAAATATGAATGGACCTAATTTTTGAGGCAGTTTGAATTGTCTCTTTGAAAACTTTATCATATGCCAGCTGGTTGGAACAGCTTGCAATGATCAACTGATATCTTCTAACACATCAGCACACAATAAGGTGTCTTCTTCCTTGTAGTCAGGGTTCAGAGACCAGAAAGGATTGAGAGAGTGGTGGATTCTTTCACTATTATCCCCAAAGATGCACCTATAAAACTATTACCTCCTCACCAGTCAGCTTTACGTTCTTCCTGTCGAAGTAAGGAATGCTTCTATTAGAATAAACATCAATGGATTTAATAAACTGGAATATGAGACTCCCCCTGATTTACCTTGTTTTCTTAATACCAGTGAATAAAGCTTACAAAAACAAGGTTATTTTATTCATGTTGGTGATTTATTTTTATTATCATGGAAAGAATTTGTTGGTTCTACCCAATAAAAGGAGAAATATGTATGTAATTCAAAAACAAAAGCAAAAATCCTGAAGTGTGTCTTAGTATTTTGATGCTTATAATTAAAATCAAGGGAATCTACAGTAACCTAATACAAGAAAGTCTGGTGATGATCCTTACACTTTAAGAAGGGATGTTTAGATGGCTCCTCCAACTTTTAATCAGGCAAGGACCAGGGTACTTGAGTAAGGCAAAAAGCACATTGGAAAGACAAAAGAAGATATCTATAAATATCAGCTATTATTATGGAGCTGGTTGTATTAAGAAATGTTAATAATGGAAGCCCAGGAATCCAAGAGTCATGTTGTGTCTGTTGACTCTTGTGTTCTTACAGGTGAAAAATTTGAGCAAGACACAAAACATACAAGTATAACAAGGTTTATTAAAGAAAAATGGAAAGGTGCCTCAAGGGGAGGGTGGGTCACCTCCAAGAGGAGGGCAACATGTTACTCCTTTATTATCTAGTTTTGTTTGGGTTTGGGGAAAGTTCTCAAATTCTGGGCAGGTAACCATTTCTTGACTTTTGACTCATAGTAGAACTGCAACAGATTTTCTAGTCCCATGGGGACCCAGGAGAAATCCACTGGGGGGAGGGATTAACTATTGTAATAGTAATAAAATTATATGCTAAAAATATGAAAAGGCAATTCTTGGTTACCTTGACCCATGTTGGTCTGTACTAATTCAAACTATTTTTCAGACTTTATGGTTCATGGGCTTCACTTTTAATTATCCTTTTTTCTTGATTCTTGCAATCTTTGTTCTGTGTAAAGGTCACAAGAGTCCCCTTTCAGGGTAATTTGTGTTCTTATTGACAGAAAAGAGTCTTAAATTCTTTGGCCCAGAGAATAGCCCTACAGATAACAGATAGTTTGTCAAGAAATGTAACAACCAGAGCAGGGCTAGAATAATCTTAGGAAAATTTGTTTTTAAGAAAAAAATATGTAGAGGTTCAGCATATAAACCCAGTTTATAGAGTTACCCCCTTAACTTCATGTCTCTACAATTCTTATCTATCTGCTGCCTATTTAAAGAATTGGAATATCTATAAATGTTTCTTGGTTTTTATGATCTAGACACAGTTGTGAACATACGAATGAGTTTTTTTTGTTTCTCTTGTACTTTTTGGTTCTTCTGTCACCAATTCTCAGAATTAAGAATGGTTATTCTTAAATTTCAAAGTTAAAGTTACAGGATAACAAAGAAAAAAGTGGTTTCAGCTAAATAAAGAATGAACACCCACAAACACCCACAAAGGGATGTTGTTTGGAGGAAGATAGTTCATATTTTCAGTTATGTGAAAGAGAATTGTCTAAGTTTGTTTTTCTCCCATCTTTAAAATATTATTAATTTTAACTGACAACTAGTAATTATGTGTATTTATGAGTCACAACATATTGTTTCAATCTACGTATATATTATAGAAAGATTCAGTTCAATCAATCAACCTACCAGCCCACCATTTTTCTGAGGTGAGAATGTTAAAAATCTACTCTTATAGAAATTTCAGACTATAAAACACACTACTAACTGGGGGGGGGGACATAGAGTGATTTGATTACTACAACTTTGTTTGCATACTAACTGAAATTCTATATCCTTTCATCAACATCTTCTTTTCCCGTCTCTTGCCTCTTACTCCTCAGCATAAAAATAGAAAAAAATCATCAATGAAATAAAATAGAAATCCCAGAAATAAATATAAATGTTTAAGGTGAACTTATTTTCAACAAAAGTGTCAAGAATATTTAATAAAGAAATGCCAGTCTCTTTAATAAATTTCATTGTCAAAACTGGATATTCACAAACAGAAGAATAAAACTGGACCCTTATTTCACAAGATGTAAAAAAAATCAACTCCAAATGGGTGAGAGACATAAATGTAAGTCTGAAACTGAGAAGTACTAGAAGAAAATAGGGGTCAAGCTCTGCTCTATAACATATTTCTGCACAATGATTTCAAGAACAGACCCTCAAAACATAGGAAACAAAAGAAAAAACAGACAAGTAAGATTGCATGAAACTAAGAAGCTTTGGCACAGTAAATGAAACAATTACCAGAGTGAATAAACAAAAACACAGATTGGGGGAAATGATGACAAACTATACATCTGGTAAGGGGCTAATATTCAAAATATATAAGCAACCCAATTCATTAGCGAAAAATAGAAAAAAAATGATTAAAAATGCACAAAAATATGAACAAGTATTTCTCAAAGGAGAGATGAGTGGTCAAAAATAGATGAAATAAATGTTCAACATCTGTAATCATTATGGAAATGCAAATTAGAACCATGATGTTTTATCAGCTAACACTTATGAGAATGACTATCACTAGAAATATACCTGAAAAATGTTGGAAAAGATGTGGTGAGAAAGAAACACTTGTACAGGGTTTCTCAAAAAACTTAAAATTGAATTGCCATTTAACCCAGCAATCCCACTTCTGTGTATCAATCCAAAGAAAATGAAATCAGTGTATGAAATAAATACCTGCACTCCCATGACCATTTCAGCATTATTGACAATAACAAGGATACGAACCAACCTAACTATCTATAAACTGATGAATGGATGAAGAAAATGGTATCTGTATACACAAAAGAAGACCATGGAGCCTTTTAAAAAAGAAATGTCTGTCTTTACAGCAATATGAATAAACCTGGAGGACATGATGGGAAGTTAAATAATACAGACATAATTTTAAAATTCTGTATGACTTCACTTACATGTGGAATCTAAAAAAGTTGTTCTCATAAAATCCTAGTACAAATTCTGGTTCCAAAAGATAGAATCATTATTAGAATCTTAAATATTAATAAGGGAGATGTATGTGAATTCAAGATGGCCATTTTCATCTGTTGCTGGGCTGTGGTAGATTTGAATTGTGTTAACTTAGCTAAGTTGGAACTCTGTTTCCTAGAATTCCCTCCCCTGCATTGTTCATGAAAATATGTGGGCCACAAGAGAGACATTGCATACACAATGAGGGAGGTTGAACTGACCAGCCATCATCTTTTTGACCGATTTGAGGAGTGAGTGTAGACACAAGGGATTGTTGAAGCTCATGCAATGTATACATTTCTTTCTAGCTCTTCTTGATGGGGGTTAGTTGCTGGGTTGTAATAACTTTTTTTTTTCTTTTAGTTTCCAATTTCTGGCCAAGGTATGTGTTTTTTCTAGTTGATGAGGTATCTCCTGTTACACAGCCATCTTCAAAGCTGGAAGCTCAGCAATAGTGAAACATGTTGTGATTCATCTTCATAAATTTTATTCCAATCTTTGGTTTCCAGCCCATTTTCATGGGTTGCAGTTGCTCTGTTTCTTCTCTTTCTTTGGACATGAAGCAAGAGATGCAGTCAAAATATATCCAGGGAAAATTTTATGAATTTACTTGTTGGGCATATTCATTAGTTTGGCTTTAGTCTGAGAGAAGCTGAAATCATTGAAGGATATGGAGTAAAAAAATACCATTTTTAAATTTCAGATATTTGATAGTTTTTTTTTTTTTTTTTTTTTTTTTGGCTGCAAGGCATGAGACTGAGAAGGAAAAGAAAAAAAAAATTCCTAGAAAACAGATTCTTGGTTTTGATGGTCTTATGGTACTAAATGGAATTTGAGACCCAAAGTCTCTGCAGCCTTCCCCAAACAATAGTTCTGGGAGAATTTGGTCTGTCCACACTAAACTCTCTGTTGGAACTTCCAGAGTCGAGTGAACCAGATATGGACCAAAACTACAAAATGCCTTTAGACAGCAAGATAATCAATCCTTGGAAGAAGATGACAACATAGAGATTGTTGGGTTTTCATTCACAATCCTGTTTTCAATTAGGGATTATATTTGAAAACAGAAACCAAGAAAGAAAAAAATCAGACAAAAAATATTTATAGAAGACTCACTTATTGGAATTATACTGTATTTATTTTAAAATAACTGACTTTTGTAAAGAATAATAATAAAAAGGAGACACAGAGACAAGGTACAGGGGCAGGGAAGGTGGCAAAGTGGCTCATTGTCCAAGCAGCTTCGTTTATTTATAATAATAGGTTAAAATAGGTCATTAGTACCATAACCACATTATTGTTTAGAGCATCAGTAAGGTTGCTTATTCTGCAGTTACATTTCATAGTTATAACATGCAATGATAGGAGCTTTGTGCAGTTCTCAAGAAGGTCCTTTGTCTAAAGTTACTATTAGGTGGGCAGCTCCAGGAGTTCAGAAGCTTGGTGAAACATTACAGTTATCAAGCAAGCAAGTTTCTTTATTCCCAGGAATTATGTGCCTAAGATTAAGGTCGAAGCTGCTAAGACTCTAGCATGGAGGGCATTACCACAGCAACCGGGCATCCTATGCCTTTGCACAGAAACTTTCCCAGGCACCAAGGATGCCACAGCTGCAAAGTCATCAGAGACCCCAATCCCAAACACAGAACCCCTACAGACTTTAGGATTAGATGAGTAGCTCAGTGGTACAGTACGTGCTTATCAGGCATGAGGCCCTGAGTTTGATTTCTAGCACAAGGGGAAAAAAATTATTTTCATGCTTAAGAAAAATGCATTACAAGTGGGAGAATTTCACAATTAAAAAAATCCCTATGATTTATTTTTATAAAACATGAAATTCTAAAACAAATTTAAAAATTAAAAATTTAAATTAATGTCATAATGAAGACTACATTAGAAAATCAGGTATACATGTAGAGGTTTTGTGAACAAACAGGATTTTAAAAAAAAAGTTCAGATGGAAGTCTGAGAAATTAAGAAGATAGAAAGTATTGAAAAGAGTTTGGGATCTTTCCCACACAGTGAAAATGTCTAACATTTGCATGCTTTGAAGTCACGGTATCATGGGGGCAGGAGGAATATTTGAATAAAGATGGTTCTGGGAGAATTTTTCCCAAACTGATTACACATTAAAAGGATGTTTCTCAGTCATGTGTAGGATAGATGAGATATATTTAAAAGCAGAGTAGGAAGGATTTGCACATAGATTAGGGAATTAGGTGTAGGGAAGAGAGTAGCATTAGCTTGAGTGGCTAGAAAAACGGAACTGCCTTTACTGAGATGGGACAATTACAGGATGACCAAACAGGGTTTGAAAAGGATGTGAAGAATTTGTTACAAAATAGTCACAGATAAATGGAAAGAATGCTATTAAGAATAGGCCTATTGATCCAAACCATTATCCACATAATATAGCCATATTGAATAATTTTAATCATTTGAAGTGCCTGTGGTCATAAAATGTAATGAGATAAACAGAAAACTTAAAACTACATTCTACAGTAATAGAGGCAATGTCAATGAAAAAACAGACCTTCAGACCATATTCTGGAAAGGTTTTGAATTGTATTTATTTTAAAAAGCTATTGATTTTCTCTCATTCTTAGATGGTCAGAGGGTTTATCTGATTTAAATATATCTGCTAGTAGACCTTTGAATGAAAGCCCTTTATCTTTGCATTATGATGATATTATTTTATTATTTTCTGACAGAGAAGTTTGCAATTATTCTAATTAACATTTTTTCATTGAAAATATGATTTTAATAAGTTTTGTTTATTTACTTCACATTTATTTTTTGCCATTTTATTAAGATCTTCAGTTTTCTATAGGTCTTATTTTTTTTTCATTAGGCTTCAAATAATTAAAATCTGTTTATTCTTAAGAAGTCTTAGATATTGCCTTATCCAAATTTCTCTATACTATCATTGTGGAAATTCTATTTAGATACATACTGGGATATTAAATTTTAACTGCAAAATTCCTTGAACATTTTATTGCATTTCATAATTTAAAAATCATTTACTTTTATATTATGGATAATTTCATTAAAAAGCACATCAAAATCCTAAACCTCCTCCCATAATCATTTTTTCTGATATTCAACAATTCTTTACTTTTAAAAAATTTAATAATTATAGGTTTTTATTTCTGGATCTTTTTCAAATCTTTTTGACTAAACTTAAGTTTTAGACTGTTCAGTTACTATCTGTTGTAGGGTTTCATCTGTTTGACTCTTCCTAATGGTATTTTGTCCCTCAAATAGTTGTGATCATACTTTCTGTGTATGAGTTTTAATTAGGAAGAGGACTATGAGCCTGGGTTCAACAAAAAATCCTAATGAGTCATTTTGTGATGACAGAATTGAAAGAAAAACTACTGAGGAACTTAGAATCAAATGGACATGTTTTCATGGTCCTGAAGAATTAGGTATGTTCAACACTTCTGTCATGGGTGTTGTTCAAATGATAGGAAATACTAGTAAGTCACCAGGCCGCTCTGAAGCTCCAGGAGCATAAAGGCTCAATTGATTCTCATAGAAAGGCTGAAGAGACTGCAGGGGGGCAGAGTGCAGTAAGCAAAACGTAATCTGCAAAACAAAATTAAATGAAGCAAAACAAAAAAATTTACTGCATTTGCTTGTTTAGATATAGTTTAAATGTTTGCTTCCTTTTAACTCATATTAGGCAGAAAGATCATTTATATATATACATACATAGGATACAGTTTGGACAGACAACAACAGATTATCTACTAAACTTTCAAAAAAATTTACCACTTCAAAAATCTAAGTAGTGGTGATGATGTACCAAATAAGAACAAAGCAGATATCAAAGGCTTATACCGGTATAAGTTGAAGAAATTATCATTAGGGTTGACATATTATTTAATATTATACTTGGGAAATGGTGAAGAATTGAAGTTGTTTGAGAACCAGGGATCCATTTCTTATTATTTAGATATTGTGTCCCCCCAAAACTCACATTTGTAGACAATGCAAAAAGATTTAGAGGTTAAACAACTGGGTTATGACAGCCTTAACCAATCAATGTGTTAATCCCATAACACTGGTCAGAGAATTAATATTTATACTTGAATATTAAAATTGATATATTTATATTGATAAGAAATTTAGCAAATACTTTTAAAATGAAAGTCTATTATTAGTCTAGCCAACATTGTATCCACTAGCAACATAAATAAATGTAAAATGTAGTTTATAAGTTACTGTAGTCATGTTGTAAATGCTCAATATTCATATACTTATGGAAGGTGTAGACAGACAATATTCCATTATTGTAGAAAATTCTATTGAAAAATGTTGATATAAAATTAAAAATAGAATTAAGAAGACAAGATTTAGAATATAATATCACTGACAAAGATATTGAGAGAGATAAAAGAACAGACTTTGCAAAGAAAATTCAAAGACAAACACTATTAATACAAGATAAATACTGTTTTGTAAAATAGTTAAAATCTAATACATCCATATAATTATACATATATATATATATGTGATTATTCCTATTTCTTATGTTTAAAAGTTGTTACAAGAAGCAGAGTCAAGAGGGAGCAGACACCAATATATTTATAAATTTAAGTTCAATGAAAATATAAAGAAATGATGAGAACTTTTATTAAGTTAAATTCTCAGTTCGAAAGCTCTACTTTTCAAAAAGTTCAATTTCTGTGCTTTGATTAAGGGAATTCATGATGGACTCTGAACTCTTTTTTAATAGAAATATTCTGAATCTTAAGAAGAGAGTTCTGTCTGGGCTTTCATAGTTCTTTTGCATATCCTTTTTTATAATATCAATAAAGATTTAAGACAAACTTCTTTCTAGATATTGGTGACCCATTGATTAAGAAACTTTATTTCAGAGATTATAATAAGTAAAAGGCAGAAAAGCCGATTTTCATTTTTTTAGGTGCTGATTCTTAGATTATGCAAATATTTTTTTAAATTAGTTTCTTACAAAAGCAGTGTTAAATAACAATTTAATAATTAACATTTTTATATTTTTCTAAGGTACAAAGAATGTTATAGTTTATCAACTGACAGGTTTTTTTTTTAATGTACATAAATATGAACCTAACATGTGCATGTGTCTACATGTATATGTGGTTGTCTGTGTGTATTTCTATAGCTAGGAAATGACTTTGCATTCTAAACCATATTTTTAAATGGATACTCAAAAATGGGAGATTATAAACATAAAAGAAATTTAAATGGTTGTTATTTCTGATACCAAAATGAGGGCCCTTGTCCTCAATGGTGTTTGTGTTTTTCTTCTGTGCCCAGGTAGAGAAAATGGGAGATTCCATGGTTGGTACTTCGGAAAAAAGAAGAGATATAAATGCATTGTCAAATCCTAGGTAACAATTAGTGTCGTATTAGATACCCCCAGAAACTATTTTGGAAAATATCCTCCTGTAACCAATAAAGATGATATGCCTCACTCCCTCTTCATGCCTTCCCTTATTTACCATTAAATGGAATAATTAGATTTCAGGGCTTTACAACTGGTGTGTGCCATTTATTAACTAAGTGACCTTAAACAATATTTATCAGGAAAATGGGGATAATAATACCTGCCCTACAGAAACACAGTGGAGAGGATTAAATATGATGAATATATAAACCACCTAAAAAAATCCCTGAGGATTATGCATAGTAAATGTCATATCTTTTTTCTCACCACTAACATTCCAATTTTAGTGTAGATATAAAGTTGTGCATATGATTAATAAGAACCATGAAAATGCTGCTTCCCCCAAATGCAGCACCCTTGTCAGCTTAGTGAAGTTTGAATTCGTCTTGTGGTCTTCTAGGTTTGTAGGCTTCATGATGGCAAATTTAGTGACTTGTTCCTTTGTAGCCTAAAACCCCTCCCTAAATTACACCCATACATGTAGACCCATACACATATAAGGGCAATAAAATATATTCCCAGTACTAATCAAATACTCAAGTACAGAATGTTTTGGATGCTAACATATATTTAAAATAATAATAAAAAAACAAGGCTATAGATAAAAATATATATATTAAAGGCTTCCAGAATTATTGTGTAAAATTTCTATCCCTTCCTCAGTTGTCTTCCTGAAGGGTCCCCTGTCCTGTGAGGGATGCCTACTATAAAACAGTCTTGGGAGTGGGAAGGTAAGTGTGGCACAGTTGTGTCCACTATACTTCATTGACATTCTGCTACCTGGTGAGGTTTCATAGTCCTTTGAACCACAGCACTTCAAGAAACCACTAACAGTTGTTTATATTTATCTCATGTCTAAAGTTTCAAAAATTGAGTCATGTATAACCTAACTCCAAATTATTTCTCAAAGATCTAAAAGGAACATAATTAAATGCCAAGGAAAGTATACACTTGCCTTAGTCTGCTCAGATTGATAAAACAAAATATCTTAGACTGAGTGATTTATAAATGATAGAAGTTTATTTCTCAAAATTCTGGAGACTGAGAAGTATAAGACCAACGCACATCAGGTTAGGGGTCTGGTGAGGGCTGTTCTTTGCTTCCACCATTGCAAATTCTGGCTGCATTCTCCAAAACAGACAAGTACTGTGTTCTCACATGGAAGAAAGGTAAGAAAAAGTGCTCAAGCAGTCAAGCTAGTTCCCTCTAGTCTTTCTATAAGGTTTCTGATCTCACCCTTAAGAATGAAACATACATGGTCTAATGACCTCCCCAAAACTTTCTTCTCTTAACAGTGTTGCATTGGGAATTAAATTCAACCTGAGTTTTGAATGAGACATAAACATTTAGATCACAGCAATCTGAAATGGAATTCTTTTTCTGGAACTAAGAAAAACTATATTTCTTCTCCAATTTTATTATTTGCAAAGCAAGTTGTTTGCCAACATAATTTCAATTTCCTTGCAGGTCTCTTATGGTTACTTAACAGAATCTCTGAGACACACCTTTAGTATGGCTGCTTGTTTAACTTGGAAAACAATGTTCTATCCTGAGCTTTCTCTATAAACTTTTGGCCATGGAATGGTAACAACTGAAACTATTCTTGGGTCACATTTTAGCATGATAACCCAGGTACATCAGTATATCCTAAGGATTTACGAAGAGTCAAAACTCTTCCATATTGGGGTGTGTTTTTCTGGTAGATTTGTTCAGGAACACAAAGACAAAGTAGTGGAACTTGGCCCAGAAAACTTAATGTGTTATTTCTGTTATTCTCTAGGGAAGAATTAAATCAAATAATCCATAATCCATGATCACTTAACATTTTGAGAAGTTCTGTAAGAGGGAAATTCTGTACAGGATGCTTTCCCTACACACAGAGAGAAGAACTACTTTAAGTGGGGAGGTAAGTCATATATAATGAAATACTTAGTATAAAGAATTAAAGTGAAGATAATACATGACCTCCATATATTACCTCTGTGTTCCCAATTATCTTACCCAACAAAGACAGAGAGGGAATTACATATGTCACTTCCATTTTTAAAATATTCTAAAATCTAAAATGTCAAGCAGAATGTGTTATTTTTATTGAACTCATTTCTGTGATTGATGATAGTTACTATGTCATGTTTAATCCTCAGAAAATACTACCTGTCTTATCTTCTTAGGGATATAAAAATTCATTTACTTATGAGTATTTAGTGGGAATTGATTTTTTTTATTGCCAATATTTACATCTTCAAAAGTCATAGAGAAGGCAAGAGAAGTTAGATGCTCCCTGAAGAGATACCAGGAATCTTTGCAGAAAACGAAGCCAAAATATCGCCATCCTTCCTACCTGTGATGCAGTCTTGAGACACATTGCTCAGTGTTCTGCTGCCCTGTGTATACTCTATACATAAAAAGTCCTGGTTACTTCCCTGGAAGTATGTGATCAAGGCTTTCTTGACAATTCAGTTGTAATCCTCCCTAATTTCACATTTAAAGGAAAAACTCAGAAAATTCTTTACACATTTTTTTTTTTGCCTCTTGGACTGATTTTTCTTGTTTTAAATATTTTTTTTTAGTTGTCAATGGATCTTTTATTTATTTATTTATTTACTTGTTTATGTGTGGTGCTGAGAATTGAACTCAGGGCCTCACACATGCCAGGAAAGTGCTCTACCACTGAGCCACAACTCCAGCCCCAGATTGATTTTTCTTAAACCAGTGGCAAAATGGAAACAAGATCACTTTGGTTCACACGACCTATAATAATTTAAATACAAATTAACTTTCTGTAGGTAATGCGACTTCTTAAATAATAGTGTAGTATTTCTGTATGTTCTCAACAAGCAGACATCCCTTCTAATTTTGGACCTTTTGTTTTGTTTGTTTTGTCATTTTATTTCTCAAATATACTTTGAATACCTTCTCAGTGCCACAGGAGGAGGCAGGCAATGAAATCACAGAACTGAATAAGGCAAGGTAGAGTTTAATTTCCAAGGATTGCACATTTTCCCTTATGTGCCATAAGGAGTTGACAGGTCACTTTTGGCAGTTCCAAAACAAACTTAGATAACATGGAAGTGTGACTACTATAGTTTGGAATTTGAGTACCATTAAGGCTGGTTGTCAAGGCAAAGGGCTAATGAACAGTGTATAGGGAAAAATAATGAGGACTGAACAGAGGCATGGGGTTTAGGGATAGGACAGTTATCAGATTTGAGATATATTTCAGAGTAGAATCAACAAAAATTTGTTGCTTTCTTGGATGTAATGGATATTGACTATGAATTCATAAAACTAAGTTTAGATTTTCAAGAGTTAAAAACAGTAATATATTCAAGAACAATAGGCTAATTAGCAATATTATAGAAAAATATGTTGGCTTCTATTTCATTGGGCACTCCTCAGAGGTTTTATGTATGAGTTCACATAGAAGTTTTATCTTCAAAAACTTGCTAGTATCACTCTTCTTTTTAATGGCCTTTATGACTATTGAGGAGGCATTTATATAATGGGGCAGTCTTTTACCTTATGGGAGCGATAAGGCACAGAGAATAAGATGTCAAATAATTACCTGTAAGTTAGCATGGACAGAAAAGGAATAGGAATTAAAATGAAGGAACCCAGAATATGAAATACACTGAGGAAATGGAGAAGGAAAGAGGCAAAAAATGTGGTCAGCCAATTATCACATTCAATGAAGCTACAAGTGATAGGACTGCTCTGAACATAATCACAAGTTTGCAAAGTAAATATTCTAATAGCAAGTGAACTTTGACAGAAAATAAACTGTGTTTTTAAAAATAAATTTTCCTTTAATTTTATTGGTAGTTTTTTGAAACTCACTGCTATACCTTTATTTCTGTGTGTATGCCTATTTTAGTGGTCATAATTTTTATACTCAATATATGTTTATTGCTATTATTCACTGAGATAATGTTAATGAAAACAAAATGTCAAGTGATGGGTTTGCCCCATGGTTTTGCTGGCATGAATTTAAAAAGGGATTGATTTTGTAGCATGGACTGAATAAATGCCTTTCATTCCTCCCCCTCTCCCACATTTTAATGTGTTCTCAGATTGACTGCAAAAAGGAAATATGAGCTCCTTCACAGGAATTTTAACTTGGATAAATAGCATTGGTTAATAAATAAAAACAACCTGACATTTATACAGAATCCCACTCTTATTTATGATTTTTAGCTTTAGTTCAAGATGCACATGTCTCACTCCTCCTGGGAGGATGCTGTTTCTTTTAAAAATGCAGGCCTTATCTTTTTTTTTACCTGGTGTGGGAGGAATTTTCTGCACTTTGATTCACTGCAAAATGTGCATCTCTCTCCCATTAACATCTGTTGGAGTCACTTCTTGGCCTACTGCGTATCAGGGCTGCTTGAGATATTTCCAAAATGAAGAGTTGTGTTTTCCTCTTGTTATTTACTACAGTGAATTGAGGTAGCAACACCTGGAAGGTGACAAGAATCTTAGGATATTTTCCTTCAAAAAATTTTAAAAGTTGGCCTTAGCAGAGTCTGATTGCAGTGGATTGAATGTTTATGCATTTCCAAAAATCCATGTTGAGACTATAGCCCCAAATTTGGAGGTGTTTGAAACTGGGGCCTATGATATCTGGTTAGGTCTAGAAGGCAAGCCCTTATGAATGGAATTAGTGCTTTGGTAAAAATTGCCAGAGTGTTACCTGTCCTTCTGCCACGTGAGAATACCAGAAGAGAGCCATCTATGAACAAGAAAGCAGGCTCTCAACAGACATGGGGTTTTATACAGCAGAACTTTTCAAGATGAAAAATAAGCAGAGTTACAGATTCTATCTCTAATTATATACTAAGAGGTTTACATAAATTTTCTTTCTCTCTCTCTCTTTTTTTTTTTTTTTTGTTTACTAGGGATCAACCCAGACCTCATGCATGCTAAGCAAGTGATCTACCATTGATTATTTCAAGTCCATTTTTAAAAATCTTCTCACGTGGGCACAGTTGTAGACTGATTATATTAATGGTTCTAATAATGCACTCCCCACATCCAGTGTTTGACATGTAAGTTGGCATTGCCTCACACTTGAAATCTAGGACTTTAACCAACAGAATGAAGCAGAAGTGATGTCTTTATTTAGGTCCTTAAAAAGGCTCACCTATTTCCATTCTCTATATCCAAGCCCTGCCAGTAACATTATGAATTGCTTGGGCTAACCTGTTGGAGGATGTGAGACTACATGGAAAAATCGATGTCAAGGTCATGCTAGATTAGGAAGCCTTCAATTGATCTGCAAGCTGCCCATAAATGCACAAGCTTATGGATGATAAGTTAACTGCAGCAGATCAATAGCACAATCCAGCTAACCCATTAACTCATAGTCAAACAAAAAAAATGTATCATTGGGATTTTCTCTTAGGTTGATACACAGTATTTGTGTGGGAAAAGATATCTCATAAAGAGACTTATATCAATAATGAAACCCTAAATATCATGTAAGGTCCACAACAGTGTTGTTACAGAGCAAGGATCTGGTGTGGATCTCAGGCCACCACCACAGTCCTGTTACCAGTTCTTGCCATCACATTAAAAAGATATCATACACATCTCTCAGAATAGCAGGCATGAATTTATTAGAAAGGATAACAGAAGGGAAAAAGAGAGAGAGTGAGTTTTCTCAAAGAAGAAAGGGACAGTGCGCCTCTCCTACTCTCCAGTTCTAGTGGGGGGGAGGGGTCTCAGTGAAGTTTCCAGAGGGTCCTACACAGGTCCGCCTCTTGACTTTTAACTGTCAGAAGGATTACATCAGACTTTCAAGTTCCTACTGCACATGATTTTACCTCATTGTTATGATTTAGATATGAGGTGTCCCCAAAAGCTCTTGTGTGAGACAATGCAAGAAAGTTTAGAGATGATTTCCTGATATGGATTAACTGGGTTTACTGACAGTTAGGATATGGCTGGAGGAGGTGGGTCATTGAGAATGTGCCTCATTCTCAATGAGCATATATTTTGTCTCTGGAAAGAGGAGCACTCTCTCTGTCATCCCTGTCTCTGTTTCTCTCTCTCTGCTTCCTGGTGCCATGTCCCCAGCAGCCACACACTTCTGTCATGATCTTCTGCTGCACCTGAGGTCCCAAGGAAAGGAATCTAGCATCTATAGACTGAGACCTCTGAACCACCAAATAAACTTTTCCTCCTTAAAATTGTTCTGGTCAAGTCTTTTGGTCACAGCAGAGAAGAAGATTTTAAAACACCCATGGAAGAAAAATTTAATATGTTAATGATCCAAGGCAACTCTGGGTCATTTTGGACTGCTAACTAGTTCTGTGTATCATATTTCCCTGAATTATGGATTATGGTCTGTGGAAAAGTCACAGAAGTCTCTCACTTAATGATAGCTTGTGTTCCCCTTATTTGCAGGAAGGAGACTTTTCTAGACCTGCATTTCTCTTGCAAATAATAGGTTATTTGCTAAGGAATGTAAAATGTCCCATTGGCTTAAACCATGAAGGGCTGCAGATAAATTACTTTACAAAAGAAAGCATACGAAGTCAGCCAGTACTACCAGTATATGGAATCATCACCTTAACTTCATGTTACTACCATCCGTGTATCTGCTAATCAATTGTACGAACCTTAAAAAAGTTGATTTTATGTTTTACTTTAAGTTTATTTATTAATAAGCCTACAATTAGAATTAAAATGTTTATATTTCCTCTATTTTGCATGTCTCTCCAAGTCTCAATGTAAAATGGGTCTAGATGTTTGGAGACTTCAACCTCTGGGTTTGCTTGCATCAGATGAATGTCCTGTCCTTTGCCTCCTGTTTTCCAAGGCTTTGATGTCATAGTGGATACCTTGATTTTCATTTTTCCATTGAACATGTTTTCTTTAATGGATTATAGTCATCCGCTTGGGAGCAAGTTTCTACTATAGAAGTCCATAAACACTTTCTAAACTTTCTTGTTATTATCTATAATGCATCTGTTTTACACCAAATATTATTAGGTTCCTAATTAATATCAGAAAAAGTAAAGGCTACACCTATTAGAAAATTTAGATTTAACTTACTTTCATTATATTTACATCAATATGATTGAGATGTGTCATTATATTTTCCATCTAATAAAATTTTATTAATGACTTTTGTGTAAGACCCTGTGACATTAGCTAAAAAATTAAATACAGATATATGTACTTCTTTTAGACAAATCTAATCTAACTTCCTGAATTTGTAGCCTAAATGAATCTGAGATATAGTTTTTTATGATATGTCCATCTTTAAATGGTCTACAAATGGAAAAACTATAACAGCTATAAAAAAATAAAAACTATACCCATTCTATTCATATAGCAATAACAATGATTAGCTCTGACTAGCCGCACACTCTGTGTATGTTTTGTAAATATCTGTATGAATTATTTCAGTAAGCTATATCCTATTATGCATCACTACAAAGTTTGACTTTGGTTAAAACAATACCATTTATGAGTGTAACCTTGGTAATTGAATCTCCTTTCTATACCAAAGATAAGAGAAAGATCAGGGGAATACATATTATCATATTTTCAGATATTTTATCATCAGTAGATCAATTTTCCTTGACACTTGCATAGGGTGAGGTGCATACCAGTGCCCATCGAATAACTGTGCACAAAGGAAATGACATGCATACAACTGCCATATTGCAATGAAATTATAAAATAATGTTTGTTGGGGAAAACTTATATGCAAACAAGTATCAGGTATATACAATCCCCAAGCTTTTACAATTCAATGGAGATATATGTTTTGGCAGGTCATGTTTGAACTGGCTATACCATGAAAGTTCCCAACCATCACAAGTCTAGATATTTATGGAAATAGAAGATCAAAAAAGATATAAGCAACTATGTAATTATGGAGCATCTCAGGAAAGGAAATGGCCTCTCAGATCAGCCTGTCCTTCCTTTGAGCTAAATAAAAAAATTCAATTCTTCTCTTTACTAAACCATGGCCCAGGAAGAGAAAACTAACCTCTGGTATCAACTGGATTATTTTTTCCTCACAGACCCTGAAAGTTTCCTCTTCCCTTTTCTCAATATGGCTTTGAGTGTCTTACATGAAATTATATATGTAAAAACAAGAGTTCAGATAATTGCCTGATGCCAGCTAGAGATCTGTGTTATAAAGCATGGAAATTTGGTGAAAAGCATAAAAGAAATGTTAATAAAGAAAGATTCAAGCAATAGGTTTATGACCCACTTCTCTACCATACTGTAGAGATGCTCCTGGAAAAGAAAATGGATGGAAGACAACTCAATCTGATCTACTTGTAAACATGCTAAAATTTGACCTTATTGAGCAGACTAAAGCCATTTGCTAGACAGAAAGTCCTCATCTATGGAATACTTTTGGCAGAATGTCCTTGGCTTCTGATTACTTATGGTAATCATGAAGAATTGTAGAAAATATGAATTGTAGAAAATATTTCTACAAAATCATGATTTTGTAGAACATATCATGTAAGCTACACACCATATAGGCATACAAATGAATGGCGAAGTTTAATAAACTAAATGTTCCTTGATAATATTTTCAGTTACCTCAACTATTATTAAAAAAACCCTATTATTCCAAAAAGTGTGAGTTCAATATAGTCAAGAAAATGACTGGAGAGCTGCTCTCGTCTTCTTAGAACTCTCCCTTCTTAGTCTGTGCCTTTTGATTACTTGAGATTTAGACTTTGTTGGTAAAGCTTGATTCTCAGTAGGATCATCTAATTTATATGCGTCTACTTTGACAATCTGATTTCTTGTACAGGAAAAGGAGAGTGGTAGCTTTTAATTGTTGTGATCAAATACCTGATAAAAATAACTTATAGAAGGTAAAGCTTATTTTGAACACATGGTTTCAGATTCAGATGACAGTCAGCTGACTCCATTCATTACTCTGGACCCAAAGGGAGGCAGAACGTCCTGGTGGCAGAGCATGACAGAGGAAAGTTGAAAGTTCCTCAGCTCACTGAGTCAGGAAGAGAGAGAGAGACAGAGAGAGAGAGAGAGAGAGAGAGAGAGAGAGAGAGAGAGAGAGAGAGAGAGAGAGAGAAAGAATGGAGAACAAAAGGAGTCAGGGACAAAATATAATCCCCAAGGACATACCCCAAGTAACCTAGTCATTCCCCACTCACCTATAGTTGCCACTATAGGTGGGTTAATTTTATTAATAGTTAATTTTATTAATAAATTCATCTAATAAATTCATTTAATCAATAGATTAAATCACTGTTGAGGTTACAGTTTATAATCTAATCATTTCACCTTTGAACACTGTTACATTGGATATCATGTTTCTACCACACAACCTTTTCAGGCGGTACTTCATAAACAAACTATAACAAAGAGGGAGTGAGATATTTACCTCCCATTCTGTTTCACGAATGGAAAATTTTCACTGCTAATGTCTTCAACAGGTGAGAGTGTTCCCTTGATTTCTAACTATCACCATTTTTCTGTTATCCAATACTGTTTCTTTCAGGTGGTACCTTTCTTCTCCTTTCTAGAAAACACTGTCTCTCTACCTAGAATAATAATGTACTGTCCTTTTGTCTATTCTAGTATCTTGTATAGAAATCTGAAACATGTAATACATCAACAATTTGATGTACTAGAAAGGAAATCTGTGAGTGAGGATGTATCTACTCAGAAGCACACATCAGAAACTAGGGGCTTTCATACCAGGCTATGGATAGTTGCTTTAAAATATAGATTTTATTATCAATTAGGTATAACAAGGTCAAATATTTCAAAGAAATAACACATGTGTATACTTAGACATTCCAAGAGGAGAGAACTTACCATGTCATGGGAGAAGAACCAACACTGACTAGTAGCCAGAGAAAGAGAGGGAAACTGATAAGAGACAACTGTGGCTGCCACAGGAAAGTCAGGGTGAGCAGGTTTAAGGACTGCTTAGTTTGGATGTTTCAAGGGCTCTAGGGCATAGACACTGCCCCTAGTTGTTTAGCATCTGCTGCTAGGACGATTAGGGAAGGTGGACAGTGATTTCCAAATAGCCTGATAAAATAAGTGGTTGGGGGTATGAGCCTTGTATTTGTTGATTTGCATTTAAAATGTGTGCTCTTGGACTATTCATTGCAGACTACAAGAATCAGCTGAGAGAGGCAGTTCCTCCAGGGTGAACATGCTTCCAAAAGTCAAAGAATAAGAATACAGAAAGGCCAAAGACGTGGTAATTTGATTCACATATTTGAAATTAAACATAGATTGTCACCAAAGTCATCATTTTTCTTTTGAAAAGCTTCTCATATAATCTAAATTAAAATTTTAGTTTACAGTTATCATAACTTGAAAGGCTGTATGTTTTGGAAAACTTTAAATATTTCTTGGTTTTTTAAAAATAAAACACTTAGAAAGTTTTAAATATTTTCTTTTCCAAAAGGACATGCCTCTCCTTCTTCCTTGAGTTTTATAGATGATGTCTGCCTTTACTAAGTGAGAATGATAGATCACCACATCTGAGGCACTTTTCTCAATCTGTAGATCCCATACTGTAAATGAAAAAAAAAAAAAAACGCTAGAGAAATTTCAACACTCCTTGTTGTGCTAGTTTGTGAGGACTTGGGTTTATGTCAGCTAATCTTTTCAGGCACAATTTCTTGAACTTCAAATTAGAAATAACAGTACTATCCTACCTGGCTCATAGTGCTTTCTAAAGAACAAGTAATGTAAATCATGAAAATGCTTTTAGAAAACTATGAAGTACTTTAAAAGTAAAAATTTTATGGCTATCTCCTTAAATTTAATATCTACTGTGGAATGTTCTGCCTCTTTAAATCTAGACATGATTGATTCAAATGCACAGTGCTATGTACCATGGAAAACCTTATGAGTCTCATGGATTACTTCTATTGCCAGGGGCCTGTTTACCACCTTTATGCTTCCTCTGTAAGAACTGTCCATTTGCGTAGGTCACTAAATTTGCTCCCTTTCTCACATTTCACATTTTACTAAAATAGTAAACCAAGTCATCTGAAGCGTTCATTGGTAGAGTGGGCTTTAGCGAATGTCTGCTTGGGTTGATCTCCTCCATAGGCAAAGGCTTTCATTATAGCAGTCCAGTCACTCCCAACTCAGGGCCATGCATCTCTGGACTTTAGGGTTCTGAATTCCTGCAACAGGAGACCCCGTTCATAGGTTCTTCATGTAGTCTTAGATATCACATCTTCTTGGGCTCTGCTCTTTTCTGACTCTCTTCTTTGATAGTCCTTTTTCTCTCCTCCAAATTTTCAAAGCAGAATAAATTTATTTGCTGGATTCATAAAGAGCACTTTGTCAAAATTTTACAATAGATTTATGAGTGTATTTTTTTTTTTTTTTGGTACTGGGGATTGAACTCAGGTTCACTTGACCACTAAGCCACATCCTCAGCCCCATTTTTTGTATTTTATTTAGAGACAGGGTCTCACTAAGTTACTAAGTTACTTAGTGCCTCACTGAGTTGCTGAAGCTGATTTTACCTTGCGATCCTCCTGTCTCAGCCTCCCCAACCACTAAGATTATAGGTGTGATATCAATATATTTTTCAAACAAATATATTTTTTGAAACTCATTATACAATAGGTATTAATAAATTATAAAGTATTGAATATATATGTATATATAAATACCTATAGAATACATATATATATATATATATATATATATATATATATGTATATATAGTGACATAAAGACCAAAATGGTGGTTCAGGAATATTGTCCAATCCTTGCAATAACTCTGTTTGCTTAAAAATAGTATATCCTCATTTTCCTTTTGAGAATATTGAATCTTAAATATATTTAATTATTTGACATATATCAAACAACTCAAACATAAATATAAGAAAACATTTTAAAACAAAGAAAACTTATACTAGACCTTTTTCTTTCAATAATAATATTAAAGAGATGTGTATGATTTATTAGAATTTATAGGATTTTATAATGAAATTTTTTTTATTTCAAAGATGAATAAAATGTATTCTGGGAGCAGAATATAATGTGTTAGGTACATCTAGAGGTAGAAAATCTTCACTGCCTAATTAAAACATTTCTTAGTGCCTCTCAATACCTAGGAATTTATTGTGACCAGTTACTCTGGATGGAGAATAAAAACATGGGACTTAGCAGTTTTGCTCTGTTCTAATTAGCTAAATAAGAGTTCATAAATCTTATCTATTCCTTGCCACTAAGATTGTACAGTCAATTGGTTTATATGAATTTAAGCATTTTGTTTTAAAAATTGTCTTAACTTCATTAATAATTTAATATAATAAAATTAGAACAATTTTCTCTTTTGTTTCATTTAGAGAAAGTTAAATGATCCTCATGAATAGTAGATATCTAAGACTGAAAATTATGACTTTTATGTTTTAAAAAGTATTAGCAGGTAAACTTCCAATTATATTATACATATGTTAAGACTTCACAAAAAATGTAAAGGTCAAAATAAAGCTATGAATATCAAATAAAGCCTTTGGTTGCATAATCGGTTTTATGTTTAATATGTTTCATGGTTTAATTTTTTTCTAATTGTTCTAAGCTATAGTATCAATACTAAAATAAATCCAAAATTCCCCTCATACATATGCATGCAAAAATCAATGATGAACTGAACACAGGCAAACAAATAGTTTGGTTGAATTCTTCAGAGAATAAAAGGATAGGGAAAAATATTTAAAAATAAAAACCTATATGCATTTCTTGTTTTAGTCCAGAACATTTATAGAAGTTACATATCTTTACTCTTAATTCATCTGAATTAAGAGCTCATAGAAGTAAAGAGGCTCTAGCAAGTAAAACTTTACTGAAAATTAACTTTTCAGCCACTAAACTTGACCCTGGCTAATAACGCGGATGTGCAGATGCAAGATAGTGCATACGGGCAATGACAGATGGAAGCTTAAAAAAGAGTAAAGGTTTACTGCTGACTAATAAGTTTCAAAGCAGTAAAAGTCAGTGATGAATAACAGCAGAGGTAAGAACATGCATTTCATTTGGAACCTAGATAAGTGTGGGGGTTCTGTTTGTTTATTTTGCTCACCAAAGTCATTTCATGGGCTAAGCAACTTCCTACTAACTTAAAATTTTTTTACCTGAACAATATTTGTGATTCCACAACTTTTCTTACTACAAACAAAAAGATTTATCTATATAATAAAAGAAGATTTTATAGAAAAAGAACCAGTGCTGAAATGATGGCATAAACAAATTCTAGGACTATGAAAGACATTGTTCCTTACTGTAAAAATTATTTGTATCATTCACTTTTCCAGAAACTTCTTTGTTTTATAATCTCTAGTCTTTAAATTAATCAAGATAATTGAAAGAAAATAACTAATTGTGTGTGTTGCAGTTTATGTGCAAGAATTACAGTAATAGATGACACTCATAATACTTTAGAAGTATTGATTACTAAAATATAACACTTATTATAAATTTAGTAACCTTTGAGATATATTTTAATAAAATCTTTATACTATTCATCTGTTAAAATGACATCTACTGATATAAAATTTTAAGGTATTAAGTTTATAGGATTCACAATAAAATATAATCCAATTTTTATAAAATGTAATACATACATGCACTGTATATGTACAAGGAAAGCTGAAATTATAAAATCTAAATATTATAATAATCATGTATACGTGGGTAAAATACTGTGCTATATGCCATCTATTTTCAAAATAAAAGCATGACTTTATTTTTAAAGCTTTCCATATGAAAACAAAACAAAACAAAACAAAAAACAGATAGCTGGAGACAATTTTGAGTGTTTTTCCCAAAGGAATTACAAATTTATTAATTTTCCATTTAAACTCTCCCATAGGATATCACAGGAGCTATAGTTGAAAATAAATTTTATTTTTTAAATGTGGAAATCCTCCAGTAAGATTGCTGTCCCCATTTAGTACATGATGAATCTTCCAGTTTACAGTCAAAATGATTTATTATCAGTTCCAAGGGTAGCAATTTTGGTTTGCTAAAAACATCTTACTTGAGAACCCCCCTCTCCCCATGCCCATCTACGTTTGGCTCCCCATCTACCAAGGCAGGGCTCTCCTGGCTGCCTCATCTTGGTGTAACCACTGTTTACCACACCGAGTTCTGGCTTCCATGAATGCTGGAGTATAACACCAGAGAGACATGCTGAGGCAAGTGTAGAGTGGAAAGTGGAAGGCTTTATTAAAGGATAGCAGAACCCTCCCCTACCAGGAAGAAGAGGACTGGAAAGGTGGAATCTGTGGAAAGTGGAGGTCTTCCTTCTTTTATATCTAAGGTCTTCTTTTGTCCTCCCACATTCCTATCTTTTATTTCCCGCTATCCTGCATGTGATAGGGGTTGCAGGTGGGAAGGTCAAAAGATGGAAAACAGGTGGACCTATGGGGCAGAGAGGAGTGATCCGGGCAGGAACGCCTAGAGTGGCTTGATTATCATCTCCCTGTTTTGCTGGGAGCTACTTCATTAATAATTCTTTAGGGCAGGCCAGCTTTGGGGACATAACATTTCAATTTCACAAGTATAGTTCTGGTTTCCCAGGCCCAGACTCCATTTTCTTTATGGACTCCATTTTCTTTATTAGACTCGATATTAGACCTGCTTTACCTAACTACACTAACTACCTTTTTTAAAAAATCTGGCTTCATTGGGACACTGCAATAGACACCATAGCTCCTTCAATGTGGTAGCCTCCACCTTGGGACACTAGACAGGGCCTGGAAGCAACCACTTGCCACAGTGCTGCATCTCCAAACAGGCCACCTAACGTCACTGCATGTCCACCCTCACTGCCCCATCTCTGAAAGTGGCACCTCCATCTTGGGTCAACTCTACTGCCATCTTGGGTTACCTTCACTGCCACCATTGACATCTTTAGTTGACACAACCACATCTGTAGATCATGAGGGATTCAGATGTCACTAGCTCGTGGTCACTTCTCAGGCATACACAGACTTTAATGTTTCTTTTCTTTACCTAGATCTGGGGACACAATATACTTATCATGTAAATTAGCCACTGCTTTACAGAAGTACTATTGTGTGGATTATACATACTTAAGGACAGCCAAACAAATTTCATTTAACTACTCAACCAAGGTGAATTTTGACATATAGCCTGACTAAAGAGAAATACATTCATTACTGATTTCCAGCTGCTAATAATGTAGGCATGAACTTTCTTCAGTAGGGATTTTTGCTTATATTTCTTACCAAACATTCTTTGCTCTTCCAAATAATATAATGCAATGCATTGACAACCATTCCAAATCTGGGGATGGAATCATGGTATTCCCTAAATCAATCAATGTACCTATCAGCTATCTATTAATTATTTTCCATTAACCCTTTCCCTTTTATAACATCATTAATAGACTAACCTAAACATTAGGTAAAAATTAGCTTAATGAATAATTACGTAGAATGCTACATAAGGATATACACATCCTATTCTTAATTTATAAAATATTATGTGATTTATTTTCATTTAATTGTTCTTCCTCTTGTGAGAAAGATTAATTGCATTATAGGAGGTAGGCACAGTGATAGCCATTGGGGAAAAAGGGAAGAAAACTTGAGATACCTGAATTGATATATTTCAAAGTTTGGGTGAAAGTCAATCATTTTCAAGTTTTTTTTTTTTACTTTAAAATTTGATCAAAATGAAAGATATACTACTAGAGTATAATATAACCGCATGTGAAAGAGTAAATAATACTGCCTATAAAAGTATCATGCAAATTCCACATGTCCTTTCACTTAAGAACATACTAATAATGATCCTTCTGTGGCTCCTATCAGTGTCCTAGATGTCATCAGAGCATGACTAGGCTTTCATCATACCTTCTCAATTGTTCTCCTTTTCTCACCTTTCCCTAGAGTCTTATTCATGCAACAAGAAGACCCTCAAAAAATAAGGCCATTTCTCATTTCCAATCTGGCATGTAATGAGCTTGCAAGTCACCACTGCACCCTGACAACAAATAAGAAGGTGAACAACCTGAAAACGTGGTAACTTTTAGATCCACAAGAGAGGGGAGATCAGGGCCAACAGCTGCCCTTAAAACGAGGGAGACGTGCACGTGGACACAGAGCATCACAACTTTCCAGAGCAGAAACTCATAAGCAGAAACCTCCATCAGAGTTGTTGCCTGGGTACAAAAGGTGGAAACTGAGGACTGGCAAGAGATTGAATGTGGAGAAGTCTGCGTCACAAACTCCCCAGGATTCAGCCATGGGTGGAAGGAGAATCCCCATTATGCATTTCCCCTTCAGGAATGGTTCAGGTTCTTGTAGGGAATACTGGAGAAAAATCCCTTCTTATTCTAGCATGAGGAAGGGAAAAAGTAACTGTTTTGAAAAAAAATGCCAGGATAGAATATTGTGCTCTTCACAGGTTTTACCTCAGGGGCAACTATCTAAACTGGAGCCTAACTCTATGGATTTTTATCCGAGTCTAATTGACCTGGAGGAAGAAAAATGCTGAACTCAAACAAATTCTACCTAAACTGTCTCCTAAGAAATCGAGAGATGGGAGTAAAAATTCAATAGAAAACTGAAAAGCCGTTGTGAAGTTTGCAGTTTATACACCTAGATCACTAAAGTACCAAGACCTAATTACAGAATTACAGAATGTTTCTCATGCCTCTACAATTTACCACACTACTAGAGGACTATTTACAAAAGTTCCCTTTACCCAGTATATCATGTTATATTATAACAATTCTCTAAAATCTCTTCTAGTAAATAGCAGGAAAAAAATACTTCCAACATCATTCTGTGTAGCCACAATTGCCTTAACACCAACACTAGATAAAGAAATTACAAGATAAGAAAACAAAAGAACAATATTTTTCATGTATATAAATGTAACCTCAAAAATATGTTAGAAGATAAAATCCAACTATGTAAGAAAAAAACATTTATACTAAGGCCATGTGAGATGAAATTTTCTCCACTATGCAAGACTGGTTTACTTGTGAAAATCAATTGATATAATCCATCACATCAATAAGCTAAAGAAGAAAATCCAAATGATCATGGGAACAGATGCAGGAAAATCTAATACCCATTTTTACTGAGATAAAATTCTCAGTAAACTAGGAATGGAGAGTGACTTCCTCCACTTGAAAATAATTTTAAAAATCTACAAAAAAATAAAGTTACCAGTATGCTTAATGATGAAAAACTAGATATTTTCCCATAGTATCAGGAATACATAAAGAAGGTGCCTTTTCCTCATTACTTTATACAGGGTATCTCAGCTAATGCAATAATATAAGGAACTGAAATACAGGTATACTGAGTGGGAGCAAGGAAATAAAACTTCCTTTGTTTATAGATGATATGATCATCAACATAGAAAATCCAAAAAAACCAATAACAACAAGAAGCCTCTGGAAATAATAAGGTATTATGGCAAGGTGACAAGTTCTCTGCTAGATCAGAGAAAATAACTATCCAGTATATCAGTAATGAACAAGTGGAATTTGAAAATAATATACAACACCCCTCAAAGAGAGATTCGTACATATAATTCTAACAAATTACATATAAGATCTATGTAAGGAAAACTGCAAAACTCTGTTGGAAGAAATCAAAGAACAATTATATAAATGGAGAAATACTTCATAATCATTCATCGAAAGACTCAATATTGTATGAGATGTCAGTTCTTCTCTATGGATCAATAGAGTAGATACGATCCCAGTCCAAATTCTAGAAAACTATTTTGTGGATGTGGTCGAACTGATTGTAAAGTGTATGTGAACAGGCAAAAAACTTGGAACACTCAACACAATATTGAAGGAAAACAAAGTTGGAGGACCGACTGTAACGGACTTTAGATTTACTGCAAAGTTATAGTAATCAAGGCAGTTTGATATTGGCAAAAAATCAATGGAATGGAACAGTCATCCCAGAAAAAAAAAAAGAAAAACTATAGATGTAGGTAAATATAAATAGACAGATAGATAGACAGATAGATAGCAATAGATACAGAGATATAACCTCCACACACATACAACACATACACTCAACTGATCTTTGTGAAAATAACAAAGCTAATATGAGGGAGGAAAGATAGTGCTAGAACAACTGGAAATACATATGCAAATAATAATCATAATAATACTCCAGAAGATCTTATTCCTTTTACAAAAACTAAGTCAGAATGAGTCACAGGCCTAAATGCAGAGCATAAACTATAAAAACCCTAAAATATAGCAAAGAAGAAAATATTATTACATAGAGTTTGGTAATCACTTTTTATATACAGCAACAAAATCCTGGTGCATGAAAGAAAAAAAAATTGACTTCAATTTTTGGTTGGACTTCAGTGAAATGAAAACCTTCTGATTGAAAATACACTGTTTAAAGAATTAAATTGTAGGCCACAAACTGGGAAGAAATAAAATTACAAAATAAACATCTAATTCAAAATATACAAAGAACACTTCAAACTAAAATAAATAAATAAATAAATATGCAAACTAACACTCCAAATTAAAATAAGCAGAAGGTCTGAAAAAGAAAAAAAGAAAAGAAAAACCACCTCACCATATACAATCACTGAGGGCCAAAAAGCTATGAAAGGTGGGGAGGGAGACTCTCATGATGTAAGACAGGGCAGTGCAATAGCCAAAGGAGATCAAGAGGTACGAAGGAGGAACAGGAAAAGGAGCAGTGGTGCAACGAAACTTACCAAAATGTTCTACGTGCATACGGAAATGTGGCACGGCGTGTTTCAACTTTATGTATATCTGTAATGCACTAATTACAAAAAATATTCAAATAATTATAACGAAGTCCACTACAATAGAGGAAAGGGAACAGAGGAAGGAAGGAGAAGAGGGAAAGGGGAGGAAGTGGGGGCTGAACTGGAATGAATTAAATTCCATGCCTGTGTAATTATGCCAACACAAAAACCAAAATTATGTATGAATACAATGCACTAATTGTAAAAAAATGTTGCTCCACATCATAGTTATCAGGGAAATGCAAATTAGAGCAATGATTTGCTACTACACACAGATTAGCATGGTGAAAATCAGCACACTGACAACACCGAATGCTGATGAGGATGTGGGGTAACAGGAATTCTCCTTCACTGCTGGTGGGAATGGAAACAGGTACAGCTCCTTTAGGAGACAGTTTCTCAGTTTCCCACAAAACATACTCTTTTTATGTGATCCAGCCATTGCAGGCCTCTGTGTTCATCAAAAAGTTGATGCTATATCCACACAAAAATTTGCACATGGATGTTCATAATCTTTATTCATTTGCCAAAACACAAAAACCTTCAGTAGAGGGATGGAGATATGAACTGGTAAATCTATACAATGATATATTTTTTCAACAAAAAAAGGAAATAATTTGTAAACCCATGAAAAGCATGAACAGACACAGAGGAAGCTAAAGTCATATAACTAAGTGAAAGAAGTCCATCTGAAAAGGATGTATGCAATACGATTTCAACTATATGGCATTGTAGAAAAGGCAAAGCTTTGAATTAACAATATCAGTGTTTGGCAGATATTATTGGGGGATGAAAGGATGAATAATCAGGGAACAGAGAATTTTAGGACAGTAAAACTATTACATATGGTGCTAAAATTGTGAACATATTTCATTTCACAGTTTTTCAAACCCATAGAAAGTACGATGCCAAAAAGTGAAGTCTCATGTAAACCATAGATTTCAGATGATAATGATATGCCCGTGTAGCTTATTAATTATAATAAATATACTCACCATGATAGAGGATGTCAATTAGAATGAGCCATGCATGGGTGGAGCCAGAGAGTACATGAGAAATCTCTGTACCAAGTGCTCAATTTTCCTATCAACTTAAAATTGCTATAAACATAAAAGCTGTTTTTAAAATTCAAAATAAATGATGCACTTGATATCCTAATACATAAAATATTGTTTCTTTGTTTCATTTAAGGTGGTCGGTATTTGTTGAATGAACAAAGAAATGGGTGGGGATTTTCCACTCACTCAATTTGGAGAAAGTGATGAAAAACTAAAGGAAAATATGTTTTGTGGATCAGAGTTGTCCACTCAAGGATGAAGTGTAGAATATTTATTTAATACTTTACCATGAGGAGTGACTGATCGGAATGGACTTCTGACACATGAGATTAGATGTTGATCAGACCCCTATACCTGTGCATGGAGTTGGATATCAGACTAGAGAAGGGAAATGAGGTCTTTGGATGAGGGAAGATTATTTTGTCAAGAGATAAGTATGTGATGAAATGAAGGCAAGTGAAAACTGACAGTCTCATGACTGGAGCACCTAATAGAAAATGCTAAAGAATCTGACAAGTAGCCATTCCCCTCTTTTCCAGAACACTAATGAATTTAGATGTCTTTAAAAACATTAGTTCTTTGTTTCTCCATATCCAATATACTTCTATCAGAAATAAGAAGTTAGAAAATAATTTTCTATTGTGCAGGTCTTAATGGCTGAAAAAAAAAACAACAGTTTTTCTATTACAGTTAGAGATTTCTGGATTGACAGTACTAGAAATTCAATTTGAACTCACACACCAAAAAGGAAAATTATTGGTATAGAATACATTAGTGCTTCATAGAACTCTAGGATGGAGATGATCTGGGTCTTAGGAACAACTGGAAATAAGCCATCAAGTCACCCCACAGATGCCATTTGTTTCTCACTGCTGGTCTGGTATACTTTTCATTGGAATCAAGCTGTTTCCAAGATTAATAGCAGAAAGTTAGCTCTCAGCAAAGTCTCTTGAATTTATAAGTCACCTCCTCAAGTAAAGAACCAGAACCCTTAATTTCAAATTTGTATTCTTGAGTAATATTACTGATTGGCCAAGGCTTATCAGTTTTCTGACTTTGGTCAGATTAGACATAATCAGGGGGAGGTACTATAAGGTGTGCCACTGGGACAAGTATTTTACTCTAGCAAAACAGTTAAGTATTTGTAGGAGGTAGTGTCACATATTCTTAACTCTTGGTGTGGAATTATAAGTGCAACTTCACAGAAATGAGTAGACCTAGATATCCACTATAATTAGACTGTTAACTTCTGGGATTCATTATCAATATCTGTTAAGATGCTTTGCATTCAATAGATGCTCAAGAAATATTTATTGTATTGATACATTTATCTCTGTTTCTCCACTCATTGCAATAAGGGAGAACATTGGTGAACGTCATAAATATATTAGTCAGCAACATAGTATAATGCTTGAAATAGAAGTCTTCTGTAGAGGCTCTGTTCAGATCTTGAATTTGCTTCTTAGTAGACATGTGATCCTGCATAAGTAATTTATTTCTCCATGCCTTAGTTTCATTCTCTATGAAGTGGCATTATCTTATTAATACATTAGAGATATGCTAGGAGCATTACATAAGATCATTCATGCGAAACATCTGGCAGGTTGAAGGGTCCAGCATTACAATCAATAGTTATTTGATATTTTAGTGAATAAATTTATCCATAAAAATAAGAAACTCAATAGGCCTTACTTTTATTTAAATTATATTGACTATTGTAAAAATTTAATAAAAAGTGTTCTTATTATTAAAATGAACAAAAAACTTGCCAACTAGAAAGCATAATTTCAATATATATAAGCAGATAGACTTGAAATTGATTGGGTACTAATAATTTGATGAGAGGAATAAAATCTGTGACCTTTATTTTTAATGCTAGTGCGATATTTTTTGTTGATTTTTATTTTTTGTTGTGTGTGTGTGTGTGTGTATGTGTGGGTTTTTTTTCCCTTCTATTTTTACGCAAATGTGTGTTTGGGGACCATTTGTGCTAGGATGCACTACATCTTTCCAGAGCACATTTTCAACTCCTTGCACTTTTTAGTTGAAAATACTCAAAAAGATCAATAGGAGAAATGTAACTTTTACAAGGAAGAGGTTTTTATGATTCATGTCTCCCTTTTCTTTTAGAAGAGGCTATTCTAAAAAGCTATTTGGGGATTTCTATTCTCAGTGTACCACAATAAAGTAAACTTCAGGAAAGTTACAAAACCACCTACGGTCATTACTTTTTCAGGATCAATAACGAAAATGGTGCTTCAATTTTTCAATGACAGAAATAAATACTTAGATTCTAAAAAGCTAATACATTACTGCTGTAGTCCTCATTCACAAAGGTTGATGAGATTCTAGATGTGGTGCTCAAAGGCCTCAGCATAAAGTTCTTTTTTTTTTTTTTTTTTGAAAATTGAAGTGATAGACCAAAGTTCACTGCAATCTTTGTCTAGTAGACATGAATGTATGAAGTTAATATGTCCAGTACAGTGTGTAGCATGGTACCACACACGACTCGGCAGTTAAGGGATTTGGCTCATTCAGAAAAGTCAAGTTAAATGACTACGATGCTTTCTGAATCCTAAACTTCAAATGAGGAAACAAAGCAGATGAATGTCAAAGAAATGCTCTAACTGAGACTTCAATTAAATGATCTTCTGATGGGAAAAGGAAGCCTGGATGTGCACTTCGGCCCAAGCAATGACTTCTTGATTTGGAGAGATGATGCTACAGGAAAAAAAGAAAAAAAAAAAAAGGACATATTTTCAGAAAACTTTTCATTAGCTGTCTTCTCACTAGTGTGTATTTGGAGATATTTAGCCTGAATAATAATCAGCTCAAGATATTTTAAAGGAAGGGATTTAGAAATGAAGTTATTGGAGAGACAGGGAAATTTACAGCTAGCCTTTAAATTTCCTGGTAGCTCAGGAATTAAGAAACTGGAAGTATCCACCGCTGCACATCTGAGCAGACATCTCAGAATGCCCACAGGAGCTGCAATAACTCCTGGTCTGCTGGAATCCATTGCCTGATCTGGCCTGAGGAATGGTTCTCCTTTTCCTCCTTCCATACCTTACCTGTCCTCTCATGATCAAGCACAATAAGGATCTTTGTGGAAAGCAAATATAAAAATATAGTTTCCAGATATCTATTCTCTAAAATACAGAGGAGTGCAGGGAATGTAGGAGAAATGATGTGAGCTGACCTCACGCAGCTCAGCTAAGAATTTTTTTTCTAATTTTATAAAAAATATTTGTCACATTTTTAATAAGCATTGGATAGGTAACCTTTTTGAAAAATGTGCATATAAAAATGCTTCTTCATTTTATTTGTATCTACCCAGGATAGCTATATTGTTTGTGCTTTTTTAAAAAATAATAAAACCCTTATTTTTAAGTTTATTACTTTCTGGTTTCAGGTACACACTTCACCTTTATGCATCTCCATATGTTCATCTTTCAAATGGGAAAATATTAATCTCATATAGAAGAGTTGTGAATTGTATCAAAGACTAGGAAATAATACAAACAAGATAAATAATTTGTTCATTGTTTCTACAAATAATCTTGCTACTTTCTCCAATTATACATTAAAAATGTATAACATAGAAAGCCAGAGCACAAGTACAAGGTCAAAAAAATAGCATGGGGTATTTCTGATTCCAGTGTCTGTTATTTGAATGAAAAAAAGAGAGGAGAGAAAATAGAGCTTGGTATTAAAACATAGGCAAAATGATTTAAACCATTGATAAAATATTTAGATGAAGCATTATTTCACCCTTTTCACTTTTTCCTGTAGATATGAATTCTCTTCTTTATAACAATGTCAGAAAGTATATGTCATGATGCTTATTTGTGTAAAAGAAAAGTTGTGTAGGTGGCAAAGCAGGAGTGTATTATTAATGCAGAAGAGCATAACCTTATCCATAATCAATAAATTACCAAAGGAGAGATTAAGAGGTTGCTCTAGAAAAGAAAGTTTTGATTAAGTTTGGAAGTACATCATTAAACAGACTAAGAAGGAAACGAAAATTAACAACTTTCCTGAATTTGCTGGACAGCAAAAAGTGATGCAGTGCAACATAACAGTAGAGAGTAAATGTTATAAGGCAGAATGCATTAGCAAGGATTCTTGACACATAAGCAAGAAGACAGAGTTGACATGTGTTTACAAACTGAGCAGATTCCTGCATCTATTTGGAAAACAGATTATGATTCTTTTGTTTGCTTTCATTTTTGCCTTTTGAATTTTTTTTTTGTCTTTTCTCTTTCTGCACTAGAGATTAAATTCAGGACTTCATCAATGTAAGGCAAGGATATTACCACTGAGCTATATCCCACCCTGGGAAACAAATTATTAGAAAAAGATAATTACCTCTGGAAGAATAATAAACATGTGGATTAGTCCCACGATAATTATTATAACAATAGTCATCCTTAGTTAATTTTATAATATAAACCTACTGTATTAGTCTATTTTGATCTCAATTCTAAATTAGACTGTGAAATTGCAACATTGTTGTGTCTTTACTTGTTTGCATTAGGCTTTTCTTTGTGATAAAAAAGAGTTACATGTGCTTATCCAAAAATATCTAAGAGGACTGATGTAGCTCTTTTGTTTCATTTCATTTTGTTATTCTTAATGAGGTAAAAGAATACATGTTTAACATCATAGTTGGATATATTTGCTACTCTTTTAGGTAGAACACACAATTATTCAATTGCTAAGAATTTATTCATAAAGTGCTTCTACGGCAATTGAGCTAAAGAGCTCTGAAGAGTAGAAAGGATTAGAAAACTTGGAATTTCTGCTCAAAGTTGTACATATAATCTAGACTGTTCTAGGTGTTTTAAATTCAGCTCTTCAAATGAGTCCCTGAATAATATATTTCAATCATAGTTCTTCATAAGGAATGACAATAAGTAGGGTTTAAAACATAATTTACCCTCAAGCCTCTTAATTACATTTTCATTAAAGATTCTATAATGTGTTTCTTTCCATCCTTTGATACTTTGTTTCTCCCCAAACATTTAACATTTCCTTCCTACTTAAGAGAATCACCTCCATTATCTCTTTGTTTAGAGGTCTTTTTTACTGTGTGGCTATCCCTTTATTCACGTGATTATAGTTCAGAGTCTGCTATCTTGCTGTGTATTAACTTACTCCATCATCAATGAATATCCATATACCAAGTTATCTTTAAAAGGGAGAGTAATGTCATGACTCAGAGGCGGTGTAGTGATGAAAATGCTGGGGTTTGGGAACCACATGTCTTAGAATTCACCAGATAAGTCGCCATAGATGAATTACTCAAATCCTCTCCCCACCTGTGCAATGAAGAAAACACTATCTTACAGGGTTATTGCTAGCATGAAGTAGGAAAATGCATACAAGGTACTTCAAATAGTGACTGTGGCACAAAGAAATGCTCAATAAATAGCAGCTGTATTGCAGGAACTTTACATATTTGTATAAGCGTAATTAAACTAGAGGAAAGGAAGGTGACATTTTAAAAAAAATGCATTGGATCCTGTCAATGAATCACTTATCACAGAGCTAAAGATCAGTGACTCTGATTGACTTAACCTCATGAGGCTCAAGCATAAGAATAAATTTGAAAGGAAAAATTTTTAAAAATACAAACAAAACACCTAAAAACGTTAGCTTTATAGCTATTTGTGTGTTATGATTTTCTGAATGAATATAAGGTAAAAACTTACTAGAGCAATTCTGAACTTTAAGTTTCATAGAGTATCATCACTGTTCATTCATATAAGAGAGACTTCTATTTTAGTATTTTCTGTATATCAGAATATAGTTAGTATTTCATGATATGATCATATCTTCTCTATTCAATTGAATCTTATGGAATGATACTTAATACTGCGGTTCAATCCAGGTAAAACATTCCAACTCAATCATACCTTTCTTGTCCTTTACACCAATACCATTTTGATTCTCTAGCTAAAAAAAAAAAAAAAGAAAAAAGAAAAAAAGAAAATCAATAAAAATTAAAATAATGGATATTTAGATACTTGTTGCTTCAAAATTATATTTGCTGATTCTAAATACAAAGTGCTCTAATCTGAGAATTATTGCATATTACTTTGACTTCTCCAGATTGCCAAAAAATGATTGAAAATAAATAAATTCAGTGAATCCAGAGTAACAAATTTCATTAGATTTTCATAGCTGTGAGCAAAATACCTGATAAGAACAACTTAGATAAGTTAAAAGTTTATTTGAGGCTCTTGGTTTTAGAGGTTCAGTCTCTTGAGTGGTAGGCTCCATTGCTTTGGGCCTAAGGTGAGATAGAGTATTACGGTAGAGGAAAGCTCTAAACTTATGACAGCCAGGAAGCAGATGGGCAAGAAAGCAAGAGTGAGGCACCAGGGACAAAATATAACCTCACTAACATGCGGCCAGGGACCTACTTCCTCCAGTCACACCTTACCTGACTAAGTGTGCTAGCCAGAGAGTAGCCATTTCAAATTATCTATCAAACACAACAGTCCACTGATTAGTTCATAGGTCTCATGATCTAATCATAAGCTTTCCAAGGACACCCCATATCCAAACCATAACAAAATTTTCTATAGAGCCAAATAGACATTTTTATTTATTTATTTATTTTAGTACACAGTCTTTATTTTTTAAGACTGGTTTTAAGTTCACAGCTGATATTCAAACATTCCTCTGAAGGTTTGAGTTGAGTCTTGAAATGTACTAACAATAGACAAATGGGTAAAAAAGCATGCAAGTTTCATTAACATGTATAAACATGGGAGCTGCACAAAAATAAATGAAATGCAAAGAAAGGGCCAGATGGACTCACTTTGAATTTGGGGAGAGACAAGAGGGTAGAAAGTCCTTGGTGTTACAGTAGCTTCAATTCAAAAGTACTCAGCATGCCAAAGTACCATACTTTCAGGTATGGTTTTATGAGCCCAAACACAGCAAAATTGAGTGAAAAGTGCAAGAGTTCCCATGCATACCCTCTCTCTGTCTGCCACAGCCTTCCTCATGATGGACATTCTGAATCAGAGTGACACATTTGTTACAGGGTTTTGACAAATATATGATGAAGCACACACCACTACAGTAGACAGGATAGTTTCACTTCCCTAAAAATTCCCTGTACTCAACATCCTTGCATTCTTCCTTAATCCCTGGCCACCACTAATCTTTTTATTATTCCCATAGTTTTACATTACCCAGACTGTCCTACAGGTGGAATCATAAAGGTTGTTTTTTTTTCACATTTTCTTTTTTTAGTTAATAAAACACAATTAAGATTTCTCCAGTATTTTTTATGACTTGCCAGCTCATTCTATTTGGCCCTGAATTATCTAGATGCACCACAATTTATTTTTCTATTTACATAATGAAGGTCCTCTTGGTTGCTTCTAGGTTTGAGCAATTTTGGATAAAGCTTCTCCAGACATCTATGTATAGATTTTTGTATGGAGAAAAGTTTTCAAGTCCTTCGGGTAAATACCAAAGGATGGAATTGCTGCATGATATGATACACATATGTTTAGATTTTTAAGAAGCTGCCAAACTGTCTTCCAAAGTGGCTCTACTATATTTTTTTAAATTCCTTCCAGCAGTAAATAAGAGTCCCTATTGCTCCACATCCTCATGAGCATTTGGTGTTACCAATGTTTTGACTTTGAAGGCATTCTAATAGGTATGTGGTAGTATATTGTTGTGTTTTAACTAGTTATGTGCCAGTATCCCATATATAGGATACCTATAAAAGCTTAAGTATCTCATATATAGGATACCTATAAAAGCTTAAGTTGTACAACAAAGTTAATTTTATTTAATATTTTTAGTTAATTTTAGCTGAATTCAGTGAATTTTAGTTCATCTTCTTCATATTTTCTAAAATTTGCTTTTCTGTAACTTGTTGGTATAGGGCATCAACTTCTCTTCCCTTCTCTTAATCTTTATTGCAACTTTTGTAACATTTTATTTAGAGTGTAATTTGAGGAAATTTGTAGAATGCTAGTGATACAGCATTGTAAGTCAAAATGCAGTTGATAATAAGGCGGCACATCACTTAGTTACAAAATGACTTTTCCTGTCTATCTCATTTTATGTCAATAATGAGTTTAAATACTGTGTGAAAATTAATTTGAACAATATATGTAGTTCTTGTTGTTTTGATATAAAGTATTCTATTAGTCTTTGAAATTATTGATGTTATAGAAAACATTGGTGATAAAGAATGAGCACCTATGAAATAATTCTCTCCATTTATAATATCACAGTGTTTGCTCTTGGCTGGTTCTTAAAAAATAAAATTATTTCTCTAAATAATAGCACAAAGTTTGACTTTTGTAGTTTCTTGAAAGAAAATAAAGTATCTTGAAGTGCTAACTGACCAAATATAAATTCTAGTTGTGAGAATTAATTTAAAGCCAAAATTTAATCAAGAGATCCATTTCTATAGATATCTGAAATTTCATCATAAAATGAAGCTAGAAAACAAAAAAAATTGAATTTCATTTCTTGGTCTCTAATTAATACTGCTTCCAACGATTCATGTTTATGTCTTTCACTCATAATGTAGGATATTCTAAATAAGGACTTCTTAAAACACAGCTGTTATTTATTTTTATGAAGAACATTACACACTTTTCAAAAAATCTAACAACATATTTCTTAGATCTTAACTCTAGGAAGTCATTTATTTGCTAAGCAGTCAGTTTATGTTTTCTTTATTGCACTACAAAACAATAACAAATTAATAACATTAACATTTTCCTTATATATTAGGAACTGCTGTTTGTATTGTATATGTGCTGGTCCATGAATCTTCACAGGATCCCTATGAATTAATTATATGCTATTCTCATCCTATTGACAGAAGAGTTCTATTTATTTGATGATTGATGCATATGCTGTCTAATTCTAAAATAAACTTAAGGGAACATAAAAACACACATAAAATCACAAGTTCAAATTAAAGCAAAAGACAAGACAAACTGAAAAACTAAGAGTAAAATAGGAGAAAAAACATATTATGAATTCCTACTCATTTTGAGAAGATGAACAAATTAACCAGTTGTCAAACTCATTTCTCATCATTTATTTATTCATAGGGACGAAGCTATTTATATTTCTCAGCAGCTTTTGAAAGTGTAGACCTGGGGCTGAGGTCTGAACAATAGAAAATGAGAAGTGAGACTCAGTAATACAAGACTAAGCCACCCAAACTGACACTTTTTATCTTTCACATTCACTCTTCCCAATCATTTGTATATGCTCATTGCCCAGGGCAACCTTGAAAGCTAAGAACCACAAATGAACAAAATTCTGTTGACATGTAACTTAATGATAATTATACAGAACAGAAAGACATCCCCCTCACAACAACAACAACAAAAGTTCTGAAATTCCCCAGTAGTGCAAACTCAGAGTTTACCAAAAGTGATTCTTGGGTGTGAAGGTTCAACATAATATAGTCGATATATAGTCAATTTAGTAAATGAATGTTTGTTCCAATTTGAGGACATCCTTAAGACCTCTAAGGAGTAGAAGATGTTTAAGATCTCAGGCAATCCTTTGGTGTAATATTTCCTTCAACTCATCTTTTTATAAATATTAGGAATCAGAGTCTGTGAATGTAGATATCCTATGATGCCATACAAAGGCAGAATTATGTATGCACAAGTCAGCTGGTGGGAGATTGGGGTTAATGACTCCCTGAAAGATGAAGATTCTAAGGAGATAAATCCATCTTGGGATAAGACAAAGGGAATAATGGGCTGGTCTAAGCCTTTTTTAAAGAAACAATTTCATGTATTTTACACTATTGAGAGTGGAGCATTGTTGATTGGGAGTTGTATGTTGTGTTTGTATTTTACTGTTGTATAGCAAATTACCTCAAAGTCATCAGCTAAATAACATTCATTCTTTAGTTCCCAGTACTGAAGAGCAGAAATTGAGTACATCGTGGCTAGGTTTTCAGCTCAGGCTACATGCAGAAGCCATTTTAGCTCCTATGGGGTGCCAACATTCTTGCCCTTTGGTCCCTCCACATCAAAAGCTGTCTACAGAGAATCTTCCTCATACTGAGTCAGATTTTGAATCGTTGACTTTTCTGCCTTGACCTTTAGATTCAGATTTAAAGGGGTTCATAGGAATAAGTCAGGCTCAACAAGATAATCTGTTTTAAGGTTTACTGATTTTGTAAGTTCATTCATCTGCAAAATCTCTTAAAAGCAATACTTAGGCTAATATTTGACTGAAGAAGTGGAAGTTGTTATAGGTACACCAAAGTCAAGAATTTAGATAACGATTTTAGAATTCTTCCAATCATGTAGCGTAGAAATGGCCAGAATACTTTGAATCTGCAGAAATTCAAGTTAGGCTTCCTAATGTCAATCTTTGAGTATGAAACACATTTGTGACCTACTTTTACCAATTATTAAGGATCACTGGCTGGCTATGAAATATCTAATTCTCTATGCTAATCTAATTCTAAGTCTTATTGTTTTCCTAAGCTCATCTTTCTTTAATCTAAATTCTATTCCTATTCATTTTATCTTTTGTATTGAAAGTAATCAGTACTATATTTTATGAAAAGATGTTGGTGAATAAATACTTCTTTTTTTAAAAAAAAACTCCATTTCTATAATTTCATTTTTTCCTTTGAGATTGTAAAAAGAGTTTGTGGCTTTACCAAGTAGAAAATAGGTCATATAATACAAGTTACAAAGAAGTATTACATAGCTTCCTTGGAGGAAACACACACACACACACACACACACACACACACACACACACACACACAAAGCCTATTTACCAAAGAATAAAGACTGGGCATCTGTCTCAAAGCCCTTTGAAACTGAGATAACTAATTAGCTATTTGGTGTAATTTAACAGTTGACTATACTGAAGGAAGGGATTGTTCTAGAAAACTATTTTTTTGGAAATGTTCTAAAATCTATTAAGATAACTATTAACAACTGGCTAATACTTAGTAGAGCTTCAATAAAATATATTACATTAAAATAATTGAAACTTCATAGTTTCTATAGTACCTAGAAATTATGTGAATGCTCATAGAATAGCCATGAAACAAATATAAAGTCTTTCAAAAAATATATCAACCATATACTATGCAGCTTTCAAAAGAAAAACAGAGGAAATACTATTTTTGAGCCCTTGAAATGTTCATTTATTCCCCCAAAACACTGAAATTATATTTCAGCTTAGGGTGTCTAGTGTCTTCTTCAATTTAAAAATCACAAAATTGCATGCCTCAGTAACACTGCTCTGTTGAAATTAGATACTGTGAAATTTTCAGGTTGAAGGAGAATTTGTGATTGATGGATGTGCAAAGCATCATCTTTCCATAATGCTCAATCTTTCATCATTTAGAAGTAGAATCACTTCAGCAAGCATTAGGCTCTGGTGGTAACTTTAGAAGAAAACAAAATAAAGCTGAATTTAAGATCACTAAAACAGTTATATATTTACAAATATAAATACTGAAAAAAAATCAATTAGATTTTCCAACCCTTTCTAAGTAAAGGGAATATATAACTCCCCTAGTAAATGCTTTTGTGCCAGAGTGTGTTTGAGAGAACATACTTGCTAAACACTGCTATTATATGTCTACAAATGAGGTGAGTACTTAGAGGACATCCCATGTAGTATTTCTTTCTAGGTAAGCCATTTGTCAAAATGAAGGCCTTCTTTGCATGGGTGATGCATTGCTTGTCTTTGGAAGATGGACATAGGTACCAGGAAAAAAATTAGGCTTGATATGCTATACGCACTGTTTGGATTTCTCTCAACAGCTAAGCAGTAAAGAAAATAAAAGTTATAAGGAAAATTCCTATTCTTTAAAAAGAAATATCCATTGAAAGGCAAACATATTAATTGGCAAAAAGCCTTTTTGGGAAACATTATATCTTCAGAGAATCATTCATTACTTCTCTTTCAAAGTGATCACTGACTGCCATTTTCTCAAAATAGTGACAGAATGTTTCAGATCCACAGACCCATGTGTGTGTGTGTGTGTGTTTATGTGTGTGTGTGTGTGTGTGTGTGTGTGTGTGTGTGTGTATACCTTTTAGGATACATAATTAGGTCAAACTTAAAATTCTAAATAAGCCACATATGACCATCCATTTATTTTACAAATATCTTCAGAACTTTAGGATGTTTAGTGTAATATATATTGGACACTAGAGGCAGCAAAACTAAAGAGATAGGTTCAGAAATCAGAGATGTAGGCCATGACTATGAACTCTCTAGAGAGCTGGCGGGCTTTCAGAGTGGATAAAAACTTCCATCCACCTAAGTCCAAAGGAGCAAAGAATGCCTCATGATTAAGGCTTTCATGTGTATTCAATTCACATAGCCAAGAAATAATTGCTGAGTGTGAACTGAATTTCACATATACTAGGAAGTAGACTTGAGCAAAACAGAAATCCCACTCTCCTTTGGAGCTTATATTCTGAAAGGTTAGTTGCACTGATGAATATAAAGCCATTTGTACAGTGTCTAGCATGTCACAGTCATTTAGTAAGTGGATATAATGAGTATTTCATTAGTTTTCCATAGAAATACGACATAAAAATCGAAAATCTGTAAAATTATGACAAAATAATTATATTAAGAGAGAAAAGACTTTTTTACCCTCTTTGTTCAACACAGAATGAGCTTTGAGATTTTAGTTCCTCTTTCAAGTCCAGATTCTTTTGAAAATCATTCAGGTTTGGATTCCTCTTTTCTCTCCAGCTCTGAGAGTTTCATTTTAAAACCACCATTACATTAGACTTCTTTCTTTCTTTCTCTATAAACATTACAGATTTATCACCCTCTCAAGTGATAAGCAATTATTGGTTATTCTAACCAGTTATGTATTGAACTCTTCTTTACAATTCGGGAGATCTCTTCTCAACTACCACCTGCTCCAAAGCTCTTCACTGACCAAAAACTGGATATGGATGTTCCATTTTGTGACCCTAAGGCAACAAAGATAATTTAAGAATAAGTTATTGGAAGGGTAAGAGTCTAGGTCCTTGATGGTATGGTGGGTTTCCACATTAGCCAGCCCATCACATTACTTCTTTTATATGATAATAGTAAGATCTCTGATTTGTTTAAGCCACAGGATTTATATGGTATAGGAATAGGATGCATTCATATAAAATATCTTGATGGACATACCTGACCTCATTAATCAAGATAAGATGAAACAGATAACTTATTAGTATTGTAAATTTCAGATTTAAAATAACTGGCACTTTCTATATGCTTTATGTTTGATCAAATTGGAAAAGTTCATTTAAAATTTGAAAACCAACACTGAATATAAAGCATTAGTGTTTATAATGCATTAAAGAAGAGAAAAATGTTTATTCTGTATCAAGAAATATGAAATTAAATTGACCAAATTATGAGAATATGTATGTATAAGTATACATACATATATTACAAAAGTTTACCTTTATGCATAACTATAAAGCACTAATTTTAAAAACAGTATAAATAAATAGAAGTAAGGGGGACAGGGAAAAGTAGGAAGGGAATTTTTTTTTTTTCTGGTAGAGCAAAGATCCATGCATGCAAGGATTTGGTTGAATTTGTCAACCCTCTGTCCTCAGCATATAGCCCAGTGACTCAAAAAGTGCTTATTAATGAACGAATGATCAAATTTTATTTTAAATACTAATTCTATACAGGAAGATGGAAGAAATGAGCTAGGCAATGAATCCTAATCTCCTCACCATACAGAAAGGAGGCAGGAGAGAAAAAGACTTGAAATTACAAAGTCTGAGACCTGGAGAGACTGAAGATAGGATACCAGAGTAGAAAACAAACTCAAAGTCCCCTAACCCCAAACCTGGGGGTGAGAGAGAGGAGGGGCAACAGAGAAAAAAAGGGGGGAATTTTCTTAACTTCATCCACTCAGGAACAATTAGAAAGACAGACAAAATTTAAAGCACACATTAACAGAGGGGTCCATAAAAAAAAGTGCAAAAATTTAAAACCAAATTGTGAAAAGAAAACTGGGCCAGTTGTTTGCAGCCCTCAGATGACCAAATGTCACCCCCTTAAATCAGCATGGCAGCATCTCGCCATGCACAGACAGCTGCAAATGAATCCAGAGGGAAGTCCCTTATAGTGGGAACTCTTTAAGAATCTTGCCAGAAAGAACTTCTAAAAGGACCACTACTGGCCACAAAACATTAAAGCTCCCTCTCCTCCCCCTCACTATAGACAAGGGAACAATCAGGCTGGTGGGAACCTGTGCCCCATTAAACTCTGTGCAGTATCTTCTCTTTCAGCTTGGAGTGAGACAGCAAGGAAGCAGCTTGGGCTCAGAACAAAGGAAAGTGGCTTCCCCAGGTCCTGACCACTGCCACTGGGGGTTGCACCATGAGAAGCGAAGGGATAGTCCCCAGGATCATGGGACTCTAGCAAAGAGAAACTGCCTGGACATCCAATGACATAGAGAACCAGCAGGAAAGAATCAGAGTCTACACAGCAGCAGGAAGTGGCTGATCCTAGCCTTAGCTGGTGCACAGTCTGAACTGTGATTACAACTGGAAAGTGACAGGGCATTATTTGATACTTTCAGAATCTTGCATCAGACTTAGAAAACAGAGGGAATGAATGCCCACCACTCTCAACCTGGGCCAGTGGAATCTAAAGAACACCTGCAGTAAAACCATAATCACAGCCCTGGGATCTTCACTACCATGAAACTGATCCTATATTGGGGAGCAGGTGCATGGTGACTTACAACAATCACAGGGACACTCCAGAGCATGCATCCTGAACTACTGAACATAACAGAAACAGCAAACACAGAGCATGGCACCCTAAGAGCATTCAGCTGTAGGCCCCTGAGCTGACAAACCAGAAGCTGCTAGTAGGAGGCTCAGAGCAACTAGGGGATTGCTTCCTGTGCTTCTAGAACACAGGAGAATCCACAGCCAAAGATGGATGGTCCTATGCTAAATGTCCAAATCCCACTGAAATCCAAACCAACCCTAATGTCAACTCTTCAACTTGAACAATAATTGTTGACCCAATAGCCAACATTGTACCTTCAACACATTTGAATATAGTTCATCTGATATTTTAAAATATTAATTAGAATCAATCTTCATATCTTTGTTTTCCTATCTCTAGTTTATAACTACTTCTTATACTTCCAACTCAGCACCTTGCATTATGTGCTACCTCAAAATACCAACCATTTATTTATTTCTCCTTTCAACCTTGGTGTAAGTTATCCCTTTAAAGCTTCTTTTTCTTTCAACCCCCCCTCCCCAATCCTCTTCCTTTCTGTCTTTTTCCCTTATTTGGCCAATCTTTCTTCCTCCTCCCTAGCCCTCATTTAAAGTTATAGTAAGTTTGATAAATTTAACAACTATTTTTTGACATATTCATGAACTTTATAGGTTTATACATGAATTTGAAGAATCACAAAAAAGTAATTGAAACAATTTTTGTTTTTTATAAGGTTAAATAAAACAAGGTTTGAGGTGATTATAGTAATAGGGCTCAGTGGCATTTCATAAAGTGGTATAGATATTGGGATTGCTGAGGTCTCACACTGACATAAAATATTATTATCTGGATACTCATCTACCCTAGTGCTCTTAAGAAAAATAAGCTCATAAGGTAGTCCTTCACTTAAAATAAGCCAGAATGATGCTGAGAGATGGGTAGATATTCAAACAACATGAAAAAAGCATTGGAAGAAACCATCCCAAACACCTCATAATGCTTCACAAGATTTAATTGACAGCACATGGAGAAAATGTCAAGGACATGAGAATGTCAGAAGGATTTTAGAAAGTTCGTAATTAAATTGTTCTGTGAGCTAAAAGAAGATGTAAGTGAAATCAGAGAGAAAATACAGGAAGTGAAAAACCACTTCAATATAGAAATTAAGATTCTATACATGAACTACTGAACATAACATTAAAGAATTAAATGGAAATCCTTAAAATTAATGAATCAATAAACCAAATTAAAATTTCAAAAAAGGCATCACAGATAGATTAGAACACTTAGATAATAGATTTTTAGGCCTCAAAGACAAAGTATATAATCTTGAAAATAAAGTCAGCAAAAGAAAAAATGTTAAGAGACCATGAAGAAAATATTCAAGAAATTAAAAGGCCAATTTTAAAATTCATTGGGATAAAGACTCTGAAATACAAACTAAAGAAATGTACAATCTTTTCAATGAAATAATAACAAAACATTTTCTAAACCTTAAGAATGAAATGGAAATTCAAGTGCAGGAGGTATATACCAAATCACAATAGATATACCAAATCACAATGGGTCCACTGCAAAACACATTATTATGAAAATGCCTAACATACAGAAAAAAGATAGAACTTTAAAAGCTCAAAAGTAAAACAATTTGTCACATTTAATGGTAAATCAATCAGATTTCAACTGATTTTTCAACCCAGACCCCAAAAGTCTTGATATATATTGGAATAATATATTCCAAACTCTGAAGAAAAATGTATGTCAATCAAGAATATTTTACCAAAAAAAATTAAGTTTCAGATTTGAAGTTGATATAAAAGCCTTCCATGATAAGCAAAAGCTAAAATAATTCATAACTAGAATGCCTGGTCTAAAAAACATACTCAATAAAATATTTCATGAAGAAAAAATAAGAAAATAAGAAACATGGAAACCAGTTTAGAGAGGAATTACATTAAAATAATAGTTAATTATAGGAGAATCAAGTCCAATTTAAACATTAAAACATCAAAATAGCAGAAAATAAAAGTCAACTCAATAATAATATTGAGTATAAATTGTCTTAACCACACCACCTCAACACTGCCACACTGAAGACTAACTCACCAACACATGAACCCTTGGGGGGAAAAACCATATTCAAACCAAAATAGGAGTTGTTTATGCAAACACATTCACACATTTTTCTTAACTCAAAAAATTTTAGATGTAAATGGTTAGGACTTCCTTTTTTCATGAGGACACAGGGAATAAAATAGTTTATATATTTAAAATAAATTTCAACAAAGAAGACCAGTACTCTTAGAAATCAATCCATAAATATACTGCTGAAAATACTGTTCAAATATATATTTAATGAAAATAAATAATTGCTACTAGAGAAAATGAGATTTTTCAAAAAGAGTAAAACTAAAAAAAATATTATTTTGAGGACCAGTTACTTACTGACTTTTTTCATTATCATTGACAAACATATGACACACTAACAATTTATATAATTTAATAGAAATTAATTTGTAATTCATAACAGAAATGTTGATCTATTAGAATTTCAGCTTAGGTCTCACCTTCTATAACAATGATTTTTAAAAATTACATGACTTTCTGATGAATATATTTTTCTTTTTTAAGATTTTACTGCAATACTAGTACTATATGAAAATCCTTATATTCCTTGTCTTCAGTATACACATGATAGTATTTTTTTTTAAATTCTCTTGTTCTATAGCTCTTATTAAAATATAAAGATTTAACAAATTCTGTTTCTCTTTTCCTATTTAAATCTTCTAACTCTTCTGGTGCCTGTTAATAACATCCTTACTGGATTCAAATTTTATTCACTTTCAATTAGTATTTTCACTATGTCTTCAAAAATCCATCCTCTTCAGAAGGTCATCATTTTACAGCTTTTCTTTGAAAAACTTCAACTTACATACATTTTCATTTGGTAAAAATAACTGAAAAAAAATCACTTTGTTGTAATTAAGAGATAATTGTAAAACATCTTTAATCTATAGATTATTAGATCTTCTAAGATATTTTGGTATTGTAAGTGATATATTGTCAAGTTTATGACAAATATATATATGTGATGTACTTCTTTCTAACCTCATCAAAAATCCATGATGTAGTTATTTTTAATCCCTTTTATAAGTATCTGAAAAATAATCGAGATAACTGTTTAACTAGTTCAATAAATACCCTCATTAAATGACATTTTTATTCCAAATTATATACTTTTTCTATCATATTGTATTATCTTCTTTCTGCCTAAATTTTCACATACCCAAGACAAAAGGGTTCAAGGATTTTATCAAGATTGGGGAATCAGCACAAAGATCAGATGTCAAAATAAGCCCACGTCCAGTTCCTAGGTACTACCAGATGTCATGAAAGACATTAGAGAACAGACATGATAGCTGCCACTCATTTCCTGCTCTTGTTATTTCAGTTGGTTATAACTATACTGTTAACTTAAAATGGCATGTGAATAACAAAATTAATGAGAACAGAGAGAAAAGAGACAGTTGATGCTTGGGAAAAGATAATTAAATTTTCACCGAGCTTCAATAACATGAGTATAAAATAATGCAGACATAAAGGGAAGAAATGTATTTCAGGAAGAAATAATGGTCTAAGTGAAAAGGCAATATGGAGATGAGACAGCAATATGGAGATGAAACTGGGAAGTAATTCACAAATTTGCTGTAAAATGCTTTATATTCTGTGATGCAAGCCAAGAGGTTTGTGCTCTAGATATTGAGAATGGAAACTAGGACATCTCTCTTCTTTTAATTTTTTATTCCCAATGAAATAACATTTACAGCTTATGGTTTGAAAAACAACATGGGCAGCATTTTGAAAAGTGAACATTAAATTACATTGACATTTATATAATTAGAAAAAAAATTTCATAGGAATAAATCTTTAGGGGATATAGACAAATAATGCGATGATTCTTTTTAATAGAGACCTGAGGTCTAAATACCTAATACTGATGAATAGATATATAGAAATTAAAATTATATTTAAATTATATAATGAAAAGTTTATTTCTCTAAGAAGTATGTATATCATATATATAATAAATATATGTGTAATGTATATAAAAATTATATATATATGTGAATTATGTGTATATGTACGTTTGTGTATGTATATACATACATTTATATAATAAGGTTTACACATGAGGTGTCCCCCAATTGCTTCTTGTGTGAAGCAATACAAGAATTTTCAGAGTGAAATGATTAGATTATGAAAGCTATAACCTAATCAGTGGATTAATCCACTGATATGGACTGATTGGCAGTAACTTTAGGTAGGTAGGTTGTTGCTAGAAGAAGTAGGTCACTGGGGATGTACCTTCAGGGTTTACATTTTGTCTCTGATGAATAGAGCTCTCTCTGCTTCCTAGCTGTCCTGAACAGAGCTGCTATTCTGTCCTGTCCTTCTGCCATAACTTTCTGCCTCACTTAGGGGCCCAGAATTATGGAGTCAGCTGATCATGGACTAAACTTCTGAAACCATAAGCCAAGATAAACTTTTCCTCCTTCTACACTCTTCAGGTTTTTGGTCACAGTGGCCAAAGCTGACTAAAGTAATGTGTGTGTGTGTGTGTGTGTGTGTGTGTGTGTAATCTCAAAATACAATTTAACATCTAGCTGTAAGAATGTAAACAGTTTAAAGAAAATCAGAGAATGTGTAACTCTTTTTTTATGCCAACCCATTATGATTGACATAACTAACCCAGTAACTCTATTAATCATTAAGTACAACTAACAGTTCCTTTAGATTCAATTCTAGATCACATGTTTGATTAAAATTTTAACATGTATATTTGTTTTAAAACAAATCAGAAATGACACATTAAGTCACATTGATGATTCATTAGGCTAGCATACAGATTCTGACATTGTCACCAAAGGCTAACTTGTAATTTTTCCCATATATCAATAAGTGAATCTTAACCTAAAATTAAATAATCCAGTGTCCCTTGCAACTTTCACTAGCTATTTCTGGACTCAATTCTTCAACATGAGCACAAAGAACTTCAGTTGCAAAAGAATTGGAGAATAGGTAATTGCTTTGAAGCTTAATGTTGACGCAAAGAAAGATAATTTATTAATCTCCGTGGCCACAGATGATGAAACTATAACCTAGAACAGAAAGAGCCTAGATAAATATTTTATTTTGCCATAAGGAAAGGCTATATAGATACTAAGATGTTGACTGAAAATATTCAGTGGATGGAGAATGAAAAAGAGGATGTATTTTCATAGCTATTCTATAAAGAGAATTATAGTCTGTGAATTATAGTCTGTGAACAGACTGGACATTGGCTGTCAAGTGAGGAGAACAGGCTCAAAGCAAAATAATTTAAGGCATTAATTGGAAAACATTTGTCCACTTTATCTTGATGAGCCTAATCCCCATGTTTCCAACCAGTTGTGAACCATTAAAATAGAACTCTAAATATTTTACATCTCATGAATTCATTCTCAACTTGAACTAATTCAGGCTGATCATTTACAAAGTATCAATTTTTTCTCATATTATTTCAAGCTTAAGATATTAACAGTAATGCCTGAGGTTTGGAAAAATAAAATCAATCCTATTCTCAAACCCCCAAACCACTTCCCAAATATAACTTGTTATATTTAAATTGAATAATGGTATTCAATTATATCTAGTCTCAAAGTTTTTATCTTCTCTACATGGAGACTTAATTTTTATAGTGTACTCAAGTGGAAAGCTGACTAATAGGCACAATTATAAATTTAGGAAGAGTCTTTAATTTTTAAAATTTTTTATTATTCCAATAAAATTTCACTTCCCTTCTGGAGCAGAAGACAAAAGTTTTAAACTTAGGTCATATAAAGTGAATTCTTCATCATAAAATGTCTAATTTGATGTATCTCTGGATAACTGAAATAAGTACTAAAGAAAATCATCATATTTGGAACAAATGTCTAATTAATAACACTTTATTCTGCCATTTTAAGTTCCCATGGAAAAAAAATCAAAATAGCCCTCTCAATTAAAGTCTCAAGTAATCAGCACTGTTTAATAGACTTAAGCTAAAAATACTCTTGACAATAAATTGATCATAGGGAAAATATTCTTTTGTATTTGCAATATGAGCTCTGAATTAATCTAATATCATGAATCCTGAGCTTCATTAATGGAATTCTTCAATTAAAAATTTATCAACCATTAAAATATGTCATAGTTTTAACGTTCATCCCTGGTTATTCCATCAAATAGTGCATGATGAAAATTAGCTTAAACAAATTAAAATTAACTCCATGAAGAAGCAAATACTTTGTTTGCTTAGGCATTAGCATACAACTACTTCCTCTAAATTTTAATCTCATTAATAAGACTAAAGCTCCAGTAATAGGTTTTAAAATAGATTTTTGCTAAGTATACATCATCATTTTAAGTGATATGTAAACTACTTATAAGCATCAGGCTTGTTCTGTGTTTATATGTATGCATGTGTCTATAGTGGTAAATGACGCCCCTGTTGACACAGTTTCTTAAAAAGCTACTGAGCTGAGGAAACAAGATAAAACAGCTCCAAGACCAGACTGCCAGGTTTGATGCATTCCACCATAAAAGAGCTAAGAATTTTCTCAAATGCCAACTTAGAGTTTTCTGCAAGGAATGCAAATTATTGATAATACTGTTCTTTCTCTCTAGAGAACAGTACTGTTCTCTCTCAAATCTATTTGAGCAATATTTGCAAAAGTAAAAATTGCATATTAATCTATTAATTAATCTTTAGACATGAGGTCAGGTTGAGAAGATTCTTGCCACAATTTTCAGTGAGTGTACTATATCAGTAAACACTGACCTTGATGAAGGCATTTGAATCTGCATACAGAAAAATATATATATACTGAAGTATAAATTGACTTTACAGAGATACTACAGAAAAGTAATAATATTGCATTGACTGTAGTGAAAACTGATGAAATTATTTTTTATGTGAACCCTGCTGAACTGGTTTATACTCAACATAATGTATAAAATATAAATAGGTTACTAGTGCCACTAAGATCAGAGTTGTTTAGCATGAATGTAAACACTCTGCTTTAAATGTCAAGACTCCTGCAAAACAAGTGAAAAAATATGGTATCCAATTTGAAGGATGGGGCAGAGAATGATGATAATTTTCCTCATAAACTCTCGTCCTCCTCATCCCCCTTTTCACTTGTGAAATTTGGTCAGGTGTACCTTCCCACTTATAAATTTCTTTCCTGTTATTTTCTATATTAGTTTAGTTTCTATATTACTTTCTCTTTTCCTCTTTTAAGACAGTTTTAATTTTCACTTTTTATCTTAATAACTCATACACTTTTATACTCTCTTTATAAACTAACTTGAAAGCAGTACTTGATTATCTTTTGTGCCATGCTATACTTAGCCCTTTTTTGCATATAGTTACTTCTTAAAATATGGTTGAATAAACTCAGTGCCTTGGGAGATGTACTTACAAGCTACTGAAGAGATGGACTTGAGAAGATTTCAGAACTCCTAGGCTGTGCAGCAGAGAGGATTCTGAGATCAGTGCAAGCATCTCATGGTGAGGGAAGGGTGCACTCATCATTGCAGCCATGAGCACTCTTTACACAAAAATGTCAAAGAATACATCTTAGCTGACAGATATTTTGGTTACTTTTATTTATTGATGACTTTTAAGAAAAAGAATACTAGAATTTGATGAGTAAGGCTATAAGATTTTGTTTGCACTTCCAAATGACTACATCTGAAATTACAGCAACTACCACTTTTTTCTGGTTGTACCTGACACTATGGCTGGTGTAGGAAAAAGACTGGATTCCATATTTCTATGGGAAATGCACCAGAAAACTCCACCACAGTGGGTAGAAAGAGTACACACATTAGGGTTCAAAGACTGGCTTTTCTATTTGTGCTTCACACCAAATATTCCTGAGGGTTGATTTCCTCAACTACAGAACAAGACCTATTATATGTCCTTTACTCAGATACTAGGGAAATACATATACTTTGAGTATCTTGCTAACAAGCTGTGTTTGAGAAAAATAACTAGGAGTAAATGGCAGAAAGATCAATAAAGGGAAGGGAGCAGAAGGTGGGGAAAGAGAAGGGGAAGGACAGGTACTGGGGTCTGAATTAGAACATGATTTATTCCAGGCTTTTATTATTATGTCAAAACAGACATAATACTGTAATGTATAACTAAAGAGAACCATTAAAATACAGATGTCAAGTAAAGAAAATCTTATTTTTCACTAATTATTGCTGATGTATTAAAAGGACATTATTTTTAAATATGTACTTTATAATGTGTCACTTTCCTGAATGTTTTGAGTCCTAAGAAGTTTTCAGTTGAATTGATTGGATTCTCAGGTAGACTATTTTGTACACAGATAATTTTTTTGTTTCATGTTATAAAATAAATCTTTACTCTTGTTTTCTTATACTATCATCTGTATATATATAGGCATATACATGCACAAAATATGATAAATATGTGCATAATATATTAATGGGCTTATTTAAAGAAAAGAGTGAAAGATGGGTATAAATAAAGCCTACATAAAATTAGATTGAATCTAAATTCACTTCAGGTACTTCAGTTCTTGTACTTGCCTCATAAAATGACAATCCTGACGAAAAATCCTTTTAAAAATTTGAATATGCTCTATGTATGGTACTTGAGGGGTTGTAATTCTAATCCTATGATCTGAATTAAATACAATAAATTTGTACAAGATTCATCACAATAAATCAGCACTCGTTCTAAAATTAAAAATAAACAACAGATGGTTCTGACTACCTCAATTATTTTTCATATAAACCCACCGTTCCATAATCAGGGATGATATAACATATGGATTTATGACATTCAAGAATTATAATTATAAATTATTTTAAATATAATAGTGACAATTATGTTAAGAACGAGTTTTAATCTTCAAAAACTCTCATTATAAAGTATTATGGGTGAAATGATAGAGTGACTAGAATTTGCTTAAAACTAATTGAATGGAAAGAAAAGACTAGTTAGTGTATATAGATAAAGCAAAATTGGCCATCTGCTAAATTTGTTGAAGCTGGCTAGAAGGCATTGGAATCTCAGTATACTATTTTGTGCTACTTGTGTGTTCTTGAAAATTTTTATGATAAAATTTTTAATAAAAGAAAATAAGAGATAGGATTAAATTTCATTTCTGGATTGTTATATTGCCTGGCAACAGTATATGGGAATCTGTTTTTCTCATCTGAAAAAGCAGAGATTTGTAGGAGCCAATTAAACCCTCATCACTATGAAGTCAAGAATGGCTGATGAAAATTTATAAAATGGAAAAGTCCTGAAAAAGGCACTGGCAGCTGATATATGCCAGCATAAGTAGATAAACTCTTTGGCCAGATGTGAGGAGCAGTACTAGAAAAAAATAAGAAGGAAGCTGATTGGAAAACAGCAGCCACATGAAAGACTAGAGCAAGATTTGTAAGCCAAAGCAATGATGATGGTAATAAGACATACAAATACCTCCACAGGAAATTTATTAATCTTCAACTGGTTCACAGACATGAAGATTAATAAATGAAGACAGACATATCGAAAGAAACATTTAACCTACAGCTTAAACAAGATCACAATGGGATTTCAGAAGGGTAAGACATTTCAAGACCAAGAAGACAAAGGAAACTGTGGAGTGTTGTATACAGTCTCTGAACATAGCAAATTAATGCTACCACATCTTTGGTGAAGTAAAATTAGCAGATATCTCATATTAAACTGCTGTGTGCTTGTTTGTCCAGGTATATCTTTATTAGTTATACATTCGTAGTTCAACTGGTATGTAAATTTCAAAATTATTTTCTCTACAATACTAATGTAGTGATATATTTCCACTAGAAAAAATACAACTACTTAACCCAATAAGATAGAATTCACACCAACTATTAAATAGTGGAACCAGGGCTTAATCCTAGTCAGCTGAAATAGTGTGCAGATTCTCACTTATGATAATGTAGGAAAAACAAACAAACAAAAAAACAAACAAAAAAACCCTTCTGCTGGCACTATCTAGATGCACATAAACAATCCCAACAGGCAGTCATGTCCCTTACCAATGGTTATGTTTGGAGAAATGGATTGTTAGAGGATTTTATCATTGTGTCGACATTGGAGAGTGTACCTATGCAAACTAAGACAGGTACAGTGTTGTCAGGGCATATAATCTTATGAGACTACCAGCATAAATGCTGTTTGCTGTTGTTTCCAACTCTGTTATGCAGCACATAGCTATATAAAAGGACTTCCATCATAGAATATTTCTTTGATAAAATGGAATTAAATTAGGAAAAGTAATCTAGAAAATCACCAGTTAATTCAACATTAAACACCATAGCTTTAAATAACACATGAATCAATAAAGCAATCTCAGGGAAAATTTTTAAAAACACATTTAACTTTAATTGTGTTTCTATTTCAGGTAATTTTATTTTTAACGATTTCAGGTAATTTTAGATTCACATGCAATTTAAAACTATAAAGGCACACAGGTTCTTTGTAGCACTTGCCTTGTTTCACCCAAATGTAACATTTTGAAAATCTATTCTACATTGTCATAACCAGAATTTTGAAGACAAAATATATATCTCTCTCCCCCCTTTACTTTTAATCATATATTTGTGTATTCAAATTTATTTCATGTGTAATAGATTCATATACACAATATAAAGTAAGTGCTATAAAATACCTTGTGCTGCCCTTCCATAACCACATCCACTTTCCTTCTGTATCTCTCTCCACCTTCTTATCCCTGGAAAACTTCTAAGTTCTTCATTTATGCATTTATTTAATTTTGAAAATGGTACATGATTAAAATCATAAGTAAGCAACACTTTTAGACTAGCTTTTTTTTTCATTTAATTGAATTCCCTAATGATTAGTTTATGTTGTGTGTATCAATAATTTATTCCTTTTTATTGCCTCTTAGAACTCTACAGCATGATGTACCATGCTCTAATTTAATTTAATCATTAACCCATGAATATTATTCAGCTATTTCTAATTTTTGTCTATTATAAATGAAGATACATACACATTATATTTTAATATATAATTATATAATAAAATATGTTATATAATACATCATTATGTAAAATTAGATTTTAAAATTATATATATTTCCATACACACACACAGACACATAAAAAGCAATGCTATAGATAAAAGAGTCAAGATACAGAATCATACTTATGCATATGAGACCAACTAATTTTCAATGAAGATAACAAAATAATTTAGAAAGAAAAAAAATCTTTTAAGAAATTTTGCTGAAATAACTTGATATTTTTATACAAAAAAAAATTGAAAAATTCTTTCTGCCTTATACAACAATAATTTGAAATAAGTCATAGCCCTAAAGCTTCAATATAAATGTTTAGGAATTCCTAAAGAAATATAGATTTAAAACAAACTAACTTCTCCACATTGTAGTAGATAAAACGTGTTTTTAAAATTCTCTCCATAAAAGAAAAAAGATTTATAAATTGGATTTTATAAAAATTAAAATAAATTATTGTATGAAAGATATAATGAAAATCTCAAAGTATTCCTTATATACTGGAGAAAATTTGATATTTTACATGTTTATTAGTATGCTTCTTATCAGACCATCAACATCAGACATGAAATGAAAGACTAAGATACCAGTAACAAAAATAAGACAAGCACCTTTCCACTTTTCATCTAAAATTTGATCCTTGAACTTTTATTTCCACATAAAGGCCTTTAGAAAGCCTGCTTTATAAACAAGAATATATGCATTTGAAAATTTGTCTTGCTTCTTTTTTTATTTGCCTGAATTTTTATATATTTGTGATAAAGGGTTTGTTTATTTACTTATGTACATTGTTATCTGTATTATCTGTATTCTTAATACTTTCTTCCATCTGTAGTTTCCTTTTCCAATTGACTAATGTTATCTTTTATTAGCAGAATTTTTTCCTTTTTTTAAAATAGTCCTATTTGACTATTTTCCTATTTGGTAAATTAAATTAAACAAGTGTTTCTTCAATAAAGAAAGTGAAATGAACACCAAATATACAAAGGGATATTGAATATCATCAGTAATGATGAGGCTTAAAAATTCACAGCACCCAAATGTATAAAATTTGAATTGGTAAGGTGGTTTAGCAGGTAGAAATACAATACCCTGGGTCACATACAATGGTTCAACCATTTTGTAAAATTTTGTAAAATTTATTTGGCTGTTTCTAGTGAAAATAAATATATCTTTTTATTATTGAGCATTAATTTACTTAGGTATATACCCTAGGATAATAATTATGTCCACAAAAGTCCATGTAAATAAATTGGTATCATAGCCTTTTACATAATAGCCTGAAATTGAAAAAAAAATCAAACATCTCTCAACCAATATGTTGTATTTTGAAACTATACAAAATTGATAAAAAAGAGTTCGTATTCATCAATACAAAACAAGCAATGCATGGATATATCTAGCAACATAAATGAATTTTAGAAACATATTGAGTAAAAGAAGCCAACAGGACAACTATAGACTGATTGATTCATATACACAAATTTCACAAGCAAGAAAACTAATTTATGGGGTTAAAAATCAGAATATTAGAAAAGTCATTGCCCTCTGGGTAATAGATGAAGAAGGGAATTGACTGGAGATGGGACTTGAGGAGTCTCTGCAGTATAATGGAAATGATTTGGAGGACAGAAACAGGAAAATGTGTTTGTCTACTTTCATCATTCTAAATTCATGATATGTGCATTTTATGGTATACAAAGTTTAACCGGAACTAAGTAGTGTTATGTTTCTCTTTTAATGAAATACATTTTTTAGAAGACTGAGCCTAAAATGGGTTTTCTCTGATAATTGTAGAGTTGAATTGACCTCAGTGTCTCTAAACATATTTTTAAAATATTTATTTATTTATTTTGGTACTAGGGATTGAATCCAGGGGTGCTTAACCCCTAAGCCATGTCCCCAGCGCCCTCCCCCTTTTTTTGTGACACAGGGCCTCACTGAGCTGCTGAGGCTGACCTGGAACTTTGGAACTTGTGATCCTCCTGCCTCAGCCTTCTGAGTCACTGGGAGTATAGATATTCACCACTGCCCCTGGCCATATCAAGTATTTTTAAATGATTATATTAGAATCAGATACTTTTAGATAGATATACATGGGAACTTCACTATCACCAATTCTAACCATAACTTTATAGACAAGGAAAATTAGATTCAAAGAAAATAACTGGTTTGAGTCCAGTGAAATATAAAGTGAAGGCAGGATTGGGACTCTTAGCCACTTCTTGTCTTCCCTCATGTTTCTGTGTCCAGTGTATTAAATTCTCTTTTAATACAAAGAGCTCCATTTTTTCTTCCATCTTTGTCTCCATTTAATTGCTATCTTTTTAGATACAGGAAAACAACAACAGCAAAGTGAAAAAGATTTTCCTTATTAAATGCGAAGTTACATATATTTGGGTCAATTTCATGAAGAATGCCTGTTAGGCTCTGAAGATTATTTAAAAGATTATATTAATCAAAGGTAAAGTATGGTAATATCTATCATTTAAAGCCAGTACTCAATGTGGTGGTCTATACTTGTAATCCCAGTGACTTGGGAAGATGGATCAGGAGGATCACAAGTCTGAGGTCAGCCTCTGCAAATTAGCAATATGCTGTCTTAAAAATAAAGTAACAAAGGGGATGAGGATATACCTCAGAAGTGAAGCTCCCCTTGGTCCCATCCCCATTATGACAAAAAATAAATAAATAAAATGGTATATAAATGGAGTCCAAATTACAAGTATAAATGTCTACAGAATCAACATGTTGTGTTCTATTATCTATGAGGAAAGTACATTCTTTTTATGTTTCAAATTTTCTGACATGGGATATTTATTAAATTATACCTTTATGATAAATGTTAAGTTCATGCTCAGAATAAAATATCTTGCTATTACTATATAGAATTACAGAACAGTTGTCAAAAGCATGATTTCTAATTTTACCAATAGCACATATACTCTTTCATTTTCAATTAACCTGTGGTGACATTTATCTAGATTTAAATTTTTAAAAGGTAAAAATAAATGCAGAAAGAAATTGTCTGGATTTCAGGAAGAAACATTCTCAAATAAACAAATTTACAAAGTAGGTAAGTTGTTAGAAACTTTTCATAACAAAAAATGAAGAAAGTTATAATATCTATGGTGCAAAGAAGTTAGAAAACTTCTATTCAATATCTTACAAATAAAAATAAATTCCTAATAATAAATTCAGAATGAGAGACTTTTAGAAAATGTAACCTTAAAATTCCTATATCTGTTATTCTTTCAATTTCAGCTTATAATTTTTAAAAGTATTTCTTCAATGTACTAAAAAAATTGGAAGAATGAGTAAAGCAGATTTACGACAAAATGTTTACCTACAAATTCACCAACTATTCTTAAATTCTCTTTTAATACAAAGAGCTCCATTTTTTCTTCCATCTTTGTGTCCATTTAATTACTATATATTTCTTATCTGTTTCAAATTTCATTCATCTGCCTGAAATGAATATCACCTCTCCATCTCTAATAGTCATTCTCATACACTGCCACTCATATCCCATCCTCTGTAAATCCCAACTTATCATAACTAGACTCTAAGATCCATAGGGCGACACCTTTCTTAAAAAAATTATTATTGTCTTTAGTTTTCATTTCTCTGGCATCTTTTAAAGGCTCTGTGTTTCAGGCTCCACATATACATTTCAATTTGTTTTACTCAGCAATTGCCAGTTCTCACCAACTTCTTCAATGTAGGACTAATCTAATTCTATAGTAATGGAATCTCCTCAAGAATGTACCACCAAATTTTTAACTACTTTCTCTCTTTGGTTCATTTATTGAACTTATCATGCATCAGTTACCTATAAAGTTATGGATATTTATTTTTATTTCTGCAGTTGTTACTAATTTGGAACTATTCAAGCCTAGGTGTATTCTGCTCACCATGTAGAACAGGGTTTTGCAAACTTTTTAATAAAGGACTAAACAGTACAAATTTTTGGCTTTATGGGCCATTTAGTCTGTGCCCTTAATGACTCACCTCTACAGTTATAACATGAAAGCAGTCATAGACAAAATGTAAAGTAATTGCAGTGTTATTGTTAAAATAAAACTTCATTTATAAAAAGAGAAAATAGGTCTAATTTGACAAACAAGCTATAGTTTGCATTTCCATGATATAGAACCCATGTGATAGAGACAGATCATTATTGTACCATTTTATCATCTTAATTAATTTATATCTATTTAGAGTTGATGTAAATTTATATAATCAGAGCTAAGTACAGAGAGATGTAGACAGAGGTCTGATATTACCTAACATCTGTTAAATACCTATTACTGAACACATTACTCTAAAACTTTAGTACAGCAAATTACTCTAATACTTAGCAGCTTGAAACAATATACATTTATTAACTGTTAGTTTCTGTGTGTAAAAAAAAATCTAGAAGTAGGGGACTGGAGCTTCAATTCTCTGTGATCTGTCAACTGAAAGCCTCACTTCTTTCCATGTGGTCTCTCTCTCTCTCTCTCTCTGTGTGTGTGTGTGTGCGCGCGCGCGCGCGTGTGTGTGTGTGTGTGTGTGTGTGTGTGTGTGTGTGTGTGTGTGTTTTGGTAAAGAACCGACGGGTCTTTACCACTGAGCTATAACCTCAGTCCTTTCAATATTTTTAGTTTGAAAGAGGATCTCGCTAAGTGATTCTCCTCCCAGTTGCTGGAATTATAGATATCTGTTTGTGCTCCTGACATCCCACATGGCATTTCTATAGTATGGTATCTGTTTTTCCCAGAGTAAATCTTTGAAACAAAGTGTGTAAGAAAGGGTATCCAAACCTGAACTATGGACTTCCAATAACAATTTTGGGGTGAGATTTAACCCTTCTGATCTCTGTTATTGGTCACATGGACCATAGTTTTTAGGTATATGTTGTTCACTATTTATACATTATCTATTACTACTAATCTGTAATTGAGCTAATTCTAAGTTTCTTCTTTCTACCAATAGGTTTGATGTGGGAAGGGACTGTATAAGAGCATGAAGTCCAGGAGGCAGGGATCCTTGGAGTCTCTTTGGGAGATTGGCTACTGCAAAGTCCTAGATAGATCTTTATTGACTATACCTGAATCTTTTTCTGAATTTTCAAATTAGAGTAACACATACCTTTTCTTTAAGATTTTTGTTTCTTATGGTGATTAAAGTTTTTGCTTTCTTTATTCTATAAATCTTAAAAGCACAAAATCTGACTGTAGTGATTGAAAGAGCAAAGAATAATCAAGTAAAAGTGACTCAAGTATTTTATTCTCAAGAAGTAGTTGCTAGGTTGGAAGGCATGGAGACATAAGGTTCTGGTAGTTTAGTAAAGCAACAAAATTAAGCTGAATTGCTGCTAACCAAAGGACAAAGCGGGGAGGTTTCATACTGAAGTATCTCTGATCAGAATGAAACAGTAGAAGTAGAATTAAATAAAGCTCAATGTCAGATCCAGCTTGTTTTTCCTCCAATTAAAGATCAGAAAATAGTAGACATTTGCAGAAGAATACTTGAGGTAAATTGTACAAGATAATGACTTCAATGGAATCCAATAAAAGCACTGAAACTATATCAAGAATATTTGATTAGTGGAAAATTTGAGTATAAAAAATGTATGCTTATTATTACAATGTAAAGCACATTTGCTATATAATAGCTACAGCTACAGAGCAATTCTGACTTTCTTTAAAAAAATCTGAATAAATCATGCTAACCAGGCCCAGGATAAAATACAGTTGTAAAACTGGAATGTCATTAGGTTTTGTCTTAAGGCAATAAATCATTTTAATAAAACTGCTGTTAAAATGTGCAATGAATAGCATAAGTTTTTCTTTTTTCCCCTATGAGTTGTTGAAATGAACTTCTTGCATGAACTAGATTTAAAAGGATTCTAAATGATTGAGATATTAGAATATTTTTAATACTGAAAGGCAAAGACTTTATGTATAGAAACAAAAAATGCTGCACACAAAATTAATACAAATACTCATATATTTGCTCTTAGTTTTATTACACACTATGAGACACAGAATATATTAATTAAAGTATAAACGAAGTCAAAATTCTGAATTCTATGAAGTTCATCTATTTGCATTGTTTACTCAAACATCAATGTCCCATACTAAAATGTAAATTGCAATCTTACCAGATACTAATAATGTAATAACAGAGAGAACAGAATATCCAATTTACTAAATAATATGTAATCTTAGCTGATTACAGTATAAATTTTATAGTACCAATAAAGTAAAATATTTTGATGTAATGGCCCATTATTATAATCATTTTATATTTTATCTGCATAATGAAATTCTTCTTATTCATATCAGAGTAATTTTATGGTTGATAGGTGTTCTTGATTCAAACCACAGCTGAAATTACATTGTAGAAAGAAGGCATCTTAAACCAACATAGTAGTGAACTATTTTATTATTGGAATATATACATTTTTAGTGCCACCTATTGGTAGAAAGAAGAGATTTTGAATATAATTATTTAATTTACATATTAGTAGTAATGGATAATACATGTATAGTGAACAACATTTACCTAAAGATCTGATATCTTTGGGAATGGTTTAATAAATTGTCAATAGTAATTGTTCTTTCATTTGTAAATATGAGAAATTGTAATGAATTTGAGTCAAATGATTTAAAGAAAATAACTTTTACATATAGTATTTTAAAATAAATTATTTTATTTTTCTTCACTTTTGCATTAAGTCTAACATAAATTTAGAAGTGAATTCCTTTAGTTTTTTAAAAAATATTTTAACTGTAATCTATTTTCACATCTAGGCATTTATCAAGTAACTAAAATATTATACTTATTTGTTTAAAATATTATATTGACATATAATTTGGAAATATTTCCATTACAAGTAATATTTTCCTATATATTTGGAGATCAAATGGAAATCTTTTTGAGAGCTGAAACATTTATTATTTATAATTTATATTATATCAACAAAGTATCATTTGCCCTGCTAGTAAACAGTATTCAAATGAGTCATGTAGAACAATGTTTCATCTTCTATTTTGTTTCTATTTAAAAATTTTAAAAAGGCACCAGATATGTTTTCAATGCCTGCTTAGCATCAATGTTTACCAATGCTCATCACACCCCTCTCCCCACCAAAAACCTTATAACACTAAAATGCATATTCCAGCTATCAGATTCCCTTCAACATCACTAAAGTGCTATCTCTTCTCTTCTTACTTTTCCCTGCCTGCCCCATCCCACAAAAGCACAAGATAATGCTTAAAGCATCAAATAAAATACAATAATATTACTGGTACTAACACTTATCATTAGGACTGAGGTGACATTATTTTGTGTTAAAACATGTTATTTGTACAAATGAATAGGTTTCATCATGATATTTCACGTAGACATAGAATATGTACTGATCCTGTCCAGATCCCTTCTACCTTCTATTGGTCCCTCATATCTCCCCTCAACTCCTTTCCCAGTTCCTAATAGTCTCTATTCTACTTTCAGATCAACCTTTTGTTTCAGTTTTCACATATGAGAGAAAACAGGCAATGCTTGTCTGACTTATTTCATTCAAGATGATGCCCTCCAGTTACATACACTTTTTTTCCACTGAAAAGATTTCATTCTTTATGACTGAATAATACCCTGTTGTGTATATATATCATAATTTCCTTATCCACTCAACAGTTAATGAGCTCATCCCTTGATTTCACACCTTGGTTATCGTTAATAGTGCTACAATAAATATGGGCATGCAGGTGTCTCTTTTATATGCTGACTTCATTTACTTTGAATATATTCCAGGAGTAGGATAGCTGGATCACATGGTAGTTTTGTTTGTTTGTTTTGAGAAATCTCTGTACTGTTCTCTCTTTTTTTTTTTTTAAAGAGAGAGAGAGAGAGAGAGAGAGAGAGAGAGAGAGAGAGAATTTTAATATTAATTTTTTAGTTTTCGGCGGACACAACATCTTTGTTTGTATGTGGTGCTGAAGATGGAACCCGGGCTGCACGCATGCCAGGCGAGTGCGCTACCGCTTGAGCCATATCCCCCGCCCCTCTGTACTGTTCTCTATAGTGGTTGTACCTTCCTGTTGACAGTGTTTAAGCATTCCTTTTACTCCACTGTTTTTTTTTTTTTTTTAGCAACATTTGTCATTTTTTGTTGTTATTAGTAATAGCTATTCTGACTTGATTGAGATAGAATCTCAATGTAGTTTTGGTTTACATTTCCCTAGTGGGTAAAGGTATCAAACATTTTTTGATGTATTTATTGGCCATATGTGTTTCTTCTTTTGAAAAATGTCTATTTAGGTAATTTGATTTGGGTTAGTAGCTGTTTGTCATTGGATTTTTTGAGTTCCTTATATGTATGTATGTCCTGGATATTAATCCTCTGTCAGATGAATACCTGGTAAACATTTTCTCCCATTCTGTAGGTTCTGATTACTATGCAAAAGCTGTCTAGCCAACATACCTTATATACAAACAGAGGTATGAAAAATTGTGGTATTATGTGTATAAAGAATTGTAATGCAAAAAAAGAGGTCCATGTATAATGGCAATAAATAAGTAAATAAATAAATAAGAAAGAAAGAAAACAAAACTGTCTAATTTGATATTACCCTATTTGTTAATTCTTTTTTTATTTCCCTGATCTTTTGAGATCCTTTTGAGGAAACAGTTTGCCTGTGCCAATATCTCAAAGTATTTTCTCTATGTGCTCTTCTAGTGATATCAAAATTTGATGTCTTACATTAAAGTCTTTGATTCATTTTCATTTGATTTTTGTATAGAGTAAGAGATTATATTATGACAACTGTAATCTGTCACCTAATCAGTGGATTTATCCATTTGATGAATTAATAATTAGAATGGACTAGTGGGTGGTAATGGACTATGAGGTAGCAGGTAGGGTGTTGCTGAAGGAAGTAGGTCATTGAGCATGTGCCATTAGGGATTATATTTTCCTGGTTCCTTGCTTTCTTTCCCTTCCCTCTGTGTCTGCCATGCCCTACCACCATGATGTTCTGACTTATCTCAAACCCAGAGCAATAAAGTTGGCTGACTATGGACTGAATGTGAATACAAAATGTGAATTCAAAATAAACTTTTCCTCCTGTATATTTTCTTGTCAGATATTTTGATCAAAATGATAAAACACAATACACATATAATTGTTTACTGTAACTAATACAGTACACATGGGAATGCTTCCTAGTGTTCGGGAAGTTTCCTACCTGTTCAGGTCCAGGAGTCCTCTTTTTATGTTCTTTATGTTCAAATGTGACCTTGCTGGTTAACTTCATATCTATAACCACTAGAAAAAACATAGCAATGTTGGTGTTACTTAGCATTCCATGACCAGTCTGAACCTATTTTTATTAAAATACTTGAGCCTTTTTTGTATTTGCAATGGCATAATGTCATTTATTTAATGCTGATTATATCCTAATTCATGACATTGCAGCATCCATCAAGAAACCCATGCCTATAGCATCTAACGACCTTGTCAAGGTTGTTACTGTTCTTTATAGATGATGACAACAGATTCAAGTCTTACCTAGATTGTGCAGGAAAGGGCAAATGATAACTTAGTTTCCACTCACATTAAATTTACTCTTTACAATGTCATATACTGTAAGGTAGAACTGTTCAACCTTGTGATCTCTGGAGCTCTTCAGCTTGCAGTCACTGCATTCATAGGTCATGATCTGTTGATGTTGACCACACTCCTGTCTTTCATACCACATCACCAAAAAAAGCATTTTTTTTCTTTAATTATGTAAGCCACTCCCCTTCCTCATTGGCATCCGAGCAGTTACTGTAATCCTTCCATGATGTTTGGACTAGGCACCAAACATCAGTTATTATTTTGGGAATACCTGGACCTATGTCCTTCTCTTTTATCCCCTGAATTAAACAAAACAAAACAAAACAAAACAGGACTGGGGATGTGGCTCAAGCAGTAGTGCACTCGCCTGGCATGGCAGGGCGCTGGGTTCAATCCTCAGCACCACATAAAAATAAAATAAAGATGTTGTGTCCACCGGGGGGAAAAAAACCTAAAAAATAAGTATTAAAAAATTCTCTCTCTCTCTCTCTCTCTCTCTCTCTCTCTCTCTCTCTCTCTCTCTCTCTCTTTCTCTCTCTCTCTCTCTCTTTCTCTTTTGTTTTTAAAAAACAAAACAAAACAAAAAAACTAACAAACAAAAAACAAACTAACAAACATGGTCCAGCACACATAACATAAAATTTAGCATCATAACCATTTTTAAGTGGTATTTAAGTTCAGTGGTATTAAATGCATTCAAAGTGTTGCACAATCATCAATTTTACCATTTCCTGGAACATTTTTCATCTTGCAAAACTGAAACTCTACACTCATTAAATAACACCTTCTTATTTCTGCCTCCCCTGGTTCCTGGTAACCACCGTTCTATTTCATGTCTTTATGAATTTGACTATTTTAAGTACTTATATCAGTGTATTCATGCAGCACAGACAGCCCACAATCTAATATGGTTCAAATTACAATTTATCAGCTTTGTAATGGGGTAAAAAATATGCATTTAATAGAAACCATACCTTGAAATTTGAATTTGACCTCTTCCTAGACTAATGATGTGCTATAATACTCTCTGGTGATGCTGGGCAGAAAGCAGTGGACAGCAGCACTGAGCCACAGCCTCCAGTCAGAGGGTCTCGGAGGCAGACAACTGATATTCTCCAATGCACTGTGTTAAGTTTATGCCCATTAGGTTATGTTTATTAAATGCATTTTTATTTTAGAATATTTGCAATCTTCCCTAAGACCAAACCAAGCCGACTTTATTTTTTTCTTTCTAAGTGATTCCCATCTAATATTTTAAAAACAAGGAAGGGAGCTTGTCTCTTTCATTATCATTTCAAAAAAACTATTTTCTGCTCTATTTCTTTGGAAACTTGTAAAACCAAAAGCTTTGTGTTTCAAAAATAACTACAAAAAATGATAGTTTCAACGTTTATTTTGGAAGTCATACACTGAATATTGATCCTATTGTTCTTGTTATTTCTTCTGTAAAATTCCTAATTTTTCAGAAAGGCATGTGGAAGCCCCTGGTTGTGAAAGAAAGGATCATGAGCAGAAAAGTAATTTAAAAATCCCAAAGGGGCTGGGACTGGAGATGCATCTCAGAGATAAAGCGCCTGACTTGTATGAGCAAGTTTCTTAGTTTCAAGTTACCTAGTTTCTTCCTTTGTCACCAAAAACAAACAGAAAAACAAACAAACAAAGCATCAAAGATTAATATCTGAAACATTAATATTAACAATTGTCCAGTTGTCCCTCATTTACTATTGAATTTCCTTAAGATCACAGAAGATCAAATTTGAATAACCTCTGTTCCAGATTAATTTTTCCCAAAACATGTCCTTTTTAATATTTTGAGATTAATCCTTCCAAGGACTTCATGAAATAAACATATATGATGTCCACTTTGTCGGTGAGAAAAGTGGACAAGGTATTTAATTTTGTGGTGACATTATATTGGGAAGTGTAAGTGACTGAATTTATGTCTCAGCTCTGTCACAGACTAATTGTGTGACTTTTGCAAGCATGTATCCTCTTTAAGACCTCAGTTACATTATGTATAACTTGTAAATTGAGGATGAAGTTTTTGTAAAAAGTAGTAAGAAAACATGTGAGTCGTTTAATTGTGAGTAGCAAATATTAATCAATAAAACAAAATTTATTTGAATTTCAAAAGTAAATACAGATTAACTAGCATATTAACTAACATACTTATACTAGAATATTGAATCAACTGCATTTTAAATTCCAGGTGTACCTGTTAGCATTGAAGGCTATGTTGGACCTGACGTAGAAAAATTTGAGAGAATCAATGTATATATGATTATTTTTAAATGAATACTATTTATAAAGTAGAGGATGCCTGACTCACTGATAATGATGGCCATCATATGTTCTGAGAGTGGAAACAAAAATTGAGAGATTGTTGTGGAAGTTCATAAAACTCTGAATAGAGTATAATTATTTCAAGATTCATTACTTTGCTCTTAGAAAGAAAGAAAGAAAGAAAGAAAGAAAGAAAGAAAGAAAGAAAGAAAGAAAGAAAGAAAGAAAGAAAGAAAGAAAGGAAGGAAGGAAAAAGAAAAAAACTATTTATTATTGTTCTCCAGCTACCCCTTAGTTAAATTTTGAAAACCATTATAATAACACAAGAAAGGAAAACTATTCTGGTCATTTAATTTCCTAATCTTGCCAACTCAAGTTCTGACTTTAAACAACAACAACAACAACAACAACAACAACAACAAAAGTAAATCTATGACTTAAATTAAATGTCTCTATAATGTCTGCCAAGCCATACATATCTTAAAAGGGGTGTAATAAATTGCCCATTTATCAATATTTACCTAGCAGTTTATTTTAGAACCATGAAGAACAAAGGGCACATTTATATTCAAAAAGAAAATCACTAGGAAAAAAAGATTTTTAATTATTCTGTTTAAATTAAGAATGTTACTTCAGAGAAAATAATCTGACTGAAAGAAAAGATTGCTTAGGCAAAAGAAGGCTCAGAGTTCCAGCTAACTTGTATAAAGAAAATTTTCTAATGACTATAGGCCAGGAAATCCTCAGAGATACCATCTACCCACTTCCCATGTTTATATTACTTTCCAGATTTAATCTTGAACATAACATTAGTGAGAATGTGGACAACTGTTCATAAAGTTAAAATACAGGTGAATTCTACATTTATTCCACAGTGGGCATTTTCAAGTAATAAATAGACATTTATCAAAATCATCCATTGATTGCTTAACTTGGTCTTACAACTGCCAAAGAGCTTTTAATGCTCCGTATTTATGGAAGATGCTTGAAATTTAAATCCATGTTGATGGTGCAGATGTGTGTGTGTTACGACAAATGAACTTTACTAAAAATGAGTATAAATGCAAATATAAGTGCATAAATAAGTAGAATCATTCTCCTCCTATTCTCACTTTCTTTCTTTCTCTCTGTGTGTATCTCTCCATGGGCGGTGAAATGGGGTGCATTTTTTATTTCTGGAAATTCTGCTGTAAGGAGCAGAAGCCACCCAAATCTGACATCTAAATCTCCTGCCAGATCAGATAATCCCCAAATAGAAATTACCCAGGTCAAGGCTGATAAGCAGAGCAGAGTAGATTCAGTTTTTGGTTTGTGACATAGGGACACTGCATGACCTAAACAGACAACTAAGCTAGAGGGGATATGACCAAAAATGATGGAAATGGAGCAGAGATGAAAGAATTTTATTTCTGCCTCCAAGTAATCCAAGTATATTTCACTAATTAAGGTGACATTCTAAATACTTTTCCCACAGAGGATTCTTATTTGTTTGGTGTTATGAGAAATTTGTAAAAATTTATATTAATAAGACATGCATATGAATATATACATGAATAAATGCAGTATAATTTAATTAAAAGATTTGATCAGTGCACCTAGAATAAAAACAGATTAGCAATAAATTTGGAAGAATTTGGCAATATATAGTTGGCTTGAAAACAAGCAAATGATCCTTATAACTTTTAAAATGTTTATTCCTTTTTATTATAAAGTAAAGTGGCATGGTTTACAAAAAGTAAAATTCAGAGGCTATTATTTAAATACTTCTTAAGAGTAGAAAACTAATCATAACTGTCATGTGTCTTCATTAGAAATCAGTTCACTATAGCTCTTTCTTCTGTTTTTTTAATTTTAAAAAAATTTATATATGACTGCGGAATGCATTACAATTCTTATTACACATACAGAGCACAACTTTTCATATCTCTGGTTATATACAAAGTATATTCACACCAATTCATGTCTCATACATGTACTTTGGATAATAATGTCTATCACATTCTACCATCATTTCTAGTCCCATACCCCTTCCCTACCCCCTAGCACCCTTCTGCCCTATCAAGAGTTCATCTATTCCTCCCACGCTCCCTCTCCCTACCCCACTATGAATCAGCCTCCTTATATTAGAGAAAATATTTGGCATTTGATTGTTTGGGATTGGCTAACCTCACTTAGCATTATCTTCTCTGCAAATGCCATGATTTTATTCTCTTTTATTGCTGAGTAATATTCCATTAAGTATATATGACACATTTTTTTTATCCATTCATCTATTAAAGGGCATCTAGGTTGGTTCCACAGTTTAGCTATTGTGAATTGTGCTGCTGTAAACATTGATGTGGCTGTGTCCCTGTAGCATGCTTTTTAAAAAAAAAAAAATCCTTTGAGTATAGACCTAGGAGAGGAGAGGGATAGCTGGATCAAATGGTGGTTCTATTCCCAGTTTTCCAAGGAATCTCCATACTGCTTTCCAGATTGGCTGCACCAATTTGCAGTCCCACCAGCAGTGTTTGAGTGTACCTTTTCCCCCACATCCACACCAACATTTATTGTTGTTTCTCTTCATAATAACTGCCATCCTGACTGGAGTGAGATAAAATCTTAGAGTACTTTTGATTTGCATTTCTCTAATTGCTAGAGCTGATGAATATTTTTTTATAATTTTGTTGATTGATTGTATATCCTCTTCTGAGAACTGTCTGTTCAGGTCCTTGGCCCATTTATTGATTGAGTTATTTTATTTTGGGGAGTTTGTCTGTTTTTCTTTCTTTCTTTCTTCTTTTTCTTTTTCTTTTTCTTTTTTTTTTTTTTTTTTTGCTTAGTTTTTGAATTCTTTTATACCCTAGGGGTAAAGATTTGCTCCCAAGATGTAGGCCGTCTGTTCACATCACAGATTGTTTCGTTTGCTTTGAAGAAACTTTTTAGCTTGAATCCATCCCATTTATTGATTCTTGATTTTAATTCTTGCACCACAGGAGTCTTATTAAGGAAGTTGGGGCCTAATCCCACATGATGGAGATTAGGGCTACTTTTCCTTCTATTAGAGGCAGGGTCTCTGGTTTTATTCCTAAATCCTTGATTCATTTTGAGTTGAGTTTTGTGCATGGTGAAGATAGGGGTTTGATTTCATTTTGTTGCATATTTCCAATTTTCTCAGCACTATCTGTAGAAGAGGCTATCTTTTCTCCAATGCATGTTTTGGGCACCTTTTTCTAATTTAAGATAATTGTAATTTTGTGGGTTAGTCTCTGTGTCCTCTATTCTTTACCATTGGTCTACCAGTCTGTTTTGGTGCCAATATTATATTGTTTTTGTTACTGTTGCTCCATAGTATAGTTTGAGGTCTGGTATAGGGATGCCACCTACTAAGGATTGCTTTAGCTATTTAGGGTCTCTTATTTTTCCAGATGAATTTAATGATTGCTTTTTCTATTTCTATGAAGAATGTCATTGGGATTTTGATCAGAATTGCATTAAATCTATGTAGTGCTTTTGGAAGTATGGTCATTTTGATAGTATTAATTCTATCTATCCAAGAGCAAGGTAGATCTTTCCATCTTCTAAGGTCTTCTTTGATTTCTTTCTTTAGGTAATTTCTTTAGGTAATTTTTTAATATAGATCATTCACCTCTTTTGTTGAGTTGATTCCCAAAATTGTATTATGTTTTATTTTATTTGAGGCTATTGTAAATGGGGTAGTTTTCGTTTCCCTCTCAGAGGATTTGTCACTGATATACTGAAATGCCTTTGATTTATGGTTGTTGGTTTTATATCCTACTACTTTGCTGAATTCATTTACTAGTTCTGGAAGCTTTCTGGTGTTACTTTTAGGGTCTCCTATGTACTGAATCATATTGCTCTGGCCAGTGTTTCAAGAACTATGTTAAATAGAAGTGGTGAAAGAGGGCATCCCTGTCTTGTTCCAGTTTTTAGAAGGAATGCCTTCAATTTTTCTCTATTTAGAATGATGTTGGCCTGGATATTAGCATAGATAGCCTTTATGATGTTGAGATATGTTCCTATTATTTCTAATTTTTATAGTGTTTTGAACATAGAGGGGTGCTGTATTTTGTCAAATGCTTTTTCTGCATCTATTGAGATGATCATATGATTCTTATCTTTAAGTTTATTGATATGATGAATTACATTTATTGATTTTCATGTGTTGAATCAACCTTAAATCCCTGGGATGAAACCCACTTGATCATGGTGCACTATCTTTTGATATGTTTTCGTATTTGATTTGCCAGAATTTTATTGAGAATTTTCGCATCTATGTTCATTAGAGATATGGGTGTGAAGTATTTATTTTTTTTAATGTGTTTTTTCCTGGTTTTGGAATCAGGGTGATATTTGCCTCTTAGAATGAGTTTGGAAGTGCTGCCTCTTTCTCTATTGCCTGAAATAAATTGAAGAGTATTGGTATTAGTTCTTCTTTAACCATCTCGTAGAATTCAGCTGTGTATCCATCCGATCCTGGGCTTTTCTTGGTTGGCTTTTCGTTGATGGTGTCTTCTATTTTGTAAGTTGAAATTTATCTGTTTAAATTGTGTATATCATCCTGATTCAATTTGGGCAACTTATATGACTCTAGAAAATTGTCAGTGCCTTTGATATTTTCTATTTTATTGGAGTACCAGTTTTCAAAATAATTTCTAATATCTTCTGTATTTCTGTAGTGTCGGTTGTGATATTTCCTTTTTCATCATATATGTTAATAATTTGAGTTTTCTCTCTCTTTCTCTTCATTAGCATTGCTAAGGGTCTGTCAATTTTATTTATTTTTCAAAGAACTAACTTTTTGTTTCATCAATTTTTCCAATTGTTCCTTTTGTTTCAATATTTGACTTCAGCTCTGATTTTAATTATTCCTGTCTTCTACTGCTTTTGTTGTTGATTTGTTCTTCTTTTTCTAAGGCTTTGAGATGTAATATTAAGTCATTTATTTGTTGACTTTTTCTTCTTTTAAGGAAAGAACTCCATGAAATGAATTTTCCTCTTAGAACTTCTTTCATAGTGTCCCAGAGATTTTGATATGTTGTATCTGTGTTCTCATCCACCTCTAATTTTTTTAAATCTCCACCTTAATGTCTTCTGCAACCCATTGTTCACTCAAAAACATATTATTTAGTCTTCAGTTGTTGGAGTGTATTTTATTTCTTATTTTATCATTGATTTCTAATTTGATTCCATTATGATCTGACAGAATGTAGGGTAGTCTCTCTACTTTTTTATATTTGATAAGAGTTGCCTTGTGACACAGTATATGGTCTATTTTAGAGAAGGATCCATGTACTGCTTAGAAGAAAGTGTATTCTCTCATTGAAGAATAAAAAGATTCTATATATGTCAGTTAAGACTAAGTTATTGATTATATTATTGAGTTCTATAGATTGGGTCATTCTTTAATTCACAGATCATTTTAATTATGAACCTTTTGAACTCCTTCTCTGACATTTCATCAACTTCACTGTGCATGGGTTCTGTTATTACAGCATCCTGATTTGTTTTGGGGCACTTTCCTCCCTTGTTTTTTTCATGTTGTCTATGTGTCTTTCTTTCTTGCAGTGTGGGATCTGATATATTACAGTTTCTTCCCTACATTTTTGTAGTACCTGTGCAAATTGTCTGTACCTCACCCTGATGTTGGGCTTCAAGACCCTGCTGGTGTCCCTCAATGTATGCTACTGTATCTAAAGATAGTGACATGATGGCAATAGCTGAGGTAACTTGAGATAATAGTAAAGGTGCCCCAAGATAGAAGCAATGTCAGAGAGATGGGGCTGAAAGTGTGGACCTCACACTCCCTTTGGGATGCCTGTTCTGAGATGCAGCATCTTCTAGGCCCTGTCTGCTGTCAAAAAGTTAGGGGCTACTGCGTGGGGAAGGCTATGGCAATGACTGCAGTGTCCCAAGGTGGAAGTGGGTTGGGCTTAGGCTCCCAGGTGGGGGCGTTGAACTCGACCTAACCTGTACCCACGTCCTGTGCAAGTAGATGTGGAGGGATCTGGGAAGGGCCTTGGCTCCTGCTGTAGTCTACTGCTTGGAAGAGGCAGTCCTGTGCTGGAGGCTGGGCTCCAACGGGTGCCTGCTGGTGGAGGGGTGGACCCAGGCCTACTGTGAGCCTGGGTCCCTCACAGGTCAGTGTGGGTGGATCTGGGCCACTGGGCTTGACCTCCTGAGGTAGTCTGCTGGTCAGAAGGGGCGGTCCTGTGCCAGAGGCTAGGCTCTGGCGGGTATCTGCACCACAGGTAGAGGGGTGGATCTGGGCTTATTGTGAACTTGGGTCCTGTGAGGGCTGGTATTGGTGGTCTCTTTCTTCTATTTATTATTTTAAGATTTTATTGAGATTCACCTTCTCCAATACCCAATGTGAAAACTTTGGGCCTCTTCAAGATGCTACATTTACATTTGGGTGCCCATAAGATTTAAAACTGATACATATTGGGTAACATTTTCAGTCAGTACAAACACATGCACACTTACACTCAACAATTTTCATGATGAATACTTACATTCACTTTGTAATGCACTCTGACATATTCTTTCCCATGAAACTCTATTCTTTTGCAATTACTTAAAACATAATGAATTGTAAATTATAGACAGTCTTACAAGTAGAGCCAAGGACTTGGGTTAGAAAATATTTCTAGTGCAAACACTAGTTACAAAAAGAAATATTTTCAACTTTTAAGTTGAAAATATTTTTCAACGTTTAAGATTTATTTGTACTTATCTCTGATTCCTCCTTTTCTCTCTGCTTCCATACCTGTGAAAAGATGTCTACCATTATCTTCTTGAATTTATAATGATCTAATCAGTTGGTTTGTCTTTTCTTAGACCTGGCCATTCTAATCCATTACCAGAAATGGATTAGAAATCCTGACATGCATCCTAGTCTATTTTTAATGAGGTCCCTTTTCAGTTTTATTTCCTGCTACTCCCACATTCACCCTTTTTTCTAGCCAAGCCATCTACTCATAATCACCAGATAAGCATTTTTCTTTAAAGTTTTCTGTAGGGATTCAAACAAGGAAGCAGAACAAGTATATGAATAACATGAAATAAAACATTTATTTTGTGGTTAGGCCTTAAGGAATTGTGGGGAAAGTTGTTGAAGTAAATCCTGGAAAAACATGGTCAGAGCATCAGAGAAATGTCTCTGACCAGGAACCAGAAGGAAAACCAGTGGCTCTGTGGAAGTACTTGCTTCTGTACCTGGTTGTGAGCTGGAGGATTTTTAGATTTGTAGATAGACAGGAAGAGAAGCTAAACAAAGAAATAAAATAAATACACGTGAAGATGAGAACTCATGAGAATAAACTAGAATTAATAAGTATAAATCAGAACATTTCTCTTGTCTGAATTATACAGATAATTTGAGAAGAAGTTGCTGCCTTTCACCCCCAAGTTGCACTTGTGTTTGGCTCAGGATTTTGAGAAACACACACACACACACAAAAAAAAAAAACGTCTCTGATTGCAGGTGAAGGAGCTCTGAGTCCATGGGCACAACAGTGTGAGAAGCCAGTGAACCAGCTGCAAGTGCATGTGTTAGCCATGCACAGAGACTTGGCCTAACTAAGCTTTTGGAGGAAATGGCTACTGCTCTATTTGTACCTTTCAAATCTTTCTTGAACTACTTGTGCCTCACCCTAACCACAGAGGAAGTGGTTCTGGAAAACGTGGCTCCTATTTAGCTAAATGGGCACAATACAAACCCCTCTGCTCTACGTTTGCTCTTCTCTCTGCCTGAAGAGCCCCATCACCTCAGTTTTATCTCCTGAGTGAGGTCTCTCAGCACCACCTGTCTTGCAGAGAATCCTCTTCTAAATCCACAGTTTGAAATGCTGCTTCATGGAGATTTTTCAAATGTCTACCATGATATTTAATACATTTTATATTTATAAATTATCCAATTTTACTACATTGAAATTCCCTCCCATAAACCTGATGTATAATATTGGTGAAAAAATTTACTGAGGAAATAAATGAATAACACTTATCACAACCCCCCACCTTAGGTTAGTGAGAATATTCACACAACCCAACTATGTTATATGCTGCTTGGGAGCAGGGTTGAGTGTTTTACTGTTGTCTCTATTCTCAGAACCTATCAAGTGTCAGAGACATTTTGAATGTTCGGACAATTCTGCTCAACAAATGATTATATATATATATATATATATATATATATATATATATATATATATATATATCACTATTTTTCCTTCTAAGAGTAAAAGGAGCATTCTCTGACAGATTTGTAAATTTTCCACATGTTCTCAATGTTAATTGGCCATGTAGACAGAGGGCACCTAATAAGTATTGGTTGACAATGCTTCAGAGCATTATATTAAAATTGATATGTGAATTATGCCTGACAATTCTGGATGCCTGATGTGTTCATGGGTAGATATTTCATGAGCGGCACAAGGAATTTTAATGTATTTGTGATTTGACTTGTCAGAAAGCCAAGTCATTGATCATCTTTATAATCCCCATAATGAATGACTCTAACTCATGCATAGAGGAAGTTACAGTTGCTGTCACAAAATATGATCAATCATTTAAGAATTAATTTCAGTTAAATGTTCACAGATAAATTAGATCACTTTGCCATTTGGATATCTGCTTTGCCTCATCACTTTTATGACTTCTCTTATCTTTTTGTGAGGCTTGTAAGCTTTCTGCCTACAAATTTGACTGAGTAAAACAGACCATTTGAGATATACTCACATGTTCACATCTTAGGGGTAAAAATCATTAAATTACTCACCAGTTGAATGTAATTTAGCACCATGCAAGTTTACTAGGCAACACATTTATTCAGCCTAATGCACTGTGTTCTGATTTCTAACAACAGAAGCCAGCTGATTTTCACAGTCAATAACAATTTACAGATAAAAATCAATCCTTTTTACTTGACTGGATTGCAAAACACCTTATAAGTATTTATGGTTTTAACTCTTATTTTCTTATTCCTTCAAAGCAAAATGCTTTTGGAATCTCAATTCTATTTATTGTGTAAAACATTTTAAAGATGTTCCTCCTTCCCTATCATTTTTACAGGAATTTCTTGTTCATATTTACACTCTTTTTGCCTCCCATGCTTTTTTGGGGGGTGGGTGGGATGGGTACTGGGGATGGAACTCACTGAGCCACATCCCCAGCCCAATTTTGTATTTTATTTAGAAACAAGATATCACTGAGTTGCTTAGTGCCTCACTTTTGCTGAGGCTGGCTTTGAACTCCCAATCCTCTTGCCTCAGCCTCCGGAGCTACTGGGATTACAGGTATGTGCTACCATGCCTGGTATGCCTCCCATTCTTATTTTAAATGTTTCTGTTGATATTTTTAACCAAAAATCTTATTTTGGACATTTTAAATGAACTAATACAACTTACATTTCTGACTATGATGAACTATATTTTACCAAACCAATCTCTTTCTTAAAACAACTGTAGATGATGTATAAATTATAAAAATAAAAACAACAACAAAACAATTATATGAAGGAAGCAGAAAATATTCAGGACAGTCAAGACATAAGTAACCAAATTCTGGAACAGAAATGTCTTGTGCTAAGCTGGATAAGACATTTTCTGACCCTTTGGAGATTCAGGGCCCAGAAGTTGAGCAAAAACCAGAGGTTTGGGATGTTTGTCAATCTTGAAAGACTATGAGATAAAAGTTGGAATTTCAAGTGACCATTAAAGTTAGGAATTTGGGAACCAAGTTTCTCAAAAAAGAAAACCACATGCACTCTGTTTTACTTTCTCCACACAGCACTATAGATTTTGAAGATGAATGGGAGAGAGCATCAAGAAGCCAACTTAAAAAAGAGAAATGGAGAGGCCAACGCTAAGGAAAGCTCTTGGGAGTGTTTCAGTGCTATGGAAACAAGTTTGTGAATTCAGAACAAACAAAGGAGAAAAGGCCCTTGTAAATGCCCAGCCTTTCAAATGAATCTTGTGAAAAAGAATACTCTCTGGGAGTAAAAGCAAGCTAGAAAATAATCCATCCTCAAAAATTTTGCAGAAACCATTGTAATAATCTGGATCTGGATTTTTCTTAAAGCATCGTTCAAGAAGACTTGGTCTTCAATGCAACAATGTTCAGAAGTGGGGTCTTCAGGAAAGTGATTGCATCAGGAGGTCTCTAACTTCATCTAGTGGATTAACCCATTTTTGATTCATAGTTTGATGTCATTATTAGGAGGTGGTGAAAACTTTAGGAAGTAGGGCCTAGTTAGAGGTTCCTTGGAAGGGTATATCTTGTCCCAGGATCCTTATGCACACTTTCTCTCCCCTTCTCTCTCTCTCTCTCTCTCTCTCTCTCTCTCTCTCTCTCTCTCTCTCTCTCTCTCTCTCTCTTTCTCTCTCTCTCCTTCCTCCTTGTCATGAGGTAAGAAGTTTTCCTCAAGCGTGGCTTTCTTCTATAATCTTCTGCCTCTCCCCATGCTCAAAGCAATGGAGCCAACTGAATGCAGATTAAAACCATGAGCCAAAATAAATCTTTCCCCCACTAAGTTGCTTCCTTAGGTATTTTGTCACCTTGATGAAAAGCTGACTAACACAACCTCCTATCATTTATTTCCAGATTGATGCAAACTAATATGCCCTTACTTATTTTACTTCCCCCAAAATAAAATAAAATCCTATCTGGGGGACTATTACATCTAGTGTGTCTCGAGACAGGGTGAAAATGAAAGATGGGGTCCATAAAGAGAATAAAAAAAGATATGAGAATTTTTAGACAAGAATATCAAAATTCCTGTTTATAGATTCAGATACATCAATGCAACATTGTGAGTTTCACCAAAGCAATAGAATCTATCTGAAAGGAATTTCTAGAACTGACAAGTGCAAGGATTATCATGAAGAACTCAATAGATGGATTTAACTAGTGAGTAAACAGAGCAAAATAAAAATGTACAGAAAGATTGCATCATAGAAGATATCTAAACTGAAAAATGAAAAGAAAATATGATGAGATAAAACAAAGTGAGTATAGTAGCTATATGAAACTTAATGAAAGATCTAACATTGTTGTGGCGTCCAAGAAGAGGATAAGAACAAGAAAAGAATTAAAACAATGAGAGATACTGTCTTGAAACTTCGCAAAACTGAAGTAAGACATTGAGTTACGCATTCAAGAAGTTCTGGGGCTGGGGATGTGGCTCAAGCGGTAGCGCGCTCACCTGGCATGTGTGCGGCCCAGGTTCGATCCTCAGCACCACATACAAACAAAGATGTTGTGTCCGCCTAGAACTAAAATAAACATTAAAAAAAAATTCTCTCTCTCTCTCTCTCTCTCTCTCTTTAAAAAAAAAAAAAAAAGAAGTTCTGAATCTCATTTTAAAACTCATCCAGGTATGGAGCATGTACTCTTTATGGCACGTTTATTATGCTATTTTACAACTTTATTATGTAATCTTTTTCAAAAATTTCCAAGACCTTCTTTCCAATCACTTATTTATCAATACATAATGGGCACAGTTGTCAAAAAGGTAATCACCACAATCCAACTGGCCTAAAATGCATGTGATTGCTTTGTACTGAGCTAAGAAATAAAATCTTCTTTATGTATCTAATTATATGATAACCCACTGTGACACAGAGAAAGGGGAAAATTGATTCCTAACCTATGATACTAATTAGCTTTTATGTCTGAGAATATGAATTTATGGTAGCTTTTAACAGCTGTCTAAAACCAGTGGTAAAGAATCATTAGAACATCACTGTACTGGAAATTTATCCAGACCAATCAGAAACTTTATTCTGTGTTTATTTATGTGCACATGTGAAATGTATTATTTTTGCCAGTTTCACTTTGTTCTATGTAAGTGTGCATCGGTATTAAGAATTTTCTTCAAAACACATGGAAAATATATATTATAAGGGAAGATTTTGATAATTTCCCTTACATAGGTATATCTATGTGATGTTCTCTACCTCTTACTTAGAAGTATAATCATAAAATAAAATTGCAATGACCTGATTTTGGAAGAGTTTTGGCTTTCTTCCATTTGTCTTCTCAGGATCAGTAGGAGCTAATATGCAAATGCATTGGCTTGATAGTGTTAGAGAAATAAACAGGCCTGCTTTTGGGCAAGCCTTATAACTCACAGCTTTGTACCCTTAGCCAAGTGCTCCAAATTGTGTCCTCCTGTCCTTGGTAATCTCTTGCTGAGTCACAGGTTTGAAATGTGTTCTCTGCATGATTTCCTTGGCACCAGCTGTGGTCAGGTAGAAGTCTCCATCTGTGACTCAGAAAGGCTACTCAATCCTACTAACAAAGCAATTAGAAGAAATGTTAAGAGAAACCAGGTATAATATTTACCAAGTTTGTCAATTTGCAAACAAGATCAATCATTTTACACAATCTGAATTGTGCTTAGTTCTGAACGCTCATTCTCTGACATAGTGAATTACTCAACACCAGTAAGTATATTGAAAACAAACAAACAAAAAACCTTCACTGCTATTCCACACTCCTGGAGTTTCTGTACAAGCCAAACCTTAGAGTTTGTAGATAATATTAAAATGATTTTGGAGAACAGAGGTAATAAAAAGAATCAAACACTTATAAGCAGTTTGTGTGCCTCTTCTCAGTATTTAATTGACAGAAAAATACAAAAATAAATACCTCTCTCAAGTAACTTAAAATCTGATAGACACATAGTGTAAACAGGCAATGGAAATATAATTTGACAGAGTGCTATAGCGGAGCTAAGTATATTGGGATGCAGGGACGCAGTAGGGACACCTTGGGGAAGGAGAGATGTAATAAACATATTGAATTTTAGAAAGTCATTCTGAGATACATAAATAAAGAGGAGTGACAGATATTTCATGCAAGGGCACAGCTTAAGAAAGGCCCAACAGCAAGGGAGTATGCCAAGCAGTAGTGAGGCAAGCAAATAGAGTGCAAGTTTTGAGACAAAACCATAGTCGTAGACAGGACTCAGGAGAAGGGGCTATAGAAATATACTAATTAATATGAAATTTATCTTTAATGGAAAATGTGGGAATAGCATTTTAGATGTGCTTTGGGAGAAGAATATTAAGTTGACAATGTGAAAAAAATGTACTCATATTTACACACACTCACACAATTTTATGTGATTAGGGTGAAGTCATCAAGAAGTGGCAGAACCAGTATACAAACCAAAGCATCTACCTTCCCTCATTTTACTGTGAAACACTCTTTTAAATCTTTGAAGGCACTTTAAACAATTTTAATTAACTTCATTAGAAATCTTTGAAGTACCTATTTCTAATGGAAGTAACATAAATCATCCAAGGAGATGGAAGAAAGGAAATAGAATTCTATAGAGATTGACTGATTTATCTAAGGCCACAGAACTAACATCTCAAGCTTCTCAGCCTAGTCGTGTGTGTGTGTGTGTGTGTGTGTGTGTGTGTGTACACATGTGCAAGTGCATATGTCTTTTATAATCTTATTATAGAAATAAATTATTAATGGCATATTTTTCAAAAATGCAAATGAACCATACAACCTAAAAGAAGGTCACCAGTCTTTTTATAAATTACAAATGATCTTTTCAAGCTATTTTCCAGTGTTTATTAATTAATCTAAATCTCTCTAATCATAGTCAGAAATATCAATACTTCTTATAATGATACTTATCTCTATTTCCACCATGAAATTAATCAAACTAGACATGTATTGGCAAGTATTACAGGAGCTTGAGAAAGTTATTAAGTTGTTGTTTCTAAACATGTAGTCAAATTTTACAAGAAAACTTTTTTCAAGATCTCTTTCCCAGTGAGAAAAGTTGTTTTACAATTCTTTTCATAATACTGAGGGTTTTTTTAGATACTTTGTCCTCTAACTTTCATCAATCAAGCAGAGCTATGCTCTCTCTCTAGTAATAATGTGATGATATAAAAACTTTATTTTCATTTGAAAAATGCATAAACACATCAATTACCCAATGCACTTTGCAGGTTCCTTTCATTTAGTTGATGATGGAACTATCTCATGGCTGAGTCAGAACCAGGACATCATATTCTTTAAATGGAATTATGAGTTCCATACATCTTGTTCCTGTATTGGGAACAATAAAAGCTCTTTTCCCTCTAAGTTTTATTCTTGAAAATATCATTTCCAGACACTTATCCAGCCACAATAAACCTGCCATTAAATGACAACAGAATGACAGATTACCATTTTGAGTGCTAATTGTGATTCTCAAAAAAAAAATATTGCGTACAGGAGATAGCATAATATTAAAAGTGAAGGAACTGAATTGAAATGGAATATATGGTAGCATATCTTGGAAAGTAATGATACCTACATGTTCATGAGGTATCATCTCTAGGGGCACAAAATCATCTCTGAAACACTGTCTGAATGTCATTGTAGACTCCCAGTTCCTAGTCCCCATGAAATATTCACAGTGCTTCACAAAACAATGTGGTAGTATGGAGATACAACATTAATAATTAAGAAATGACAAATGTGCTAGACATCTCAACAACCTTGGCTCTAAACATTATCTCCTTATCTCATGTAAAAGCATATCACACACACACACACACACACACACACACACTCAGAGAATCACAAAATCCAATTTATGACTCCTAATTCAGAATGATGGGCTATTTTTTAATTTAACTAACCATACCTTCATCTTAGATATTGATTTCAAGAATAGTGAGAGTGCTCTTTTTTTCCAAAATTTTTATCTCCATAGTAGGAAGTGATTTTCTCTGCATGCACCAGTTTAAATGTCACCTGAGGCAGCTTCTCAGAGTGGCCTATAGCATGTAATGAGCCATGAGACAACTGCCAGATGGTTTACGAGTTTATTCATTACAAGACGAAATCACAGTTTATTAACAAAGAAGAAAAAAATAATACCATGCCAGTCTTAAAGAAAATGATGAGATCTATTAAAAAAACAGAGCATTAGAAAATTTTCATTTAGGTTAATCATCATTTCTCCATACCCTGATTTTAGATACAAATGCCCACTAGTTAATTAGGGAGCTAAACGACAGTGCCAATATGTCTTCTGATCAGCTATTTTAAATGGTGGGCTTTAGTGTTTTGATAAATGCTGATTTTCAGCCAATCATCAGTCTTTCACATGAATGAACATATGCCATTATCCTTTACAGGTATTATGAACTGCATAAATCAGAGCAGTGTGAGGATGCTCAGAGAGAACACAAAGAAACAATTTTTTAAAATCTCAAAAGTCTGCTGTGTTAGACACTCATTTTTCCTTAATTCCAAAAATTTGGGATCTCTGGAAGCTGTTATGTTCTCATCTACTTGGCAGTAAAAATCTGATCTCAGAAGCTAGATTATTCTCTAATCACTAAGGAGAGAGGGTCTTCTCAGTCTTTGGTAATTTTTCTTGCATACAAAGATTTCTAATTTTTTTAAATTTGTTATCATTTACCCTTTGTCCTTCCTCAAAATGTGCTAGTGACATTAAGTGCTTCAAGCAACTGGTAGGAGTATGTTCTTAGTAGTAGATTGAATGCTCAAGTTAAGCCAAGCTCAGTGAAAACTATAACTTGAATTTCTAAAACAGATTTCTTTAGAATCTGTGGCTCTTGAAAACTAAAGAATTTCATAAAATTTATTTGAAGGAGTTCAGTAAACACTTTAACAAGAAATGATTGTTTTGATGGTGATACTTTCATAAGAATGGTTTGGAATATCAAAAAGACTGCAAGGTATATTTTATTTCATTGACAAACATTTGCTAAACACCAAGGTGTGCCTTTTCTGGTGTAAATAAATACAAAAGCCAATGGGAAGACAGGCACAAATCCTCTTCTGTGGGAGGTACCATAATGGAAGGAATAGAGCAATAAACAAGAAGATGTTTACATCTTCTACAAAAGCCTCCCTTACATGAGGAATGCATATCAATACTTGTGAGTGCTTGGCACACAAATGGCTGGGGTGGGAGATGGCAAGCAAACCTTGGATCTGCAAGCTTTCCTTTATTCTGCAGTGAAGTCAATCAATCAGGTACAGGAAGGCTCACTTTCTGGGTATGGAAATTGTTCCTGGGTTACAGAAGGAGTTTGAGTTTTATATTTTACGAAGTAGGTGAATTAATCATTGAAGACTGTGGATGTGCTGTTCTGACAGTCAGAAACCTAGTTGTGCAGGTTAACATGTTAAATCAGGAAGGCACTTATAAAATGTTTTAAAGTTATTGTCACTGGGAAAAGCTTACAACTTCTCCTCCTTCCTCTGGGACCCATTGTTACCTAGAGCTTCACTATTTGCTTTTCTCCTTCCAGGACTCATGGGTAATGGGGAAACACCAGCGCCCAGTGTTTCAGCATTTGCTTCCTTCCTTTAGGACCCATTGTGGTTGAGAAGGGATGATATTTGGTTTTGGTGGAGATTCTGGGGATGAACCCAGGAAGGGATGAAAGTTTGCTTTTTTCCTACGGGCCCATTGTTAGTGGGAAAGGACGTACTGGGTGAGGTTTAATATTTGGTTAATTCCCTTCCCTCCTCCCAAGCCACACTGTCCCTCTGTTTTTCTGGGGTTGGGGTTGTCTTTTAGGAATATTATTTTCCTAATTCTTCAATACCCACAGGGTGTGCCTGAAGCCACAGATAATATAAACATTGTGCTTTTTTCTATACATGTGTAACCTATAATAAAGTTTAAATTATAAGTTAGGTACAGTAAGAGGTTCTCATTAACTAATAATAAAATATCCTGTGATAAAATTATGTAAATATATTCTCTATCTCTCTTCTCTCTTCTCTCTCTCTCTCTCTCTCTCTCTCTCTCTCTCTCTCTCCTCTCAAATTCTTACTATACTCACTCTTCTTGTGATAATGTGAAATGGTACAATGATTATGTCATGAGATGCAGGGGTGAATGATGTATGTGTTTGTCCTTGAACACAGCACTGCAATACCACAACAGGTGATCTAATAACTGAGACAGCTATGAAGTGACAAGTAGTAGGTCACATACACAGCACTGGTCCACTGGACAGAAGATAATTCACACTCCAGCAAAGACAAAGACAGACAGGGAAACATATCACTGTACTACTCAGAATGGTATATAATTCAAATTTTATGAATTACTTATTTCTGGAATTTTCTAGTTAATATTTTTGGCTCATAGGTGACCAAAGTTATCTAAATTGCAGAAAGCAAAACTGTATGTAAGGAGAGACTGCCATAACATGCTTAAATAATAAATGCTACGAAGAAAAAGAATGCCAGCTAAGGTGATGAGGAGTCAGGTGAAAGGAAAATGCTATTTTATGAAGGAAATTTTTTAAAAAATGCCTTTGCTTTTATAATAAGGTGGAATTCAAATAAAGATCTAAAGGAAGTGGGGGATGAAATTTGTAGATAACTGGAGTAAATAGCCTCCCTGAAGTAAGTACTAGTGATTGGATCCTTCTTGGCATATAAAAGAAGCAGTAAAAATGCCAGTGACGCATGGGTAAGAAATGGAGAGTGTGCTCCAGGATATCCAGGATGAGAGCAGTGATGATATAAAGATTCTGAATGGTGTTCTTAGGTAGCTTGATTTGACTTATGCTTTAAAAAAACAATGATGAGGGGGGATTCGAGATGGTGGATTAGAGGAAGTCTCCATTTCTAGTAGCTATGTGACTTGGGATTCAAGCAGCTGGAGTACTGCTTCTCAGTGAGATAGATGAAAGAGGAAATTCACTGAAATTCAATATTGGAGAGTCAGTAATCTCCTAGGATCTCAGAAATTGGGGTAAATTGAACAAAGATTAAGAAAGCGTACATTGGGACCAAGTTTGTTGTGGCAGTGCCAGCAACACTGGTTTACTGCATAGGGGAGGGCTAAAACACACACAGAGAGCCAACCAGGAGACTGGAGGTTAGGGATGACAAGATGGCAGAATATGCCAAGATGTCTGCCAGATCACAGGAAAATGTACCTGCTTCCATCACCCACGTTGTTATGGGAACGCCTGGCCTAGGCATCCATAGGACCACAGAAAGTGGAATAAGGCCAAGTGCCACCACTTCTGGAAATCCCCTACTGAAGGCTGATATAAACCATCAGGTTGCTGGGCTTGGGACTTGCAGCCATTATCTCCTACTCTGTTCTGTTCTGCTCTATGAAGAGAACTTTTGCTTTCAATAAATCTTCTCTGATTGCTTTTCTTCTGTGTCTTGCTCAATTCTTTGAGACACCAAAAACCTGAGCTTTGACTTGATCCTCCTCCATTAACAAACACAAAAGACAAATTTGGCACAGCAAAACCTATAAGAATAAAACTCTAGAACAGCCAAAGCCATTCTAGGCTAAAAAACAAAACAAAACAAAACAAAACAAAACAAACAAAAAAACAGTGCTGGAGGCATCACAATATCTGACTTCAAATTACCCTACAGAGCTTTAGTAACAAAACAAAAACTGCATGGTACTGGCAGAAGAACAGACACATGACCAATAGTGTAGAATAGAAAATACAGAAACAAACCCACACAGATAAGGTGATCTAATCCTCTGCAAAGATGCCAAGAAAATGTGACCAGAAACTATGCAACTCCTAGAAGAGCAACTTTATTCAGCCATAAAAAAAAGAATTAAATTAGGTTATTTGCAGGAAACTGGATAGAATTTGAAAACATTATGTTAAGCAAAATACAACAAATTCAGAAAGTAGAGGATCATACGCTTTCTTTCATATGTGGAAACTAGAAGAAAACGAAAGGTAGGAGGAGCTCATGAAAGTTGAATAGAGATCAGCAGAGCAGAGGAAAGGGACTTGGGGGGAAGAGAGGGAAGGGGGAAATACACTGATATTATATAAATTTTAAGTTATATTGTGTGCATATATGAATACAATTATAATGTACCAATAAAAATATGAAAAAAAAATAAAAAGAATGATGGATGATGGGACCACAAGCTAGAAAATTGACTTACCATGGTGCAAAAATGGAAGCAAGGTAAAATTTTAGACAATATTATAATGGCCCAGGAAGGGGATGGAATAGAATATAGACAGAAAGTTGAGAAATGGTCTAATTCTTGATATATTCAGAAAGGAATATAAGATGAGTACAAATGTTTAGGCTTGGAAAACAAAAGTTGAAAGTACCATTTAAAAGAAGGGAAAATTGGAGACTTATATGTCTTCCTAATTTTGAGATTTTTCATAAATATTAAGATAAGATTGGAATAAGAATGCCTATCATAATTTATCTTTGATTGATCAAAGTAGAAAGATGAAGAAAAAAATTTTTTTTCCTTAAAGAGAGACTTTTTATTCAAAAGACAGAAACACCAATAGCAATGTTAGATGCAGATGATACTGAGAAAAGTCCAATAATTTTTGTATATGAAATAAATCTGGGTAAATTCCAGACCAAAGGAGACTTGTGACTCAGCTTCTGTTTTATGGCCTGATTAATGAATCCCAGAGGAAGCCATAAGTTATCATGATATTGATGTTAGAAGAAATGTGGTTAAGCATGGTATTTAGGCTACATTCAGGCAGCTTGGTTCTGTAGGGACAATGAGGAATCTAGTTAGTATGACTAGGTCTCAAGATTTTAGTGAAGACGTTGCATACCTGATAAATATACCAGTGTGGGATAAGATTAAGTTTATTTCAGTAGAGAAGTTTATTTCAGTAGAGAGGCATTGGAGATGATTTTGAGGGAGGGATAAACAGTGAGTTATCTCAGTAACACTCTCTGTCATAGGACAGAAGAGCACTTTCAAATATTGAAGAGCACTTCCCTACTGAAAAATTTTAATTTATAAGCACTAAAGTCATGATTAATTTTACTCTGTTCTTAAGCAAAGCAAAAGCTTTGAGAATAAACAAACTTAGGTTATGGAAATTAGATATTATAGTAGGGGATCTGGAAAGTACTCCAAAGACAGATGTTTTGAAGGTTCAATCCATAACATGTGGTACCAATTGGGATTTGGTGAAAATTTAAGAACTTGGGGTCTAGTGGGAGGTCTTTATGTCATTTGAGACATGCCCTTGAAGGGGACCACGGGCCTCAGCATTTCATGTACTCTTTTGCTCCCTGATCATGAGGGTGTTTGAGTGGTTTTGATCCACCATACACTCTCTGCCATGATGTGACTTTTTTCTACAGGTCTAAAAGCAATAAAGCCAACTTAGGAACCTCTGAAGCTTGAGCCAAATAAACTCTTTATCTTTTGAGTAGATCAAGTATTTGCTATAGTAGTGGAAGTCTAACACATTAGAGAAAGTAACATCAGCAAGCCTTTGATCTGAAAATGAGATCATGCTCCATTGGCTAACATTTACCAAGTCCTATATTAAATTCTCACCTAAATTTATTACAATAATTCTCATATTTGATCTTCACAAGTCAATGAAAGAAGTATATTTATTATTTCTTTTTTACCAAACTGTGAGAAAGGCAAGTTAGGCAACTTTCTCAAAGTTATATACCTGGTAAGAGGTAGGATTAGTTTTAGAATCCAGGGACTCTAATTAAATTGGCCATCACATGATAAGGCTTCTTATTACAGTAGTATGAAGGAAGAGCCCAAGATTATTCACAATTTATAGGTGAGAAGTCTAAATTCCACAGGGATTCAATTACTTGTCCAAAGTCATAAGCAGTAGATCCAGGAACAGCTCTTAGAACTGAACACATCTACAATATTCAATTAGTCCTTAGATTTATTGCCTTTATTATAGTCAGAGCAAATCCCCTTTCCAGGACATATTGTTACTTTTTAGCTACTTTTCAGAACACTGACAAAGTATTATGAGGGAAAATTTCAGAATAATGAGAAAAATCCACAAAACTCTTGTTTATATTCTACATGTAGTAGCTCTAAATTATGAATTTATATCTGTGCCTCCTTTGGGTATATGCTGTGTAAATGTTGCTGATATCATTATATTTATTAAGCATAAAAACTGGTCTCACTCATATCATCATATGTATTTCTACATTTTTCTTCACTTCTCAAAAAAAAAGTATTGAAATTCTGCTATTTAAAAAAATGTCCTAATTGAGAAAAAGTTTCTACACAGCATATCCAAATAGACTTTTGATGACAGCTACAGTTTGTCTTAGGGGAGAGAGCACAAGCTTCGTAAACAAGATAATACCTGCTATTTTCCATTTCATCTACATACTATCTTGAGTTCTTGTCATTGTTAACTTCCCTCATTTATCTTGCTACTAAAATTTAGGAAACATTAAAGATACTTAGCAGAACCCTTAAGAGGACATGATGATACTCATTCTGTTACTTTGAATGTGATTACAGGAAGTTCCATGCATTTATCCCATTACATAAGGTTTAATAGATACAGAGAAAGCATGAGTCAGAAATCATTAGAGAAGGATTTGGAAAATGCCAATCCCCAAGACAGTGTGACCCAGGAGGAAGGAGGGAGGAAGAAGGCAAAATATGGTTCCTTCTCTAATAGATCCTTTCCCAGTGGCACACAATCCCTGGGAAGGAGGTGAACATAAATTCTAAAATAGCAGTCCCTGGGAAGAGGACAAATATTGATTCTTTCCCAGTGAATTCTTTCTCAGTGACAAGAGAATCTGGAGGAAGAAGATAAACAGTGGACCCTCCATCCTTGCCCATTAAAAACCAGGTTCAAATTGTTATAACCTGTTTCCTGAATGCCCAAACTAATACATTCTGTTGAATTGATTAAGTCATCTCTCAGTGTAACCTAAAAAAACCAGACCCCTTCAATAACTGGTGGCCACTTTCTACCCAGAAACTGAGCCCATCCGATGCCTGACTTCACTGCTGAATAAGACAATGCTGACCTATATCTTTGTTCCCATCTATGTCACTTGTGCCTGGTTATTTGTGTTTTCATTATGGTACTGAAACTGTTTTGGTTATTTTTGCTTATACAACTAGCTCCTCCTATATGGTATGGTTACTGGTTCTGCCAGTAATATACTAAGTGACTCTCCAGTACTGACACAGCTTCATTCTGCATGAAGATCAGGCAACAACCAGAAGAACTTGAATGCTGATTTGAAGGAATTATGGTAGCTGTACTTTTGAAATACCTGTGGCACCTGGAATGGACACCCTTCATGTTTTTATGGCAAACATGGCAATATCCACATAATTTAGGAGATTTCTTCCAAATTAGAGTGCTTCTAAACTAGAACAGCTTACTATTTTCAGTGACTTGTAGGGCTTACTGTATGTTAGTAAACTTGGCTATATATATTCTGTTATCCTTTCTTTTTGGATCCAGGCTTTCACAAAGCACTGCCATGATCCCAAAGCACTGCTATGATCTCTGCTGTTACATAATTCTTCATTGCAACCAAAATGTTTTTCCAGACCCTTTGCTATGTTATTCTACTACTTTAGAACACTCTGCAGCAAAAAAAAAAAAATAGGTATTAGCTTCTTAACACCACACTTGTCATAAGTTCCCCCTTATTTAAATACTTACACTAGCTTCCTGTAAGTATTCATTCAAATTCAATCATGCATTAACTCCCATGCCCAGTATCAACTCTGTTATTAGCACAGTATAGAATAATGATGATAAAGAGATGAGGGTGAGTTGTTCCAACTCACACATACGAAAAAAAAAAAAAAAGGAAAGAAAACAAGTAACAAAACAGTAACAAAATAATAATTCTTGTAATCTCATGCTTGCTTCTGAAAGTATTTTGTCAACTGACCTTTAATATAAGTGATCATTTCTAAAAATAATCCACATCAAGTCACTGATAAGTCATTGACATTAGATGTAGATTTATCTTTAAGTATAAATCCTTTTTTCTTCCGAATGCTTCCATTAATGAAGAGTTTGTCCTAGGCAATAGATCATGTATGCATAGTAAACTCCCATAAAGAATCAATTGCTATTAGTTCCACCACTTAAGGTAAGGATTATGCAAGTGTCCTGGACACAATGTTTGAGGACTTGACTTGATTCGTTTATTTTCCATTGGACCATATTCAAAGGGGAGCAGAAGTGAATAGGAATGACTCTAGTTTTTGTCTCTTCATTCTCTCATCAATCTAGGAATCTGCCCTGTGTTTGATGATTATAAATTCTTCCTGCTAATTTATCTCTGCTTTGAGATCTCTTTCTCTGTCTTTCTTAGAGACCTAATTAGCATTTCAATACAATCAAATTTCAACATAAGGTCTGCTTTGCTGAAGTTGCATTGTCAACTTGAGGAGGCCTCAATTTTTATCTCCTGACTGACTTTTGGAATCCATGTCTGTTGCTCTAAGAAAGTTTTCAAGCACATATGAGAACTTTTTCATCTTATTTCAAAACCTTTTTCCATTTATTACAGAAGATCATCTCTGGAGATCAGTGTGACAATCCCAATGTCAAAACCAGTAGAATATCCAGATTTACAGTCTAGCCTAGGGAACAATGGAATGAGATTAGAATGCTTGAGTAGTTTGTAAAATGTAATAGTTTGCATTTTTACTACTACTGTGCTGTATGTATTCTTTTCAAATTTGTTGTCATGTCAGTTTTCTACATCTGAATAGAACATCAACTTTTTAATATAGCAGGTTTCCCATTTTCTTCCCACCATTCTAGCAAGTATTTGTGTACAGTAAACGCTGGAAATAATCATTACAATAATGAAAATGAGAAATAGTTGATCAATTCATTATACATTTATTGATCACTGGCCTTTCTGTGTTTTTTATTTTATATTAGAGATTGAAACCAGAGGTACTTTCCCACCAAGCTACCTTCCCAGCCTCCCCACCTCATTTTTTTCTTTAATTTTAAGACAAAATCTACTAAGTTGCTTAGGTTTTCACTTAGTTGCTGAAGTAGGCCTCAAACTTGTGATCCTCCTACTTCAGCCTCCTGAGCTGCTGGGATTACAGGTGTGTGCCACTGAGCCTGGCACTGACTGGTTTGTTTCTGTGGCTATTAAGGGAAACAAAACATAAAAAATTACTCTGAAGAGTTTATAGCCCCACTAGAATATATATAGAAAAAAAACCCACACAAAACATAGGATTATTTTGTGGGTTTATACCAACTGCTCTGGAAATTTAACAGAGTTTCTAGTATTGAGGGCCATAATAATTTGTACTTTAAGAAGAGATACATGAAAGTATAGGTGACTTATTTAATCTTTAAAAACAGCCTTCCATCAATATGTTACCATTTTATGTTTATTCTTGAAAGTCAACATTCTAATAAAATGTTCTGCTTTCATTGGCATTTGTTCCTTGCTTAGTAATTAGATTCTTTCATCTGTTCATTAAAGTTTGTATTTCCAATATTCTTCTGATACTATTATCTCAAAATACAAACAGTACCCTCCTTATTAAACTAAATATCATCCTATATTCACTAATCCTTGTCATATTCTATGGCAAAGAGTTCATTTGTGGAACTCTCAGACCCTTAGATTTGGCCATACTGTACTCTTCATTCTAATGAATTTTCTTCTCTTGTTATCACCAATGACCCTTTGTGCCCCAGTTTCTTAATTCATTCTCATCTCTTTACCCATAAAGATGACTCTCTAACCACCATCTGAGATTTTCACCTTCTCTGTGGTTCAAGCCATAGTGTTGATTGACTAGAAAGTTCCGATCTTTGTGGCTAACTTCCAAGATTCTCCAGATTTGCTCTATCTTAAACAGACACTATTTAGCATCATTTATCTTAACTGAAGACCTCATACTATTTCCCTCACATTCTATACTCATCTCACATTGTATTGCTATGACATAATAAGAAATATATATATATATATATATATATATATATATATATATATATATATATATATACAGTCTCTGCTGTGCAGTTCCTGGCACAAGAACATTTAAAACCCTGAAATTCCTTGATGATAGGAGTGAAAAGAATATCTTTTGTTATATTCATAATAAGCACTTTCACCATGCTTGAGTTTATACTAATAAGGTAGCTCCTGGCAGACCTCTAGATAGCTCGAAAATGGGATTCCTTTGCTAGAAGAACCACTGTTGTGATTTGAGGGTTGAAATGTTTAGCCTGACCCTAACTTCCAGGGAAGTGAGATTGAGTTCCATCACCAATGGCCTATAATGCAGATGTAAAGGAATCTCTGTGGGAAACACAAAGAGTGGGATTCAGAGAATGACTAGGTGCATAAACACCTCATGGTACTGGGAGGGGGGCATGCCTGGACCCCACTATCACCACCTTACATAGTCCCATGCTTCTCTTCCATCTTATTGTTCCTATCCTATGTACTTTACAATAAACTAGTAAGCATTCTAGTAATGAGCATTCTAGCTAATTACTAAAAATGACAGAGGTATTGTAGAACCTCTAATTCTTGCTTCTCAGCCAGAGATCAAAAGGAAAGCCTGGAATTGGATTATCCTCTGAAATGGAGGCAGTTTAGTGAGACTGAGTCTTCAACTTGTGGGGCCTGAAGCTAGTTCCAGGTAGATATTATCAAAATTTGCACTGAATTGCATGCACACACTTGGTGTCTCCAGAGAATTGTAGAGTGGCTTGATGTGATAAAGATCTACACATTAGTGTTAAGTGTTGTGAGTGTAAGAACTATAGTTTTCTTTTAATTACCAATATACAATTTTACTATACCATGAAGGTTTTTGTGGTACAGGCAAAATAATAGCATTTACACAAGAATTAAGACATTTTGTCTACTTTTAATAAAATTTATTGCTTTTCACCTTACATTAAAGGGATTTCTATCACTCTGGTTTCTATTTTACTTGAATTGTAGCAATGTAGAGTATATAGAGAGCTAGACAGGTATGCATTAAAACCCATAATCTATATTCCCAAATATGAGGCATAGAACATAAAATGTTAATTTTTATTTTTTCTCCACTTATCTCAAGGTTCTCAAATTCAGCTGAGCATCAGCATCATGTGGGTTATTTAAAGAAATTCATCACAGAATTTACCTCCTGGTATTTTAATTTAAATGTTCCAGGATATGGACACAACATGGGAACTTTTACATTTTCCACAATGTTCATAATGCCCGTCCTAGGTTAAGAACAATAATGGAAAATCAAGTGCCATCTCAATGATTTTACAGTAATTTAGTACAATAAATTTCACATAGTCGTTGGTCACTATAGAAAAACTTATGTAGGTAAGCAATAAAACCTGAAATAAACTTGAGAGTTGCTCAGATTTAATTTTAATGATTTTCTAAGCAAACAACAAAAAGATTAATGAAGATCTGAGGAGAAATTTTTGTATATAGGTGTTTTTGAAGTTAAGATGGGGTCTATCTTTTGAAATAACAGCTTTGCCAGGTATCTAAGATCATGTCAAAAGGTTAAATGTTTATCTTTCAGGTTCTTGTAATAACAGAATTATGGTTTAGATGGTCCCCTAAATTTTACTTAATGAAAACTTAATCTTCAAAATTACAGAGTGATGGTTTTTAGAGGTCTTTGGAAAGTAATTACTATCGGATAAGATGATGCGGTGTGGCCTCCATGATGGAATTTGTGACTTTATCAGAAGAAGAAGAGGGATCTGAAATAGCAACCTTGCTCTGTCTCTGGTGTGATGCTCTCTGCCATGGTATGATGCAGAATAACTGCCTACAACAGATGCTTATAAGATGCTGGCACCATGTTCTTAAACTTCTCAGCCTCCAAAACCATTAGATAACTAGAACCTCTTTTTTTTATAAATTAGCTGGCCTCAGGTATTTTGTTATAACAACAGAAAATATACAAAGACAGGCAGGTAAACTTAATTGATCCATTCCAAAGTTTGAGCTTTACTTTTATCAACTAATCTTTTGACTATGAAATCTGTTCATGTTTACAGAATTCTGTCTGTATTTCATTTTATGTACTAGGATATGAAGTTAAATGATGAAGAAAAATCATCTATGCCCTAAAAATGCTTATAATCCGGTAGAGAAGGCAAATAAGTAAAGAAGGAAACTAAGTAAAAAATGAAATATGTTGAATATTATGCATTGAATATGTACAGAGAGCAAGGATATAATCCATAAAAATATAAAAGACATTTTGCTAAAATAAAAGTCTAAAACTATCATTACAATTTTCACTTATTTTTAAACTCAAAGTTTTGCATTTTAATTGCCTACAACTGAATTCTATGAAACAGAAAATTTTTCTTAATCAAGAAATGTAATATTTCCAGTGATTTAGGAATGTTAACATATAGACATAACATGAATGAGAATGGCTGTGAGGTTACATTAAGGAGAAATTTAAGAAAAGATGAAGAAGAGGAATCATGTTTATATTTCATTTTCTAGAAATAGAATAAATGATTTGGGAAGGAATATTGAGATATTTAAATTCTGGCAATAGTTAGATCTTCATTGTTGAAAACATGATAAAGTTGGAAGGACTTTGAGTAAATAATCAACAAAAAACACAAATCATAGGCATGACAACAAAAAGCAATACTGATAAAATTATAGAAATATAAATAATTGACCTGAATAAACCTAAGAAGATTTACAAAATTCCTTGTAAAAAAATAGTTGGAAGGGTATTAGAATGAATTGGACATTACTGCCCATGTGCATATAAAACTGTAAGAGTGGTGTAATTGCACATCATGTACAACCAGAAGAATGAGAAATTATGCTCCATTTATGTATGATGTGTCAAAATGCATTCTACTGACTTGTATAACTAATTAGAACACATAAAAATAGAGAATAAACATAATACTATTCCACTAGCCTTTTACCCCAGGAGAGTACTTATGTTTTTAAATTCTTGGTGCTGGAACAAAATGAATGCATATTCTGTTTGTTGCAGTTAGTATAGTATAAATTCAATCTCAGTCTGGAACAGAAGATTTCAAATTTTGGCCACAAAAACCCTTTATATTCTTAGAATGGTTTAAGTACCTTCAAAAGCATTTGTTATAAACTCTTATGTGTAGTAGTTTTTACTATATTGAAAACTAATATTTTGCCATTTTAATACTTTGAATATATATTTTATCCACACATAATTTAATTGATTTTTTGAAATATATTAAAGTCATGCTTCCAAATGTTGACACATTTCAGTATACAATATCAAAATATTGCATTTGATAATATAATCACTGTGTTTGGCAGAAAAAATTTGAAGCTGTCAAGCTTATAATGATGCAAACAAGTTTTCCAAAATTCTAATTTAACACTTGAAGGATTGAATCTTATCATTGGCAACAAACCCTGTCAGATATTTTCCTTGAAATGACAGACACACTTCACTATTTTTTTCTTAATTTCTTCAACATTACTTTTTGAAAAAAATTCAAATACATTTTAACTGACATAAACAAACATGAAAATTGTACATATTAATAGGGTACCATGTTAGATTTTGATATATGTGTGTTATGTAAAGTGCAAATTAGATTAATATATTCATCTCCTAAATCTTTTATCATTTCTTTTTTATAATATTTTCAATTAGTGAATTGTAATTTTATATAATTCTTCACTTTTATTCAGAAAATATCTGTTCAATACCTCATTTCTGTGTCAGTTTTTCTTTTAGGAAAAATTATATTGAAAGAAAAATGATTATTTGGTTTAAATTTCAAATAATCGCACAAGTGTATTTCTCAACTCAAAAGCTACTACCCTGACTTATGTTAAGTCATAAACAGTTATACAAATCATTGATTTTCTACTATCATTGTGAATACAAAATGACATGAACAAAGCAAATATGTTATTATGATGATGATGATGATAAAAAAAAATTTAACCTAGGCTTCCTGACTGAGTTCCAGAAACTCTCTGTGGTTCATGGACTGCAGTTTGCTTTAGACAGGTCAGGTGTTACAACTGTAATACATAAAGAGAGGAAAAAGTTAACTCTGTGAGTATACACATGTGCACACATGCACAAATATAAACATGTGGTGCACTGATTTGTGTTCACCCAAGTTCATAGATTGAATTCTTAGCTCATTATAAGATGGTACTAGATAATGGAATCTTTAGGAAATTATTATTTTGTAAGGTTTAAGCCTTAATGATGAGCTTATAGCCCTTAAGGGGAGATATGAGACCTTCCCTTTACATTAGGGTGCATAGAGAAAGCAGCCATTTCAAACAAGGAAGAAGGCTTTCACCAGAATCCTAATCTCAGACCTCCCAGTCTCCAGACTATGAAAAATACATGTCTATTGTTTAAGCCATCTAGGTAACAGGATTCTGTTATAGCAACCTGAGCTGACTAATATGACATTCATATCCTCAAAGTGTATTATTCTTATTTATTTATAAATTTGAATATTACTAAAATCAAGGAATTTTCAATATTATTATAAAACATTTCATAGGAAATTATAGAAAATCTCAATCGGCTTATATTCAAACCCTTTTCACAAGTACAAGAGGGAAATTTGTTAGTCTGGATCAGGATATGAAAAACAAAGCAATCTACAGTAATCTGGAAAGAATATCATAGAATTTAGTGCACACCTTAGTGAAAGCAAAATTTACACCATGAAACATAAGCATTTTGTGGGCTAACTGTATAGACTAGGATGGAAACAGGAGAAACTAATAATAAAGATACAAAAATGAATTTTTAATTAATTTATTTATTTTTTATAAATTTTTAAACCAACGAGCTGGATATAAAGTTGAATCTATCAGAAAGCTAATATACAATTTTTTTTCATTTCTAAAATAGTTTTGAGTGTTCACTATATGCCAGGTACCATTAAGGATAACAGGATCACAACTTTAATTAAGACAGACCTGCTTTAGTGTAGTAGGTAGGGGAGGTATTTGATAAGCAGTGTTATAAAATGAGATATGTGGGCTATTGCTAAAGAGAAACCACTGAGTGGGTATTGAAGAGTGGTGAGTTGTAGATTTTAGTTGGTAAAATGTTAGGCTAAGATAAGATTAAAGGACATCAATCAGTAAGGAAATAGTAACACTTCTGATTTAGAGATAAGGAAGACAGAAATGATGATACCCCAAATAAGGAATTACCAGCATTCTGTACATGCAGGCAGGACTATATATAATGGGGACATCATCAAGTCACAAGTTGGATTCCTTAACTGAATATCAAGCTCTCTATCAATGTGCTGACTTTAACTATGCTACTCTATGTTAATTTCCCTTCCCCAGAAAACCATGTTCTTACACATACCTACCTTCTTCAGAGTCTACTCTAAAAATTGATTTCCCATTTCATTCTAATAAAAAATGAATCATATCATCCACCTTATATGCATAGTACTTTGTATCTTTAATTTTGACAGTTTTCATGACATTTTATTTATTTGTGTATGTATCTATCTCCCTAGAGTTTAAAAAGTAAACTTTGATTGTAACAATGCTTCCATTATCAGACTATAAGGCGCATATCTTGGCCTTGTAAACTTGTTTGGATGGTCCACTAATGGCTTTTACACTGGGGATGATACATAATTTGGAAACATAGTTAGTGTACTTCTGAATCCATTTGCAGTCTATACACTACAGCTTCATAGAAACAGATTTTAAACGACTGTTGCAAATCACCAAAATTTTTCAGTAAATGCAAACATTCATTTTTGTCTGAGTTGAAAACATTTCAAAAAATTCAGCACTTTATGTTTATAACAGATGGTTCAATTTAGTTTACAAAGTTCAGTGTACCTGGGGATAATTGGTAGTGAATAGCAAGTTAATGTGACTGAACTGTGATAGAGTATAACATAAATAAAACATACCTGTAAAACTGTTCAAAGCAATAGTTAATTGTTCCACCTGGAATAGCACAAACAATCGGGAGTGTTCTGGTAGTACCATTTGTCTGCTAACTCACTTAACATTGGCTTTTTACAACTTCAGATCATATTTCTGCAAACTAAAACAAGTTCTTGAACTAACTTGATTCTTCTGCAACTTTCTACTTAACAAATTATATAAGCCAATCCACAGTTTAGACAAGTTAAAAGACAGATGCTAAAAGCCAGTTAGCTGAGCTCTCTTATTTCTACCTTCATTATAAGAATTGACATTAGAGATTATAATTTTTTTAATAATTGTAGGTATTCTTATGCTGGACATATATAAAAATATTAAAAAATATTAATATTAAATGAATCATACAGCAAAAGTTGCCTAGAGAAGGATAAGAAGACCAATGCATACCTCTGAAGTTTGAATCATTTAATATGCTTTTTGTGTGCACTAACGAATTTGAAACTTATAACAGTCCTGCCAGGTAGGCAAAGTATTGTCTGTGTTTTATAGATGGAGAGTAAAATCTCCAAGAAGGCATTTTCTTACCTAGATCTTGGTGGCAAACCAAGCTTTAAATTCCACAGATTTTCATTTCAAATCCAAGGTTCTAATCTCCAGACCTCACTAACTTCTCAAAGCAATAAAACTAATTTTAAAGATATGATAAAAGTCACCTTATCTATCTCAAGAGTTTTGACTAACAGAATTAGTAGGATTAGACAGTCCAGGAAAGTGCAATGAAGTTTTAGTGCATAGGAAATAAGAAAATTTATTGGAACCAGCACAATGGTAGAAAGAATAAAGATCAAGTGCTACCCCAAAGCATTATGCTAGATTTATCAGGGCAGTGATTCTGACTTATATATAAGAAATTAACTCTCTTGAGATTCATAGCTAGAATTCATGAACATTTGCCAAATTTGAGATTCTGGTTCTTCTACTTAAAAAAATGTTTGAAGTGTCGTCAAAGGATGCAGTCTGCCATAAAGTGTGAAGAGAACAAGTAGAAACAAGAAATCTAACCTTTCCTGGGTTCCAACTCTGGCTCCTCCTCTTACCAACTGAGTTATTTTGGCCCTAACTATTGCCTCTCAGCTTCCTCAGCTACAGATTTAAAATGGTAATAATACCTAAGACAATTTCTGTGAATATTAAGATATAAATGTTAAGAACAAAGTCTGACCCAGAGCACACAGACAATGACAGCAGTCATAGACCTTACATAAATCAGAGATAGCAGCTACAAGGGGGAAACTAATAGATTTGGGTTGTCGGCATGTAGAGATTTGTTTGTGCAAAAGAAAATGAAGGAAAGAGATGCGTATATAGGTACTGCAGACTGTAGATAATAGTAGGAAGGATGGAATAAGATAATGTTTAGATACTGGAAATTTTGGAAGCAGAGAGAAAAGAATTTTAAGAAAGAAAATTATTGACTTTCATGGATGTAGGAAATTGGGCTACAGTTGAAAATTAGATTAAGGGACAATTATTTTCTTGTAATTTTATAGTGCAATCTGGAAGGAATTCTTTATGATAAAATATACATGTTACACACGTGATAGGTGCATGCAGTGTGCATTCATACACACACATAAACACGCAGAAAGGTTACCAGGCTAAGCTTAGTGGAGAAAGATAAAATGATTCGTTTGATATTATTCTTTGTATACAGATTTCTCAAGGATATGATCCTCCCTACATCTTCTTGAATTTCAATTACTCTGCTTAATTTTTAATTTTAAAGTATATGATTGTCACTACGAACACAGTAAAAATAATAAGATCAGTTCAATTTTGAGAATACGAATCCAAGTATCAAGTTGTAAGATATTTCCAATTTTATTTTAATTTGAAATTCTAAATTAATTAAAGTATTTATTACAGATCCATCTTCAAAAATTGAAACTTCATTCTCTTTTTTATATCAGCCCAGAATACAGCTGATGACTAAAGAAAAATCTTGAAATGTGTTGTACTTTAAAAAAAATGTGCTTGATAATTAATGTGAAGGGTTTGAATCAAAGTCAGTGGCACTTATTCTGTTGTAAAGATTATAATTTCAATTAATTATCACTGCTATTCAGGGGATGATTTTTATAATTGGAAATGGCTACTGTTGGGTCATAATAATGAAGTAAAATCTTTATTCAGATAAAATGCAACTTTGTTCAATTATAATGATCCACATAAACGAGATTTTTCAGCTAACGTGTATTCTCATCACATACAGAATAAAATAAAATTAAGTTTCTACATTTAACAGCTAAACTCTGAATGGCATTCCTTTTCATTCTCTTCCACTTCATTCCTCCTCCTTCTGGATTTCGACCTCTGGGTCCTGGAAACATGTAAGATATATTAAGATCTTTGATCCCATTAGCATGTTTTGCAATTCATTTTTCTGTTCCCATCTAGTTAAAATAGATTAGTACTCATAGATATTAAGTTACAAAACCCAGGTCAGTGCACTAAGATATTGCAAGTCATAGCAGTCATTTAATTCTTGATTTCATTTAAATAGTTATTTAAAGATTGGAGCACAATGACCTTGAGAGGTTAGTCTATTTCGTGCATCTTAGCCAAAATTATTCCTTAAATAGAAGTCTGCCGTTTTTTCACTCTTATGAAATTGTCACAAAAGGACTTTAGAGTATTATTCAAAGTCTTATTCTAATCTATAAAAATGCTCAAATTGCCTTAATCTTAGTGTGTTAGTCAGCTATTCATTACCATAACAAATTCCTGAGGTGGGGGGGACCTAAGAAGAGGAAAGTTTTATCTCTTAATTTCAGTGGTTTCAATCCATGGTTAGCTGGCTCTATTGCCTTGGGCTGAGGTGAGGCAAACATCTTGGTGGAAGGACTTGGCGGAGAAAGCTTCTTAGCTCAGAAAAAAAGGGGGAAATAGAGAGAGAGAGAGAGAGAGAGAGAGAGAGAGAGAGAGAGAGAGAGAGGCAGACAGACAGACACACCAAGGATCCAGGGACAATAAATACCCTTCCAGGGTATGCCCCCGGTGACTTACTTCCCCCAAACATTATCCACCCACCTACAGTTTCCACCACCTTCTAATTGTTCATTCATTCATCTTCCAATGGATTAAACCACTAATGAGGTTACAACCCTTATGGTCCAATCATTTTCCCAATGCCCCACCACTGAACACCACTGCATTGGTACCAAGTCTTCACAAATGAGACCTTGATGATATTCTAGATCAACCATAATAAATTTCTAATTTTGAATTGTTTTCTCTCTGTCCTTAGAAAAAGTAATGGAATGATTTTGCTGACAATAATCTTATATTCTTAAGCTCTTCTTCCAACTATTTCTTACTATATTTCTCCTTTGTCATTCTTCATTCACTAAAAAAGAGTAATGTGTGCAAATATTGTGATAAAATTCAAAAACATCCCAGTGCCAAAGATAAAAGGAGATCTAACAGATGAAAACTATTTTAATCCCCAATTCCATCTGATATTCCAATGGTAGAAAAGTACATGATATTTCTTATAAACTCAAGAGAGTTGAGTTTGTTGGGATAGTGAGAATTAAGATATATATCTCATACAATATATTTGTTTGTTTAATTATTTGACTTCTTTGGTTTTACATTTCTTTCCCTCACTAGCCACTGAAAACTTTCTCTCAATGTTTAATTTTAAATCAAACATTAAAAAACTAATTTTGATGGTCTTAGGATATAGCTCAGTTGGTAGAGTGCTTGCCTTGCATGCACAAGGCCCTAGATTCAATCCCCAACACCACAAATAATAATAATAATAATAATAATATTGTAACAACTAGCATTAGCTTAGAGTTAAGAAAGTCAGACTACTAGAAAAATGATATTTGAGAGTTTTTATATTTAAATATGTACATCTGTGTGTGTGAAAGAGAGCGACTTTACACACTTTTCCTTGCTTTGGTCTTTTAATTTTATTCTTATATTCACTCATACATTCACACTTACTCCTTTCAGTACTACTCCATTCTGTCTAGCCCAGTCTCTACCCAATGTTGTGACTGACTGAGTTCATTGTGATACTCCTATAAATTATGAAATTCATAGTATGGTTTGAATCCTTGCCAGTTGCACTTTTCAATAAAAATACAATAGAACCTTTATACAAGGTTTTGCTTCTCACAGTGTATTGGTTTGGATGTGAGATGCTCCTCAAATGCTCCTGTGTTAATACAGGAATGTTCAGAGGTTAAATCTTGAGAGCTATGAGCTGAGAAACTGTCCTCCATCATGCCCTTCCTCTTGATACTCTGCTTTACCTTAGGTCCAGAACAATGGGATCAGATAGCCACAGACCGAGACCTGTGAAACTGTGAGCCTAAACTTTCCTTCCGCAAGTTATTCCAGGTGGATAATTTGGTCACGATGGCATAAAGATGATTGGCAAACACAGTTTCAATTTCCCATAGTAAACTGCAATCTGAAAGTATTAAATGAAAAATTTCATATATAAACAATTCACAAGTTTAAAATGTTTTTGTTATAGTATACTACTATAATTATTCTATTTTATTATTAGCTAATATTGCTCTTCTACTATGCATAATTTATAAATTGGAATTCATTATAAGGATGTATGCATAGGAAGAAAGCATAGTATATATAAAGTTTGGTATATCCACAGTTTCATGCAACATCTCAGAACATATCCCCTCATACATAAGGGTGAATTACTGCAATATTAGAAACTCAGCATTGGCAATGTCAGAATGGCTGTTTTCCAGTGTCTCTATAATTAAGAATAATGTGACTCAACAGCCTGAGACTATTTAGAAGTTGCTTTCCTCAGTCTTAAACTGAATTAGTAGTAAACTTGTTGAGGAAAAGAAGAGTAAAAATATTAAAAGATACAAAGATCCATAGGTAAATTATTTAGCTCCACTTGACCTGAAATTTGTAGAAATTTCATTATTCATATGGAATTTTCCGCAGAATGAAAGATAGGCCCTATGTACTCCAGCCCTGATTCAGAGAAACTTACAAATTATAATGATGAGCTTTGAACATGGTTACTTAAATATTTCATCAATACCATTCATATAGCTTCATCACTTACATAACAAAGAAAAACAACCCCCCCCCTAAAAAGGCAAGGAACTTAAATCATAATCAGAAGAAATATTACAAAGAATGTCAGACTTTTGTGCCCACCTCTGCCCTTCTTATAACATTATCTCAGATTCTATTTAAATGAAGAGCTTTTACCATTTTGTGCATTTAAAGAGCCCTTTAGAAAAGGAAAATACTGAGCTTTGTTAGACAGCTGAATGGTCTACGCAAAATTTAGAAAAGCCCTTTGTATGTGTAAAATTTTCATAGATTTACCAAGTAGGCCAAGGCCTGATAGGTTATTTTGATAATGGTGTTCTATTTAATTGGTTGGAATAGAAATTAACGATGGTAAGCATTTTAAAGTCATCCTTTCCTACTGCTCAGCACATAGGAAAGTGAGTTTGGTCTGGTTACCAGATATCTGCATAATTAAAAATAATGTAAATTGACAGAGTGAGATATGTAAGTGGTTGCTTTCTTCAAAATTAACTGGAATTGGCAGCAAACTAAAAATAATAGAGTAAAAACATACAAGGACAAATTATTCACCTACTCTATTAATACAGTTACTGGGTAATTATTCAAAATAAGATTTATGGTATTTTATATTACCCTCTTATTTTTCTAAGAAAGTTATTTATTCATTAAAAAAAGAATTTGGGGGGAATACTGATGATTGAACTCAGTGGCACTCAGACACTGAGCCACATCCCCAGCCCTATATCGTATTTTATTTAGAAACAGCACTGAATTGCTTAGCACCTTACTATTGATGAGGCTGGCTTTGAACCCGTGATCCTCCTGCCTCAGCCTCCTGAGCCACTGGGATTATAGGCATGCAACACACCACTTGGCTGTAAAATATTTTAAAGCAAAGAAACTATACATATAAATCAAAGATAAATATTTTAAAGGATGAACATCTATTAAAATTATTATTTATATGAGTAATATAATGTAAAATAAATTTCTGTTTTCATAAAACTTTGTATTTTACAGCAAATAAAACAAAGTACTCAATTTTTATTACTTACTAGAAAAAACAATTATGGATATTGTCTGCATAGCAGGTATTCAATAAATCCTTTAATTTATAAAGTAAGATTTAAGCAAACATTTATTTTTATATAGAATTTAAAAAATATTTATATCAACATATATACCCTTAAAATAATTTATGGATACTTTTTAAAACCTTAATATATGCTCCCTTTTAAACTTAATCTTAGAAATCTATTTAATGAAAGAAATGCCAGTTTTTAAAGTTTTTTTTTTTAATTTGATTGGATACGAGATGATAGCATTCTGATTTCCTTAATGTAAATAATGATAACATGCATAAAATTTCTTAAAGAGTAATCATGCAGCCTCATAAACACCTTTATTAAAATAAAATTTATCCATCAAATAAAATAAAACCTAAATTGCTTAGAAAACTCTAGATTTAAAGTAAACTGGCAATAAGATCATATGTGAATTTCATATATAGTTTCCTGCCACTGTAACTGTGGAAAACTAATTCAAATATCTTGAGGGAAGTCATTACTTTGTTGTGATAAAAATTGTGAGCAAGGTGCTAGGGATATAGCTCAAAGGTAGACCACTTGCCTGTCATGTATGAGTCCCTGGGTTTGATCTCTAACAGCACAAAACCATTCAAATGGTGAGTGACTGTATGCAAGATCCTTAGTGGAAATCTGGTATATTGCTATATGTTCTTTCAAGTTCCTTTAGCTGCAAAACTGAAGTTATATTGAATTATAAGTTCTAATCAGAATATTCATGTGTCACAAGGAAAATGTATTTTTTAATTAAGAGAAATATTCAGGAAATAAAGGGAAATAGAAAATAAAAGCATGAAAATGTCTTTCTGAATTCTTCAACAATATGACTATTTAACTTAAAATTATAATAGTATGGATCTGAAGTGTTTGTTAAGTCTGTAAACTGTTTTTCCGTTGCCAAGCTGATCAACCAATTAAGTAACATCCCTGTATTATCTGCACATGATATGAAAAGCCTTATAGTCGAACTGAAATTCTCCCATTGGAGATAAAGAAGGAAGGCGCACTGGGCAGAGGTAGCAATGTAAAGAAAAAGCAGTTAGATCACCCAGGGGAAGATCTGCAAGGGAAGCCTCAGGAGGAAGCTGCTGCCTCAGAACCTAAACCTGGAGCTCAAGATGGCCCTGACCACTGAGTGTCCAGTGTTATTGCCCACTGCTCATTGGAAGCCAAACAAGAGAAACAGAGGATGCCCTATTTACATTGTTTCTCTTTTTAAATTGCTGCTTCTAATACTGAACTTTTAGATAACATTAATATTTAGAAAGTTGTCAAATATATTACTAGTCTTACTCATGGCCACTAGAAGTCTGACACAGGAAAAATGTCCCTTATAAGAGACTGATTTGGACACTCTTTTCATCAGCCCTGATTGCTGTCACCAATATACCTTACAAGAACAACTTAGTGAAGGAAAAGTTTATTTTGGTTTATGGTTTCAGAGGTTCAGTTCATGATTGGTAGAATCCATAGTTCTGGGCCAGAAGTAAGGAGAACCTCACCACCAAAAGGTGTGGCAGAGTGTCAGTACCTGCCACATAGGAGTTGAGCACCCCCTAGCTTTCAGCAATGGAAATGTGGAGACCGGCTTCCCTGACTGGGAAGCAGGTGGATCCCCATCTCGGCTCAGCAGAGGAGCAAAGCTTTGGGAGTGGGCATTGCCCAATGAGAGTGGACTGCCCCTTGTAACATTACCCCTCTGCCTAATATGGATAAAATGTTTTTTTTTTCAAACAGCCTCCCCCAATAAAACCAGGGTTCAAGGTGTGTTCTTTCTCTTTTCAATGGAACCCTAAGTTCGCAAAGCCATCCCCAAATTTTGAAAAAATACATTTGTGTGCTTGAATGCTTTCTCTGCCATTTTCTTAAATTATTGAAGCAGTCAGATTTTGTAAACCCAGGGTAGGTCGCCAGCTGGGTTGGGTGGCAATAGCAGAACAAAGCAGCTCAGAACATGTTTTAGAAAGCAAAAAGAGAGTTCAGTTTACCAAGGACAAATATAAATCCCCAAAGTATGCCTCCAATGACCTAATTCCTCCAGCCACACCCTACATGCCTACAGTTAGCACATCAGTTTAACCCATATCAGTGGATTAATCCCACTGATTAGGTTATAGCTCTCATAATCTAGCATTTCACTTCTGAAAATTCTTGTACTGCCTCACACATGAGCTTTTGAGAACACCTCATACCTAAACTATAACAGACACTGGAGCCCAAGTCAGTAATGCAAGAGAGACTATTAGCACCCAAGATAGTTGGGTTCTGGCAGACAATGGGGGACCAGGTCATAGAAGCAACAAAATAAGCACAAACAGCAAATAAAATGAACTCCAGAAACTCTGATCTCCAGATATGGCAAACGTTTGTGCGCGACTGAACATGTTACCTCTGAAGCCTCCCCAGAAGAATCATGTGTTGTAAGAGATGACAGATTTGTTAAGCTATGGAGGCTGCACGTCAACCTTGCACAACCAAAAACTTAAGTGCTGTTTAAGCAGGGTCACTTGGATATAGCTTAATAGCTTAATTTTCATTAATCCAAGTGACTATCAATTCAATTCAGAATGCTTTCCTCTTAGAGCAGATAATCTTCAAGAGTTTCTTGCTTTCCTTTTTGCCTGAATTTTGCTCTACTTACTTGTCCCAGGCATTCCTTGATCATTTTGTGCAAATTTTTCATTCATTTGCCTTTCTACATCATGAGTTTCAAATTTTAATCATGCTCATTATTTTTAAGTTAAAAAGACGTCAAAATTAGTATGAAATTCTTTACATCATTAAAACAATGTTTTTGTTTGTTTTGCAATATCCGTTGCTTTTGAAATATAAATAACTTTAACAAGGGGAAGAGTTTTAACTAATTAAGACTTTCTTATCTTTGTGGATGATTTCAGGGGATTCTATTAACCTCAAGCTTGAGGGAAAATGCTGAAAGTCTGTGTTAGGCTCAAGCTGGCTGGACCTGTTTTCCTCTTCCTGTGCTAATTCCTGTAACACCAGCCATGTCTGTGTCAGCAATTTAGTGACCTGTAGACAAGAGAGAGATTTCAAGAATTATAACACTCTACATTTTGGTATGTAATCTAAAAATGTGTATTTTCTGTATGACACTTCAGAGTATATGAATGGCAATTATTTTTTTATATTACTGGAAGGTGCTTTTTTTAACACTGAAAGTCATGTTTGATGATAAAAAAAGAAACTGCTTCCTAAGTATGGAAGAATAGCCAGATGGTAAATGACATAGTGTTTTAGCCGTGACTGGAGGCCAATAAAATACACTTGGAGTAGTCTAAATCTGAAGGAGGCAGAGTAGAAGGCAGATTGCCAGAGTAAGCAGCAGAGAACTTTCCAGCAAGAACAGCTCATCTATGAAGGACGTTTTGATCAGAAATATCGAACAATGCTTTAAATATTAGAATTGTTCTGAACATAAAGATCAATGCATCAAAAACTGAATTGCCTAAAATGACTTTTAAAGCATTTAGATGTAGTTTTCATATTGCAGATGATTCATTGGTTTCACATGACAATGTAAACCTTCCCTAAGGGGAATTCAGTTTTGTGTTTTTAGTATCAAGCTTTTTAATTTCTGGTCTGCATTTAAAAAAAAATAATAGGGGATACTTTTATTTTCATGGTGCTGTGGGAATAATTTCCTGTCATTTATTAGCTATGTAAACTTTTCAAAAGATGAAAATTTTTATTATAGTTCCATAATGTCTTTAAATTTGTTTCTTTATAGAAGGACATAAGGGCAGCCATGGTTCCTATAACATAGTTGGTGCTTATGAAATGTTACTTCCCTTGCCTCTTTATATCCTTCTCATAAATTTAAGTGTAAAATACTAAGATTTCTTGTACAAAGTATTTTTTTTTTACTTTTTGCAACATTTTATTATTAAGATTTGTACCTTCAGAAATGTTAAAAGAATAAGTTAGGGGAAATATATAAATCTACTAATATTTGACTATTTTTTTCATCTTGTTACTTTTTAACTTATTTTTAATAAAAATTTGACTATTTTTACAAAGACAATATTAAATGAGATGACAGATATGAATGAATTTGTGTTTATATACAAAATATATATATGTATACACATTCAGACACACACTATGTGCACATATAAACACGAATCACAATATTTCTGTTTGTTTTCAAAGATAAATAGCTCTTCATTGTACTATATATCATTCAACCAATTGCTGGGGTGAAAATTATTCCAGTATTTGCTATTATGAAGAACTTAACAATGAATTGACTTTATAAGTTGATGAAATTCAGATTTTGGAACCAGGACTGTTGAGTGAAACTGTAAATGCATTTATGCTTGTGTTGTGTTATATATGCCTAAATTCTTTAATAGAGGTGTTACCATTTTAAAATCCCAGCAATATAAGAGTGCCTGCTTCCTTGTGGGGCCACACACTGTTGTCAATCTATCCATACCATATTAGGTTGGAAAGAATATCACAAGCATCACAGTGTAATTTTGCTTTGTTTTTTATTATTATTTAAGAGAAATTTTGTGTTTTCGTTTGGCAAATGGAATGGATTGGTTGTATATGGTACATTTGTACATACTATTGAAGAACTTTTAAAAATATTTTTAAAAGTTTAGAACTTTTTTAGATATTGTGAATATAGAAATATAATTCACGTTTTTTGGTGCATTATAATTATACATAACAGTGGGATTCATAATGTCATATTCATACCCAACAAGTTAATCCATCTCATTGCCCAGTATCTTCCTTTTTCCCTCCCTTTCTCTCTCCTTCTGATCTGCTTGCTCTTCTCTACTGATCTTCTTTCTATAATTGTAGTAATAGTAGTACATTATAATGATATAAAAACAGGATTAATGGTGGTGTATTTGCACATGGACAGAACATAATTTGGTGGATTTTCTTCCTTAGTACATTCTCAGCCCCTCCCATCCTTCCCGCATCTCAACCCCCTTCTTGTACTTTATTGTTGAAGCCAGAATAAGACAGGCAGATAGTCAAGGGTCAGATCCAGAGAATGGAGGAATTGAAATGTTAATTCCTTCAAAGCCCTTCCTCCACCCTTATCAAGGTAACCCGCCCCTGCTCCAACCTGTTTCTAAGGTAACCTGTCTCAGGGATTGTCCCTCCCTACAAGAAGTTGTCAAATTATACCCTCTTCCTGCCCTGATCACTCCAACTGGGCTCTTCTAGTTCATCTGCTTCTCACCTTTTGGCCATCCCATCTCCTGGGCATCTTCTGGACCTAGTCATGTGTACATGAAGGAGAGAGATAAGGGGAAGAGAGCAGGAGAACAAAGAAAGCCTAAGACCTATAAAAAGGGCAGAACACCCTCACTTCTTGGGATACCAGGATACCAGCTATGGCCCCCTTCTCCCTCCCAGGAGAAGTCTTTTAAATAAACCCTGCTTACGTAAATTTCTGCGTGCTTCTCTAATGTTCAAACTTCAACATGTGAGGCAGCAGAACTGGCCACGAATAACTGGCAGTATCGTTAATCTCCCTTCTATTTTCATGAGTTCTCTTTCTGTCATTTATTATTTTAACCTTACATAGGAAGTTTGGTTTTTTTAGGGCTCTTTTTGTTGGTGGTGGTGGTCATATGGATAATTTTTCTTTATTGCTTACCTAGGTAATAAAGGAAATTATTCATGTTTATTCAAGGTTTGTGTGGTTTCATTTTTTTTTTTTATATTTTGATGCTGTCTATGTTGAGTCTATTCTTTGGTTTTAGTTTTTTAATTACAAAAACAATTTGATCTTTTTCCAAGTAGCTATCCAGGTTATTGACAACCATTAATTAAAAACACATAGTTTATCTACTATCTTGAATGTTGCCTTTCACATATATAAAATTTCCATTTAAGTTTCTTCTGTGTCTGAACCTTCTTTTTTGTTCCAAAGGCATGTCTTTACATACATGTGCCTATACCATACTGTTTTTGGTTTTTAAATTGAGTCTTTGAATCATATTTGGAATCTATTATTGCTATTGATAGGGTTCCCTCGTTGCTCTCTCTCCAACCCCCAGGTTCTCTCCTATGCTGTATAAGCATGGTAATTTTTCAAAATTACTTTGTCAGTTTGTGCAGTTAAAAAATTATAGATGTCCATAAATATGATATATGTAAAAATGTATATAAATGTAAATATGATACACACACACATATATACCTCATATATATCTCAGAAGTATATCCTTTTTTGTTCAGCTTAGTTGTCTTTTAGTTTTCCAGTTTTCTAATTTTTGTTTTGGATAAATCTTGTCACATAACTGATTCCATGGGAATGTCCCTTGATTGAAATCCTGGGCTCATGATTTATTTGTTTTTAAATTGTGCTTGAGAAATTGTGGAAAAGCCACTTTGCTTTTCTTTCTAACATGGTCCATTTTATTAATGTTAAAAGTCTAGTAATTTTAGAGGTGGTTTACTGTTTCAGGATATTTTTGCTATGCAATGACTCAAAATGTAAATTGTGTCATTTATTTCCATAAAGCTTTTGTGTATACCAGCTTTGAATATTAACATCTGCTCCATTATTTTTGCTTGTTCAAGTACTCAAATTATATGTTCTTTCCTGTTATCTACATCAATTTCTTTGATCTTTTAACTTTTTACTTATTTCATTTTGTTCTTGATGTTTTCATGTGTTTTTTTAAAGGCATTCATTATATTTTTAGTCAAATTGTTTTTGTTTTTGTTTTGTCTTGGCACCTTATGGTTTTATTTTCCTTTCTACTGTAATTTTTCTTTAGTTCCACTTCTTTTTTAAAATAATTTATTTTTTCACAATATCTTTATTCTATTTATTTCTTTTATGTGATACTGAGGATCAGACCCAGGGCTTCATATATGCTAGGAAAGTGCTCTACCATTGAGCTATAGACCCAGTCTTTTACTTCCATTATTGACTTTCATTTCACATTTTCTCATTTTATTTTTACACTTAGGTCTTAAAATTTTTATTTAATTTTTGTATCTATCAGTGTTCCATTAAAGATATTTAATTCTATTCTTCTTTTCATTGTATCTGTTTGCTATTTTCTGTTCATTTTTAAGTGTCTCTGTACCATTTCATGTAGATGCAGGAAAGGGCTTTTGTTGCTGCAGAGGTCATTACTGTTGTCCGATTCAGATAACCTGGGACATGCTGTGCTGACTGCATGTGTCATTCCCTAGATGCTGTGGCTGCCAATGCCTCACACCTTCCAGCTTCTCCAGAGATTCATCCTTGCACAACTGGAACTGAATCACTTAGATATGCCTGGGCAGTTTAATTTCTCCCATGACAACTCAATGATTGATCTCAATAGACACAAAACCTGGCTCTCTTGCCTGGTGCTGCAAGGGGTGTCCATATTAAATTTCTACTTCAGAGTATCCTGTAGGTTGAGTCAGTATTTCACCTGAAGCCACAGGCTTGCTAAGCATCTTCCCACTTTCTGTCATTCTCTCTCTCTCTCTCTCTCTCTCTCTCTCTCTCTCTCTCTCTCTCTAAAACATTTTCCTCTCAGTTTGTTCTGAGTTTATCCACTTCACATCTCACTTACACAAAACAGACATTTTGATCTTGTCAGCAAATCCAACCTGGCATAGTCATTTACTAGCTGTTATTGTTTTATTAAAGAAGATTGTGTTGGCGGGACTGATGTGTCTTCTGACTTTGTGATTTAATTTACTTTCTTCAGAGCTCTTATTTTCTATTTTTTAATGCCTTTTTCTTTACATATGCAAGGGCCCCTTCTCTAGTGATCTTACATAATCCAAACAGCATACCCACCCCTGTCAAGGTCTTCTTTGCCTCTGTATTCTCCAGAAGTTGTGTCCTTGGTCTAGCAGATCTCAATCCTATTCTTCTTATTTCCTATTTTTTTATAAGAGTTTTTCATTCTGGTACTGATTCATTAATATACCCTTAGGGCATTTTTTTTAATCACCAAGTCCCCATCTTACACTCTACTTATTATGGGTTTTGGAGCTGATTCTGTTGGATTTGAATACTTATTTTTTCCTACCTATATGATATCAAATTATTCGGAGCATTTCAGTCTTTTTTGCTTATTTTCTGTGATTTTGAAAAGAATATATGGAGAAGCTGGGATTGTGGCTAGGCAATAGAGCGCTCACCTTGTGCATGGGAGGCACTGGGTTCAATCCTCAGCACCACATAAAAAAAAAATAAACAGAATGAAGGTATTGTGTCCAACTACAACTAAAAAAATAAATATTTTTAAAAAAGTATATGGAAGGTTTGGATTCATTTTTTATGTAATTTCTTTATTATAAAGGCCAGTTTCAAAAATCACATATCCGAATAGCGAATTCAGGTTGAAGCATTAGTGTGTGTGTGTGTGTGTGTGTGTGTGTGTGTGTGTGTATGTGTGTGTGTGTGTGTGTGTGTGTGTGTGTGTGTGTGATATGCAGGGAATCATATCTGCTGGGAAAGCACTCTCCATTGAGCTACACCACTAGCCAAATTGAAATCTTCAAATTTCTTCTCTATGACTTCTATAAACAGATTTATATCTACAAGAAGATCACAAGACTCAGGCAATTTGAAACAAAGTACACATGTCCTTTTGCATCCATAGAACAAGCAAGATTTTCTCCACCATAAAGAACTTTCTTAGGATGAAGCAATTTTAAGGATTTTTTTTTTCTGCAGGAAATTAAATCCTCCTATTAGAATTTATTAATCTAAAAAAAAAAGGTTAAAATTTCTGCCTTGTAATATAGCTATTTATCTTGTTAATTTATTAGATTTCATATTCTTATTTAAATTTAAAGTAAATCATATGATTATATTAAATTCAACTTCCCTGATATGACTTTGCTCAAATAAAATTACATATCAAATTTTAAATCAGGCAACTTTCACATATGGTTAATAAACAAAGCACATCACCTAAATAAGTGAGTTTTAGAGCTAATCAAAAGATTTAAATTTATTTTTATCTACAGCTTTCTGTTTTCATTGACTAAATTTTTATTTTAAAAAAGATACAGTGTCATTGTTATGAGAAGCAAAAAAAGGAAAAAATATTTTCATATCATTATTGTAAAAGTACTGCATTTGGGTTTCTTTCTTTTTTTCTTTTTTTTTTTTCCCAGGGGCACTTACTGAACCCAGGGGCACTTACTCACTGAGCTACAGACCCAGTCCATATATATATAATTATATGTAAATAATTTAAAGGCAGGGTCTCACTAAGTTTCTCAGGGGCCTCACTAAGTTGCTGTCTCTGGTTTTGAACTTTTGAACTTGTTGTTCCAGCTTCCCAAGCTGCTGGGATTACACATCCAGCAAAAGCATATTGCATTTTTATATAATTGAACCTTAAGATTTTTAAAAATATGAGATTCAGTTTTATCGTTCATGTTTATTAATATATCATGTTTTATTATTCTGAAAGCAATAGCTTCCTTTATAGAGTATAAACTATATATTCACTTATATATCTCTAGGTCCTATAAGAGTACATAGGATAGATTAAGCATTTAAAATATGTTTATTAGAATCATGAAATAGTGCCTGTTCAATTTTAAGACCACATTTTACCTCTACATGAACTCTACTCCCTATTCCCACCTCCTCTTTATGCAGTTAACTTCTCCTAGTTCTTTGTTTCTCTCTTTAAGCAACATGTTTGCAGAGTTGCTTTCTCTGATCTTGCTTACTAAGACAACTCATTCTGGCTCTCAGAGCACCTTGAAACTCTTATCAAGAATATTTGTTCATATTTGAAATTGTGCATGTTTTCATCAATATTTCATTGATACACTTTTCTTCCTGCTGTTTTCCTAGGACTTCTATGGGCTTAGAACAATTAAAATTTATTCTTTCATAGTTGAAGGCTCCAGAAATCTGCCACGTAAATGTTGCCTCTGTTGGTTTCTTCCATCAAGTCCAAGGAACCATCTTTTCTTGACTTCGGTGATTTCCGCAACCCTTAGCACTCTTCTTGGTACTGCAGCTTCATTCCAAATATCTGCAGACATCTAATTTCCAAAGAATGTCAAATTTTGAAGTTCTGAGTGGACAGAACTTTAGGCAAAACATCATTCAACCTGGTAGACTTTGTCACTGCATTTAATATTATACAAAGACAGAATAGATTGTTGGTCACTGTTGTCTTCCTATCACTCATGGATTTAAATACTCAAAAATGTATGGTATTGATTAACATACACAATTTGACTAGATCACAAATATTTTGTGGTACTTGTGGCATTCATAAATAGGAGGAATGTTCATTTTCCAGTTCAGTAGTTTCTTAATTTTGAAAATTACTAAACAATTTATTTTAATTCCCTGTTACTTTGCAAATGGTACTATAAATGGGAAGATGGGAAACAGTGTGCTACTGTTTCAGTGGGAAAGGTAATGTGTGTAAAAAGTCCCTAAGAGTCACAATTCCCTAAACTAAAAATTCTAACTATTTGGAAAGATCATTCAAATTACTGTCAATGAAGTAGAGAGTGTAGGAATTTCAGAGAACAGAACTGTTCTTTTATTCTGCTTATGCCTCTTGATACTTTAATAGCTCTGTTATCATCACATTACCAGTGACACTGCCCAGTGGGGGCAAATGTCTAGTCAAGGACTGGGATTATTACAGTAAACACTTGAGATTAAATGAAACCACTTCACATTATTTTGAGGACTCTTGCACAGTCACAAAATTTTTTTCCTAGTGTATCCAAGGAATTTAATAAAAATCCTGTTTCTTTGCCATTTCTTCAGTGTCAATTAATACCTATCTCTCCAAGTGAAGAAAACTAAGACTGTTTTCAAAAGACTTCAAAGAAGAAACTGTTGGTAATTGTTTTGGTTCAATGATTAAATTCTATTTAAATCCAATCTGTGACTGCTAAGATCTCAGAAGACATTTTAGGAAAACAATTCTTTTCAAAGAGGTCAATAAATTTCATTAGATTTAAAAGTAAGTGGGAAATTCTGGATTTAAAGAAAAAAATCACATTTCTTTGTATCTGCCTAGTGTTTTAATAAGCAATTGTTCTAAGAAAGACTGGGACACATAACAGAAACCTATTGATAGCAGATATGTTATATTTACTATTCTTATGATTGTCACAATTCCTGAATGTAAGAATAGAAAATAGTTTTATTTGCCAGAAAAAAAATTGTGTGAATGTCTAAAAGGGAGAAAAAAATCTTTTTTAACTGGTTCTGATATTGTATAGTCAATTGAGCATTAAACTGTGAGAAATATATCAATATAGTCTTATGGGTGAAAGCATATTTTTGTTCCAAAAAAAAAATAAAGTCAATTTTCTTTGGTCCTGAATTCTACTATAAGTACTATAAGTTCTGTTAATTACAGAAGAAAACAAAATATCATGTTAAAAAAACCCTGGTTTGTGACAGTGGTGGTGACAGTTCTGAAATGGTGAACTTTATTCTTAAATTCCTTTAAATTGTAAAGAAGTAGGGCAGGTATTTGTTAAAGCCAATTTGACAGTGTATCATAAAACATAAGAAAGGTTTAAAAACAGAAGAGACTTTTAGTACATTAATGAGGCCGTGTAGCCTTTTTGTGGATATTCACATTGCAGATCTATTCCAGAGACCCAGGGCCAATACCTGCAGTGGTGCGACAGGCCCTTGCCTCACCAATCACCATGTTTCCTTTCTCATCCTAGTGACACGCATGCCTGTAGATCAGCTTGCCTTCGCCTCTCCTTTCTCTAGGTCTCTTCCTGTTCATTCTGTAGTTTCTGCTTCTCTGATCCCAAGGTTGTTCCCATGTACCTCCTGTGTGCTGATGGATCAGGCCAGGACCCCTGCTCAGGAGACATCAGCAAACCTCCACAAAGCAAGGATTCCTGGAGGACAATAATAGATGACTGAAAGATAGATCAAGACCTATTTTCAATAAATAAAGGAAGTGATGGATAGAGTTAAAATATATGAGGGGCTTCTGAAAAACAAGAAAGACAAAAAGAAGACAATGTGAAAGAATAAATGAATATCAGATACACAATTTATTAAAGAAGAAACACAAATCACCCAACTTTCTTGTAATTGGATAAAAGAAAACTCAAATAACTAGATAGAATCTCTTACCTAACAGTTTGCAAAAAGATAAAAAGTAAAACTGATGATACCAATTATTGGTCAGAATGTGAGAAAATAAGACTTCTACACTGCTAGCAGGAGTATGATAGAACAAAGCCATTATATAGTGAAACTTTACAGTATTTAGTAAAATCAAGTATCATGTATGACAATTGTTGTCACCTACTAATACTACAGGTATGGGTGCCAGGGAAAATTTTACCTTGGTCTACAGGGGAACTCATATGAAGCTGCCCAACATCATGGCATTCCAGTTTTTGAGAATTAAAATCATTTAGATATCATCAATATGAAAGTTCATAAGCAAAATTTGGTGTCTATACAAAATTAAGTAGAACACAAGAGTATGATTTAAAACATTCAAATATAAAATGGGATTGATTAAATAATTTCTTTCAGTTACTATTATTTCCTCCAAAGCCAATTAATGTTTAAAGTATTATTTTATGTTATAAGGAACACATGTTGATATTAAAAAGAAAACATTAAAAAATTTATCTTTTACTATTGGGGCAAGCATCCTCCAATATTATAAAATTCAATATCTGGACATATTTAATTAAAAATTTGAAGGGTGTATAAAATTTATTTTTTATTAAATCTTAAAAATTTCCATAAGTATACAACTCATTATGATGAATGGCTAGCCTGCTGTACCAAAAGACAAATTTAAAAATAGAACATATTTTTTCATTTTAGTTCTATTTTTAAAAGTACATTAGGATGTTGCTATAACTTATCTGAAATACAAAATATTTAGGTGGCTTTTCTCAAATTCATGTGTGTTACTCACTGGACCAAAATCCTGAGTCAGGTATTCCTTAGAGCATGTAGGCTCAATAATGAAAAAGCTGTATAGAGTTGTTTAATTCTTGTCTACAATTTGACCAATTTCATACAACTCCATTGTAGAGAATTATCTATCCACATTTGCTCAATAGTTCATTCTTCTTTCTTACTAGTCTGAGGAAGCTATTCAACATATGGAAAGAATATGCCATGTTCTACTTTAGGTACCCTGGTCTGGCATAAGACTAGGGAAACATTTCACAATAGCTAATTATTTCTTCTTTCACGATGCATCTCCTGACCTGCTTATGCTTTAGAACACCATCCCAATCACCTGCCTTGTTTAATCTCTTCACTTGGATTCTTTGATTCAGCCGTCTTCTGGGTTGATTTTTTTTTTTAACTTTATACCTGAGAAGGCAGTGGGAAAACCTTAAGTAGAATGGCTTACAACATACAAATCATTATTTCCACTTAGGTATAAGTCCCAAGAACAGAACTGGATATAAATAATAGGATAAGTTCAAGATAGTGGATGAACCTTATTTTCAGAGAGTTTGATGACTGTTGAAAGGTAGTCACTGAGGAGTTGCCCTCTGAAAATCCCAGTAGAGGTGACTATGTCCCTTGAGTTGAAGGACCATGATAAAGGATGGAGAATTGTAAAAGTGAACAATATATAAAGACCCAGGTCAATAATCTAGATGTCTCTTTTAAAAGGTCTGAGAAAGAGGGTTAGAGATTAGTGAAGTAGTCTTCTTCAGAAGAGCTGAAAGATTATGGAAAGTTAAGAATCTTAGAATAGGACTGCCCAAAGCAAGAAAGGACAATAATCTATGGGCATGTATTTCAGGTAAATATTCCTCCATTTTAGGACTGACTGTAATCACTGAAAATTAACTTTTTAGTTGAGTAAGATGCATGAACTATAGAATACATAATATTGCTGAATTTACTTCATTATTGAATGTATGAAAAATTGGATTAAACTTGGAAAGAAAATATACAACTAGAACTGGTGAATTACTTGATATTAGTGACTAGAAATGAATCAATAAAGAAGTAGAAAAATTTAAGAAACTAATAATATGGTGGTGTCCTTGAAGTTTAGGTTGAAATTTTCCTTTATAGTCTAAATCAAATGCATGTTTATTTACAAAGTGCTGATTACCTTGAATTTATAGTCACTTATGTAGACCACTAATCAGTCAAAGCTTCAAGATGAATACTGATAAGACATACAAGAAAATGACTTCCAGATACATTTGCATTTTAATAAAAGAAATCTTCAGTACCATGGAAAATCAATCTTTAATGTTATAACTAACAGAAAATGATGAAGATATTCATGGGCAGGAAGTCTTTATCAAGGAATATAATATATATTTCACTTCTTGACTTCTAAGTTTCTTTCATCATACAGTTCAGATTACCAATTTGTAGTCCTAATTTTAAAGTTGGTTTATTATATATCTTAACAGATGAATAATAAAAAAAATCAAGGCCTTCCTCAATATTCAGTTATTTAATGAATAACACATTTTTTATTTTTGTTATGAGGGAACCCAAGGATGCCTAATCACTGAGCCACATCCCCAGCCCTTTTTATTTTTTTATTATAAGACAGGGTTTCCCTAAATTGCTGAGGCTGATTTGAATTTATGATACTCTTGCCTCAGCCTCCCAAGCCACTGGGATTATAGGTAGGTAGCATCATGCCCAGCTACAAAATTTAATACTAAAATCTTATCACAATTTGAAGCAGAGCCTAGCTAAATATGCTATGTATGCCTCAATTGTTGTTATTTTTATTGACTTCTGCCATATTTAAATTGCTTCAACAATTTTTAACCAATGATTAAAATTTTTAAAATAATATTTCTATGTTGTCCTGTATTGCAAGTTTATATAAGCTTCTATACCAGCCAGAACATGAATATTTTACATATTAAAAGTGTACACAAGTTTTCTATACTTTAATAAGTGTTGTGTTATTAAGTCAGTTCTCTCAAGAAGTAAAAACTTCTGATTTGTGGAATTTTCAATTTCAGAGTCATAAATATCTACACCATGGCACACTTCAAGTGACTAACCTTACTTCCTTCCCTTGAATGTGGAGTTTGTCAATAATGCAGACTCAGTTCCTGGAAAACTCATAGAATCTGGCTCCAGCACACCACTATTCATTGAACTAATATATACTGAGAGCTCCTTACGTGCTAAGAATCATGCTTTTCAAGTATAATGGGTCTGATAAATAGCCAAGTAGCCTGACTTATATACTAATGAGTTTAAATCCCAAGGAAAAATATCCTTCAGGAAAAGTCCACATTAACAGAATAAGGAAAGAATCGGAGACACCACAGTATCATAACTACTAACAAGATCTTCAGATCTCAGCTGTCACTATTTGAAGATTGTTTATATTTAGAACTGTATGAGCTTGATCAAAGTATTTGTGATGAGGATATTTGTAGCTTCTATGTCACAGGATTCCTGTGTGGATATAATGTGTCTATATATTTAAAGAACCTGGTAAGAAATCACAAGTATTAGCCAATATTACCTTAGCTTGCCCTTGCAATTGGGAAGACCTCTAGGAGTCACACTAAATGTTTTAACTATGTGTACTCATGGGTTAAAAAGGGGAGGGTCTGTCAAGGGAAGTCCTTTTTCTGAGACATGGGTAAACAAATAGTTTAGAACAACATTTACTCAGAAATATTATAGATTCTGAAATAAAGACACTGAATGATGGAGATGTTAGCAAGAGGAAGGTTTGTTTGTTTTTCATCAAATAGAGTTTGTACAGGCCAAGAAAGGTACAATGGTATTCCAAATGCTTTGTATTCCTGGCATGTGTCTTATTTGCTCTTGTGTACCTGGTCTAAGGTGAATCACAACCAAATCCAGAACAGCTCCAAAAGTCAAGGGAAGGATAAAAACATGGTAGGATTGAGAAGGTGCAAGAATTAGTTCCATTCATATCTCAGTGAATGGATCTAATTAGTTTCATATTACTTATATGGACACATTGATGGCTATGAAGTTATCCGAGACACATAGGGTTTATTCTAGGACAGTAATTTTTTCAGTGAAAATGCAAGGGTTCTGTTAACATAGAAAGTAAAGGAGAAAGGATATTAGGGTAGAAGTGGCAGTTTTTGGCAGAAGTGCTAAGCATCCATGATGACAACTTCTTGCTCATGAACAAAAGTGTCTGGTGGAGCTCATGAAAGGTAGAAGAGTGTGTGATTCCCTGGAGTAAGTACCAGCATTTACCTGTAGCCTTATTTCTGTCATTTTATTTTCAGTTGACCTTCAGAACTGTGGTAATCCCTAATTGTACTGTTTCAGATACTGTAATTATTTTGCCTTGATTGCTATTCTAACATCAAATGCAATTTATACATCCTGGGTTGATAATGTAGGTAAATCCATTTAGGTGAAGTGGGAGCTCTCAATCCTCAGAAAGTAATGAACCTTATTGGAGGCATAATCCAGTGGCTCAGGCATGTTAGTAATCAGCAGATGTTATTTTTGGCTGGAAGATTGATGGCCCTCTTTCATTCTCCTCATTATGATATTCAAATTATGCCAGAAGATCATTACCTCCAAGAAGATATCACAGATAAGGAAACAAGACCCCCAGAAATGAATCAGCAAAATACGTACATTTTCAATATTATTAAACAAAGAATACGTTATATACTTCAGATCAGAAAGCAAAGAAGAAAAATAAATAAATCTTAATTGATAATTTATCTTCCCTGGTTTTGTTTTATTTTAGATATTTCTTTTTTTTTAACCTAAGCTATGTCAAGGAATGACTCATAACAACTCTCTTAATAATGTCCTTAAGGGCTGGGGATGTGGCTCAAGCAGTAACGCGCTCACCTGGCATGTGTGTTGGGGGGTGCTGGGTTCGATCCTCAGCACCACATAAAAATAAAATAAAGATGTTGTGTCCACCTAAAACTGAAAAATAAATATTAAAATTTTCTTTCTCTCTCTCTCTTCTATCTTAAAAAAATAATGTCCTTAAATTCAGAGACCTATCATCCACCAATGATATAAAAAATAAATTATTAGCCATATAGGTTATATAGAGAATAATAAAAATTGTTCTGAAAGTATAGTGTCCAAAAACTTTACTTTTATTAATATTTCTGCAAGTCTTAATACCCTTTATATGCTGTAAAGATGGTGGTATTCTATTTCACATTTTGGAGTGTTGCTAAATTGAGGCTGTCCTAAACTTATTTTTAAAAAGGGGGGATTGAGGTTGTGGCTCAGTGGTAGAGTGTTTGCCTAGCATGCATGAGACACTGGGTTCGATCCTCAGCCCACATAAAAACAAAATAATGTGTCCACCTAAAACTAAAGATACATACATAAATAAGTATTTTGAAAATTATTTAAAAAAAACAAAGTGTAAGTCTCATTTAAAATGTTGTATACAGATTTAAATTCATAAGTGATAATTATATATTTATGGGGTACAATGTGATGTTTTAATCTATGTATACATTGCATAAAGAGTCAATTAAACAGTTAACATTTCCACTTATTAGTAGAAGACTCAATACATATAATTATATTGCAATAGGTATGATAAAGATAACAGAGAAAAATAATTAAAAACCAAGTGAACACATTCATTGAAAGTATGTGAACTGATAACTAATATAGAATGAAATTACCCTTGAGATAAACACCTAGAAAATCAGCACCAGTCCATATACACATTAAAAACCACCAAATTGCAACATTTTATTCTTCCTTTTTTGTTTTTTTTTTGTTTTTTTTTTGTACTGGAGATTGAACTCAAGAGTGCTTAACCACTGAGCTATACCCCCATCCATTTCTAGATTTTATTTTCAGACTACATCTCCATAAGTTGCTTAGAACTTTGCTAAATTGCCGAGGTTGGCTTTGAACTTGCCTCAATCTCCTACCTCAATCTCCCAAGCCACTGGGATCATAGGCATGTACCACTGGGCCCAGCTGCATCATATAGTTCTGTCTAGTTTAGATGTCTATGAGAAACCATCTCTTTACTTATCAGCTACCTGCCTCCTCTCATCATTTCTGTCTTCTTTCTTTTGCTTTCTTTTTTTTTTTTTCTTAGTTATTTTATAATAAAAACCTCCTGGAACATTTACCCAAGCCCAGATTCCTACTAAGAGTTATTTATTAGAGATGGTTTAAGCCTTTATCAAATGCAAGCTATTAACAGCAGAATCTGTGCCAGATCAATATTCAAATTACCTGGTGATAAATTTAAAAGGCTGCCAGTAGGTAGGACAGTCAGGTCTCAGCACAATTCTACTAGGCAGTAGAACAGGAATCACTAGTATATTGCTGCATGTTAGCAAAACTCATTTTTCTGGTTCATACTTAAGTTTGGACATTTTCCTTGGCCAACTCTCGTTCTGAATATTCTGTGTGATTAATGATAAAGAAGAAACTAAACCTCTAGTAGATTATATGCATGCACATGCATATATACCTATGTGTGTGCCTGTGTGTAAATTTTCTTTCTAAACGTTGTATAGAAAAAAAATGAAAAACTGGAGCCTAAAGGAGGTACGGTAGGTTTCCGTTTTGTAAAGGTCAAGATATTTATTTTTAATGAAAAAGGTCAGTATAAGGAGAAGAAAAAGGAAAGACTCTTGAAAGGGAAAAAGAGAAGTTTCATTTGAATGAGTAAGGCAAGTGTTGCCATGGGAACCCTGCTCCAAGTGTGAAAAAGAACATTTGTCCTGCCTGTTATTGGGAAGTCCATCATGCGTTGGCAGCTGCTGAAAACCTGCTCTGATTAGTGAAAAATTTTAATTTTCCAAAGGGCTTGGGTATGGATGAATGGATTAAATAAGCCCTCCCAGAATAAGCTATCATCATTATCTAAAATTTTGATGCTGACAGCAGGATTATCCATTATCTTCACTAATTTGGTTTCTAAATGTCTCCTGTAATGGCTGTGGGGACAAGAAAATCCTTAAGGGTGAAGAATCCTTTTGCCATTCACTTATTCATTGTGTTTTGTCTTAGGCCAACTAAACCACAAATATCATACACATCATGTTGTATATCTTATTCATCAAATTCTGCTTTCTACTAGTATCTACAGAGAATCATAGAGACGATCTGTTGTCTACAAAGGGAGTGGATTTTGCTATCCAAATTCATGCAGCTAATGGAAAGTGGACAAAGGTAGAGCCTTAAACTCCACATTCATCCACAAATACAAGGAATTTTATCCTTTGAGGGAGAAATATTAAAGCCCAGCCAATTTCTGTTGATAGAAATTAACATGTGTTGGGATAACTGCCTCATCATGGTAAGCAAACAGAAGTCACCATTTGAGTGGGGTGTAGTGGTGCATGCCTGTAAGATTGGGAGACTTAAGTCAGGAGAATTGTGAGTTCAAAGCCAGCCTCAGCAAAAGCAAGTTGCTAAGTAACTCAATGAGACCCTGTCTCTAAATAAAAGAGTTGGGGGTTTGGCTCAGTGGTTGAATACCCCTGAGTTCAATCCTGGTGCAAAAAAAAAAAAAAAAAGAGTCACCATTTCAGGTGCAGTTTGGCATAGTGAGGAATGGAAATAGTGGATGGATTCAGTTGCTTGGTTGAATCTTTTTTCTGTGATTTATTAAAGTATGACCTTGGACAAATTATTCTCTCCTTGCCCCCATTTTCTTCATCATAAAAATAGAGATTATGTTGAGGAAAATGCTCCATAGGCTGTTGAATGGATCAAAATTTGAACACTGTGATTGGCAAACATTTTCAGTAAAGGATCTAATGGTAAATATTTTATGGTTCACAGGTCATACATTCTCTGTGGTAGCAGGTCAATCCTGCTGTATACCATGAAAACAACCATAGGAAATATGAAAATTAATGGGAGACTATGTTTCAATAAAGCATGATTTACATAAAAAAAATGCAGTGAGATTGGATTGATCTGAGAGATGTAATTTGCCAACCCCAAAGAACAAGCACTTAAACTAATACTTACTTTAGAAATTAATGCTAAATAAGTGGTAATTATTATGTTTTACACTATGTTTCTTGGCTTAGCTTTATTTAATATGGGCATATCACTTTGCAATAATCAACATATCCTCAAATTACTCATTTAACTGAGTTATAATTCATCCAGAATTAAGTTCCAAAGACTTGTCAGTAACTATTTTCACTCATCTGTGCAACAGAAGGTTATACTACTTATGGGCATATTGCTGTGGAGGTGCTTCTACTATAGTAAGAGTTCACTGCACAACCTGTTCATTATAAAGTAAATGAATAAAGTAAAACGGGGTAACTAGGATAAGTTTTCCTGTAAAGATTTTTAATGTAGCATTGTATCTGAGAAATAATCTTGAAGACTACAAGGAATACATGTGACAATAGAAACATCAGATGAGTTAAATTGTGATGGAATGTAAACTAAAAATAAGTGGTGTTTGCTGTGAGAGAAAAGTTTCATCAAACTATGATCACAGTTGATTGTATGGACTAAGCTTTTAATGTTTCTGTTAATTCTACTTGTGAAGCCTTTCTTCATCAAAATATGGGAGTCACTTGAAAGTGCAACCATGAAATGGAATGGCAGGTGGTGAAATTTCAAATGCCTGTTTCTATGGTACTAATAAAATTTATATTTAAAGCTTCAAGATTTAAAGGGACTAACATGCCATATTTTCTCTCTAAGAAATAAAGTTATAGACTATTCTTTAATTATGTAATATTCAGGCTATAATTTACAAAAATTGTCAGGAAATAATTGTCTCCTCATGAAATAGTTCATTTAAATCCAGTATGAACCTTGCAAACCTGCAAACTTATTCGGCAAATGAATAAGTCATATGACAAAAAAAATTTCAAAGAGAAATAAGGATTAATGCTGAGTAGTTTATACTATTTTTTGCAGTAAATTTTATTGATCGAAGAAGACCTCAAAAGAAATATCTTAAATTTTTGATATATTAAATTTTTTGATATATTAAATTTTCTTTTCATGTGAATACTTGTTTTTCTGAATAATTTGATTATAAAGTTCCTAGACACCTATATTCCAATTAGTTAGACTAATCATGGAATACAAAAACTTTTATTTCCTGTGCAAGTTTATGTTTGACTCATCCCATGAAAACACATTGTCCAAAGATTTAAAGTTGAGTGTTCTGTACACTGTTTTTAAAATCATTTAACTTACAGATTTTCAATGATGCTCAGCCACAATGACTATCATGTTACTGTGGAGAAAACAGTTTAAAGATGCCTTTGAAAGCATGACAATCTTACATGTTAGTTTTTGTATTTTAAAGTTGCTATTAGCTCTAAACAGAATATTCCATATTATTTAATTACTTAAGTTCTACAAATTACAACTATCACACCCAAAGAATTCAACCACCACACAAAACTTGTATATTATTATTAGCATTAATATAAATCTTATTTTACCTTAGAAAGACTGTGTTCATGCCTGTTTCACTGAAAAATCTCCCTTTGAATTTTAAAAATATCTTTTAAGTTTGGAAAATAATAAAATATTCACATGTAGATGCTCTTTCATATTTTTTTATTCTTAGATATTTTCAACATTTTCTTAACTTCTGTGTGCAAGCACTCTTATAAAACTTGTGTACACTTGGTAATAATAAGTGTATAAATAAATCTCTGTTCATTATTGAAGAAGACAGAGGCTTCTGCACTCCCCAGGGTATTGAAGCAGTTATTACAAGTCATTACTGCTCATAAGTAACTACCTTGGCCTCTGACTCTGGCAAGCTAAGTGATCTTGACTGAAATTAGAAAATTAAACAGAAATAATTGTCACAGTTGGTTGGCATACAGCCCTGGCATCAAGGTCCAGAAAAAAAATTAAAGATTGTCATCTTTTTATGTAAATGTGAGGTTTTGAGCTATCAGGCATTACATAATGAAAGGAAGTCTCAAAATAGGATCAGGAATAGGTAGTACATCTAACAGAGACAAATTGAATTAAATACAACCTTTTTAAGTAAGTCATTAGGAAAGAAGTCAAAACAGCATATTCATAATCATTTTTATATAAAAACTGAGCTACATTGAAAATAATCCAATAAATATTACCAAGCACAAAGCTTTGCTCATTATTGATTCTTAGATAAATCTCCAGATTCATCTGGAGTGTACCATGGATTTCTTCACCAATTACTTTACTAGATTTTCATGGGTATCTTGAAATATATTCAGTCAACCTGATCTTTATTGATGAGAAAACTGAGGTTTATAAAAAACAATACAGATCTTGGTAGCCAGAAGTTGAGTGGCTTACAGGAAAGACCAATAGATTAAACATTAAAAAAGTATTTTTTATCATCTTCAATTAAACATGATCTGCATTAAACATTCTTTTGCAGAAATGATGCTGTACCTGGATCTGTTCTCCATACCTCAGAAACTTTATTTTACCTTTCACCAGGTCACCACGATCTGACTGTGCATGAAAACAACATTTACCACTTATTTCAGAAAGCAAATCCTTTAAAGACAAAGTCAGATCGTATCTGCCCTACGGAATCTTCAGTAGTATTATCCTCTACGCCCAAATTTAGCAAAATCGGGCACTTCTTTTTTTCTGGGGCAAAGTTAATTACTCATGTCTTATTCTTTTCTCCTAACTTCCTCTTCTAAGAATGAAAATCTTTGAAAATAATGTTTTGAGAATTTATGATATATTAGGCAATAATTATGAATACTTAGGTTATTTTATTTAAAATATCTACCACCAGAGAGGTGGGTAGGCTGACACACATCTGTAGTCCCAGCTACTCAGGAGGCTGAAACAGGAGTTTAATTCCAGATGTTTAAGACCAGACTAGGCACCATATCAAGAATCAAGACATTGCCTCAAAAAGAAAGAAGCTTAGCGAGGTTAAGGAACTTGTACAGGTACCAGAATTAGGAAGTTGTGAAACTAGATTTAGTCTCAGTCAGTCTAAATCAAGTGAATAATGAGTTAAGGCGATATTAGGGCATCAGTATTCACTGAGGACAATGAGCTACTCTGTTTCTTCTCCCCAGATTCTAATTAGTATAAATTATTCCAAGAGGACCAAGGTTTGAATCATATATGCATCAAAATTGTTTTAGATATAAATATAGTTAATTTGCTAAACATATTTGGATAACTAAGAATAACAACCGGTTTGTAAGAGCAAGGGTTAGATCTTATGCATCCGAGTGTCTTCAGCACTTGAGAAAGTGCCCAGTACATTGAAGAAGCTTACATTTTTCATAACATTCATTAAAATAATGTTCATATATACAAGAGAATATATTTAAGAATTATACTAATAATATTTATATCTGTTTAAATCTGGCAATGTCTGATGAGCATTTTTGCTATTCTTTCATATATGATATTTAACAATTACATAAAATTTCTGTAAATAGGTAGCATTTGATCTACCACATTTATCATCACATTGTGGTAGATTTAGATTGTGTTGTTTTTGCTAGTAAAAATGTCATAAAACTCTTTTGATACATGCATACGCTTCTCTCTAAAGATTCTATTAGAAATAAAAATACAAATAAAAGGATATAAACAATTTAAAAATATTAGTTCCAATTTGCCTTTGGGAAGAATTGTTTTACAATTCAGTTTGCCCATTTTTCAATCAAAAAGATACTAATAATACACTAGTTAGTTGTGTCAGCCACTATTGATAAAACAATAAACTATACATAATTTCTGCTTTTAAAACCAAAATGTACTGGAAAGCTGTTAGTGATATTTTCTACAAATAATGTAAAGAGAAAGAAAACTTTCTTCTCCATGTTCAGGATGGGCTTGTAGGATGGGAAGGAGGTGGTTGCAGAGAAAAGTTAATAATTCAGTTGATAATTAAATTTTGAACAAATAAGATCTGACCTGTTTTGGGAAAAGCAAATTGAATTGTGGGCAATTGTGTTGGCTGTTCAGTAGTGAGATCTGTGTTTCAGATATAAATTAGAAATTAAAGATTCATGACAAAAATTTTCTTTCATTTGATCAACTTACTTGCATTTTCAAAGGTCTTAATATAGAGTTTAAAATAGCCAGGTGTGATAGCACACTCCTGTAATCTCAGTAGCTCTAGAGGCTGAGACAGGAGGATCCAGATTTCAAAGCCAGCCTCAGCAATAGGGGAGCACTAAACAACCCCGTGAGACCTTGTTTCTAAATAAAACACAAAATAGAGTTGGGGATGTGGCTCAGTGGTTGAGTGCCCCTGAATTTAATCATCAGTACCCCCCCAAATATATTAAATAAGTAAATAAATAATTCTCATAAAGGGATACGTATGTGTATGTACTATTTTTTTCACCCATTGGTGATATTCTTGAATTCATGAAATGCACTTATTTTTTACATAGCTTATTGGAAGCTGCACATTGTTTGGTATTTAATATGCCAATTTGCATATTCTTCCACTTATTTATGGGCTTTGACATTACAACTTTTAGAGTTATAACAATTGTTTATGTAAATTAATGTTCAAAAGCAATTGGCTGCAATTTCTGGCCATGTGTTCACTTGTTACAACCTTAGTTTTGATTTCTTCTCTCAGCATTCTAGAATGAATTATTAGATACTTTTTCCAAAGAAAGTTACCCAGGCCTGAGCTGAGTCAGACCTGATCATGTCTGAAATGGCCTTTGCATATGAAATACAATCTGCCTACATATACGAAATGATTGAATCAAATCTCACTTCATCATCTTCCAACCTCTGGCATTATGGAGAAATTTTATGCCACATTGAAATTTACCTTGAAGATAGTTTGATTTATCCTTATTTAATGCAAAAATATTGATTGGAAATCCACAGCTACATTGTATTATTTAATGATTTTGATGTAAGAAAGCCCTTTCTATATATCCATTTACTAAAAATATTATTTTCTAGAAAACTTAGTGCTATCTTTTTCTATTTTTAGTGGCTTTATCCTCAGGTTTATATCTGCAATTCTTTGACAAGGTCACCGCTTCTCTGTTTCTATATCTGTTCTCTATCTTATTTCTATAATTATACTCTACCACTTCTCTGAATTTTGAGGAACTTAGTTTATGTGGACAAAACACTTGAAAACTAAGTTCCTCAAATACAAAATATTAAATAGGCAGATCTATTAAATGACACTGAATTACTTGTATTAAAGGGTTTAAAATATACTAAGCAAACCAGACATTTATTAATAAGGTATATTATTAATAAAACCAGCAGCTAGGTGCAGTAGCACATGTCTATATTAGTGACTGGAGGCTAAAGCAGGAGGATCACAAGTTCAAGGTCAGACTGTGTGACTTTGCAACAACCTGTTTCACAATAAAAATTAAAAAATAAAGAACAGGGTTGGTGATGTAGCTCTGGGTTTAATCTCTTGTGTGTGTGTGTGTGTGTGTGTGTGTGTGTGTAATATATATATCACATAGCATATAATAAGCATTTACAGGGGTAAAAAGGTACATAAAAAAGGAGAAATTAAAAACTTTATTATTATTATTATTTGTGGTGCTGGGTATCAAACCCAGGGCCTTATGAATGTTAGCCAAGCACTCTGCCACTGAGCTACACCCCTAGCCCTAAACATGACTTTCTAAATAACTATTTTATACATACATAGCAAGAAGCTTCAAATTACCTTATGCACGAAATAACAAAATTAAGAGCAAAATATAATGAAAGGTTTTAATATATGTATCAAAGTGTGTATATATCACAATATATTACATCAAATATTAGCAAGAATTAAGTTACATGGATAACTATACATGTGTATGTATATATGTACATTTGTGTCTATATACCTATATTTATATATTACTTACCAATATATAGTGATCATACATGATTTCCAAGTATCAGGAGTATAAGCAGACTTTAAAAAATGTTTAAATGGTTTTAAATGTTAAAATTCAATGAATTTGAAATATTTTAATTATATAAGTTAGTTTTCTGACAGCAATAAGTTAATAATCAACTATATATATGTATATATATTCCATATAAATTAAATTATACTTAAAATTTTTATTTTAAAGTCTTTTAGCCAGCTTTTGCAGTGGCAGTAATGAAAAAACCTGACAAGAACAATTTTAGCAAAGGAAAAGTTTATTTGAGGGCTCAAGATTTCAGAGGTCTCAGTTCAAAGAAGTCTGACTCCACTCATCAAGGCTTGAAGTGAGACTGAATATTATGGCTGAAGAGTGTGGTAGAGGGAAGTGGGTCACATGAGCAGAAAGAGACTCCACTTACCAGATACAAAATACCCCAAGGCCCCCCATGACCCACCTCCTCCAGCCACACCCTACCCGTCTTCAGTTACCATTCAGTTAAATCCCATTGTGGGGGGTCAACTCACTGATGGGGTTAAGGCTCTCATAACCCAATCATTTGTCCTGGTCTCCAAGACTATTCTTCCATAAGTTTAGTGATGCTGAGATGATTTCAAAGGCCAGCTGTAGATTAAAGTAAAATCCAATGAGCCTTTGAAATCATCTCAACATCTCTAGATTTATGCCAGAATAATCATCAAGACAAGAATAATAGTATTTGTTAGGATTCTATTCTTTGAGTAAAGCAAAATTTTATTCTTTACATATTGAATATATCAGTAAAGTCTAGGTAAAATCACACAAGGCAACATCCCCACAATCTCAGTGAGTGGACACAGGAATGGTTCATTTTATACTCTTGCTTTGTATCCTTTGTCAATCACCAGAGACTTTTAAAAAATATATTAGAGACTCAAGATAAAGGAACAGCCATCATTTCAAACACTGCCAGTTTCTATGCTGGAAAAGGTAGTTTTAAATGCTCAGAGCTGAACAATTAAAACTAGTCATTTGATCCACCTAATCACAAAGGGCTGAGAAGTTGATTTTGCCTAGAAAGAGAAGGAACCAAAGACATTTAGTTAGTAACTCTATTGACCACTGGAGTCCTCTTCTTGTAATTGGATATTTGATTCACTCTTCTTCTTGCTTACAGAGTAAATCTCATCCAAACATGATATTAAGCTGAAATTTTAGTGACTGTGAGAAGTAAACACTTGTTTCAATTTCAGGTCTGAATGAAACTAGTAACAATTTAAAAAAAAAAAAGTAGTGATTTTAAAGACCACTGATCTGTCTTGTATACATGCAGTTTACAAAATCCCTGTTATCTCTTATCAAATGAAAAATTCCTCAAAACCTTAAAGTAACTTTCAGATCCCATAGAATCTGTGAGTTGGGAATCTAGTCTGGATTAAATGAGACTTTTGACCCAAGGTCTTGCAAAACATCAAGATTTTGACCAAAACCTTTGTAATATTAAATTCGCTGGGGCCAGGATCATCCTCCAAGGTCGCTGAGTGGTTGTAAAAAGAAATCATTTGGGTCATTGTACTGAGTGTCTTGTTCCCTTTCAAGATGGTGGCTGGTGGCCTCTACTGGTTTCTTACAACTTAGGCTTCTCTTTGGGGTAGCTATTAACACAGTGTCTGGCTTCATTAGGGCCAAGAAGTAAGAGAAAAGGGAGAGCATGAGCAGATCAGAGTTCCACTCTTCTGTAACATGATGTTGAGAGTGGCATCCACTGAGTTTCGCCACTTGGTCTTGTTAGAGGCAAGTCATGAAGCCCTGCCCACATTCAAGAATTCGAGATGTCACAAGAGAATGAGTATTAGAAAGGCACAGGGCATTGAGAACCACTTCAAAACCATCTCCCACAGTTACAAAAGAACAGAATTTGAAATTTCAAATAAAATTTTTTATCTTGAAAAAGGACACACAGAAGCTTTTGGTCTATTGGAATGAAAAAAATATATTACTGAGAAGAAATTTCAAAGATTTCCTATAATTGGGATCAACGTTGTTCCTTATTTAGATTACTGATCATATTTCTGGATTATGCTTCCCAGTCCTTTGCTTTTGGTGATGTCCTATTTCATGTGGAATTCTTCCTTCTTCATTCTTCTGCAGCATCACATTGAATGCATTGGAGAATCAGTTCTTGTTGGGGACTGAGCCACTTTCTGAAACTCACTATCTCTAGAGAGTTGGAAAACTAAGGACTGTTTACTGTCATGAACAAATAATTATTAACCCATGCTAATTAGTTCTTCCACAGTATCATTAAAATAAACTTAATAGGAATCACATCCTATTCCAATTCTTATGATAAAAATTTCACTTGTAGTTATTTTCCATGTAATTACAGATGCTCTGAGTTTCCCTTTATTCTTTCCTTCAGCCATTTATGTCTAACTAAAATGATTTTGGGGGGGGAGGGGGCAGGGTTAGTTGGCTATTTTGTCTTTGTGACCAAAAGACCTGAAAAGAACAATTAGAGGAAGAAAACTTTATTAGTCCATAGACAGGTACCTCCACTCCTTGGGACTGGAGGTGAGGCAACCATCATGGCAGAAGAGTGTAGCAGAGGAACGCAGGTGGGGACAAGACTTTGGAGAGCAGAGAGACAGAACTCCACAACAAGAACAAAATGTATACCCCAAAGGAATGCCCCCAGTGATCTACCTTCTTCAGCCACACCCTACCTGCATACAGTCACCACTCGGTTAATCCCTATTAACTGATTAGGTTAAGGCTCATAACCCACTAATTTCATCTGTAAACCTATAAACTTTCTTGCATTGTCTCATCTATGAGCTTTTGGGGAATACCTCTGATCTAAACCATAACAGGGAACAAGGATTTAATCTATTTAGAGGATTTAATAGTGAGTAAAAATATATAAGCTTTATTTTATTCCTGCAAAATGGATGTCTGATAGCTCTTTGTTGTTCAAAGGTAATCTCAGCTTTCTGTCACAAAAGGAAGAAAAGAAACAAGTGTCTGATTTGCCTCTTCAGACACAGTAAATCCCACACTTCTCTCTATTCTCTTTAATCCTTTTTTGAACTGCGTTTAGATCTTTTTTTGTAATAACTTAGCAAATATAGCCAATGGCAACTAATGTATGCGACTGTCTTTCTATTTTTCAAGTTCTTCCCCTAAGGCTAGGTTGTCATTAGGGCCTTGTCTGTTTTTCATGTTATTGCAAGAGTCAATTTTAAGAGATGTTGTACTACATAAGAGATCCTCAACATTCTAGCAGCTGATAAGTTTCATCACTATCCTCTAACCAGTTCTAAACCAGTGTGCTATATATTTAGATTTTTTTTTAAGATATCATCTACTTATACCTACCGTCACTATGTAGTGTTAAGAGAAAAAAAAATTCAAGGACTTAATTCAACCAAATTTTATTTTTTTACTGTACATGTATATGATAGGTTGTCAGGGGCCTCAATTAGTACGGTAACTCAGAGACGAGAATCACAATGTGGTAACCATTTTAAACTTTCTAAGTTGTGGAGAGAATAAAACAGCTCTGGAGAGGGTTGCATGGTCAACCAAATGTTGTGAGGCAGAATTGACATGTGATTTCACAAACTATATAAACCCATACAATGACAAGAGTCCATGAAGGTCGATCCTACCATGTTCCTCAAAGGGGAAAGAATCAGAAATATTTAGTAAACATTACTAATGAGTACCAAACATATATTATATTCTCAACCCTGTGAAATAGGTATTAATGTCACTCTTTTAAGTGTGAAGATAGCAAGCAAAGAAAGGCAGAGTAATCTGCTGTATGTCAGGTACTAATTACTGTGGCCAAGACTGAAACTCAGATATTTCTAAGCAGAGGAATCCTTCATAACCATTACCCCATGATACCTGGCAACTTAAAGAATAAGGTATAGAGAAATCTGAGATCCTAATAGGTTAAAATTCATGTAGTAGCTGAGAGGACAGCTAAGCGGTGGGGAAAATGCTTAGCATGTGCGAGACCCAAGATTCAATCCTTAACACCAAAAAACTAACGATAATAACTTAAAGAATTAGAAGAAAAATAAACAGTAAGTCCAAGTAGCAATTATGCAACAACACACATGCTTCTTTTAAATCCATTATGCTTCTAAACTCTTTTCAGAAAGATTCCAAGAAATAACGTTGAGAAATATTTTTGACCTTCGATTTACTAAGTAGCTTTCAAAATGTTCATCTAATGCCCATATTTTCTGAGTTTTGATAATGAGCCAAAAGTGAGTGTCAAGAGCTGCTTGCTTCAGAATCATACTCTTGCGAGTAATCATGATTTGCGCTCGTACATCTAATCATGAAGAAGAGCTTTTATTGCTATCAAGTTGATGTCTTTAGCTCAAATTAAAGAGCTCTATGAGGACTAATTTTAAAAATTTTCTATTTTGTCTTTGAATTGGATACTTAACAAAACTAGAGTGACTTAAGTCAGAAAGGCTTTGATGCTAAACAAAAATATTTAAATAAAAAAATTGAACCTGAAAGATAAAACATACTAGGACAATGAAACATGATAAATATTTATGTGGAAAGCATAAAAATGGCTAAAAACAGTAATACAAACTTTGTGTGACAAAGATGTAAGGACAGGAGAGAAATGTTAATGAAGCTCAAGTAAAACCATTTAAGAGATAAAATCTCAGGGATCCAGGGATTTGTTACTAAATTTGCCTAAACAAATATAACAAACTTTATTTGTTATCTTACATAAGCTTTAAATTTTTATTCATGTATTTTTTCAAGAGTTTTATTTGCTTCTATATAAAATACCGTCAAAATTACGGCTCACAATATCCATATTTAATTTTCCAATTGAGACCATGTATTCAAGTGCCCTTGTGCCAAGTTTTTTGAGCAGTTCAATAAATCTGTCATAAAAAAGATGATATAAAACCTGCAACAGATGCATTGATCTAATCAGTCACAGCAAAATATCCCATTTAGTGTCATAAACATTTCAACATCCAAAAACACTGGCATTTAGTAGACCAGAAAGCTGACTCACAGGAATTTTTTTTTAATGTAGTAAAAAAAAAAGCAACAAAAAGCATCTTTCTATATACAGTAATCCTGTGGACACGGTACAAAATATTTCTTACTAAAGACTCAGGCATTGCTCAAAATTAGATACTGCGATTTTCTACCAGGTAACTAGTATTGTACAACAGTGTTGGAAACAATCACATCTGAGAATAATAACATTGAAAAGTAACTCAAAACTTAACAGTTTTATGCTTGCAGATAAATCTACAATCACTATTTTAAAAAATCTCACAATGGAAGTGTGGTTGAACAAAAATAAGAAAATCAGGCTCTGTTTGATAAGTCCAACTCTGTTTACATGGCGACCTTAAATGTAGCGCATACAGTGAGCTGGTCACATACTAAATAGTGAACTGAGATTCTTATGTAACCTCATTACATAAAAAAATATGAACTGTTAGTAAAAAAAAACTACTGTAGTATTAATAAACAATACCAGGGAATGTTTCTATTAATAAAAAAAAAATCATCTAACCAAGTCCTGTTATACCAATTTAGGTGGTTTTGTGTATGTGTTGGGGAAGGAATATGTAATTCTTATTCTGTCCTTAAAATGTAACATAATAATATTGTAAGTACTTCTTAAAATGATGCTAATTAAATTGGAAGATATTTAATTATCTTTAGTCAAAATTTAATTTTTAAACAGGTAAGGCTATGGTTCTCATACAAATGCAAATAAAGATGTAAAGATTATCACACCATTATTGAAAGAATCAGTGGGGTAAAACATATTTATGGCCAGAATAAGATTGTGAGCTTAGAAATAAAACTGGTTGATGTAAATGGCAAGAAAAAAATCATTTTTTTACATTAGCTTCTTTATCAATCAGAAATCTATGTATTAACATTTGGCTGTATTTTATGGGTCCTATTAAATAGCAAATCCCAAAGAACATCTTCATATTCCTAGGGATTAAGTATTCCTTACTCAGTAAAATTAATAAAATGTTAATGTGGAAGAACAAGTTAGCATTGATTGCATATATACTGGAGCATTTACAGAACAATTAAGTTTGAATCAATTGCATGTTGAACAAAAAACACACAAAATCTGAGGTTTGAGTCTGATGAGAGATTGAGTTGAAAATCTCTATAAAATCCAGACCACCATACCTGAGCCTTTTGGGGTAAAAATACTCCTTTCTAGGTCAAGGAAATATGCCCATGTCAACCATGACTCTGAAGAAGTGGAAAGATGAAAAAAATTTCTCAGGCGATTTCCCAGTGACAAACCCAAATGTACAAAATTCGAGTCCAGAAGTTATATGATCCACGTGGCCAAAATTAATTCAAAAATTAATTTGAAGTTAGGAGTCATGAAGAAACAACAAAAATTATTCTCCAAAGGAAACCTTTCTAAATTCATTTTTTTAAACAACTCCACTTTTAAATTTTCAAATAATGAGCATGTAATTTAAAAAACCCTCAAAATAAAAGAATCCATATATACAGGAATAAAAAAAAACTACTGTAGAATAATTCAAGCAAAGAATGAATACAATATAGTGAACAAAATCAATTTAAAAATACTTTTCTGATATATATGATTTTGAAGGGGAGAAAAGAAAAACCCAAAGAAAGAATCTATCAAAATGACAAGGCAGAATTGAAGGTAAGTCAAATGTTATTTTTTAAAATAAAAGTAAATAAGACATAGATTATAAAAATAAAAAGTAAATATAGCAAAATGCATAATAGATTTCAAAAGAGTTACTTAAAACACAGCACAGAGTGACAAAAGAAGAAAAATTCAAGAAAATAGTTAAATAACCTGGAAGTTAGAATTAGTACTTATGACCCAAAAGCAAAGAGGATTCCTGAAGAGTTATGACATTAAAAAATATGCAGTGGCTGATCATTTTCTCATAATTAATGAAAGACACCGTGGATTCTCTCTTTCTCAGAATCTCAGTGATTCAGTTAAATCATTTCTTGAGGAGTCCTAGGTAGGTCAGGTTAGGGTCAGAGTTAGTGGTACCTGTGATCATCATCAGATTGCCACAGAGAGATAATATGATTAAAAGTAGTCACTTTCTACCTGAAAAGAACATTAAAGCTGCATATGTAATCTATGGCACATATAATATATTTGGAGGGAACATATTGTCTGTCCACAGGTCTGTGTGTGAAGAAATATATCGTTTCATCCATTACCACTAAGGAATTTACTCAATATATTAAGCAGAAGCTCACACCACTTTAATTTTTGTTTAGAAATCCCATTTCTAAGTTATTTGTGAAGTCATTTTCAATCAGGGTCCTTACTTTTGGGAGTCATGTAAGTTTTGCAGAGTTTTCTTGAATGGTAATTCAGTCTGATTTCTAAGAATAAAGATCCTTCTTGATAGACAAATTAAGACAATTACTATATTATTAATGCTGCTCATTATTTAAAGATGTGAATGAAACTGCCCCTGGACTTATCCTAGAGATAATTACTTAACATTATTAAATTGTGATTAAAAAATGACTTTAACTAGGAAGAATCTCTGATTTTTAAAAAGAACTCTGAAAAATTGGACCATTATAAATTAATGCTCTCAGTGAAGATTCTCTATGGGTTACATGTTGACAGAATCATCAGCATAACTTGGTATGTATGCTACTTAAGCCCACACCACATAATGAATATTCGCTATATATGAAATTCGAGAGGTCATTAAATTATTTCACTACAAAAAAGCCACAAATAGATAAATTACTAGAAGAATCTTTACCTTAAAGCACAGAAAGTTTGCTTTGCCAACAATCCAGATAAGACCAGAAGAGAAATATTTTTTTTCTCTATAGGTATCAAATAATTCACAGTTTAACATGTTGATTGATATGTTGATTGATTTGCTAATTTATTTGGAAAGCAATTACAGGACAATTTATATTATAAGCCATTATATAAAACTGGGTCTTGATTCTTTAAGCCAAGTCACCAAAAGGGGTTAAGCTGTGGGAATACAAAGTCAGATTTGCATTTTATGGATATTTGTCTTACATTTTGGTGGATTATGGGGCAGAGGGATAATACAAGAGTCTTGGAGATCATTTTGGAATATATTTCAAAGTCTGAGTAGGAGATGAGGATTTATGTCTGAGCAGGAATTGAGCTACCAAAAATATGGAGAAATAATTCTCTTTGCAGGAAGATTCAAGCAGCAAAATCATCAGGAGCTGATGATAGATTGTATGCAGAGGTGGAGGTGACAAGGCAGGATGTTTGGGTTGCTTGGGCATAGTCAATGAGTGTTCCTATCAATGGATATAAAGTACACAAAAGAAGTTATAGAGTAAATAACCTGTCAATACAACCATTTCTCCTCATCCTTCCTGCAGCTCACCAAAGTCTTTCTTTTAAAAATATATTTTTTCTTTTTTGAATTACAAAGTCATACTAAAACTGTTCCAAAAATAACAAATGTAGAAAGCCAACATTCTTAGTGCCTCCACTCCACCCCCTAACAGTTCTATCAACCATTTAGAACATTTTTTAGCTTTTATTTCTTCACAATGTATATAATTTGTGTGATAGGTATAAAAATGCAACTATATTTTTGTGTCCAACTCTTATTTAAAATTTTATTTTTAATTTTTCCCTTGCTACTAGGTGCATCCCTAAGACCTTAAGACTTACTTAGGTAAAACAATATGGTATGGTCACTCTCAACTTAAAATGTAGTCTAACATAGTCATTAGAATACCTATTTAATATGTTAATTGGCTTTTTAATCTTTCCTGAAAAATAAGTGTCTTTCTATTGCTCTTCTTGGAACCAGGCATGACCTATAGAAGTCAGGTGGCTGCCTAGAAAAGGCAGTCTGATTGGTTTTCTTCCCCTTCCTCAACTTTCTTCTTTGCCACTCACCCAGATGTAGTTGCTGACAGCTGCCAACTTTCAATGTGACAATTGAGAAAAGAAGAGAGCTGCAGAGAGCTCTTACTGGAATGGAATGATCAGAAGCTGGCTTCCCACCCTCTAAGTCTGACTGAAGTCAAAATCTTCCTCTTTCAGAAAAAGCTTCTAGACTTCTCCAAGTCAGGACTTTCTGGACCTCTCTAATTGCAACAGCCAGGATGACAGTAGGGCTTCCTTTCCTTCAACTGAGCCTTGTTTTGTTTAGTGCCCAACTAAATTGATTCCCTTTTGCCCACTGCCCAATGCAACAGTTTTCCTGGGCAGGAGCTAACCAGCTCCAGTGTCCGTGTCTCCTCAAGATTCAAATCTGTTATACAGAGAGGGAAAAAAAAAAAAAAAAAAAATATATATATATATATATATATATATATATATATATATGTATCCTTTCCCCTCTCCCAAATTCCCAGTGGCCTCTCTGAACAAGTATTCAATAGATATGAGAGGGGGACAAAGAGTTACCCACCACTAATTTTACTAATTTCTCTTGAGTGTATTTGTGCAACTCATAATAAAGTTGCAATTATTTACAAAAAAACAAACAAAACCATAATGCGCCCCCCACCCCCACAAACCTTCTTCCAGCCACCCATCTTGCAATTGTTTTCCCTTCCATGTAGCTGACAGTACTCTGGTAGCACCATCCATTGAAATGTAGTGGTCATTTTCCTGTTTCTATGAACCACTGAAATTCTCTGCTTCCTTCATCAAAAGGTATTAAAACATGAGCATCCATTTCATGATATAACTTGAAATAAAATGACAATGCAAGACGAATCTTTTTTTTTTAAGAATATTTTCTGGTGAGCTATCAAGATGAGGTTTGTACAAAAATAGAGATAATGACAAGGAAGATATTTTAGAATTGGTAACATTTTGTTAAAATAGGTGCTTTAAGCTAAAGTGCTTGGGAATTTTTAACACATTCACAGAGTGTACTAAAAATCAATTTTGAATTTAATGAAAATTAACTGGTAAATAACAGGGAATTACGGATTTTGTACTCAGACAAATAATTATATGCAAATTGTGAGTAAGTTCTGCAGAATCCACTGGGCACAGTAGGTATCAAAGTTGCGACTCTGCTAGAAACCCAATTTCATCTTTATAAATGTGAAGCTACACTTCTGAAAGACACCACCTAAGAGTTACAGGCAAATGTTTCATTGACTATAAAGCAAGTAATAAAAGCAACCCAATACTTTAAAAGTGCTTTAGTTTCTGCCTTTTAAAAAGAGCAACTTCCCTATTCATGAGCTCAAATGTTTTCTTCTAGAAAACAAAACTATTGTTTTGTTGCAATTTTTTTTATTTTTCTTGTCTACTGAAAGGTTTAGAGCAAATTCAAACACTATGTTATAATTCCTGGTGGGACAGCTAGGAAGTTGAACAATGTTGCCAAGTGACCAAAACAGGCCATTCTTATTCATTAATTAACCAAGTATTATCTTAAGTTATACTGTGAGTGAGGATACTGGATCTGATGCAGAAACTTGGAAAACAGCAGGCTGATGAGATCAATAGAAGCCACTGCCTAGGAAAGCAGCTATGGTGGAAATAGTGATTTTCATGGGAAGAAGAGCAAAGAATTGGAGGAATACCTTCAGAGGGTAGTTATTACTGTAATGAAATTTTATTGTACTCTAATTTGATCTTCTTTTAGTTCATAGAACAAACATGACACATGTTGAAATTTCTGAAGATATAATCTGAAGACATAGCCTGAATCAGCCCTTGACCCACCAGCATCATATTGCTTCTTTTTGAGCAATTATTAAACCTTAATGACTCCCTGAATGTTTTCCATTCTCTTGCCCATGCAGCTTAACTTTTTTCTTTTCCCATATTTTCTGTTAGTACATTATACATAATGGTGGGATTTGTTGTTACAAAAATTCATACATGCACAGAATGTAGCAATAATTTGGCCAATATCATTCCACAGTATTTCTCGTTTCTCTCCTCTTCTCCCTCCCCCTTACTCCTTTCCTCTTCTCCATGAATCTCCCTTTAATTTTCATGAGATCTCAAACATACACCTTTCTTTTTCTTGTTTCTTTTCTAGCTTGTGAGAAAACATACAATGCTTGATTTTTCTGAGTTTGGTTTATTTTGTTTAACCAAGTTTCTTTCATTTTCCTGAAAATGAAATAATTTAATCACTTTTCATGGCTGAGTACAAGTGCATAGTATGTTGTTATGGTTTGGATGTGAGGTATCCCCCAAAAGCCATGTGTGAGATAATGCAAGAAGGTTTGGAAGGGAAATAATTGGCTTATGAGAGCCTTAACCCAATCATTGAATTAATCCCCTGATGGAATAGACTGAGTGGTAACTGAAGATGGGTTGGGTGTGGCTGGAGGAGGTAGGTCACTGGCGATGTGCCTTTGGGGTATATATTTTGTATCTGGAAAGTGGAGATCTCTCTGTTTTCTGATCGTCATGTGAGATGCTTCCCTCCACCACACTCCTCTGCCATGGTGTTTGGCCTCACCTCAAGCCCCAAAGAATGGAGCCGGCTGTCTACAGACTGAGGCCTCTGAAACCATGGGCCCTCAAATAAACTTTTCCTCCTCTACAGTTTTCTGGTAAGGTCTTTTTATCACAGCAGCAAGAAAACTGACTAAAACAGAAATATATAACACATTTTCTTTATGCATTTATACTTGATGGACAAGTAGGCTAGTTCCATAGTCTGACTTGTGAATTGTGAATTGTGCTGCTACAAACATGGGTAATGCAGCATGTTTTCTTATATACCATCTATCTTTGATTATCATAGTTGAAAAAACAATTGTCTGAGCACTGGAGCTCCTTCCCCTGATTTATGCTTTCCTGGCGCAAATAATTGAGTATAGCCTTAGTCAACTGTCTCTATTTTCCCCTGTGATCTCATGCAGCCACCTCTCATGTATATTCAAGAATAAGTTCAATGAATGATTCTATAGGAATGCTAAAAGGAAGTGAAATTTTTCATATTGATTAGTGTGCAGTTGCAAACACAATCTACTCTAGCAAATTTGAGCTGAAAAATCTTATGGTGAAATGATAAAACATATAGGATTGTTAGGAGAGTTGAAGAAACATATTCTAGGCTTGATTTACCATTACAGCTCTCTCTATAACACCACACACTGAGTCTTCAAAGAATCTGCTGCTACTGCCATACCAGAAGATTCAGGAAGGTTAATTATCAGCTCCTCAGTTGTTGCCAATATCAGCCAAACAGCTGCTTTGTAATCTGCCTTTCTTCAGGATTCATTGGGGTGCATCTTCCTGGTATGTCTTAAATCCACAACTACAATTGAAAAAATTGGGTATCTAAGATGTGCTTTGTCATCTTACCAGCCTCTGGAAGTTCCAAAAAGCACTCTATGAGAAGATTGAAGCAGATACTGTTTGTATCAAATCATTATTTCAGTCATACTGTAGCTAATCTGCAGATTGAAAATAAATGCTAGGGCAGATGGGGATTTAACACTATCTCTGTGTGTGACTAAAACTTTCTGTAATAAAGAAGTAGAAAATAAAATAGATAACAGTTTAAAAACTATGTTAACTGAACACCAAATAAGAGAACATTGCTGGTCCAAAGGAACACTGTTTGACCAGTCAGTCACCCACTGCTGCCCCAACGCCTCTGACAGGTGTAATGTTGGGGAGTAGTAAAGATTGCTCAGTAAGCCAGGTAGATACTACTGTAAGGAAGGCAGATGTCAACTCAGCAATTATAAATGTGAGAGATATCACTAAAAAGAAATTTTGCCTTCCATGATATCCTATTGAAGGTATTCTGATTGTCATAATGTCAGGTGATGTCAGAGAGTACATCCTGAGGAGATTATATTAAAGATCAGGCTTGAAGTATGAATAGGAGATAAAGAGGTAGTATAAAAATCTGTTATTATTAGGACAGCTAGAACTAAGGAACTATGTGTGAAATAAGTTGATGCTCTTGAGAGAAAGCAAGAATCAGCACTTGCAAAGTTTTTTGGCCACTTAGGGGTTTTGTACCTGATACCCTAAATAATGTAAAAACAGATAAATTTTAAATAAGGGAACAATGCAAAATGATTTGTGTCTTCAAGATTTCATTTTGGCAATTTTTTTTTCATAAATAGAGATAATAGAAATTCATTGCAATACTCTAGGCAAGAAATTCTAGTGGCCTACATAAGGGTTGGAGAAGAGCGTATGGAATGAAGGAATTCTTGGAGACAAAACCTGCAGGCTTTAATGTCTGTTGACCATGAAGATGAAGGAAAGGGCTGAGCCAAGGATGATCCAGCCTCTACAAGTCAGATAAATAGCTGTAGGTCACAGAGAACACTGGGGCAAAAGAAAGTTCAAAGGTGATGATGAGTTTACATAAAAAACTTCTGAGTGTGAGGAGCCTATGGATAGAAAATGTATTTTTTAATACTTGTAACTATAAAATTTAAAAAACATATATCAAGTAGTTTGGCATGGTCCTTAGCAGAGTAAAATCTCAGTGAATGACAGACAACTAATTGTTAAGTTCAAATGAATTCCATTAGTCAGTTTTTAAAGTCAATGTTAAAAAATAAATATTATAAACTGATAGTGAATTGGGTGTCAAGATATTTTATATACTAACAGAGATATGAACAATTGTAGCATAGATGTGTAATAAAAATTGTAATGCATTCCACTGTCATTTATTTATTTACAATGAAATCAATTTAGAAATAAATAAATAAATAAATAAAATTGATAGTTAAATAAATTGTATTAAAAAATAAAGGTAAAGGCTGGGGATATAGCTCAGTTGGTAGAGTGCTTGCCTCATATGTACCATGGGTTCAATCCCCAGGACCAAAAATAAATAAGTAAATAAATAAATAAATAGATAGATAGATAGATAGATAAATAAATAAATAAAGGTAATAAACGCCCACAACTCATCAGTTCCTAATTATTTAACATATTTATTATTGCTAATATTATCAAGATTATATTTATCTATTATATCTAGTGGGATTACTTTGCAATTGTATGCCATCACTCATCTCTTGCCAATCTTGATTTTAACACTGATTTATTAGTATCTTGAAAGAGAATATTTAAATAATGAAAATAAGTCAACATTACTTATCAAGTCTGATTAGTTTTTTCTTATTGTTTTTGATTATTAAGGTTTTTTAAAGTAATGGAGAAAATGTTAACAATAAAATTTTATCTAAATTGTGCTTTCATATTATGAATAGCACAGAAATTTCCAAAAATATTTTTCCAATATTTGAAACTATTGTCATTCAGCAATCATTCACAATACTGACAAATAAGTGAAATTATGACATATATTTTCTTAAAGATGAAAACAGTATCAGTGCTAAGAACATAATGAATATGAAGGTCAAAAATGATTTAATAAGAGATCATATATGTTTACAGTAAAAATATCAAAAAAGTTAATGGATTGAGATGCATTTTCATTTGTTATATCATAGTTGGTTTGCAGTGACAGATACACTTACAGACACATGAGTTCATCGAGAAACAACAAAAGCATTTTGTGAGAATCAGAAGGCTATATAGATTTATTATTAAGAATAGTATAATTATAAAAAGTATAGCATATGATTTAAAATAATGATAATTATTCCATTCTTATTGATATAAATCTAATCTCTGATGTAGCTAAACTCTGTATGTCTTCAAACAGAAATCTTTTGTTGCTAAATAGAAGCTCCTTTGTAAGGGAAAAAAAGCAATAACATTTGAATTAGTGATTAGTGATTTTTTTTAAAATTGAAAGCTGATTCAGTTGTTTCTTAATTTCAATTTCACTGATACTTTTAAAGCTTCATACAAAGAAAATCTATTGGTGAATATCTACCATCTCAAATTCAATGATGATTATAAGCAGATTAAAAGATAGCATCTTTCTTTATTGGAAAAGAAAATACACAGGGGCTGGGGATGTGGCTCAAGCGGTAGCGCGCTCGCCTGGCATGCGTGCGGCCCGGGTTCGATCCTCAGCACCACATACCAACAAAGATGTTGTGTCCGCCGAGAACTAGAAAATAAATATTAAAAAAAAAAAAATTCTCTCTCTCTCTCTCTCTCTCTCTCTCTCTCTCTCTCTCTCTCTCTCTCTCTCCTCTCTTAAAAAAAAAGAAAAGAAAAGAAAATACACGGTCTCTAAAGTCCCAAATAACTATTATTGAAACAAAAAAAGATGGAAGATTAATTGGATTTAAACTCTAAATATCATCAATTATATTTAAAAGAAAGAGTATATATAAGTGTGTGTATATGCTGAGTGATGAAAATTTAAATATCCCAAACACCTTGTCTAGGCTGTTAACAATTTCAAATCATAAAATCCCAGATTACTACTTAGAAATCTACTTCATGTCTTTGACTCACTGAGAGAATATAATCCTGAAGGCACCATATTCACTTCATGTGCAGACTAAATTTGGTTAGGTCTTTGTCCTACATCAATATGTTTTGGGTTTACTGTCTTGGTAATCTGAATTGGGAAACAGCAATTTTAATACATGTTTGAGTCGTAGATCTAAATACCTACAAGTGATTCTGACCTGCTCAGAGTATTTCTAGCCCTATCATGTTCACCTAAATGAAGTTTTTTTAACAAGAGCTTCAGCCAACAGGGATTTCTCTACAAACATCTGTGTAATGCTGCTTACTTCATCTACTGAACAGTTGCTTTCTTCCAGTAGGATTGCAACAAACAGGAGGAGCGTTTGCTAAAAGCTTATGTCTCAGGATTATTTTCTCTGCAATGGGGAGGAACTTCCTGTTTCCCTTTTAAACTTGAAATCAAATGCTGAATTCTGTATGACCAAGAGGTAGGAAAATATTGTGAGGAAAAATAATGAATAGTAAACAAGGGAAACCAGAATTGCCCATGAGAAAAATAGTGACTGTTAAACCTCAGATGTTATCCCTTCAAAAGAAAACAGCACTAACCATAGAATGAGTTCTGATTCTTGAATCTACCATGAGCACTCTGAACTAATAAAATGTGCACACAAAAACATCTGTTACTGCTTTTATAATTTTGCATGATTCAATATTTTTTCTTATCCAATTCTTCAGTTTTCCTTTTCTGGGCCAAGACTCCATCAATAAAGGCATCACATTCTATAAGGTTAGCATTTATCAATTATTCTTTAAATTTCCCCCCAAGTTGAAAGATTCTTATTTATTAACAGTTTGCATGTTTACTTACTGGCACCAAAGCAGCTACAAGAAAATTCTATTGAGTGTGTGCCTTGGGCTGCCCCAGAGAGCTGGGGCTCAGAAACCCAAGGAAGACTCCTAAGTAGAGTACTACACTGGAGAATCTGGACAAGTGAGGTGGTGTTTTTTTTTTCCCCTAGGCCAATATTTATATATATTTGATTAGCAATGATCACTTGAATCTAAGCATCCACATGTAATGTAAATTGACAGATGTATATTGAGAAGCTGCTACATTGGCCTCACTATGCCTCTAAGAAAGCTGAACAGGACAACTGTGATCTATGTCCTCAGACAACATACAATCAAGTAGTGAAGACAGATGTTTGCAGCAATAAGAGGACATAGTAAACTCCCAGAGACCAAGCACTGTGTCTATTTCTCACCTGCTAAATCCTTGAAATGTAACTAAATGAAGGTTAGCAATGAACTTTGCTCAGACTGCATAGAATGAATAAATAACTTTGTGACAGTGTCAAGAAATCGGTCTTCTCTTCATTTTCAGTATTCCTCCTCATCTGAAGCTTACTCAGATCATACCAGAAATCTCTGAATTATCTCCTAGACTCCAGGTCAGCTCAATATGCGTTCAGCATTGGTGCTGCATCCCAAGGCAGCCAAAAGTAAGCCATTGTTGTTTCCTGTCTGCTGTTTTTCTGAAGGCTCTGTTGAGGAGGTAGAATGATGTACATCTGGGTTTAAGTGAACCTAGAACTTATTCCCATGAGCTTTGGATTAATATCCCCTTTGAACACCCATATTCCAACAATATTTTATACAAGAATAGAAGCATCATTGGGAAATTACAGAAAAAGCTAGTAGGAGAAGCTACTGAACCATGGTTTTGGACCAGAAGAAAGACTCATGGATAAAGTGACATCTGAGCATGAGCTGTTATCCAGGGTATCAACTAAAATGTGAATAAGGACTTTTCCTTTGGTGTTTCAGAATTAACTGCCTCTTGGGAGACAGGAAATATTTTAGCTATTATAAAATGGCTCTCAGTTTTTCAGATTAAGTATGCTTCCTTTTCTTATATGGCTTTTCTATATTTATAATAAAGTAATGTAACAAGAATTCCAGTGTCTTTTCTAAGAAATATTAGCACAAAAGTTGTTAATGTGTGTAATGATATTTGTACAATATAACAAATTCAATTAATTAGTTTCATTAAAGAATAATTGCTATGAATACAAAAAGATTTACGGGATAAGTTCTAATGATTCTGCTTCTTCTAGTGCTGTATAATAAAGAAATTCACTCATTTACATGTGACAAATATATCAAGTTAATTAATGTGTGCCATTAATATCTTAGCCTGCATATCTTAATAAGATTGTGAAGAAAAGCCATTGATTTGGGAACACATAGAGTTAGATAAATTGAATAATTTAAGCCTCTGAGAAACAATAACTGCTGTTACAAGAACTACTAAATTATTTAGGATTAGGAACTTGTGAAAGCATCATAAGAGAAAGTTAGCTGTCTCCTACTGTGGTGACCAGGATGTCCAGTGGTCAGGTTTGAATGATTTGGGGGGAGGTTTAGGGAGAACAGCACTGTGCATTGCTAGCAAGACACATCCAACATACCAAAAAGAAAAGTGCACACACATGTTACAGAAGAGTGAAGACACCTCATCAGCTGACAAAGACCTAATAATAAGTTGAAATTTTTTCATGTAGAGGAAGTCCAAACACAAACTTACGTAGAAAAGTAAAAAATAGTTTTCAATTACCTCCATTGTCTGAATTCACCAGATAACTACCAAAGAGTTGATTTGAATGACTTTGGCTCTTATTCTTAGACTGTCTTTCTTCCTGTTTTCTCATCTATAAATTGAGTATTTGAAAAGTACTTAGTCAAAAATTGTTTGAGAATTAAGTAAATTTATATATGAAAAGTGGCCACTGGGGTCGGGGTTGTGGCTCAGTGGTAGAGTTATTGCCTTGCACTTGTGAGGCCCTGGGTTCAATCCTCAGAACCACATAAAAATAAATGAATAAAAATACAGATTAAAAAATAAAAGAATTCTTCAAAAAAAGTGGCCACTGTGCAATAGGTATTTATGTTTGTTATGAGGATTTGATTTTTGTGCTTTTAAGATTCAACAGTTATATATGCCTTGTGCTTATTGTAATTTACTCCTCTGCTTTTCCCTAAATGTAACTCTTTCCATTGCATTCCATCAACCCATCCATGCATGGGTTTTGCTTTCTATCACTTCAGTCCAAGTCCTTTGTCTTCTTGCCCAAGATTGCCTTAGTAATCTCAAGGACATTGTCTCTATATTTTTTACGAATTACCTACAAAGTATACCTCTAATTGTTGTCTTCCACTTCAATTGTTTGCTTCCAAATACATATTTATTGAGTTTCTATTAAACAGGTTAGGCACATGACATGTACACATGTACACTATAGTCTAGCCTTCTAGTTCCATAAATTTATAATTTAATAACCACTTAGGAACCAGTATTCATAGTATCAATAACTGCTGCATAATCATGTTGCTAACAGGTATGCAGAAGATATTTATCTTGTACAAAAGAGAGTCTTCTTTACTTTTCATGAAATGTTAAAAGAGAAAAAGGAAATATTGAAGAATAAGGGATATTGGGATTGATAGTGAGACATAATTGGTTAGATGAAAAGTTTGAGTGGAGGGACAGTAAGAGATTGAGGAGAGAAAAATTACATGTACCAAGTCCTAAGAGGAGAATTATCCATTGAAGAGATAAAATCCAGAAAAGCTAAACACAGGAGTCAAGGGAGGATGATACCAGATAAATTGACATAGAAGGTGACACACTGCTCAAAACTAATATAAATGAATATTCTCCTTCCCTCTACAAATACACATGTACACACAATGTGCATACTCTCTCTCTCTCTCTCTCTCTCTCTCACACACACACACACACACACACACACACACACACACACACACCTAAATCTGTAAGGCATTATTTTTCCATAGAATAATAATAAATTAAAATAAAAATAAAATAAAAATATATTCAAAATAAAAGGTTAAACTAGTACAATTTATTTGGTGACCAGATTCAGCAGATATAAGGTTATTCTGTCAAATTGTTATAAAACTTTCTAGGCCTTTCCTCTCTACTTTTATCTCTATCATATCACAGTTGATGGATTGGCATGAATCTGTGCACCACGCTTTTTGTATCAAGAGTCAGCAAATAATTCCTATAAGTAGTTAGGGTGCTAAAAAGTCTCTTTACAACTACCTGTCTCTGCCATTGGATGTGAAAAGCATCCTTATATAATATGTAAATCCATGGATATTTTATTTTTCCAATAAAACTTTTCTTAGCTGGCTGAATTTGGCTGGATTTTGCCACCATTTATTATTGTTATAAAGAAAGAAGAGGTATTGGATGCTATCTTATAAACAATGTGAGGATAATTTATGATGCTGAAATAAAAATAACTAAAACTTGATTTGACTTATGTCTTGTTCACTTTGAATAATGAAGTAGATAGAGAAACACTTTCTGTGAAATAAGTGATGTGTTATAAGAAATCTGGACTCAGTTGATGGCATTAGCTACTACAGAGATGTGTAGATTTAAAAGATGTTTGGAAAGTATAAGTTGATAGAGATAATCAATTGTTCCAATTTTCCTTGAACAGAGTATCTTCCTTGACACAAGTTTTTCAGTTCAGGTGTGTTTATTATCAAGTTACCCCTTTATTTATATCTTCAAAACTTGAGGTAAGGTGTATTGTTACATAAAATAAAAAACATAAGAAGAAATGCAAATGAAAGAGATATATATCATTTGAGATATATACACAAATTATGAGATATCTGTGAAACAGGCCTTGGGCTTTGGGATAATTATTTCACAAAGGAATAACAAATTAGAGATAAATACTGGGAAGACACACTATCTGTGTTCATTTACGACAGATCAGAGTGGACATTCTTATGGTCAAATACAGTTACCATTCAATGATTTTCCCAGTGAAGAAAGCCATGCACCAAGGGACATCATCTAGTGTCTTAGTGAAAAATATAAAAAAGTTCTTGGGTTAAGTACTAGCTTTATATGAAGAGATTTTGTACAGGGTTCAAAGAAATATTTTCTGGGTTGAGTACATACAGAAAGCACAGTAAACTGGTTTGAATGTTTGATATAAAAATTTAAATGCCATTGCTACAGTGTGGCAAATGGGAACTGATTAAGCTATGGGGGCTTCACCCTGTATGGGTGGGGTTGATGCCATTAAAAAATGGCTAGTTCAGCCCCTTTGTATTTCTTTGCCCTTCTCCCTTCTCCCAAGTAAAGATGGAACACTTCTCTCTGGAGGTCAAGAGAATGTATGTTCAATCACTATCTTAGAATCAGAATCACCAAATCTGTCAGTTCCTTCATGTTGAATTTTCCAGCCTCCAGAATTGTGAGCCAATATATTTCTGTTTATAAATTAGTCAGTCTCAAGCATTCTGTTATAGTAGCACCAAATGACAAAGACACTACCTTAATAATGTTTATCTAAGAAGTTGAAGAAGTGAAGTGGGGTCAGAACTGTAATTGGTGAAGCACCCATTAATTGTATTATCCTGGATAAGAGTATTTGGTTCTTCTGTGGTTTCTTGGTGTTCTAGCTTTGGACTGTACCCAAATATGATTGCAAATAGTATTACTTTGTCTCATTATATCTGTCACAGAGTGACCTTACTTGATGTTGTTCATGCTAAGTAGGAAACACTAATTTTAGAGCAGGACAGATATCAGATGATAGATGTTAGGGGTTTCTCTTTCTCAAAATTAAACCAACTATTTAAAATGGTGAGCATTTCAGAGATTGCCTAAGAATGGTGCACAGATTTCAAGGCAAATAGAACACAGTCTTGAAGTTTATCATAGTGCTTTGAAATCTTTATCCCCTCTTCCTCTCACCCACTCCTATCTTTAACTGTTAAGGTTTTCTTTAGGTTCTGGGGTAAACGATAAAAAACAATCAAGTTTGACTCCTAGAAGTTGAGCTAATTGATTGACATGAAGCTAAGTGATTCCACAAGGGCCAGATACATGGCATCTCAATCTTTTTTTCAAAAATATGTGATGTTTAAAAATCCAGAGATCATAGAATCCTTTTCTCTCAAAATTTATAGCAGGAGAAGAGGCTTTTATTGCTATTTCTGAGCACATTAAAAAGTGTGAAGAACATTTAAAATAGTGGTTGTGAGGAATCTGAGAGAAAGCAGAATGGTGAAACAAAAGAATTTCAAGGCACTGTCCAGGATTAGAGTTAAATAATCACATGTGTTTTGCACAGTTTGGTTTAGAGCCTCTTCCATGATTTGACCATTCCCTGTAAGCTCAGAGGTGTAGAATCTTCGAAAGTTGACATGCTGGCATTCATTTCCTACTTGCCTTGTGTCCCACTGCTGATTCTCCGTTTTTAGTTTCAGATATCTCTACAGACAGGCAACATCACATTGCTGTTTAAAGCACAGCTTCATTCCTATTTCCATATCCTTCTTGCTCTTTGATCTTAGACAAATTATTTTGTCTCTGAATCTATTCCTTTATCTGCAATGTGCTGATAACAACCTTACAAAGTTGTTAGGAGAAATAAACAAGTAACAAGCTATCGTATGCAAATTTATTAAGTGTGCAGTAAATAGTTGGACTTATTATTGTTATTTTTGTTATTGCTCATCATAGCACTAATAATAGTAGTATACTGAAGAATTGACCTTACCCAAAGAGAGACCTGGCCTTTGATTCAGCTCCTAGTAGATATTCTGAACTCTTGGAATTTTCCAAGTTTTAGGAGTTGCTCTGTTGTTCAAAGTTCATGTCAATGAAATGAATCACAGTGGTGCCAGCCACATGGTAGTTAAAGAGTAGAGACTAACTGTGCAGAAAGACCAACCATATTGTTATAGAATTGGTATGTTGAGCCAGAATATATCAGCTTGACCTTTGAAGAGAGCAGTTGTCTGAAAATTGAGTTCATCCACATAAGCTTTTGAAACCAGTCTTGACAATAAGGATTGGGTCCTGTTCTCCAGGTATTGAAGACTGAAAACCTGAGAAATGCCAAGAAAAGTAGAAAAAGTTTTATTTAAAGAATATGAGGGGAGAAGAGAAAGAGAGAGAGAAACTCCTCCAGAGATGAGGGTGTCTAGAGCTGCTGCCAGAGGGAGTGGGGATGTCCCTTTTATAGATTTTAAGTGTCTTTTCTTCTCATGTACCCTCCTCTTCTTATCTTGCCTACGTGAAGAAAAGGTGGAATGACCAAGGACGGGAAAGGAAGCACTCATTAACAACTCCTTGGCCCTAGCAATGTAACCTTGGCAACCTGTTGGAGGAAGGGGAAGTGCTCTGGAGGTATTAGCATTGTATTTCCTTTTGAATCAACCCCCATCTTCCTGAGCCAATCATTCATTATCAACACTGACTGTCCTTTCCCCCCAGTCTCAATGTGATTCAATTAACCATGCCTACACAATGAAGCCTCTGGTTACTGAAGTGTCGGTGAGTTTTCTGGTTTGTTGATGCCACCTTTACATGTTGCCACACATCAGTGCTGGGAAGGTAGCACATCCTAAGGACTTGGAAATTTTATGTTTGGAAGCCTTCCTGTCCCAAATTTTACCCAATATATCTCTTTTGTTGGTGGTTTGGATTTTTTTGCTTTTTTGCAGTAATAAAATTGAAATTATAAATATGTCATGTTCCTGAATTCTGTGAGTTGTTCTAGTGATTTATGAAATCTGAAGGTGGTCATGGGAACCTCCAAATCTATAGTCAGTTGATCAGAAATGAGTGTAGCCCTGAGTAATTCCAACTTGTGGCTCAGGTGTGAAGCTTTATGCAGACTTGGCAGTCTGGAGCGCTATGCCCTTAATCTTAAATTTGAGTAACTCTGAAGAAATAATAAGTCAATATGTGCAAATTTTCTTAGTATGTAGCAATACTTAACTTTTAGCTTTAATATTGTTTTTATTGTTGCTTATATTCTTGACATTTTCAAACTTACGTCTTTTTTTTAACTTGCAGAGAGACAAACAAACAAAAAAGATTTATGGTACAATTTTCTCCTGTCTTAAGACCACTGCTATCCTTATTTGCTGAGAGACCCTGGTTTTCTGAGGTTGGCTGTTATTTGTGTCTATTCCAGTCCCTACCAATTTCCATTTTTACTCTTGCATTCTACAATATATTTTCAATAGCATTCACAGACAACCTTTAAAAATATATTGCCCCATCTAACTCAGTACTACATTCTCACTCCTCACAAAGTTGTAGGCAATATAGCCTCACTCCTTGTCACTCTTCATCACTTATCATTTTTTCCATTTTCTGGCTTTATTCTAGCTAGCTGAACTTGGTGTTTTTCCTCATTCCTGCCTTAGTACCTCTGTAGTTTCCAGAACTTCTGCCCGAAATGCAGGTATCTCATGACTTTTCCAGGAACCCCTTTATTTAAATAGTTGAAATCTCTATTAACATATCATCTTCTCACAAAAATCTCTTCAAGTATGTGTTGAATGAGTGAATAAGTGGGTAAATGGGTGACTGAAGAAGGGAAAGAATAATGAGTGAATGAATGAATGAGTACACCCTAGCCCTGGAAATGAAAGTCTGTTTGTGCAAATAAAACTCTTTGGAATGAATACATTAACATTATTAAATTTATGTGCACATATAATGTCTGCTTTTTTATGTGAAAAGGAAATTGAGTGAATATTACAGCCGAAGGCAACTGGAGAAAGGATTTGTCATTGAAGTGAGAAAACAATCAGTGGAGAAAATTAAAGCACAGGAATACGATTTTAACTTTTTAAGGGGTATGGGGGGCTTTAGTTGCAGTTGTGATTAAAATAGCTTTCAGCTCACAGTGTTCTAGAATACTTAATATGTTCATATGCACATATAAAATTTTGTATGCAATTGTGTTTTAAGTTATTATCTTAATGAAAGATCTGTGATTATGAGATTGCTTTAATGTCCTTTGCACAGAAGTTTCTTTAACAATATCTTTAATAAATAATTAGTTAATTAAATATGTCACTGGAAAAATAGTGAATTTTCAAAAGTTTTATAGATAACATTTTAAAGTTACAATAGCCTTACAGAAAGAACACAGTGCTGCTTATGTTTTTGAAATACTTTGTGTATTTTGTTTATTTCAAATTTTTTTATTAAATGTAACTAAAGTTAGATGATTGTATTTATTCATTTTCCTTATGAATATAGATAGAAATTTGCTAATTATAAGCAAATTTAGTTTTTTCGAGTGCTTACAAAAACATTGAAGTTTGAAAGAATACCTTCCTTTAGAGTTGACAAATTGAGCGAAAATGGATATTTTAAAGTCACTTTTTACATTTTTGCAATGAAAAGAATTTTATGTAGTCTCATTGCAAAAAAAATACATTTTCTTATCATTGATATTTCCGTACCATTAAATAAAAAGATGTATTTTCTGTAAGAAAATTGGCTCATCTTTTAAAATGTATTATCTGATGATAATTGAAGAGTAACAAATAGAGGCAGCTTTGCCATTGTATTAGTACATGATTCTTAACAATTTCAAATTTATGAAGCTTATCTATTATAAAGTCAAAGTTTGAGAAGTGTGACTCTTAATAATACAAAATTTGTAATTGGATTTGTGGGTAAAAAGTTTAATATCAGACAGTATGTTTTATAAAACTATATAATAAATAATATACTATATAATATTTTCCATACATATGTAATATATGCAATAAAAAAGGTTTTAGCATATATATATATATAATAAACATAATAATAAACATCACAAAAAGTTTGATTTGAAATGGGAGGTAGTTATTAACAATTTCAGTTTAATCAAATGAACAAAGTGAACAAAAGGAAATTTGTCATGAAATTTAAATATGCACTGTAGATTGTAAAGCAGTTAATAAATAAGTAAAAACCACAGTCAGAAAAAATATTAACAAGCTAAGAGGGCAGAACGTGAAAGGGGCAGATTTTTCATTGGATCCACAGTATACAGAAGGTCTCTCTGAGGAGGTGGCATGTGCACACATACCTTAATAAAACAAGCTTCACGGAAACTGAGGGAAGATGATTCCCTACAGAGGGATATCAATTTATACATCCCATAAGCTTGAGTTGATGTCTTGCTGTTTGTTGATACTGTGAGATATAAAACAGAAGCCCGGGTGGAATATCTAGATCCAGCCACCAATAAGCTCACCAGGACCACATTTACTGCTGTGGTTAGTGCAAGGGATCTGCAAGGAGCAGATGGAAGAGCAACTAGATTAAAAAGGATTTTCTGGATGTACTAAAACGTCATAGCTAAAAACAAGGGTTTCAGGGCTCAAGAGAGTAGGTTTGAATCCTGGCTTTGCTACTGACTAGCCAGGCTTTCTTAGGCAAATTATTTAACTTATTTGTTATTTTGTTCCATCATCTGAAAACTGTGATGATATTGATAATAATACCTATCTCATTTAATTTTTGAGATGATTATATGAGTTACTATATGTACCTCATTAAAAAAGTTTTGGCCAAGTTATATTGTTATATTGTGTCGATGGAACACAATACATATGGAACACAATACATATAGAACAACAAATTCCATCGATATGTACAACTATAATTCACTAATAAAAATGTAGAAAAAACTATACTGGTACATAGCAAATGTTCTATGGTAGTTAACCATTATTATTGAAAGTTATCTATTAAAACTGTTATTATTAATAATCTCCTTATTGTACTACTATATCCTGTCTTCAAAAAAGTATAACTGAAAGCATTAAAAAATCTCCTTTTCCCCCTGGAAAACTTTCAGGAAATAATATGTTAAGATCAGAATAAATGAAAGACAAGTGAATAATGGACACCTCATTTAGTTATCTTTGTTTCTACTTGGCAATTATACTAACTGAAACCACATAAAATTGATGACAATTTAAAAATAGATGAAAACCTTAGCTTGAATCTCGTATTTTCTGTCATGTGCATATAATAGATATTTTGGGGATATTTTAGTCAATGGGACTAAATTTGATAAAATATACATTTTAAAATTAATATTTCATGACAAAACGATGATCTAAATATTTTAATGTTTTAGAAAGTAATAAACTAAATATTGGCAGTGATTTCTACTAAGGTTGAATCTTCACTTTTTGTCTTTTCATTACTCAGTTGTCTGTTTCTGTCATTTAGTTTCTTTGTAAGATTGTTCTGAAGTTGTGGAGTAGTCGAGGAAAAGTGTCATACATTTTCATAGCCTTTCATGAGTACTAAACTCGGATGAGTTGATAGCCTTTTAAAAATACCTGAAAGTATTACCTGGCTTGAAGAATTGACCCCATTAACAGTGTGCTGTAAAGGGCAGAGATGAGCGATCATAAACGTAAAGTAGCAACAGGAGAAGCTTTGTATGGTTAGAGTTTTAGAATGATTTAGAGGTTGGGTCTCATTGGCAACATGCCTGAATATCAGCATGAAGCCATAAAAAGGATTTCTCTCATGTTTAAGGCCCTCAACAAAGCTCAAATCCTTCTTTCTTTTACCATAGTCACAATTCTAAGCCTTATCTTTGTTTTCATCTATCATTGTCTCCTTTGTTCAACTTCTCCTTTCCCGTACCACCATAAGCTCCAACTTCATCCCACTATTTTATATCTAAATGGACTTTCTTTGCAATGCATTTAAAATTTGGAATGAAATAATGCATCTCAAAGGAATTACAATCTTCTAAAATGGTCAGAATGTTTGTGTTCATAACAAGGAGAAACACATTGCATGTATTACACCTATGATAGGAAGTAGATGTTCTAAATATATTAATTCATTTCATCCTTAGACAACCCTGTAAAGGAAAGTAGCATCATGATCTAAATGGAACAGATGAGGAGTTAGGCATAGGGAGCTTAAGTAGTTTTCCTACACTCCTGCACCTGGGTAATAAATAAGAGAGGCAGGTCTGGACGGAATCAGATCACAGAGTTTTTCCTTTTTTACCTGCATTTTAGTATATTGTTCTCTAGAAAATGTTAGCATTAGTGTTGCTATACCTTTTGACTCTATGAAGGGAGCTTAATGAGATGCTTTCATATTTTAAACTGTATGTTTTTAGTGTATGAGTTTTTAAATGACTCACATTTTGATGCAATTACATATGATATGCACTAATACCTATTAATACATAGGTGTAAAAATACATTCATATGAATTTATCAGCTATATAGACAAAAAAAAATTAACTTAAGTGCCTCAGAAAAGGTGGCCTTGGCATAATTCTCAGAAGTAAAACAAAGCTAAAATCACAGTATTCCACTGCCTTCCCAGAGATCTGCATTTGTTATAGCTAAATAACAAAAATTTACCACCCAGTATAAGAGCCTTTTAAAATTCTTAATTTGTAAATTCTGTAAAAATCATGAGCATATTTAAGATTTCTTTTTGGAACATGATTCTAAAGCTGAGTGAGCCTGCATTGCTATGAAGTGAATAAGCAGTGCCTTGTAGCTCTCAGTGAAAACTCAGGACTAAACGTGTCCTCTCTCACTAAAGTGGATATCTTTGGGCAAGTAACTTTACTTGTCTCAGACTCAATTTCCCATTTTATAAACTGGTAAATAAATCTGTACATAACACATAAGATTTTTATACAAAATAATTGCACATGTAAAACTATGTAGCATGAACTAGGTACTCAATAAGTGTTATCTACTATTCTTACCTTACCAGATTGGGGCTAAAAAATTTCTTGCTCAAAGAAAAGAGCTCATTCTGATGTTAGAGGCTATTACACTATTTGAGTCTTCTATTTAAAACTTATCATTTTTTTTTCTAGAATTTGAAGAAACGCAGGATGTTATGTTCATAATCACATCTAACTCAGAGGAATTCTTTGGCACACAAATGAGTGAGGGAATGAGCTACTTTTGATGAGATTCGCTTCTCTTCTAACATGTCCCATCAAGGATAAACAGAATCTAAAGAAACTGGAAAGTTTCACTTAAAGGTTGTGTTAGCTTTTCATTAGTGTTACAAAAATACTTGAAAAGAACACTTAGAGGAAGAAAAGTTTTGGGAGGGCTTACAGTGTCAGAAGTCTCAGTCCATGGTCTGCTCACTCCATTGCTCTGAGCCTGAGGAGAGGCAGAACATCAAGGCAGAAGTGCCTGAAGGAGGACAGTGGCTCAGCTCATGAAATTAGAAAGCAGAGAAAAGGAGGCACCAGAGACAAAATATAAACCCCAAAGTCATGCTTCCAGTGACCTACTTTTTAGCCCTATCTTATCTGTCTACAGCTGCCACCCAGTATAAGAGCCTTTTAAAATTCTTAATTTGTCAAGTAGAATAATCCACTGATCAGATTATAGATCTTATGCATATGAGCTCTCAAGGGATACCTCCTATTACAAACCATAACATTCTCCCCTGGACCCCAAAAGCTGATATCCATCTCATAATGCAAACTTCACTTAGTCCATCTCCAAGAGTCCTCAGGGTCTCCACAGTTTCAGCAGAGTCCAAAAGCCCAAGTCCAAAGTGTCTTCTGAGACTTAAAGCAAACTCTTGTTTGTGAGTCCCTGTAAAAATTAAAAGCAAATTACATACATCTGTAAATTATGGCACAGAGTAAACAATGTTATTCCAAAGGGAAATAATAGAAAGAAGGAATGGGACCAAAACAAGAATGACACTCGGTTGGGCAAACAAGTCCTATAGCTGCATGTCCAGCATCTGAACCTGGCAGATACTTGTAATCTCCAAAGGGCTTGGGCAGTTCTGCCCCTATGATCTTGCTGGTTGTTGCCCACATGACCTCCCTCTTTTGACCTGGCTCTATCTATTCCCTGCCAGCAGCTTTTCTCAGCACGTGTTCCATATCAATGGCATCTTTTAATTCAGTTGCTCTGTATTTGCAGCTTTATCCTCCTCACTTCTTCATGCATTATCCTCTCCTGGGCTGTATGCAGGAATTTCAACCTTTGAAGTCTTTGTGATCTCCTAACTCTAGCATCCTGCATTCCTTCTAAAGGAGTGCCACCCCAGGATGACACCAAGGTTTGGAGTGAGCTTGAGTAGAAGCCAGACCACCTTATACCATAGCTGCAGCAGTTGGGCATCTGAGAAAGTAAACCAAATCCTTTCAGAGTTCTCTTCTTAAAGCAACATCTTTCAAATAAGTTCACCTTTAGACCATTGAGTCCATCAGGGCTGTAGTCTTGCTGATTCCCGAGATGCCCTTAAGGCATTTTCCAATTGTTCCTGTGCAAAGTATTTAGCCTCTCTTAATACTTTAGCAGTAATCCCTTCAACAAGCACATCTCCCTTGGTCCCAGTTTTGCATGTGCTTTTCAGGCCAAACTACAAGTTTCAAAATTATTTCTTCTCTGCTTTCTGCTCCCAATTCTCACAGTAAATTTGGCTAACAGTCCCATCAATACCCATATCACTGCCTGAATGTTGTACTACTGCCTTGAAATATCCTCTGGCAGATTAATTAGTCCATCACTTTAAATTGAGCCTCACACAAAGTCTCAAAACACGAGCAAAATGTAGACAAGTTTTTGTCAGGATGTAAAATGAATGCCCTGTAGCCTGATTCCCAGTACAGTCCTCATTCTCATATAAAAAAATCATAAGCACAGTCTTTACTGTCCACATTCTGATCACCATTCTGGTCTTTGCAGCTCCCCGCATGATGGCCTGTTAAGCTCTTCTAAGGTTTCTCTATCTTGTATCTCCAAATATTTTCAAACTTCTTCAACAACTCAGTGCCAAAGACTTTTGTACCACATGGCCAGGTTAGGTAAAGCAATGACATCAATTCTTGGTACAAATTTCTGTGTTAGTCACATTTTTTTGTCCTTGTGACTAAAACAATTGATAAGAACAACTAGAGGAAGAAGTTTATTTTTGGTGATGAGTTCAAGGGTTTAGTCTTTGGTCTCCAGATACCATTGCTCTGGGCCAAAGGTAAGGCAGAATATCTTGGAAGAACAAGACATGGTAAAGGAGAACTTTTTTGCTTATGACAGGCAGGAAACAGAACAAGAACTGCAAGTGACAAATACTAATCCAAAAGGAGCTCTCAGTGACGTACTTTATTTAGTTACACCCAACCCTGCAATTACCCATTATCATAGGTTTTTCAAAGTATTAATCCACCAAATAGATTATTCCATGATCAGTGTACAGTTCTCATAATCTAATGATTTCCACCCTGAAATTTTCTGCATTTTCTCACACATGAGTTTTGGGGGGATACCTCCTATACATGTCATAACAAGGATGTAACAACTAAAGGACATCTTGACAAGCTGAGATGTCGATAATAGCATGTATTATGTTTTCTGAGTGAGCAGTGGATATATAATGCAGTTCTTCTCCCATATTCAAAATTTATGATTGAAAAATCTGAAAGGTAGAAGTGAGGATGATACCTTTCACTCTTCATCTTTTTACCTTATTTGCAAAACTATCTCCACAGAGTTGTCACTATGGACTTTGATTTTCTACTTTAAGTGCATATAGGAGCAAGTCAGAAAGGTGAGGGCTTCTCTAAGGCACTTGTTAGTATTGTCATGTCCAGTGGTGAAAGAGCATGGATTACTTTGAATTACTTTAACAGCTTCATTCAGAAAGTGCCACCAGGGTCAGATACTGCCACAATGAAAATTTAATCTACTCATCCCATGAAGCATCATGACCATTAGAGGTGCCATATGAGGGTAAAGGAACATAGAATGGTTAGAGAAGTTAAGAAATCTATGCATAGCCTCATATCAAGCTGTAGAAACAGGCAAAATGGTATATTCTCAGCATCCTTTTTCAATGTGCCATTTATATGCTTAAGTCTATTCACATTTGTATATTTATCCTAATTTTCTTTTTTATCCCTATTTTGTTCTTATATTTCTTATAGGATGAACCAGTGGTGGTTCCTTTGTATATAACGTAGATATTATAGGTATTAATTTATGGCTTTGGTGGAATTAACAAAACCAGATCTAGAACTAATTACACACCGTGATTAGACATTGATGTTTGCTGTTTGAAGTAAGGAGAGTGGATATGTTACCTTCAAACAAATAATAATTGATGAAAGGTGGTAGAATATGCCACCCTAAATATGCCATTTGAACAAAGGGATTATTTTGAATTTAAGGCATTTAAAAAACAATAAATGTGCTTCACCTAGTGGCACACGCCTATAATCCCAGCAACTCTGGAGGCTGAGGCAAGGAGATCATGAATTCAAAGCTAGCCTCAGCAACTATGTGACATTCAGCAACTCAGTGAGAGCCTGTCTCTAAATAAAATACAAAATAGGACTGGGGATGTGGGTCAGTGGGTCGAGTTCCCCTGAGTTCAATCATTGGTACCAGGGGAAAAAAATACAAGAAGGATATTTTTTAATTTAACTTTTGTTTCTGAAAACAGAAAATAAAACTTCCATGTACCCTTACTGTATCAGGAAAAACAAAAAAGAAATATTCTTTGATGGAAAGTTATAGCTGCAAGAATTTTGTACAAGCAGATACTTGCTTTCTTGGTTCTCCTGAGGCTCAGACAAGCACCTGCATCGACCCTGATGCAATAGAGCAAGCAGACACATGAGGAAACTTAGAATAGTATCTGTGACAACAAAGGCCAGTAGCAGTCACACAGACAGGGGCAAATAAGCAGCCATGCTCTTCCTGTGGGCACTCCAGCCTGCCGGAGCAGGACAGTACCTGAGGGACAGTCTGTGTAAGCTCCTGTGGGTGCCCAGCAGGAGTAGCTATGGTATCCTCAAAGAAATTCCCCAACATGCCTTTGGGAATTATGAGTACATGATTTAGAAGTCTGATTGTCTGGCCCTTCCAGAGATTCTGTAATCTGCCTAATATCCTTTAATACACTCTTATTTTCAAAAAAAAAAAAAAAAGAACTTCTTATGTTACTTGCAATGAAGTCTATCTATTAAACTTTGAGCAACTAAAAATGTTTTAAAAGTATTGATTTAGAAAACACAAGCTACTTGAGCTTTTAACACCAAAAAGGAGGGCCTGAGGATGAAAGTACTAAGAATTAATGACCACTTTGGATGACTGCTGCTGTCCTCTTTATAGCCATTGTTGATTCTGGAATGAAAAGATTAGGGTATTGGTATTTGTATGATGAAAATTTCTTAAGCAAGTACTATTCTGCCACCAATACACAGAATGACTTCATAAGGAAAAAAGAGTATGAGCATATAAAGAATGAATGCAGTGATGCAGCAAAAGTTCAGCAAAGACAGACCTAATATGAAAGTAGGTGGAGCAAGCCCTCTTAGAGTGAACATTATGCAATGACCTAGCAAATGAAGGAGCATCGAAACAGTGCCCTCTGAGGTCAGTTGGAGTGTTTGTTATCAATGCTGCAAATGTCTCACTTCACCCAGAAGAATAAAGATTTCATAAGGTTAGAATGTTTTAACCTTCAATTCAGTTATGGTAAAACTGACTATTAAGACCAAAATTTTTTTAAAAAATCATTTAAAAATAGAAATCCATTTTTAAAAATCAAAGACATTAGGAAAAGTACATATGAATCTGAGATAGCAGAACAGTTTTGAAATTGATGAGGAAAAGAGTTATCCTTTCTCCCTTTAAATAGCACTCAGGTTAAGTTTGATTTGAAAAAGGACAAATAGTTGGCTCCAAACCAATTCTCAATCACAGTGTCAGTCTTCAAACATTTATTCATCATTAATTCCCTGTGTAATGCAAGGCTCTGAGGCTCAAAAACTAAAGAGTATCTTTCTATCTATCTCTTAATTGAATATCTTCAATTAAGAGATAAGACAATATCTTCAATTAAGAGATAAGACAATAAGTCCAACAGCAAATTGAGACATGCTGAAAGTGCTGTGGCACCCAGAAGTGACAGGTGACACTAGGGTTTCAGTGTAGAGATACAGGAGAAGAGTATCTGAGTCATGACTGCTCTAGAGAGGAGAGCAGTGGGGGCTGAGATGAAGGGAAATTTTCTGCAGGAGGATGCAATTTATGTTAACTTGGGCAGACCCTAATGTTATACTAACTGAATTACAAAAAAAAAAAGCATGATATGTATTATTTATTGTCATTTTTAATCCACCCTCTGCCACTACTTTTTGGGAATCATTTGAGACAGAAATGTTTCTACTTATAATTATAATTCATACTTGGAAAAGTATAAAAATTATTTATTACAATGATTTAGTTATCTTTTCTGTCACGATGACCAAAACACCCAACAAGAAAAACTTAGAGGAGGAGAAGTTAGAAGTTTCTTCGCAGCTGTTGATTTTAGTTGTCTTAGTCCCAGATGGCCAAATCCATTGCTCTGGGCCTGAGGTATGGCAGCATATCACAGAGGAAAAGCTGAGCACCCAGCAGAGGACAGCTGTTCCCCATTTGGTAGCAAGAAAGCACAGAGAGCCAAATAAAGGCCAAGGGGAAGACTCCTTCCAGGACATACCCAATAGGCCCAGCCACGCCCCACCTGCCTACAGTTGCCTCCCAGTCCATTCAAACTAGGATGGACTGGTTAGGTTACATCTCCCATAATCCAGTCATTTAGCCTCTGAACATTCCTGCATTAACAGGAGCTTCCAAGGGACACCACATATCCAAACCCTAACATTCATTCACCAACCATACATCCACTTACTCATTCATTACATGTTTATTGAACACCTGTCACATCAAACACCATCAGTGCTGGTAATTTGGCAGTGAATCACATAGACACATATTGAACTCTCTTGGAGTTGACTTTTTCATGTCAAAAAAGAAAACACACACACACACACACACACACACACACACACACATCATTTATTGACTATTTGACCATTGCAGTAATAATGAAAGTCAAGTTACGGTTTCCATATAAAGCACACTCCTTATCTTCTTGTGCCTTTCCATCTTGAAATTCCTCTTTTCCCGCTTCGCTTCCTAAGTTTCATTAACTGTGCTTTCATTCTGAGCTTCTCTGGCCAAAATCTTTTTTACATCTTTCTCTAGTTCTTGGAGTACTGTGTCTATCTCTGTCATGTTTAACATACAGGTAATTACTTGGGTGTTCATCATAGAATATTAATTTTAGAAGAAAAGGCATATGTTTGCTTTCCCATCTTATTCTCAATCACTAGTAGAGCCCTTGGCTTAAATTATGTGTTTTATTTGTCATATTAATGAAGGAAGTAACTATATTTTCCTATCAATTCTACATTTTCAGGCTTTGGACAAAACCTCTATCTGTTCTGACTTGGATCATAAATGTCTCCCAAATGCCATGTGTTAAAGATCAAGTCCTCCAGAGGATAGAGTTGTTAGAAGGCAGACAGTGGAAAGTTAGGAGGTGGGCCCAGTTGAAGGAAGTAGGTTGGGAAGTACCTGGGCATGATTTTGAAGAGCTTATTTTATCCCTGATCCTGCTCTCCTTCCCTACTTCCCAGATACCAGGAGTTGTGCAGATCTGGTTGCCACATACTCCCCAAAATGATGTTTTGCTTCACAAAAGTTCACCAAGATGGGGTCCAGAGACCATGGACTGAAACCTCTGAAACTGCAAACCAAAATAAGGCTCTTCTCCTTTAAGTTTATTTATTCCAGTTATTTTATCATAGAGACAGAAAGCTGACTGACACGGCCTCCAATGATTTTATGAATTGTAGCTCTCTGCTCTTCAGCAAGGTTTTATTGTCCTTCCTTTTGGTAAATGTAGGAAACTGAAATAAAATGTTTGCTATATTGGGGGATAATTTAGCTTAGATGGAAATTGATTTGTTAAAATTTATCTTCAGTAACATAATAATTTCAGTAGAAATTTCTCTAGTTCTTAATGTAGTATAGTTCTAATTTCATCATGCTTTAGATCACATTCTGAAAAAAAAGAGGTTTTGTTTTGTTTTATATCATCTTGTACATTTTTTACCTCTTTTTAGATCTCTTTTATTTCCTTTATCTCCATATTGTATTTATGGTATATAAACAGTGAAATAGAAAGAATGCTAAAAATTTATCAAACTAGAATCAGGTCTAAGTAGTCATTAGATATTGGAATGCATAATATAACTATTATTAGAATTGGAATATATAATAAAGTTAACATGTACAGTCAGAAGAGGTAAAATGTCTTATTTAATATGTGCTATTTTTGCAACTGCTTAACATTTGGGAAAATCTATACTTATATTTCTAAATCATACCATGCAAAAAATTACATTACATGAATTAAAATGTTAAATCTGTAATGAATCAGGAAGAACTGGTAGGAAAGGTCAAAGACCTAAGTCTTTTCTCTGATTTGTCAGTATCAAAAATGTGCATTTTTTTCTACTTGGATTTATTTTAGTACTTGTTCAGGTAACAGACTTAATAAGATAATATTACTCCAGCATAAGATTTAGAATTATGAAAAATCTAATTTTTTGTTCAATTAAACTGAAACATTCTAGCAAATATTTGATTTCAATATAAATTATATCTTTGTAACATTTGGAAGTTTTGTAGTATGTGAGACTGCATGTAATTTTAAATATCCCTAGGTAATTTAAAATATATGACTGATACTAAATTGAGTAAAAAATCAATACCCATTGATCTTTAATTAATTTCTATATAAGATAAAATACTGGAGCATTCATTAGTAAACATAATTTTAAGCTTTCACAATTTTGCTTCTTATTTTTATACAATAGAGAATAGCTATTTTTAGTCCAGATATTGAACATCTTTATTTTTGCCATTGTAAAAAGGTATACAAAGGATATTAGTGGCTGTAGAGAATTGTGTTATTATATCCATGAGGTCTACTCATCTGCAAAAATTGCTTGGATAAAGGTAGTTCTCAATCCCCCATTCTCAGTCTTGCACAAGTTGTTTCCTTGGGTAAGAGTTTGTGATTAATATAGGTGGTTGAGTCTACACAAAGAGAAATAATAATAGAGAAACATCATGACACACGTTCTGTCTCAAAACAAAGGTTCTCATACTTTATGGTTTCTAGAACTCCCTATTAAGACCTATTTAGGATTCCAAGGACTTGATTATTTTTTAATGTGTAATATAATTATTGATACTTACTATGATAGAAATTAAAATGTAGGAAACTCTAAAACATTGATTCAACAGAAAGTAGCAATGTTGAATCAATACATATGTATAATTCTAAGGTATTATACAATGTTATATATTATGTACATTACATATGTAACATTTTAATATTAAAATAATGTTAAATTCACTAACCTACTAAGCAAGGATTACTGTTTTACAGTATCAGTTTATTGTGGAAGAGCACAATAAAAGACAAAAATTGTAAATGGAATTTTCTCTTTTTTTGTAACACCTGAGTATAAAAAGAAGCTGTGAAATGTGTTAAGAATTTCACACTTTGCTCAATTTTGCAGTTGTTTTTTTCCCTCGTCTACCAATCAATTCCATCACTTACAATATGAAAAACTATTCTTTATCTTCTGAACCTCAAGCATTTTTATAATAACAATTTCATAATTTGACCTTCTAAAAGGATCTTTACAGTATAAAATATAGTATTCTATTTTAATATAATACTATAAAAATGTCAATTGTGCACTGCAAAGCAAACAATAGTGCATAGGAAGAACTCACAGACTAGAAGAAAATTTGGCAAGCCCTATCTGGTAAGGGCTTCATATCAAAAAGATATAAGGAGCTCAAACCACTCAATATAAAGGAAAAAAAGAGTTAGAATAAACCTGAAAACCTGAATAGATATTGTTAAAACAAGACATACAAATGGTGGGAAGGTATATGGAAAAAGAAAAAGAAAACAACTCAATAGTGCTAATCCTTAGAGAAATGGAAATTAAAATGAAAATGAGATATCGTTTCACAACTGTTAAAATGTCTTTTATCAAAAAGCGGAAAGATACCAAGTGTTATCCAGTGTCAAGGTGTCCAAGAAACAAAGGCAACATGACTCCAAGGTTCATCATCAAGTTCTTTTCTGAAGTAAGACAATACTTTTGTTTACAGAGTTGTTATAATTTTTTGAATTTATCATATTTTATTATGTGTATTATGTATTTTCACATCTACGCTTTGAAAAAAGAAAATTTCTAATGGAGGACAAAATGATTATCAACTATTGTTTTCCTTCTCTATATCTACAAATTTCTATGACAAAATATATTGATATTATAACATAAATAAAAGGAAACACCTTTTAGAAACTTTATTAAAGGAGTTTGACCTAGGTCACGACTTGGTATACTTGATGGTATAGAAATATTTAGACAAACTGTTATCTACTTTCTGACTTCCTGAGTATATTCTTTTCCAGCAGCATAAGTCAACTAGTTTTAAAAAGCCTACAAAGTTTGTTCAGCTTTTTACATCCCAGTTAAAATAGCAAAGCTAGAGAATTAATAATTCTTTGATCAAAACTGTTACTCCTAATTGCCAATGAATGGCCATGATAGAATTGTTCAGGAGCTCCATATATAAATGCCTGTGTTATAATCCACAAGAGATCATTATACTCCATAGTAACTTGTAAAGCTTTAAAACATTGTCCTGTAAGCAGTTTATTTTTCCTCACCATTAAAGAAACAAACAAACTATTTTACATTAAAAATAAATTCATTTGCTGGGCATGGTGGTGCATGTCTAGAATCCCAGTGTCTCAAGAGGCTGAGGCAGGAGGATCACGAGCTTAAAGCCAGCCTCAGCAATTTAGTGAGTCCCTAAGCAACTCAGTATGACCCTGACTCTAAATAAAACTCAAAAAAATAGGGCAGGGGATGTGATTTAGTGTTTGAGTGCCCCTTAGTTCAAACGCCAGGACCAAAAAAATTAATAAGTATATACCTACATACCTACCTACACATATTTGACCAGTATATGTAATTTATGATTGCTTCCAAAGTACATGAAAAAGAGTGCTTCTGGTTTGACATCTGAATATTCTTTCTCTAGACACTAGTGAGAAAATATATAAAAATATATAATTGTTCCATTTTCCTACTCTAAACTGCTTCAGAAAAAAAAAAAAAAACAGCCTGCAAATCCTTTCCTCCCCAATCTATGAGTACTAGACTCATGCCAGTTAATTTTTATTTTCATGGTTTAATGCAATTGCTCAAAAAACTATATTTATGATACTATTTCCACTTCACATTATAGATACCAAGAGTGGCAGTTTTGAGGTTTATCTAAAATAATTTTAAAAATACACCATTTGCGGGGCTGAAATTCTATAAATATCATTCAGATGAACTTAATTATTCAGATAATCTTTATTGCATATCTCTTGATGAAGTGAAAATCTGACTAATGTTAATCAATTACAATTTTAAATCAAGGAGCTAGGGCTTGTGAATTAGATATTTCATATTTTTTTCATAAGCTATTGCTTTGGATAATTCATACCTACCTCTATATTTGAGGCCTGTACTGGGAACATTTTTGTCACTCAGAATGTTTTAGTCACCTTTTTTTATTTCTGGAACCTAAAGACCTGGCAACAATAATTTTAGAAGAGGAAGTTTATTTCGTGCTCACAGTTTCAGAGGTCTCAGTCCACAGACAGACAACTCCATTCTTTGGGGCCTGAGATGAAGCAAAACATCGTGGTGGACGTGTGTGGCAGAGGAAATCAGGACATGGCCACCAGGAAATAGAGAGAGAGAAAGAATGTTCCACTTATCAGGGACAGAATATATATCCCAAGGGTTCCCAGTGACCTGCCTTCTCGAGCCACACCCTATTTGCCCAGAGTTAGTACCCAGTTAATCTGTTCAACTGAATTAATTCAGTGAATATGTTAAAGCTCTCACAACCCAACTATTTTACCACTAAACTTTCTTTTTTTTATTTTATTTTTTTTAATTGATTATTCACAACATTACAAAGCTCTTGACATATCATATTTCATACATTAGATTGAAGTGGGTTATGAACTCCCAATTTTTACCCCAAATGCAGATTGCAGGGGAATGGGAAAATAAACAAGGAGAGAAATGAATTACAGTAGATGGGGTAGAGAGAGAAGATGGGAGGGAAGGGAAGGGGGGATAGTAGGGGATAGGAAAGGTAGCAGAATACAACAGTTACTAATAGGGCATTATGTAAAATTGTGGATATGTAACCGACTTGATTCTACCACTAAACTTTCTTGACTTTTCTAACCTATGAGCTTTTGAGTGACAACTCATAGCTAAACCATAGCAGGATGTGCCTGGGAACTAAAAGAAACGACACAAATAATAATGACATGCCCAACCGAAAAGTCTGAAAAGGAACACTAACACTCTAGTGACTTCAGGTGAGCAGGCAGGATGAGCAGAAGACAGTCACTCAGAAAAGGGAGAGAATGTTCCACTTATCAGGGACAACATATATATCCCAAAGGTTCCCAGTGACCTGGCATCAAGTTGCCAGGGTAGATACAGCAAGGAGGCTGTAGATATGCTCAGGGGTAACACTGACTACTCTCCCTTACAGGAACAGAACTGCATTGGATGGGAGACCTCAGTGATGCCAAATTGGATTTATTTGCTAAGAAACAAAACTTTATAGGTCTTATGGGAAAACTAACAGAAAGAAAGAATTGATTTGTAACTGAAAGTTGGAAAATGACAGCAGAGAAACAGCTCCACGCATTTGCAGATCTGAGCAAACATCTCCCTTGAGGTCCTCCATAGACTGAATCAGTGGTGGGGAAAATGCATGCTTGAATTCTGGGAAGATAGAAAAACAAGATCAGACAGAGAGAGGCACTAAAAGCAGCTCTGAGGGAGCTATGCAATGAAATATGACAAAAACAGCGAGATCTGAACTCAACACACACTTTGGAATTTTTTTTCCTTTTCTTATTATAGTAACAAATGCACAACAGATATGAAGAGGTTAACAGGGATTCTGAAAAAAATTAAAATCATTTGAAAATTTACGGGAACTAAACATAAATATGCTAATCAGAAAAATCTGCTTACAACAGAATTCTACTTGAAAATACTTGAGGTATGAAAAATTAAAAAAATAGTTTTCTACTTTATTTCTCTAGGGAGCCCATCAATGTTTGAGTTTTCTATAAAATTATTTTGGTCTTTCAATTTGCATGGATATACTTTGAAGGGTAGAAAAACCATAGAGTGAAGTATATTGTTTTCTGACTTGATTAGAAAAATTTTAAGCAAGATATAATGTTTCTCCTCAAATTGCCAATGGTTCACTGATATACGTTTTATGTTTTAAAATAATTTTAATTATATGTACATTTTAGTAGCTTATACTCCTTTTATATAACCCTTATTTAACTAGGTGAATATAATCTTTAACGTTAACAAGTAAGCTCTTTATACTAATTATCAAATAAAATTAAAAATAAGTCTTAATAAGGGTCCTGAGATATACTACAGAGAAAAAAAAAGAAATGTCTGCTTTCTCCTCCTATGACAGCCTTACATGTTATAAATACAATCATATTTATGAAGACAAAGTATTGGATTTGAATTAATCTGCACCAATAGCTGTCGCCCGCCAGCCTCAGGACTTTCTAGACAGCTCCTTGATGATAATTACAAAATCTGTTCTAGTAAAAAATTATTTAATATTACCTAATGTTTAATTATCTGAAATTAACTTTAAAATAGCAATTAATGGTGAGCTTTCATCGTCTATTATGGGTGATCTTCAAAAATAATCAAATTTTCTTTTGGCTCACCATAAAGATAACCTAATTAACCTGAAATTTTAAGAGCATTCTCTTGAGTGTATTTTACTGTAGATTCTTAGTTGTTGTTTGTTCAATTTTTTGGTGAACTTAGGAACATGGAGAGTGTGTGATTGTGTGTGTGTACCTGTGTGGTGTAGGTATGTATGTAGTTTTATTCTCTCCAGATTTTTTAAAGAAGCCCTTCAGAATCACCCTAATTGTTCTCTTCTAGCAGTATTATTATTATTTTTTTCCATAAAATCAGGCTACCTTTCCATCATTCTGAGGCCGGAATGAACTTTCCTTCTCAAGAGATTTTCAGTACTTGCTCCTTTGCAAAACTTGCCTCGTAGGCTATAAACAAAGATCACAAAGCCAGTATGGTACCTAGGATTTGATGAAGGAAAAAAGCAATCTTTCTTAACAATATCTGAAAGCATTTAATGCAAAATAAACTTTGGAAAAAATGTCATCTTGAATTAAACTTCACCTTGAGTCTATGCCCAAACTAAAGAAACAACTTTATATTTAATATATTGTAGAATCCATAGGGATTTTTCCTCTCTAAACTGTCTAGACTAAAATAGCTAAGATAGATACTAAAAAACAAACTGCATCTGGAACATCCTATAGCTCATGATCTATATTAAGCCTCTATTTTTGTGCTGAACACTAAGAAAGTTGCTAACAATGTAAAAACATTATCAAGGTGTTTACAGACAATGATCACGTGATGAGCAAATAAAAGATGGGAAAGTTGAGAGGGTGTAGTTCTATATGTGCCCCAGTGTCTCAGAAATCCTTCTCCAAGATAGCACTTGAGCTTTGTCTTGAGAATAAGAGAGAGTTATCTAGATCCACAACATTGGTAGTAGGAGAAGAGCATGAAAACTAGAGTACACATATTGAATTAAAAGTATTGATTTATAAAAAAAAAAAAATCCACATTTGTTTTGAAATCTAAATTAATTGACTTAGACTGAAATTATAGTTTGTGCAGGATCAAGAAGAAAGCAAAGGTTATAAAAGTTTAAGAATTTAGTTCTAAAGTGAAGACAGATTCTAGAGAGTCCCATGTATAATACAAATGAGCCTGAACTCTGTCTTGAACAAACAGATGTCAGCAAACCTATTGTTTTGTTTTGTGATTTTTTTTAACTTAATTTTTTAATCAGGAAAAGTACTGTTGTTTATGTACATTTTCACAGCTTCAGCCCCTTTTCCCTTCTTACCCTTCTTTTGTATCGACTCTTCTTAATTATACATGACAGTAGAATCCATTTTGATAAAATAGTACAAGCAGGGGATGTGTCTTATCCTAATTAGGCACGTTGCATTGTACTCATGGCTGAGAAAGCACTGTCCAGGTATCTGAATGTTATCTGACTCTGCCTCCTCGGAGCTGAACCTTAGGATTCTCTGATCTGTTAAAATTATAGTATTAAAAAAATTAAGGTCAGCTTGTTCGTTAACATTTTGTTGTTGTTCATTGTTTTACATATTTTTATTTGGAAATTAAGGATCATGATCTTTCTCATTGCAAATCGGCTTGCAACTGCATTCTAGTACCTTCATATAAATTCAGTCTTGAAAATATCCAATCTTGAGAAAATATTAGGCAATCAGCATTAATTTTATACCTATTAAAATATTTTTATTTATTTTAATTTAAAAATAAAAATGATATAAATTTATTATGCATGACCTGCCTGATCTTTTGAAATATGTGAAATGACTAAATCAAGCTAATTAACATATGCATTATCTTGCATACATAGTTTTTCTGCTCAATACCCTTAAAATATACCAAGCAATCCTCACATGTGATATATTGTCATTAATTGTAGTCACTTTGTCATACAATGGATTACAGCAATATTCTTATTCACTAGAGGAAAGCAAGCATATATTTCAGACAGAGCTTTTTGTCTGTAAGTTAGAGGATGAAGTAGAAAGGATGATGCAATTGGCTGAGTCCAGTGGCACACTCAAGTTTTGGAGAAGCATGTTGAGTGCATGAGAGGTAGCTATCTAAAGTACATCCCTGATATGGAATTTGGATGACTGAGAGAATAATGTGAAATGATTGGGAGAAATGATGGTCTTCTTTTGATTTTGTGTATGTGGAGTATTTGGGGCTTCCACTTACAGCTGTTCTCTACACCATTGTTATACAGATTCAGAGTTTAGGGGACAAATTTGTGGAATGCACCTTGTTTATTTGAATAGATAATTGTTAAGTACCTATTATGCAATAAGTGGTGTTCTGGGGGTGCAAGTATGAATAAGCTTTCCTTCAAGGTTTTTGACAACAGAGTAAATATAGTACTTATTAGCAGAATTCGTTCTCATTTGGGATGAGTTGTAATTTTTAAAAGAACTGAAAAGAGAAGGGAAAGGGGAGCAAAGAGAGAATGAAAAGGGGAAAAAGAGAAGTGATGAGCAAAGGAGAATTACTAATGGACTCTTGGACTCTTGGTAAATATCAGCCTTCAAAGGAGATCACAAGGAAAACCACAAGAGTGAATAAAAATCCTTAATGAAATTAAAAAACAATTGAAACTGGAATTTTAAATCTAGAAATTGCACTCTTAAAATCCAAGCAATGGAGAAGACAAGAATGATGATAAAAATGGTTCAGTGTTAAAGAGATTCAAGTAACAGGAAAGACAAAATTAAACTATTAGAATTTAGCAGGCCCACTGATAACCCTTTAGGAGCAGATTCAGTAAGATAACAGGTGGAAACTGGATAGAGGGATGGTAAGAAGTAGTTGGAATGTGAGACCTCCTGTTTTGAAATAAAGGCAGCAATAACGCTCTTTTTAGCCAGAATTCCACAGTGGAAGAAAGAAACAAATTTGTTATTGCAAACATCAAGGAGTTTTATAAATTTTCAAGGACAAACATTTTATTGCATGTAAACAGATGAAGCCCATAAGAGAGAAGAAAGTGGAAGAAATGAAGGATTCTAGGTCAGAATGATCCTACTTAGAAGATACAGAAACCACCACTGGACAAACTTAAGTCCTTATTTGAAACATCGAATCCTTCTAGATGTTTAAAAGTGCATAAAGTATGTTTAAAGTGAGGTAGTAAATGGAACAACTCCATAGGTATGTTTATGTTAAAATGAGTAATGAAATACATCTTTTGGAAATGGAATGATCAAAACACTTCTCTGAGCAATACACATTATATTTGTACTGGTTCTGGGAGAAAGGAGGAAAAGAAAATTCAATGGATGTTTTCTGTGAAGCAAGATTGACCATTGGCTCTTATCTCTGTAAATATGTGGAATGGCTAAATCAATCCAAATTCCAAGGAGGTAGAATTTATAAGACTTGTTGTTTGTGGGTTTAAAAGAGAGGTAGCTATCTAAAGTACATCCCTGATATGGAATTTGGATGACTGGGAGAATAATGTGAAATATTTGGGAGAAATGATGTTCTTCTTTTGATTTTGTGTATGTGGAGTATTTGGGGCTTCCACTTATGTCATGTAAATAGTGCATAAGAAGGACAAAGGAGTGCTAATTTACATCTAGGCTATCTACATATTAATGAGGTTGTGCATGTATGGCAAAAGCAGAGTTAATAAACTAACACACTGAGTACACATTGTGTTAAAATCCACAGGAAAGAATGTTCTTAAAACCAATTAAGAAGTAAAATTGTTAATGTCACTTCTAAGTATTACAGATGCATGCATCTGACCCCTGGGTGATAAGAGATGAGAAGAGGAGGATTCTAGGCCAGAATGTTCCTGTTTGGAAGACACTTTCAAATTCTAGCCTTTTAAAAAAGGTGTGTTCTTTGTTGTTGTTTCTTAAAAGTCTAACCTTTGTTAAGTAAGTGTTGTAATTTTTTCAGTGCTACTATATGTATAATGGGAAGCTTAAGTCTCTGGAAATACCTAGTCTTTCTAGGAGTTTAAAAGTACACAACACAAGGCTGAAGTAATGGCCTTTAGAATTTTTTGTTACTACATAGGTTTGGTTGCCATTTAGAGGAATGGAATTGTTGAACTTGATGTCTTGGCAAGTATGTTGAAGATGCACCGGGTGGTACATGGGGACAGGATAAACTATGCAGAGACAAGCATTCTGTGCCCTTTAGATTAGGTCAGATGGTCTAGCCATTGTTAAATATGCATTTTAGTGTATTATTGCTGAGTATTCAAGGGTAAGTCCTAAAGCCCAAAATTTTTTAGAAGTAGCAAATTAATCCCTATATAAACATCCTTTTGTTAGTCTTCTGGCAAAGACCTTAATTAATTCACCTCTTGGAGCAAGGGGTAGTCATCTTAGTGACTAGAATTATGAAGAGGAAGGGTGAGGGGAAGTACTCTTTGCTAGTATCGCCATATCTGGAAGAGAGTTTTAGACTGTAACCATAGATCTATATGTGCATTTTTGGTAAAGTACTTGTGTTTATTGTGCACAAAGTCTATACTTCACTTCATAACATCTAAGCTTTCTAGATGTCCTGAGGTGACAGTGTATCATAAAAAGTAGGTCTTTACAAGTCTATTTATAAATATCTTCTTGTTATAAATGATAAAAAAAATATATCTTGGACATGGAATTGTTTTATCTCTGGGCAGTGTGCGTCAGGACTTGTTCATCAGGCTGGCAGCAGAGGGACAAAGGGAATCTCCCAGGGAAAGATGGGAGCGAGTGCTCAAGGATTTATATTTTATGTGAGCCATTGGTTGTGAAAATCTTCTGACTGTTCTTTAGGAAGACCTCAATTCACTGGGAACATGTGTTTGTCCTAAAATTTTAGTAGTAGAAATCTCATAATGAACTCTCTTAGAAACATGCTAGCTGTCTTCTTCTTTTTGCTTCTTGTCATTTTAAATTAGTCATTAAGGCAATGCATTATTTTAGTTGTAACTCTGCCAATATGTCTATCTAGAGGCCTGTTGCCATTTTTGTCTTTAGTGAAATTCTTGTCACCAAGAAAGAATCATTTTTTTTTCTAATAGATTGAGTTGGTATAGCATATTTTGGGTTGTCAAAAATACTAATGTAGCTTTGGGATTTTTGAATTGTTGAATATTAATGATGAGTGGGAAAGAATGATATACACTATGATCTCAGTCACACAAATAGGATGTTATGTATGGATAGATATGACCTGGAGGGACATGTCCAACTAAGTTGCTTGTGACTAGATGACTTTGTTATTTGTGTTTTTCTGTTTCCTGTAATGCACATGTTAACTTTTAAAAAAAATAAAAGCTATTTTAAATACCTGGAGAAAAAAAGATGAGAAGGAGTAATAGGAGAAAAGATTTAAAAACAAAAGAAGACCAATGCAACTGTCCTATTTGATGAGTAAAAGAGTAAAGTTGGTATTTTTTTTCCCCCAGAAACACAAGTAGAAGCATTTACTTCAAATGTGAGAAAAGAGACTCTTTTATTGCGGGGATGGGGGGAACTGGTTGAAATGGAGTGACAAGAGATAATTAGATAATAGACAATGAGAAACAGAGAGAGATAAGGGAAACCAATATGTGAGAGAGAAAGAGGTTATCTTTAGCACTCAAATTAAAATTCCATAGTTTGAATGATTTATGTAAAAAGAAGGTACACTTTATTTCCAATTTTAGAAAATTACTGCCTCCACTTACTTTCACTAGTTAAAATTCTTTCCTTTCTTAAATGTTTATTTCTTGAAGGATCCTTTTGATTGCTAGAAGATTAGCTGCTTTAACCCTTTTAAATTGAATGACCCAGCAAGCAGCACATTATATCGGTCAATTGCACATGACTACACAGGTGACTGCACTTAATACTCTAGCATAATTGCAATTCTACTCTTAATAAATTATTACCGACTTCCTTTGTATTGAATTACCTTATACTTGTTTAAAAAACACCAACAAGTTTTGAAGGTAAGACAAGTCTCCTGCTATATTTTAAGTAGTGCTTTATTTTTAAATGCAATTTTATTTTCATCAGCATAATACAAACCTTTATAAATCAGGATATATAAAAAAGCATCTCAAATTTAAATGTCTTAAAGAAAACTATTGATCCCCCCATCTGCTATTTATCTCAGAAAATAAATTACCAACATTCACCATGAGCCACAAAGCAAAAAAAAAAAAAAAAAAAAAAAGCAGATATTAGAATAATTCTTGACCCCTTTCTCTCACATTTGCATACATTCATCAGCAAATCTCACATGCAACTATTATTAATGGAGAACTTCCTTGACAAACTTTAAAATAATTCCTACTCAATTTCTTTCTACCCAGCTTTACTGGTTCTTCTAAACCCTACTGCCACATGCCACTATTTCTTTCTATCCATTAAGATACAAATTTTGTGAAGGCAGAGATTCTGTCAGTTTTGTTGACTATTGAATTCCCAGTCCATGCAAATATGATTTACTCAATCATTATTTTTTTTGAATAAGGGAAGAAATCTCATTCTCTGGAAACCCATATACTGATTTTCTTTTCTTACCCATTTGAGCAGTGAGTGAAGAGGGTACAGAGAAGGATTAGTGTTGGGACATCATGCTTTCCTATATATATGGGATGACTGGCATTTCAGCTCCATTAGATTATTGTGAGTAAAAGGAAATTACCAGAAAGATCTGAATTTGTTTAAAGTATGATTAAGCAATGTGAAAGCAAGATAAGAGAGAAGTGACTGAAGATATATAAAATTATATCATAGGTATCTTAGGTTCAGAATGTTCAGTAACCTTTTTATGTATTGATAAAAGTGAGATCAAAATGAACCTTCAGATCCACAAGCTGGCAATCTAATGCATTTAAATACTGTATTTTACTGCTATAGATTGAGTATAATCTCATATGAATATGAATTATAATGTATGACTTTCAGGAAATCTGTTACTTATTTATTTATTTCTATTTATTATGAGTGGTCATTCAAAACTTGCTTCCATTTGCAAAAGTCTTGAGAAGCTTTGATACCCCATGCATTCTCCATTGGCTCCTATCCCTTCATGGATGACAGGTTCAGGAACTTTTCCTTCTCTGATACAAAAAGGGGCCACTGGTTAATAATTGTCTCACCCTGACACCATCAAACTAAGAAATCTATTTGCCTCAACATCACATCTTTTCCTTTGTGGTAAAGCAGAGAGAAATTCCCTTCTTCATCAGAGGTTGATCTCTTCTCTAGTGCTCCAGAGACCATCTCTTCTGAGGTATTTTGTTTCTCTATGGTTTATCATCTCATTGCTATGCAGATTTCCTTTAGTACAGTCTACTATATAGCAATTATAATAACAAAACATGATTCGCTTTCTGTCCTCTCTTTTTTCTTCATAACTAACCACCCTGATATTTTTAAAAGTGTTATATTCATACCTCTTCAAACCCTTTGTGATCTAATATAGCACCTTCCTCCCAGGACTCAAAGAAGAGTACTCTCAATCTTTCCAACTACCTCCATTGTGTCAAATTGATCTTAAAATTGCTGTTCTCAATAGGTTCAGTTTTTCAGGAGTGTTCCACACACGTCAAAATCCTTCCCTCGGAAGGTGTCCTCTCATTTTTCTCGGCTTTCCTTTAGCCATTAGTCACTTTCTGTCTCCTTAGTAGGTCCTGCATCTATTCCTCCCTCAGTATTGGCAACTCTCAGGAATGAATCTTCTTTTTTTTTTTCCAGATATAACAGAATCCCCAAGTGTTCTTTTTCTGTTTTGTTTTATTTTTGATACTAAAAATCAAAAATTTTATTTAAGTGAATCTGTGATGTGTTTTGTGATGAAGTTTTCACCTTTATTTTATGGTTGAAAATGGCTATCACATTTTGAAGCATTACAATCTTATATAGTAGCTTCCCCAGTTGAAAGAAAATGGGAATGCTTTCCCTGAGGTCTCCATGTATCAAAAAGATAACGGTGACAGAAGCTTTCAGACATTCTTTTCATGCTCTATTTTGGCCAGACATTCTTTTCATGCCAGTTCATAGACTTAAAGGTGGTGTTGTGAACAAGTTCCCATTTGATTGAAATCAAACCAATTTGTCCTATGACCCTGGTCAGTTTATGTATAAATTTGCAATTCTATTAAATGCCTACTGTTGAGTAATTTTCCTGTCATTTTATTTTTCTTAATGGTAATTTTCCTGTCATTTAATGTTTCTTAATATATCAAATCAAGAAGCCTAGATCTATGAGACAATGGATCAGCTCTTGTATAGGGATGACATTATTGCCCTCTTCTTGCCAAAGAGAAGAAAAAAGGACATTCTCTAAAGGGCTTTGGGAATGAGTTTGACTCTGATAAGAAGGTGTAGTGTTAACAGAGGACTCTGCCTCTTGCTAGTCCCTATTTTTCCATTTGAACATGACATGATGGTAGGAGTTGCTATCATGAACTTGGATCTCTGAGGGGAAGAGCAAAATAATAAAAAGGATAAAGATAAAAAATAATAAATAAATAAATTAATTAATTAAACACATTTTCCTGATATTATTGAGTCCCTTTATTATTAAGCCTTTGCCTCCAGAGTTATTGCCATGTGAAAAAATAAATAAATAAATGAAGCTCCATTATCTACAACACCATTAGTTAGGCGTTTTGCTATTTACAGGGATTGTATATTTAACTGACACATGTGATTGGCTTTATAATCTATATTTCTTAGATCTCTATGAGCTGCCATATCTTTGGCACAAGCGAATATTTGTTAACTGGTTAATGAATTAAAGGACTTGGTATCTTTTAACAAATTCTTTCTTGATCTCTGCAATTGGGTATTTCAAGTTAAATATATTATGGCTAAAGCTGGAATGTGAATTTCCTCCAGCTTTAAAACTTATTTATTTTTTTCTAATCTTTAAATAGGACAATATCTACCAAACATGATGAAGAAAATCAGGACTTTTCTTTGATTACTCTCTTTGGGTAGTTGCTTTGCACTAAATTTTAAATTCATATTTCCCATCCTGGTGATCCAAGCTATCTTTTTGGATCAATGATGCTTCTTTAACTTCATCTTCTCTTACCCATAACTATTACCCACTAAACTTCAGACACAAGTGGAAAGTATTTTTTTTTTGTTCCATTGTACTTTGTTTAATGTCTAAAGATCAGATTTTTCTGTGCTGATTCTTTAGTCTATCTGGAGTACTCCATCTGATCTTTGCTGGGTAATTCCTTCTTTTCTTTCAGCTCTTGGCTTCAAAGAGTATTCACAGAGAAACCTTTCCTAATATTATAGTGAACTTAAACTTCCTAGTTATTACTATCACAGAACTTTATTTTTTTCACTTCAAAGTTCTTATTGTTGATTACTATTACTTTCAAATAATTTAATTAAACGACACAAAAATTTGCACAATTTTTAATGTATATTTATTTTGGATGTTGTGTTTTAGACAACATGAAATATATGAATTATGGGTAGGTTAAGAACTGGTTGCCTTACTCAATGGCACTTAAAGTTTAAACAAATACTACCTTAGCTCTGTATCGATATATACAAATGATTGGTGAATTTGGCAATTTATACATTAAGCATTGGCCTCTGGTCTTGCAGTTTCTGTACCTTAACTAGATGCCTCTGGGTTAGAGTCTCTCATGAGGCTGCAACCAGGGAGAAATAGTTATGAAGTTCTGGGTTAACTATGGGCAGATTTTTTTATTCCCTTATGAGTTGCTGAACAAAGAGCCTTAGTTGCTCACTGGCAACTCACTGGAAACCTCTATGGTTTGCTTACTTCTTGCTAGGAGAACTTGCAGTGAAGCTCAGAGCATGCCAATGTGGCTTGGCTTAAAATAAGTGAGTCAGTTAAAGAAAGTAGATGTACAAAAGGGAATCCTCAGTCTTTTGGTAACTTAATCCCCAAGATGACACTCCATCTTTACTGCCATATCCCATTTCTAGAAGGTGAGTCTAAGTCTAGCCCATTCTTACTTGGAGGGAATTTGGTAAAGACCTGAGTGGAGACCATTAGGGTTCATCTCACAGCTTTCTACACCAAACACCTCATGGTTCTGCATTCAGTCTTTATACTGGGACTTCTGTGTAGTGCTTTTTTATGCTCTTGAACGTATAGTCCACATACACAATCAAACAATTACGACTGTGCCTCTGACTTCCTACAATGCCCCATTAGGCATTGGTGGTGGGTTAAATATTGCCCCTTCCCCAAAGATGTCAGTATCCTAAGCCCCCGAAGCTATGAATATGTTATCTTTCCAAGTATAAAGGGATTCTGCAATGTGATTATGTTAATGATTTTTGAGATGGCAGCTTATTTCTGGTATTGTATGGTGGACCAATGTAATCACAAAAGCCCTAGTAACAGAGAAGTTGGAGGATCTGAACAAATAGGAGGAGATGTGCTAAGGCAGCAAGAAGTTTCAAGGGAGATGGCAAGGAAGGGGTCATCAGCCCAGAAAAGCTAGTGGCCTCTAGAAGCTGAAAAGGCAGGGGACAGATTCTTTACCCAAATATCTATAAAAATAATGGTGGCTCATTCTAGACTTCTGATTTTCCAAATTGTAAGAAAAAAATATTTAGTTGTCTTAAGATATTATATTATGGTAATTTGTATCAGCAATATGAACCTAATGTGGTTCTCAAGAAATATTTGTTAAATGAGTAAAAAGCTTAGACACAGGGCATTGCAACTGTCATTACATATCCATTCCCTGAAAACTTTTAAAAATAAAAAAATGGTGGAGTTATTAAAAAGAAAGGAATGATGTGTTACAGTGAAATAAGCAAAGGGAAGGAAGGAAAAAAGTATAGAAGTCAAGAGAGAAGGAGCAGGGCAAACATGAAGGAAAGAAAGATCCATTTTAGATCATCCAGATTATAGTACACAGATTGCAGGAAATAACTTAATTATATTCCAAATTAATGTTTAACTCTCAGTATTGCCTTTTCACTGAAAAGGTGAAAGCTTTGAAAAATTGAGGTATTTACATAGATGATTGACATGGTAGAAACCACACTTATGTATGAAATTGAGGGAATTAAAAGTGAGCATTCTTAAATAAAAAACAATGGAAATTAAACACTATCATCATTGAATTTTCATCAGAGCACGAGCTAAACATGAGCTCTGCGCTTTCCAAATACTTGTTATTGAAATAAGTAGATTTGAAATTTCCTTCCAAATCTGAGTCTATTATATCATGATTGTTAGATTGTTTATAAACTAAGTTTTTCTACTTCTGTAATACTTCTAAAGTTGTATAAATTGTTGTCAGCAGAAATGTATCTGCATTGAAAACATGCACATGTTCTATGGAATGGCTATAAACAAATCAATTTGATGAAGAAAACTTCAATAATAAAATGGGTTTTTTTTGAGGTAAAACATCTTTTAGCCTCTCTTCTTATTTTGTAATTCACTAAGGAAAAAGAGAGATTGTGTGAAGCATATGTTTATATTATATCTGTATGCAAATGTAATTTAAAAATTTCACAAAATCTACTAAAACTTCTTGCACAGGATTAGATATATTGACTAAAATCATTGAAGTACATATTTCATGTATTGTTCTTGTAATTTTATACTAACAAACTCTGATACTTATTTTCCATGTTTTGAACTCCATATTATTCACACTGCAGTAAAGTCATAACTTGTATTTATTTAAATATTTGTAGTGTGTAGTATTACAAAGGTATATATTCCAAAGGCATTTAGAAATTAAGAGAACTTCACTATTAACATATTCCAAGGACTTCTATAAAATTACACATTTATTCAGAACCAAACTAAAGGGGTGTTCAAGGGGAACTAGACAAAAATAAATCGTGTCAAATTCTGATATGAGGTTTTTCATCAAAAGTAAATCATGAAAAGTCTTTATAAATTAAAAAATGGCTATAATAACAATGGATCAAATGTGATATTTATTTAATTTCGGCTCCTGTTTAATAAACCATGTTTCTTCTTTGATTTACCCAAATAGATAAATCACAGATTTTTCAAACTTATCTTTAGAAAACTAAGGTTATTGATGTTGGACTGACAGTTTGCAATTAAAATGAGGAAAAGATACTGATAATGTCTTTGATGTCTTTAAAATATCATCTAGGATATCCAGGCCCATGCCTGTCTCCCCACTGGGTCATGTGTAAGTTTTGATTGTTGTATGAGAATAGTTGGTAGTTGGAAACTTTGTTGTTGTTGTTGTTGTTGTTATTGTTTTGTTTTGTTTTTTTTTTTTTTGAAATAGAATCTCATCAAGAATAAATTAAACATAGATATTCACTTGAGTAATCCTTGAATGAAGTGTGCATGAGCATGTGTATGTGTGCTTTCATGTTGGAGAAGAGAAGGAGAAATTTAGAGGAAGTGTGTGGTTGTACTTCTAAACAGTTAAAATAATTGCTATATGTTATGGTTTAGAAGTGGTGTCTCCCAAAAGCTCATGGGTGAGAATGCAAGAAGGTTTGGAGGAGAAATGATAGGGTGATAACCTTAACCTAATCAGTGAATTAATCCCTGGTGGGATTAATTGAGTGGTGACTGGAGGCAGATGAGGTGTGGCTGGAGGAAGTGGTTCGTTAATTGGGGGCATAACTATGGGTATATATTTTGTATTTGGAGAGTGGAGATCTCTCTTGCTCTCTGTTCTCTGATCATCATATGAGCTACTTCCCTCCACCACACTATTCTGCCTTGACTTTCTGCCTCACCTTGACCCCTGAGGAATAGAATCTGCTGACAATGGATTGAGATGTTGGATATATGAGGTAAAATAAATGTTTCCTCTCCGCAATTGTTCTGGTTAGGTCTTTTAGTCACTGTTGTGAAAAATTTGACTAGGGCTGGGGATGTGGCTCAAGTGGTAGCCCGCTCGCCTGGCATGCATGCGGCCCGGGTTGGTTCCTCAGCACCATATACAAACAAAGATGTTGTGTCTGCTGAAAACTAAAAAATAAATATTTAAAAATTCTCTCTCTCTCTCTTTAAAAAAAAAAAATTTGACTAAACCACTATGATTCCCTGACTTTTTCAGAGCAACAATCTATTTTTTCTACTTTGAATTTACCCTACCATTTGCTTCCTTTGATTAACATGAGACTTTATAAAGCAAATCCTCATGTACACCCGTAAAACACTAATTTTTTAAAAAATAACTAGAAGTAAATAGCAGAAATATCAATAGAGTAGAGTGAATGGAACAAGGGGAGAGGAGGGGAAGTAATGGGACTGAATTAGAACAAATTATATTCCATGCTTTTATAATTATGTCAAAATAAATTCTATTCTCACATATAACTAAAAAGAATCAATTAAAAAAAAGCAAATGTGCAATTGTGAGAACACCAGCAAGTACTCTGCCTGTATTTGAACTTCACTGCAGGTACTGTGCCGGTATTTGAACTTCACTGTATGGAATGGACAACTTAGCCAACAAGTGTCTCAGTATTTTCACCTCTAAAATGGATTAATAGTTGAGAATCACATACATATATGTATTATACATGAAATAATCACTGAAGATGTTTGAGTAATGAGAATTTAAAATATACTAACGTACAATGACCACTCAAATGTTAGCTATTTCTTTTTTTAAAAATTTTTCTGATATTGTTAGCTGTTTTATTGTCCAAATGATGATCTACTTAGTTTGTAAGAGTTGTCTTAAAATCTTGGCTTAGTTTTTTCTCTCTGTGGTAGTGTTTTCCCAATTGTTTTATCACTTAATTTTAAATCCAGTGTTCTTTCTCCTGACCATGTTTTTTTTTTAAATTATGTTTGGATATCTAGTTTTATTTTATAGTAGGTACTTCCAAGACTTAGTGCTGTTGTTCTTGTCTGTTCAACTGACAGCCACCTGCAACTCAATCCTGTTTATGGGTTCATCCACAGGATTCTTAAGAGTAAGAATCTGAGAGTAAGGCAAAGCAACCTCCTGCTTTATATGTAGTAGACCACTCATTGCCTATCTCTGACCCTGTGAAGTCTCAGACATAACCTAAGATTAATCATTTTAATCAATTAGCTATCCCCTTATATCTGAAGGGAGAGATGCAAAGATGGAGAGACAGCTAAGAGTTTTCCATGGCAAATGGCAGCAGAATCTAGAGTCTCTTAGCTACAGTGGTAAGGATGCAGTGGTTGAGATGCCAGGGTACCAACCTCACAACTGGTTATACTTTGCAGCCAAAATAATCTGAGTTTCTTTTATCCCAGTCTTTCCTCCTCTCATTGAACCTGACCCTCTTCCATTAAATTATTACTTTTTATTTATGTGAGCCACAGTTAATATCCATTGCTTATAGCCAACGAAGAATTTTCACTAATTTTTAAGTTAGAATCAGGAAAATAGGATAGGTAACAAACAATAAGTGTGAAAAACCTGTTGTTAGAGTCCAGATGGGTGAAATTAATAGATTAAGATAGTGAAACTCCACTAATGTTTCAGGATGGAAACTTGACACCACGTGACACACAGTGTTGAGTTGGCTAACTGAAATTCCATCTGTAATCATTTGGAATCAAGTAGCCAATCCAAGAAAAAAAAAAGGCTTGAAGTAGAAAGAGGTATAGCTTCTCTAAAATTGAATACCGCATATGATAAATTTTAGGCTGTCATGTGATGTGAATTCTTGTAATGAGATTTTTTTAAAACTCTATGAAAAAAAGGATAATATTATTAAATTCTTAGTTCAGAGTGGCAATGTGCAAAGATGAATGAAACAATTCATTCTATCCTTGTATCCCCACGCCATTTCACTCTTTGAGTGGAAGAGTCATTGTTTTTTTTCTTGAATCTAGGTTAGTCTTGGGATGGACTTTGATCAAGTAAATGAACTGACAACCCAAGTTCTAAGACTGGGGCTTACAGAGACCTGGTATCTTTATATTTCACTCCTTTGGGATTCAACTCCCATGACAAAAGTTTTAGTTTGGCTCTTGGGTGATTAAATAGTTTAGTGACTCAGGCATCCCCACCACTACCTGAGGCTACTGAAACATGGGTGAGGCTGGTTGGAATATCCAGCCCTGGTTGTAGTTTCAGAAAACACTATGAGACATCAGTACTAAGCTAAATAATGGTTCCCCAAAGATATCCACATCTTAATCCCTGAACACTCTCAATGATATCTTATATGGCACAGAGATTTTGCAGATGTCATTAAGTCAAACATCTAGATCTTTTAAAGGGAAGAGTAACCTAGAGTATTTGAAAAAGCTGTGGATCTATTCATAAAAGTCTGTTCTTAAGGAAGCAAAATAGGTCACATACACAGTTGTAAAAGATGTTACAATGGACATAAGAGATTAGAATGATGTGAGGAAGAGGTCATGAGCCAAGGAGCCAAGCTGAAAGAGAATATATTTGTGTTTTTTAAGACTGAATTTTGGCAGTTTGTTATAGCAACAGTAGATAACTAATGAAATATCTGTGTTGAGGACGGCCTAAATTTAAGAATAGTGAGAAATAATGAATGGTCATTGTTATTTCATGCCATTAAATCTGGAGGCAGTTTAGAAACTGGAATGGAGTATAAGCAAACCTTGTAACTTATAAGAAAACTATATAACTGTGCTAAAAACAAACAAACAAACAAACAAAAAAAAACTACCAGCTGGGTTCTCCAGAGTAAGGTAACCAGGAATTACTCTAAATTTTACTCAGCAGATTAGTGTTAATTAAATTCAAAGAGTTACCAAACCTTTTATGTGAAATTTAGTGTCTGTCAACTGAGTGGAAGTCTGAGCACTATAACAGAGATTCAGAGGATTTGAAGACTCAGAATACCAACGCACAATGTTCACTGAATCTCCTTTGGCTGCCAAAGTAACCTATTTTCACTTGTCTGAGCAGAGCAAAATTGTCTGACTGTAGGTAGTTAGTTTGCAATGCTTTAGAGTGATAACTTAGACCAGGTCACAGCACATTCAGGTTTTTTGCAAAGTCAGTCCAAGATCAAAAGACAGATAGGGAAATAAGAACTAGTATCTTATATCAAGGAGGGTGACAATATACTAAATATTTTGTAAAGATCTAGAAGAGAGAAGTTTGAATATTTTCAGCACAAAGAAATAATAAATGTTTAAGGAGATGGAAATTCCAATTATCTTGACTTAATTATTTTGTATTATTAAAATGCACTACATTATCACACCAAATGCCATACTAGGCATATGTAAAAATAATTTTCCATGAAAAACAGTTCAACTAAGAATAGAAAAATAGAAAAATAATTTTGGAATTATTTGATCTTCATTAGTGTGCTACAGTTGGTGAATTACATTTAGGGATAAATTCTGAAAGTGTTTGAATGGGAAGAGAAGAATGGTTAAGGATGTTACCATGCAGGGTGAGAAATATATGATGAAGTATGAAAATGAAGGAGAAAAAAATAGATTTTAATTTAGTGCCATAATTTACTACCACAAACACTGGTAAAACTTAATAAAAGACTACTACAGCATTATTTAAAAATAGGTATCCAGAGGTTCAGCTCTCATAGGAATGAAGTTATATCTCATGCATAAGCAAAAATCTCTATCATCCATGCCAGAGAAAACACAAAAATAGTAATTGGAAGAAGTGGATAAGTCAAGCTAGTGCTTCAGTTGAAAATTAGGCTCATATGTATTTTTTATTCCTTGCTGTGCATGTGAACTAGTATATTTTAAAAATATCATTTAGCTTAATTTTTGTCCTTTCTTCAATAGAATATGGACAGTATACTATTAGTATACAATACAGAATGTATATTATATCAGCAAAATACTATCACAAGAGAGATCTGATGTTTATTACATAGGGATTCTCTACTTCCACTGATGGTCACAAGTGAAAGAATTTTGATTAGCTTTTTTGGCCATTAGGTCAATAAAAAAGGGCCAATGGAACATTACTGAGTCTTAAAAGTGAAGGAAATTTTGACAATATGTGTGAACTTGGAAGATATGGTATTAGATGAAATAAGTCAGACACGGAAGGCAAATATTGTATGATCTCACGTGTAGAATCTAAACAAGTCAAACAGAGAGAAGTATGAGAAGCAGAGAGCATAATGGTGTTTACCAGGCACTAGAAAGAGAAGGATTGGGGAGATTTATTCCAATGATACAAAGCATCTTTTAGGAGGAATAAGTTGAAAAGATCTATTGTACAAATTGGTGAATGCAGTTAATAACAATGTGTCACATTATGGGGAAATTGCTGACTTTAAGTGTTCTCACCAGAGATACATGAAAAATACGTGAGTTAATGAATGTTAATTAACTCATTAAATTTATATACTAAGTACAAAAAGATAGTCCATCTTCAGAACTCAGTATTATTCTTCTACATTAGGGATTCTGTTAAGTTTTGTTTTATTTCAAGGGGGATGGTCTTCATAAGGTATATGGAATTTTCCCTTCTTGTGTGTTTTGAGTGTTAGGAGGTCTATCCAGTCTTAATGTTGAGAACTGTATGAGGGACTCTCTTGTGCGCATATTCCACTCACACCTATTTCTCTGCACCACTTTGATCAAAATCTCCACTTCCCATTGGTCATTCTCCTAGCTGTATTTTACTATAAAAGAAGTTAATGTACAGATTCTAATATACCTCCTGCTCCTCCTTCTACTGTGAACACAGTGGACAAATTTTCCATTCATTCTTGACCTTATCTTTAGTTTTTATTCCATTTTCAAAAATGTTTTTGCTCTTGTTTATTTATTTGTTTATTTAATAAAAATTCCTTGAGTGCCAAATATTTTTAGTTACTGTTTGTTTGATGTGTAAAAATCTCTGCCTTCATGAAAATTACATTTGGGAAAAAAGTGAAAATTTATGGAAAATATAATATTTTGTGTAATTGTTGATGAGAAGGGCTTCTGGAAAAGAAAAGGCTTGTCAAAAGTAAAAGATCCTGGAAATATGGGATTTTATTTTACAATGTACAGTCAGAAAAGATTTCTGTGGAAAAAAAATAATGACCAACAATTCAAAGAAAGTAGTTAAATATGAATTCAGATAGTATTAATCTATCTCCATTTTAACCAAAAAACTAAAAAGCAATTCTATAATAATTAATATTTGGAGTAATATTTACATCTCAAGTGATAATTTTATTTTAATATTCAAAAGAACATAAATCTGGCTGCAATATTGTATGTGCCTGTTTCCTGTACATTTTTAAATTATTCATAAGAATATCTGTACTAGTTTTAAGTATTGAATTCTAAGTTATTAATAGCCAGCCCCTGGGTTGAAAAATATTTTCAACATCATGAGAATACATTGGCTTAATACTTAGGACATTTTTCTTTCGCTAATGTGGGGATATTATTTATTAGATCTTTTCTTCTTTAAACTTTAAAAAGTATATAGTTAAAATATAGTGTTTTGAACTGCTTTAATTATTGCTTTATATTTACCTGAACTAAGATCTCTTTTAATGCCCTGCCTTTCAAATACCCTGTTAGTTTTTCTAATACTTTTTACCAGTTTGAGTTGCCACATAGTAAAAAGGAATCAATGATTAAAGGAGAGATGTAAACTCTCTTAATTTATTATTCATAAGTCTACTTCAAATTTTATAGAGAAATAATGTCCTTGTTTTACACCATTATGGTTAATATAGCTATAGTCTCAAGAATGACCTTTTAGGTGTGAAGAATAGCATTCCTTATAACAATAATCTCCAATGGGCCCTTAGTCTCTTTTAATTACTAAATATGTTTCACTTTCTAATTGTATGTAAATGGGTATACAAAAAATGTATGGGTAACTTTCAATATTTTATTTATTAAGGTATATTTGAGGGCTGGGGATATAGCTCAGTTGGTAGAATGCTTGCCTCACCTGCACAAGGACCTGGATTCAATCCCTAGCACCACAAAAATGGCATATTTGATAATTAATTATTATCTATATATATTTAGGTATAACATTATAAGATTAATTGCTGAAGAAAGCAACCTTGAAAAAGTTATTGGCCACATTGTATAGGAAAGTATTGATAAAAGTATTGATATACTTCAAGAAGTAAGTCATATTATGCAAGTAAGCCATGTACGATTATTAAAATTTTCTCCAAAAGTGTCATAGTCTAAGCTTTAGCACTGCATGATAGTATATATCAGAATTAATATTTTCATTGAATAATAAGATTCAAAATACCTAATTTCAGCTTAATTGTGTTTTCTCTTTTTCTGTTCTCAATGTAGAAGTAAAACAGCTGGTTCTCATCTTCTGGAAAAACAAAATCTCTTTATACGCTGGGATTATATTATTAAAAACAGTTCAAACTTCTTTTATTTGAAGTCACTCATTTTTTTAGTCAATATTTTTGCCTCTGTAACAAAAAGACCTGAAAAGGATAATTTTATAGGAGGGAAAGTTCATTTGTTGCTAAGGTTTCAGAGGTCCTAGTTAATAGATGGCCAACTCCATTGCTTTGTGCCCAAGGTGGGGCCAACCATCGCAACCATCATGGCAGAAGTTTGTAATGAAGGAAAGTGGCTCAGGACATGGCCACCAGGAAGAAAGAGAGAGGGAAGGAGGGGAGGGGAGGGGAGAGAAGGGAAGGGACGAGAGAGAGAGAGAGAGAGAGAGAGAGAGAATACAGATTAAGGACATAATGTATACCCCCCAAAGGCACATCCCCAAGGACCTATATCCATTCAGCCACATTTTAACTTCCTATAGTTACCACCCAGTTAATCCCTATCAGGAAATTAATACAGGGATTGGGTTAAGACTCCCAATCATTTCATCTCTAAAGTTTGTGCATGGTTTATTACATGAGCTTTTGGGAGACACCTTATTTCTAAACCATAACCCTTATTCAAGACCACATGGCAAGTGAGATCTTTCCTACCTATGATGATTAGAGTTAAAGTTTCTAGTAGAGTTGAAACATCTTATCTTTTATTTTTAAAGAAGAGATATCCAAGAGTATAAACAATTACTACTAATAAAATATCAATGTAGTTTTCATCATAGGAGCTGTAATACAAAAGTGTAACAAATTCAAATAGACAATTTAAATAAAATTGATTAGCATTTGGATATAATCAGTCATGGGCATGAAATGCTATTTAATCAGGTAATGACTTCATTAAACATGGCTAATCACATGCCACCTTGAACTCATTTTCTAAACATAGAATGAATTATTCAAATTACAGCAATTAAAGCATACCAGTCAATGGCTAGATTCATTTTTTTAAACTACCTAGGCAAGCTTGCCAAAATATCTTCTCATCATTTGCAGGAGTTGGAGTGTGTATTGAATATCTAATTCAAGAAAATAGACATCTGAATTATACAGTACTATCAGAACAAAATAGAGATAACATTGAATAGTTACATTTTAGCCAAATCACATAATCAATTCTGAAAAGTAAATAAAACATAGAGAACACACTTGAATCCTGAACAAGTAGTTTATTTGATGTTTATACTATATGTGTGCAATTTACCATTCATTCTTCCAATATGGTATATCTGTTTATTACGTACAATATTCAATTCAAAGTAAAAACAGATTTTCCTTATTTCATTAAAATCTACTATTATGTGTAGAACACTTACTGAATGCATGATGTCATAAAAGTTATGCCAGATAATTAAAAAATATATAATCTACTTGAGAAAGTTTAAATTCAGTGTGGATGCTACATATAAGACAAACTAGAGATAAGATGCATGAAACATGCACTTCTAAGGAAGAGGCTGGTGAGCTTTCTGTTTTGAGGCATGCACTTGGAAAACTTATTTCATGGTAGCTCAGCTGATGAAATTGAACTGGATTCTGTTTCATGCACTCCTTACATGGTCATTGTTGACCACTCTGACACTGGGTGGAATAGTGTATCCTCTGACTACATTTACTTTGGTATTCACTAAGAAAAGGTTTTGTATGATCTGATAAATATATAGAGGATAGGATGGCTCATATTTCCAATAAATTTATCCTATGTTTCAGGGTTATTTTTATAGCAATTTAAGAATAGTAATTCTTAATATTTATTTTTTAAAAATTTGATCTATCATTTATATGCATGTATTTCAATATTCTTACTCATAGAATATTAATAATATATATCCAGAATTATAAAATAATAAAAATCAGTTGAAAATGTGGCATATTTGTAGAAATACCAAGGTTCATCAATTATTTTGCCCATCCGTTGAACCCAGAGTATGAAGAGTTCATGTGAAAGTAATTCTTGCTCATTCACAGATGAAATAATATGGAATATCTGGAAACATTTTGTGACATAATTGTTTACAATCTTCTTTTCATTAGAGCAAATTCTAATAGTTTACTAATAAAATTACAAAATAAGCAGTTCAGAGAATTATCATATTTACTTCTGAATAAGTGATTACTCTTAGTACCATGATGTAATTGTGAAAATAAGACATAACTTATGTCTAAGGCACAGCTAATTTTCTTGTAGTATTAGTGATTTAGAAAGTAGACTAGAAACATCAACATTTACTCAACATAGAATGTTCATTTACAAGCACAAACTATTCACACACTATTATTCAATATGAATGGCTGTTCATAAAAGAGTTATGAAATAATAATAATTTTAATTTCAATTTCAACTTCATTCCATTTTTACCTATATGCAAACATTAGATATGAATTTTCTGAGAAGTAATGTATTCCTGTTGTCATTCTGAACCTGTATTTACAGAACATTGGAATAATACTATTAACCTAGTAATTTAGTTTAATGGAAGTTATGCCTCATTATCATACATTTATAAAATAATACTGGATAATTTTATTGAAAATTGTTCTTGAAATTATGGTATTATGATAACTCAATGAGAGGAAATGATATGAAAGGAAAGTTCTGTCTTCTTACCTAGATAAAATCAGAATCTAGTAAAGGCTAGCTGATATATTGACTAAGTTTTAATTATGACTAGATCATAATAAAAATTGTAACTGAAACAAGTAATATATACTTAGCATTCCATTCTGAAAATACATTTTTACACATCTATTGGTTACACATTATTAAAATGGACTTGACCTACTAAATATTCTTTGGCTGCACAATCAGTATCAGAATCTGAGAATGCCTTGGTGAATGTTTGCAATGTTTTTCCAAATATACTGGTGCTTCATGTTCAATTAAATAAGAAGAATTGGCTTGACTGATGTTTATGGAGCAAAATAGCTATTCTAATGTTTATTTATTTTATTTTAATTTGATTTCATAATGCTTTAAGGTTCAAGTGCTACATCTTCAATGTGGTATCCCTTTATCCAGTATATCAGAACTATAAAGAACATGTAATTCTGAGAATGATTCAAATATGTTATAGTGCTTTCAGAGTCTTATGAATATCAGAGGACTTTGACTTTGCTGGTAATAAGCAAATGAGATTTTAGACAATGTCCTATGGCAGTAAGTAGATGCAAAAGTTTAGAAAAATACATGTGGGTGAAGTTGACAAAGTGACTTGCATCTCTTTTAGTTAATACTCAATGGCAAACTTTGTGAAATTGTTGCACATTTATCAGACAATTTTTATTTTAAAAAAGTTCAAAATACTTAAATATTTCATTGTCATTGCTCATTTGCATTTCACTTTCTCTTTTTCTTTCTTGACAACTTAACTCACATTCTGAAAGAATAAGAGAAAATGAAATCAACAATGTTTGTCAGAATATATCCTAGACATTTTGATATAAAGTCATTATTAATTATCCTTGAAGCTCTATGTCATGTGTTAAAAATATTTTAAATTTATCAGAATTAATTATATCCAGGAAAGGAAAAGCATTTTCCTTTTTATACTGAATGGAATCTTAGACTATTAACAAAATGAGTTCTTATTTCTCCAGAAGCATGAAGGATCCTTACCATGTCTTGCCTAGAGGAGTAAAAGGTAGATTCTTCAGAAAGATCATAACCCTATTGAAAAGAAGTCAGGGGAAGGACCCTAAAGGATTATTGTTTAACTCTTTATCTACATAAAAATGTTCTCAAAGATGATTTTTGAATGAATATCTTACTTTGCTTTTACCATTCAAAAATCCTGTTGTGTATTTACTTACATTTTACCCTTTTCCTCTGAAAGGATACTAAAATGGCAGATAGAAGTGGGGAAAAACAATAAATAATAAGTAAAGTAATACTTATAAATGTTTATAGAAGTAGAAAATACCATTTTAAACAGCATTGATCAACATTTTGTGAACTCCTTTGTTTTAAAAGTTTGAATAAATTCACTGATATTCAAATAATTTATTTAAAAAATTTAGGTTCAGCTGTATTAATCATAAAGTAACTGCAATTTAGACAGTTACAGAATATATTATGTAAGTTAAAATTAACAAAATAGGGGTGATAGAGGTCATAAAACCTTAAATGTAAACAGGACACTATGCAGTCAGACTTTTTCTATTCTTTAAATACACAGCTTCAATTTTCTTGTTTTATTATAATTCATTATTGTATGTATTTAAGGTGTACAAAATGATGTTTCAAAAATATACACAATAAAATGATTATTATAATCAAGTAAATAAATACATCCATTTCCTTGGATAGTTACATTTTTTTATAAGAGCAACTGAAATCTACTTTTAGTAAATTTTCTATTCACAATACAAAATTATTAACTATAGTCATAGTGTACATAAGATATCTAGGCTTATTCATGCTCCATAATTACAAATTTTCACTCTTTGACCTTCATCTCCACATTCTGCACCCTCCCCCTCCCTGTCTCAGTCCTGATAACAACATTTTGCCCTCTGAATTGGACTATTTTTAGATTTTACATATAAGCAAAATCACATAGTATCTGTCTGTCTGGTTGGCTAATTTCACTTATTATTTTCCAGGTTCATTTATGCTGTTGAAAATAGCAAGTTCTTTAAAAAAGAGAAAAAAAGAAAACTGAAAAATATTCTGTTGCATGCTTGTATAGTTTATTCATCCATCAACAGACACTTGTTTCCATACCTTGGCTACGGTGGATAATGCTGAAATAAACATGGGAGCATAGATGTCTCTCAGGGGCTGATTGCATTCCTTTGGGTATACACCCAGAGGAGGGATTGAGGAGTCATGGGTAGTTGCATTTTTATTATTCATGGAAACTTCATTACATTTCCTATAACAACCAAGCCAATTTACATTCCCACCAACAGGTATAAGTAGTCCCTTTTTCCACAGCTTATTGACAACTCTTTTAATCTCCTTTCTATCGTAGCCATTCTAACAGATACAGGATGATATCTCATTGTAGTTTTGATTTTCATTTCTCTGAAAACTAGTGCATACCGTTTTGGTCATTTGTATTTGTTGGCAAAAAATGTCTATTCAGATCCTTTTTTTTTTTGCTATTGAGTGGAAATGAGTTCCTTATATCTTCTGTATATGAGACATGTATTGTATATATAGTAGGCAAATATTTTCTAAATGCTGTCTTTTCAGTTTGCTAATTGTTTCCTTTGTTGTGCAGATTTTTTTTCTTTTATTAAGTTTTAAGGTACTCATATTTGTTGTTTGGTTGCCTGAACTTTGGTGTGATTATCTAAATATATATATTGTCAAGGGCAATTTTGAGGAGTTTTGCTTTATGTGTTCCCCTAGGAGTTTCATAGTTTGAGGTCTTGTATTTCAGTATTCAATTCACTTTGAGTTGATTTATATTTACGATTTGTGATAAGAGTCTAATTTCTTTTTTTCCTCTCTCTCCTTTCTTTTATGTTTTGCTTGGTGAGCGGTGGACAATTAGTTTTTCCATCATCAACTATTACAGAGACAACCCTTTCCTCATTGTGTCTTCTTGGTGCCCTGTACAAAATGAATTGACTGCTTATAGTAGCTTATATCAAAATGTGTCCTGAAAATGTCAATGTGTGAAAAGGTTTGGTTGCACTATTAGGTGAAACCTTTAAGAGACGGGGCCTAGTGGAAGGAAATTAGGTGATTGGGAGTATGCCCTTGAAGGTTATATTAGCGCATGGCCACTTTTCTCTGTACTTCCTGATTGCTATGAGACAAGTAGTGACCTAGTCCTCTGTTTGGAACTCCAGCAATGATGTGCTGCCTCTCCACAGGCTCCAAAACAATAGAGCCAACTGAACAGTGATCATCTCAGGTATTGTGCCATTACAACAGAAAACTAACACAGAGGATAAATTTTAGGTTTGTTTCTTAACTCTCAAGTTCTATTGGTCTACAGAAGTATACAACACTGTTCTGGAGTTTTTAATATAATTTTAAATCAGTAAAATATGGTGTCTCTAACCTTCAAGATTGATTGATTGACTGATTTTAGCTATTCAGAACCTTTTGTGGCCCCATGAAACATAGGGTTGTTTTCTCTCTTTCGGTGAAAAATCCCACTGGAATTTAAAAAGAATTAAATCTGTGACAAGGGATATCTTTCAATTTACAAATATGCATCATTTAAAACAATGGAGTAAATTCTGAGAAATGCCTCACTATGTCACTAGATAATTTGTTATTATACAGACATCATAGGGGGTACTTACACAAACTAAGAAAACTATGATGTCAAAAGGCAAACTTTATGAGGCCACTGTTGTATATGAAGTCCATCATTGACTTACATACCTTTATGAGACATAATATATTGCTGTCTTAAATTTCTTTCATTAAATTTATATAATAAATCTTTCACCATTTTTGCTAAATTTATTCCTGGGTACTTTTGTGGTTGTTTGTACTATCATAAGTAAAATTGGATCTTGATTTGTGTTTTAAATAGGTCGTTGTTTATATAAAATAATATTACTTTAAAATTTAAACAAATATCTAGTGTATTGTAGTCAAATAATAATGGAATTCATTTTGACACATTCAAATATGCTTATAAAATATTTTCCCCATTTCAATCCCCTGTACCATTCCCTTCCCTCCCCTTCTTGTCCCACAACTCCTTCTTCTAATCTATTGTTCTTCCTTCTATTTATTTATTAAATTTTACTTGATGTACCCTAATTATATATAAAATTGGAAAGTATTATGGTATATTCATACATTCACCTTGTATAATTTGGTCAGTTTCATTATCCAGTTTTTCCCCTTTTCCTCTCTCTCCTCTCCTACATCTCTGCTTCTACTTTACTGATTTCCCTTCTATTTTTATGAGATCTCTTCAGTTTTCACATATGAGAGAAAATATTTGACCCTTGACTTTCAGAGTCTGGCTTATTTCACGTGGCAAGATGTTCTATAGTTCAACTCATTTACCAGCAAATGCCACCATTTCACTCACCTTTATGGATGAATAGAATTCCATTTTCCTTATTCATTCATCTATTGATGGGCACCAAGGTTTGATCCATATCTTAGCTATTGTTGATTGTCATGCTGTAAACCTCAGTGTACATGTAAAACTACAGTATAAAAATAAGTGTGCTTGTATATCTATAGTACGCTGATGAGTCATATGGTTCTATACCTAGTTTTTTAAGGAATGTCAATTCTGTTTTCCTAAGTGGTTGTACTGATTTGTAGTCCTATCACAATGTATAAATCTGTCTTATTCTCCACACCATTACCAGCAATTATTATTATTATTTTTATTATTTTTCTCCAAATATGTTTAAAGTGTAGATGGACACAATACCTTTATTTTATTTCTTTATTTCTTTATTTTTATTTGGTGCTGAGTATTGAACTCACTGTCTCACACATACCAGACGATTGTGCTACCACTGAGCCACAACCCTAGCCCCTATTATTTTTATTCTTGATGATTACCATTCCATCCAGGTGAGATGAAATCTCAGTATAGTTTTGAATTGTGTCCCCTTGAAATGCTGATTCATTGAGCGGGTTATTAGATTTATTGGTTTTAAATTTTTTTGAGATATCTATATATTCTGGTTAATAATCCTGTGTTTAGGAGAGTAGCTGGCAAGAATTTTCTTTCATTCTGTAGGCTTCCTCATCTCCTTTTTTTTTTTTTTTTTTGCTGTGCAGAATCTTTTTAATTTAATGCTGCTCACCTATTTACTCTTGGTTTTATTTCTGGAGTTTGGGAGTCTGATTAAAGAAGTCACTTCCAGTACCAATGCGTTGGATTGTTGCTCCTTTGTTCTCTTCTAGTAGTTACACTGTTTCTGGTCCACTTTCAGTTGATTTTTGTGCAGAAAGAGAAGTAGAGATTTGATTTCATTCTTTTACATGTGCCTATACAGTTTTCATAGCACTATTTGTTAAAAAGGTTATCTTCAACTTATGTTTTTGACATTTTTGTCAAAGTTTGAGTGACTATATTTAAGTGGAATTGTCTCTGTATCTTCTAATCTATTCCATTGGTATTTGTTTTATTCAGTTCTTTGCATTGTGACCAAAATATCTGATAAGAACAATTTGGAGAAAGAAAGTTTATTTTGGTTCATGGTTTCAGAGGTTCAGTTTATGGTTAGTCTACTCCATAGCTCTGGGACCAAGGTGAGGCAGAACATCCTGGAAGAAGTGTGTGGTGGAAGAAAGGAATGTAGGACATGGCGCCAGGTAACAGAGAACTCCACTCACCAGGGACAGAATATAAACTCTGAAGGTACACATCAGTTATATACTTTCTCCAACTGTCCAAGACCTGACTGCAGTTACCACCTAGGTAATCCATATCAGTGGATTAATCCATTGTTAGGTTAAAGCTCTCATAACCTAATCATTTTACCCTGAACATTCTTATGTTGTCTCATACAAGAGCTTTTGGGGGAGACCTTATATCTAAACCATAATGGTATTCATTTCTGGTTTTATGCAAATGCCATGCTGTTGTGTTTTTTCTTTTTGTTTTTGTCTTTGTTTTTTTAACTATAGCTCTATAGTACAATTTGTGATCAGGTATTTTGATGCTTTCAGCCTCACTCTTGCTGATCAGGATCACTTTGGCTCTCCTTGTTTTTTTTTTTCTTGCATATAAATTATAGGACTGCTGTATTTTTATTTTCATTGAAGAATATCATTGGTATTTTGAGAGGAATTTCATTGAACCTGTAGATTGCTTTAGGTAATATTGACATTTTGATAAAATTATACCTATACATGAATATTTTAGATCTTTTAATCTTCTAAGGGCTTATTTGATTTCTTTCTTCTGTGTTTTATGATTTTCATTGTAAAGGTATTTTACCCCCCAATGTAATTCATTTTGCATATATTGATTTTGAATACTGCAGCTTTACTGAATTCTTTATTAGTATAAACAACTTTTTAATTGAGTATCTATTGTCTTTTTCACATACGTTTTTGTCACTTACAACAAAGAAAATATCATGTTACCTTTCTGATTTTAATGTCTTATTTATTTTTCTTCTTTGATTGTGATGCTTAGTATTTTCACTGCTATTTTGAATAGAAATAGAGAGAGTGAGATTTTCCCCATTGATTTTATTTTAAATTTAATACATTCTCAATTGCCTTTGAATCAATCAATAAATATCTCTAAGAAACAGAAATGATGACTTGAGGTAATTTGAGAAAAAGTGATTTAATACAAAAAAATTATATGTTAATGAAACCTATGAAATGGTGACTTTGGGATGAAAAAATATTAGGAAATGCCCAAAATCACAAAAATCCACCACTGATGAACACAACTGTTTTGATAATTAAAGTGTATGATCTGAAATTTCTATAAAAAACATTGGGACTGCTGCTTACCATGCCAGAGGAGAATAATGGATTTCCCTCTTCTGTTTTTCAAGTCTCACTCAAGTATCCCAAAACACATGAAAGAGCTTGAATCTTTGAAAATGATACTGAAAATCAACAGACAGTACCTAAAACATGTACCAATAAATATAAGAGCCTTGGATTAACAAGAAAATTTCACAATAAAATGTACTTTGAATTTTAATTTTACTGTGCTTTCATTAGGAAAAATGTAAGTTAGTTCACAGAATATCTATTCCAAAAACAGTCCAGATACACTAGGACACTTTTGCTTAAGAGTTAAACACATACCCCTGAATTTGTAATCCAAATTCAAGTGAGGATAGTAAATGTTACTTCTATTATGTGTCTATGTCGGGGGTGGGGGTTAGGGATTAAACCCAGGGTCTCCTGCATGCCAGAGTTGCTTTACCACTGAGCTATATCCCTGGCCCTTACCACTAACATCTTAGTTCTAAAGACAGGCATTATGTTTATGCTAGATTTATTTTGCTTTTATCTTCTAATTTGCTGAAACTGTAAACTATACTTATGGCTTGACTCATTTCACTAGTTTATCTTCTCTGTTAATTCAAACTTAAAACTGTCAAAGAAAATTTACACAAGAACATTCTGATGTGCAAGAAAGTGTTTACTCATGGTGGTTGCAATAAAGATAAAGACTATCTGCAATAGGCAGGAGAGAAACTGAACTCAACTCCCCTGCTATTCTGCTACTTTGCTATTCATTTATTGGCTCTAGAAATTTTCTGGTGGACAACTTTTTTGGATCCTCTAAGTATAAAATGTCATTAGCAAATAGTGATACTTTTGAGTTCTTCTTTTCCTATCCATATCCCTTTAATTTCTTTTATCTGTCTAATTGCTCTGGCTAATGTTTCAAAAACTATGCTAAATAGAAGTGATGAAAGAGGGCATTCTTGCCGTGTTTCAGTTTTTAGGGGGAATGCTTTCAATTTTTAGATGATGTTGTCCTTGGACTTAGCATAGATTGTTTTTACAATGTTGAGATATGTGGCTATTATCCCTAGTTTTTCTAGTATTTTGAACATGAAGTGTGACATATTTTTTTCAAATGCATTTTCTGCGTCTATTAAGAGGATCATAAAATTCTTATCTTTAAGTCTGTTGATATGATCAATTACATTTCTTAATTTCCATATATTGAACCAGCCTTGAATCCTGGGATGAACCCCCCTTGATTGTGGTGCACTATCTTTTTAACATTCTTTTGTATTCAATTTTCCAGAATTTTATTGAAAATTTTTGCATCTATGTTCATTAGAGATATTGGTCTGAAATTCTTTTCCTTTGATTTGTCTTTGACAGTTTTGGAATCAGGGTGATATTGGCTCCATACAATGAGTTTAAATGTGTTCCCTCTTTTTTTCTATTAATTTAAGGAATGTTGGTATTAGTTCTTTGAAGATCTTGTAGAACTCAACTGTGAATCCATCTGGTCCTGGGTTTTTCTTGGTTGGTAGAGTTTTGATGGTTTCTTCAATTTATTGCTTGAAATTGATCGGTTTAACTCGTATATATTGTCCTGATTCAATTTGGGCAAATCATATAACTCTAGAAATTTGTTGATATCTTTGATATTTTCTATTTTATTAGAGTACAAATTTTCAAAATAATTTCTAATTATCTTCTGTATTTTTATAGTGTCTGTTGTGCTATTTCCTTTTTCATCACGCATGTTAGTAATTTGAGTTTTCTCTCTTCTCTTTATTAGAATGGCTAAGGGTTTATCAATTTTATTTTTTTTCAAAGAACCAATTTTTGTTTTGTCAATTTCTTCAATTGTTTCTTTTGTTTCAATTTCATTGATTTCAGATCTTATTTTAATTATTTGCTATCTACTACTTTTGGTATTGATATGTTCTTCTTTAACTAGGGCTTTGAGATGTAATGTTGGGTCATTTATTTGTTGACTTTTTCTTCTTTTTAGAAATTAACTCCATGCAATGAACTTGCCTCTTGGTACTGCCTTCATAGTGTCCTAGAGGTTTTCATATCTTGTATTAGTGTTCGCATTTACCTGTAAGAATTTTTAAATCTCCTCTTTGATGACTTCTGCCCTCCACTATTCATTCAATAGCATATTATTTAGTCTTCAGGTGTTGGAGTGGATTTTATTTCTTATTTTATCATTGATTTCTAATTTCATTCCATTATGATCTGATAGAATGCAGAGTAGTATCTGAATTTTTGTATTTGATAGGAGTTGCTTTTTGGCATAATATATGGTTTATTTTAGAGAAGTTTCCATGTGCCACTGAGAAGAAAGTGTATTCACTCATTGATGGGTGAAATATTCAATATGTCTGTTAAGTTTATGTTATTGATTGTATTATTGAGTTCTATAGTTTCTTTGTTTGGAAGCTATATCCAGTGGTGAAAGAGGTACGTGAAAGTCAACCAGTATTATTGTGTTGTGGTCTATTTGACACTTGAAATTGAGAAGAATTTGTTGGATGAACATAGATGCTCCATTGTTTGGGGCATATATAATTATAATTATTATGTCTTGTTGATGTATGGTTCCCTTAAGCAGTATGAAATATCCTTCATTACCCTTTTGATTAACTTTGGCTTGAAGTCTACTTTTTTGACATGAAGATGGAAACCCCTTCTTGCTTAAGCAATCCATGTGAGTGATTTGTTTTTTCCCAACCTTTCACCTTCAGTCTGTGGATGTCTTTTCCTATGAGATGTCTTGAAGGAGCATATTGTTGGATCTTTTATTTTAATCCAATCTGCCAATCTATGTCTTTTGATTCATGAGTTTGGACCATTAATATTCAGGGTTATTATTGAGACACGTTTTGTATTCCTGGCCATTTTTGTTTATTTTTGGTTTTTAACTTGACTTAGTTTCTCCTTTGATTAGTTTTGCCTTTAGTGTAATACCTCCCTTTGCTGATTTTCATTGTTTTTCATTTCCTCTTCATAATGGAATTTTTTGTGAAGGATGTTCTGTAGTGAAGGCTTTCTAGTTGTAAATTCTTTTAAGTCTTATATATCATGGAAGGTTTTTATTTCATCATCAAATCTAAAGCTTCATATTTCTGCATATAAAAAACTTTGTTGGAATCCATTTTCTTTCAGAACTTCTTATATATTATTTCAGTCTCTTCTAACTTTGAGGATCTGAATTGAAAAATTTACGGAGATTCTAATTGATTTCTCCCTATATGTAATCTGATTCCTTTCTCTTTTGGCTTTTAAAATTCTCTCCATTTTTGTATGCTAGGCACTTTCATTATAATATGTTTTGGTGTAGATCTGTTGTGATTTTGTATATTTGGTGTCCTATAAGCCTCTTGTATTCGATTTTCCCATTAATTCTTCATGTTTAGAAAACTTTATGATATCATTTCATTGAATAGATTGTTCATTCTTTTGGTTTGTAACTCTATGCCTTCCTCTTTCCCAATAATTCTTAAATTTGGTCTTTTCATGTTATCCCATAATTCTTGAATGTTCTGCTTATTGGTTTCTTACCATCTTGACTGTGTGATCAATTTTATTTTCAAGATTATATGTTTTGTCTTCATTGAGGTTCTGATTCCAAGTGATTTAATCTGTTGATGATGTATTCTATTGAGTTTTTAAATTGGTTTATTGTTTCCTTCATTTCAAGGATTTCTATTTTTTTTCAGAATCTCTATCTCCTTATTGAAGCAATCTTTGTAATATTTTGTTTCTTTATTTGTAGCTCTTTATCAAAATGATTGTTTGCTGCCTGTATTTGCTCTCTTACATCATCCTTTAATTCACAGAATATTTAAACCATGTACATCTTGAGCTCTTTATCTGTTATTTCTTCTGGTGTACTAGCCATGGGTTCTAATGAAGTATCTTGGTTCGTTTGGGGCTCTTTCTTTGCCCCACCTTTTTTTTTTCATGTTGTTTTTGTGTCTTCACTTCTAGCACTGCAGATTCAAGGTGTTACACTTTTTACCCTATAAGATTATAGTGTCCCTTTAGGGTTCCAATACTTCTCCTTTAGGGGAAAGATCAATTTTAACAGATTCCAATATAAATAATATACAGCCTCAAACCAAATAGCTCCTATTAAGATATTTATGGTTTTGTCACAATATATAGAAAAGGTGAGTTCAATTATTATCTACAATATAAACAGTAGGTTTTTCAAAAGGGTCTACAGTTTCTGATGATGGAAAAGAGAAAATGGGGGTGGGGTGTAGAATGAGATGTTAAGGAGGTAGGAGGTGAGGATATAGAGTTATTAGATCTTAGGAAGCATAAAAGAAGAATCCAAAGAAGTTGGCTAATAGCAGGAGAAGAGAGAGAAAGTGATTTTGGGGAGACAAGTAATTGGGAAGTCAATAGATAACAAAAAAACAAATAAACATAAATATTTTAAAAAATTAAAAATGTAAAAATGGGAGATAAAAGAATATACAACACAACTGTAATATATTATTCAGACATCCCAGTCCTCAGTAGCCTAATCTATAGAAAGTATTTGGTTTCACAAGTGTTGAGGGTGTGGGTGCGAGAGAAGAGAGAGAGAGAAAAAAAAAGAAAAGAGTAAAAAAGAAAAAAAAGAAAAATCTTAAAGGAAAATTCAAGAATTGTTTCTGTTGGAGATCAGTATCTTTCCTGCTTCCCTTCTCATCCAATAGGTGTGGTTGTCAGTTTTTTGCTGATATCTCCACCCTCAGGATGGTGAAGGTTATTAGGGTGAGAGGGTTGGTTTGGGGTGTGAAACTCCTGAATGTAGGGTATAGCACAGGCTGGACCCATTGGGAGACTACACCCCAAGGATCTCCTTTGGGCCCACTTGTGTGATGTGGGCACCTGATCTTATCTCCTTATATCATTTTTCACAACTTCTGGTCTCTAATTTAGTCTCTAAACTGTATCTCACTCACTTCCTCCCTTTGTACTTCCCCATCAGGCATCTCTCTCTCTGGAGGTCTTGTGGGCTGAACTCTGGGTCCTGTGCACCTGATGAGGACAGCTGTTTTGTATGGGGCAGGTCATGAACAGGCTTTGTGAGCTATGCATCAGCCACCTAGCTGAAAGCACTGTGCTGGGTTAGGGGCTACAGGGGAGAGTGGGGAGTTGGGCACTATAAATACCTTGATATTGTTTCTAGGCCCCAGCCAGTGTTGTAATCTGGAAGTTGCCCCAACCAAAGATGGCATCAAAGGTATCCCAAGACAGAGGTGGCTGGTTTCAGAGATGGGGTGTCCATGCAGGCCAAGTGGTGATATTGGGTGGCATGTTCAGAGATTCAGCTCCTTGGCTGCAGTGTTGTGGTTGGTGGTGGTCTCCAGACCCTGTCCAGTGTTCCCAGATATAGGAGACTATGCAGCAATAGCAGTGTCCCAAAATGAAGGCGATGGTGGGGGCACATTTGTTGATGGGGATCCACACAAGAGTGGCTGCTGGGGATCCTGCACAGGAGCTGATGCCAGGAGTCTTGCATGGACAAGCATCTGGGGGTCCTGTGCAGACATGGTGGCCAGGATTCCTGCATAGGAGCCCTGCTGGGGATCCTCTATGCAAAGAAACAGTAACCCCACTGCTTGAATCCCAGGTCATAGAGCAACTAAGAATGCAGCCTCCCTCTAGTCTGCCATCTTGGATCATCATATTTATTTATTTACTTATTTATTTTACATTTGGCATCATTTTGTTCAGACCTATCCATGTGGCTATGTGTAAATTTAATCCTTTTTCCCTAATTGATACATAATATTCCATAGTGTGATTCCACTATGATGAGATTGACTTTTAGCTAATATGCTTTATCTACACATCTTCTTCCACAAGTGACTTACAAGTTTCTGTCTACAAAAATGTTCACATGCATATTATAATATGTAATTGCTGTTATTTATTTTGTACTGTCCTTTCCAGTGTGTAAGCTTGTTATCACCTGAGACCCTTCTTTTCATCATCTAATTATATTTCTTATATCTCTTTATTCTCAGAGTCCATTTGAGTAGCTTCTATAAGGAAAATAAATTAATTCCCAGATAAATTCAGCTTTGTTTGTTATAGGAGCTAGAAGGTCATGTACACTTTGTCTTGGGAGTCTCCCTTTAATACTAAAGGAATTAATTAATGCAGAAATTAGGTTTCTTCCCTAAACCAAATTTAATCACACAAGTGGGCCCAAAGGAGATCCTTGGGTTGTAGTCTCCCAACCATTAATTTTATGGTTTAAACAGTATTTTTTCCCTCAGTATTGAAAAATTACAATCTTAAATAAAACTTAGTTAAATACAAAATGTACTTACAGACTATAAGGGAGGACTAATGATATGTTCCATTTTTACCTTTTTCCTCTCCACCACAGCCCCCTGGTTCACTCCATGAATTATACAGTTTTAGCAGAATCCAATGGTAGAATAAAATAGGCAATTTTTGAGTCCTGTTTTATGTTTCAATCAAAGACAGCAGCGTCATTTTAACTGGACATTGCAAATTCCAGGCTTCACCTTCAATTAAAAGAACCAGGAGGAGAAGCTCTTTCCTCCCAACAGTCGGAAGCCGGGGACTGCAGGCATTTGGCTTTCCTGCTATACATCACTTGCCATTGCCTATTATCTCCCAGCAACAGCTGGTGACACCTAGTCACTGTGCCTCTAGGAAAGCTCCCTTTTCCCCCTTCCATCTGTTTCAGTCCATTTACTTCCGAAATAAAACCCTGCTTTATCTGGTCTGCTTACAACATCTATCCACAACGTAATTTAAATCCCTTCCGTTTTGGAGGAAACATAGTCTGCATTTTGAGGCTAGTTTTGTTTTCAAAACAACTTGAAGTTGGAGACCTCCATAACCTGATGAGCATACAGAAATTCTTCATAGGTCACATAGAAAACATATGACACCTATGCTATCAGAAAAGTAAGGCTAATACATAAGGACATGTGAACCTGTAATACACTGATTGGACTTCTATGGTTAATTAAAAACCAAAGCAACCAATATTTTATTTCACTAGAAAATCGAAAGGATTTGCAATTTTGTAAGGGCTGCTCTATTAGTGTCTCCATGCTCTGTTGCCCTTGACTGGAAGTAGCAATCCACACAAGTAAAACCGGAAGTAGCCACCCCTTCTACCTCTTCTGCTTCCTGACCCTTCAACTTCTGGCTTAAAAGCCTAAATCACAACTAAACCAGTTTTTTTTTTCCTCTTTTTTAGTTTTTTTTTTTTTGTGTGTGTGTGTGTGATATCTGCCTTCACATTTGATAAAATCACAAACTCTAGGTCAAACTGCTGAACACTATAGCAAGACCAGATTATTATGTGATTTGAGCAAGTTTCTAATTATATCAAAATCTTATTTTCTCCATCTAAAAATTGAGATGCCTACTTCACAGAGTTGCTGTGAGGATTAAATGATATGTTTCATTTAAAGTGTTTAGCATGGTGCCTGTGCCATTGTAAAGAATCAAATGCAAGCCAATGTTAAGTTTTGCAGAAATAATAAGATGTTCTTTTCCCTGAATTGCTGTGATTCTTCCACACTATAAAGCATGGGGAATTAGATTCATCTTTTGAATTAATCTCTTTCTTTGTGCCTTAAAGTCATATTTCTAATATAAAAGTTTTAAGAATTATACTCTTTCTTCTTAAATTCCTTATTGCAAAAAAAAGAAAAAGCTAATTTTGTTCAAAAGAGCATAAAAACATTGCTTATAGTGATATTAACTAATAACTTAATGGGTTTGTTTCTGATTTGGTGAAACATTTTATATTTAAATAGCTTGTTTATGTTTTTTTTCTTTTTTGCTTATTCTGAAGTGAATATTTTTTCATTTCTACGTAGAATAAGTAAAATAAATTTTAACTTCATTCTTTTCTTTGGTTTCTAAGTTTTGATATTTTTTTCTCACAAGGCAATAAAACACATATGGATAAGATATGATTTAAAATTTATTTATTCATTTTTAACTTTGAAGCAGTGAAAGTGGTTTTACCTGTTGTTTCTCATAGATGACTATGAAAACTATTTTTCTGTTCTACTCTCAGCTCCAAAATAGAAACTCCAAAATAGGATTTCAGAGTGGAGCAGAAAATCAGTTTTCATAGTGTTTTATGAGAAACAACAGGTAAAGCCATTTTCACTGCTTATTTATAACAAATAACATATTATTTATTACATAAATTAATAACCATTTGGAACTCCATTATGGTCTCAGATTTAATTAACAAATGGAACTATCAATTCCACTTTCTTCACAAAAGTCCCCAGTTTGTTCCACCTCCATTCTCACAACTCAATAATGGCATTATCACTTGGCCAGCTGCTTAAGAAGACCAAACAAGATATTTTATTTCTGTTTCCTTCATACTTCATGTTAAATTTCCCAGTGAGTCTTGCAAGCAGTATATTAAAAATAATAAGATGTATCAAGATTCAAATTACATGTCACTATCTCCATTTCCCTAAATCACCACACTTTCTGAATGGCCTGCTACAGTGGCATTCTAGATTTTTCAGGACAAGCTAATCTTATTTATTTATTTATTTATTCATTCATTCATTCATTCTTTTAGACAGGAAGTTCCTTAGTTGTTATTATCTTAGATATAATATTTAAGTCCATTATAATTTTTAGGCTGCTCATGCAGTGCAAAAGTATATGGAGAAAATGTGAAAGTCCTCTCCTCTCACCATCTTCATTCTCTTCTTACTGCTTCAGAAGTGTCCAAAATGAATTGTGTGCCCTTCAATCCTATGCAATTATACTGTGGTTCTTACCAGCTGATTTTTGTGACCCAGGAGACATTTGGTGCTGTCTGGAGGCATCTTTGTTTTTCATTACTACAAAGATTTGCTACTGAAAACTAGTACATAGAGCTCAGGGATGGTGCTGAATTTCCATTATGCCTAGGACATGTAATCATTTAGATTAAAATGTCTATATGATGAAGTTCAGAAATCTTGCATATGTGATGTTGCTGGTAATGGTCTATTTTTCAGCAAGTCAGTGTTTTAACATATTTAGAGTTAGAAAATCAATTTTAGAATATTTTTTATCACCAAAAACAAATCCCACATTCACTGATAGTCACTCTTCCTTTTCTGTAATTCTCCTAATTCTAGCCAACCACTAATAAACATTCTATCTTTATAGATTTGATTATTTTAGTCATTTTTGTATAAATGGAATCATTTACGATATTTTATGACTAGCTTCTTTCACGTAGCATAATGTTTTCAAGGTTCATCTATGTTATTGCATGCATCTATACTTACTTTCCTTCATTGCAGTCATCATCAATTGTGAAAATTTAGGATGTTTGTGCTCTTTGACTATCATTAATAAAGTCAATATGAATATGTAAGGTATAAGTTTTTATGTGGATTTATGTCTTTTTTTATTGGTATGTATCCAGGAGTGTGATTGCTAAATCACATGTAAATTCTATGTTTCAGAGAATTTTCCTAAGAAGTTGTACCATTGTTATCTGCAAAGCATAATTTATTCCATATTCTCCACATACCCCAGTCAACACTTATTATCTGATTATTATGGTATTTAACAATAGACTTCCAAACATGTTTGAAATATTATATCATTGTAATTTTAAATTCCCTAATGACTAATGGGTCTATCTGTCTATTTTATGTATTCATTAGCCATTGCATATTTTCTTTGGAGAAATATCTTTTCAGATCCTTCAACCATTTTAGAAATAGATTTGTTTTTTATTTTTTATTTTTATTTGTTTTTTTATATATTTAAAATATATAAAGAATTACAATACAAAAAATATATAAAGAGTTACAATGTATAACTCTTTATACATTGTAAATATGAGTCCTTTATCAGATGTATTATTTGCAACTGTCTGCTTCCATTTTGTGGATTTTTTTTTTCATTTCATTGATGATATCCTTTGAAATACATATACTTTAATTTTGATGAAGTATTATTTTTCTATTTAATTTTCAGTGATATGCATGATTTCATAAAGATTTACTTCCATATGTCTTCCAAGAATTTTATAGTTTTAGTTCTTATTGCTAGTCCTAGATTCTATTGTAAGTTAATTTTTTTATAAGGTATAAGGAACAGGTCAAATAATTTTTTTTAAATTTATTTTTTAAATGAGATCTTTTTTATATCTTTGTGGTATAAACGTGTGATATTTTAATACATTTGTATAATAGATATCTAGAACCAACTCCTTTTTCATGTGAATATTAATGCTTAAACACCATTGGTTGTAAGACTAATTTTTCCCCATTGGTTTCTGTTGGCACCCTTGTCAAGATTCCAATGAACACAGATGTGAAAGATTTGGGTGCTATTGTTCTTGTTGTTTTAGGCTGTCAATTCTGTTTTGCATTGATTTGCACATACAGCTTTATGAAAATATTACCATATTTTATTGATTAAGGTAGCATTGTATTAAGTGTTAACACTTGGATGTGTGAGTTCTTCAACATTTTAATCTATCATATGATTATTTTCTCAATCCTTTCCATTACAGAATTTTCTTTCCATTACAGAAAATTATCATGAATTTTATATTTTGTCCTTCAATTCTGCCAATTTTTACATTGTGTAATTTGGGGGCTCTGTTATTAAAGACATAAATGTTTGTGAATTTTATATTTTTCTGATGGTTTGACATTTAACATTATGAAATATCCCTGTTTATGTCTATATTTTGTATTTTAAAGCCTTTATGTAATGTTGATATAATCATATTTGTTTTCTTAGGGTTGTTATTTTCCAACACTTTATATTTAACTTATTTGAATCTTGGGTTCTAAAGTGTCACCCATGGATTATACATAGTTGAAATTTTTTTGTTTGTTTGTTTTCTTTTTTTTTCTTTTTATTTTTTATTGATTGTTCAAAATATTACAGAGCTCATGATATATCATCTTTCATACATTTGACTCAATTGGGTTTTGAACTCCCATTTTTAACCCAAATACAGATTGCAGAACATAGTTGAAATTTTTATTTGGTATATAATCTCACAAATGTTGCCTTTTAATTGGATTGTTTAATTGCCTCACAATTAATGTTGTCATTGATAAAGTTGGATTTTTATGTTCTCTATGTCTCATTTCTTTTTGTACCCCTATTCCTCTTTTAGAACATATTTTACTCTAATTGAATATTTTGTATTTTAACATTTCAATTTTGATGTTTTTATCATAAAAGCATTTGTATTTTTGATAGTTGTTTTAAAGTTTACCATATATATTTTAATTCAACAAAACCCTTTTTCAGATTTATACTAAATTAGTGTAGTGAGATGGGTAAATGTCACACCTATATAGCTCTGCTTCCCCCTTTGTACATTATCATTGTTATGCATATTCCATGCACACACCATTAACCTAACAAACATTATAATTATTATTTCTTTATAGAATGTTGTTTTTGGTCATTTCAAGAAGTAGAGAGAAGGAAGGAGAGTAAATATATAGAAAGTATATTATTTATAGTAAACTTCTTATTTACTCTTCCTGGTTCTCTTTTTCAAGTTACAATCTGGGATCATTCATTTCTTTATTGTAATTTAGCTTCATTTCCATCTACCTCATTTGTACTACCTTTGTAAATATATTATACTCTTATATTATAGTTCTGAAACACATTTATATAGATGGATAAATAGATAGTAGATAGACAAAGTTACATATAATTGGTCTTTAAATCGATTAAGAAAGAATATGCAATATGCATTTATAATGTTTTTTATAGTTACATAAATATGCTTCCCAGCACTCTGTTTGTGTGTTTGTTTTGGTCTGGATTGAAATTACTGTATGAGGTCACTTTCATTCACCCTAAAGAATCTCCCTTAGTATTTCTTGTAAGTATAGTCTTTTAGCAACAAATTCTGCCAGTTTGCTGTTCTTATTTATTTAGGATTGTTTTTATTTCACTTTTATTTTTGAAGGATAGTTTTGCTAAATTTGAATGTGGGGTGGTCTTTTCTTTCTCTTTCAGGACTTTGTCATCCCACTTTGATTTGGCCTGCACTCTTTCTGCTAAAGCTGGGCTGAGAAACCAGTTGCTAATATTATTGAGGTTCCTTTCCACATAATAATTTGCTTTAACCTACTTTCAAGATTCTCATTCTCTCTCTCTCCCTTCCCCGACCCCTTCTCTCTCTCTTGCTTTCAACATTTTCACTATGGTATGTACTTATGTGAGTCTCTGTTTTTATTTTACATGCAGTTCACTGAGCTTCTTTAGAGTTCATAGGTTTAGGATTTTCATCAAACTTAGGACCATTTCATCCATTATTTGAATATTTTTCTGCTGCATCTCCCAACCTATCTCAATTAAAAATTGTGAAAGTTAAGTATAACAATGAAGAATAATTCATGACAGCTCCAAACAGAAACAGAATTCATTTTAGAAATTCTTAAAGGTGGTAGACTGGTGACCAAAGATGTAACATGTTAATAGTTTGTATAAATAAGCTGATATGCTATTTATAAAATATGCCATTATTGAACAAATATGATCTATTAAAAAATAATGTAAAAAATTTTCCCAGATATTCATGTTTTTGCATCTAGAAGAGAAAGAAATTACTTGAAACTTGTAAGCTAAAGGTTAAATACATGTTCAGCTATTATGTTACTCTAAATACTTCTCTCAAGTAGCTAGAACTTTTCAGAAGATACAAATGTAAGAAAATTGAAAAAAATCATTGAAAATTTAACAAACAATAATATGAGAATTGGAAATATATCAGTTTTAAAAGATTAAAATTTCTAAGGCATGTTTTTCATTTTTCTAAGCTTTTAAAATGTAATTATAATCAGAAGAAAATATGATTATCCTCAATTTTCTAAAGAGTTGTATTAAAAAAAAGATTGAAGGCTGTATGTAAAGGTAACAATATGGTAGCCCCTTGTTTAATATTTGTTTTCTTACTTAATTCAGATAATTAAATAAGTAATGAACTTCTAATATGTTTCTGACACCATCAAATGAACTATGAAAAAGATAAAGTCCTCAGCAAACAGATCACACCTTAAAAGCATACACAGAAAAGATAATAAATCTGCCATGGTAAAGGCTGGAAATGCGATAATAAATCACACACAAGGAACAATATCATGAGTTTATGTGTATAGCTATCATTGATATTTGGAGATACATCATAAAGCAAGCAAGATGTGAACTATACTAAGAAGAAAAAATGCAATTTGGCCAAAAAAAAAAAAAAAAAGAAGAAGACCTATTCAAATAAGGAGATAAATATGTTCAAAGAGACAAAATCTTGTTTCAAAAGAGGATTATCTCTTTTGGCAAGTAAGGATTATGTTGCAGCTGAGGAAATCTGTGAGATAAACACATTAGAGTATTTTTGTTATTATTTATGGTATTTACAGGAAAATTAGCTTAATGCAGAAATAAGCATTTTTCACCTGAAGCATGGGTCAGGATAAAAAAAAAAACATAGATCAGTAGTGGGCAAGAAGCCAAGGGAATTTAAGTCCTCTATTTTCCTAGGAGTTTGGACTTTCAGTAATCACTAAAGAACTGAACTAGCCATTTTGCCAAGTGTGAAAGAAAACAGATGGAAAACATGTAAAGTCCCTTTCCATTAGTGATAACGGTCCAGTAAAAGTTTCTAATAATACCTATGTGATATTTACTTTTGTGATTAGCTCAAGCCGTTCTCTGTGGCTTAGCTGTAAAAGTTAAGAGAATGAATTACATAAGTGAATTTTCCAGACCAGTGTGAAAGAAAGGTAGGGAATCAATGGAGACTGCTCTGGTCACACATTCTTTTACTCCTAATGGATTTGTAATTTGAAAGAGAGAATACAAGTCATTAATTTACAACTTGCTATGGAGGGTGTTGGATGAGGAGTTTGGAGAAAAGTAGGAGTGCCCTGAGCCTTTGAGGCAGTAGAGCACCCTGGTGGTAAACCAGGTATGCCTTCTGCCCCTATCTTGAGGATATTGAGTTTTGGTCTTGTAGAGGATGCAGCACCATCCAAATCCTTATGCAAAGTAAACCTGAAAGACAAGAGGAAGACAGGTAGCTAGTTTATTAAAGACAATTATGGAGAATATCTGTACCTCAGACACGTGGAGAGGAGAACAAAGATTCCTATAACCACTTTAGCAGGAATAGAATGAGCATCACCATATCCTCCTGGCTTATTTCAGAGGAAGATGATTCCTGTTACCTATGCTATGGATTGTCCTGCCAAGGGGTATTGGGACATCCTTTAAATAAAACTCCCTTTGTTTTATGTTACCCAAAATATAAAATATCGCCATTTTTTATCTACACTTTTAACTTCAACTATTACTAAATGCTTATGATTCCCAAAGCCAAAGTTCCTCTGAAACTCTAGTACGGCATTTAAGAGTGTGTATTACTCTACTCGAGTGTTCTATATATTTTCTCAAACTCAGAATGTGTTCATGGTACATATATTTGCAAATGGCTCTTTCCATCTGTTTTCATATTGTTCATTGAAAGCCAGTAATCTTCATCTATTCATTCACACTTGAAGCTCTGTCATCCTTCTGAGTTCTTTCTCTTTCACAATTTCTAATTAACAAGTGCTATCTATGTCTTGTTATCATCACTCCTTCTACAGCCTCCTCGCCACGATATGGGGAGACATTTTTCATTTCCATGTTGTCCTCCCTTCCCTCCACCCCTCATCCATTCACAGGGTAAAAATGACTATTCTGAAGTGCAAAACAAATTATGCTATGTGCTCAGTAGCTCACAATGCCCAGTACAATAAATTGAAATTCCTTAATGATTCTTTACTATCTGCTCCCTGAGCATTTTTTGAGACTTTCTATCACATCATGGAATCAATCACTAGTGGTCTTTCCTTAAGGGAGAACCAAACAGACAGAAATTCCTGCTCTTATTCTATTTGGAGGGAGAAGAAAGTGAACAAACAATAACAATAGAAGTAATTTCTATAGAGAGCACTGAGCAAGGTTAGGAGTATTGGAGTATTAGAGTATGGGAGAGATTGCCATTTTGGATGGTGAGGTTAGGTGCAGTGTCATAGGTGATGTTTGTGCAAGGACTTGAAGTCTATTAAATTGCAACTCATAATTCCCTTACCTTGCTCTATTTTTCCATAACACTTCTCGCCTCCTAAAATATAAAATTACTTATTTATTATTGCTATATGCTCTACCAGTGAATGATATGGTTCATAAAATATGCATATATGCCTCGTTCATTGATTCCTCATTCTAGGAATAAAGCCCAGCACATAGTAGTCTCTGAATGAATATTTGATGATTGTATGTATTGCCCTGAATTGGACCTCAGTCACATTGGAAGAAATGTGGCTTAGTTGAATCAAATCTAGGCACCTATCTAGATTGATATATTGTGAAATAAAAGCTTAGCATGAAATCTTTTGTTTCAGATTCAAACATATTTTTGGCTCCATGTATGGGCGCCTCACAGGTTAACACCAATGTATAAAGCCTGAAGCAAGAGCAGCTGGAGCAACATATGCAGCTTTGCTCTCTGCTGGATCAGAGGCTAGAACCAACACAGAGGCAGAGGCAAAAGCATCCAGGGCTATACAAACATCCTAACATAAAATTTAGTTTATCAGGAACACTTGTAACATAGCTATCATTCAAAATATCAGAGATCTGAGCATTTCCTTTTCTAATGTGAATCTAATTTGCTCTAACATCAGAACGGAATTTCAGGGTAAAATACTAGATTTACATTTACGTTTGCTTAGAAACGTTTCTGAAAAAAAAAAAAACTTTCTCTCGTTTAGTGCTATTTCAAGCTATTATTTGTCAATGGCTAATTACATGCCAGACATATTTTCATGTTTAATCTTCATGAAATATCTACAAGGTGGATCTTATTATGTCTATTTCACGGTTGAGAAAGCAAGGAAGAAAAAAGAAAAATAGCTTGCCTTGAAATCACATAGTAAATGATACAGGAGGAATTTAAAGCTGCACTTGCCAACATTCAAAGCTCAGGTTTTTAACCATTGTTTTATATTTCTTCCCTTTAACTTATAAAGGAACTAGTGTTATATAAAAATTACTGAGCAGGATTGTTTTCTATTTAGCTTTCTAGAACTGAAAGTGATATGATTGCATTTAAAAGGGAGCAAACTTGCTTATTGCTGAAAGTTCTATATTTTTCAGGAAATTAGAAACAACTTCTCATCAAGTTTGAGAAAATTGTAAACTTACATGTGCAAGAATTTCTATTAAACCTGTTTTCTTTTATAATAAAAGGATGAATGACCATCATAAACCCTTTAAATGGTGAGTTAAAAAAAAAAGAAGAGAAGAAAGTAAAATTGTCCAACATGCCACCACCTAGAGACAACTATTTAGTGAGAAATGTTTCTATATCTTTCTGTGCTTGCACACAAATATGTCTCTATGGATGCATTCAGATAAACTTTTGTGGACTTTACAAATGAAAATTTTATTTGTTTTATTTTGCTCTCATTTTGCATATTGATACAAGCTCCATGGCTAATAGGGAAAAATTTAGAAATTCTAATATGGATGTTATTTTTCTGAAAGATTTTATTTTTCCCTTGAGGAGTGACAGTCACACTTCCAAACTTTCTTTTTTGTATATAACTAGTAAGTTGCTAGGCAGAGAAGGCAATTGTTCTCAGCCTTGACTTTACTGGGTACCCACTGAATCCGACTCCAAGTGCCTGAAGATTGATCATGTCATCAATAGCAGTTTATAATTGCTAATCACAGCATCAATAGTAGAAATAAAAATTAAAAACTTACGTTTGATATTTTCAAAGGATGAGAAAAATTTAAACTTTTATGGATATCACTTTTCCACGAGTAATCACTATCTGCTACTTAGAAACAATTGGGTATGTGTCCTTCTGCCTTAGCAAGTTCTCTTAATGGAGAAACCAGACTTTCCTTCCTTTCAAGTTAAATGTTTGATCATGTGTTTACCTAACCTAGGGAGCCTATTTTAATGGTATGCTCACTCTGTGTGTTTTCATGTTGTAAACTTTTGAATCAAATCTTCTCTTTCTAGCCCTTGTTTCATTTATATGGTCATCCTCCAAAGAGAGAAAATATGAAGATAATTCTCATCTGTAATATTTGCCAATTTCTTTGGTGTAAATTCTACCACCACAACATATTTCATGCTATAATGGCATTATTGAATGCAGACATAGAAGGGAGAAACAGTAATATGTTATATGGAATTTCTACCATTTGGAAAAATAGACATTAACAACCTCAGGATCACAGATAGTATAATGTAATGAAGTGATTAGGAAATGGTGAACTCTGAATGCTTATTATTTTTGTTTAAAATATAATTTATTTAATATTTAATTTCATGTAATTTAATTCTTTAATAATGTGTCTCATAACTTAGCAGTCCCTAGTATGAACTGGTAGTAGTCAATTTTAGTGCCCCACTGTGTTAAAGCTGCTTGAAATTTCACCCAAGATTTTGGTATTTTAGCAAATCAATCCAAATCTATTCACTGAATTACTATGATATGGTAAGAACTGTATGGAATACTTCTAGAACTATTAAGAAAATTATGTAATTATTAGGTTGGATGAGAATTAAGAAAATAAAGAGACATAAGAGAGCAGTTCATATATTTTTTGTTACATTGTTAACAGCATGCCACAGTTATTGAGAATTTGTCTACTAATGTTATTACTTCATTTTTTATGATACATATCCAAATTTCTAGTTTTCAAGGGATAAATATTGCCTAAACTTAACCTTACTGTGGAACAAAATTATTAATACTTTTTTTGTATTAATTTATTGTATAAATCATATATTTTACTTGTATCAATGTTATATAATATCTGTCTTTAAATTCAGTTTTCTTATCATGTATTTACTAAACTTATAAAGAAAAGGCAAAGAAAAAAGAAAGATCGAGAAAGAAGAAGGGAGAGAGAGAAAGAAAGAGAGAAGGAGAAATATTACAGTTTATATTGATGTTAGTTCTAGAACCCAAAGCAAATTCTTGATTAATCATTAGTAAGTAATTAAATTACCAACTTGAAATGACCGTGAAACAAAACACCACATGTATTGATAGAGAAAAATGAGTACAAAAGGTATTAAAAATTGCATCAAGGAGCATTCTAGTTAAAATATATTAGTTATAAAATTATTACCAATTGTAATCTTAATATATTCAGCAATTATTTCAAATGAACATTTGATACTCTATAAGTAAATAAAAAGTGCAACTTTACAGTCTGCTTAACTCTTTTCCACCATAGTTATTTCTTTAGTAAAGTAGTAAATGAATATTAGGTGTCAGACTACAGATTGCCTTCTGAGACTCCAATAGGTCCTTTATCAGAGAGACCACATTATCTGCATTTGGAGGTTCAACTCCAGGTATACTTTGTGGCCATTATGTTCAACAAGGGAAGCAAAGGTTTGGAGGCCAGCAGATCAGGGATTCAGCATGATTCCCCTCTGTTCTCTCTCTCTCTATTTTTTTTTTTCAGTTGTAATACTGGGACTTTTACATCTCTACCTAGATTCCTGCCATCTATTTTTGTCCCAGACGTGGTACGTTCTCCTAACTGAGTCTAGTTCTTGTCATGATTTTTTTTAACAACTTTATTACTTCAGATCTTATTTTCTGTTTGGCCCTTGAGATATCAATGATACCAATAGACTGAATATCAGAACTTCTTTCTATCCATTAATTTAATATTTATTTAATATCTTAAATGCCAGTCTCTGCTAAAGACTAATTACCTATTGGTGAGTAAAATTAATTTATGTTTTCCTCTTTTGGGTCAGATTTATTCCTTTTGTAATCCAGATTGTTTTTATTAAAAAAAATATTATTATAGATTAATTAGAAATTATGGTAGCAGTTGCATGCACAGATACCTGCTACCTGGAAAACTTCCCCTGTACCAGTGTTTCCATATTTGATGACATATCCTTTTATAGTAACTTTAAAGAGGTTAGGTGTACCTATAAAACATGCAGCTATATTGATTAAAAAATGATGTATTTTCTCAACTTGAATTTAGCTTTTCATTTTCTCTGGCCTTAATATTGATTAGAATCATTAATTTGGCAGATATTTTGATAGTGAATCAGCAACAATATGCACTTCTGATTTCTTTCCACTAAATAAATGAGTTTGGGTCCATTAAGACAAAGAATTCCTGAGGCAACATTTTATTCATATAAAGGAATTATATTTAATAGAGGCTTTTCCTCCCTTTTTTTCTTTTGGGCAATGGCATTTAACATGTAACCTAGACCAGTGATCAGAAGACAGGTCAAAACCAGGGAGCAAATCTGATGCCTCGCATGCTTTGGTATGATCCTTGAGCTAAAAATCCTTTGTTTAGTTTTGTAACATTTTTAAAAAAATAAAGAAAGAAAGATATGTGATTGAGACCATAAATGGCTCTCAAAATCTAAATTTATTATTTTGCCCTTTGTAGAAAAAGTTGTTGAAATCTAATGGAGACTTTGAGTAAAATAAAGATTTTTACTCAACAATTCAGATATCTTGGAAATACAGGTGATGATAAATGATGATAAAATTCATATTAGAAACAGTAATGTGTGTTTGGAAGTTTACAAATGCTGAGTTATTAAAAATAAGAAAATAGAAGATAATTTCCTTATATTCCTTACTGGATTTTTATATATGAGTATGCACCCTGATATCTGTGCATTTTTGTAACTAGCCACACTACACACCTTTGATACTTGAAGAAAATATTATGTCCTCTGACCTCTTGAGGAATTTCAAAAACTATTACTGCTTTCTTTGGAATATTTGAGCATGCTAACTCAGTCCAAATGTGGCCTCTTCATGCCATATTGTTCCTTTCATCTTCATTTATATGATATTAATAGTTGAAATGCTTTTTTAATGAATATTTCATTTATTTCTGTGACTTATAGAATGTGTTTTAAGGCCTAGTGAATCATTAATAATGTAAGGGACTCCCTTGCTTTTGTTGAGCTTCCTGTGTCAACCTGGCAAAGTATAATACAGCATATGGGTCTCACCACAAGCATTTAAATTCAGCCTACTCTGTTTTCTGACACAGCCAGACGTGGTAGGGAATTCCAAAACTCTAGAAGTCTTGACAGAAAATATCCTCTCTTGAGATTACTAAAACACAAATCTTCACATGCATTATACAACATCTATATAAATGTCAATTTCTGTTCAGCATACTCTAATATGAAGAAAACATAACGTAGTAAATCTTACAGAATTGTTACTTTTTTAAACTGATAGAATCTGTGAAATATCTCTACCACCCAATGTTGAAGCCAAATGCTAATGTTCAGTGTTTTATCATTTGTAATAAATAGCCTGATAGTGACTATCCAGTCTGGGGTTGTTATGCAAAACATATGAAGTAATTTTCTAATTTTAATAATTATGCTATCATTATGCAATGAAAGAAAATGAGTCTATAAGAACATGAGAGAAAAATATTGTTTTCATGAATATATACTGGAGTGTTTAGAGATAAAATATTATTGGTTCTGCAGCCTTTTCTCAAACATGTCAGAAAAAAACCCACATATATATACATATATTCATATATTGTGTGTGTATGTGTGTATATGTGTATGTTTGTGTGTTTGTGTATGTACACATTTTCCATTTTGAACCTCATGTGTCAAAGCTTAGCTGCCCAAGATGGCCTCATAGCTCCCCTCAACTGAACTGAACTTTAGACAGATTTCTTTCTGAGAATAGACTCCTGAATTCATTTTTTTTTAAAAAAACCCAATTTGAGAAACCTTACAATTGCAATTTCTTTTTTGCTTCTTTGATATGTAAATCATTTAGCCTCTTGACAGTTTTGCAATTCATGAAAATTCATTCGCAGGACCAGGCACCCATCTCTTTGAAACTTAGTTCAAGAAGCATAGCACCCCCATGCCCCAGTCTCTGTGGGAGGGTAGAATCCAAACTTAAACATGCATTAGCAGACAGATGGCCTAATCAGGTTGACCAACCTTGCCCATAATGTTCTCCAGGGCTTTCCCACTAGTTCACTACAGCACTTTCCTCAGGGAAGTTGAATTCAATATTCTCTCTCTCTCTCTCTCTCTCTCTCTCTCTCTCTCTCTCTCTCTCTCTCTCTCTCTCTCTCTCTCTCTCTCCCTCTCTCCCTCCTTCCCTCCCTTCCTTCCTTCCCTCACTGCAGTAGTCTTAAGACTTTTTGTTTGTGGAGCTCCATTAGTGCCAATGAGAACACACAGAAACCAATGCATATGCACATAACACAATAACACAGAATGAAAAGAATGATTAAGCAAATATTCACTTTGAGGGAAGTTGAGTGAAAGGTAAATAGGAACTCATACCTTTTTGAAACTTTTCTATATGTTTAGAATTATTTCAAAATATAAAGTAAAATAATCATGCACAAATATTCACAGATGTTTCTATAATGTCTAGGAAACTATTCAAGTGAAAAATCAAAATATAAAATTCCGAAAGCCAACAGCCATGTCAACCTGAGATATATCTGTCAACACCATAGTTTGCTAAGAGAAGCACTGAGAAATAATTATGGTTTGACATTACACAAAAATAATTATTCTCAAGAGGCTAGAGGAAAATTCAGCTCTTTTGTACAAAGGTAAAATGTCTTTCATCTTGAAGGCCAATTAGCAATGTAAACTATTTTAAATATTTTACATGAAAATCAAAGGCAGAGATCAAAGGACCATGAAGACTTAGAATTAGAGTTCCTCTTAGCAGTTATGTGGTCTAGTCACACACTCAAAGAGTAATTTGTTCTGTGATATCCCCAGGGGTGACCATCTCATTCCTATGTGATTACTCTGAGTAGCAAGCATCTTGCCCATTTCAATTTTGGTCTTTTTTTTTTTTTTTGTAAAAAGAAATCATGATTTTCAATAATTTTTCTCCATTAAATTTTTTCTCCATCATCTGAAAAATCTTAAAATTAGTCCATCTGTATACTTTTACATATTGAAAATATCTTTCATCTACCCTCTCAAGTTTTACATTCTAAATAGTACTCTTTCAACCACTCTAGCATTTTCTTCATAGAATATAATGTTTAAATTAATATAACCTTGGAGAAAAGATCAAACTAACACCTAATACTGGAGGTGGCTATTTGGTGGTAGTAGTATCCAGCTTCCAGATTCAAAGGATGCCGCAGACGCGGAGCTCATGGTGACAGGTCAGCCATAGTATTGGTGGTTCAAAATGGTGGTTTGTGGTATTGTGAAACCCATTGTCTGGAGAGATTTGAGATCCTCACATCCTCTTAGCCTCCCTTGTTACCACTCATTTCACAAGTATCATCTCCCAACCTCTTTGGCAAATCTTTCCTTACATACCAAAGGCAGTTTCTTTTTCTCTGACTCAAAACTCTGACCAACATTGATGTTTCTTTTCAACTAATGACCTGGTTAAGGAACATTTATTCTGAAGTGAATCTGGTCAAATGACTACAATCTCCCTTAAATCACTCATAGGATTGTCATTGGTATACGGTTTGTTTCTAATTTCACCTTGTATCTTGGAAAGTTACATTTTGCAATATTTTTAACCACAACCTAAATGCACCACAGAAATTAGAGCTCAAACTAGAAACATTGTATTCTTGTCCTCTGATCAGTGTGGTGCAAATGAAAGTATGTTAGCAGCCTTAAGTGAGTCCCTATAGTTAAATGGGCAATAAGGAAGGAAAACAGTTCTAGTGATTGCTGAGCTATAAACTAAGGACATGATTTTATATATATATGAAATTCTCTTATCAAGCTGCAATCAGAACTAGAGGGGTAACTGAACTGCAATGGAGCAAATATCTGAAATACCTTTTGGAATTCCAAGCCATTTTCATATTTACTTAAAGGCTGTGGTCAATGCTTTCATTTGTGTGAGATGACTGTTTTCAACCTGAACTTTAAAGTTCTTGGGAAAGTTTGACTCTGATAAATGACAGCTCTATCCCACTAAGTGTGGTCTTCAAGTAGACCTCAATTGAAGAGTCAAGTGTTAAGGTCAATCCTAATTCAAAAAGCATTTCTTAATTCTAATATGCTGGCATGAACCCATCAAATGAACCCCATCTGGGTTTACCTTATTTTGATTCTCTAGTTTTCTGGAATTTTATCACATTCTTATATGATTCTAGATTGAAAGGGGTATCTGTGTTAGTTAAAAAAAAACACACACACAGTTTTTTTTTTCTCATTTTTACAACATGTAAACCAAACCTAACCAGGTAGTTATGAACTACTCAAATAAGCAAAATTAGTAATCATGGCTCAGCAATACAAGTATCAGTCATGTCCACCCTTTCATCTCTTAAAGAAATGACAATCTATCTAACATAAAATTAAGCTTCACTAATTAATCACTCTTAATTTTATAATTTCATGACAGCAGAATTTGTAGAAAGGAAAATAAAGACTTTGAAATCAATTGAACTATTTCAACAACTCTCCAACTCTGAGACTTAGAGTAAGTGGAGCTCTGACTCAAAACTCTGACCAACATTGATGTTTTTTTTCAATTAAGGACCTGGTTAAGGAACATTTATTCTGACGTAGATCTGGTTAAATGACTATAATCTCCCTTAAATCACTCAGATGGACTTCAGATTCTCATCAGTTAATTGTGATTATTGATAGCATCTCATAGTGGACTTTTAGATAATACATGAAATAATGAAATGCAAAACAGAAATTAAAACAGAAAATAAAGCTAATGCTGCTTTGTTCTACACCCTGCCCCTTTGTCTCTTTTATGTTTGCTTCCTTCCTCATTTCACTCACCTGATCTTTTCAGGGGAGCTGATTCATGCTTATTAGAGAGGTATTTGAAGAAGCCTGTGAAACTTGATATATTTAATCCTTTCTATAAAATAGCAACGACTTTTCTAATAAAGTGCATGGATATATGTAAGCAAGTCCTTGCAACTAAGAAGTAATACATCTAAGATTTTCCTGTAATCACATTTCTGACATTTCCATTAATATTATTTAGATTTTTGTTTTTTGTAACTTACTTTGTTTTCTGCTAGAAAACAGTAGTAGATGTCAAAGATTTTAAAATATTGAGCAGGGAAACTTAAAATTGAGAAATTCTATTAACATTTGTTTTCATTGTTTATGTTCTGGTGAATTGGGAAAACTTGACATTATTTGACTTTTGTGTGAGGATATTATTCAATATTCAATGAATGCAAAATTTAAGATTCAATGGTGTGATTCTATAACACCTTAATTTACCAAAGAGTCCTCCTACATTAAAACATTTTCTGGTTTCTGAAACATTTCTATAGGGCCTAGACTTTATTTTTTCAAATTTAATGTTATTTAATGGACAATATAATTACTGGGTAATAAGATTACTACATACCATGCCTTACCCCCCTCCTTCAGTGGTATTTAACATTTAATTCCTAACTAGAAAACTCTGAGAGTTCACCTTGAGCTGACACCTTTAGTATGATTCCCAAGGTAATACCTTCAGATGTATCTGTCATCTTTCCATATTGCATTTGGGGGCTGATTGTAAGGAGACCATCCTCTCATGGGAAAGATATGTACTTTATCCCCAGCTGATAATCAAAGAATCTTAATCCTACCTCAAAAAGGACTCTTGAATCTCACTAAATGTTTTCTATCCATAATTCCACTATCTTAATTCAGCCTTTATCAAATTTTATGTTAAGTGTTAAAATATCTTGTCTTATCTATTTTATTCAAGTCCCTAAAACTCCTATTTCTTTCTTAGTATGTAAAGAGAGTGGATAAATAGTCCAAACTTTGTTCATATAAAGCCTTGTATGGTTTTTTCAAACATTCTTTCTGCAGTGATGGATGTTTAAAAATGCAGAATGCTGACATGGTAAACCAAAACCAAGGATCAAAATGTACCTTTAGCTGAGGATAGAAGATATTAAGGAAAGTACTAGAAGATTTAGCATGACTAGAGAAGACACTGAAAAGGAGGAAGTAGTCTAAAGATGCTCACAAGCTCCTTGCGGACTTCTGAATGAACAGTTCTGACATTTGCTATGACTTGGGCATGGAGTGCCTTGCCAAGGCTCATGTATTGAAGGCAAGATTTCCCAATGGAGCAGTGTTCATAGATGGGCTCTTAGGAAGTGGTTGGCTCATGAGGGCTCTGGCTTCTTCTGTTGATTAATCCATTTATGGATTAATAATTTGATGACATCAGTGGGATGTGGTGGACTTATAGGAGGTGGAATCTAGTGGGAAGAAGCAGGTCATTGGAAACATGTGCTGGAAAGGTTTTTTTTTTTTTTTTTTTTTTTGAAGTGAGAAGCTTTCTTCCAACACCCCTTTCTGCCATGACATTCTGCCACATTTCATGCCCAAAGCAAGAGTTAGCCAGCCATGGACTGAAATCTCTGAAACTGTGAGCCAAAATAATGTTTTCTCTTTTATGTTGTTTATGTCAAACATTTTGTCACAGAGATGAAAAGCTGATTCACACCCTACTCATGTGAAAATATGAAGGTCAAGAGAAGAATTACCTTTAATCTCAAAGTATTGTGTTCTTGTTTTACCAGGATGAGTTTGTTCTCTATAGACACATATGTTAAACTTCTAAATGAAACTTTGATATCTCAATCTGGAGCTTAGAGACCACTTTTGAATTGTAGGTATACTTTCCAGAACTATTAGTTAAAAGTGACAGAAGCTACCATGAGAGAAAATCATAGGGACTCAGCAAGAATATGTTGAATGAAGAACATCAAGAGGTCACCATAGCTAAGATATGAAATCATCCTTTGTGTCTATGAATGGATGGATAGATAAGAAAATAGGCTGCACATACACAATGGAATATTATTTAGCCATTAGAATAAACTACTGTTTCTGAAAGCAATATAGATAGAACTGGAAGACATTTGTTAAGGAAAATAATCCAGACACAGAAAGGCAATTACCACAAATTCTCTATCATTTTTGGAAGCTAAAAACTAAGCTAAATTGACTGTAAAATCATGGTAGCTAGAGACCAAAAAGTTGGAGAGGAGGTAGATAATGGAAAGCTGGATTTGATCAGTGTTATGTGCATGTGTTTAATGACCCATTTAACCCCATTTACATGTATTAATAAAAATAAACTACAGATAAATACATACTCAAAATAATGGACTGGTAGGATTAAAAGAAAAACAAAGAGGACACTGTGAGAGTCACTAATAACTGTGGTTTATACAGACCTAAGGAGCTAGCAAGGAAAAATGGGAAAAGAGAATTAGAGTGCTACTAAGAAGAGAGAGGAGAAGACAATGTCCCAGAACACAAGGAGAAAGACATTTAAGAGAACAGTGGTTACCAATAAAAATAAAATAGAATCTCAAATGTTCACTGAAGATGGCAATAGAAGTCATTCAAGATAACAAGAATAATCTTATTTGGATTGTGGTAGGGGGATCTGGTAATATAAAGGTCATACAGAAAGAAAAGAAATAATTATTTTTTAATGTTATTTTAAGGATTTTTTTTATGAAAAGAAGTGAAAGTGAGATACAAGAAAGATTCTGGTTACTGAATTTGCTCTAAATGTAGAAATGTGATTATTTCAGATTGAGAATTAGATGTAACAACAAAATGGAGAATACCATAGAAAAAAGAAAATAAAATATATTAATAGACAAAATGGAAAAAAAAATTAATTGAACTACCAAGTGAAGTTCAACTTTGATAAGGAGAAGCAAATTATCTTCTGAGAACAGAAGGTATATGTAAACAAGCATGTTTGTAGACTTTGAATGATGTCCTCCATGATTACCTATTTTTTTTTCTATGAACCAGGGGCAAATTCTACCACTAAAAGAGACAATAGTGGCTTGAGAGGGGAAAGAAATTCTATATTAGATATAAAGGAAAAAATGAAAGCTTACTGCAGGACTCCTCACAACTCCATGCACTCTTATAGCTCTCTCACACATCCTGATCTCTCTGTACACTCCAAATTCTGATTTTTATTTTTTTCTTTTTAAGTCTAAAATTCACTGCATTGAGACCTTTTCTAAAATTCAAAGAAGTTAACGTATTTGCTCGTGTGCTTTTCTAAAACATTGCTTTATCATTAACTGTTTAGTTGCAATGTTCTTTTTATTTTGTTTTTGGTGGAAGCTACTATTAATTATCTATGAAATTTAGAAACTATTCTAATGTTGTATCTCAAAAATAAATAAAATAACATGCTAATTGATATGGCCATTATTTCACAAACAAGTAAACATGAAAAACAAATTATATGACTATTAAGAGGGAAAAAGTAATACATGTCCAGAAATCATGATTTCAATAAGTTAGATATTGTGTTCTTCTCCCTTTATAATCTGTAAGTTATTTAAAATAGGATAGAATACATTATATTCTATTGGTGGCCAGTGTATTATAGATGATGAATAATAATTATTAGTTGAAATAATAACTCAATAAATATAGACTGTCACTTGCCTTTGTCTTCTTTCTCAACTACTTATTTAAAATGCTTTATTTTTAATAATGACAAAACGTTTTTTTCTGTTTCAATAGTACTCAATTACTTGGGAAAAACAGGAAATATAAACAGATCACATTCCTTAATCCTCTTTATCCAGAAAGTAATTTTGATAAATTAATTTGTCCTCTTCTCTTTTTTAATTCATGTTGTTGTTCCCATATTAAGTAATATATTCTAAGGCATTATTGATTTCATGAACATTTCTAATATAAAAGTGAGTTTGCTAGATGATTTCCAAGGAACTCCATGTTCATATTTGAAGCATATGGAATGTAATAAGCAAATGTAAAACCAGAAGAAAAAAAAAAGTCATACTACTAATCCTTAAAGCTGATTGACTATGAAGGTATTTCATCTATTATTAATAATTATGGTTATTTTATATGTATGTAGACATCTTCATTTATTTCACATAATAATAATTCTTACCAAGGCTCCTTTATGCAGTGATACAGTAACCATTTCGTAGATTGCTTAGCACATTATGGTATTATGTATATTATTTTTCCTTTTTAAAATAATATATGCTTGGAAAATCTATCCAGTACTGAAAAATGTGTATTAAAATCACCCACTATGATTGTGCTGTGGTCTATTTGATTCTTAAAATTGAGAAGGGTTTGTTTGGTGTACTTAGAAGCTCTGTTGTTTAGGACATAAATATTTATGATTGTTATGTCTTTTTGATGTATAATTCCCTTAAGCAGTATGAAATGTCCTTCTTTGTCTCTTCTGACTATCTTTAGCTTGAAGTCTGATTTATTTGATATGAGGATGGAAACCCCTGCTAGTTTACATGATCCATATTGGTGGTATGTTTTTTCCCCATTCTTTCACCTTCTGTCTGTGTATGTCTCTGCCTTTGAGGTGAGTCTCTTGAAGCAGCATATTGTTGGGTTTTCTATTTTAATCCAATCTGCCAGTCTATGTCTTTTGATTGATGATTTTAGGCCATTAACATTAAAGATTATTTTAATATGTGATTTGTATTCCCTATCATTTTAGGTTATTTGGTTTTTAATTTGACTTAGTATCTCCTTTGATTGACTATTCCTTTATTATAGTTCCTCCTTTTGTTGGTTTTTACTTTTTTTTCCCCATTTCATCCTCATGGAATATTTTGTTGAGAATTTTCTGTGTTGCAGGCTTTCTAGTTGTATATATTTTAACTTTTGTTTATCATGGAAGGTTTTTATTTCATCTTCAAACTGAAGCTTAATTTTGCTGGATATAAAATTTGTGGTTGGCATCCATTTTCTTTCAGAGCTTGATATATGTTATTCTAGGAACTCCTAGCTTTGTTGGTCTGAGTTGAGAAATCAGCTGAGATTCGAATTAGTTTCCCCCTATACATAATTTGATATTTTGATCATGAAGCTTTTAAAATTCTATCCTTATTCTATATATTGGTCATTCTCATTATAATGTGACTTGGTGTGGGTCTGTTGTAATTTAGTACATTTGGGGTCCCATAAGCCTCTTGTATTTGATTTTCAATTTCATTCTTTGGGTTTGGGAAATTTTCTGATATTATTTCACTGAAAATATTGTGCAATTATTTCATTTGTATCCCCAAGCCTTTTTCTCACTCCAGTCAGAATAGCAATTACCAAGAATACAAGCGACAATAAATATTGATAAGGATGTTGGGGGAAAGGTGCACTCAAACATTGCTGGTGGGATGTCAAATTGCTGCAACCTCTATGGAAAGCAGTATGGAGATTCCTCAGAAAGGTTGAAATGGAACACCCATTTGACCCAGCCATCCCACTTCTTGGTTTATACCCAAAGGACTTAAAGTCAGCATATTATAGTAAAGCAGCCACATCTATGTTTATAGCGGCTCAATTCACAATAGTTAAACTATGAAACCAACCTAGGTGCCCTTCAACAGATGAATGGATAAAGAAAATGTGGTATATATGCACAATGGAGAAGTATGAAATTATGACATTTGCCAGCATGGAGAATATCATGCTAAGTGAAGTAAGTCAATCCCCAAAACCCAAAGGCTGAATGTTTTCTCCGATATGTGAATGCTAATTAATAATAGGGCATGAGTAGGGAAAAATAGATGTACTTTGGATTAGAAAGAGGGAAGTGAAAGGAGGGTAGGGAGAATAGGGGTAGGACAGTTAGTAGAATGGATTGAAGATTATTACCCTATGTGTATATATGACTACAGGACCAGTGTGATTCTGCATCACATACAACCAGAAGAATGAGAAGTTATACTCCATTTATGTATGAGGGGTTGAAAGGCATTCTACTGACATGTATAACTAATCAGAACAAATAAAAAATGAAACTAAACATGCCTACTCATAAATTGTTCCAATATATCAAATATTATTTGAGACACTTTTTTAAAGTCATGATTTAAAAAAAATAGTTATTAAAATCAAAGTTATTCTCAAACATTGAAATAAAGAAATTTCATACAAAACACTTTTCAATAATATGTACGATAAGTTTGAAACCAAATTACCTTGTGAAGATATTGGACTCAAAAGAAAAAATATCAAATTAGAAAATTATACTGTACTTAGGTATGCAATTAGAAACATAAGGAAAAAAAAGTCAGTTGTTTTCACATGAGAGTTAAACTGGACAGAAATGGAAGGTCACCAGATGCAATGGTTCAGTGGAGTCAGTTTTTAGGCCATAGAGAAATACAGGGGTCGGTAAGATCTTGATCAATGGTAACCTTATTTTCATGACTATTAATTAGATCTTTTAACATTAAATAGATTATTTAGCAACAGTTTACTTCATTCAGCAAATCATATACAAGTGTAACAATTAAACAATTAGATTTGATTTTGAAAAGTTAATTTGATGATTTTTCAAACATTAAAATATTCCAATAGATAATGAAAAGATACCATAACATTGTTTTTAATAGATATTTCTAAAGTAATATTAAAATGATGGTGAACAAAATAATTTGCATACAATATCTGCCTGCTACTGAACACAATTAAGTATTTAAAATATAATAAAATAGAAATGTGTACATTAAAAGTTTTAAATAAATTTTGGCATGTAATAAAGAACAACGCACCTCCCATGATCAAAATTTTAGTCTTTGTTCATACACAAGCTTTTGAGTTACTTAATGGGATTTGTAAATACATGTGTAAAGATGCTTTGCCTCATCTTTAACTAAAGCTTAAAACCAAATCAAAAATATATTTTGATTTTTGCAGGACAACTAGACACAGAGATGCATAGAATAAAATACATTGAAAGTACTCTTCCAGGGCTGGGGCTATAGATCAGTGGTAGAGCACTTGCCTTGCACGTTGAGGCATTGGGTTTCATCCTCAGCACCACATAAAAATAAATAAATAAAGATATGAAAATAAAAATAAAAATAAAGTATTATTCCCTACTGTGCCTGTTAAAATATTGTGCTTATCTTTTTAATGGTCACTATGAACTAATCTCTCCCTGTTTTCTAGATTTAAATATTTTGGATAGCTGAAGTAATATGCTTTTTTCGTAACCTATCCTTTTTTCTAAACAAGAATCTCTCTGTTCTTGGTTCTTTGCAAGTTTCTAAAGTATCATTGTAAGTGACAATGGGAAACAATGTTTACTTATTGAAAAAAAGAAAAGCAGTTGGCAAAATTTTAAATGCCCCCTACTTGTAAGCCAAGATGCATTAGAGTTTTTCATGAACAAAATGTGTTAAGACATAGAATGAAATCAACTTAGGGGAAAATATAAAAGCCCTGATCTTATTCCTGTTTTTAGTATCTAGTGTTGACAAGCTTACTTCTATAATTGGCTGAAATTGCCTCTGGTTGGAAATTATCATGCCTGTCTCTAAGATTAAAAAAAAAATCAAATTAGCAATAGAATGCACTTTTGGTCTCAAAAAGTCATAGTAGTAGCTACAGTGCTACAATATATTATTTTTTAGACTAAATAATGAGAAATGCCATCTTAGAGCTCAAAGATACAAAAAATAAATTTATATAAATCAGATTATTATTTTTGGTTCTTTTTAATATAAAAATGGGTCTACTATGTTTTTTTTTCTTTTCACACAGTGTGAATGATTATCATTATCCTCTGGTATTTTTTCAATAAAGTAAGCATTGCATATTTTGATGACTTTTCAGGCCAGTAATGTTTCCACAGCTTCCTTAGATTCTATCTCACAGATAATTTTTAAGCCTTTTGATAGACTTTTTTGATATTACAGACAAGTAGTGCATATTTTTTCATTTTCTTGCATGCTATATTAGTGATTTATCTACTAGTACTCATGAGATACATCAAAATGTTTTGTTATTGTCTCAAATTGTATGTCTAAATAATTATTTAGGTTGAACACTCTTCTATTGACAATCCCCATGTACTGAACTTCTCAATATCTTTTTTAGAGACTATCATGGCATCTAATTTGGCCATGAGTTTCATTCACTTATTTGCTTTAAAATGTATTTTTCAGAAGCTGATTTTGTTGCTACTTTTATTAGTGAATTTCAAAAGATGAAAAATAATAATGCTTTCACATTGTCTTCTCTAAAAAAGTTTTGATAATCATTGTTGCATTTCTGATTGTTTCTGCTTTCTAAATGTTAAACCTCAGCTAAAATTGTTTAGATTGCCTGAATTGTAAAAACTGTTCCAACTTCTTTGAGAAATATAGTTTTTACAATAGCCATAGTATAATTTTAGAACAGGGTAATGTAACTTTTAATAGATGTCTTCTCCATTTGATGTTACTATATCTTTCTAGAATCTTACTTTGGTAAAAATGTTATTACTCTGGTTTTATTATTTTGTTAGTCTTTGACTAAATTTCTTTCTAATCTGTTATGTGCAATCATAATTGTGGGTCATTTACTTTCATGTTTATTCCTCTTAAATAGCCCATATTAGGGTTTGTATTCTTTGATTGGAGTGAAGTTAGTTGTTTTGGACTCAAGATAATTCGTTTTCTTTCAAAAACTAAATTTGAGCCTTTCATATTAGTGTAATAATTTATACACCAGAATTATTGACACAGTTTATATTTAAAATTAATATAATTGTATATTATTAGGGTGAATATACTTTTATACTTTTATATAGTTGTATTCTTTCTGGGGAAAAATGATAAATTATTTTAAATACAAATGGGCACATGCACATGACAATTTAAAAACAAAATTTTTCACATGTATGAGTCTATTTTCTTTAGCTATAACAAAAGACCTGAGGATGGGAGTTTAATAAAAAAGAGGTTTATTTAGCTCAGACTTTTAGAGGATCAAGGACATAGCACCTGCTCTGGTGAATTTCTCACAGTGACTATCTCTACAAATGGTAAGTCTTCTGAGTAAAGGGAAAGATATGGCAAGACAAGAAACTAGAGGTGGTAGGTACTGCAGGATAGTCTTGCTCTTTTAACAGTTATCTCTACAGAACTCAGGGTCCCACGATATAAGAGGCCAGCCCCCAAAGACTTAACAAACACCCATTAGGCCCATCTCTTGAAGGTCCCACACCTTTTTTTTTTTTTTTTTTTTTTTTTTTACATTTCCTTTTTATTTATTCCTTGAAACTGCCCATATTGCAGGTTTTTCATGGATGAAACTTAACATCATCACTCTGGGGACCAAGCTTCCAATACATGAATACTTGGAAGAATAAATCACATTCAAACCATAGCACCAGGGTGTTTGCAATCTCTTTGTAGTCATCAGTCTCTTTAAATAGCTATTTCCATACTTGGGTGGTTTCATGTATTAAGAGCCCTAGTTTCCCAAGATCAAAACTAGAATAATTCTTCCCAATATTCCTTTAATATGCTAGTGTATAATTTGGGGTCTGCTACTAGATATGCAACAGGAGACTTTAACCTAGAGGAAAGCTATATGAGGAAATATTTATTCAGGGAATTACATTTTGCTGTTGCTGGTAATGACAGGCAGCTATCTCACTTTCCAGGTAGTGAAAATAGTTACAAGTTGTGTTTCGTGCATTTCTTATGTAGCATCCTCCTCATCCAACCAGTTTTAAAGGCTATTTTTAGGTCTATTTATGGGAGCTGATTTGCATGTCTGTTTCTTTTAGCTTTCCTAACAATTCTTTGAACTAACTATAATCATTTAATAAAATATTTTTCTCTGTAAATTGTATAAATCAAAGCAACTTAAATGCAAATAACAACTTGAACTAATGTAGTGTATTTTATTTACAAAGGGAATTGGGGGAAAGACAACTTGAGCTAGTGAGAGTGAATAAAGTGTTTTATTTCATTGGTACAGTGAAGTAGAATTACCTTTCAGAAACTATCTCACAAGGCTTCTTCTAAAACTATCTGACATAAAAATCTGACTTTATAAAATATCATTCTTTCTAAATTCAAAATTCACATACCACTTTTTTATCTTTAATTCTATCAGCTGAATCAAGTTATCTTGAGGAGACCAACACTGAAACCATAAACATAGGAGCAATTTTAAAGCAGCTTCATTTTAAAATGCTTGGCTTTATTGTGCTAGACAAATTAATAACTTGTATTCATCCTCTGATGAGGAGAAGAGGTGACCTAAATTTGAAGATTTCAAGACATTTTATGGGTTATGGTTTGACTGAGTAAAATTTCCATATGTTAGGAATTGGCAGAAGTTCCTGGACATTCGGTTTTGTGGGTTTTTTGTGTTTGTTTGTTTGTTTGTTGGTACAGGGTATTGAACTCAGGTGCATTCGATCACTGAGCCACATCCCCAGCCCTATTTTGTATTTTGTTTAGAGACAGGGTCTTGCTGGGTTGCTTAGCTCCCCATTTTTTGCTTATGCTAGCTTTGAACTCACTATCCTCCTGTCTCAGTCTCCCTAGCAAGCTGCTGGAATTATAGGCATGCACCACTGTGCCCAGCAAGACATTCAATATAATAAGCCTAGTGAACTGGAGTGAGAAACACCAGCAGCCCAGCTCCCCATTACCACAAATTTGGTGACTTTCCTCCTGCATTCAACAGAGAGCACTTGGGTATTTATCTGGTGTGAGAAAAACTGGGTTGAAATACCATCTAGGTGAACTTCAATTTTTGTCTTCCAGGCATTCCAGTCTTTGTTCTTTGTTAGGTGAAGTGATCTTTTATCACTTGGAGTCACTAGATCAAAGATTTTCCTTTGGCTTTGGAACAGAAGTATTTTAAGTTGCAATAAATAACATATCAGAGATCTCCACAGGGTTTAGCCTAATATGATTCTTATATTTGGATTTGAAGCCAAAATCCACACTTAACGGTGAAATTGTAGGTGCCTTGCTTTGTCCCGCACTCTCCTGTGGATAAGCATTTGGGAAAGTCATTGGAAATGGTAGCTCAGGAAGAGTAGAACTGAATTTATTCTGAGCCCTTGGCTAAAATCTAAGTACACTACCACAATTCTCAACAATAAACCCATCAGCATGACTCTTTACAATAGCAAATGTTCCAGGTGCTTCTAGGTAGCAGAAGTAGTTACAAGTTGTTTTATGTATTTCTTATGTGGAAATTTCTTATGTACTTTTTATTGTGTCATGACCATTGTGCAAATTTTCAGCAATGGTTCAAGAGGACTTTTCATTTTTGTCTCAATCCCACACATCTGTGTGATGCTGGAAATACCAACAGGATTTTTCTTTGGTTTCACTACTATTTTATCATTTCTTATCTAGCAAACCCTTCCATATTGCTTCAAATATATACATTCAAATATATATATATATATATATATATGATATACATATTTATATATTTCTCTTTACCAACAGCTTTTATAGATTGAGATTTTATCTTAAATATATACATAGTGAATAGAACCACATCAAGAATAACATAATTAACTTTTTTCTTGGTTATAATTTTCCTTGGGATTTACCACTTAGCTAATAAGTAATCTACAAATAAAAGAAGCTTATTTATTTATTTATTTATTGGCTTGCGCTCTTGCACAGGCTATGATTTCCCATAAGGTTTTGAGAAGGAATGCTAAGAGGAAAAAAATAAATCAATTTTTCACCATTAGGAATGATGTCAGTTGTAAGTTTCCGGCATATGTCTGATATCAGGTGAATTAAAATGCCTCCTCTTTTGAGTTTACTGAAAGTTCTTTTTAATTTTAGCACCACATAGGACAAGCTTTGTTAATTTTTTTTCTTGCATCAATCGTGATGACCATTATTGCTGCTATTAGTTCACAGGTGATAAAGTAAATTGAATTCGTTTCTTTCAGTTTTTAGTTTGTTAGTATAGGGAATTAAATTTATTCATTCTCAAATGCTGTTTGAGTTAGCCTTGTATTTCCAGCATAAGCCCTACTTCATCATGAGGTATTATCCTTTGGATATTTTGCTAAATTCCATCTGCTAATATTTGGGCAGAGTAGTTTATATGCCTGTGAAATATTTGTCTGGAGCTTTTTGTTTTGTTTTGTTTTTCCTTTAAATACCTTTAGCTGTTCTCTTTTGACATCAGGGGAATACTGATAGTGACATCAGTCCATATATTACTGATACAACAAAACACCTAAGACCAGGTAATTGGTGAAGATCAAAAGATTCATCTAGCTCAGGACTCTACATGTTGGGAGGGTCAAGGTGAAGGGGCTTCATCTAGTAAAGGCCTTCTTTTTGGTGAGGACTCCCTGTAAAAATCCACAGCTGAATAAAGCATCACTTGCTGAGAGGGTCACAGGCCACAATGGCTTTTATAATAGACTCATTCTACAGGTATGCCATTAACCCATTAACTCATTAATTGATTTATGCATTGTTCCTGTCATGAGGGCTATCTAATCACCTTCGAATCACATGTTAAAGGTCTTGCTAGTTCCTAAATCAATATCTCAGAATAAGGATTAAATTTTCATATGAAATCAGAGTAATGTGAAAAATGATTTGTAAAGTCTTTCTTCTCCTGATTTCCAGAAGAGACTGTACAGAATCAGTATTTCTTCTTTATCAAATGCTTGGGTGACTGGGCTTTGAGAATATTGTGCCTGGAACTTAATTTACTGGAAAGTTTTTAATGATGAATTAAACTTTCTTAAATTCTATACTAGACTATTGAGGTTAATAGATAACTATTCAGGCTATCTATTATATCTTTAGTGATATTTTTACTGCTTTATGACTTTCAAAGACTTGCTGCATTTCTACAATTCTATTTCAAATTCATAGCCATAGAATTATATTATTCCCTTTACATGTTTCTGTATGATCATTATGAATGCTTCATGTTTTACTGGTGACATTGATAATTTACTTTGTTGTTGTTGTTTTGTTTGTTTATTGGTGCTGGAATAGATCTCAGGTGTGCTTTACCAGTGAGTATATTCCCACCTTTTAAAAATTTAATTAACTAATTAATTGTAGGCAGAGTTTTTGAGAGTCTTGCTAAGTTGCTGAGGTTGACCTTGAACTTCCAATCCTCCTACCTCAGCATCCCAAGTTGCTGGAATTACAGGCATGAACCACTGTCCCTGACTATGAGCACTCCTACCTGTGTTCTTGGTTCACTGAGTAGCTAGTGCTCCACAAATATTTTTTCTTTTTATAACTCAGTCTAGCTAGAAGATTTGCACATATTTTCGAACTTCAAATAGGTAGTTCTTCATTGGATGGATATTCTATTTACTTATTCTACTTATATCAATATTTTTTTCAATTTCTATTCTTACTTTTAGCACTTTATTTGATTTGGGTTTAATTTTATCTTTTTTTATAGTTAAAATGGAAACTTAAATGATCAATTTGAAGTCTTTCTTCCCTGATATAAGTATTTAATACTCCTAATGTACTCTATTGCTTTTAGAGCCAATATCTGGACTAGAAAAAGAAAGTACAAGGCTTTATTTTTTTCTAAGGTTGAACACACTCTGTTAGCAATATGTGGTACATTAAAAAGCATTTGTGGACCACTAGCTACTCAGTGAGCCAAGAACACAGGTAGGAGTGCTCATAAACAGATGGATAAGCATGAAGTTAGTATGTCTCTGAGGTGACACATACTTTTCCCCTTGAGATATAAGAAATAAATGATTTCTTAAAAAAGCACAGTGGTTCTGAGGACTTACAATCAAAATTACTTGTGTGGATAACTATACCAACAGATTTCTAGGCAGTACCTTCCCATTATAGCAAAAGGTGGATGTTTTCCCTGTTTACTTTTTTTAAAATCAAATTTCAGATTGTTGCCCTAAGCTATGGCTATGTAAGGTCAAGGACAATATCCACATGCTAAATGGCCTAACAGTAATACCTAGCACTTGGCATACTAGGATTTTTAGTAATCATTGGTTGATTAAATAAAATATTGTATTTAAAGAATTTAAAATATGAAAAAAAAATTTACATAGGACTTTTGAAATAATATTTATGCAAATGTATTTTAAAAATCAACAATAATGAACATGATTTAAGTCTTGGGAAACAGAATACTTCAAATGAAAATCTTCTATTTATAAAACTAGCAATTCTTTAGGCATCAAGATGGCTCTACTAGGAGACCACCAAATAAAATTACCAATGCTTACCTGCAAGAAAAATTATTTCACCCCAAAATACTAAACAATAAGGTGAATATCATACTTATCTTAGAAATGATAAAATGAATATTCTGCAGGTTAAATAATTTGTGCCTAACTTTATACATTAACAAGTCAGCTGGATACAACATAATCGTGAGGTCTTAGAAAGGTCACACAAGTTACAAATATGAAATATTTATTAAAAGTTTCAATATTTCAAAATATTGAAACTTTTAATAAATAAGGTCAGAGGACTGGGGTGATTAGAAGAGTCTTCATGAAGATGATAGAACGTACCTAGGCCTGAAAGTTCAAGTCCACACAACAGGTCATGGGGAAATTGGGCCTTTTTCTAGCATATTGTCCATGGGCAAAGTGATGAAAGCTTCAATGATCAGAGAGGACTTCTGCAACTTATGTTGCCACTGGCCTGGAGGGGCACATTTCATGCACTATCAAAGGGCAGGCATAGTTGTATCTAATTAACTAGTCTCTATTTTCTCTTTTGTAAATAAGGAGACTTCAATTTTCTTTTGGGTATTCATATTTCCTTCCTCAGTTCATATATTTGAGAATTTGATTCCACTACAGGATTCACCACTCCTTGATTCTTCACCTGGGGTACATGATTGAAGCATTTTCCATGCTGTCTTATTACTTATGGGCATTTGTCGTGTTTTGTTTCTATCCTCACACATCATAATTCATATATACAGGACCATGAACATAGAATCCTACCAAGAAGATAACCAACACCAAAGGAGAGCTGTGAAATTAAAAGAAAGAAATAAGCATATGGACACACCAAGACTCTGTACCAGATTAGGGCAAAGACTAGATTTTTAATTAAAAAATACATTTGCTTTTTTTTAAAAAAAAAGTTTTATTAGCATTTTCTATTAAAGCTGAAATCATACTGATGAATATGGGTTATCATGGCAAGAAAGCAATGAAAAAAGCATAAATTATAAACAAATACATGTTGGGTAAAATTATGACTCCCCCATTTTCTAGATGAGTAACATTTTAAAATATTTAATTTCTTCTGAATCTCGGTTGACATAAAGGAGAAATTGACTAATTACAAAGCATTCAGCAGAGACAGAATTGACAGAGTAGATTCAGATGGGGGTAAGAATTAATGTGTACCTGAGATATTAAAACGTAATAAAGTCTATTAAAATGGACATAAAAGAGTTGTTGGCTCAAAGAAATGACATGACTGGAGAAGTTAGAACATGTATTTGAAGACTAGTTGGCTTAAACAACTTCAGGAAAAGAAAAAATTCCTCACAATACAAATGTATGGTGATTAAAGTCTGCTGGGATACTGAGCATAGGAATAGAAATGGAAAGACATTCTTGGATAATATTTCAAAGGTCAGGAAAAAAACCCTAGTTCCAGAGAATACAAGAATATATTTATTTAGTTCTGGTTATAACTGATATTCTAAATGGCTATTATGTTAGAAAATAATAATAGTTCAGCTCATGGTTCAGCAAAAAAAAATATATATATATATACATATATTTGTGTTAGTCTTGGTTTGCAGTTTTATAAATCTGTGCTTTCCAATTTGGTTTGCAGTTCACAGTTCAGCCAAAACCCCTGCAAAAACATATGATGCTTTGCTGCTCAGCCAAGAGCTACAGCAGAGAATAATACCTTAAACTAAAATATTAGATGTGTCTTTGGTAGTACAGTAGAAAAAGACATGTTGAGATCAGACCAAGAGTGAAATAAATCAGGTAGTGTGAATTCAAGAGAAGCACTTGCCTAAAAACAGTCATAATTTTGCCATGTTTATCAACTACAGAAAAAAAAAAGAGTAAAACCTCAGAGGGATAGGTTTTTCTCCAATCAGCAACTATGTTTCCAAAGATTAAGAAAACTGAAGAATTGGAAAATTATTATTTATTTATTATAGAATGAAACTGTCATTTCTAGGAAATAGTGAGCTGAGGGAATGACTGAATTATCTGGGGGAAAAAAAACCCTCTTATCTGTAATATTGAGTTGGTCGTGTTTAATAGGTTTTATCCAACCTTTTGCTCACATTGTGAACAGGAATGTGATTAGAACATTGAGTGCCTTTTTGTCTCAGATTGCTTCTTTTGGTGTTCCTACCACAACTGTGAAGGGCTCCATTTCTATGTTGCTTCATTCCTTCTACAAAAACTAGGGAACAAAGATAATAATCCCAAGGTGATTTATGCATTTGTTTTCTAGCAGCAACTAATAAAACACAGGCTGTAAAGTATTTGGAAGACACAAAATGGAGGGCTAATGCATAATTAGGTGTGCTGAAGATACCATGCAGCAAAGGGCAACTTAAATGTTCCAGGTGTTCACAACTAAAACGGATAATGACACCACAGCAGCTATAATTCATAAAAATAAATAAATAAATAAAGATCCGAGTTCTGCAATCTAGGGAAGAAAGCAGTAAACGTTATAGGGCTTTATTTGTTATTAAAATATGCAAAAAGTAAATAGCCTGGGCCTGAAGCTAAGAATGCTACAGCACTATAAAATAGATTGCAAATTAGTTATTTAGTTTATACTCTACTATCAAGAGAATCGAGCTATGACTTATGCTAAGAAGGTTTTCATGTTAATTTTTCACCAGGATCTATGAGATCCAAACGCCCAAACCAAGAAGAAACAAGATAATTTTTAGCCCCCAAGTGTTTGGCTGCCACTGCTCCTTCTGTTTTCAGCATTTTATGTTTGCTTTATTGATATGACCCCTCAATGCCTGTACTAACCCAGTGCTTGGGCTAATACTGATTAGACCAAGAGAGCAGTGTCTCCATTAAGTACCTATAAATCAAGCCAGGTTCTCACATTACACTCTCTGTTGTTGCCTTGTTTAATACCTCACAGTTCCTCTCTTGATAGAATCCAATTTAGAAAATTCATCTTTATTTTATTTTTTTTTTTTTTGGTACCAGAGATTGAACCCAGGGGCATTCAACTATTGAGCCACATCCCCTAGCGCCACGCCCCCCTCTTTTTTTAATTTGTATTTTATTTAGAGACAGGTTCTTAATGAGTTGCTTAGGACATCACTAAGTTGCTGAGGCTGGCTTTGAACTCACCATCCTCCTGCCTCAGCCTCATGAGCCACTGGGATTACGGACCTGCACCACTGCGCCTGGCCAAAATTTCATCTTCATTGAGCACTTAGTACATGTTAAACACAATGTTTACCCTATCATGAAGTTTATCTTAAGATGTGAAGAATTTATTCTATGCCATTGTCCATGGTACCTAATCATCAATGGTTAATGCAGGACCATTAACTTATTTTATTAATTCATTTATTTAAAAGCTATCTCCTTTATCAACATCTTCCCCAACTTTTAAAGGAGAAATGATTACAGCTATGCAACAGGAGTAGGTGGGAGAACATGAAGTTGAGGAGTCTTTGGGGGACACCTTTTTGTACTCCTCTGTCTCATGATAATAGTTCATAAGAAACTACAACTTAACTCTTAAAGACACAGACTCTCCAGAAATGATGTTCAGTCACTCTAACTCTACCAGACAAAAAGCTAAACTTGTCCAAAGCATTTTCTGAGACCAGAGGCAATATGATGAAGGTGGTGGAACATGAAAGTCATCCATTCCAACCACAACTATGTGATCAGTAGCACCAGGGGACACTATCAGTTATAGTTATTCCTACTTAGCTGTGTCTATATGTATACATATGTGTGTGCATACGTGTATGTATATTTTGTGTGTGTGTATATGAATAAAAGCATTTACATGTGTATATGCAAATTATTATCTTTTTATTTTTCTTCTCTTTTTTTTATTAAGCCTAAGATGTGACCATAATAATTAACCTTATGTTTTATTATTTAAGTTGGAACCTATCAAAGGGGAAGTGTGACTCCGATATATAACGTAAGGTTTTGTCTTCTTTGGGGAAGTAGGTTAGTGTTCGGAAGTTTTGTGTAGGATAGTGGTAGATTGTTAGATGGAAACCTGATCTTGCTATTGTGATCATTTAGAAATTAAATGTGGTTGAATAATGGGTACAGATACTAAGTTGGCAATGTGCAGACTGTGGTAGACTGTTCTGTATTGGCTGAGTTATGCAGGACACTAAAACTTTAAGAATCCACTTTCCTCCATATTTCTAAGATAGTATAATTGAAAAGAGAAACGATTGTGGAGTTTGGAATGCCTAATAAAACAGAGGCTAGAACTCTCTGAGGACACTTACCGGAATGCAGGAAGTAACAGATGCAGAGCTCCATGATGAATTCCTGTTTGTCATCACTGCTGTGCTCCATGCCCACTATTTTCCTAAATTCTTGCACTTCTGATCAATACCAGTTCCAGGCTTACCCATGACTAGGAATCCACAGTCACAGATGCAGCTTTCCACATCTCCCATGAATTCTCCACTTGGGTTCCACTTTAGCTGCTGAGTAGCTTTGCTACTCACGAACTCCGCATTCTTATATCTGACTGCCTGCAACAGCTTTGCCTCATGTCTCCGATGCTGACTCAAAGTAGTCATTGCTAAACAGCTGGCCATACCATACACAATTTACCTGTATAGTAATCATCACTATTTCACTCAATGGTACCTTTCTATTTCTAATTCTTTGATGACATTCTTGCCTCCTTCCAGTACGAGCAGTTAATTTACTGCCAAATCCTATTGGTTATTCTTTCAAAACACTTAAAGAATTAGGTTATATTACATTAATTCCTGACTTAAACCGGTATCATCTTTCACCTGGAATATTGCAAAGAACCTCTTAACTAGTCGGCCTATTTCTATCCTTAATGTCCCTCTTCTCTATGTTTAATCAGCATGAAGAGTAATTATTTTCAAATATGTGTCAGCTTGTAAGACTCTTTTGCTTGAAACCTCCTAATACCTCTCCAAATAAAAGATGGCACCCTTATTATTTCCTATAAAACTTCACATTAGTTGTTCCCAATGGAAAAGATTCTACAACCTAGATAGCATTTTTTTAAATGCTGTTTTTTTTTAATTTGAAGAATAATTTTGTAATTGATAAGGATTCAATGGCCAATAAATGATGTTTTACATCCCACAATTATGAGACAGTCCTATCTAATAATCTCCTAGTGGCCATCTCTCTGGTTTAAAACCTCTTTATCAGAAACTGAAGTCCATTTTATATGTGAATGCAAGTCTTTCTGCATGATTATACATACTTCAGTGTTTTAAGAATGAAAATAGCATATTAGTCAAGGAAAGGTTATAATTTGTTTTGGTCACATTATGCAAAGGGAGTTTACCTTATTTTGAAAGTCACATTACCTATAGCAACAATCCTTGCTATACACAGCATATACAATTAGGTTATCTGAGCAATAAATGCACATTAAATGCAGTAATCTGGGAAAACAGTAATTCCAATATTGGGAATTTCAATTTAAATAAGAAGTAAAGCTCTGTTCGAATTATCTATTTCTATGTAGTATATCAACACCAGAAACAACCCTTCATTGCTGCACACAACAGCAGTAGGAATGCAAATCAGGCAAGAGGACCCCTTTTAAGATGGCTTACTCAGCAGCTGGAACGTTCATGGGACTCGTCATAGTACTGCTGAAGCTTGCACATGGCACCAAGGCTATGTTTCAAGCCTGAGTATTCCAAGAGACATAAAGTAGAAGCTACTACTACTTTAAAGACTTGGCCCATAAACTGGTGAATGATTTTCACTATATTCTTTTGCTGGAATAGTCACAGAGCTTGACCAGATTCAAGGAAAGGGAACAAGATTCCATGCCTATATGGAAGAAATTGTAAAAGCTTTTGCAACCATTTTTGTCTACTACAAAACTACTGAAACAAGTGATATCTGCTTGTAAAAATACATAAAGAAATAAATACAGGCTTTTGCATGCACACACAAAGTAAAATTGAAAACAGTTGTGTATTACCTAACTAATTGTGTTTATTTCTTAACACATGTCAGAGTTCAATGCCAGTGTTTGAGAGTTGGAAGAGAAGGTTGGCTCCAGGATATCAAACAAACACTTCTCCCTTCTACCATGTAACTGGAGCACCTTCTTGTTCTTGATTCTCTTCTGCCATTAGCTAGCAGTGGGGAAATAGAAAGTGTAAGAGCAGAGAAGGATGGTGAGGGGAGTTTTTTAAAAAGCCAGTACAAAAAGGGACATATAATCCATCTTATTGACTAAACTCGAGTCCCATAATTATACCTACCTTTCAAGGGAGGGTAGGAAGTTTATGTGCTCAAGAAGACACAGGTTTGTATCTAGTCAGTCTTGGACATACTTGTTATCCTAGACCATGTGACTACTCAATGAAAATACATGAGAATGTGTACTTTATAAATTTGTTTCTTACAGTTCTGGGGTCTTGGAAGTTCAAGGTTAAGGCTCAAGCTGATTAGGTGTCTGGTGTGTACACGTTTCTCATAGATGGCACTTTTTTACTGTTCTCATATGCCAAAAAGGAAAGATAAGCAAACTCTCTCCCTCAAGGTTATTTCATAAGAATACCAATCCTTTTCACAATGGCTCCTCCCTCATGGCCTAATCACCTTCCAAAGACATCACCTCTTAATTCTAACACATAAGGGATTAGATTTAAACATGAATTTTGGAGAATCACAGATGTTCAGATCATAGTACCTCTCAAATGACTATGTTAGAGTAGATACCTGGGTAACCTACCTGTGAATTTCATGAATGTTTGTATATTATTTAAACAAAAGAGTAGACGTATTTTAAATTCTGACATTCCAATAGTCTGATTTGTGAACAGGATGTTTTTTTGTGTGATAAATTTATGTTTCTAGATAGTTAATCTCTAAGTGAGGCAGACATTACTTGGTGTTTTAGTCTGCTTGTACTACTCTAACAAAATACCACCAACCATGTAATTATAAGGAACATAAGTTTATTTCTAACAGTTCTAGAGTCTAAGGAACCTGAGATCAAGGAGTCAGCAGGTTCTGCCTCTGGTGAGAATCCAGTTGCTGCTTCCAAGATGGTGTCTTGACTGCTGCAAGAAGGAAAGAGGACTGTTGTGTCCTCACATGGCATAAGTCAGAGGGGCAAAGAGGAGAAACTCCCTCCATTTTATAAGGACAATCCTATTCATAAATGGCACCACACATGGCCTAATCATCTCTTAAACTTCCCCTTAATTCTATCAGCTATAGTTTGAATGTGGCTCATCCCCAAAGAGTTCATTGTTGAAAGCTTGGCTCCTGGCATTCAGCTGGTGGGAGTTTTAGGTGATACCTAGTGGGAGGTCACTGGGGGCACTATCCTTGGAAGGGAGTAAATTTATCTTGTCAGACCCCATCGAGTTCTCATGAGACTGACTTATTGGAGAAAGAACAAAACTGGTTTTGCCTCTCTCCTCTCTCTCTCTCTCTCTCTCTCTCTCTCTCTCTCTCTCTCTCTCTCTCTCTCTTCCTTTCTCAACATATAATCTGTTCCTCTTACATTCACTCCCACCACTGTGTTGCCATCCATCATAATGTGATGCAACTAGTGGGTGAACCTACCTGCCCAAAACAACAACTTTCTATTTAGACTCTCAGCCTCCAAAACTATGAGATAAATAAAATTGTTTTCTTTACAAATTACCTACCTTTAGGCATTCCATTATAGTTACAGAAAATGAACTGAGGCACTATCACATTGGAAACACTTGAATTTTGGAAAGGACACACTCTAATCTGATCCCCTTATTTGTTCAACAATGCATATCCAGGAAACTTCTGTCTTACCTTGTATTTAGTTCCATTTATTCAACTCTTTCTTATCTCCTGGCTTTGACCTCATTCACTGTCTCTTGGCACATATTGAATATAATTCCACTGATTCTGGAGCTGTAATATCAGTACAGACTGAGTTGATCTTTTCTCTTGAACTAGACTGACATTTTCTCTCGAAGTATGGTCCTAAGATCTACTACCATAACATCATCTGGGAATTTCTCAGAGAAACAAGTGCATGTGCCTCATCCCAGAGGTAATAAATCAGAAACTCTGGGGAGGGAGTCCAGGAGTATGCAATGTGAAAGATTCTTCAGGTGACTATGACAAAATAAAGTTTTAAACCACTGAACTGTACTGCACCACTTCCTTTATTTCTATATCTACAGCAGTGGTCTACCTAGTTCCTAACCTTCTGTGTTCTTAGTATTCTGTGCTCCTGCTGTTTACCCAGGAATCAGGCACTGTGTATTAAGCTATTTGCTTAATTAATGCTATTTCTATTATAAAATAAATTAGAAAATTTGCTGCAGCCAATTTAAAACCCAGAATAAACTCTGAGATTAGCTCTTGTTTACATCCTTTATTATATGGTTGCTATGACAAAAGCTGTCTAGTTTGTTTTTCACATTTTCCCCAGTGGGTTTTAGTACCTTGTTATTACTCAGCTAAATACCTAACTGCTTTTCCTCTTAGAAATTTTCTTTTGAATTATTATGTAAAGTATTGGCAATTTCTTAGAGATACATCTTATATATCTCTTCAACCACATGTTGGTGAGCCTAATCTAATAGTCATTTTTCATGATTTTATTTTGTTTATGTCTAAAACCATAGACCAGACATGAATGTATCAGTAAAAATTTTAAGCACTTTTAAGTTTGTAAATTGTTGTTGTAGCTTAAGTATCTTCCAAATAACATAGCATTCTCTACAAAAGTTAATACTAGGATACACAGCACAATATTATCCATGCAGTGGCTGAACACATTTTTCTGAATTTCTTCTCTTAGATGGAAATTTGACAGTGTACCAGAAATGCATAATGGTGCTTTTGCTACCTCATAATGGGGTATCTATTTTCTGCTTAAGATTAAACAGAAGATGGTTATTTCATTAGAGATTTAAAATACCTCTCCTATCAACCTGTAGCAGCAGCTGAAGATTATAGAAGGAAATATACGCACAGTGAGAAAATAAGAGCTTCCAAATCTCACAGCCACTTCCAATGAAAAGTAAACAGTTCATTTTAAGAAAATATACTAAAAACAAATAAGTTCATCCATAAAAACCAAGTCAGACAAACTCAGATCTTATAGGGCTTCCAATGATGAAGTACTTTCTTAAGTTGGTAATGAGCTCTTACGAGCAATAAGTGGGTGTCCTGGCATTGATATCTTAGAATGAAACAAGAGCAAATAGTTCTGAAAAGGATCCAGCTCTATCTCAGAAGATCCAACACTGTTGTTTTCTGGCGTTCTCCAATGCCCTTAAGAAGCACACATTTACAATTTTAAACTGAAATCTGAATACATTCTACATAACTTTTCAAATTTATATAACTCTGGTTTTTTTAAATTATCTGAGATTATGAGTCATTCTTCATCCATTATTATGGGGTCTTGACTGAATCCCAAGATACATAATCTTTCCAAGTGTCATTATGAATGTTAGTTACGTAAATAAGGAGGACTCTGTTTTGCCATCAATGGTTTATACCTGGGCAAAAAAGAAAAAAACTGTTTGAAGAGAAGATTATTTTTATTCAAAAAAATGTAAATTATTTGCCTCTTGCAATTCACTTAGCTAATCTGAGCTAATGCAGGAGTTTTACCTGTGAACCAGTCAAATATCATCTTTGCTTTTATACATTTTGTATTCTAGTGGAAAACACTCAGAAACATTATGAGCAATTAGAAACAAAATAAATTAGAGCTATTAAGGAAAAATACAAAAGTCTGAGATAGTTTATGATAAGGTTGGAGGACAAAGGGCTTAAGTTTGAAAGGCTAATGATTAGATGAACTTTCACAAAGAAAACACTTTAAAATAGATTAAGGATTCAGGAATATAACAGTGAATGATGAGTGTTGCACGAAAATGACTTCTTTTTTTTTTTTAACACAAAGTCTCATTTTAGGAAAGTAGGCTTGAATAGATGCTTCAATGACAGATAGATTCTGATAGATGAACCTCTGATCCAGTGGCCTGGGTCATGCATACAGTAAAAACCTGAGGCAATTTAAACAGGGAAATTACAAGATTATATTTTCATTTTTATCAGATCATTTGGAATGATATATTGTAACAAAAAGATGGGATGAAGCTGAATTATAAATACCAGCTACAAGGCTTAAGAAATAGTACAGACAAGAACATTTTTTGTTTGTTTCTTTGGTTATTGATCACAGGGATTAAACCCAAAGACACTTAACCACTGAGTCACATCCCCCCATCTTTTTTTTTACATTTTATTTAGAGGCAGGGTCTCCCTAAATTGCTTAGAGCCTCACTAAGTCCCTGAGGCTGGCTTTGAATTTGCCATCCTCCTGCTTCAGCCTTCAGAGCCACTAGGATTATAGGCACAGTGTGTAGGAATGTAAATAATTGGTGGAATTGACAAAGTTTGCTGTGGATCATATGTGAAAGATGAAAGAACATGAGGAACCAAACATAATACAAATTGTCCTTTTGACTGATAGGAAAAGACAATATTTCTATTACAAGACAACTAATAAAGAGTTTCTCTTTGTTTTTTAAGTTGTATCATCTGTAAGACATGGTTGAAATGTTGGGCAGCTATATAAATATGGTGCTAACACATAAATCAAAGGCATTCCTGTATATCAGCGACAAATCCTCTGAAATGGAAATGAGGACAACTACTCCATTCACAATATCCTCAAAAAAAAAATAAAATAAAATACTTGGGAATCAACCTAACAAAAGAGGTGAAAGACTTATACAATGAAAACTACAGAAGCCTAAAGAAAGATATAGAAGAAGATCTTAGAAGATGGAAAAATATACCCTGTTCATGGATAGGCAGAACTAACATTATCAAAATGGCGATATTACCAAAAGTTCTCTATAGGTTTAATGCAATGTCAATCAAAATCTCAATGGCATTTCTTGTAGAAATAGAGAAAGCAATCATGAAATTCAGATGGAAAAATAAAAGAGCCAGAATAGCAAAAACAATGCTAAGCAGGAAGTGTGAATCAGGCAGTATAGCGATACCAGACTTCAAACTATACTACAGAGCAATAGTAACAAAAACAGCATGGTACTGGTACCAAAACAGGCAGGTGGACCAATGGTACAGAATAGAGGACACAGAGACCAATCCACAAAACTACAACTATCTTATATTTGATAAAGGGGCTAAAAGCATGCAATAGAGGAAGGATAGCATCTTCAACAAATGGTGTTGGGAAAACTGGAAATCCATTTGCAGCAAAATGAAACTAAATCCCTTTCTCTCACCATGCACAAAAGTTAACTCAAAATGGATCAAGGAGCTTGATATCAAATCAGAGACATGGTGACTGATAGAAGAAAAAGTTGGCTATGATCTACATACTGTGGGGTCGGGCTCCAAATTCCTCAATAGGACACCCATAGCACAAGAGTTAATAACTAGAATCAACAAATGGGACTTACTCAAACTAAAAAGTTTTTTCTCAGCAAAAGAAACAATAAGAGAGGTAAATAGGGAGCCTACATCCTGGGAACAAATTTTTACTCCTCACACTTCAGATAGAGCCCTAATATCCAGATTATACAAAGAACTCAAAAAATTAGACAATAAGATAACAAATAACCCAATCAACAAATGGGCCAAGGACCTGGAACAGACACTTCTCAGAGGAGGACATACAATCAATCAATAAGTACATGAAAAAATGCTCACCATCGCTAGCAGTCAGAGAAATGCAAATCAAAACCACCCTAAGATACCATCTCACTCCAATAAGATTGGCAGCCATTATGAAGTCAAAACAACAACAAGTGCTGGCTAGGATGTGGGGAAAAGGGTACGCTTGTTCATTGTTGGTGGGACTGCAAATTGGTGCAGCCAATTTGGAAAGCAGTATGGAAATTTCTTGGAAAGCTGAGAATGGAACCACCATTTGACCCAGCTATTCCCCTTCTTGGTCGGTCTATTCCCTAAAGACCTAATAAGAGCATGCTACAGGGACACTGCTACATCGATGTTCATAGGAGCACAATTCATGATAGTAAGATTGTGGAACCAACCTAGATGCCCTTCAATAGATGAATGGATAAAAAAATGTGGTATTTATACACAATGGAGTATTACTCTGCATTAAAAAATGACAAAATCATAGAATTTGGAGGGAAATGGATGGCATTAGAGCAGATTATGCTAAGTGAAGCTAGCCAATCCCTAAAAACCAAATGCCAAATGTCTTCTTTGATATAAGGGGAGTAACTAAGGACAGAGTAGGGATGAAGAGCATGAGAAGAAGATTAACATTAAACAGGGATTAGAGGTGGGAGGGAAAGGGAGAGAGAAGGGAAATTGCATGGAAATGGAAGGTGATCCTCAGGGTTATACAAAATTACATACAAGAAGAAGTGAGGTGTAAGGGAAGAATAATACAAGTGGAAGAAATGATTTACAGTAGAGGGGGTAGAGAGAAAAGAGGGGAGGGGAGGGGAGGGGGGATAGTAGAGGATAGGAAAGGCAGCAGAATACAACAGACACTAGAATGGCAATGTGTAAATCAATGGAAGTGTAACTGATGTGATTCAGCAATCTGTATACGGGGTAAAAATGGAAGTTCATAATCCACTTGAATCAAACTGTGAAATATGATATATCAAGAACTATGTAATGTTTTGAATGACCAACAATAAAAAAAGAAAAAATAAATAAATATGGTGCAAGTCTTGGCAGAGGTCTACATTAGTAAGTCATTGCTACATAAATATCTTTTAAAGACAAGTCATGAAAACTGGGTACAGTAGTGCATGCCTGGAATTCCAGTGGTTCGGGAGGCTGAGGCAGGAAGATTGCAAGTTCAAAAGCCAGCTTCAGCAACTTAGTGAGGGCCTAAGAAATTAGGGAGAACTTGTCTCTAAATAAATGTTTTTTAAAAAAAAGACTAGGAATGTGGCTGAGTGATTAAGCACCCATTGGTTCAATCTCAAGTATCAAAAAAAAGAGAGAGAAACATGTCATGAATATATTTCCTTAAATAAAATTGAAGTGACTCAGATAGAAACCCTGATGGATATAAGCCCCAAATTAGAGATTTGATATTAAAGAATATGAAGTAAATCACATTACAAGGGAGAAGCTATTAAGATACAAATTAGGAGAGAATGGCATCATGAAACAAAGAGAATAAAAATTTCAAAGAAGACTGTTTGGCCTTGTAAATCTCCACAGAGAATCTGAATACAGTGGGTACAGAAAGGAACCCATGAGCCTGACAACATGGACAGGCTTGCTGACTGTGAGAAGAACAGTGTTGGTGGTTGAAAGAAGAAGCTAAAGGAGGGGGGGGGGTGGATATGCTCAAATAAATCTCAGAATACGCCTAGAACATTATAAGTGCTTCATCAGTAGGAGCCCCTTTATATCGGTACGCTTGGGACAGTCCCAGCCAATTTTATTTAAGATTGAATAATTAATTGTATGTTCATCCTATAGGTGTTAGTTTTTAAAAACCCATAGTTAATGCAATGAGCATTTGGACATACATATTAGAGGTAGATTCTGTTACAATTTGGTGTAGAGGTCAAGATCGTTAATGTAGGTAAACAACCCCATTGTTAAGAAATTGCATCATTAGAAACTTGCTGCAAAACAACACCTAAACAAGCAAAGTTCCAGTCTCTTACCCTGAAATGTCTGAGTTAGAAAGTGGAGCCTACTGCCTTTTTAGTTCTGCCTCTGGGCCATTGTTCTTTCTCCCTTTGTAAATATTCTCCTCTCTTTAGGTTCACCTCCATGTCTCCTATACAAATGGTGCTGGCAAAACTGGAAATTCATATGTAGCAAAATGAAATTAAACCTCTATCTCTCACCCTGCACAAAATTCAAACTCAAAGTGGATCAAAGGCTTAGGCACTAGAATAGAGACACTGCACCTCACTGAAGAAAAAGTCAGCCCAAATCTTTACCATGTTGGCCTAGAATCTGACTTCCTTAACAAGACCCCTAAAATGCAAGAAGTCAAATCAAGGATCACTAATTCAAATTAAAAAGCTTCTTCTCAACAAAGAAAACAACAAATAAAGTGATGAAAGAGCCTATAGATTGGTAGAAAATCTTCATCACATGACAAAGCATTAATCTCTAGGATATATAAAGAATTCAAAAAACTTAACACCAAAAAAACAAAGAACCCAATCAATAAATGGGATAAGGAACTGAATAGACACTTGACAGAAGAAATACAATTGATCAGCAAATATATGAAAATGTGTTCAACATCTCTGCAAATAGAGAAATGCAAATCAAAACTATATTTAAATTCATCTGACTCCAGTCAGAATGGAAATCATCAAGAATACAGGCAACAATAAATGTTGGTGAGGATGTGGGGAAAAAGGTACACTCATACCTTGCTGGTGGGACTATAAATTGGCACAACCACTATGGAAAGCAGTGTGGAGATTCCTCAGAAAACTTGGAATGGAACCACCATTTGACCCAGTTATCCCACTCAGTTTATACTCAAAGGACTTAAAATTGGCATACTACAATAATGTAACCATGTCAATGTTTATAGCAGCTCAATTCACAATATCTAAACTAGGGAACCAAGGTGGGTGTCCTTCAATAGATGAATGGATAAAGAAAATGTGTAATAGAATATTACTCAGCTTTAAAGTAATAGAATATTTAAAGTAATAGAATATTACTCAGCTTTAAAGAAGAATGAAATTATGGCATTTGCCAATAAATAGAGTTGGAGAATATCATGCTAAGCAAAATAAGCCAATCTCAAAAAGCCAAAGGCTGAAAGTTTTCTCTAATATGCAGATGCTAATTCACAATAAAGGGGTGGGGGGACACCAGAGAAGAATAGAGTTACCTTAGATTAGGTAGAGTTAAGTGAAAGGAGGTGGGAGAATGTGGGGATAGGAAGGATAATAAAACAAAGTAGACATTATTACTTTATGTATATATGTGACTGTATGACCAATGTGATTCTACAACATGTACACTCAGAAAAATGAGAAATTATTCCCATTTATGAATGATATATCAAAGGGCACAAATGCATTGTACTGTCTGGTATAACTAATTAAAACAAATAAAAAATTAAATTAATAAAAACACATGAAGGAAACTTAAAACATATTGATATATATATTGGTAAGGCTATGTAGTGTAGGATTCTAACTATATGACATAATGGGGGAACAATATCAGAGAGGCAGTAAAAAGATCAGGCAGCCAGGAATTGGGGAGTAATGAATAGTCAGACCACAGAGGATTTTCCTCTGTATCAGTGAAAATACCCTGTGGTATTATGACAATGCATATATGCCACCTTACATTTCACCAAACCCACAGAATGCACATCACCAGGAGGGAACCCTAAGGTACACTGTGGATATGCGGCAATAGTGCTGTGTCAATGTACTTTGAAGGACTATAACAAATGAACCCTTTTGGTGGAGGAGTATGTTGACCATGAGGAGGCTGTGGCTGAGGGAGAACAAAAGCTATATATGGACAGCTCTTCATCTTCCTTTTTGTTTTTCTGTGAACTTAACACAGTTCTAGAAAATAAGATTTTGGAAAAAAAAAGTTAATTTGGAGAGCAGATGGTTTAAAGCAGTGACTTGTGAAAGAAATGTTCATAGTGGATATTCTTTATTATTCCTAAATAACCACAGAATGTTGCTTTTAAAAGCTGAAGCAACATCAAAGAATAGGAAGTCATAAAGTAAAAGCCTCTTTCTGTTGCGATCTTTCCCCCATATCCTAACGATGGTGGAATAAAAACAACCATGAAGTAACCCAGGCATATTGTTATGCAACTTTCCTTTTTCACAAAATAGTATATTTAAATTTTTCCATGGCATGGTATATATAATTCTCATAGCATGCATATATACAAAGCAAGAATTTTCTAACTGATGGAACTTTACATAGTTTCTAGGTTTTTTCGTTATGACAATGAAGAAATTTGTGTCCAAAAATAAATCTTTAAATATGTCCCTGCTGTGTATCTAATTCTGTATTGTATATACAACAAAGATTATGCAAAAATCACCCTACTTATTGACAGTTAGATAATTGCTGTTTTTCTGTAATCACAGTAATGCAGTAAGTATACTTGTTAATCTTATTTTATTCTCATAATTGGGTTTGATAGAATCCTACAAGTATAGATTCTGAGTTAAACTATAAGTACCAGTTAAACTTTCATTCATTTAATCACATAACTCTCTAAAATAGACTATATCAGTTATTCTACCATTATTCATTCCAGCTGTACATTGCCTAAGTACTCAGGCTATTTTGAGTCTGTTTCACTAATCCAGTTTGTATAAAAAAATAATATTCTTTCATTGTTTACATTTTTATTCATTTCATTACTTGTGAGGCTCAACACATAGGCAAAGATGTTTAAAATATAATTGTGATAACTATTTCACACACTGTCACAATTTTTTTTCTGCTGGATTTCTTGTCATATGTTTTCAAAGTTTATATAAAGGCAGAATTAATTATTGCCTTTTAAATATATTGTCAGATATTTCTCTTATTCATGCATTCTTTAGCGTTGATTATTTTTTAAAATTTATTTTTTATGTACACACATCTATCCATATATTCTCTTCATATCTTCTGGGTTCTGTAAAGTTTAGGAAAACTCACTATGCTTCAGGATCAATCAATTGATTATCTATCTATCTTCATTGTAAAATAATCTAGATATCTATAGATAGATCGATATGATATATTCATGCATAAAATCATTCAGATAAGTTTACAATCAACTTGTCAATTTGTAAAGTTAGGTTGTGTTTATTCAAAAATAATGTTTAGATTATCTTTGTGAGAAGAATTATCATTAAAACATTTTGTAACTCTAACCAAATTTTAATTATAGATGTTAAAAATTGCATATTTTTTATTTATGTATGTTTCAAACCTTTCTTATTATGCAAACACTTTGTACTTTTCTATCATGTTTGGTGGGTTAAAATTTTATCTCAACGAATAAGTAAACACCTCTCAAGGAGAAAAAAACATATATATATATATATACATATATATATATATATATATATATACATACATATATATATATATATATATACATATATATATACATATACACACACACACACACACACACACACACCACATTCTTTTAAAACAACTCAACAGAATTTGATCTCCTTCATAAAGGTCTTACTCCTATCCAATGTAATTCTGCAATTTAATTTTTCTTTCTTTCTTTTTGACTTCAGGGTAAGAGGAAAAGACTTACTTGTATTGTAAATGCTATATTTTGGCTAAATACAATTGGTATTTTTTTAGGTCACAATTCATATTTGTCTTTTGTGGTTTTATGTTGAGAAGGCATTGATAGGAAGAAACTAATATTTTGAATGGCTATTCTGCATCAGGAATATTGATAATTTTTTAAAATTTTCTGTCAATGACTCTCACTTAATCCTCACAAAATCTCATGATACTCTTATTTTTTTCTGTTTCTAGATATCAGACTATTATCTCTATACTCATTGGTGATTTAACTACTCTTTTTCAAACATCAGAAATCCTGTTTACTTCTTTATCCATTTTCAATTAGCAAATGTGATTTTATGTATATTTAACTAAATGCAGGAAAAGCGAATTTATTCGCTGCAAGCATATTTAGACAATGCTGTGGCAGGATAGATAAATTTTATTCCACATGATAATATTCTCACCGATGAAATTGGTACAAGTCACCTAACTTTTATAAGCCATTGACTCTCCACTGGCAAAAGGAAATAATATTTATATCAATAACTAAATAAGAGAACATATAATATGTGCTGAGTAGCAATATCAGACATAATATATATCAATGTGTATGCTGTTAATATGCTTTCAAAACAATCAAAACATGAAGAAAATATGTACTAGTGTCTTAGATGTTTTTTCCTGAAATATTGCTTAGTTTAAATACTAAAGATATTTTAAGGAAAATCATATTTTATTATGGATTTTAGTTTACAAATTTCAACCTAGAACAATAGCAAAAATTAAAAGAGCCTTAAAGGAAAATGCAAGAGTATTGCAAAGCCAGAGATCAGAAGAGAGCAAATATTAGAAATCAGAGAATTTTTTCATGAACAAAATGTTATAGTTTCCTTTTTCATTTCTTACATGTCTAATGCATTCAGTATGACTTTAGACATATCACAAACTAACAAGCACTTAGCATGTGGCAGAAAAGAAGTCATTTGGAGGTGTTTAATGATTCAGTGCTATTGAATACATATATAATCCAAGTATCATTTAGTTTGAATATTTATCAAAAATCTCTGCCACAGCTATTCATTCATTTGAGCATTATCCACACATATTTCATGTCATGTAACTAGAAAATTAAGAGATATGTTTTAATAAATTATTCAGATATATTTTGCTGTTGCATTTGAAGCATGAAAATGTGATTGATCAGATGCTGCGAGAATGTTATATGGGATATAAAAATTAAATAAATAGAATTTATAATTGGTGAATGTCATAAAAATTAATTATCTAGATATGTTGAATATATTCAGTTCTGAATACCATCTGGAATCAAGATCATTGAATAATTTATTTTTTCCTGTATTTGTAAAACTGACAAAAATTCCCAGCCAATATTTTATAAGTGGACTGCATCAGGAAATTTCTTAATGTCTTTGTTTTAAAGGTTCAAGATTAATATTTATCAAACTTTCTCATATATTTGGTGCTTTCTGACATTATGTTGGAATAAAAATTTGTAGGCAGGGATAGATAGTTCAGGAAAAAAAATGTAAAGTAGATACTGTGGCTGATAAAGAAATGAAGACAGAAGGATCTCCTGAAAAAATAAGTACTTGCTCTCCATCTATGAAGAATGTTGCAGCCTCCAATTGTCAGTACTTCAATATCCACTTCAGCCTCCAATGTCCTGTTCTTCCTGGGATAATCCCCAGACAATGACCAAGCAAAGTAGCAATTTAATATCGTAGCAATTTTCCATGCAATGTGGGAATTTTCTATAGGTAGTTGGCTTTAGTGCCTTATGAGATAAGAGACTTTGGTTATGTCTGCATTTTGGTCTAATGGCTCCCTTTTCTAGTCTTATTTCATCACCATTTTCTCCACTGACAGCAATCCCTATAAATCTTTTTCATAACTAACTACTTCTCTACTTCAGGGCTTCTGCCTCCCAGAGAATCCAGTCAGATCAAGAACTGAACTCAAATGTTTTTACAATCACATTACTGCATTTGAAAAAGGAAGTATTATTTTTCTAAAACAATAAGGATCTGAAGAAATTAACATTTCAACTCTTCCACCTAGCACCTAACTGAAGATCCTTGCAATAAAAATAGACTAAGAAAAGAAAAACAAACAAGTTTATTAACATGTGTACCTCATGTATACACAGGAGAAAATAGAGATATAAGTAAATCTTTAGAGAAGTTCTCCAGAAAATGTTTAAACTTCAAGATGAAATACAACACTTTTGCAAGCAAGGTTTGGGGAAAGATTCCATTAAGACAGGATAGCCACAAAAGTACTTTAAGCAAAGGTAAAGTTTGTTATGCAGGGTCAAAATCAAGCCCTCCCCATTGTTTATGATACTCTAATAATTGTATTGTTCTTCTCTTCATGGTGCAGAAAGGAATAAACTCTTACAATTTTATATTTCCTTTAGAGATGTAAGTTTCTCTTACAAAAGAGCCACTTTTCAGAGCTACTCCCTATATGTGCAGTTTCTCAAAATAACCCATCTAAAATAACCAATATGCAAAAGAATTATATTTTGGGGTGGCATATTCTGGTAACCCACAGTCATATTTTGAAGTGCTGTGTCCTGAGTCCCATTACATTTCAGGGCAGTAAAATTATGACTTATTCTTCAGTAGTTCATAACCTATCCCACCATTTATTGTGTTTTCTCTTTTTTCAGTTACCTTGATAAGGTATGCATGTAAGGAAAGAAGCGAGTCTTTCCAGTTGGTTGATTTGATAAGCCTATTTGGAATATATCTTCATGTTTAAGTAGCTACCTGCTTGCTTTCCTTACCAAAGGTGATAGGAAAAATTGATATTGCATTTGTGGTACTTGTGGTAGTCTTGCTGATGGTCACAAAGATAGAAATATTCCTGGAACAGAATGAGAAACCAGGAGTATGTGCTATCATTTGTCTTAGACTAAGTACAACAGACTAGGTCTGGTTCAGTGATATCAATACTGACAAAGAAATTTCACAGCAAGTTAAATTGATTGACTAACCTGAAATTATCCTCTTCTATTTTTTTTTTCATGCATTCATTTATCCATTTACAAATTATTATTCCTATTACATTCCAATGTGAGTAGTTAATATTGACCCTGAATTCTTCCACAAGAATTTAGAAATGCTACTATAGACCAAGTTGAGTCAGATATTTTGTTGCACAGTAATAAGTGAACACAGACACTTCTTTCACTACATGGTGGGGATTGCATGTAGTACATGTGGTCAGTTTGGGCTGTTGAACAGAAAGTACAGAATGCTTTGGGAGCACAGGAGACATATCCTCAAGCAGCTATGGTGGTATGGGGCACATGAATTTGGTTAATCATAGGAAATGACAGCCAAACTCAGAACTAAAGAACGCACATGGAAGATGGGGCAGGAAGTTTTATAGGGAAAATGCAAAACTGTTCCAGGCAAAGGGATTAGCATGTTCCGAAAGTTCTTAAGTCAGAAGTAGTTGGTTCTTATCCTTGTTTTCCTGTTTTGGACACATATCTAAAAACAGAAGATATTATTTTATGTTAGATTAAGAGAAAGGAAACACTACATATCTACATCAGAAACAGTCCGGGTCTTTGTTGAATAACTCTTCAATGTACACTGTTTCTGTTGAATGATCACAGGATCTCACACACCTCTTTGGAAAATGCCTCCTTAGCACATGAAGTAACTCATGTCACCTCCCTACAGAGACATTCTTGAAAGCCCAGCATAAGTTTACCCATTCCTTCCACTATGTTTTGAAAGAAAATATAATTTTTTCACAAAGTCACCAAACAGTTATATCTAAGAACATTCACCAGAAGGGGGTTTTAAAATTTTGCATAAAGGAAGTAACATAGTGTTGCAAGAAGTAACATAGTTTTGCAAAAAGTAACATAGTGTTGCACCTCAGGCTCTACAAAATAATTCTTTGCTCAAAACAATCATGATAGCAAGAGAAGGACAATTGTTCCTTCATAACCATATGCAAGTACCCAAGTTAAAGAAGCAGAATCCATAGACGGGGGCTGCCATTCAGATTGACCAACAAAAGCAGATAGCAACACCAAGCAGCACTCAGTGGAAAGAAGAAAATGTATCCTTCTCTATAACTACAGATGAAGATTATGATTTCATAATCAAAGGCTAAAGTATTCTTTAATTTTTGAAATTCACAAACAAAAGCATGAAAGATCATTTCATGATCTTTTTCAGTGTTACTCATGAAAAACCTACATTTTAAATAAGACTGTATAGAATAGCAATGTAATTGGTTTTTAAAGTAAAGTACAGTCTTAAAATAATATGATTAACTTATATTTTGAGCTATTTAAGCTGAATCAGAAGAAAATAAATTTTTAGTGGCAGTCAGAGAAAAAATAAATCAACCTTTGCAGATGAACTTGGGGTGACCTCTGACAGTTAGGCAGAATGACAGCTGACAGCCTGCTCCATGCTATCCCACTTACATCAGAGGGTATAAATATGCTTCATCTACCATATTTCTATTCTGGAGATACCTTTATTTTTTTTATAAATCTTTGGCATTAAGGACAAGAATTAGATATTAAAGTCTTTCTATAAAGAAGAATAGGATGAAGGTAGCAAAGTAATTCAAGAACACTATATTTTATCCAATAAACATACCTCTGAAATATTTACAGACATGCTTCTCAATAGGATATTTTCATAACTAGAGCAAATCGTAAATTCAACAAGGAAGCTTATAAATGAATGAATTCCTTTTGTAAATTCTCTTGGAAAATTAAAAATCAATTCTTAATTTACTCAATATGTATTGTGTTTTCTTAAGAAAATCGTGTATATTCAGTGTACAATGATTCAAAGAATATTCTGCTCTTGTGTATAACTGCTGATTAGAACAAATTAAAAAAAAGAAAATCATGTATATTCAAATATACATGAGCACAAACATATCTACAAGGAGACAGCATACACCAAAATTAAAATTTTGGGAAATAGCCAATATCAGATTGTCTGGAATTGAGGAAGTAATCTGCTTGCATAAAAAAATATTCATAAATGCAAGCTAAGTAGAGTGGTCATAAGCACAGACAACAAAATATGTAGTAATTTACATAACAACTTTGCTTTAGAAAAATCAAAGTGCTCTCCAGTGCATTATCTCATTTAACCTTAACTTCCTGCTTGCTTGGAATTACATGGGGACTGTGAAATTCATTACTTATGAAATATTATAAATTCCCAATTCCCTCTTTGCTTCCCAAAGAAGAAAGCTGAAATCATAACAAAATTTATAAGTTTATTTAAAAGCTGAATCTAAACCAAGGGTGTCATTATCAATATAATCTCTGTAAGTCACATAATTTAAGAATTCCTGTAATCCAAATCCACTCTAGGCAGAATTATAAATAGTTACAGTAAAACCATGAATTTATTAAGACAATGCACTTTTCAGAAAGGCAGTAATGTTTAAGTATAAATCATTAGTAATTTCACTAACATACTGTGCCTTTAGTTGAGGTTCACAAAAAATAAAATAATCGCTCCATTGCTAATGAATCTCTTAGTTTTAGATAGTGAAATTTCTCTTCTACCTTTTACAGTCCCCACATAATTCCACCTAATTGTCAGTCTTAATTTTACAATGAAAGCTACAGAATATTTATTGGAAATTATTTTATAAGCATTAAGGTATCATGTGTGCATGCACACACACACACACACTATGGGAATGTTTATATCCCTTAAAAATCATAGGTTAAAACCCTGATCCTAGTGTGATGGTATTAGCAAGAGGGTCCCATGGAAAGTAATTAGGTCATAGGAATGGAGTTTTTATATCTGGGATAAGTGCCTCTAAGAGAAGAGGCCAGAGTGCTGCTAGATCTTTCAAGAAGTCTGAACTTTACAGCCCAGAAGAGTCTCATCAGAATCAGCTTTGTTGTTATGATGATCTTAAACTTCGACTCCAGAACTGTGAGAAATAAATAAACAATCCTATCTATGGGAAATTATTATAGCACCCACAACATTACAACATGACAAAGGAATTGGAAATTGTAGTTTTATGATATCCATCTATTTCTTTTCTCCTCCTACAATTCCTTCTGTCTGGAATCTCTCTTTTCCCAGAATTCACAGAGTTCTCCCTTAGCCTCAGTTCTCCTTTTAAAAACTATCTCCTTGTAGGCCTTTCAACAATAGATGTTTAAAAAAACCTCATATATATATATAATACATATATTTAAACAAACTATCTCTCATTGTCTTCCTTGGAAATATTTGCCTAATTAATAGTGAGGGTGTACTAATTAGATATCCCTCTTCAGAATTTGCCCCAATGAGTATGTCTCTCAAAATAAAGTTTTAAAGAAACAGAGTGATATACATAAATAGTAATATTAATGACTAAAAAATCATTGCTGCACATTATAAGATGTTTTAGTTTCTCTGAAAGTGGTTTTGCTCTTCAGAATTCAATCCTGGAAACAAATGGCCCATGGTATCATAATAATAGTCTCGAATAAAAATTAGATTTAAGTTTTGAGTAATAAAATATTTTGAGAGTTAATGAAAAGCATGAGAATACTTTGTCAAAAAAAGTTTCATCAAAATATCTTAAAATATGATATATTCAATTTTAGTGAACCTGGATAGAAACATAAGGAACTATTCTTACAGACTAAGAATATCTAATATTATAATGAATATTTAGTATCTCTAGTCCAAAACATTTGTTTTTAAAGGAAATAAGTATAATCAGAATAGCTTAGTATCTCCTTGGAAGGTCACATCAATATTAAGTGGTAGCTCAATATTTGAATATAAAATGAAAACACAGTTCTTTTTCAATACATATATATTTACAAGATTTTCAAAATTCAAATTTATTTCATATTATCTTGCAAATGTAAAAATAAGTTGAAATCCACATAAAAGAATATTTCACTAGGTCTTATGTTTTAATATTTATTCTCCCCAAATTAATCCAAAAATATTTTCCACCAATTTTTGACTCTATACCCATTTATAGTCCTTCAAGGTCTTGTAGATAAAGTATAGTATCATATGTGACAAAATTTTGTAAAAGTAGTATATATATTCTGTAACTTCACTAAAGTAAGTTTTTCTGGACAAAAATATGATGCTACACAATTTTTTCTTAAAATGGTTAATTGAAGGAAGTTTATGTGCCTGTTTCTTCAAATGTAAGAACTTATATATCTATGTACTGTTATGTACTATTATAATTTGTGTGTGTTATTATTTTTAATAAAGAAAATGTTTACAATAAATATTGTGGGACTTAATTAAAGTAAACTCATTTGAATTTTAGTTCAGAAATTTGCTCATTCCATATTCCCTGATATAGTCTTACACACACACACACACACACACACACACACACACACATATACAAATGATTATTTTTTAAAACTTAGTTTTCAAAACTGTTTCTCTTTAGTGTCTACTCTAATTATTGTAAACATCACATAAGTAATGCTGACAGTCTTGGTAGCAAAATATATGAGGAAAGAATAGATATCCTGTGGGGAAACTAATCAACTGAACTGTTGTGTAATGTAATAAGTAGAGTAAATAACCAGAAAGAATGTTGGTCTAATAATAATGTTACAGATTTTATTAGAATGAGTCATAATCTCTTCAGTGCCAACTTCCTAAGTGTTAAGAAAACAGCTTGAAGAAGCATGTTAATTTCCTTTTTACATAAAATCATTCTTAGACTATATAGTGATAAACTGAAGAGATGTTACTGAAGAAAATACATGTAGTTATTATAGTCAAAAGCCTTGAAGTTTACTCCTGTCTTTAGGATAGCTAATAGCAGAAGAAGAAAGAGAAAAATACGCATAATAATCTAGGGTGAAAATTTGAGGCAATATCTAATTAATTGTGGTGATGAAGGAAACCAAGAGATGTGAGAGCATGCTAAAGTGCTTGTTTTTCAATTTTAGAAAAGTAAAATCCTGTAAGGAAACCTTAAATATCTGGAATAAAATGAAATAAAACAAATAGAAATGATTAAAAGCTCAAATACAAATTATTACAACAAGTGAAACTGCACTAAATTTGAGTGTTGAAAGACAAATAGTTGACAAGTTGCATAAAATAAATGCAGATTTTAGAAACACTGTTTAATAGAGACATGAAGAAGCATAAAACCAGAAAAGTTTTAAGTAAAGGGGTTTGAAAAAATATCAAAGCAAAAACCAACTTAAAGAAAATGTTATACTATTAATACATATACAATAATAATACAGATACAGTAGTAATAAAATAGGAAGAAATAAAGACATTTTCCAGGATGAGATTTTAAAATGAATTAATTTTAAAAAGAAGTTTCAATTTTAAACTATAAGTACCTAATAATGTAATCTTAAAATATTAAGTAAGATGTAAAGCAAAAGGTACAGAGAAAAACTGATATGTCTACTGCTGTGGAGTGTAAAACAAAACAACTTTTAGACTATATAGTGATAAAATGAAGATATGATACTGTAGAAAATATATGAAGTTATTATGGTCAAAAGTCTTGACCTGTCTTTAGGATAGCTAATAGCAGAAGAAGATAAAGTAATTAGACAACAATTTACAAAGTATACAGAAGATCTAACCAATTTCTTGTAGATCCACACTATCACTACAACTGAGTGTTCCAAATCCCCCACTGCCATCTTTCCACAGCCAACTGCTGAAGGAATGAGAGAGTTGCTGCAATCCCTAGTTACCACCTCTGATTATGGACAGCTACTCTAGGACCCAATCTGTCACTGCATCTGAGAGTAAGTGCTATACCAACCCACTACTTCATCCATCTACAACCAGCCTTCATGAGCTACATCAAATCTTCATCAGAAAGCAGGTGTGCATTTCTCCATTGTAACACCCACCCCAGACAATAGCTCCTAGACCCAGATGACCAATGTGATTAATGGCAGGTGCAGGGGCCCTCTATCACTCCTTGGGTTGCCAGTGCCAGGGCTCTTACCAGTAGCAGAGCTTGCTCCAATAGTGCCTGAGGAAATGGACACTGTTTCTTGGAACTCCCAGTCACTTTGTTGGAGTGACCATACAATGCACACCCAACTCCCAATTCTAGGTGCATCTCACCCAGCTGGACCAGTAGAGCGTCCCCATTTCCACATGACTCCCTGACACAGAGATTCTCTCTGGCCTCATTGCCACATGCACTGCACACAAGACATCTAATACAGACAAAAGAGTTAAAGGGAGACAACACTATAGCACCTCGGTGGAACCAAAGCCAACAATGCACACCAAAATGACACACCAAGTCATATCTTCAGAAGAAAATTGTTTACTCTGAAAGCTACCTTTAAAAAGTGTTAGAAATAACTGATCTTCTAAACACTCAAATCTCAACATTGGGCCCAAGAAATATGGAAAAACAAGGAACAGCAACAAAATGATACCAAAAGCATGGTGGAGCAAGATTCTAAAGAAATATTATAAGAAAATTCAATGAGACTAGAAGGAATACAGACAGTTGAATGAAAGTGGGAGAAAATTTCACATAATGAATGAGAAATTTAGCAAATAAAGATATTGAAAAGAACCAAACAAATTTAGGAAATGAAGAACTCAATAAGTCATATAAGAAGAATGGTTGAAAGTCTCAATAATAGACCAGATGAAACCAAAGAAAAAACATCTGAACTAAAGACAGGTCTTTTGAAATACAACACTGAGACAAATACAAAGAAAAAAAAAAGATTAAGACTACGTTTGAGAGCCTCAGTATGCCACTAAATGAACAAATATTGTAAGTTGATTTGTGTATTTTGTGGTGGTTGAAATTAAAAGAAGTAAGGCATTGAAATTATATATCCTTGGTCTTGGGAAAGATACACACAACCGCATACAAGCTTAGAGAATTCTAAATAGACATGACGAGAAAATATCTGCACTTTGGGATGTTACGGGCAAACTGTCAAAAACATGAGAAAGAGAGAGAATTCTAAAAACCACAAGAGGAAATCTCTAAGTTACATTTAACGGAAGCCCCATTAGACTAACAGTAGATTTCTTTAAAGGAAATCTTACAAGCTAAAAGGAAGTGGAATGACATATTCTTAGTTCTAAAAGAAAATAGCTATCAACAAAGAATATAGTAACCAGCAAAGCTATTCTTCAGACATGAAGAAGAAATAAAAACTTTTCAAGACAAATAAAACCAGACTGAATTCACTACGACCAGATTGATCTCTGAAAGGAAGCTTTAAAAAGTCCTATGTGTAAAGCAAAATAAAAATAGTGAACATAATGAAAACATATGGAAATATAAAATCCTTGGGAAGAGCAGGTTTACAAAATAGAAACCAAAAGAATCAGTCTTTATCAATATAATAAATAACTAGACCACAAAGATGAACAAGAAGAAGAAGGATAAAACAAAGGAGAGTCAGAGCAAACAAAATTTGACATTTCAGGAGTAAGTCCCTACTTATCAATAATAACCTAGAATGTAAGTGAACAATATATCCCGGTTAAAAGACAGAGTAGATGAATGTGTATAATAAATAAATAAATAACCCAACAATATGCTATCTATAAGACAAGACACTGATTTCACCAGTAAAGGCAACACATGGAAACAAACGAAAATGATGGCAAATGATATCCTATGCAAATGAGAACCAAAAGTGAGCAGGAGTAGGTCCTTACATAATATCAGACAAAATAAACTAACCACCAAAATTATAAATAGGAGACAAAGAAAATAATTATCTAATGATCAAGAGATCAGTTCAACAAGAAAATACAGCAATAGTAAATGTATATTTACCTAATGCTAGAACACTCCATTTTATTTTTTAATTGATTTTTTTAAAAGAAATGACAGCAGAATGCATTATAGTTCTTATTTCATATATACAGTGCAATTTTTCATATCTTTGGTTGTATATGAAGTATGTTCACATTACTTTGTGTCTTCATAGATGTACTTTGGATAATCATGTCCATTACATTCCACCATCCTTCCTAACTCTCTGACCCCTCCTTTCCCCTCCCACTCCTCTGCCCTATCTGTAGTTCATCTATTCCTCCAATGCTCCCCCTCCCTACCCTACTATGAGCCAGACTCCTTACATCAGAGAGAACATTCGGCATTTGGTTTTTTGGGATTAGCTAACTTCATTTAGCATTATCTTCTCCAGTGCTATCTATTTACCTGCAAATGCCATGATTTTATTATCTTTTATTGCTGAGTAACATTCCATTGTGTATATATGCCACATTTTTTTAATCATTTAATCACTGAAGGGCATCTAGGTTGATTCCACAGTTCAGCTATTGTGAATTGTGCTGCTATAAACATTGATGTGGCTAATGTCCGTGTAGTATGCTGTTTTTAAGTCCTTTGAGTATAGACCGAGGAGAGGGATTGCTGGGTCAAATGGTGGTTCCATTCCCAGTTTTCCAAGGAATCTCCATACTGCTTTCCATATTGGCTGCACCAATTTGCAGTCCCACCATCAATAAATAGGATGGATTCAAACTAACGTTTCTTCTCAGCAAAAGAAACAATCTGTGAGGTGAATAAGAGCTTACATCTTGGAAGCAAATTTTTACCCTTCACACATAAGATAGAGCACTAATCTCTATGGTATATAAAGAACTAAAAAAAGCTAAGCACCAAAAAATCAAATAACCCAATCAATAATTGGGCCAAGGGCCTGAACAGATACTTCTCAGAAGAGTATATACAATCAATCAACAAATATATGAAAAAAGATTCAGCATCTCTAGCAATTAGAGAAATGCAAATCAAAACTACTCTAAGATATCATCTCACTCTAGTCAGAATGGCAACTATTATGCACACAAACAACAATAAGTGTTGGCGAAGATGTGGGGGAAAATTTAGAACATTCCATTTTATAAAGCACTCTTTACAAGATCTAAAGGGAGAGACAGGATCCAATACAATAATAGGAATCTTCAACATCTCACTTTCATCAATGTAAAGATCATCCAGACAAAACCATCATCAGAGAAACATTAGCATTAAACTATATTATAAACCAAAAAGACATAACAGATATTTACAAAATATTTAATCTAAGAGCTGCTAAAATAGTATTCTTTGTCTCAGCACTTGGGAACAGTCTCTTGAGTACACCAGATATTTTGTCATAAGAACAGTTTTGATAAATTAAAAAAAAATTAAAACCGTGACATCTATCTTTTATGACTACAATGGAAGATAACTAGAAGTAAATACAAAAGAAATACTTAAAGTCTTGCAAATCTATGGAGACTGAAAGACATGTTATTGAACTAACAATGAGTTTTGGAAGAACTCAAAAGGATAATGTAAAAATTTTCTGAAACAAATAAAAATAGAAACAATATACCAAAATTTATACATTGTAGCAATAACAGTACTAAGTGGGAAATTTATTATAGTCAGTGCCTACACAAAGATTTCAAATAAACCACCAATGATGCATCTCAAATGCATAAAAAAGCAAGGGAATATCAAACCCAAAATTAGCAGAAGGAAAGAAATAATAAGATCAGAGAAGAAATAATAAAATCAGAGCAGAAATTGATGAAACAGAGACTAACAATGAAAATACCAAAAAGATCTATGAAATGAAGGTTTGATATTTTGAAAAGATAAACATAGTTGTCAAATATTTAGCTTGACTAACCAAGAATAAGGAAGAGAAGACCCAAATAAATATAATTAGAGATTAAAAAATGAGATATTATTATCAATTCATGAATTCTAATAAAATTTTTAGAAAAATGTTAAAGTATATGAATACACTAATTTATATAGAATTTATATATAATACATTGTATACATGAATCTAATAAGCACAGGGTATCCCATAACTATGTTAAAATAATAACAAACTATTTGAAAACAGTTTACATTTATTCAAAAATTACATGATTATGATAATCACTCCATATGAATATCAAATCCTTATGATATATCCTTTGAATATATGCAATTTTTATTTGTCAGTTATACTAAAATAAAGCTGGAAAAAATCTAGTTTTGGGTGGTGAAACCTCTGATGTGGTGAAAGAGAATGGTTGCTAATATCTCACTTCAAATGGATCTTTAATATTTTAATGAAAACCCATTCTAGTTAAAGAGTTAAAAATATTGAATATGAAAATGAGTAATATAACTTGGCAATGTTAATTGTACTGCTATAAACACTGATATGCATATGTCACTATAGTATTCTGATTTCAGTTCATTTGAATAAATACGAAGGAATAGGATAGCAGGGTTATATGGTGTTTCTATTCCTAGTAGTTTGAGAAATCTCCATGCTGCTCTCAAAATTGGTTGTACTACTTTGAAGTTCTACCAACAACATATGAAAGTACCTTTTCTCCCATGTCCTTGCCAGTATTTCTTTTTATTTGTATTATTGATGATTGCCCTTCTAATTAGAATGAGATGAAATCTTAGTGCAGTTTTGAATTGCATTTCCCTGATTGCTAAGGATATTGCTAAGGATGATGAATATTTTTTCTTATATTCTTTGTCCATTTGTTTCTACTTTTCAGAAATATCGATTTAGTCCAGTCCTAGTGCCTGTCAACAAACAAATAGATGAAGAAAATATGCTATATACACACAATGGAGTTTTACTAATGAGATCACATCACTTTCTGTTAAATGGATACACGATGGGGAACATAATGCTAAGTGAAATAAGCCAAACTCATGAAGTCAAAGGTTGAATGTTTTCTCACATAGGTAGAAGCTAGAGAGAATTAAGACACTTTAAGAAAGGAAACACCATTAAAACAGAAGGAAGAATGGTAATGTAGAGGAAGGGGATCAATGGGGAGAGAGGAGAGACTGGAAAGGGGAGGAACTGTGAAATGAAAGTGATTAAATTATGCTATATGTATGTATGACAAGAGCACAATGAATTCCACTTTTATGTGTATCTATAATGCACCCATTTAAAAAACAATGAATATACAGAGGGATGACCAGTAGAGGAAGGGGGCATGGGGAGAGAGGAGGGAAGGGAAAGTGGAAGTACTGGGGATTGAAATGGATCAAATTTTATTGTATGCATGTACAATTATGTCAACCTGAACCTCTCTATTATGTATGACTATAATACATTAATAGACCTTTTTAAATGAGTAAACATTTTAAGTGACTCTAAATATAACCCTCTACAATATATCCAAAGATTAATGTAGCACAGGCTTTTTAATTGAAATACCTATTACTCATTCTGAATCAAGAATAGACAGATGATACTCAGACAAACTTCATAGTTAAAATTCTATGGAACAGATAAAATAAATGGATACAGGATGAAATATTTCTGTGTTTGTTTAAACTCTGAAGTCCCTCTATTCACCTCTATTCCATCTTTTTGGCAAGTGTGTTTTTTTTTTTATCTGAACTTCATTGATTTCCGTTTTCAAAAAAAGTCTAGTACACTGATAGAGCATTCCCATGTTCTATTAACAATTACCAAATAAATTCAAAATAACTAATGGCAGATGACATGGCAGACTTATGTCTCATCAATCATATCACATCAATATTCCTGTCTTCTTTTTATATAGGTAGATTTTTACTAAGATTACACTGGGTTCAGGCACTAATGGCACAGTATGCACATGCATAAACACAAATTACAGAACAAATACCTCAGGGTGTTAATTCTTACTAAGTGCATTTAAAATTACATGAAATTGATCAGAAAGATTATCAACCAAGATTTCTTCTTAGCTTGATAAAATGATATTTAACATTTTAAAGTAAAAATGCATTTGATACTTTTTAATCTTGTAAAAATATTTTTCTCTATGACATTAAAATATGACATTAAAATATAGATTATTTAAATGTTATTTAAATGTTAATATAGATTATTTAATAATAATAACATTTAAATAATATAGATTATTTAAATGTTATTATTATTTTAATATATACAACTATGAAATATTATACAGTATTATACAACTATGAAACAGAATAGAAAGCTGAAGTTCCATATTCAATATATGTATTTTTTAAGTTGAAAAATAGACATTACAAATATATTAAATATAAGGGATCATTTAAATGACACTAAACATAAAATTCTGTCGTCCTCCACCTGATATCTAAAAATCACCATGTTATAGATTTCAACATTAAACAGGAGATAAAACTAGATAAAGCTCATAGCAAGTTCACTGAATCTCTGGTTCTTACCTGAGTCAAACTGGGTGACGAGCTTTACAGAAACATTAGAGAACAGCAATCCAGCAAGAACTCATCACACAGTGATCTTCGGAGGGACTTTTTTTCAGCTCAACTGGACCAGGATGTATTCTCACTAGCAACCCAGTAAGGATTCAGGTACAAGGAGATGAAATACACACCCAGTGTGTGCAAAGAATAGAAACTGGTTCAAGCCCCAGTTCTTGCTCCCTAATGGTTTAACTCTGGGAAAGGACTGGGAAAGTGAGTTTCCGGCTTCTAACTTGATAGGCAATGCTCATCTTATGGGAAATTTCACAGACTTTGGAAATATATTACACAATTGTATATATACACAATTGCATATATAATGGCATATATCCACATGGGCTATCCTAAAATCTCCTGCCAGTTGCTTCTGAAAACAATAATAACAAAATCTGCTTAAATAATATTGGGCTACTTGCTGAAACCTATCAAGACCTTATCATAAATACTAACTAATACTGTGCTTAGTATTTATACTATAAGTGATACTTAGAATGTGGGAGGGTTTTCTTGACCCACCAAGGTGGTTGTGTTGGATAATGCAAAGAAACAGAGATCTGGTAATGGAGTAGCAAGGGCTAGCAATGTGGATAGAGCTGAAGAAAACTTTAGGTTTGGCCAGTTGAAAAAGTAGCATGATGTGAGTGTGAGTGTGTGTGTGTGTGTGTGTGTGTGTGTGTGAGAGAGAGAGAGAGAGAGAGAGAGAGAGAGAGAGAGAGAGAGAGAGAGAGAGAGGAGACAGGCTTGCACACCTAGATGTTTATATGTGTTTATGTACATGATTGAGGTTGAAAAGTAGTAATAAAGAGCAGAAAAATGAATGTCGAAAGTAAGGGTAATCATTGTTCCAGTTAAGTAAAGTGATCCAATCAGGTTAAGAAAGGGTGAGATACTGTTCAAAAGTTAAAGCAATGATAGTAGCCAATTGTTTTTTCATGGTACCATGTTTCATTTTAAGTTTGCAGGATGAATAAAAAAATTTCACTGCCCTTCACATCAACTTGGTCTATCAGAATAAAGGCTTAGCTTCTCCTTTACAGAAAGTCAGAGGATTCCTCTTAGCTTTATGAACATTTGTCTCTTAACTATGCTCCAGTGCCAGGTTTGCTTGCAAGGAAGACTGTGGGGTCTTGAGAAGAGTCTAAAGTGGGCAGAGAACGCCAACTGGTAAGGCCTATTTCTGTCTTCTGAGATAAATGAGAAAGTGGGTGGGAATGGAAACTTTGAGGAATGAAAAGATTATGGCTGAGAGAGAACAGCAAATAAGAAACTGTTGTTGGAAGAAAAGGACTGGATAGAAACATTGAGGGAGATGATGAGGTCATGACACAATCAGCAGTGTACAATTTAGACTCTAAATCGAGGGAGACTATCAGGTTAATAACTCCTGCACACTCTGGGTATTTACAGTTCAGATTCAGACTTTCAGAAAAATGGATTGCTTTTCCTCTCAGGGTTTGAATGGAAGTCCCTACTTCTGGGAACTAAGATGCAGTCTTAAAATTAGACACAAGTAAGTGACCAAAATCATCAATGTCTATTAGAAATAGTGACTATTGAAAAAAAGTAGGTTAACCTTTCAGAAGAAATGGACACCTTTAGAAGTGAACATAAAAATACCTTGTTAGAAAGAAAAGCCAGATTGTGGGATTATTGTGCTTCACACACATGGGGGGAAAAAAAGGATAAATTCAGTAGCAAGAAAATGCATGACATAATGCAAGATGATTCTGCACAAAAGTCAGAACAGTACCCCAGCTAAAGAGAACATGCGAGGTAAAACAACATAAAGAGTATACAAAAACAAGTTGAGTCTGGCTTAAAATACTTTCGTGCAGTTACATTTGTGTTGTCCTAAATGACTGACTACTATGTGAATTCACTCATAACAGGAAACTAAAAAATCTCATAGAAACAGAGCAGAGAGTTGATTACCAGAGACTGGGATTGAGGTTGAGGGATAAGAAAAGGAGAGACATGGTTCAGTAGTTAGATGGTAGAAATAAGTTTTAATGACCTACTGCATAGCATGGGGACCATAGTTAATACTGCATTGCATATTTCAAAATTGCTAAAGAATCTTTAACATTTTTATCAGAAGAGTAAGTTGGTGATGTAATAGATGTATTAATTAGCTTGATTGGTTTTTTCTACAATGTATACATGGATCAAAATATCACTCTGTAACCCATAAATACATACAGTTATTATTTATCAATAAAAAGCTAATTTAAAATAAAGAAAAAATGTACAATGATTTGAGATGTGGATATAATAAACCAAAGTGGTTTCCAGAGGCTAAGGAGAATGGGACAGGAGCTAGAGATAGGAAAAAAATGATTAATAGGTACTAAGTTACAGTTAACTAAGAAGTTTCAGTGTAATATTGCACCATAGGGTAACTGTAGATAATGATAATATACTGTGAATTTAAAAAAACTAGTAGAAAGGATTTTGAATGTTTTCATCATAAAAAATCAATATTTGAGGAGACAGTAATACACTGATATGGGCATTGCACAATGTATATATGCATTAAGACATCACAAACTACCCCATAAATATGTGCAATTCATATTTTTATATATCAGTTAAAATATAAATTTAAGATTAAAAATTTTAAATGTTAAAAATGTCTGAATTTTATCATAAGTTTGCAAGTTCAAATATATTTCATTCCTTTTGTAGTAAAAAAATGCTATAATTGAAAATATACTATAATTTTAGAGTATTTTCCACAATTGTGTCTATGAAGAACTAGATTACTAAGGTTTACAGATGAGACAATTTTATCTTATCTTTATGTAATTATTGATTACAAAAAGCATAGAAGAGATAGCAGGACACACTCCCCTTATTTAAATGTATACTTTAATGAATGCCAATACTTATTCAATGATATGCATGAATTATTTTGTGCCAGATTCTGCATTATCTGCTGGGGAATCACACTTTAAATTAATTCTATAAAATATGTTCCATATAACAAGGGAAGCATTTGTCTTAGACATTCTATAATAATAAGGTAAAATGTGATAATCTTGGACAAACAGGGTTGAGAGTGCAATCATGAGAAATGAAAGCCTAGCAAACTAGATTCTGAAGGATTGCATAACAAAGGAAGGCAGGGAAAACAAGCAAAGAAATGAACTTTATAAGCAACTATGGAAGAAACTTTGCTAAAAACTAAATATAAATAAAAAGCTAAGATGTGTGTGCATGTATGTGTGTGAGCACACACTTGTGTATATATCTATATGAACAAGAAATATATGTTTATCCTTTATGCTGAACTCTCATTGATTCTAATACAGCTGGTTCTAATACTTTCCCAATAAAGGACTGAGCTTAGATATGTTCCTATTAGTCGGGCAACATCAAGATGGGGATACACAAAAAGACATTATTCAATGAGAAACAGAAATTGGAAAAGTATGAAAAGAGAAATTTTCAATCTTCAGCACCTAAAAGCTTCCAATCATGATTTACATCTTACTCATGTTGTAGGACAATCCTAGCTTATGTTCAGGAGAATTTAACAGTGAGGGATATATGGCTGTTTTGTTTTCCTCTGCAAGAGTACCCAACAGTCTCTTTCGTTAGGCATGTCAGAAGGTACCTTCCTTTCCCCAGGTTTGAGAAGTTGGTGGCAGTGACTTCTACAGTGACATGAGGAGACAGATCATTCTTTCTCCATGTAGTCACCATGCAGCTTCCTTGTTTGTGGCAGTCTGGCTGGGCAAAAATTACCCGGGGAGGGGGGGGGGCGAGCGGGGGGGGGTGATGCTTGGTGACAAGCAACTTGTGAAGGTTGATACAGTGGGAGCTGCTTTATTGTAGGACAGCAGAGGTATATATACATAACTGAATACACAGCTTGACTCAATTTAGCATCATCCAGTTACAGCAACCAGTCATTAAGGAATCCTCATCATCTTAATAATTATACACAGCTTAACTTAATTGACATAATCTAGACACAGCAGTCAGTCATTAAGGAATCTCCATCATCTTAACTGCTCGCTGGCGTTACTTCTCAAACCACTCCTCCTGGCAAAGTGCCAGGCGCCATCTTGTCTGTGGCCCTCAACACTTGGTCACTCCCTTCTGGGGATTTTAAACACTTACTTTGCACTTTTTTTTTCTTCCCAGCACCCATAGATATATAAGAGGAAGTTCACTGGGTTCCTCCATCACCTGGATGAAGCCTGGGGAAACTGAATCTGACTACTTTCTCTCAAAGAGACAGGTCTTACTTAATATCAGATAAGTTTGGGCAAGTTTGTTATTTTTCTCATGCCTTTAGTATGTTCCACAATAACAATAATAATAATAAGGATAATGTCTACTCAGTAGGGGATTTGTAAAGAGAAAATGGGTGATATATGTAAAGTCTTTGAAACTGTCTGGTACTATTAAACACCCAGTAAGAGTCCTCATCAGGACCAACCCCATTTTTTTTTTTTCAGAGTAGAAATTAGAAGTTTATTAAAGGACAGCAGAAAAGACTTCTCCCAGAGGAAGAAGGAGACCCAAGAGGTGGAATCCCCCAACCCCATTTTTATTAATGCCCCACAGACTTGTGTGCTAGCTTTCTGGTGCTGTCTTTAGAGCATCCATCTCAACTTAGGAGCTCGCTTCAGGCTCTAACCTTATTCTCCAGCATGAAGTGCTATGACAATTTTAAAACCCTTTCTTACTTTGGTCTTTTCTCCATTCGTTGTTTTGTTCAACACCTGTTGAGCACGATACTTTGTGTTCAATACTAAGGTCACATCCAGTTTGGGAAGGCAGAAAGAAGAGCAAACTCTGTCCCTACTTTACCAGGTAGATGCGAACTTCTATTCACTCCACTTTTGCTTTGGCTTTCCTTCCCAAAGACAGTGTGAGTGCTCAACCCAAATAAGTTTCTAGGAGCTAACATGTTACTCTTAAATCAAGTACACATGGTTCCAATAATTAAGCATTGATTTCAAAATGTCAGATACTTTTAGTTTTTAGTATTTTCTGTAACTATATGAGCACTCACTGTGTCTCACTTTTTCCCTAAATTCTTCATATGTGTTACTTCATCAGCCTTTATTGTAACATTAGGAAGTAAATCACTATCCTCATTTTATAGATTAAAAATACTGAGGTTTAGAAAGACAATTTACTGGTCCCAAGGTCATACAGATGGTAAGTGGCAAAAGCTTGATTGAGACCTATTTGACTTTAAAGCCCATGTTTGTGATCCTGCAGTTACTTTATCATTGACAGGCCAATCAAATTCATGTTAGTTAAAAACACCACACATCATTTTATATTTGTAATACTCTCATATATATTCACTGGTTTTCTCCTCAAAATAAGTTCACAAAGCATGATACGATAAACAAAAATCAATGTGAATTTGTTTTAGCTATGGGAGATGAGATCTTGCAAGTTTTTCCAATTAGCAAGAGGCAGAGCCAAGGCTGAAATTTCTGACTGTAAATGTCATTGGAGAATTAAAAGTCTTGTGATCACAAATCTCTGAGCAGTGGTGAAACATAGTCTACCAAAAATAGTCCATACTGGAAGCAGATGAGTAAGGACAGTAAATTTTAAAACCTTCCTAATGGAGGCAGATATTGAGGCCAAAATATCTATGCTAAGAAACAGTGAAGCTCAGTTGGATAGTTTAGGTAGAGTACACAGAGAACACAAGACAGAATTATCACCTAAGCTCAAGATCATAGACATGAGAGGTGAGTCAGTTTTCATTTTGCAAGTTTTAACAAAGGTTTGCTTAAGTTATCACAATTAAACAGGGTTTAATATGAGAAAAAAACAGGAAGAAGAAGATGTGAAATCTGATCGATCATATTACTCCCTGGTTTTATATCCTCTGGGACTTCCAACAATCTGTATGATAAAAATCAGAATCTTTAGGATGGTTTACAAACCTTCCAACAGGTGATTCCTGACTTTATCTCAATCCTCATCTCTAGCCTTTCTGCTGGCCTATTAGGCTTATATTAGCTCTTTAAAGAGGCTTTAAAACATGTTACTTATTTGAATTCAAAGACAAATGAGAATATCTACTTGGTCCACCAATCACCATCAAGGACTGTAAAAAACTGTTCATAGACAATCGACAAGCATATAGAAGAATTGCTAAATATCTCATATAGGTTAGTAGGTAAGCAATAAACTTGGATTAATGCCTTAAATGAACAACCACTATTAGCAAACTTATTAATCAGGATTATGTTTACTCTTATCATCAACTCTAATTATTTATTTGAACTGAAATCCTGTAATTACCCTCAAGTTTGCAGGCAATAAAGGAAAATACACTTACATTTGTCAAGCATGAATTGCAGAATTTTGCCAATGTTAATACTAGTCTAACTTACAATTTTAATAGCAAGTTTGGTAAGGAAAGGGTTTTCTTTATAACTGATATAGAGAACCTCATTAGTGAATTTGCTAATGAGTCTATGGCTTTAAAAGATAAACACACTGAAGTAGGAGGACAGAATAATCAGTTTTGCTAAGGAATATGATTGCCTTTCATTAAAAAAAAAAGCTTGGGCTTCTAATGAGATACATTATTTCTAGTGAATAATCTTCAGAAAATGAATTATGACAGTCACATTTCTAAATTTCAAATTGTTATGCCCATTAGAACTTGACCACTGGATTGATGATCATAACAGTTATTAAAATTATTCCTATCAAAATAATCATTAAATGTATTGAAAATTACACTTGCAAATATTACTAGTTTAATTGTTCTAAATACAACTGACAACTATCATTAAACATCTTTATTTTCCCTCATGGCTTAGGAAGTTCCATAGGGACCAAATATTTTAGAGTAGAATGCAGACAAATCTGACTAACACCTGATCAACTAATTAAAATGGTTATACATATTTGATCTAATTCACATTACATAAGCTAATTTATATATTTTAATACCTCTTATGACTCATTGTAGTATTTTATTTCTTTGGTTTCATCTATCATTGCATTAACTGAGGTCTCAGCAGGAAGCACAAATGTTTCAATCAGCAGACTTAGCAAGGAGCAGGCAAGGGTATGGCAGCCTATAAGGAACAATGAGTCACTACAGCAACAGAACATAGCCTGTGCTACTCCTGGGACTGATGGGGATAACCAGGACCCACTGAGATCCAGAACCTTGTACAATAAGTCATCTGGCATGCAGACACTGTGAGAGACCCCATGAAGAAGGAAACAGGAAGAAACACTATGATCTGTCACTATAATATTTGGGGGCTTCCATTGAATCCAAAGGTAGTCAGCTGGAAAAATGTGAAGATGCCATTCACAGGGCTCAGCCGGCTGGGGCAGAGCATGGTAGAAAAGGGCAGAGCATGGTAGAAAAGGGCAGAGCATGAACTGGACTGGAACAAACAGTAATTAGCACCTTGGTAATGTAAAGAGATAAATGACACTGTGAGCATAAGTTTTTAAAAAGCATTTTTATTGTGAAACTTTATTTTGTATAAAAGTCAAGTACACAGTAAAGTACAGAGGATTCTATACTAAGTTCCTCTGTACAGAAATCCGGTTTGTCTAACTTCAAAAATTATCCATTTGCTTCATGTGTTAAAAAGAAACAAGGCTGTATATAGAGTTAAAGCCCTCTAGATAATTCTGAAGCTATTTTCCTCCTTTCATACCTAGAAATTTTATAATTGATAATTCCATAAACATGTTTAAAATTTTACTTTATACATACATGAAACCTATAAAATATGTTTACATATAAATATTTATATATAAATATGTACATATACTTACATATGTATATAGTTTTTATTATGTTTAATAATTCTTAATGTCAAATAAATTGCATTCAGTTATAGATATACATTCTCACAGATGCATTTTTGTCATAACTTTATAGTTTAAAACTCATCCAGATTGATATATGAAATTCTGTTTGATACATTTTAGCTACTCCATCATATTCCATTGTATTCAATATAAAAATTTCTTTTTGGGTATAGTGGCGCAACACATGTAATCCCAGTAGCTCAGGAGACTGAGACAGATTTCGAGTTCAAAGCCAGCCTTAGCAAAAGTGAGGCACTAAGCAACTTAGTGAGAACTTGTGTCTAAATAAAATACACAATTGGGCTGGAGATGTTGCTCAGTGTTTGAGTACTCCCGAGTTCAATCCCCAGTACCAAAAAAATATAAAAAATAAAAATTTCTTTGTAAGTTTCATATTGAAAAGCATATGATTTTTAACCAATTTTTAATTGGAAATGATGCTATAATTGACATAATTATGATTCTCTCTTTGTGCCAACAGGCTCATCAAGAATACTCAGTATGTACCTTTACTTATTAAGTGTAGTGCTAGGTCTTCTTGATTCATTGCTTAGTAATTCAGGTCACAGTATCACATAGATTCTCATAATCAGACATTCAGTTTCTATCAGAGACCTGAGAGAGTGAAAAATAATTCTTAAAAGAAAAATTATTGTTTTCAAAAGAGTAAATTACCTTGAAAAAAATTCTAATTTCTTAGTTATTGTTATTGATAATGGCTGACTGAAAACAAGGAGAATAACTATAAATGATATAATGAATATTGATTAGAAAACATTGTAAAATTGTCCAAGAATTATAAAGCAAAGATTTAGAAAGCTATGTGGCAGAGGAAAGGGTCATATCCATGATCATTTTTAACCTGAAAATTCTGAAGAAGACAAAGAGACCAAGTAAATGCAGATAACATTCCACAGACAGAGTTAAGAAACAGAGTCTGAGTTTTTGCTCATAAGTAGAATGTCTCTGCAAAAACCCTGAAGGTCTTCATACTAGAAAAAAAACAAAACAGAAGTAGTGGAGCCTGTGGGGTGGCACATACTTCTAATTCCAGTGACTGGAGAGGCTAAGATCCAAGGATCACATTGCAAAGCCAGTCTCAGCAATTTAGCCAGGACCTAGTAAAACCTGGTCTCAAAATAAAAAAAAAAAACAAAAAGGACTGGGGATATGGCTCAGTGGTTAAGTGCCTTTACATTCAATTCCTGGTACTTAAAAAAAAAAAAAAAGTAGTGGAGTCTTCAGAGGATCAGAGACCCAGATCACAGTGTCCCTTAACTAATTTAATGCAATCCCTGATTGTATCAAGTTAATTTAGAGTGGCTAGTAATCCTAGGATAGCTACCAGTTGGTAGCAAACACAAATTTTCCTGAGGAAGAATAGTATTTAGCAACTCAAATTATCTTTAAATTTTATGTGCATTGCCTAGTACTCAATCAAAAATAACCAGGCATGTGAATAGATAACAGTAACCACAAACTCAAAAAAAATCAAATAATAAAAATTTGTATGGTGTCGTTATGTGTTAAGGGTTTTACACTGGTTATAAACATATGCTTAAGTAAATAAGAGATGATGTTTTTATTTTAGCATTGAAATAAATATGTAAAGATAGTGTAATTTTTAAACTTAAAACAATAAAAGAACTCAGTGGATATGACAGTAGATTAAACAATTAGTGAATAGTTAAACAATTAGTGAACTGGGACACATTTCACAAAAACATTCAAACTGAAGAAAAGATAAACAAATGATTATAAAAATAGAAAAGAGCATAAAATAAGATAGAAACACCTTGGTAGCTCTACTCAAAGTTTTGCCCTCATATAATGTCAGTCCACAAAATGCTTGTTACCTGTTCACATAAAATATTTGCCAAAATTGAAAAGAAGCATTCAGATGCCTTTATAGCAAGTTGATAATCCATTCTACTTTTACTTCATTTTTCAAAAGTATCTGTCATCCATAGATTTGAAAAAGTTATTCTCAATGGCCATACTACCAAAAGTGTTCCACAGATTCAATGCAATTCCCATCAAAATTCCAATGACATTCTTCACAGAAATAGAAAAAGCAATCATGGAGAAATAAAAGGCCCACAATAGCCAAAACAATCCTGAGTGAGAAAAGTGAAGCAAAAGGTATCACAGTATCAAACTTTAAATTATACTACAGAGCTATAGAAACAAAAACGGCACGGTATTGCTCCAAAACAGGCAATAAAAACTAATGGAATATAATACAAACAAAGATACAAACCCACATAAGTACAGTTATCTCATACTTGACAAAGGTGCCAAAAATATACATTGAAAAAAAGATAGCCTCTTCAACAAATGATGCTAGGAAAACTGGAAATTGATATGTAGAATTATACTTAACCCCTATATCTCACCCTGCACAAAATCCAACTCCAAGTGGATCAAAGACCTAGGAATTAGACTAGAACCCTTCACTTACTAGAAGAAAATGTAGGCCCAACACTCCAACATATCAGCTTAGGAACTGACTTCTTTAACAAGATTCCTAAAGCATAAGAAGTAAAATCAAAAATCAATAAATAACATAAAATTTCAAAGCTTCTTCACAGCAAAGGAAACAATCAGAACATAAAGAGAGACCCTAAAGAATGGAAGATAATCTTTGCCACCTGCTACTTAGATAGGGTGTTAATATTCAGCATATAAGAACACAAAAAACTGAACACCAAAAAAAAAACTCACAAATATCTGTATCAATAAATGGACAAAGGAATTAAACAAACATTTCTCAAAAGAGGAATTACTAATGGCTAACAAATATATGAAAAAATATTCAAAATCTCTAGCAATTAGAGGAATGCAAATTAAAAGTACACTGAGATTTCAACTCATTCCGGTCAGAATGGCAATCATCAAGAATACAAGTGGGCTGGGGTTGTGGCTCAAGTGGTAGAGTGCTTGCCTAGCACATATGAGGCACTGAGTTTGATCCTCAAGACCACATAAAAATAAAATAAAGATATTTTGTACACCTAAAACTAAAAAAAATAAATATTAAAAATTACAAGTAACAAAACATGGCTGGTGGGACTGTAAATTGGTGTAAGCACTCTGGACAGCAGTATGGAGATTCCATTAAAAACTAGGAATGGATCTATGATTTTTCCCAGATATCCCACTCCTCATCTATGATTTTTCCCAGATATCCCACTCCTCTCTATTTATGTATAAAGGATTTTTAAGCAGCATACTACTGCAATGCAGCCAAATCAATGTTCATACCAGTACTAATAACAATAGCTAAACTATGGAGCCAACCTAGGTATGAATCAACAGATGAATGGGTAAAGACAATGTGGCAAAGGTACACAATGGATTACTAAACATCCATAAAGAATGACTTTATGGAATTTGTTAATAAATGGATGAAACTGGAGACTGATCAAGCTAAGCAAAATAAACCAATCCCCCTAAAAAAAAAATGTTTGAATGTTTTTTCTCTCATATGTGGAAGCTAAACCTGAAACCCAACTGGACAAAGGGGAATGAAAGGAAGAGAGAAGTGATGGGAAAAGAAAAGACAGTGGATTTAATCAGACATAACTTTCATAGTACACATATGAGTATACCATGGTGAATCTCACCATTGTGTACATACACAAAAAGTTAATTTAAAAAAGTAACTAAGGGTAAATAGCAAAAAGAAAAATATAGAAAAAGGATCAGGGGGTGGCAGGAGGAAAGGGGAAAGAAAGGTATGGGGGACTGAATTAGAACAAGATATATTACATGCTTTTGTAATTATGTCAAATTGGATTCCACTTTCATGTATAACAAAGGAAAGAGAGGGATCACATGTAAAAGGAACAATAGTACCTATCGAATGTGTGCAGGCATTCTCCACTGAAAAAATATGAATATTGGTACATGAGCCACTTATTACAACCATATACTTTCAGCAAAGTAGAGACTAAGTCCCCATAAAAAAGTCTGTTGTAACACTAAGGAATGTATACTATGAGTATTCTTCAAGTCATTCCTCAAAGTTTCAGCAACTTGTTCAGGTAGTTGTAGAGTGAGGTACTATGTCTATCCAGACATTTTTAAGACGCTTAGATATTAGACTTGAGCCCTCAGTGGTATCTTTAAACTTGAATGATTTTAGTTGTTCATTATATGTTATCAACATATCCTATATGCCGATTTTTATTTTTCATATTTTTCATTGTCCAGTAAATTGCTACAACTATATCTACTTTACTTTTGTTCCCTCCCCTCCATGATGAACTTTCCAATCCATCTCTTTTAGTTATTTAATTTTTGAATTCATCTATCATGTTGTTTTTACTTGAAAAATTACCTGTTTAATTAATTGATCAATATTTATTTTCTAATTAGTTTTGTCTTTTAAAAATATCAAATTTTTACCCAATTTTAAGTTATCTTTAATTTATATGTGTGTATATGATAAATTATATCCTATATCTGATAATTTAAATAAATGAATTAAGTGAGAAATGCATATAGTTATTATTACTAGTATTGTCTCAAAGACAGAATGGCAGTTTATTTTCTGGTGTGTTGGAAATTTTTGTTTGCTGTCTCATATTTTCTTTACCATAGTTGTAGAAGTCCTGAAAGACTTGAGGGAAATGTTTTCCTCCAGAAATTTTTATTTTCCTGTGTGGGAATCATGAATAGCATCAATTTTGGATCAGGTTAGCCTTCATTGAAAATCATGGACATTAATTTGTTCACTTGGTATATGGGCCTATCGTAGTGCTAATGTCTCCATTTTCCTTCAAGGAACCAGCCATGTATTTAGTAGGTCTACATATACTTAAATGCATATATAAAGGAGCAATTCTTACAGATTTCCCTTACTTCTTGGAATCCACAAATACACAAAGAGGAAAGGTTTATTGAGGGTTTAGTTTGTTTTGTAGTGGGAAAGCAGTTCATAGGATTTCATAGTACATGATCCACTAATTGCTGAAAATAAACATTTTCTAAGACTTTATTTTTCCAAAGCAATTTTAGGTTCATAGCAAAATTGGAAGGAAAGTACAGAAATTTCCCAAGTACCATGTTTCCCACACATGCATTATCTCTTCCATTATCAACATCTACCATTTGCAATAACTAATGAACCCGTGTTGACACATTATAATCATCCAATGTCCATAGATTACTTTAGGGTTCTCTCTTGGCATTTTACATTCTATGAGTTTGGACAAATATATTAGGAGATGAGACTGCCACTGTATTGCCCTAAAAATAATCCATTTTCTGCCAATTCATCTCTCTCTATCCTCTAACTCCTGGAAACCTGATCTTTTTTCTTTTTAATGCTAAATAATACCCCATGATCTGATGAAACACAACATATTTATCCATTCATTAACTGAAGCCCATCTTTACTATTTCCCAGTTTGGGCAATTATGAGTAAAGCTACTGTAAATATCCATGCACAGGTTTTTGTGTGGATATGTTTTCAACTTACTTGAGAAAATACCAAGAAGTTCACTTTCTGACTCATGAGATAAAAATATGTTTGGTTTTGTAGTAAATTGTCAGTTTATCTTCCAAAAAAGTTCGACCATTTGCTTTTCACCAACAGTGAATGAGGGTTCCCATCAAAACACACTGTTGCAGACATTTGGTCATTAGTGTTCTGGATTTTGTCCGTTCTTAATAGGAATGGAAAGCAAACATCTTTTATGTTCCTAAAGGCTTCATATTATTCTGTCACATGATTATGCATTAATTTGCATATAAAAAGTTTATAATATATACTCTAGTTATTTTGGGGGTTTTTACTTTTATGATAACACTGCGATTAAACATTTTTGTGTCCAACAAAATATATCTGATTGATTATTTGCTTATTATTAAAATATTAAATTGACTTACTAGATTGAAAAATACACAGTATTATTTATTGATTCATTTATTTTGTAGTATTTAAGGTTAAACCGAGGAACTTGCACATGCAATGCAAGTGATTCTACCACTGACTTACCTTCTCAGTTCTATCATTTTTTTTATTTTGAGAAAGGATCTCCCTAAGATTCCCAGGATGGCCTTAAACTTGGGATTCTTGTACCTTAGCCTCCCAAGGATCTAGGATTAAGACAAGTGCCACTATACCCAGCTAATATACACAAAGACATGAAAATATGTTCCCAGATTTTATTCTAGAGCATATATGTTAATTTATCCTCACCAGTAGTATTTGACAATTCTTATATTTAATTTTAGTTGTATCAATTAATTCAAATTATACTCCTCTTAAATGTGAGTTATAAAATGAATTACATTGAAGAATGTGGGCTAGAGAAATCAGAAGGTGTTTCAGTGCTATGTAAGTAAGATTCTGCAAAGATCCCTTTGCTTGACAAGACCGAGAGGTCACGGAGCACCTGATAGATGGTATGTAAAGAAATATGAGAAATGATATGATGACATTAACACCTAAGATGAATTGTTCCTATTTTGTATATTACCTGTGAGCTGATCCAATTTATAGGATTGGAAATCTTAGTAAATTACACATCCTATACATAAAAAACATTTTCTAAAAAAGTAATTTTCCCAAGAAAAATAATTGTTACAGGAAGTTTATTAACTAAGGTGAAAAAGAGAAAAATGGTTTTATGAAGAAAGCCACATTTATTTGCACTCCTGCTGACAAGGCCAAAACCAGCAAACACATTTGCTAGGTCTCAGCAGGCTCAATGATTAACTTGGCAAGAGTAGAAGTTGCTGACACACTAATAAGAAAAGATTTATTTGCAAAAGATCTGTTGCTGCCTCTGCAGAAGATCATATAACTGTGTATTTATATATAATATTTTTTTTTCTGAAAAAGATCTCTTAACTCTCTAGATTACTAGAAGTTTCTAAAAGCACTGAGAGTTTTATAAGGAAAATAGTTAAGGCTATGTTTTCAGCTGTTTCTCTGTAAGATATTCACTAAACTGAAATAGTGCTCACTTCAGAATTATCGTAAGTGTAAAATATGGTATACTTTGCATTTCAAATTGGTTTTGATTCATGCTGATGTGTAAAATGTGGCCTAAACTATAACATTCTGTATGATATTTCTGATTATTCTATCTTATTCATGTATGGAGAGTCCTCTTTGATTTTCATGCCTTTATAATCTGATCTTCAAGGTGCTATAATTTTATAAAACAAGTTGTAAGACATTGGTAACTAGCCTGTAATTCACCCTCCTTGTGAGAGACCAAAAACCTTGCCGGTGACTGAGTCACACTCCCTGGCTGGGTGTTGAGGTTTCAGGCAGCATTCTGCTAGACTTTCTCCATCCTTCTTGGGTTGAGGGACAGTATCTCGGTGTCTCATGCATGGGCATGTCTTGCTACAGCCCCATTGATGGAGCTATGCTCACCTGTTCCTTTGTAATGTTAACCCTTGCTCTGTTTAGGATAGAATGTTCCATGGAAGTGCCTTATGCGTGTCCCTTTATTTTACTGTGCCCTTGGGTGTGGCCTACCTAGATGTCAGTCAACCTGCTGACAGTGGCCATCATGAAGATAGACTCAGCCCCCTGAAACCTGACCCCTTGCCTCATTTGAATAGCTTCTCCTCAATAAAAGCCTGTGTGTGTCTGTGTGTGTGTGTGTGTGTGTGTGTGTGTGTGTCTATTGGGTGGTTATTTTGCGCAGCCCAGTCTGCCCAGTTTACCTGAAGTGACCCCTGAATGTTTTAGTCTCGAACAGAAACCCAACACCTCCTCTTTCGTAATTTCGTACATATATGAATATACTACAGTGCATCTCACCGTTATGTATACCCCCAGGACACTCATTTTACAAAGATATAAACAAATAGAAAAATCAGAGAATTAGAGGGAAGGAAACATGGGAATGGAGGAAAGGGAGGGTAAGTACTAGGGACTTAATCAGAACAAAGGATATGTCATGCATTTATAATTATGTCAAAATAAATCCTAATGTTATGTATAACTATTATGAACCATAAAAGTTCATTCGTTTTTAACTGCCCCTACAAACAGAGTTCAGTAAATGCTTCTGAAGACATCATGGTTTCCTGCTTCCAGGGACAGCGTCATGCCCTCAAGACTCCCATCAGCCTAACTGCTGTCTCTCAGTAAAATAGTTTCTATTCAGTTGTTGTCTTAACTCAGAGTCAAGACTCATTTTAACTTTCTTTCCTGTGTAAGTTTTATATGACACTTTAATAAAGACTTATTATTTTAAAATAAAGAAAAAATAAAAATTAGCCAAAGAAGTTCTAACAATTAAAAAAAATCACACACATGAATTGTGTAAACTATATATCACATTCTCTTAAAAATATAAATCTTCCTTAACTGAGGCTTTTAAAGAAGACCAAAAGCATTCTACATTAGAAAGGAAGAAGAAAAATGGTAATATATAGTTATAAATATATTCCATTGACAAAATAAAGCTCTTGTTCACAATATTCCATTTATTTTAATATATATTAGACTTATTGATTTCCTATAAGCAATATTCTTTGTGATTAACTGAAGTTTTAAACTAAATCAGAGTGTGTGAAATGAGTTCTAGAACGAAGGCTGCAGTACAGTCTTAATATCAAGAGGCTGACATAAATTCAAATACATAATGACTTGGAAAACTTTTTAAGTACTCTTTGAAATATTTTCCCCTGGATAAAAGAAAGAATCTTCAAAGATAAAGCAATTTGGATAGTTTCAATAGTAAATTTAGAATGATCTGACAGTTCTTTCAATCAGATTTTGGAACACACACACACACACACACACACACACACACACATATTTACCATATCTGTTTGCCATAGACAAAAGAAGCCACTGTGACTAACAGACCACCCAGAAGTAGCAGTGTGTCTTCATCATGTTGCTTGGGTATGGTCCCAGCATCTCTTCAAATAAGGTCCTTAGAACTTCAGGATTGAATATGTTGCTGTGTCTCTATTATAGGTTTTAATTAGGATCTACCACATTTTTGTTATTAATGAAGAATCATAAAGAATAGTCTTCCATGAGATTCCATAGTTGACATCATGACCTAATTTGTAGACATTTTTTATTTGGATCATATTGCCCAGCTACATTAAAACAAATGTTCGGATCATTTATCATACATACTTTCATACAGTACTCAATTTTAAAAAAATGAACTAACTCTAATAGTGTTACATAAACACCTTCAGAGCAATTGCATAAATATAGAGTCTATCAGGGATACAAGTGTAATCTATTGAATTATTAGGCTACAGGAAAGACAGGAAACAATTACTTTTTTCTTTTTTATAATTATTATATTTTCCACTCAGATCTATGAATTATCAGGAAGTACTTAATAATAAGTATAGCTGTTGATATAATAATATTAAAATAGATGAAAATAGTCTAATATGTTCAGCTATTCTAGTGAGGAGAAGTTCATATTTCTTCATAAAAAAGAAATTTATCTTTAATATTCTTCAGTATAAACACTGTTTTATTATTAAAATTGTTCAGACTATCAGAGACACCAACTCTGTGAGATCTGATTTTCTGAGCAAGTTCACACTGTGTCTTTTAGCCTTATAGATTCTAATCATATTCTTTGTCTTTACATTAGAATATTAATAGATGCTAATGTTTTATGGTATCTTTATAAAGCCTTCTTCTTAATTTAAAATTACTTTATTTTAGTTATTCTAATCCACTATTTTCAAATTTCTTTGTTATTATTTTTACTGGTTTATTTATTTTTTAATTTATTTATTTTGGTACCATGGATTGAACCCAGGGATGCTTAATCACCAAGCCACATCCCCAGCCCTTTTCATTTTTCATTTTCAGACTGTCTTGCTGAATTGCTTAGGGCCTCACTAAATCTTGGAGTCTGGCTTTGAAATCACCATTCTCCTGCCTCAGCCTTCTGAGCTGTGCCAACCACTCCTAACAATTTCTCAAATTTCTAAAATGATCTTCTAAGTTTCGCTGAATAGTCCAGTTATGAATCCAGTTTTGTGCAGCTCATATGATGCTCACTTTATTCCTGTCTCCCACAATGTGCTTTTCTTCTGATGATCAAAAAGGTTTTTACTACACCAAGCACAAAGCATTGACAGCCCTTGGGAGTGATGTACATTGTTTTTTAATTGTATAGATTCTAGCATCCTCTAGACTTGTATTGGATTACTTTCTCCCAAGTATTGATACTTGCTCAAACATATTAAAGTCCTCCTGCTTTCTCAACTATGAATAAGACAATTTATTGTTTGTCTTGATGGTGGGATAGTAACCAAGGCACACAAATGTCTTTCTCTCTCATTACAAAGCACTCGTCTCTCGAGGAGATTACTGTATGTTTTAGTCAACTTTTTTTGCTGCTGTGATGAAAATACCTGACCAGAACAATTGTAGAAGAGGAAAAGTTTATTTTGGAGCTCACTGTTTCAGAGGTTTCAGTCCAATAGATGGCGGGCTCCATTCTTGGGGACTTGAGGTGAGCCAGAACAGCATGGCGGAAGAATGTGGCAGAGGGAAGCAGCTCATGTGATGATCAGCAAGGAGAGAGAGAGAGAGAGAGAGAGAGAGAGAGAGAGAGAGAGAGAGAGAGAGAGATATTCCACTCACCAGGTACAAAATATACACCCCAAAGGCACACCCCTAATGACCAACCTTCCAGCCACATCCTACTGGCCCTTAGTTACCACTCAGTTAATCCTATCTGGGGTTTAATTTGCTGATTGGGTTAAAGTTCTCATAACCCAATCATTTCTAAAGACTGTGCAAAATAACATCCCCCAAGGAAATGGAAATGACAGCTCCCAGGGAGAAAAGGAGGACAGTGTGATCTGGGAGGGAAGGAGGGGAAGATAAATAGTGGGCCCTTGGCTCTGGTCTTTTCATCCTTTCCCAGTAACACTGAATCCTAGAGGAGAAGGCAAACAAATGGGCTCTGGGCTCTGGATTTTTATCCCAGTAACAATGAGTTTCAAGCTTTTACAACTGTTTACCAGAATTAGATTTTAACCTTCACAACTAGTTTCCTGACTGCCCAGCCAGCACATCTCAAGTCTCTAATGATTAAGTCACACTAAACATTCTGCTCTGATTAACTCTCATTAAGACCTATAAAAACAGATCTGTCTTGTAACCAGTCACCATTTTCTCCCCTGAAAATGTGCCATGTGCCATTCCACCTCAGCCTGATAAAAACAGCTTGCTGTTCCCAGGTCTGCTACCGATTTCAGTTATTTTTTCCTTACAATTTCTCCTCTAAAGCTTTTTTGCATTGTCTCACACGTGAGCTTTTGGGGAACACTTCATATTGAAACCATAAAACTGTGTTATGTAAGGAAGAAACATGAAGATGATTAAGGAAGTTTTCATTGACATTCCAGTGCTACTTTAAGAGCAGTCTGCATATCATTTTATACAGCTTCATGTGGATCATTGACTTCAAAAGATGCAATTCCCCCATCACCCAAAGTCTGACCAGCTATATTAATTTACTAGTGCTGCCATAATAAACTAATACAAATCCGTCTGCTTAAAATAAACTTTGCTTTAAAAAAAAAAAAAGAAACCAGAAATCAGGATTCCCACAGATCTGGAAGCTGGAAATCCAATATCAAGGGTTGGTTTCTCCTAAGACCCCTCTCTTTGGTTCAAGGATGGCAACCTTCTTGCTTCATCCTTAGTGTGACCTTTTCTCTTGGTAGCTTCCTAGGGATTCCTTCTCTTCTTATGAGGATATAATCCTCATATTAGGAACCTACCTCCATATGCTCACTTAGTCTTACTTAACTCTTATCTCCAAACATAACTGCATAGAAATTCAACAATACAGTCAGTAACACTAAGCTTTGTCTTCCATTTGGAAAAAAAAGAAAGAAAAAATAACTTCAAAGTGAACAAGCATGTTGTAAGGGTCCGGCGAACCTCGGAGGAAGAGACCACCAAGAGACCAACTCATGCAACCGCAGAAGGGGGTTTATTGAGAATCCAGCATGCTGGGGCTCTGCGCTCACTCAAGAAGGGAGAGCAGCCCAGAGCCCCGAGCAGGGGTTGAGCAGTGCTTCAGTACACTTTTTTAGGGAGGGCAGGGACTGCATACATAAGAGCAAATCATCATGAGGCGCAGGAAAATCAAACAACAATTCCCAAACATGATTAGTCCATTCATTGGCAGGAACAGGTTGGGCGGGAGTGATAGGTCAGTCCTAAGAAGGGGGGTACATTCAAACTGATTGGTTTGGGCCCTGAATGCCTACGTGCCAAATTGCACAGGGTCCAGGTTATTTAACAACTAAATGGTCAGTACTGGGCATTGTCTTAACTGCCTCAGGAATTTCAGGTTCTGTGTGCAGTTCAGAAACTTTACAATACCTAGTCCTTTACATTTTAACTCAGGCTTTGCAGCTTAGAAACTTTACCCTTTCAATGTAAAACATCTAGCAACATGTTGAGTGAGACTGCTTCGTCGGGGATACGTGTTCCCAAAGTATATAACTGTGTATCCAAAAGACCCTTCAGAGGACATCCTCTCATTTTCAACATATCAGAGCTTAAAGTAGAAAAAAAGGAAATACTTGCTGCTATTTTTCTCATGAGGAACATTTTTCTTTCCAATCGAATACTTTATCAGAGAAAAATAGCATTAGCCTGGGGCTGGGATTGTGGCTCAGCAGTAGAACGCTCGCCTAGGAGGAGCGGGCAGGACCCAGGTTCGATCCTCAGCACCACATAAAAATAAAGGCATTGTGTCCATCTACACCTAAAAGTAAGTAAATAAATATTTTTTAAAAAATAGCATTAGCCCAATGTTGTTGTTACTTAACTCAAATGTGTCTTTCTTGTAAGGACTTAAGAATTAATTCCTATATAAGGAAGAGGCAAATCTTAGTTTTTAATTCAATTGATACTGGCTTTTCTAGGGGGAAAAAGACAGAAACTCAATCTAAATTACAATTAAAACCAGGTGGCCCATCTCTATAATACCAGTGACTAGGGAAGCTGAGACAAGAGGATTGAAAATTTGAGGCCAGTCTTTGCAACTTAGGGAGACCCTGACTCAAAAAATAAAATGTGGGGTATAGCTCAATGGTGGACTGTCCCTGAGTTTAGTTCCCAGGAAGGGGAAAAATACATTTTTAAAATGTTTATGTATGGTTTTGCTATAGTATTTTTTCTATTTCTTAATTGGTATATCTCATTTACATAGAATAGTGGGTTTCATTGGGGCATGTTTGCACATATCTAAAAACACAATTTGATCCGTTTCACTCCCACATATCCCCCATCTTCCTTTGCTCTCTCCTCCTGATTTCCTCCCTCTACCCTAATGGTTACCCTTCAACTTTCAGAGAACTCTTTCCCCCCTCATTTTTCTCCTTCTAGCTTCCACGTAGGAGGGAAACTATATATAATACTTTTCTGACTTATTTATCTGCAAATTATGTTCTCAAGTTCCATCCATTTTCCTGTGACACAATTTCATTCTTCTTTATGGTTGAACATAGATAGATAGATAGATAGATAGATAGATAGATAGATAGATAGATAGATAGATATAGATATCACATTTTCTTTATCCATTCATTTGTTGATACACCTGAGCTGATCCCTTAACTTGGCTATTATGAATTGTACTTCACTAAACACAGACATGCACATATCTCTAAGGGATGCTGACTTTCTAATTCTTTTGGATAGTTCTAAGATATGGCATATTTAGATCATGTGTCAATTCTATCTTTAGCTTTTTGAGGAACCTCCATAGTGACTGTACTAATTGACATTCCTGCCAAACATGTATGAATTCCTTTTCCCCAGGATACTCATCAGCATTTATTTACCATTTGTACTCTTCATGATTACCATCTAACTGGAATGGGAAATAAAATTTCAATGTCCTTTTGATTTTTATTTCTCTGATGGCTAAAGATGCTGAACATTTTTTCATATAGTTCTTAGCCATTTGTACTTGAGATTTTATGTCTTCTGGGATAGGACAAAGTAGACGAATCACAAAACGTAAGGTTTATAGGGCTTTGCACAGGATCCCCTGCCTCCTATGGCAGTTTAGATTCCATGTACAATGTAACTTGGTCACCAAATAGAAATATAATTATATGTAGAAGAATTCTGTTACCTCAGATTATAGGATGTATTATTAGAGATATGAGCATAGTATAACTTTTCTTTAGTGGTTGTACTGAATGGTTTCAAGTTATGTTAATGAATATGTTATCTGGGGGGATATAAACGAGTCTCCTTCTTTTGTATAAATTAATTCTGCCAAACATTCATTGTTTCAGATCAGCCAAAGGTCTCTTCCAGATGCTCAATTGTTACCCGCTTCCTTTCCTTCTTTGCTCTCTTCAATGATCTTGTTTTTTATTAATTTTTTTCTAACATATATGTATAGTTATATGTATATGTGTATATATATCTATATATAGATATATATATGTGGTCCTGAATTAGTTTCTCTTATGAAAATCAGTTGAAAGTCCACATTGCTCGTTTTTTTTTTTTTCATTTTTAAGACAGATTTTCACCTTTTTCTGATTCCTCACATATCTCAGGTACATCTTGAATATTTGCTGACCCAAGAAACTTCTTTTTCATGGAGAAAATTCATTCATTCAGTTTTAACTCCAACTTAACCTTTTTGTTATATTATTATAATTGTTTGAATCTAATGTGTCTCACATATAAATACATTATATATGTGTTATATATATATATATATATATATATATATATATATATATATATATATATATAGATCTGATAATATTTGTGTTTGTGTTTGTCTGCTTTTCTTCTCTGTGACCAAAATATCCTCTGTCTCTAGTCTTGCTCTTCATGTATTTTCTCCTGAGATTCTATTCTCAGTCTCCAGGGGTGATGGGCTAAAGTGTCCCCCACCAACAAATTCATCTGTTGAAGCCCTATCCCTCAGTACCTCTTAATAAAAGAATATTTAAAGATAGGACTTTCAAAGAGGTAATGGAGTTAAAATGTGATCATTAAGATAGTTCATAATTTGCTTTGACTGAAGTCTTTATAAGAGAAGGAGGTTGGGACACAGACAGCAATGTGGGAACACAGGAGGGCCCAGTGAGAGGGGAGCGACCTGTGAGTGAAGGAGAGAAATTCCAGAAAAAAGCCATCCAGATAACACTTGGATTTGAACTGCTAGCCTCCAGAATTGATTTAAAAAAAAAAAAAATCTGCTTCTTAAACCTCTCAGTCTCTCTATTTAGTTATGAGCTCTCTATTAGTCAGCTTTCCACCCCTGTAAATAAATACCTGAGTCAATTCACTTATAAAGAGGAAAAAAATTATTTTGGCTCACAGTTTTAGTAGTTTCAGTTCATGACTGAGGGGCTCCTGGCTTTGGGCATCTGGTAAGGCAGCAGCACCACATGGCAGGAGCTCGTGGAGTACAAACCATTCATTTCGTTTGCCAAAGCAAAGGGAGAAAGAGAGCAAGGAAAGCATACCCTTCAGTGAGCTAAGGACACACACAATGCCCTGCCTTGTAAAAGTTTAGTCACCACTCAATAGCACCACCCTGGGAGAAAAGGCATCAACACACAAACCTTTAGAGAACATCCAACCTCCAAGCTACACCAGGATATCTAGGAAACAAACACAACCAGTTTTAATAAAAGTTTATATTTTTTCCAAAAGAAAAGCTATCATTTATTAAAACTTTAATGGATGCAAAATATATATGTATATATGTGTGTATATATTTATATATATATATATAACTAAAAATGGATTAGCAGTATCCTCATTTTATAGATATTAGTTATCATAGTGCCCCATATATTATGGTTTGTTAACACCAATATGATTTGAATTTTCAGCACATATTATAATATTCCACCATCCCATTATAGAATGCTTACACTCCTACCAACTTCAGCTCCTACCAATTTGTATTTTCTGCAGCTCTGGTTTTTGGCTCGTTTCGGGGGTCTTACTATACCAATTTTTCTTTATCTGACATCTTCAATGTCAACATTACTGTAAACTTAATAAGTTCAGTGCAATGGAATAAGAACATATTCAGATATGAATCTTGACTCCACCAATCCATGATTGTGTGACAGATCCACCCTCTAGGCCCTATACCTTCATCTAAGGAGTGGAATTTTACCTAAACTGAGAGCTCTTTTGCTGTAAAATCTGTGCACAGGTCTGATCTGTCACAGGCTCTTAGCATATCTGCCAAATAATAAATAGCCTTTAACATGAAATCTGTGTCTTTATCACAAGACTTTCCATTTTTGTGTGCTCCCATGTAAATGGAATTTTAAGGTTGATTTTCTAAGTGCAATAATGATAAGTCTTGATAATTAAAAATTTATTACTTACAAAGAAATATCTACTACAGCAAAGCCAATGATTCTTTGGGTCAGTAATCTCAACTAAGAATTGTTTTCCCATTAGATTGTTGCTAAGCAGATAATCAATTATGAAATTGTTGAGAGCAAGAGTTGTTGTTAACTCGAGTTGACAGGCAACATGAGCCAAAGTAAAAAATTATTAAGCAAAAAATTCGACCCTTCATTATTACTTCATTTGTTGACTCATTCACTCAATAAGAAGCTAATGGATGACAAATGTGTGTCCAATGCTGAGATGAAGCAGAAGTTATAGAGATAAATCAAAGTCAGAGCTAAAAAAAATCAATAAGATTAATATAGGATAAAAAACAAAACTTTTCATAGTGTAATTATACAGAAGATCCCCAGAGAGTCTCAAGATAGGACAGATTATTTTTAGCTAACTTGATTATGGTAGACATCATAGAAAGTACATAATTTAAGAAAATTAGTATGGGAAAAAATAATGTATGTTTTTAGTAGAAGTGAGGGACTGGTGACATATCCAAGAACTTAGCAGTGATTTTTAGTAATAATGTAGCTTTACTGATGGAAAACATTTGAAAATAAACTTAAAAATTGTGAACATCTTGAATGACAAATTAAGGGGTTTTGCTTTATGCAGATGAAATAGATGATAATTGTGGATTTTGGAGCAAGGGATACTACTCAGGCAAAACTTTTGGCATTTTTTTTTCTAGTAACCTTCATTCTCCAGAGTACATTAGCAAGGGGCAAGAATAGTTTAACATTTGAGTTACAAATCAGTATTTCTCAGACTCTTTATTCATTTTTTGTAAATACAGATCCTTTAGAATTCCTCTAGACCAAAAGCTTCAATTGTTTAACCCAAGGATAGTCTAGGAATTCCATAAACTAGACATAACCCAGGAAAACACACCAGAGGCACACACAGACTCACACATACTTCTCTGAATTCTTTTCTGTCATGTTGAAATTTTTCTACTTGTCTATGGAGAAATTTACAATAATTTGGTGGTAATTTAACCTAAAATGTACACAAAATACAAAATTGTTACACTAGTATTATTAAGCAAGTTAGAAAACAGAAAAGAAGGCAGAGTGAAATTAAATTTTTTTATTTAATAAATCAATAAGATTAATATAGGAGAAAAACCAAAATTTTTCATAGTGTAATTATACAGAAAATCCCCAGAGAGTCTCAAGATAGGACAGATCATTTTTATCTAACTTGATTATGGTAGACATCATAAAAAGTATATGACTTAAGAAAATTAATATGGGAAAAAATAATGTATGTTTTTAGTAGAAGTGAGGGACTAGTCCCTCAAACAAAGGAGCTTGGTGGAGCATTTTCCTAGTAAAATAAATTATTTGATTGACTATAAAACCACAGCATTTATAGTAAGACAAACTTTTTTGTCCTTTCCCCTCAAATGGTATTCTAAATCTTATGAGGCCTAAAATGCTCCTCAAATATGTCCAAACTGAGGATGTCACACAGCATGGTATTTCTCATGAAATACAGCTTGATTTACAGACACCAAAAATTTAAATTACCCTGAATCAAATCCTTCTCTTATAGCATACTAGAATATTATGTATTGCTTTTCCAATTATGAAACAAAGCTGCTAACAATTGATGAGAACTTGATACAACCAAGTGTGCCAGAGATGGATAAGTTAGTTTATAGCTTATTATCAGAAAGAAAAGAAAGAAAGAAAACGGTACCTGTGACAAGCTGTACCTGTGACAAGTGACACTACCCACTCTAGAAACAAATATTTGTTTACTAATATGTTACAGGAAGTCAATGAAGAATGACCCAAGAATCAGCATGAGGCAACATGAAACTGATATATCTTTGTGCAGCCAACACCTAGATTGCAGCTCTTACATGCACTCAGACCACATCAAAGAGAATTTCAATGTGCAGAGCTTCGTTTTTAGAATTCTCAAAATCTCCTGAATCTCCTCTGCACTGAAATTTTTAACTGATAAGAAATTCTTTATCCTCTGTTCAGAAATGTAGCATCTGCAATGCCTGGTAATGCTGTTTTAGCTGTCTGAGAAAAAAAAAATGTACATGGACTGTGATTCATAGAACAGTGGTCAAGCCTCAGCCAAACCTCCTGGAGGAAGGCTTGGAATTTTGTCTTGAGATCTTACCTTCAGTGATTCCCATTCTTTGGATGGGTTGGGCAAGAATTGAAAGCAGAAGATTCAGTTGCTTCCTTGTGGCAGAGAATTTTTTCACCTCTTAATAAATAATGCCTGAAGTGTCTGAATGAACTTCAGGCAGATGTTTAGCTAGTTTTTAAACAAACAGGAAAGTCTACATCAAAATAATTTGACAGGAAGCAATTCATTCAAGACTTCCTCTATTAGCTGAAAATATTTGGGCATAAAATGAAGTTTATTTTTGTCTACTTATATTTTTCTGCCTCTGAGAGAGTATATTAAAATTTCCTATATAATGTTTGCTTAATCCATTTGGTTTATGGTCCTATCATAAGTCACTTAATATAAGTAAGCTAATTTATACATTTTATGATAAATATAATTTCCTATCTATTATTCTCTTTATAAGTCATCATTTCTTTTTTTTAATCCTATTTTCTCCCATATGCCTTAAATTTTATTGTGATAATGATTCAAATTGTTACTTCCATCTTTATGATGGGTCTTATTTGTCTGGTTTTCTTTTCAACTCTTATTTTTAATACTAATTTTTTTATAATCTTGAAAAATTTGCCTATTTTAAAATTCAAACTAGTGTCTAATTAATAAAGGAAGCCAAAGAACTCTCAAAATTACAATTTATGCATGTAATTTTATTTCATTTTTTACATTGATTATACATTCTATTTTTTTTAATCTATAAATGTCTTGGATGATTTGTTGCCGCAGTCCGGCTGCAGCAGAATAGCCGGGGGGTGACGAATAACTTCTGTAGATTGATGCAGCAGGAATGGAAGCCGTTTATTGTAGGACAACAGAGCTATTTATACATTTTGCACAGCTTATCTTAATTAGCATAAACTAGATACATCAGTCAACCAATAAGGAATCTCCACACTTAATGGCTTGCTTTTGTTACTTCTCAAACCACTCCCTCTGGCATTTTGCCAGGCACCATCCAGACTTGTTTACGAACTCTAACATTTCCCTGGCAAAATACCACGTGTTATTTTGACTTGTCTACAGACCTTAACAATTTGTCTTCACATTATTCAAAAGTTATACATGGGTGGCACATTTTCAGGATCTGAATTCATTGTTCACTTTTTTTCTGTTTTTCATATTTAATAATCTCTAGGGATGTCCTCAGCTTTGCTGATTCTTCTGATAGTGCTAAAATCTACTGTTGAGTTCTTACAGTTATTTTTTCTCAGTTATTCTTCTTTTTAATTTCAGAACTTCTAGTTTTAGGAACTTCTCCATATGATCTTTGTTATTTGATTTCACACGGTCTTCATATAGTCCTTTAGTACTTGAACATGGTTTCCCAGGCTTGGCCTAGCATTTAGGAGAAAATGCAGCCAATACTCTTGCCTAGAGTAGAGCATCTGGTTGGAGATTCTGTAGCACGGAGCTGGAGGAGGAGGAATCAAGTATTGATTCATAGCTCTACTGCCACACAGTCACTAGTCTTACCAATATTTAGTATATTTTCTTGAAATAATATTTCTCCATTTTTTGTTTATCCTATATCCTTTATTTTCATTTCTTCATCGATTCCTGCCCTTAGGACAATTTGCAGAGACTTTAAATTACTTATTTCTATTTAGACAAATAATTTATTTTACTAGGAAAATGCTCCGCCAATCTCCTTACGATGGCTGTTTTGAAGGCTTGTTGTAGCGTCTGCCTTCAAAACAATGTTTGAATTTGCAATGTGTGCTCACGAAATGACTATGCTAAGCATTTTGCTATGGCTTGAATGTAGGAGGCACTGAAGTAGGTACTAGGAGATCATACTGAAAGATATGGTTGTATTACATGGTAGAACACCTGAGATAGTATTATGAACTTGGAGTTAATACCATGAATAAAAGAAACCATCCAAAAGTTTAAACAAATTAATGATTTAATCAGATATATGTTATGTTGGGAAAAATAATTAAAAAAAAAAACTCTTCCTAACATGGAAAAACCTCTCCAAAAAAACTAGAGTACAAAGAAAACTCTTGTTGTTGTATGTCTTAAAACGTTGTCCATCAAAATAACAATATCATTCTTCACAGAATTAGAAAAAAAAATCTTGAAACTCATATGGAAATACAGAGACCCCAAATAGTCAAAGTAATGCTGAGCAAAAAGAACAAAGCTGAAGGCATCATGTGACCTGGCTTCAGAGGATGCTGAGAACTACAAAAATCAAAACAGCATGTTCAGAGCTGGGGCTGTGACTCAGTGGTAGAGCACTTGCCTAGCATGTGTGAGGTCCTGGGTTCAATTCTTTGCATTGCATATAAATAAATAAAATAAAGGTCCATTGACAACTAAAAAAGTGTTCAAAAACAAAACAAAACAAAACTGCTTGTATAGGCATAAATACAAACACAGACCAACAGAGTCCAGAAAGAGCCCTGCACATTTAACCACTGATTTTTGACACAAGCATCAAGAGTATCCACTGGAGAAAGGATGGTGTTTTCAATAGTAGTGAGAAAGCTGGATATCCAGGTGGAGAAGAAGGAAAAATGAACCCCTATCTCTCACCAGTTACAACTTGCAGCTCAAAATGGAATAAGGGCTTAAATGTAAGATCAGAAGCCATGAAAACAGTAGAAATTACAGGGGAATGCTTCAGGACATTGGTCTGAGCAAAGGCTTTTTATATGATCTTATGAGCAGTCAACAAAAATGAAAATTGAAAAATGAGACCATATCAAGCTGAAACATTTCTGTACAGTAAGGAAACAACCAACAGAGTGAAGAGACGATATACAGAGAGGGAGAAAAATTTGCAGACTACACATCTGATAAATTACTAATATTCAGAATATATTGTAAGTTCAGGCAACAGCGGCAACCAAAAGGAGGCAGATTTAAAAAGGCCTCTGAATGAGGCTTTATTGAGATTCCACTCCCAGGAGGAACTCTATCGGACTCAGACCAACAGAGGTTCTGATAGGAAGAGGGTCTGAGGAGAAACCACAAGGGGGCTCCACCGGACTGGAATTGTATGGGCAGGAAGAGAGGGCTTGAGATAGGAAAAGGGATTTTTAGAGTCCCTTTTCCCATTGGAGTTGGTGGGGGAACTGGCTGAGATCCAAAATTGGCCAGGAGACCCTGATGATTGACAGGCGGTTCCCTGTTGGTGCCTGATTGATGTTTATTTCCTGCACACATGCTGCTTGGTGCTTTGTTCCTAAGTCACCACCATCGACCTGACATATATAAGGAAGGCAAAAAACTCAACAGCAAAACTCAAATAACCTGATTAAAGATGAGATAAAATATGATTAGATGTTTATCAAAAGAAGACATAAAAATGGCCAACCGATAAGTGAAAAAGAGCTCAATTTCATTAACTGCTAGGGAAATGCAAATCAAAACCACAATGCCAGTGAGAATGCTACTATCTAAAAGAAGAAGAAGGAAAAAAAAAACCTGATGAATAGGAGATTAAAAAGAATTCTTGTACACTGTTATAGGTAATGTAAACTAGAACAATTATTATGAAGAAGAGTATGCAGATTCCTCAAAAAAAGAAAAAAACTAAAAATAGAATTATACAATCTAGCAATTCCACTACTGAGTATATACCTGAATGATAAAATTTTGTGGAAAAGACATCTGAAGTCCACATTTATTAAAGCCCTTTTCACAGTAGTCACGATATGGACTCCACCTAAATATCCATTAATGGATGAATGGATTAAGAAAATGTGGTATATACACACAGTGGAATATTTTTTCCCATAAAAAGCATATAGTCCTACCATTTGGGACAGCATTGAGGAGAATAGAAGATATTATGTTAAGTGAAAAAAGTCAGGCACAGAAAGACAAATACTACATTATGTCTCTCAAAAATGAAACCTATAATGTTGCTTTCACAGGTGTTAAGAGCTACCAGAGACTGAGAAGAATAAGGGGGAGAGAAAAGAAGGTAAGGTTGGTCAATGAGTATGATGTCATCAGTTGACAGCAATAAGTTCTGGTATTCTTGGCACAGCAGGGTGAATATAAATGACAATGATGCATTATATAGGTCAAAATATTTGGAAGAGAGGCACCTGAATGCATTCACCATTTTGAAAATGGTAGAAGTTTAAGGTGATGGACATGCTATTTACCCTGAGCTGATCACTGCTCAATGCGTACATGAATCAAAACATCACATCATACCTTGTTACAAGGTACAGTTAGGTGTTAGTAAAAAATTATTTTAAAATCAGAATATGATGCATATCACAGACAATATCACAAAGAAATGATAAAGTCAGACATATCACCTCTTTTTATAGCAGAGCAGATACAACCTACTAAATACATGTTCTCAAGATAAGCATAACTCATCATCATAAGAGGATCTGACAGTGATACCATCAGTTATCAGTGACAAGTTCTGCTTCTGAAAGACCCCTGTATCCCTGTCCAAGGAGAATCACACGAAACACTGGCTGCAAAAGCAAGAGGTTTATTGGGACACAGGCGCCTGCGGGTGCCCAGCAGAACCTCAGCCGGAGCTTTGGTGAACTGGCACACGGGGCTTGGGGATACAGAGATTTTTATAGGGTTTAGGACAGGTTTCACGCACGGGAAGCAACCGGTTTCTTATTGATTTCTTTAAATCTAGCATACCCACAGGTTTACATTCCGTTGCTTATCTGTTCCGGTTTATTCATGCATGCCCCAGGATGTGGGTGGGTGCTCTGTTCTTCAACCGGTTGTCTGGAAAGCATGCCTGGCGCCTGAACCTGTTTATGGCATGCCTGGTATCTTGGTTTCATATCTTGGCCTTAGGTAACTGGGCTGACTGGGCTAGGGTCTTTCACTTCCTCCCATGTTGAAGTTTGAATACATTAGAGAAGCACACCAAGGCAAGCATACAAAGCAGGGTTTATTTTAAAAGGGGTACCATAGACTTCTCCTGGGAGGGAGAAGGGGGCCATAGCTGGTACCCTGGTATCCCCAGAAGCGAGATGTTCTGTCCTTTTTATATGTCTTAAGCTTCCTTTGTTCTCCTGCCCTCTTCCCCTTATCTTTCAACTTTCCCCATATATGTCTTGACATTTGACTAGGCCTAGGAAATGCTCCATGGGATGGCCAAAAGGCGGGAAACAGGTGGGCTGAAGGGGGAAGGGCAGGATGGAGCAGCCCAGGACACCTTAATTAACAACTTTATAGCTCCCTATGGAAGTGGCAATTCCTGGGACAGGTTACCTTAGCAACAGGTTGAAGCAGGGGCAGGTTCTGCATTAGGGTAGAGGAAGGGCTGTGAAGGAATTTACATTTCAATCCCTCAGGGGACAGTTTCCAACTTCCAGCTACTCACTCAAAATTGGCCTTCTTGATCCAACCTGACTCGATTTACCTATCTAAACTGACTGCCTGTTTGATTCTGGCTTCAACGGTATCATTTGTCATATATAGTTCCTCTTAACTTACCTGGCAATTGAATTGACCATCTATGTTGGCCAATCAGATTTATCAAAAAAAAAAAAAAATATATATATATATGGAAGTAAATTTGATAGAAAGTAAATTTGCGACTTTTAGCAGGCATTAGCAGAAGTTAGATTCCTACCTTTTCATAGAAACTTGGAAATAGGAGCATTACCTTTTTTAATGATTGTATTTCAAAGAAATAGCTTTGGGTCCTTGAGAAAAGCATTTTTGGTTTGCAAACTCAGCAAAAAAGGTACAATTAGCTTTTCAAAAGATTTTCAACCATCTTGCAGTGATAAAGAAAGAAGCTACAATTTATGTTTCCTAAAAGAACTACTCTAAGAAAAGAGAGAGGGAAAAATCTTCTCTTTCCCTTTTGATACCAAGGAAAATTCGTTTTCACCTTTGCTTACATGAGTATTGATGCTAACACTGAAACATCATTTGGCCAAATGTGAGGGTATGTGACATTTGCTTATTATTCATTGATCCAGGAAGAATGGTTACACAGGTCTTTCCTCACAAGGAATAACTGAGACAAAATGATAATGTACTTGTGTAACAGCTTCTTTTATTTACCCTATTGCTGATTTACTCTTAGCAAAGGTCAGACACAGCATGCTAGGAGAATTGAAAATGAGAAGCAGATCTAGTGTCTTCCATATTTCATAGAAGCAACAGTCACCACCTCCCATGAAACAATGCCATTTATTCATATTTTAACTAAAATAAATACTTCACATGGTAGGTTTTCTTTCATAAATTATGTTTAATATTCTATATTAAAATGGATTATAATACTAGATCCTTATAAAAACCTGTAGCTATAAGCTTTACAACTTGTGAAATAATGCATTTCAAATGCATTCTCCTACATAGAATGTGAAGTATTAACTTGGTGGTGATACAATTATTACAGTTTATACAATGCTTACATAGATACCACCTCCTTTCAAAAACAATATTGTGAGCCAGCAGGATAAATAGAATTACAGGACTTCTGCAAATGAGGGATTTGCATCTCAAAAATATTGGGGAATTATCCAACCTGAAGGATCAGAGCTGAGATTCAGACTCAGCACTGGAAAACCAGCTCTTAGGATTTACCCCTATATCAGAGGAACAAGGCTCTTTAAAGTAAAATTCCAAAGTAGCTTAAACTATCTGATTACTAAATTCAGACTAAAACATTCATCCAGAAAAATTAATTGTCCAAGCACACATCTTTTACAATCCAGTTATATATCTTCAAATGAAGACACAAAGATTCCCTATAAACTGACCAACTATCAGCTCATTGTCACATATTGGGTGCATCAAATAAAATATCTAGATTCAGAATCAAGGACCATCAAAGTAAACAGAATGACTTAGGAACTGTCATTTCATTTTTTAATATGCTTTTGATTTCCCAAATTGATACATAGTTTTGTAAATTTATGGGATAGAGTACGATGAACCAATGCATGTACACACAATGTGTAATGATATCGAGGTAATTACTATTTCTGTCTTCTAAAACATTTCTTTCTTTCCGTCTTGAATCTTTGAATACTTCATTTGTCTTTGTTTGGAAATATTAATAAATTGTTCTAATGTAATATAGTTGCCCTATAGTGCTGTAGCAGACTAGAACTTATCCCTCCTACCTCATTGCATTTTGGTACACATGGTGAAATTTCTTTCATCCTCTCCCTTAACCTGCCTGGTCTCTAGTGACCATTATTCTACACTCTGCTTCTCTATGATCACTTTTTACAAACTACAAATATATGCAAGAATCTGCAGTATGTGTGTTTCATTGCCTGACTTACTTAACATAATATCTTCCAGCTACATCCATGTTGCCATAGATAAGAGGACTTCATTCTTTTTAAGGGCTGAATAATATTCCATTTTGTATGTTTTTTAGCATGTGGGTGTGTGTATGCATTTTAATTATACATGATAGTGAAATTCGTTGCTACATATTTGCATGTTTACACAACATGACAGTGTAATTTAGTCAGTTTTTTCCCCACATTTTCTTTATTCATTTATACATCAATAGACACTTCAGTTGATTCCATATCTTGGCCATGATAATAATGCTACAGTATACATTCTGCAAATGTCTCTTCAATATACCAATATGTTTCTACATGTACCTTTAGGTATGTGCCCAGTACTGGGCAACTGGATCCTGTGGTACTACTCTTTTTAGTTTTTGAGGAAACTCCTTATTGTTTCCATAATGGCTGTATTAATTTACATACCCACAGACAGTGCATAACAGTTCCCTTTCCCCACATCCTCCTCATCAGCTTTTGTCTATTTGATTATAATCATTCTAAATGAAGGGAGAGGACGTCCCACTGTAGTTTGGATTTGCATTTACCTGGTGATTAGTATACATTTTTCTCAATTTGTTGGCCATTTCTATATCTTTTTTGGGTAATGTCTATGAAACCATTTGCCTTGTATTGAATGATATTGTTTGTTTTATGTTGTTGACTTGTTTGCCTTTCTCATGTATTCTGGGTATTAATACATTGTCAGAAGAATAATTTGGAAATATCTTCTCCCATTTTTTAGGCTGTCTCTTCACTCCATTGATGTTTTCATTGCTATGTAGAAGCTTCTTAGCCTGATATAATCCCCTCTATATCTATTTTATAATCAGTTATCTGTGCTTTTGAGTCTTACCTAAAAAAATTTGCCCCTAAGAATGTCTTGAAGGGCTTCCCCTATCTTTTAGTATTTACACAGTTTTAGGTATGTTTGGTCTTTAATCTATTTTGAGTCTATTTTTGTAAAAGAGAGGAGCTTCGTTTCATTTTTCTGCACCTGAATATCCATTTTCCCTGAACAATTGAGAAGACTGTCCTTTGTCCAATACGTGTTCTTGTCAAGTCAGTTGGTTGTAATTATGTGTATTACTCTTGGGTGCTCTGTTACATTCTGTTAGTCTGTGTGTCGGTTTTTGCTCCAATATCATGCTGCTTGGGTTACTATAGCTTTGTAGCATATTTTGATGTCACATATTGTGATGCCTCCAGCTTTATTCTTTTGGTTTATGATTGCTCTGGCTAGTCAAGGTATTTTATGAGACCATATGAATTTAAGGATTTGTTTTTCTATTTCTGTGAAGAATACTAATGTAATTTTAACAGAGATTATATTAAATAGATACATTCCATGGCTGGGGTTGTGGCTCAGTGGCAGAGAGCTTACCTAGCATGTATAAGGCACTGGGTTCAATCCTTAGCATCACATAAAAATAAATAAAATTAAGATACATGTCCATGTACAACTTAAAAAATATATTTTTAAAAAAAATCTATACTTTCCTTTGGGTAGTATGGACACTTCAACATTAATTCTTCCAATCCACAAATAGGGAACATCTTTCTATTCTGTGTGTTCATTCTCTTTAATTTTATTCATCAGTGTTTCATAATCTTCATTGTAAAGATATCCTTAACTTCCTTGGTTAAATATTTTTTATAGTTTTTTTGTAGCTAATGTGAATTGGATTTAATAGGATAGATGTATTACTTTTATTGTTGATTTTGTATATTGCAACATTACTGAATTTTTTAATAATTTCAAAATTTTGGGGGGGGGCATTTTAGGTGTTTCTGTATGTAAGATCACCTTATCTACAAACAGGGATAATTTGACTTCCTGTTTTCCAGCTCAAATGCCTTTTATTTCTTATCTAATTTCTTTGGCTCGGACTTCCAGTATTTTGGGAAATAAAAGGGGTGAAAGTGAATATTCTTATCACATTCCAGATCTTACAGGAAGAACTTTCATTCTTTTCCATTAAAAAATTAAAATGGAGAGGAAAATCTGACTATCAGAAAACTCATTTTAATGAGCATGTATCCTTTTCCAAACAAGATGCTTCTGGAATTTAGGGAATCAAGAATTCTGATGAGTTGATGATATAAAAATGATGTAGAATATCAACAAGATGATAATATGATAGAATCCTAATTGGCACACCCTGGTGAAAACAAAAATATGCTAATTAAACAAAAATTTCTATTAGCAAAGGCCCTTAGGAATACCTTGTACCCCACAGCATGCACTTTTAATTAAAGTATTGTTTGCAAAAATAGCTAGAGATATGATAATTTTAAAATGTGAAAATTCAGATTTTCCAAGCACAAGGGTACCTGATTATATAAACTGTCCAATAAGAAATTGCCTAATAGCAACTAGGTAGGTTATGTTTAAGAGTAGGCTTCAATAATTTTCCTGCAAAGAACATCTTTATAAAACAAAATCTGTGAGTACAAGCATGTACTGCAATTTAATGTTGATGAGTATGTGCTGCTGATACAAGCAAAAGTACTGAAAAGCAAATTCATGGTGAGTTCACATCTAGCTAACAGATTAGACACAAGTGGGTCCTGATAACCTTAAGTTTGACCTGAGTCAGACAACAGATTGCCACCCTACTGTAACAGATTAATTGCCTTGGAACATGTGACTTTCTAATAGACTTTTACTCCTTCATGTGTCCTATTTCTACTGCTGAGGTAACTGAATTTAGTGTCCAACTTCCTCCACCCTCTCCGTAATAAGGACCTCACAGATGCCGATTCATATGATTGAAGACAGCTCTAGTAGACCACTCTTGCAGCAGCTGATGATTTTTAAAATGTAATGTTCATTCTTCTGTATATATACTTTATAAGATTGCCTGAAATTTGCCAGATGGGTCTTGATGAAGAACAGATATGAACTTATTTTGTGGCTTAAATAATGACAGCTCAAGGGAGAAACATGTGTAGTGAAAATAGTACAAAATTCTATGAATGACAATAATTGGGTTTAAAAGCCAATGAATGAGTACAAGAACAGATGAGGTATACCAGTAGACTGAGGAATCTAATGACATCCAGCCGTGTGATCTTGTATAAGTTATTAGCCACTTTAAATTTTAATGTTCTTACCTCTAAAGTAAAAATAACAATATTACCAATCTCAGATTTACAATGAGATGATCTATGGAAGGTTCTGGTCAGTGGAAGTGTTCAATACATAGTAGCCACTATTTGCTCTTCATTTCAATGTAGTCTTTTAATAATGTGTAAAGTCAGTTACTGGGAGAAGTGTGAGGGAGCTATTTCCTCCTTCATCTCCTTTCAGGAATCAGGTTTGCTTTCCCTCTTGTTGCTTCATTTAGTAAGTGGATCTGTAGTTTCTTTTACTCTGACAACTCAGTTAAGAATTAATAAATACTGGAACAGGGCAGTATCTTAATTGCTTAACCAAAAGTCTTGGCTTCGTTTTAATGTGTGCTCCACACTAAAAAAGAAATAGATAAAATGAAATAAAATATCCCTGATTTGTTGAGCAATTTCATTTTCTTTCCACCTAGGACACATAAAAATAATATGTGTAATGAACTAGTAAATGTCTTACTTCCTTTCACATTCTCACTGTTAATATCCCCATATTTTTTAAAGTCCTTTGAGAAAGAAAGGCAATGCAAATCACCATGTTTTAAAAGTTAATTTCTTAATTTGGATATGAAATTGAAATGGTGGGAATTATTATGTATTGGTACCTCAATGCCTAATCCCTTCATACGTGTTTTCTTTTTCTTTTTTCTTTTTTTTCCCAACCCTTGGACTGTGCGTACCCAACCCCTGAGATGACTGCCCTTCAGATTGGAGAGTTATTGTGCTGTTTATCTCCTGTTGTGTAGCTGAGCACCCATATTTGGCAATTTAAGACAACAAACATGTATTATTTCACAAAATTTCTAAGGGTCAGGAATCTTACACTGGCTGAGACTTAGAATCTCTCCAGAGGTTGGCCAGGATGAATCCCTGTGTTGGTTTCCCTAGGGATGAGAAACCTGCTTCCAAATTCACCCATGTGGTAGCTGGTGTGCTTCGGCGTCTCTCTGGTTGCCAGCAGAAGACTTCTGTTCTTCACCATAGGATTTTTCCCATGGGGCTTCTGACAATGAGTATCTTCCTTCCTCCAAAGTGAGAGATGCCAAAGGAAGACAGGGGTGGACACCTGAGGTCAGTTAGAGGATTTTCAGACTGATCAAGGGGAGGGGGATACCAAGGGATTAAAACAAAACAATGACACTATTTCACAACAAGCATTACTGGGTGGCGCTCAGACAGGGTTACATGAGCTGTAGTCCCTCAGAGCATCAACAGCCACACCTGGCCACCACCCCAGCAGGGAAGAGAGCAGGGGAGCTCCTGACAAATAGGGGGAATCATAGAGAGGGCTAGGTCTCTAGGTGATGTCAGTCAACAGCAGTGATCCACAACGAGAGCCTCTGGATCAGGGAACTCCCAAGGGGCAGCTGAAGTTTGAGGTCTTTCATAAGCTACAGGGTTTGTCTTATTTCTTGATGTTTTGCTCTCTAGTCTCTTACATTAGATTTCATTTTTGTATTAGCTAACTTTCTAGATTCAATCCTTTGCTTCTTTAAATTACTTCCTGGCCCTTGGTTTCTTTAATTGATCTTCTGGACTTCAACTCTACAGTCCTGATTTATTGCACCTACCCATCAACTGATTCTCCCAACTCCCACAACAATCACAGATGGACCATCACAGAACGACACTGTGCATCTCAAACTGAAGATAAAGCTACCATGAAAACCTCCTGCAAGTTCATATTGACAATTCATTAGCACCATGTACAATAAGAACCAAAGCAATAACATTTTCTCAGGGATTACTCTTCAGTGGCTTCTCCTTTACCCTTAAAAATTTCTGCATCAAATGAGCAGATGTCCAATAAAACATCTCTAATCCCTACTCTAAGGAAATCAGTCTTGATGGAAACAAGACATATCTGTTACTCCCTCACTCATGTGGATCTGCTGACCTTGACTTTATTCATAATAGAAACTGACATTCAAATGATTCTTTGGCAAGGAAGGGAAACAGTATGACATGAACTCTGAGTATCTAAATTGTTTTAGAAAAGTAGGATGTGGATGACCTTGAGCATTAGAAAATCTGAAATGACAATTCTACTGAAGACAAGTTTTAAAAATAAGTTTTGAAATTTTGGTTTCACTCGGTTGTAAAGCATCCCTTCCACTTTCCTCCTCATTCTTGTGACCCCTCATTTCTTTTTCTTTTTCTTTTTTTTTTTTTAACAATGATGAGGGCTGGGGATGTGGCTCAAGTGGTAGCGTGCTCACCTGGCATGCATGCGGCCCAGGTTCGATCCTCAGTACCACATACAAACAAAGATGTTGTGTCCACCGAAAACTAAAAAATAAATATTAACAAATTCTCTCTCTCTCTCTCTCTCTCTCTCTCTCAAAGAAAAAAAAAAAAACAATGATGAAAATCAAACTCAGGGTCTTGTATAGGTGAGGCAAATGCTCTACTACTGAGCCATATCCCCAGCCCTCTCTATTTTATTTTGAGACAGGATCTCCCTAAGTTACTAAGGCTGTCCTCAAACTTGTAATCCTTCTGCCTCAGCCTCCTCAGTAGCCACTGTGCCTCTCTGTCTCAATTTTTTAAAATAAAGGGTTCTTTGTTATGCCTAGCAAATGAATCGATTAGTTGTGAAGATAAATTTATTTGAGAATATATGCGTCACAGTACTAGACTTTATAAAAGAAATAAATTTGGAAATTCAGTATTAGTGTTTTGAATCAAATAAAAATACTCGAACCAAAATTTCTGAAAAAAAAATGACTCCTTTTGTCTTTTTTTTCTGTATATGCTACACATATGCTGTATCTTCTTATGCACTGACATAAGAAATTTGTTTTCTTTAGAACTTTCTTCACATTGAGGTATGTTAATTGTAAACAAACTAAAATGCATATAGTGAATAAGTTGTAAGAGTAAGTATGCCAATGAAAACATGTTCTTATCCCTGAGATATTTGAAGCAAATAAATACTTTCTGTGATGAAAGGTGTATGCATGTGTTCGTGTGTGTGTGTGTGTGTGTGTGTGTATGAGACTGTGTCTGTCTTTCTGTGTCTGTGTGTGACTATGTCAAATAACTGAGGTAGTATTTCTATCAGTTGGTATTTCTATCTAAAATTGTTATCAATTTTCTTATTCAATGATATCACAACCTTAGCAAAAGCAAATGTCATGAGATAGCCACAGGGACTATAATGTCAAGGGCTTTCACCCACATCACGTCTGCCAGTAGCTGCATCTCTCCTTAATGAGATCCCTGAGCCTGAGAACTGGGAAACTGTCCCTCCCTGGGACAACAGGAGAGTGATTTGATAAGTGGGTGATTTTGTCTTCTTTCTTCACAGCATATTTTAAACATAAGATATTTTTAAAATCTCCATTTTTGTCAGCCTACCTTGTTCAGTTAGGGAAGATTGAGTAACCCATTCTTACCTATCCTTAATCCTCTTATTCTGTGAGCAGACAAGCAGAACAATCCCTGTCTAGACAGAGCTGATGCCTTCTACTATCATTCAAGAGCAATCTTTGAGTAATAACTTCTAGAAGATGAAGGAGATAAACCAGTGCTTTCATCAAGATTAAAGATACCTCTTTATGGGCTACCTGAGTGTCACACTTAGTAGGGTTATTTATGATTTAAGTCTGTCTGTGCTAGGAAATATATTTACAATTATGTACTGCTTATTTTTATGTATCAGACCCATAAAATAGATGATAAAATAAAATATATATGGTCCATCTATGAGGTAGTTTAGAGTCCAGTTAAAGAAAAATCTTCAACCAAATAAATTTATATTAGCACACCTGAAAACTGTGATAAACCCAGAGGACCGTGTAAGCACATTGCAGATTCTGATCTCATTTGGAGGTCAGAGAGTTTTCCTTGGGGACCAAGTTTAGAGCTAATATTTAAAGGATGAAAAGGCTTAACTAAAAAGGGAGAGAAGGATTGCTGAGGAAGGACAGGAGAAAGAGGTCTAGTAATAGAGGGATCATGTCACAGTCAAGGACATGAAAGGAAAATAGAAGAAAGTAGGATAAGGCACCCAGAAAGGGAAAGAGGGTGGTACAAGATGCGACTGGAGCTGTGGGTATGAACTAGAGAACATGGGTCAGGTGAATACTGTGACCATAGCTTATCAGCCAAGCTATTACACTTATGAGAGTGAAAGGTGAAGGTATTACTTTCTTTATGATACCAGGCTTAAATCAAGACTTTCCAAGGCAAATCATAATTTTTGATATTTCTACATAGAGGCCATGTTAAGGTTTTTGTTCTTCATTGTCAGAGCAATGGGAAATCATTGAAAAGCAATAAACGAAAGTGATACATGGTTATACTGGTTCTTTAAAAATTCTCTGATTCAAATTAAAAAGGAAGATGAGAAATTGATTAAATGCCTATAGAATCTGCCCAAGTATGCTAATGATAAAAACATTGGTGAAGATTGCTAGAGTAGAAATGATATTCAGTCATCGATTAGATATGGGAAATAAAGCGATTAAAGGGATTAAAGATGACTCAGATTTTTAATCTTCTCAAACTATATAAGAAGAGATAAATCAGATGTGAAGTAGATGATTCTGAGGATGAGTTTAGAAATCATCAACTCCTTTAAACCTCACCTGTAGGTGAATAAAGTTGGGTTTATTGACTCATTTCAGTGGGAAAGAACATACTTTTGAGAGCTGTGGACCATCTTAGTAAGAGCACAGGAGAAAGGATTTATAAGATTTGACTGGTGGTAGGTGATTTGAGGAAAGTGGGAAAAAAAAAAAAACGAGATTGGTTCTATCTTGGATGCTGTTTGTCAGAGGTGGTGATTCTATGACTGGGTATCTTAATCATTCGTATTTAGAGGACAGGAAAAGTGGAGTAAGTTAAGTTGGCAAAGAAATAGCAATGATTCATATTGAAGAGGAAGTTTGGTCATTTTGTGATCTGTACATTTGTTTTGTCTTGGTCCCAATGTGATTACAAAGTGGTCTTGCTTTGCATTGATCCATCAAAATCAGAGTGGCCTTGTCTGATGTTGGTGTCCTTTGAAATTGCTTAGGTCTGACATGAGAAAGCCCACAGTCCAGCTCTGAATGCTGGGCTAGCTAGCACTAGCACAAAGTCCCAGCAGATCATCATAGAAGTCAGCCCCTGCATGTTGGGAGTTTCTTTGCTCTTTGTCACACAGAGAGCAAGGGCTGCCTTTGAGACATCCAAGTGGAGATATTGAGGATCTATTTTAATATATAAATCTAGACGTCTATAAAGAGATTTTCATAGAGGAAAAGAGTGAAGTCTATGTTTTAGCACTCAGTAGGTAGCTATAATGTGAGAACAGTATGCCTTCAAAGTAACTTATGTGCATAAATTTATCCTCACAACAACTTTAAGAGCTGGTTGTTATCCCAGTGTAAAAGATAAGAAAATAGAGACACAAAGAATGTAAGATATTTTCCCAAGATCACACAGCTGGTAACTGACAAAACTCAAGTTTTAACCAAAGCAGCCTGATTCCATAGTTTATGCTCTCAATCACTACTCAACAGTATGACATATGTATGGCATTAATTATAAAAAAGATTAATTAATTTTCAGACGAAAGATCTTTGAAGCTTGTCTTTTGCATTTAGCAATTTCATAAACTAGAAGTAAAATCACTTAATCTCTGTAAATCTCACTCATCTTCTCAGTACTCTGCAGACACGTAACTTAAAAGACTTCAGATATTTAAATCCCAACTGCCAATGAAAGTGCCTAGCATTGTGTCTAATACTTAACACGAACACCATAAGCAGTAATTGCAGTTAGGTAAAATGTCTGCAGCATAGTTTGTTACAAGATTTATCCTAAAGCTAAATTACAACAAATGAAACTGGAAGACCTAAGTCTGAAGGGAAATATATATCTGGAAAGAGTTCCACATTCAATGCCTAGTAAAGCTGTTAGAGGTGAAAAGGTCAAGGGTCTGAGAAAAATGAGGATAGAGAAGTATTGGACCATGGTTTAAAATTAATCACAGCTATGAAAAATAAGTGGGACCAAGATTTCATCCATCTTCTAAAATAGTCCTGAGAAAAGATAAATGGAATTCAAATATGACCACACATTCTTCAGTTCTACTGTTTGATAGATAAACTTATCTTTTCAAAATAATATCTGCCCAAACATAAAACTCACATGATGGTTGTCATGTCATTCTTTCTTTTGCCTTTTATAGAATACACATACTTTAAAAAATGATTATGTTCACACATTTCAGCAGAATTCATGGTAGTTTGTGGCTTGGCACTTATGTAATAAAATATCTCTTCAGGCATTTAATAAAATAACATGTTGGGAGAGAAATTTGTGGAAAGAATAAAATATTTTTAAGATATGATTTTCAACTTGAAGACTGCCACAGGTTATGATAGTGGCCTTCAGTGATGTCCTCAGCTAGCTGACATGGAAATAGGCATCTTTCAAGAGCTGAGAAAAGTGTCTTTCACGAACTGTCATGTCTATTCACACCAGTGCCATCAGACAGAGTGCTGGAAGGGATAGTCCAGAACCTATTATGCTTATGTTGCATCAAAACCACTCAACATTCAGAAAATATTATACCTTGAAGCTACTAAAATATTTAAATCATTGAATTGTCAAGATATAATTGAAAAGGGTAAGGCTACTTTTGAAAGACTGCATCTTCAATTATTTAATCCAGGCCATTTTTTTTTATTTAAACCCCACTTGATCCATGATGAAGCGTGCATCAATTCTTTGAAAGCAAGTCATTTTTTATGTCACTTTTTCATTAACAGGGAGAAAGCCAAGCACATCTCCACTCATCACAAGTAACCATAATGTTGTCAGCCATTTTTCTGCCTTATGGGGAAAAAAAGATATCTAGAAGTAATTGTTAATACTTATCAAGTTGACACAGTTGTTTATATACAAAACACTTATTTATCTTTAGTATTCTAGAAATTTAAATTGCATATAGAGATTATGGGAAATAGCTATTTAAGATTTCCTGTAGAGTTTGAAGTAAATAAGTTCAGACTGATATTTTAAATCTAATCCCATGTGAATTTATTTTGCAGGATTGCTTTACATATCCACTAGAGGTGATCACAAAAGGATATCCACTTTAACAATTAGTTTTATAAATATCAGTTATTTTTTATCGGATGCTGAGTTGGTTATAATATCTTCCCCAAATTCCCAAATGTTGGAAGAAGATTTCTCAGGCAGAAGCAAACTCCAGCTTCCTTTATTTTAATGATTTCTTTGATCTCCTGCTTGAATGCCATAACTCAAAAGAATATCATGCTCTTATAATTAAGGATTTTAAAGGGGCACTCATTTTTTTTTCTTTCCTTTTTACATTTTGAAATAAACAAAAGATTTTTCTAATACCAAAGCACAGGGATTGAGTCCTCACTGCTGATAGAAGATGAAAATCATTCACAAGCATAGTTAGGTCTCCTCACTCATCCCAAAGACCTGATGTGTTCATTATATTGTTTAAAAAAAAAGGGATGAGTCTAGTTATGCTTTATTATTAACTTGTGTTGATGAACCAAGTTCAAGGCATGCAGAGATGTTCCTGACGGCTGAGAAAATGAGGCATCAAGCGCATGGAATACATAGTTGAAGAGAGTCTCACTGCCAGTGGCTGTTTCAGGGCTACATCTTTCCTGCTGTAGTGAAACTTCAAAGATGAGCGGATTCACTCCTCACTGTCATACTAAGTGAAGAGGGCTCTTTTTCAAGCCAACAGAATGAATATATCATGAAATTATCAAAGCTAAAGCTTTTGGTCCTTTGTTTGCATAAATGTGTACTAAGACCCTGGGAGAGCTCCTAGACGTGGACTCACATGGGTTTGAACTTCACCAATATGAAAGCATATTTCGTCAACAGAAGTTCAGGCAGCTATCCTTTTTTTTTTCCCCTCTGATGTCCCCTTGCCCTTATTCCTCTTCATGCTAAGCAGCGTTGGAATGGAATCCAGTTAGGGATTCTGGTGTGGAGAAGTTGAATTGGAAATACCATTGTGGATTATGAGGGATTCAGTGACTGGATTGGCATTAGTTTTTTTTTTTTTTTGCGTAGTTAGTTTGGTGCTAGCCAATCCAAGGTAGGGGTGGCTTCCAGTGGTACTAGTCACAGGGTAACTTGAAATGAAAGTGAAGGCCAAAGATGGTTCATAATAAGAACATGTATTATAGCGTGGAGCATGGAAGGAGATGGGAAGAAAAAGAGAAATACATTCCGGACAAAGAAGCATGTTAAAATGAATTAGTTTTGACCTAAAATTACCTTCCTATATATTTTAAGTTTGACCCAAGCGTTTCACCGTATAGAGTAAACTGTAACCTAACTTGATATATAAACAAGACTATTACCTACACTTGTAATAAAAAATTGAAACTCAGCTGGCCGCAGGTGACCAATTCTTTCAGTCATGTTCAAACAAATCAGACATGAGTGATAACCAGTCAAGCAGCTTTCTACCTCACCTCCTTTTTGTAATGTCACTGCCTTTTCTCTGACTATAAATATAACCTGCCCATATGGTGGAGCAGTGTGTCTTTGAACCTATTTTTGTTCTGGGAACTCCCCAATTCTTGAATTGTTCCTTACTGAATTAAACTCTGTTGGATTTCATGTCTAATATCATTTAATAGGCTGATTTTCAGACAATTTGTTCAATCATCTTTTGTGTGAAATTTTAAGAAGATTTGGTTCTTATCTGTGCCGAGTCAAAAATGGAAATTCTTTTCCATCAGGAATATGTTTGATAATGCAGCATATATAATCATAAATGTGCCATACCTCTTTTCCCTTTTTAGATAAGAATCATGCTGAATAGAATTTATAGGAGATGAGTTTGGAGCAAGGCTACACATACTAATCATGACTATGTCAGTCACATGTTTTATTCATTCTGTCATATAGGGTCATACTTGGCACATCTAATGCATGATGTCCTGATGAAATGTGTTTAGTACAGATGGATCTGCTACCAGGTCATAAAATGCAGTGATTTATAAAGGGGAAGAGATGACTTCAGAGGAAGGTTCTGGTTTCAGGGGAAAAGAACTGAAGCCCTTCAGGTACACATTACATCTCAGAAACCTGGCCACTCCTGAGCCACCCTCATGAAAAGCTGAGCCTACAAGGAGTCAATTGCCTTTGGGGGCCAGATGCTCACAAGGTGATATCATGGAGCCCAAGCTGCCTTTAAAGGCAAAGTTGCCATCTGCACTTTCTCCGATGGCCACAAAACCCTTCTTGTACTGCATTTATATAGAAGGAGCAGTAATAGCCTGGGTTCCGTTCTGGAGAAAGTATCTTTGCAAGCCAGAGACTCACCTTGACAACTCTTGGTTTTTAAACCAGCATTTTTCCGAGCAGGGCCCTTAGAGGAAAACTAGGTGTGAACCAGCAGTTTGTGGGCTCCACCCCGTCCCTCCTTCCTCCTGCTTCTTAACATGGTGTCGTATCTCTAATGACCTTATTTCCTTCTACACTAATGTGAAATCATTCAAGGACCCTCAAAGACCTCACCCCTCTGCGCACTCTGCGGTCATGTCAACCTGCCACACACATGCAGAGACATCACTCTTGCTTTCTCTCTGCCTGAGATTCATTTCACCTAATCAAACGATACCTTGTGTTGAAAAGAGCAGCCTCTGTCACTATTTATGAATTTAATCTACCTCACTTTTCATGACATTCATACAACCTGATATTTTATCACATACATAGATGATTTTCTTTTTTATTACTGGTAAATTACATAAGATTGGAGACTTTATTGTAATCCCTCATGTACTTCCAGTACTTAAAATAGTGTTTGGTACATGAAAGGGCTCCAAAATAATTTAGGAAATGAATGATTGAGTGATTTATACATTTTTCCTCCGGTCAGGGAGCTGGCTTCTAACACATTCTAATAATTTGAGATTCCCTCCCAGAAATTGCTTCAAGGTGATCTTGAGTCCTTTGAAAAGCATTTAACAGCTTCTTTCACTGGAGAAGATAGAAATAACAATTGACTTTGGCAGGCTACTCAACCAAATTTGATCTTGGATAGAGTCATTCTTTTTATGAAATTTCCTAAAGAAAACAGAATACTAAAAGATGCATATTTATATCTAGATCATATTTCAGTAACATGGAAATAATGAACATAATATTTTCATGGCAACCTTAAGGTGCTTGTTAAAACAAAACCAGAAATTACCATCTCTTTTGCCTGAAGTTGGAATGATAATAACAAAGTAAGGAAAAAAACAAGGATTTTGTTTTGTTTGCTTGCTTGGTTGTTTTTGCTTTATTGTGTAGCCTCATGATTAAATTCCCAACCAATAATGTATTTATGGAAATAAACAAGAAAAGTACAAAGTTTTGATGGGTATGGAAATTTTATGAATACTACAAAAGCAATGCAGCCCATAATTTATTTCCCCGTGATTTATCAGGAGCCTCCAATCTTTTGGCAACTAAAATTGGATAGTGGAATAGAAGCGATCATGAGAGATGGAATTATTTGTCATTCTGGCTGTTTCTATGCAGGTTCAAAACGCTGTTTTTTTTAAAATTCAGCTGAACAACACCTTCTTTTAGCAGAGGCGAGATGGTCAATATAGTACCAGCTTTTCCTCATAAATTGTAGTAACACTTAACTAGCCCTCATCTAAAACGCTGTGTGACATCAGGAGACAGCAAAGACATTCATATTCCAGGAAGACATAGTAGTTACCATTCAAATGAATGAGAAGCTCAACATACATTCTAAGTTTGAAGATCAATAATCTAGACCTAAGAGATCTGGGCTGGAGCGGTACTATTTGCACTTTTAATAACCTCCCAGGTGATATTGATACACTCTCTTTTGAGAAGCACTCAGATGTACATTAACCACAAAACTAATCAATCAACATGCACACTTAGGTACCTATTATATAAAAAAATAGAGTGCTAGGCATAATGGAAGAAACAGAGAAGTCTGAGAATGAGTTTCTACATCTTAATCCACAGGAAGCTTGAGAACTGATTTGGAATGTATAGCAAATAAATAGATAGATAGATAGACAGACAGACACCATAGTTCTGAAGAGTAGATACCTATTCTGAAAAATGCCCTAGTTCAACATATATGTTAGTGGCAAATTGAAAGATTTATTGTATATCAAAGTATGTAAAATACTTTGTTTATAATGAAATATTGTTAATTAAAACAGTCGATTTTAAATAAAATTTTTATCAAATAATGGAAATCATACAAGACACAAGGAAACCTTTGTTGTGTGAGGCTACCCCACACCTTAAAACCTTGCAAGCCTGGTCTCAGCACTCAAATGTTATGCCACTAATATTCCCTCAATTACTGTGAAAAACCAAAATTGGCCCACAAAATTCCAAAACTCCCTTAGGATTACTACCCCACTAAGAAACATTGATATAGACAGTAAAAAAAAAAATGTATAAATGTTTAGAAAAGGAAAGAAGATACTATACCTGATGGCATCAAGTTAAGGAAACATATGCCTGGTGGTTATAAAATTACTGAAGTAGTCCCATTCGAATGTAAATATAGACATAAAGAGAAAAATGACAGTGAGAATATGCAAGAGAATATAAAAGTGCAAGAAAACATAAAGGAAGAATCAAAAGAAATTGGTGGTTGGACGTAAGGAATGACAGAGAAGGAAAAACTAATATTTTAACTTTTTTGTTTTGTTTCTTTTTTCTTCATACCTTTTTTTTTGAAGTTATAAACAATTTCATAGTAACAACTACAATTTCAGACAATTTTAAAGTACTTCCTTAGATTTCTCACCATCAAACTCTATACCTCTAATTAAAGTAATGGATTGAATATAGATGGAGTAGTAGATTAGGTAATGTTGTGTCTAGTAAATGTAATGAAAGCTAATGGATACTGACTCCCCACAATCTAGCCACTCTTAATAGGGAAGCCATCCTTTCACAGATGTAGATAGCCATTCCACACCATCTGCTACACCTGAAGTACATCAGTGTGATGCAAAAACCAATGCTTCCTCCAAACAGCCCTGCAGACTAGAGTAATCTTCTATTTAAATATAACCATGATCAACTTCTTCTCCACATCAGACTTTGGGTTAGTATTCAGTTTGCATTGGGGAATCATACCAAAGAGAGAGAAGGCGATGGATACATAATCAGAGCACATGAAAAATGCCATGTAACTTTTGGAAAATACTATGATTATTGATTTAAACATAAAATATATCATAGTTAGTGACTGCTATTAGTAATTTAAAGGCAAGTTTTGTCTAAACATTAATTATAAGTTGATGAATTATTTTAAAATATCTTGAGATAGATAAACAAAATCTTTTGAAACTTTGAAACTTGTGTCTCTGAGAAATGAGGAAAGTTTGTGTGCATAGAAGAGATTTTTTTCTTGTTCTTTCTTGTTTGCTATATTTCCTGAAAGTTTTTTTTTCTATATTTAGGAAATATATTAGCTCATAATGTTTATACAGAGATCTATGTTAAACTCTGTGGGAGAGTCACACACACAATACTTTTGCATTTTTTGTAAAGACAGAGAGAGAGAGAGAGAATTTTTAATATTTATTTTTTAGTTTTCGGTAGACACAACATCTTTATTTCATTTTTATGTGGTGCTGAGGATCGTGAACCCAGCGCCCCGTGCATGCCAGGCAAGCTTGCTACCGCTTGAGCCACATCCCCAGCCCCAATACTTTTGCATTTTACTATAAGTATATATGGTTCTTAATTTGAGTAGGAACTATAGGCATCATTCATTCTCTTTGCTTACATTTGGTTCTTGCCTATTTTGACCACATATCAGACTGGATTTAGTTAATGACCTTCAAATAGCAGTTGCAGAGATCTTTTTTAGCCTTTATTTGGCAACCTAAAATATTCCCAACTGGTATTTTCCTCACATTGCAATCCAGAAATGTTTGCAATGAAGTCTGCTTTTTCAGTCCAAAACTCTCAACATCAATGACAAGAGGGACCCCTCACCAAGGTGTTACAGGAAAATTAATGTGCAGAAATAAGGCTTTGTTGCTTTAGGTCAACAGGATTGGGGTTTGCTTATTACTGCAGTAAAATTGGCCCTATCTTGGCTCATACAGAGTCCATGGTTGCACATCCAATAATTTATTGGAATTATATGTAAAAATTGTCCATGAAATTATATGTCCATCATTTTCAAGATCTTTGGACATAGACAATCTGTATCTTGATTCAAAACTTAAAGATGTATCCCCTCAGACAATGTATGTACGCTTGCTTTGCCTTCAGTTCTTTATCTGTGTAATATGACAAAACACAGAACCTCTATGTTGTGTCACTTAGGATATTCACAAATATTCCAACTCTTACTTTTTCATGGAATTCTGTAGAATCACACTTCACTTTTCACCCTAAGTTAGAAGGGTGTGTGTAAAATGTTTTGGCTGAAGAAATGTGGGCGGAATTAAAATATATCACTTTTAGGCAGAGGTTTTAGGGACCAGAGCATTGTTCACCACTTTTTTCCCTCTCTACTCTTATGATGAGCAATTTGAAATAAATGAAAGCTCCCTTAGTCCAGAGCTTGAGTTGAAAATGAAGCAGTAAGAAACCCCATTGTTAAAAGTAAAGTTAGCTTTTACATCAATGTGAACAAAATACCCTACCAAAACAACTTAAAATTAGAAATGTTTATTTGGGGCCCAAAGTTTCAGAGTCTAAGTCCATACATGACTGATTTCATTGCCCTGAAGCAGAACACTGTTATGATTTAGATATGAGGTATTCCCCAAAAGCTCATGGGTGAGACAATGCAAGAATTTTCAAAGGTAAAATGATTAGATTATGAAAGGTATGATCTAATCGGTGGATTGATCCATTGATCTGCCCTAACTGTAACTATAGACATGTAGGGTGTGGCTAGAGGAGGTAGGTCATTGGAGGCATGCCTTTGGGGTTTATATCTTGTCCCTGGTGAGTGTATCTCTCTCTGCTTTCAGGTACTGAGCTGCTTTCCTCTACCATGCTCGTTCACAATTAGGTTCTATCCCATCTTAAGCCCAGAGCTATGGAAGTGGCTATCTATGGACTAAGACCTCTGAAACTGTAAGCCAAAAGAAACTTTTCCTCCTCTAATTATTCTTGTCAAGTCTTTTAGTTATGGCAACAAAAACACTGACTAAAATACACATCATGGGGGCAGAATGCTGCAGAGGGAAGCTACTCCCCTCATGGGAGCAAGAAACCAGAGAGAGAGAAAAAGACTCACAGGGAAGATGCAACCTTCCAAGGCACACCCCTAGTGACCCACCTCCTCCAGCCATGCCCAATTCAGTCTGTTCAAATTAAGGTGGGCTGATTTGATTATCCAAGCACTTTATCTCTGAACATTCCAAAGGACCTTTGGGGGAACACCACATATCCAAGCCATAACACCCATTTGAATTTCAATAGATAATGTAGCAAGATTCCATTCTTGGGAATGCTCATTGCTGTGTCATAACCTAGTCATCAGGGTTGGTTTCTAGCAGGGTCTCTGAGAGCAAAGCTGTTCAGTGCCTCTCTCTGACCTCCTGGTGATTGCCAGCAGTCCTCAGCATTCCTTGGTCTGTGGCTACATCACTCCATTCTCTGTTTCCATCCTCACAAACCCTTCTTCCCTGTGTGTGTTTCTCATATTTTCTTATAATAGCATGAATCAATGGGTTTCCAATCTAACCTAATTCTTTCTCATCTCATTTTGATCGGATTACACCAGCAAAGATGTTATTTCCAAATAGGGTCACATTCACTGACAGCGGGGGTTAGAACTTAAACATGTCTTTCTGGGAAACAATTCAATCCACTATACCTCTTACAATTCTAGTACTATGAACAGGATTCGAATGAAAGCAGAAAACAGGGAATGCCCCACATTCTTAATCATCTGACATGATTTGGTAAATTTTTTTTTCTACTTAAGGTTAAGAAAAAACAGGCTGCTGCATTTAGAGCGTAACTGACTATCAAAACAGCTAGATTCTGTTCCACTGATTACTTATTATGTGAGTTTAAGCAAGAAACTAAGTTATCGTAGAAATAGAAAATATAAAGAATACATGCCTCAGATAATAGGCAGTAAAGCAAGTAAAAAAAAAGTGAATTTGCAGTAGTCCTTAAATGCAAAGAAACATATTCTAGATTGTGAATGGAACAAAATTGAGCTTGGCTATACAAATCCCAACATATCATCCACTAGCACCACATACATAAATTGTGAGAAATAGAACAAATAAAACAAACAGAAGACAAAGTTGTTTTTTAACCTCTGTTAACTTCAAAATTAGTCATTAATATATCATGTTAAACATCATTTCTGCCTTCAAAGTTAAGATTTAAAATTATGTTGAAATAACCAACATTTTATAAGTGTTATTTAATTTTTCAGTGTAAATCAAATCACCTGATTTGCCATAAATCTACCTTGATTTCAATCCTTTTTTGTTTAACCAAACCATGGTATGTTACTATTTTCTTATAAAAATCTTCTCAGTTAATAGGTCCTGTATCTGCACACCTTCCACTGGAGAATTGGCTAGTTTGTAGTCTCCAGAGCTCTTTGCTTAGGTACTTGTAGCTGGTCTACACTAGAATGAATTAGTTATGCAAGGCTACAGTTAGGCCTAATTCCCCTAACATGAACTCTGCCAGATTAATCGCTAAGGTCAAGATAAACAAAGGCAAATTCTTTCTGATCGGTTGTCTTTCATTTTTCTTCTTTCCTTTTTTAGTTTCAACATATAGTCTTCTGTAGTTCAGAGCAGAATGCTCCAAAATCTACAGTAAAAATAATACCAATAAAAGGAATCATCTCATCAAATGCACCAATAATCAGGTAAAATTTTGCAGCCTGATGAAGACAAATGTGAAAGTTTACCTGAGAAGAGATTGTACCCAGTTTTAGATGTCGAGGTGAATAGCTTTATAAAGTCACCGTGTGAGGAATGCAGAAAGAATTGTACCTATCACTGCGAGTAAAACACTTTAGTTACCCAATAAATATTTTGTCAGATGAATTTTAATTAATTGTATACTTTTTTATAATAGAAATACTGTGGTACTATCTCCTTGTGGTAAGGAAATAAAGCAGTATCTTTGTGCTTGTCTCTATTCCATCATTCTATCCTTTGATGCCAGAAGTAAATGCTCCATTCTGATTAAGACTTTGTAAAGACTGCCTCTCTCTCTCTCTCTCTCTCTCTCTCTCTATATATATATATATATATATATATATATATATATATATAATATATATTCATATATATAATATATAGATATCTATATATATATTCATATTCTCAATTTCAGCTGTCCCCATTTCCCATATGCCCTTCTTCCAATACACACTTTTATTAAATTAAACTCACATAAACACACAAGTCCTTTTTTAGACATTCTCATGATAGTATGATGAGGGGCTTACAAAAGAGGTTTGCACCATACATTGGAAACTTCTAATATTAAAAACACCACATATTCATAACAGACAACAGAGCTAACAAAGCCAGCAGAACCTGCTTGTGTCATTGTGGAAAGTTCCCTATTATGGTAACTGATTTTCAACCTTGTCTTGTATCAACCCCTTGGCTGAGCATCTGAGAGTTGTAGCTCAGGGCAAATTCCTTTAGCACTTCTGCCTTTATGTGTGTCATTCTCCTGCCTCAACCACCTTTTCCTCCCCTTGGGAAATGTTTGTTTTTCTTCTTGTTGATGTTTTGTCTTTTAATCATAATCTCTGACATAGAAGCTTTTTCTTATTTGCAAAGAATGGAACAAGTGTCCCTCCTCTGTATCTCCACAACACCTAACACCCTGGGTCACTATCTCAGCTTTAATGTCACCCTCTCAGAAAGATCTCCCTGAAGTCCCCCTATTCACTCCATCATGTTATTATCTGTTTCAGCCCTGCATCTGTGGCCTAAGGAACACATTTCACAATTATTTATGTGTTTGTTTGTGTGCTGTTATCTCTCTCCCTAGATAAGATTAAAGCTCCAAGAGGAAGACAAGGTTTCTGTCTTGCTCACTTTTATGTCACAGAACTTGGAAAAAATGTTTGGTATAGAGTCAACTCAATAGCAGTGAATGTGTGAATGAATGTATGAAGGATACATTGTTTGTTTTCTAAAAGTAACAGCAGATATATAGGAGACTTCTACAGTTTTGAAATATCACTACCCTGCATAGGGCTTGGCACATGATAAGGATGCAAAAGACGCTACCATAAAGTTTAATTTAAATGACACGCAGTAAGTCAAAGAGTATCTTTCTTACAATACAGATTGTAGTTCTGACTTAATTTTAACCCAGTTCAACACATTTATTTTCATAATTATAAGTCTTCAAATATATTTGACATTCTATTTTCTTATATATGTTCAATAACCATAATTTTTTATAAAACAAAAATCTGAAGCTGATGTATAATAAGGAGATTGTTACTACTGAAAGAAACAACAAATGCTTAGCCTTAATTATACATTAGATTTATGAAAATGTGAATACAGTGTTGATTAACAAATGGGAATTTTCTTCCATGGTATGTCAACACATATCTATGTGACACCCAAAATTCTCAGGGAAAATATAAGGGTGTTCAAAATTCAATGTGGTCTGAGCAACTGATTTATATTTTAATCAGTAAAGTATAGGAATAAATATTTAATTTCCAAATTTGTGTTATTTTCTAAAGAATTCCCCAAACTACTCAAAACTCAGCATCTTGTACTCTCTCCTAGCTAGTTTCTTTAATTTAAGAAATCCCCTAAACTGAACTGTAAATAATACAGTCAGTAATAAGTACACAGAATTTTTACTGATTCATCATAAAGCATTTTATCAACCTCTGTGAAGAAACTGAAACCATTCAGTTCTTGCTTGGAGAACATAGGGTCACTACTTCTAGGTATGTTCTGAACTAACATGCAGTGAATCTAAAAGTTGGACACTGTGAAGTTGGTTTTTTTTTTTTAATTTGTTTATATATGACAGTGGAATGCATTACAATTTTTATTATACATATGGAGCACAATTTTTCATATCTCTGGTTGTATACAAAGTATATTCACACCAATTTGTGTCTTCATACATGTACTTTGGATAATGATGTCGATTACATTCCACCATCGTTTATGACCCCATGCCCCCTCCCTTCTCCTCCCACCCTCTGCCCTATCTAGAGTTCTTCTATTCCTCCCATGCTCCTCCTCCCTACCCCACTATAAATCAGCCTCTTTATATCAAAGAAAACATTTGGCCCAGCTATTCCTCTCCTTGGTCTATACCCAAAGGACTTAAAAACAGCACACTACAGGGACATTGTGAAGTTTTTAACAGATCAAAATGTATTTAAAATCTCTCTTCATTTACTTTTTGTCCCATCTTATCATTTTTCCATCTCTATATTTCTTGTCTCCCTTTCTCACTGTCAGAAACAATTGGTTTTTCCGTAGCCATTTTTTCCTTTGACAAAAATTTCTTGACCTCATTCACACTAAGGTCATATTGATTGGAGACAGCTTACTATGTGCAGCTAGCGACATTTGCCTTTCCTAGAAAAAAAACATATTTTAAAGGAAGCTTTGCACACAGGTTCAAGAGCCCTCTAACTTATAATCAAGTGCTCTTTTTTTATACCAAAAGTACAAATGCCCCTTTACATGGAAATTCTATGTTACATAAATTAATTCCATAATTTCTTCCTCTGATTATTTTGAATCTATGAAAACATGAGGAGACAAAAGAGATGATGTAGGAAGAAGAAAAATACAAAATATTCTTTCTCATTTTCTCATTCACACACGTGCACACATGCACACAGATACACCTCATAGATATGCACATAAAGACAAGTTATACATAACATCTCTTTTCTGGTAATTAAACATACAACAATTTGGCATTTGATATTCAGGGCTTAGGAGCTCATAAATGGAGGGGATGTCTTTCCCAGGACTATAAGTCATGCGATAAGAAGTCGCTCAGCATTATATTAATGGGACCAAAAAATCATTAGTGAAACTATCTACAAGGAGAAAATGAGCAAATTCTGGAGGTAATGTTGGAAAATTCCAAGATTTAAAGTGAAACAAATCATTGCATATTATATTGCACAAGCCAATATTATCTTGAAAATATACTTACAATATAGTTTGTCAAAAGCTTTGCAATTTGATTCAGTGCAAAAATAATACACTCCATTAATAAAATGTGTAAAAGTCATGACCTAAATCTAAATGAACACTCTCCCATTATCAAATTCTTGGAAAGAAACAAAAATGCTAAAGTTGAGTTGCTGTTAAGGTTAAATTCTAAAAAAGTAAAAGTCCAAATTCGATCCTTCCTGATGCCTCACTTAGGCAGTCTCAAACTGCTGGGCTCCAGGACCTCAGACTCACATATTTGGTCTTCAAACCATAGTATTCCACAAATAATATACTATCTCTCTCCTCACTTTGATTTTAACATCACCTAATATTTTTAAAGTCATAAGATAGTATATTGTATTATTTTTCATTTCAAACATTCATCTTACAAACTAGTATATTTTTGTATGATTTCAAAAGTAGACAAATAATTGATGGCTGCCTCCAAAACAGTCAAAGTTTTTCTCACAGTCTGTTTCCACTTCCTATCAAACAGTGTCTGAATGCCAGACATGTCAGCTGATTTCTAAGTTAGGCTTTGGCTAATAATACATTACACTATGGCTTTTGGGTAACATCAAAATCTTCATGACACAGATACATATCTCTCTAAAAGCAGAATAACCGAAATTATGACTTGCAGTGAATACACTTTTCTAGATGTATAAACATTATTTGATATCCATAAATCATTCTGTCTACTCCTTTGTATGAGCTTTCTTGTGAATCCCAGTCATTCTGAAATTTAATGTTCATGATTTCAACAATTTGTGAGCTACCCAGAAAGTCACTGCATGCCATCTCTCACTTTCCTGAAGCATAAGTAAAAAGTCACAAGAGCAACAGGGCCCTGATGGTGTAGATATGGAAGAAGAAGGAGAAAGTGATGATTCAGATTTAAAAATAAATTATTTTACCACAAAGGCCCAGATTTTAAATGACACAGGTTTGGGAGATGACATTATATGTCAGTTGTCATAATCTGAAGAAAGAGAACTGAGAAATTCAGAAAGTGGACTATAGCTACTCTTTTGGCCTTGGAGATAGGGGTGGAGTTGGTCTTTCACTTTGTATTTTTTATTGTGTGTTGATATTCTATAAGCATATTTTTAACACTTCTGTTCTTAAAATATTCTTTTTACAAAATAGAGCAACAGGGCTTATGAGAAGAAAAGTGACAGTTAATATATTTGTCAAACTAGAGGGAATAAGATGGTCCCTAACTCAGTCAAAGTCAGGGATGAAGACTATGATGGAAGAAGTCTTGATGGGTCACATAATTGGTTTTGAAAACTTGATGTGGGTCTTGACGGCTACCAAAATTAGCACTCACTTTTGTGATGGGAGTAGGTAGTACCTGAGCACTAAGTCTTTCACTTGGGGAAAGGGAAGTCTAATGATTTACTTTCATTTTATGGTTTGTCCCTTTTGGAGAACATAAATAAATAAGTGAGTAAATAGATAGATAGATACATAATCCAGCAGGCAGAAGTTAAGGACAAGGCTTGATCTCCATGAATATAAGAAGTAGCAATAACCAGGAGACTATCAACCTATCATAGCTTTATTTCAGGTGCAGTAAGATAACCTGGATTCTAATCAAAAACTAAGAATGAAGCACAGATAAAAAGAAACCATACAGCAGTGCAAGTAGGTCATAGCTCATGGGTACGGGGAGGTCTATGCTCATCCCTGGATAACAGGGTGCAGAGTAACATATTTATTTCAAACTTAATGCCAGGAAAAGGTATGACATGCACTCGTAACGGATTCCTAGGCTTGGTGGGATGGACTGGTAGGTGAGAATTATCAGTGGCCTCTGTTGAGTACTGCTGAAGAGGAACCAGCATACCTCAGGATGACTTGCAGCTACTGCAAACTGATGTAGGGGCTGGGGTTGTGGCTGGGTTGTGGCTCGCCTAGCACATGTGAGGCTCTTGTTCTATCCTCAGCTATATATATATATATATATGTATGAAGAATGACCTGGTTAGGTCTAAAGATAATTCTATTTGTTAACATACATGAATATAATAAAAAGAAAGATAAATAATGCCACACAGGACTACTTCTAATTACATATCACTTACTTGGCTTATTTATTTAGGAAACTTTACTATTTACTATATTAATATTTTCCCATATCTTTATAGAATTTCCTTTCCTTTCTTGAGATTTATTTGTCCATGTGAATTTTAGAGTCCATTTACTTCCTTCTATTTGGGCTATGCTAAATGTACAGATTAAAGATAAATGACATATTTATAATATTAGATCTTCCTATGCAGGCAAATTTATTCAAAACTATTTTTCAGTCTCTTTAGTATTTTCAAGTTCATTCAGAGAGATTTTACACATTTCTTGCTAAGCTTATTCCTTGGGTCTTTATCAGTTTGTTGCTTCTCTTAAAGTATTTTTCCATTACATTTTTAACTAGATTATTCTGGACTATAAAAAAAGTTTTTTGTATTCACTCATGTACTTAGAGACTAAAATAATTTACTATCATTTGTAAACAGCAAAGAATGAGAAGTGAGTTTGTAAAGGTAAGCAAAAGAAAATTATATCTATTTGTTAGCATGGATTTTATACTGTAGCAACAGGATGTCTTAAAATTGTTTTTATTAGAAGACTTACATGTTCATGCTCATATTTCAGAAAACTGTACATTATTGTCAGTGTTAAGAATGGTTTCTTGGGATAATGAGAAGACTTGAGAGATGTGTGCTACACATTAGAAATAAAGAGGGACTAGACTAAGACAGTGAGATTCGTAACTGAGAAAGAGGCACAATTGTTTTCATATAGGGAATAAAATTAACAAGGCTTCATCACTGGATGGGCAATGGTGAAGAAAGAGAGTAAAATCTGTCAATGAAGGAGGAAATTGGCTGAGACTCTGTAAATTACAGGAGAGAAGATACCCTAAAATGACCTAAAATACAACAAAATGTGAAAAATAAGATTTGGAATGCTGTGAACTATCAATAAAGCATTAAGGTACTCTCTAATTCTAGACCTTTAGTCATGCACAGTAATGCAGCCCACTTACAACAAGCCAAGGAGCAGATGGATGGCAGGAAAGGAAACGATAAGGTAGAGTCATAGTTACATGAAGTTAATCATAGCAGAAAATAAAGGGCAGAATTGTACCTTGGTTTTCAAAAAACAAGAGAAAAGAAGCTTTTGATTCTGCTTTGTTTTATAAAACATGAGGCTCAGAAATATGTACTTGTATTTGAACATGGAGTAAAATGAGGATATAGAGATGATTTTGAAGTTTCTGAACACAAAAATACCAAGCAAATCTTGATGAGATACAAAGGATGTGTTACAATCAGGTAAAAGTAGAAAATATTCTTTCTATAATTTATTATGGTTTCCAGAAAAAAAATACAATACAAATAATATCTTCTGTAAAATGAAGTTAATTTACTATGGTTTGCAGAGCATTAAATATTTTGTCCCTGTCAACTAAAATCATAGCTCCCTTTAAAGAAATTAGTCTTGAATTTATGATTCCTCTATAGAAGATTATTATGTATTATTTATTTCCCTTTCTTTCCTATTTCTTAGTAAACAATTATGAAATGCATGCTTGGAAATTCAAAAGAAAAATTATTATCAGTAACTATTTTGAAATAAGCTCTTAACATTTAAGATAGTTTCATTTATATTCTTCAAGATATATGGTTATAGATATAAAACATTTTGCCATTCTAAAATAACAATTAGTAGAACAAAGCTAATTGAAACACCCAAATATTTCAAAAAAATCAACCTCCTTCCATTCTTAATTCACCCCTAAATTTATTTGTTCAAAGAAAAAGTAATGGTAGTTAAGTTTTATATAAGCTTGATTCTATTTAAGTTAAATGCTGCTTACTAAATATCTATGATAAAGACTATATTCTCAAACCTATAATTATTCTTTAATTCAGTGCCATATACACTATATAGTCACTTAAGGTCATCTGTCTTTCATATATGTTTTTGAGCTTTTCATTGTCGAAGAAATACTCTGTTCTTACTTCTTAACATGTGCTCCATGGACTTGAAGCATCAGTATAACCTGGAAACTTGTGAGAAATGCAGGACTTCAGACTCTTCCCTGGACCTACTAAATTAGAATCTGCATTTTCAAAAGATATGAGGGTGGTTTATATACTACATGGAGCTTAAAGCTGACAAGCACTGATCACAAGGAAAACACTCATTGTTTAGGTCAATGCAGCAGTGATAATACTACAAAGATAGAAGGAAAGCCAACACAGTATTCTATAAACCTTTTCAAAGAGTTTTAGTAGTATTTATAGCATCTGAACTTGTAATCCTAATGTGAGATTGTTAATAATAACATAATAGATCAGTTATGATTTCATTGCCTTGTTTTAACATCACGCTGATACAAATTGCTAAAGACCATAGTGGTCCCTGGCCCATTTTTTATTTTTCATTTAAAGATTTTCTACTAGCATTTCCACACCTGCAGTGTTTTTCCCTAATTATATTTGTTATCATTTTGAGAATTAACCAGCCTGAACAAGAGGTGTAAAATGAGAAAATTATAACCTCTTTACATCTTCTATGGTTAGCGGTAGGCTTAAAGAAACTCATTTGAGTAAAGAACTCATTATACTGTGATGTTCATAAGGGATACTCAAGAATATCAATCTCTTCTTTTTGTTCAGAGTGTATTTTGTTCTTATTTAACACTATTTTTCATGGAATGGTAAGGTATTGCATGGAATGCTATTACTTTGGCCTATCTTTTGCATGACCTTTCAATTTTTAAATTGGAAGAGACCTGTCTTATCTAAATATATCTTTTTACAGACCAATTAATTTGTAATGCTTACTTCTATGACAATTTGATCCAGCTGAAGGATGCCTTGAGAGCAGGTAAAATATTGTTTTGAGGTATGCATGTGAGAGTGTTTCTGTATTCAAACCTACATTGTACTAAGTAAGGAAATTCCACTATTATCAATGTGGGTAGTCACCAACCAACCCACTGAGGGCCTGGGCGTTAACAAAAAAGTGAAGGGAGGGCAAATTCTCTCTGAGATGGACACTCGTCTTCTTCTGCCCTTAGAAATCAGAGCTCTTGGTTCTTGAGCCTTTGGATTCCAGCAATTGTACCAGTGGCTCCCCAGAACCCTATTTAATAAGGCTGGTTTTTTTCTTTTTTAAATGGCAGCAATAAAAGGAATTAGAGTCTTCTAAGTCAATAAATGGAAATTACTCTTTTGAGGTGAGTTTGCTCAAAGCAGATCAGGGTATTTCTCAGCCTCTTGAGGGAGTATTATTCAACATCATTCAGAATTTGTGTTTTGATTAGGACTAGATGTTAGGCATTCTCACTATCAGTTCTGTGTATCCTATCATTCTCTACTAGAGGTAGATGTTATCATTTGAATCATAAATGTCTCTCAACATCCTATATGCTAAAGTCTTCATTGTTCTACCCGTGGTGCTATTGGGAGGTGGTGGAGCCTTTAAGAGATGGGGCCGAGAGAAGGAAGTTAGGTCATCAAGAGCCCCTGGTCCCTTCCTCTCTCTTTACATTTTTGTCACCATGAGGTGAACAGTCTTCCTCTACCATGGTGGATTATGCTGACAGTAATGGGGCCAAGCAGGAAGGGACCGAACCTTCCTCAACTGTGAGCCAAAATGTGTCTTTTCTCCTCTTAAGTTGATTTCTTTGATATTTTGTCACAGTGACAGAAATCTGACTAAAACGATGTCTGTATGTTGCCATCATCCTTAACCAAGCTCAGACCCAGGGTAGCTCGTCAGTGATATTCTTGATTTGCTAACATTTTCACTTTCTTTTCCATCAGACTCATACCCAATAAAAATGTACCCATTCTATGGGCTACTTCTTGGATCCATTCTTTATGGGCTCTGATCTAGCTTTCTTAGAGGGAACAGAGTGAAGCAAAACATTTTCTTACTGAAGGATGGAGGTCTAATGGTTATCTCTTATCATCTGACAACAAAGATGATAGAAGAGATTATGCATAGAATATTTGTTAACTCCTTCATCAATGTGATGTTTCAGTACAGGCCACAAGAGGAGTAGGCTTAGGGTTGTGCACTGTTTAGCTTCTACTATTTTGTTTGATCCTGGAATAAAACTGTAAATTTTTGAAATGGCAGCAATAAAAGGAATTAGAGTCTTCTAAGTCAATAAATGGAAATAAGTAAATCTTTGTACTATCTAGTACATCTGTCTGGCATATATTTTAAAAGCCATTTCTCTTAAGTATCAGCTCAATGTGAACATTCATGTACCCCAAAAGATTTATGATCATAAAACATTGATTGATAACTCAATATTATTAAATTAAAGGTTGTTTCTGATTCTCTTGATGTTCATTTAATTCCCATTTAGATAATACAAACTGCTAGACACTTCTTTCTAAGAATAGTCATTAGATATTTGCTCAGAGATGGAATTTTGCATAAATGGCAGTGACTTAATCCAAAGAAATCTTGGGGTAAAATTTATTTACTCTTATATTGGTACTGGAGAATTGAAGTAGATACTTTCAGTGCTTAAAATTTAAAATCTTTAGAAGATTGCCTTCAATTATTTGCAGCAAGGAGTGCAAAAAATTTTGCCTTTATGTAAAATTTACATAATCACAATCTTTTGTATAGCATCAGTTCCAACAACTTTCAATTTTTTTGTATGGCAGAAACATTCAAATAGATCTCTTAACAGAAGGCCTGAGCTGAAAATATAATCTAAGAGGAACTTAATGCCTCATCATCTCCCTGTTTTGACAATGATTATAGCCAAGCAGTTCATACAGAAAAGTTAAGAAATCTGAACTTTGGACACAGTTTTTAACTTAACAATTTTATAGGTCAAGAAGCAGCTTGACTTCCACCTTCTCTGTATATGTTGCAACAATGTTGAATGAAGTTCATAATCAAATCAGCTATTTCTTTCTGTATTTTTCTCTATAGAAATTGAACATTTACCAGCTATATCTTAGTTTTAATTTTAACTTCCTGCCTAAGTTGGTCTCTTACACTCACTACTACTTTAGACTCTGTACACTGTGGGCAACATCAGATACAGTTGGTAGAACTGGTAGGGAGGTGACCATGCATACAACTTGTCATGTATCACTAACGTCAAAGAGGAAGCATGAAAAGAAACAGTGGTAAACAGAACAGGAAACTTGAATGTAGTGTGTATTGTTTGTATGTGATGTGTGTGTGTGTGTGACTAGAAAGTTTTATTTTAACTTTCAAAAGGAAGAATAAAAGACTAAAAAGAAATATCATTTGCATTTTTTCTATTTGCGATTTTCTGGGAGGGTTAGGAGGAAGAAAATTCTTTCTTGTGAGAGGGAGAAGACTAGAAATGAGAAGGAAGACTGGGCCTGGCAATCTTGCCAGTCTCTGATCAGGGCCTTAAGAATAAAGCTAAAATTCTGAAATAAAATTTAAGATATGCTTCACTTTGGTTCTAACCAGTTATAACCCTATGAACCATGCCTTCTATGGTCTTCCTCTTTGAACACTAGAATATTTACAAATCAACAGATAAACTAAACGTTGGGTCTGATGGCCTCTTGTGTCTGTTTTGTGGGATGAATCCTCTGATACCATGCACGCTGATTTGTTTCTGCCCCTGATAAATTTCAAATCTCAAGACTGACTCTTTCTCACAAAATATAAAGTCACCTCAGTCTTGTATCGTTAGCTACGTATGCTCCCTTGCACATACTCACATATTCCATTCCCGCATCGCCGGCCACCATTTTTCAAACTTCAACTCATGTGACCTCCAGTCTGCTGTCTCTATGCATCCTCTTCAGCCATGTTCCAGCCACAAAATTGCCTCCTGACTCCCTGGCAAGTCACCCTGTCTTCCTAGTCAGTCTTCCTCAGCTATCCTGGAATTTTATGAATAACATTTTTAATCATATTACATCATATAAGAATTTGCTTCCATCATATTATATATTCATTTCCCGTCATATTAACTTCCTTCAGGTAGGATATTCTCTCCAGGACTTCAGCCTTACAGATGTGTCTAAAGAGCCTCAAGAAAACCCTGCTCTTTGGCTTTCTTTTTTTTTAATGTAAAGATTTTATTTATATATGACAGCAGAATGCATGACAATTCTTATTACATATATAGAGCACAATTTTTCATATCTCTGGTTGTATACATAGTATATTCATACATGTATTTGGATAGTAATGATCATC